>NC_040879.1:49107769-51507769 GCF_003676215.2 Rhopalosiphum maidis
TTTGCAGTGCAGCAGTTCACCCAAGGCTTGCTGAGACCGAAATTTGCAGTCATACCACTTTGGGAAGTATCAACATCTTATTTTGAAAATAAACTAGAAGATACTGATAATAATATTGGATTTCTGCAATGTGGTGCGTAATGGTTATTGAATATAATTGATAATAAATTAATAGTTGTGAAAACATTGTTATTTGTTATATATATGAATAAAAGATTAGTAACAACTTTTAGCTTGTAATTTTTATTCTCTTATTTACCTATGCTATAAAAATCTTTTATTTAGACTATATATAAATGATAATTTTGACTAAAATTACAAATTCAACATTTTTCAACTGTTTATAGAAGAATTAATCATTAAGTCGATATTAACACCAATAGAGGGCGGGAGGTTCCCATACCATGGTCGACGGCTGACCTGCCACAGGAGAATCTAGTTGGTTGTGAGCCGTTCACCGTTCCACTGCTCACCTGAGTGGGGCGGTATATTTATTAGGCTTTGACCGAATATCTTGTACATTTACAAAAGAATATTTATAATATCAACGAATTGTTCATATTTTAACGCCCGAAGTTAACACAAGTCAGTGTCCTGATCCTCGACCAATGCATTAAGAAAATGATTTAAATTTATCATCAAATTCATATGGAAAAGGGGTATTTTTCAGTTATTGTACAAGTGTATTCTTTTTTAAAAGTACAAAACATTCTGTTAATTTGTACAATCTTTTATGGCTTATCATAATTATTATTTGTTATCATCTGTTTATGCTTAAATTTCGTATCTTTTTACAGTTTTACATTCGTACTTGTGTTAAAGTTTCAACTGTAAATAGTTTTCAATTATTTTGTATTAAAAATGAAGGTTGTCTGTTAGTTTTGTTTTCTTTGTTTCAATTTCTAAATTATCCAGTGTTGTCCACGCACTAGTTGTTATAGAATTATTTCGTTCTCCTTATGGTGTGTAGTAGTGACAATTGGATTAAGTAAATGATTCTTTTTTAGCATTATTAACTTCCATGTAATTCATTGATGCTGATTACTTCATAAACACTATAAACATGCTTTAAATGACAATTTTGACTCGTGTTATAAATTCATATTTTAAACTGCTTATGAAACACTCAATTCTCAATTAATTCTCCACTAATTTTACATATTTAACTGACTACATTTTTTTCAGATTGCAGTGCAGCAGTTCAATCAAGGCTTGCTGAGACAGGAATTTGCATTTATACCACTTTGGAAAATATCAACATCTTATTATGAAAATAAACTAGAAGATACTTATAATAGCAATAATGGTCTTTTGCAGGTACGTGTAATAATAACCGTATGTAATTGATAGCAACTTAATATTAGTGAAACAAAAAGTAAATATCATGAAACCAAGACCAATGAATTAGGTAAATGATTCTTATTAAAGCATAATTAATTCCATGTATTTCATTGATGCTGATACTTCATAAACACTATAAACATGCTTTTAAATGACAATTTTGACTCGTGTTATAAATTCATATTTAAACTGCTTATGAAACACTCATTTTCAATTAATTCTCCACTTATTTTCATATTTAACTGACTACATTTTTTCAGATTGCAGTGCAGCAGTTCATTCAAGGCTTGCTGAGACAGGAATTTCATTATACCATTTGGGAAAGTATCACATCTTATTTTGAAAATAACTAGAAGATATTGATAATAATATTGGATTTATGCAATGTGTGTGTATGGTTATTGAATATAATTGATAGCAAAATACTAGTGAAACAAAAATTAGTATCATGAAACCAAGACCAATGAATGAATAAATGTTCTTTTTGCTTATTAACTTGCATGTATTTTTGTTGAGCTGATACTTCATAAACACTATAAAAATGTTTTATATGGTAAATTTGGAGTTATTATAAAATTCTAATTTTTTATGGCTTATGAAACCTCAATTCTCATGTTAGTATCTTGAAACCTTGACACTAGAAAGAGAATTTCTAATGATTTATTAATAGTTAAAGGTGAAATTTATGGATTTTTACAGAATTTAAAGAATTTTTTTGTATTCCAATCAGTTATTCTAGGGTTTTTTATGATTCTGTCACGGGATCATTATGAATTTATCGTCATTCACTCTGATTTTCCAGGATCTAAATTCATTGGATGTTATTGACTGAAACCTTATAAACTCCTAAAATTCTTTTTTTTCTATGTTATTAGATTATCAGTTTAATTATTGCGGTTTTAAGTTTTTATATTATTTTATGCAAGAATTTTTAAGATTTTATATAACGGCTATAAATTAATTTTAACTCTTTCACTGATTTCCCAAGTTTTTTGTGATTTTAAATTTTTTGGACCATTAATTCCAATATTTTTCTGTTTTTTAGCTCATAGCTTATGCTATTCTAGGATTATTGGATTTTGAACTTTGATGATTTTTAAGCCTTCTGTCAAGGATATATGAATTATAACTTTTTCACACTGAGTTTTCAATATTTTTGAAGACATCACCTTTAACGACTATTGGGATTTCTTAAAATAGTTTCAATTTATTAACAATAAAGCAACGTTTTTATGAAAGAATTTTTTTTTTAAATATTTTCATTCTATTTTTTTATATATTTTACTTTTTTGAATTACATCATAGTTTTAGTTTCATATTCTCAGAATAATTTTCTGAGTATTTTGCAACATAAAAACGCAATTTTGGTGAGTAGTTTATGAGGTATTAGTGTTTTTAAGTTTTGATGCGCAATGCGGACTAGTAAGGGGTTACTCCTCCAAATGTTTAAGCTTTAAATACACATTTAACTCATAAAGTACTTACCCAAAATTCAATTTTTATGGATCAAAACACTATGAAAATATTTCTGCTTTGAAATATGAAATTAAAACTATGTTGTCATTCTAAAAATTAAAAACTTTAAAAAAATATAAGGATAAACAATAAGTAAAAATAACATTTTTTTAATAAAAACGTTGTTTTTTAACAACTTGAAACTATGTAAATAAATGTAATCAATAACATGGATGCTTTTTGAAATAATGAGTATTTATGATACCACAATCATCCTGTATATTAATCAGTATGGGTACGCGAAAAAAGCCAACATACCTATAAACGTAAATACATTAATAAATGTGAAAATATAACTTAGGATATAATATGTTTGAAAATATATACAAGTTCTATGTACGCCGACTTTTATTTGTATTGTTAAAAACGCTTTTAGCAATCGAATTATTAGTTTAATATAGGAATATACCTAGTAATTAGGAACTATTTTTAAACAAATTATGCTTGAACGAACGACTAATTGTACAAACTTGTATGGTTGTATACGAAAAACGATTCTGAACGGAGATGATTTGAAAATAATAATTTTAGGATACATATTATATTATTATAAAACTCTGTCCCGTATCCCGTTGTCCCCATATAAGCTTCCGGAACTTTAAATTGTCCCTTTTTAAAAAAAATATGTTATTTTTCATATGTATACAAATATGTAAAGAAAATTACGTAATATTAAAAATATAATCTTTATCAATCTATATTAAATGTCAATAAAACTATAATTATTTTTGAAATAATATGATTTTTGCAATATTATTATAATCTTCAACCAATATAAACTAAGTTTATATACCTAACTATGTTTATTTAACCAGATTATATGGTCGAAGATTATAATAACCGATTTGTAATTGGTCACAGCTGCTGTCCACATAGAGGCGACAACGACCACATCTTCGGGAAACTGGGATAGACCAACGATAATACATGACATAATGTTATATAGTAATATATTAAAATAAATTTTATGTGTATTATATTTTTTGTAACTGTTCTGAATGATGTATTGTTGGGAAATCAAAAAAATTTAAACTAAATACATACATCAGAAAAATATTTGTCAAAGGAGTCAAAAACTATAATAATAAATGACCTAGCAATTTATTATTATTATAACATCAACTTCAAATTATAAGTGTCGAAGATTATGTCCACAGAAGTATAAACATATATCTGTGATTATATAATGAATGTAACGATTTTTGAAATTATGGATAGATTGAGGGGAGTGTGGGGGGATTTTCCCACCGTGGTAATAAGACATTAAATGTTGTGTGGAACGCTCGTTCATCCAACATCCACTGAGTCCCCTTACTAATTTTAGGCAAATCAAGCACTGCTGAAAGGTCTGGAGTCAGAACATAATATCATTATTATAGCAAAATACTTTCGTATAATAGTAAATTATGGGATCAGTACATTTTCCCGACATTCGATTGCCCGACAATACATTTACCCGACACTACATTTGCCCGATACTACACTTGCCCGATAATATCAAATAAATTATGAATAAATTTGTGTCAAAAATTATTCAAAATTTCAACAAAATATTATATTATATTATGTTATTTACAAATTAATCTTACATTCAAAATTATACAACGTATCATAACGCATTTGACATTTCTATGACGTATACAGTTGTATTAAAAATAAATATCGTGACACGTCAAAATATACCGGTAAAAATATCCAGAAAACAAAATATCCCACGTAAATATTAATTCAAAATTTAAACCTTTTTATAAAAGTTACATAGATAGTAATACAATTTAATTATTATTAACGTTCATAAAATACAAAAAAAAAATTAATTAAAAAATATTAAAATGATATATTTAGTTATATTCTAAGTATTTATTGTTATTCATAGTACCTACTATTTATTCGCTCATCCATTTCTTTAAATACAGAAATAATGTCGTCAATAGGTATAAAAGCAAGTGACAATAATTTTTTTATTTCGTGGGAAAATATTACATCCGTGGAATATCTATTATTATTTACTCGGGATATTTTGGCTTAGGGATATTTTGATGTGGAACATTACCTAGTATACTACTTACAATAATTACAATTTAATGCTATGAGTGATTCCCCTTAAAAATTATAAATTTGATCGATTTCCTCTGTCATTTATAATTGCACTGATACGTTTTATTCATCTTACTTTTTCACATAAAACGATATTATCCATGATAAAATATTCGTCTGATTTTGGTTTTTTTGAATTATTGTACATGACAAATGTATTTGTCATGTATAGGAAAGTCATTTTATTAATATCACTTATTTTTCTTAAGTTTTTAAAAATAATATCATTCAGTTATAACTGATATCATTATCTTTTTAAATCTTTAAGGTAAATTGAATAGATTCAATTATACATACTTAAATACTAGAAATAGTCTTTTAGAAATAAAGATAATATTTATTTCAGTTTTTACACTAAATAATCGAATTTAACAATATCATATTTGATATTATACATATAGAAATAAAGATTTTTAAAGTATATATTTGGATTGCCATTTTTAACACTAAATGAAGTAGGTAATTTTTTTGCGTCTGAAATGATGGGAATCAAATCAGTTGATAGAAAAATAGACTTATTTCTAGATTACTTGGTAGAAAATAATATTTTACCTGAATCTACATTTCCACCTCGTATATGGACTGAATTTTCACATAGTGAAATTACTGTATTTTAGATGTAGATGTTGAAAATGAAAATACTCAGTATATTAAAGACAGTGCTGATGCAACTCCTACATACACTGTTCTTGAATGTAAATCAAATAATGTTAATCCTAGTTATCCAGATGTATCCAATCATTCTTTTATAAACCATCCAATCACAACAAATATAGACCTTCTAGGAGATAATAAAGACTACCAGAAGTTGTAGAAAATATAAATGTAAATACAACAGAATTGCAAAATGAAAATAATTCAAACTCTCGTCAAAATAGAGGACAAAAACGAGCATTTAAAGACACAAGAAAAATGAGACAAGAGAGACAGCTCAAAAAAATATCTGACCAGTCATACATTAATACTAAAGGCAAACTAATACCAAAAAAAACATTGTCACCATTAACCAAATGCCGTAAGATGTGTGCTAATACTATATCTTTTGAAAAACAAAAAGTAACGTTTGAAAACTATTGGTCAATTAAAGATGTATCTCAGCGTGAAAGTTTAATTGATGTGACTAATAAAAGTACTGAAAGACGTCGACTAATAACCAGTTCCAAAAATCGTGAAATAACTGCTTTTTATCACATAATTATAGAAGAGAATAGAATAAATATATGTAAACAATGTTTTCAGAAAATATTTTCAATAACCAACAAGTTTTTAGAAATTATGATTAAGAATAAAAAACTAATGCTTTAGGACTAGCAACATTAAGTAAGAAAGGTCTTTCTAATTCAAAATCGAAAATTAATGAAGATGTAACAGAAGCAATTAAAGCTCATTTATTGTCAATACCTAGTTATGAAAGTCATTATACCCGAAAAGATTCTTCTAAGAAATACCTGTCATCTCATTGGTCTTTAACAGACTTATATATAAACTATAAATTAAAAAATCCAAATAAAAAAGCAAATAGAAAATGTTATGAAAAACAGTTCCATGCATTAAACTTGTCGATAAAGCAGCCAAATAAAGATATATTTATAACGTGTGACAGATTAACTATGGCGAACAAAATCAATTTTCAAGAGAATATTTCTAATGAACTTAAAGAACATCATACTCAAGCTGATTGAGCTTATGCTATGAAATCCCAAAATAAAGCATTGTTAAAAAATGATGAGAAGTTACATACAATAACCTTTGACATGCAGAAATATTTACCAACTCCAATAATATCCAGTTCTTTAGTATTTTACAAACGTCAACTCTGGACATAAAACTTGACAATTCACGATTGTGACAATGTTCTTCATTGTTTCTTATGGAATGAAACATTAGGAAATAGAGGTGCAAATGATGTAGGGTCGTGTGTTTATAAGTATTTATTAAATTTACCTTCAAATATTCAGCATGTTACTATATACAGTGATACATGTGGAGGTCAGAATAAGAATAGTTATGTGGCTGTTATATGTTTGGTTGCTCTTCAAAATAACAAAAACCTTCGAACTATAGACCATAAGTTTCTCATTCCCGGTCACACACACATGGAGTGCGATACAGATCATTCTGTGATAGAACAGAAAAAAAAAGTACAATGGTTCGATAGAACATCCTCATGACTGGGCCACGTTAATTCTTCAATGTGGAAAAAAGAAACCTATGATCGTAACAGAGATGGATAATTTTTCGATTTTTCCGCATTATTGAAAGACCAACTACAGAATAAAACACAGAATACTGAATGTGAAGTATTAAATTGGCGTAATGTTAAGTGGTTACATTATGAAAAATCTTCTCTACATACTTTGTATTATAAAAATGAATTAAATAGTGAAACGTTTTTAGAAATAAAACTTAGTAGTAAAGGAAAAAATCTGTTCCATGTTTACATCTCAAAAATGTTTACAACGAATCTCTTCCTATTTCGGATGAGAAAAAAAAGATTTGATGGACATGCTATCTTCAGTCTACCAAGACTTTTATAAGAATATTAAATCAAGAAGTGATATTAAAAATACACATCCTACCATTGTACCATTTTACTCATAAGTCTTATAATTTGTATTCTAAATTATTGTTAAACTAAAATAATAAATTACTTATTTTTTATTTTTTTGCATTGTTAAAATGTACGTAGTTTTAAAGCTTAAAATTGATTTATTATTATTATTATTATCATTATTAAAACATTATTTTATGCGATGTTTTTAATAATATAAATTTATTGTGGCTACTTATTTTATTTTTATTTATTTTAAAGAACGCTTTTTTTTCAAACCAAATTACATGTTCGCGACAAAGGCTAATCGCTTATCGTCACACTGATATGCTCGACGACACCGTCTTAATTATCTTCTTTCCTCTTCATACTCCACTCCGTCCTTATAATTATGTAACTATTATAATATTATTGTTATTTATTCGCTTTGTATATATATTATTTTCTGTTGAACAATTATTGGTCGGTCTTTTGCCGCACATGTTTATTATCATTTCGCTTTTTCATATCACTTGTTAATTATTTTATTATTTATTATTATTCTGCTGCCAACGCCTTTTTCTATATTATTATATTATATATCTTTTTATGCGATTGCTCTCATAGCACCCCCTTTTTTGTTGTTTTTGTAAAACTTCACGTAAATAACGTTCATCGTTACACATATTTATATATAATTCTTATATTATCATTCCCAATTTGTTTGTTGTGTCTCGACGTCATTAAGACGCGAACACGTCCCTAGTCTATTTGATATACGATATTAAATAAAACAACGATGTCTGCTACAGTTGAGTGAGTCTTAATTCTTCTTATTATTATTCTGGTCACAAATGTGTGATTGAGAGCCGTGTATTTGCCGCTCATCAACTCACTCAACCGTAATTGACCATCCTCACCGGTGTGGTGATTTTGGGTCTACACACTGGGGAACTCACTAGCCACTCCTTGCCCATGGTTGCTAGTCTATTCCACGTAAGTCCGCCAGCACCCATTGTGGGTTCTGTAAGAGGCCGCTCCGATCATCCAGTTGTACAAGTCACCAGCAAGCTGATCATCTGCCTTAGTTATTAAGTTAAAATATTTAGAATTAATCTTAAGTACAGCCCCATCTATTATATTTGTACCCTGTAGTCATTGCACCAGACCAGATCGATCACAGGGCCCCCGTCCCCATAAATAACCTGTATCATGCTGTTTTCCTCATAGATCTCATAACCGCTCCCGCTCCTCTATCATCGTCATGCATGACAAATTGCCTACCCAGAATATATAAGGCGTGCATGAAAAATTGCCTAACCGGTCAAGTTGCAGGCGTTTAATATTTTTTGTCAATGGTCAATAACTCTTGGTCTTGACCAGCCGAGTGGTCCATCGCCCCTGTATAGCCCCTGTGCATACAATACATATTAATATCATAGTGAATAACAATATTGATGCACGTTTAAGTTCTGTACTATATATATTGGTTTATTACAATAATATTCGAAATGAGCTACATATTTTCCAGTCTCAATATATAAGTTTCACCATTAAAAATGTTTATTACAAGTTTTGTCTAATTGTTAATTACTATTTTTTTTTTCTAGAAAAGTTTAGTACGTTTATTTATTGTAATATATAATTTAACTACAATCCAAGATCAAAACAAGTTGTATAACAATCAATTAAACTATAAATTGTGACATAATAACAAAACAATTTTGTGTATAATTGTATCACAAATAATAACTCTATAATACATTCTATAATATGTTATGCAGAACAAATGAGTAAGTATTTTTTTTTATTTAATATTTGTATTTACTTCTCTTCTAGAACAACTAGTTGAAAAATTAAAAATTAATCTTTGGTTATAGGCCATTTAATGACGTTATTACCATTCTAATTTAATAATATTTTAATATATCCTTATAAAAATTGCTAAAATCTCTGATCTTTTCCATCATTAATGTTCTATGTATCTGCATATTATTAAATTTTCAAGTATCAATCCAAATTATAACTAATTTATTTAATTTGATGGTTTAAATAATAATATTTTATATTATACATTAATTATAAAAATTAAGAATAACTGAACCTTTGTATAACAATCTAAAAAACTTTTTTCCCTAAAACTTAGATTTCTTACTTTAGCCATGACAAAAATATACGCATGACTATAGTATGGTTAGAAAAAATATTATGTGCATACAGTTATAAACTAATTAAACCACCTTGTGCACAGGTCAAATAAGTATGTAATTATTATATTTTTGATAAGAACCTATTATTATTATTATTATTATTTATAGCGAAGGTCTTTAAAAATTGTAGAATATTAATTGGGCTAAGAATATGTATATGTTTAAAAAGTATATAATAATATTATGCGGTTTTAATTGCATAATTTAGAACAGTCAGAATGCTTTAGTTTATAACATTAACGGTATTTTTTAGTTGTCAGCGAGATAAAAAATTACCTATTACAATTTATAAAAAATAAGAAAAAACGGGAAATTTTTGCAACTCTTGTTTTCGAAAAATCGATCTGTTTTTTTATTCGAATAAGAATAATAAATACATATTTTGAATTTTAAGAAATAACGACCAAGGTATTAGCTTTGATTAGAATATTATAGCTACCATAAAGGTAGTGAAGTGTTGGTTATATTTGTAACCAGTTACATTACTTTAACACTAATAAAAATAACCTATAATTATTTTTAAATTAACCAATATTAAACGAAACAGCGCATACTAAGTAAAATTATCACTTGTGATAATTTTTTGATCGTGAAACAATCAATATTTATTATATCGCGTTAAAACTTAAAAATAAATTTGGATTTCCCTTACAAATTTGTATCCTGCATAAGATATAACATATTAATTTAACAAAGACGATATATTTACATAATAACACATGGGTATTAGGTATATAATATGATGAATTATTATTATTTTTATAGTTGTTCTATAGTTTTAAAAGATATTCCCATTAAAACTAGCTTAACTTGAGTTAATACTTTTGTGTTTTTTTTACCATAAAAATAATAGGTATTAACTTGAGTTAAGACTTTTTCCTCATATACCTACCAGAGTCATGGTAATGACAACTGATGAAAAATCATAAAAATTTAAAATAAGTATTTTAATAGGCTCTGAGGTGAGACAGTGCCAAAAACAGAATTAGTAACTAAATTTGAAATATCACCCTGAAAATGACTATCTAAAGTTACGACTATCTTTACTGTGGGTAACAACTATCGATATGAATATGATGAATTTACCTATGTATATATGTTATCATATCGATATGGACAAAGTTTCTTTATAAATTATATATATAATTACCGTAATTTGTATATCTAATGTATTTTATCGGTTTTGCCTTTTGCCGCAGATTGTATAATGTTAAGTTACCATTATTTACCATTAAGTTTTAAAAAACCTCTTTTTATATATATAATAATTAAAATATATTATACGACTATGATTTTAATTATTATTTTTTTTTCCAGGTAGTATGTAACAATCATTTTTATGATGTGTATTTCTTATTACTATGTTTACAACTTTATTTATCCAGTTAACTAGTTAGCGTTATACATTATTAATGTAACATTAATATTGTGAATATTATCTTTTTTTTAATATATCAAAATTAAGTCACCTATACTGTGCCATTAGTAATAATATATTCATGATTAAAGATCCGATTGAATTTGCTTATATTCCAATCAAAACTAATAAATTTAAAATTTGATTTCTTACTTCCTTAAATAAGTTATAAATTTTGTTAACGTCTTCATTGTGGCTTAATAAATAACTAAGCATTTTAGTATCTTATTACTTATTCAGTATATTTTTTATTTAACTGTTTGTACTTTAAACGGTTTTTGATTTTCAATAATATTTGGCGATTTTATAAACAATGTACAGAGATTAAAAATACTATAGCCTTAATTACTACTTAGAATTTATGAAGTGCTTAATAGTCGATGTTATAAAATTATGAAATATAGAAAATAAATAATTAATATACATATTTACTAAGTGTGGAACAACTTAGTAAATTTATAATAGAGATTAACGTATGCACATCTTTAATACCTATCCAAAGCAAAAAAAAATTGAAGATACATACGCATTGAGTATATACAAAAACAAACAACTTCAAACTACTTGTAGGCTATTTGTATATTTCAATTTTAACAAATTATATTATAGGTGGGCAGGTGACGTAGTTTAGTCTTAAGTAGTATGCACACAAACGCCCAAACATAAATTTTCGAATTAGATAACGACGAGTGAGAATTCACACTAGGCAATTGCCAATCTGAAAACATTGGTTGCATGCATACTGAACTTATATATTTTAAATAAATACTGTATATCAACTATATAGTTGGGTAATTTTTTTGTTGGTCATTAAATCGATTTAATTCAATATTATAATTTTGATGATTCATTTAAAAGTATTAAAAAAAGTAATTATAAGCTACAGAAATAATTAGAAGCACAGATCGTTGTAAAATACTACCTATATTACAATATATAACATATTTCTATATTGTTTTACTATATAATTTACGGTTGGATTTTTAAATTATTAAATTTAAAATAAAAAATGTATATATTTTTTTAGTAAAAGTAGTTGAGAGTAAGTATATTATTTTTACTGTTCTTATAGCATTATGTATTACTTTTCACCGTGAAAATTCTTGAAAGTTGAAACTATGTTTTAAAAAATTATTATGAATATGATGCATTTTATCATTTATTAATTTACTTAAAACTATCATAAATAATAAAATTAAATAAAAATTAGATAAGCTATGCAATATTATATCTATACAATAAATAATTTTTAAATTAAAAAAAAACAATACATAACTGGATATTTAATTTTTATTTTTATTAAAACATTAATAGTTCATTAATATTATTTCATGAATAATACAACGAACGTGGACAATTTCAAATGCCTATAAACAGCATCATAAAAATATAAATCTTATGAAAATAGTATTGTGTAAATTATAAATGTTAATATAAAATTTGGATGAACATATCTAGTATTTATGTTAAATATTAAGTCACTGTCAATTATTTTTTTTCAGAGATTGCTTCCGATTACAAGCAATTTTTATCTGACCCCAATAATTGTATGTATCAATATGTATTAGAAATTAGAATTTACATAAAATACTTAAATAGTAACAAATAGTGTTTACACTCACTATCAATCAAACCCTGACTTATCATAAAATAATATTTTAGTTTTTAAATACTGTAACAATTGGATGTGATTATATTTATTACACACTAATTAAATAAAAATAAATTTTGTAGTTCAATTATATTTGTTCTTACTTAAGTAGTAAATAAGAGACTATGTAAAACTGTGAACCAGAATATGGTCATCCAGGATCGACCATAGGTGTAAAAACAACTGTTTATAATTTTATAAGATAAAAAAAAATAAACAATGAGATGAGAATACAGTTAAAGGTTTTACAGCTCAAGTGAAGGGGTTACAAAAACTGATAAACCGGAATATGGATAAAATTTCCAGTAGTTTTCAAAAACGTCAGGAAAAATCCAGAAAAAATAATGGGAAACCAGGAATTTTTACGCATAACCACTTTTCGAAAAAATTGATTTTTTTTATTTTGCTTTAACTCAAAAACAAATCAAATGTAAATACTTGAAATTTTCACAAAATGTTTATCTTAGTGTTATCTATTTACAATTACATTTTCAAATTATTTAAAAATTTTGAAACTATTTATAGACCATAAAATTTTGGATTTTCCTAATTTTTTTTTCTTGAAATGCCGATAAAGAAAATTTGGCTTTCCAAAAAATCAAAATCATATATTAAAAACTTAATATACAGTTTATTAGTTAATATAAGTTTTATTCTTATGGTAGTAAAAAAAATAATAAAAAATCGTTAGTCACAATTTTTGTTTATAAGCATTTAAAGTTCAAATGTTTACAAAATATGTAAAAATCGCGAAAATTTGCAAAGAATTTTGAGTTGAGAATTTGTAAAATGTTTGTGATTTATATCTAAGGTTAACAAAACCCAATAAAAGGTTCTCCATAACTTTTTCTTCAAATAACTGTAAAAAAAAAACTCCAGCGTGAATATAGAAAAAATTTTATGAGTGTATGAAATTTATTTTTTTACGAAATCGAGTAAAATAACGATATATTACAATTTAAATATATAGGTAATAATATAATATATCCTACTAATCATCCTAGACTGACAAATTATTTCCGTTCAGAATCGTCTTTCGTATACAATGGTACCTGTCATTGCATTCAAATTTAACACATCCATTATAGTAACCTACTCTCCATCTCTACTATACAGCAGACACAGCAGATTGATACTCACTTGCCCGCCTTTTTTTATATTACATATTGCGTGTAAGTGTGTACGCTAATCGCCAAATATTTTGCTTTTCTACTTAATATTATACGTGTGTGCGAATCGCTACGTTCTTTTGTTATTAACATTATATACTATATTTGGGGTGTTACGATTTGGTGAATTTATTTGTCATTTATTTCGTTGTAATTATATATTTATTGAGTGTGAATTTTATTTACCCAGTGTATAATATATTGACAGAAGTGAACCATGAGTTATTTTTTATTTCATTCTGTTATATTTAATTTATTATTATTATTATTATTGGTATTAAATGTATTATATTTTATTCTATTTATCTAGAAGGACCACATATTATATTTATATATTATCCACTTATAATTATTTTATTCTGCTCAGCCATAAGGATCGTGCAGCTATCATATTTATTATTTATACCTTACTTGTTAGTGTAAGTTCTTATATATTTGCACTTATTATTTATTAAATATTATTATCACACAGGGCACTGGTTATACCAAACCGGCAATTTATAATATTTTATACATTTTTACTTTTTGGGCTAAAAGGGCCATAATTTGTTTGTCATCTTATTATACCATATTTATTAAAGTAAAACCTCGATAAGACGGAATCGCTTGGGACCATGCAATTTTTCCGTGTTAATAGTGTTTCCGTTTTGACGGGGTTCAAAAAAAATGAAATTTAAAGAAAAAAAACCAAAGAAATTTTCCGTATTATCATTGATTTTAGAATACAACATTTTATAATAATAAAATTATTATTTATTTATTTATTTTTTATTTAATTTTAATTTTTAATTTTTTTAATTTTTTTTTTTTTTGTATATTCTAAAATCAATGGTATTACCAGGGTTTCCGTTTTACCGAAGTTCTCATTGAGGTTTTATTGTATTACCATTTCTATCTGAGTTACCCGTTTTCCTTAGTTTTAAGCTTACACACACACACATGCAGATATACACACATACACGCACCACCCACACACTAGCACTCACAGGTTTTGCTCGGCAACCCTATCCAATTCCTACTGAGTCCTATATACATATACTGTACAGTATATACACACTATCTACACAGGTTTTGTCGGTGTGCGGCGTGCAAAGAATTTTGGTGACCGATGCGCACGTATTACTATTCATAATATGCTCCCGGCCGTTACAGTTTTATTAATCTTATTTGGAGACAGTATTTTCTAAAATGTTAAACTTGAAATCGTGAGCCAATACGGCCCAAGTGCAGGGTGTTATGATTGGGCATTTGATATTGATAATCTTTTAAATTGGGAATTTTAAATAGGAAAATGATATGACACAAATTACATAAATCTAACTACAATTTGTTTTTCAGAGGTACATATTATGTACCCGCTTACTGACTTCATTCGAAAAAAAAAAGCGGAAGACGATATTTTCGAATATGTAATGCTATTGTTAAGATAAACTAAATCAGATGACGCTTAAATATTTTGTCAAACCATTTCACGATAAATAAAATTTGAATTATCTAATAAAATAATATTATGTTAACTTTAATTTAATTTATTATGAAAAAGAATTGTAAATTTATATCATGTTTATCTGTACTTTCATAATATGCAATGTTATTTTGCATAATATTATTATAGGATTTATAACGTTTATTATTTCCTATTTTACATAATAAATAACTTGATATTCTACGATAAGAAAAGTATTATTTTTTGGTACCTATTTAGGTTTATAAATTATCCTGGTTTTTCCACTTAATTTGTGCAGAATATTCATCATAGATAGCCAGATAGGTACAAGTAAAATATTTATTACCGAAAATAATCGACATTTCTAAAAATACTAAATAATATATTTATACATGTAAATTGTTAGAAAAAAGAAACACAACACACGTTGCCAGTGTTGTGCTAAACGTAACTCGAACGATTTCGTTTTACACTAATATTGTAACGCTTGATGATACTTATGGGTCCTACTTATGAGAACCTTTATTAAATGTTCAATCCATAGCTATAAAACTGTAACATTTCATAAATGTTTAACTACAAAAGCATTTCAACTTTTTTTCAAAATGTAAACTTCAATTTATTTATTGAACTTATACTACAATGCAGTAAAATACAAGTTATTTGGTCCAAAGGCGTATTTGGAAAAGTTACGTCACAAAAACGTAATTTTGACACCCCACCTACTCTCTTAAAAAAAAAGAAAAATAATATTTTACTAGATTAAAAATTATTTTACTTATAAGTTATTAAGTTTATAATTATAAAAATTACGTGTTAGTTATATTGTCATATTTTTCAACTTTTTTTTATTAATAACTATATAATAGCCATAGAAAAAATTATTATCATTATCGATGACTTAAGATATAAAGCAGTAAATACATTAAAGAACGTAATATTTTTCAACGTGTAAATACAGCTACATTAAAAGTGATAATTTAACTACACCTAGTTCCCACATCAAAAATGATACCTATATTACTTTTAACTAATTATTAAATTTATTAAACTAACCATCTAATAAAATATATTATTTAGGTTTACAAGCAAATTAGCGTCAACCAAGTTATGGGTATCGGTATGCAACAGTTGGATCGATTATTTATGTACATTACGAGAGGCGCGACCATTGCCAGATAAATAAGCAAATACTGTAGCCCATTTTATTTATGATAAAATTATTTTTCGGCATGCCTATTCAAAAATTGAAATAAGCGACCAGGGTCGAGAACTTTGTAACAATTTTAAATGTATGTGATGAATTGTTCAAACTGACAGAAACTATTCACAAAATGACTTCACAATATTATACACAACCGAATGGTCTTGTCGAGAAATTTAATCGCACCATAAAAAATTACTCACGAAAAATTGTTGTATAGTTAATAAAAGCTTATAGATTTTAATTTTAATACTTATTACCTATTTGAAAATACATATATTGTAATAATTTAAATGGATAACATTTTGTTATTTTTAAGAAGAAAATGATTTATGATACCTTAAATATCGATACCTATTAGATACCTAAATGGCTAAATTCATATTTTGTTAGTTGTTACTGGAATGTTAATAAACAAACATGGTGTTTTAAGTATAATCATATGGCTATATTAATCATTATTTATTAGATGTCCCGTAAATGTATGATAAATAAGGAGAGTAGGAAGTTCGGACTGTTTCCTAAAATGGCTAAGATATAGTTTTATATATCTGTATCTGTTTTAAACGTTATTTTATTGTGATAAGATATAAAGAAATACAAAGCAAATGTTGGGTTGGCGTTTCCATGTATTTATCCCAACAATAACTTGTCTGAAAATACTTCATTGGGAGAATTGGAAGTATGTCGTTGGTAAAATTATCAATTATAATAATAGAAATTAGGACGATAATAATAGGGAGAGAGTTGTTTGTTGTGAAAGAATATTATTTTTGATAAAAAGTGTATTGGTAAAATTGTAAATTGTAAAAAAAAAAAAAGTTGAAAGAAATGGTAGCGATCCATATGTATAATAAACTAATCATACATATTATATCTCTGAGTAAACATTATAAGGTACAGTATACTGTATACTGTATAATATATTCCCATAATGGTACAGTCAGTAATGATAGTAAGATATTATGTCTCATAAATAATTAGGCAATGGTAGTCTAGCCGAAAAACTAATTTGACATCATCATATAGTCATATTTAGTTTTATAATTTGTAATATATTATACTGTATTTGGATATTTACTTATAAATTGACTCGACAGCTTTAAAGTGCAGTCGCATAATTGACTATTCCAAGACTACTATATAAGTCTATAAACAAAGTTGTTGAATTTAAATATAATATATAAACCAACTTATTTTTTAATTTTTTAAGCGTACATACATTTTCTCTTATATTGATTCGCCATTGTACATTAAATCGGAGAAATATTAATAATTACGAATTCATACATTTTGAGTATGAATTATAACAAAGTAATTTCGTAACGCATTTAAATAATTAGTTTTTATCTGATTTTTATTCCAGATGTACAAATATTTAGATCGTAATAATATAGTCTATTATTCAATAAAACAATTTACTATTTAGATGTAGGTAGGTATCTCATCTGTTTAAATATAATAAAAAAACAATTTAGGTTCGATCTTAATGAGAATATTGAATATGTATTGTTAATTAGTAATTGTTGAGCTTAATAGTTAATTCTATGATATATATTATTTACGAAAAAAAAAATTAAAAAATATTATAATATAGAGTACATACATATATTAAAAATAATTTCAATATTTTAGAAAATTATTTAAAAATAAACGTTGATGGCTTGAGGTAGAAACTAAGATTTTTATCAATATAGTAGTTTGTATTAATTGCCATAGTTTTTGTGTTTATAAATATTATATTGTTTCATTTTAAATACTTAGGTAAATACATTTATTAATTTACATCATAAAATATTATTTATTATTTTATTAGGTATATAAATTAGGTCTTAGTATTTTAGTAGAGATATCCAAATTGTACATCACCCTATATTCACGTCTTCAAAGTGGTCAATCACATTAGCTATACAAATTGAATAACTACTACTGAGTATCCAACTACACATGGGCCTCGTTAAAATCTAGTTGCAGCACTAAACGATGACAGCAATGATAATAATGATAGTGATTTTATGAAAAATAAATAATTGTTTGATACTTTAATACTTACTCACCTCAAAAGTGCATTGCACATCAATAATGACATTTACTTAACTAATCTTAAGTACCTTAACACCTAGTATTTGAGTTAATAAATTATAAATATATTACAATATGTAGATTATATATTTTTACGCAACAATTCATATTCTATTTTTACTATTCAAATTTAAGAATACGAAAATTGTTTTCGTATACTTTAATATTTTGATCATTTTACCAGCTCGTTGCAAATATTAATTTCACCATTTTGTTGAATATAAGCATGTAATAAATTAAGTTGTGTATAGTCGTCTATAAGAATAATGTAACAGCAGGTATGACGACGTATGAATACATATTTACACATCGCTGATTGGTAGTCTATTTATGTGTCGTAAATGTAGTATGTTCAGCATAAAACGCTTCCAAACTGAAATTTTCAAACAATATCCATAAGGATTCAATAATATTCAAAAACACGCTTAGCCCAAAACGGTAAAATGTATTTGTTGATTATCCCATATTCCCATGCAACTTCAGTAAATAAGTTAAAGGATAACTCAATATCGCTGTTACGATAATCGATGTATGTGTAGCCAATTATCATTTGTATTATTTGTCGGTATTTTAAAACGTGTTTTGTAATTCCATTACTGCCATTACTGGGTATTCTGAATATTCTTATATACTCCTATAAAAATAAATAACATGATATCAGTAATATATTACTATAATAATAATGAATACATTTATTTTATTGCCGTAGTTAGCACGATATACATATTAAATCGTCAGTGTTTATGATGAATATTTAGCTTCGGAATAAGATAATTTGTAATTTAGGTTTTAAAATTGAAAATTTAAGTTCTGCTGAGGAAAAAAAATCTAATGTTTAAGATTAAAAAATGATAAATTCTTAAATTAAAACGGGTCCTGTATGAATTAATTCCAATCATTTTTATGAAATAAAATTCAAAAAATTTTACGAAGGTCGAGGGGGACGCACGGCTCCGCGATGGATGGGTAGGTAGTAGTGGGTGGGTGACCGGGATGGATATGTTCGCCCATTTTACCACACTAAATCAAATCAGTGTTAACACGTTTTCTCGTTGCAAGTGTTGGACACACGTTGGAGAAATCTAGGGGGGCCCACAATTAGGCGCGCCCCCGTCTTCACTG
Source organism: Rhopalosiphum maidis (assembly GCF_003676215.2). Lineage (NCBI taxonomy): Eukaryota > Metazoa > Arthropoda > Insecta > Hemiptera > Aphididae > Rhopalosiphum > Rhopalosiphum maidis. Next base: position 49,127,555 of record NC_040879.1, read on the forward strand.
ATTTATTATTATTATTATTATACATGGGCTGATAACGACCGGCTGAAAGGATCGTTATTTTCACCATACGGCGAAACTGGACGGCAACCGTGCGACAGACCTCCGCAAATGTGAACGCCGACCGGCTTGTATATATATAAATCAACCGCCTAATTTCCGTCACAGGGTAGAGCGATGGTATAACGTTCTGTTCATAGCTCAACCTACAACCGAATGTACCGACGCTCGAGAAAGCCGCTAGATAACGCTACGCGACCGGTTTCCAAATAAATGAATGTCGCGTTTATTACGTTTCCGCCGGTAAACACGACCGAACCGTACAAAAATATTTATGTTACTGTCAATGATGTAAATTAGGCAATAACGTAAATTCCTAGCCAATATCATAATTTCCTAACTTTGTAGACGATATCGTCAATGCCTAGGGGATTCACTGACACCACAGCCGATGTTGTAAAAAATCAACAATTCTGTTAACGCATTTACAACTATGACTAGGAAGTTACCTTAATGACTAATACTGATAGAATATGTTGATAATTATGTTTGGTCAAACATAAATTGGGTCAAAATTTTAATAATTATATAATATAAGATAAATTATACATAATTATTTATTTTCACAATTTAATGAACTGTGACATTTAGAATTGCTTAAAACATTACTTTTTTTACAAGCACATCTATTAGTATTGCACCCTGTCTTACAAATACATCTAGTGTATCCTTGTGATCCCACAATTTCATAACCAGCACCCTATCTAAGTCACCTATGTCGCGATTGTTTTTTCATAGTCGAATATATTATCAGAACACGGAACCAATATGGTGATCTAGGAAACCTTTGTTTTAGCATTGCATACTCAGCGCCGGTTGTCGTTTGCGCATAACTATTGTTAATTTTGATCTTTTTTGTAAGTCTACGCATCGTTCGATTTTTGGATTATACATCATTTATGTTATTAATCAAGTCATTAATATGTTTAAAAACAGTGTATGTAACTGGTTGTAAGTCATTATTATTTAACTCAAATTAAACTCAAAAATTAAAGTACCTATTAATTTTTGTTTGTCTTAGAAATGTATAATCTTTTTTTCAGCAAGATAATGTACAAAAGATGGCTTCAGGTGATAGTAGTATTCACCTAATTGAACCTGCCCCATTGGAATTGGTAGAAGATAAAGAAAACAATAATCAAGGTTTATAATTAATGCTATATATGCGTATGTCATCTTTCTTCTTCTTCAGTGATCAACAGTCTATTTATGTGTTGTAAATGTATTAGGTATGTACAACACAAAGTCATAAAATGATATTAACAATGGTCAATGATATTATTAATTTAATCTAGATTTTTGCTAAAATTACCGGTATTTTTCGTTTAATAAAAATACCGTCCGCTCGACCAAAAAGATGTCGGTTACTGTAGGGCAATGTGCGTGGCTTTTACGTCTACGAGGTAAGTTTTCGCGCGGCTCCCTACGCATGGGACGTTGACGAAATTGAAATTTTTAATAAAATTAAATGTATGAATTAAAATAAAAAACATATATGAAAACTTTAATGAATAGGTAGTTTGGATGTATGTTCAGTGTAGATTCAATAGATCTCACATTAAAATTTGTTATGACATAAACATGACACAATACAAACATGATATAATAATATAAATATGTTAATAAAAATAATTTTTAAATAATTAAATATATATATTATAATATTATAATTAACATTTTTTTTTCATAATTAAATTTTAAAACTAAGTTTAGATTTAGAAATTCCATTACAACTCTTTCCTATTGTATCAATTACAGTTTCTAATACATTATAAAATTTCATTCAATATTGATTATTAATATCAATGCTCCCATTGTTTTTTGGGAAACAGTTTACCTATCATAACTTTATTTTAATTTTTAAAATGATTTTTTACAAGTAACTTGCAGGGCACTGGCAAACGTTAATACAATATTATTTGTATGCTATATACTGTTAAAATAACCAGTGTTGACTGTTGACTATATTATGTTTTACATTGAAAACATACCGTAAACAAATAAACAATTATTAAATGTTTTACAATTATTGCATATATCAAACAATGAAATGGGTCTCGGTTTAAATCTAGTTCATATCCTTAATTAAAAGTTTGGAAGTATAAACAGTTAAAAATGTGTAAATGTATATTTAGAACTTTAGAAGTATTTGTAATATAATTAAATTGTGAAGTAGATTGTTGTAAGTAATTCATAATAATATAAATATATTTCTATCAATAATTGTAAAAAGTAAAAGTTATAGCAACACATCTTACAGGTATTTATTTGTTTATAGTTTGTAGAGCTAAACATTTTTGGATTCAAACAAATGCAATCAAGTAGTAATTTTGTATTACTTATAAATTGATTATCTAAGCTATTGGCACAAACGCCGTGTAATCAATTAAAAGTTTTTATTTTAAATCTATCATTTTATGAAATATATAACCGTTCATCTGTTAATTCTTCAATAGACACATTTTTGTTAACATGCAATACTATACACACAAGTGTTTCCTTATTAAAATATTTTTTATAGTAAAATTATTACTATTTAATTCTTTACCTCTTTTTTTATTTTATGGTAAACTATTTCTAGATATTGACCACTAAACACCAATACGGAAAAAATCGATTCACAATGTTTATGTAATTCTTAAACACATATATTATATAGCCGTATAGGCCTTCTGTCAACAAGATAATAAAATAAATAACAATGTATGATGATAACTACAGCCGCATTGAAGATTATTCATAGTTATTCCTACAATTTTTTTTTTTTTTGTAATATCATATATAATATATTAATTTTCTTAGTATAAGGCACTATAACCATATGTCTACTTTACCTTCTCGAAAAGTGTGATTTTTCTTAAACATATATTAATTTACTTTATAAATCTCATATTAATAAAAGGCTCTTACAGTTTTACACACTATATATTAGTACATAGGTCACGATACTGATTGTTGCCTAAGATAACTGATATTGTCTTAAATTTTAATTGTAAATAAAATAAATAATTCTTAGCGGAAATGTACTTTCAACCCATATCATTATAAAGGATATTATATTTTGTATTTATATTGCTACATATCGCTAGTATAGTAAATATTTTAAAATTGTCATAAGTGCAAACTGTCAAGTAATTAATAATGTGACAAGAAAAGTGTCTGTAAAAACAATTTTTTCGGAATTGGTGAATTACAATGAAATTACGTATAAATAATTTATTCTAAATATTTAAAATTTAAATGAGATTTCTTGGTTTTCGTAAGAATAGCTTATGAGAAAACATGTATTACCAAATCTTTTTTTTTTTTAAAAAACCAAAATGTTTTATCATACGTATGTATAAATCGAAAATATTTTTAAAAAATCGGACATTTCAAATAGCATAAAAATATATAGGATATTTTAAAAATTATATCGTGTTTAGTAAATGCTTCAATTAATATTCTAGTGAAAATTTCAAGTGGCTATATTATATTGTCATTACATTTTTAATTATAACCAAAAACACTAGAATCGGTCTTTCACTAATTGGTTTTTCGTATAAATGATACGTATATCATACAAATGTATCGATGTACCTACACCGTTTCACACGGGCGCGTACCGTACGCTCACGTATCGTTCGCGCGCGTTTTCGGTTGCATCGATTAAATACATACGCGCCACTCCGACGATGACGCGTTTCCCTCGCCGGTATGGCGCGTATGTACTCAATCAATGTAAACTAAAACCGCGCGCGTGTGATACGCTACATTTAAGGCCCGTTTCACATGGGCGCGTACCGTACGCTCACGGTTTTAGTTTACATTGATTGAGTACATACGCGCCGTACCGGCGAGGGAAACGCCCCATCGCCGAAGTGGCGCGTATGTAATTTACTAATTAACCAATGTAACCGAAAACGCGCGCGTACGATACGTCGTCGCAATATGATACGCGCCCGTGTCAAACGGGCTTAAACGTTAGATTACGATAAAGCGTTTAGACGAATTTTGTAAAGTGGTTTAACTTTAAAGAAAAAAAAAAAAAAAGTAACGCAGTATTAATATTAACAGTTTATATTTTAAACGTATAACTGTGTAATGTATATTACATCAAACGGTTAGGTATTTGTCGCCAGTTTGTAGAAAAAAAACGAGCTCTCCCTATAACATCGAAACATGTATGACCAATGTCGTTATTGTTACACACAAATCTGAAGTAGAAGACACGAAACTACCTGCTTGTTGAATTGCTATTCATGTGGCGGACTGCGATGAATACACACGATCGTATCCAATTCATATTGTTCACAAATGTTTACACTATAATAATGATAGGACACGGTGTATAACATTTTTGAAAACGTGTGCGAACAATGAACGTATATAGCGGGACCGGATGGGATACGAACATTTTTGTAGGCGATTGTAAGGGAAGAGCTCGGCATAAGCAACAATTGTCGGTCGAATGCTTTCCCAAAAACCATACTAATAAATAATAATATAATATCCTATGAGCAGTTAAAACGTGTTTATACTCCTCATAAAGTACACACTATAATATAAATAACCACCGTCATGATCACGTGCTTCCTAATCTAATGCTAATATAGCTGTATTGTCGATCGTCATTAGAACGATTTCAGTTTTCGACTTAAAAAGGGCTGGTTAAATGCGAGAAAAACTACATTCCGTTTATAACTATACATTAATTATTATAACTTGTTAAAATGAAGGCACAGGAAAATTTTATGTAAAACCAAAATATTATTTCCTCTATATATATATATATATTGATTATTATATCTAAATTTGTTTATATATTATTCATAAGGAATTAAAACTTTTCACTGCAACATATATTTATTATAAGTATCTACAGATTTCTTAATTTCAACCTATTTATAGTTTATCGTTTTACAATATGTAGTAATTGGTTTGCGAGTTTACAAAATTTGTCCATAATAATATTATAATAATTTAGTATACCTTTAATATAAATTTCTTTTTAAAAAAACTATGTATACTTAATAATATATTATCGCATTTTGTAGAAATGTATAAATTACCTTTATATACCGATGAATGAACATATAATACATATTCTTACAAATATAGAAATCCTCAAGTCTGTGGACGTGACCAATAAAATTAAAAATCGAGATCAAAAAAATGTCGGGTGTACAAGTACGTGGGTTTTTTTCTTTCATATTGACTATTCATCCGTATCCGTGGCGGCGGCAACAGCATTGTCATCGTGGCCATTGTCATCCCTGCTGGACGCTGGTGGTGACACTATTTTTGCTCAATGCACTGCCGCCCAGACTGTCGCCAGTTCGCCACCATAAATACCTATCATACGGGTTATCTTCACAATTTTTAAACACAAAATGGAAAAAGTGCTAACCTCGGACGCACCATAGCTCCGTACGAATAAAAATATTTCGTTAATCCGTAGCTCCGCATGCATCGTATTTCCACATTCACTGTAATGGATGTATTCAATTTAAATTAAATTATAATGTATCACTGTATACAAAAAAATGATTCAGAGTGGAGACGGTCTATAAGCCTATATTACAATGAATATTTTAAGATATTTATGTTTGAGTATTTTACTTTACTATTAGTATTAAGGTAGATTGATTTAATTTTTACTTTATTGAAGTTATCGCGAAGAATGTTATTGAATTATGAAAAAAAAACTCGTTATTCGTCATTGAAATATGTAATAAAGAGATAATAAATAAACGGTTAATACTGTAAATAGTAATACGGATAAATAAAGTAATAACTACGTAGTACTTACAATTTTATATAATAATATTATTTTTTAAATATTCTTGTACTCGTATACCTACGTACATGTATTTTTATGACCCGTGAAAAATTTCTAAATTCCTAATGTGACCTTTTAAAAATAATAATTGATGACCACTGATTTACGGTTATTCATTTCTGAACTACAACAAAAACAAAAATAAAAGATAAAGTATATGAATATACCACTATACAAGAACATGTGTTTAGTATACCTAAAAGTGTCTTGTATATACGTACCCAAACGTTCTCTGATTGACCAGGTAAAGGGGAAAATACATTTTATTTTATGTGCCCAAACGTTGTGTCTATTTGTACCCTAACGTGTGGTAAACGTATAGTTTGTACTATGCAGTGTTTCTCAACCGGTGTGTCGCCGGGTAAGTCCAAACGTATCGCGGAAAGTACTAATATTAAATGTACGAACCTATTGTTGACACTATATTTACAAAAATTAATAGATATAATTCTTATTTTTTTATTATTGTGTGTCACTAAGTATGAACATTTTTAATAGTGTGTCGCCATATACAAAGGTTGAGAAACACTGATCTATTGTTTGAGTTTCATATCGCTGACACTTTTGTACGGTGATAATAAATTGGTAAAATTCGATCGCGAACACTTTGTACGGTATAAATAAACCGGAAATATATTAAAACTTTAGATTGCGAATCATGATCGCGATTAGTATGAGACACAGTGTTTGGCGTCACAGTATTAGTTAACCTATTCACTCTAAATTCTAAAATAATATAAAATGAACAAAAACCAAACAACTAAATTAATTTTAAAAAATTTAAAAAATTTTTAAAAATGGGTATGAATATACCATTTTAAGAAAAAACAAATCCAATATTCGTTGGAACTTTGGAAGTGTTCAAAAGTTACTTGTACTGAGAAAGTTACTACAAACCTTTGTCAACCGGTGAGTTCTAAGTTATAAATCATATTATTTTCATAATATTATCATATTCTTTTAAAATATTTTTGTATGTTTCGGTCATAGTATGAATTATTTAAAAAATGGACTGATCATAAGTAAATACTGTACGTATGTAATTATGTGTAAAACCAGTGTGCTGCAATTTTTTTATTATTATCGTTATCATATTTTTAATATGTATCATTATAATATCCGCTTAAATATAATATATATGTCGTAGAGTGGGTGTACATGACTTATAAGTTATAATTGAAAGTGGATGTTTTAAAAATTCACGAATCCTGTACATAACACGAATTTATTACCATAATTATTATTTATGTATGTTAACTATCTATGTTTTGTAATAATAAATTATGTCTAACATCTCAACATTTTTTTTTACCTGAAACAGTACAAACCGTCCGCCATGTACATTTTATTACCTTCTGAATAATAGTACAGACTGTCCGCGGTTTTCATTTTTTCTGAGTGACCGTACAAAGAGTCTTACAACCTAACGTGTTGGCTTTTGGGCCAATTTGACCAAACGGATCGAGCGTACAGTGGTACATAAGAAATACATGGGTGACAATATTTACGCAACGATCGACTGCGTTGCCGCTAAACGTTCTATACGACCGTCTGTGAAATAATAATACGTGAAAATTAAATTCAAATTTAATTTGTCATATAAATGTACCTGTCCCGTTACTACCTACGACGCGCAGACCTCGTCGCGCAGACAATGGGCTTGGCTACGGCCTGCCGAGACGGCGACGATCACTTTCTGTGTTTATAGCGTCCTAACGACCATCGGCCAATTCGTGTGTCGTAATTACTAGGGTCCCATGCAGACGCGCGCGCGTTAATCGTTCGAGTAGGTAGCAACCACAGATATACAAAACGGGTGATACCCGTTTCCACCAAAAGTGTATCTTTTCCTTTTCTACCGATATCCGTTTCCACCAAATGAGATCCACCTAACTTAACAACGTATTTACCAAAAACAATTGTATACTACGTTCATCTTAAAAGCTATAACGCAATTTATTTTAATACACACAGTTGTAAATGCATAATTTAATTACTGTGCAACTTTTTCAGTTGTTCATAAAATATTGTCCCGTTGTATATTATCTTGGTTAATCAACATAAGAGTTAATAAGTACGACAGTGGTTTAACATACAATCAAATACGATAAACGTAAAATAAAAATAACATACATATATATTATATACACTTTACATAAATCCGAAAAACTCACGAAAAGTATATTCTACAATGAAAAAAATATATGTCATTAAATTATAAATATATATATATATATATATATACGAGTATTATACCTATACATAATAGCTAAAGTATCTATACCATAATATATCATTTTTTTTTTAACCCAGCATTGGTATGTTAAATAAACTTATAACTGTATTAAAGATTTTAATATAAGAGTAATATACACAGCATACAAAACGCCCAAAACGACATCTGTGATAGCAACCAACAACATATTGCGTAGTTGTACTATGTAATAAATTATTAATTATTATATATTAATGTACTAAAATATTTTAGGAAATATATCAAATTAATTGAATAACAAATTAGATCTGAAAATATTCTTGTCTTTCGAGAAAACTAAAAGGAGAACAATACATCGATACATCAAAATATTATGACGGATGCATCATTATTTTGAGATTTAAAAGAACGTTTCGTTCAAACTGTAGATATTGTGAAGCAAATAGTGATGACGAAACTGACATTTTTTTATCCTTTGTTCTTTAGGTATACATTTTCAGAATAATCGATTGATCGATTGAATATCATACTGTAAACAATGTAATCTGTTACATTGTCATAATGTCATTACATTACTTTAGGGCTCCAACATTTAAGTTATGGCATATTTAATTCATAAGAAAATATACATATTAAATTCAGTGGATTTCGCCTAATGTGGGTAACGGTTAATAAGGGCAAAATAGTCTGGTCCCAATACAAACACTACTGGACTACTACGCCATAGAATTAAAACCAATTTTATTAAAACATAGTAAATGTGAATAGTAAATATATTATAAATAGCAGTATAACAAACATATTTGAATATAACTTTATAAGTATGAATAAAAAAACTTTATATTGACACAGTATATATAATTATATTATATTATAATTATTTTTATGTTTTCAAATTATATTTATACCGTTTAATTTTTGTTATGATGGGGGAAGGATACATAATTCACCTCATTAAAAAAATACAACCAAAACCGCCACTGATGGGCACATACAAAAATTGATATTATAGGTGTGGCGCCTGTGGCGGAATAATGGATAGGGTTTGCATATTTAAGGACAAGATCCATCTACATTGGTAGAATCGATGATTTTCCTACAAAAATTGAAGAATTTACTATAAAAAATTTATTACGAGTGGAATTTATATTTATTTTTGCAGGTCCCTAAACATCTACTATCCGTAAGTTAACATGCGCCCATTCAATTGACGGCTGCAGTAAGCTACGTAAAACTTTCAGAGGATTTTCGTTGGTTGCAGATTAAGCGTTCAAGAAAAAACAGCTAAAGATAAAATTATCAATTTATTTAACACGCAATCGTTCAAATACAATAAATGATATGCATCAGTGTATAATTTCCAAAAAGGAAACCCTGGTGTTATTGACACCAGCAGTGGTGTATTTAAGATTTTGTCAAGGGGAAGGGGTACACTTACCATCATCACTATTTCTCAAAAATATTAAGAATTTATAGACTTTTATCAGTAAGTAGGTACACATAAATTTATAAAACAGTGAAAATCATAAGAATGCAATATGTAGTACCTATATTGATAAATATAAAAATTTATATGGATGACGAAAACAGTAAAAAATATTGCACTAGCCAGTGCCCCGAATTTAATGGTCTCGGGGGCCCCACGGCAGCTACTAAAGAAAGGACGTCTTTTTTTGGTACTTGTCCAGGAACCTGTGCACCGTTCAGGTAAGGGCCCCTAAGCAGGTGTCTGGTTTGCCTAGGCGAAAATTAGACACTGGCGCTAGCGTGTATTCGACTATAATGAATAGTGAATTTTTATGCTGGATTAAAAATAAAGTAATGCAATAATAAATTATAAAAATAACTCGTATTTTAGTGTTAAAGATTATTATTTGTATTCCATTTAATTATTGGAATTTATTGCTCAAAAGTTAGAATGCGTATTTATATGTAGGTACATGCTCTCGCTCTGTAATATGTTTTGAAATAGCAACCAAACGTTTATAATTAGAAGCATGATAATCGCCGGAGATCTTTATTAGCCATAATGACGATTGACGGCATTTTACGATTTATTATACCAATTTTTTTCAATCATATACCTACATATTTAGCATTGAGTCGTGTGAACTACGGGCAATGGGCATCAAGCCATCAACCATAATATTTCCAAATTATTATTATACCAAAAGTCAATATTATAATAAAGCGTAGCGTTTTCAATAATTTTATTATTCTGTATTTCTATAATATACGTATAAATGTACGACATTATTATACCTATTATGTATATCATATATGTATAGATTGCCTATATAAATTATTATAGGTACATGTGTCATGTATATAATTTCATATCATTAGGTCTAGAACAGGTTATCTCTGTAAATATCTATATCCGAGAATACGAAATATGTTTTATGGCAAATACGTGTTAGGCGTGTATAATTGAAAAGTAGATAAAAGTTACACAAACAAAGAATTGTTTTTTAAACTAACACGTATGCAATGAATATTTTAAATTATAATCCGTGGCTGTATAATATATAATATAGTCGGCATATAACGATGGCTGTTAAAAATAAATTATTATAAGTACCTCCTCAAAATCGTTTTTTTTTTTTTAATATTTAATATTTTTAGATAATTAATTTAAACATACTATTATGGATTAATTATTATATATAGTAAATATAACGATAAAAAAATAAAAGAAATATATTATTTATTATATAATCAATAATGATACTACCTATGCATATTTTGTACCTATTTATTATAATTATTATAAATTAAACATTACCTGAAAATGGTTAATATCAATATATATTATTTTATTTAAGCGTTGTATAATGCATACTTAGAACTACTCGATTACATAATATTATCCATAAAAGAGGAAAAAATATTTTTAACATTTTTAACATTTTCTATAATTATTGATTTTAATGAATTAAAATTTTTATTTGAATCAATATTATTTATCAAGGAAAAACTAGATGAATTTATATATGATAACAATTTATTACACATAATATATGTAGACATCAATTTATTTTTGTCCTATCATCCAACGCAAAATGGAGACTAGCAAAAAACAAGTGACAATAAGTTATTGTCAATATTCCACGGTGATCATATGAACCATGAACCGATCATTACTTCTCTTTTTTTATAGTTTTAATGTTAAATAAAATATATTATAAGACAAACAATCAATTAATATAATACTAGTTGTAATAGCCAGTGTATATCTTTACTTTATAGACTCTGAGCGGCATGCAATGCTTATCATTATTATTTTTGTGGCTGACGTCATCTTTGAAAACAATAAAAAATAAAAAAGCTTCAATTATTAACTTACAGTTTTTGTTGATAAATTTTATTTTATTTTTATTTTTATATTCCATTAATATTTTAACGTAATAAGGATCAATGCCCTATGTTTATCATAAACGTATACTTACTCAAAGATGTTATTATATTATCATGATATAATTGTAACATTGTGTTTTCGTATTGATTGATCAGACAATTTAACCGAACGATACATCAAAATATATACTGCCACCCGCTGTCGTCTTATCAAACATGGTAATTGGGCTACATTTTATATACCTGTTTCATATTACACAGTATTTATTTACATTTTATTACCCCAAAGATTGGACCACGAATGTACGATAACACAAAATCATACGAATATATAAAATGTATTAATTTTAGTACCTATATAGTTTTAACATTAAAAAAAAAATATATATAATTATAAAAAAATAAAATTAGTATTTACTTATTAAGTGCTTTACTCCGATAAATGTATTGGTGTTACTGCAATGATGCGTCTAGATTTATTAAGTACCCATGTACACATTTTTTTAGTAGAAAAAATGCTTTGATTAAAATTTTCAAAACTGTATTTATTAATTAACAATTTACCAAAAAAAGCAGTTATTGCCATTTAATAAAAGAAATTGGCATCGCATAGAAAAATCCTTAAATGGTATAAAAATCTATAAGTATTTAAAAATATGATCATTATAAGACATGAGTATATTAATGTATGAATATAATTTGAATAATTAATGTACTATGGAAAAATGAGAGTGACCGTGTATGATGAATTGCAAAGTTTACTAGAATAAGGTTCACACAAATTGCGTACCTAACAATAGACAGGTAAATGTACCTTTTAGTATATATTTTATAAGGGACACAATTCAATTAAGATATCTCGAATAATACATATCTTGAAGCTAAATTTTTATCTCCCTTCAACTTCGAGTTTTTCAGTTTGTACTTTAAAATAAGAAAACAGTGGTGGCTCGTCAGTGGAGGCTTGCGTCTCCCCTTATAGTTATTTATTATTTATATTATATTTTAACGTTCTCAAACTTATTTATTCTGATATAATATAGCTATGCTACAGATAACATAATTGTTTTACTTTTATCTGTGTTATGCGATATATAATATCATAATACAATATGAACTTTGTCAGCTATGGACTATCACCTACCGGGTCGATCGGCTGTACATATTGTTCTTTTAAAAGTAATGTTTGTCTTTTTATTGAAAACTGTAATGACGCTTATCACTAATAATTATCATAATCAAGACAAATAGATTCAGCTGTAAATAGCAATACCTACATTAAATATAATACCTATTCAGATAACGGTTGTAATAAACCCAATATCCGACGACCGAAATGGCTATAAATTCTAATTGTATATCAAATATCAATTGACTTTTGACATATATGCGTACGCCATAAATTACTTAACGTCTGTATGCCGGTGGTCGTCAGTTGAGTCGATTTTATGACACTACCTGTAGAACTTACATCTATTGCACCGGTACAAAAAAAAGTATGTATCAATTTCGGCAAAAATTATTTTTTTTTTATTAAAAATACCAAAAGAGTCTTAGTTTAAATTTTATAATTTTGGAGTAATACACGTTACCAAATAATGAGTTGTACGACTGCTACAATTTTTATTGTAGTGTCAATTTTTAATTTTCTAAAAAATGAAAAAATAATAAAATGTCTAGTTACCTATTATACACTAGATAAAACTAAGGAATCAAACAAGTAAAAAGCGATTCGTAAGTTCTAAAATCAATAGTGATAGACAATAAAATTATTCACAAAATACATATTTTTAGGAATCGATCGATGTAATTGACACGCAACAAAGTATTACATCCGAATATTGATCGGCGCATTAGATGTATGTTCTATCTCATTGTTTTTCTTTACCTGAGTTTTTATTGCAATTATTGATAAATGCCATTACGTCTACACAAAAATTATAAAAAAAATATAGATAATATGATAGGAATACTTTTATGATTTATATTTAAATATTCAACCTTAATTTGTTTTACCAATACATTTTAATTATCGTCTAACAGTTATTTTATAATAGAAATGACAAAATTAAAACAAATTAAAAATATTTAAATAATACAAATTAATGGACATGACACTTATTTTTTTACATTTTTGAATAAGTTATTAATGATTAAAAGTAATCGAAATTATTTTAAATTAAAACATGCTTATATTTATAAAAAATATAAGTATAAAAAAATTATCCAGTCAATGTACAGGAAATACTCGTCTTTATAAAATATATAATAGGTGATTTTGTCCTAAACTAAACCAGAGATTCGTAATCGTGAAAATACGGAATATCTTTGTTTCTGATATGGGAGATAGATAAAGAAAACAAATGCTGGTGTAGCGGCCCCTTAAATAAATATATAAACATAATCGCACGCTGACACGCTGTGACACTCCTTATCGTATTTCGTGTTACACATTAAATATATAAATTACATTCATTAGTTATTACGACATTACATTACCTACACAATACTTCTATAATATCGAATTATACTTGTGTTTGGCCGGATAAACAATATGACTTTGAAATATTTACAGTTAATTGTTTTTATAAAAATAATTACACGAATAATTTAAAAAAAAAATAATAAAAATATGTTCATTTTTCAAAATGTTTAACATTAACAATAATCAATACTACAAAAATGAGTTTTTAGTTGAAAAGTAATAAATATCAACAATTCCCAAATACTTAATCAAAATGCAATATAAAATTTCACAATAAAAATATATAAAAAATATGTCATTATAAATTCTATAATAGAGAAATGATCGGATCAAGTGCAATTTGAATATTTTGATGTAGGTTAAAAGTGCAGTACGACTACCTTTTATTAACGTTGAGTTGACGTGTGACCTGTAATCATTGTGGTAGGTACCTACCTAAATCTCAATTATTTTAAATTACTATACAATATTCTAGTGTTTTTGAGCACAACTTAGATAATTGTATTATTATGTAAAATGTAAGTGAATATAATAAATAATAATATATAACGATGATTACGGTTACTTGTTCAGTCAATCATTATACAAATAATATTATACGTCACACATCATATTATAGATACCTACTGCACGAAACACGTGTACCCTGTGGGGGGGGGTAGTCTAAGAGTGACTTTTTATTTGAAATTTAATGCAGTATACTATATATTACTATATCCTACTATGGGATCATACTTTTTATTATTATTTCTTAATTTTAGTTTCGAGCAGAGTTCGTGTTACAAAATAAACTATATAGGTATACATATATTATATATGTGATAAAACACAACATTACAACAACGCTGTACAATGCCGGGTTAGGATTAACATTTTCATTATATTACTTCACCACGTCATCCAGTTACAGCTGCCCTAATGGTCGTTAATCATATTTATTGAGCCCACAAGGCCATAAATCAATAAGAACTAACAAATGAAAGTATTATTGTGTACTTCATCCAGTTTCATTTTGTCGCTTCGGATACTTCACATTGTCTAATCATGATAATATAATACGAATTCGATATAATTATATTAAATAAAGTTAAATTTTCACATTCCCAATAATTAATATTATGTTGTTTAACAGTTTAACGACTATTCATCACTAATAGTTTTTATCAGTTCATTTGAAGATGTAATCGGTAGCCAATAACAAGTTTTTTAAATTAACTGTTAAATTTGGGTTCATTAAAATTAATTATGAGTTGTTATCGTAGGTAGCGAGATAAAGTTGAAATACCATCATTAAACATTTGAACCGATGTTTTCATTTTTTTATATAGTTTGACCCTGCAGATTAGTATTAGCTACATCTAGTGCTAAATAAAATATTAACGAAAATTAAAATGATTACTTTTGTCCTAATTTTGAACGAATTTTTTATGCAAACACATACAGATGTTATATATTAATCTGTATTCTTTCGTTGATTTTTTACGATATAACACAGATAATGTTCTTACCTAAAAGTTTGATAATAGGTCAATTCATATTATAGCAAAACTACAAAACTAAAAGCACACTATTGAAACTGGTGAACGAAAATATACTATGTTGTACGTGTGTAAGAGGGAGACAACACATGTGGGTTCGACGTCCTTTTAACCATTCGTTTAATTCGTCTCTAATTTTGTGTATTTAGATGAAAAATATTTTCAAAATTAAAAAGTGGAAAATGATAAAATTAATCATTGTAATTGAGTTTATATTATACTATTATATATTTAAACTGAAGCAAAACGGAAACCGGTACAACTACCGATAAATTAATTTTAAACCTGTTGAAGTTTGATGTAATACTGCAAGTATAACACCTAAAAATAATATTTAAGTACATTTAGTGGTACTCGTATTTAGTACTCATTTACACAAAATATAAAATTATATTAGATCCATTACACACGTTAGTAAAAAATTGTACACAAACAGTAAACTGTTCGTAATAACATTATTCGATCTTCTGTGTACCACAGTTTTAGAACCGCTGTTATACAGTATAATAATATGTAATAATTACAATCCGGATTTCAATGTAAAGTACATAGTTTATGGGTGCTCTAAAGTCTAAGTATATAATTTTTTTCTTGGAATAGATACTCTAAAGTTTAAAAACAAAACTTTTATTTTACATTGTTCGATGTATTTTTCATTTATAGAACATTTTTTAGAATTTGGATGCACGCGAATGAACAAAGTAAAGTGTTAATGTGATCGATTATAGGTCAAACAATTTGATTCTAGGGGCTTATTTAACCGTATTTATACGCAGATAGCTATATAGTGACAATAGTGCCGAAATTTAAGCTTTATTTGATTAAGAACTGATATCGTTTGTATAAGTAATACCGCAATGAAAATGCGTATATTATTCAATATATGTGTATTATTTTATAAACGTAAAACATACTATGTACTTATATCGCACATATTTGTAAGCTCACAATCTACGTATAGTTCAATAACATTATATTTTACTATTTTGCATTGATTTAAATAATTTAATATGTTATTTACTGCAATAAAAATCTACATAATATAAACATGACGATTTACGATACATTTAGCCATATAGGTTTATTAGTTATTACACTATTGCGGCTACTTATTTCATACTGCTTAAGAATGTTCACTGACTCGCTGTTCAGAGTTCAGACGTCATTATTTTGTATGCATATTTTAATGTCGCGACATCGAGATAATTTCGATACTACACTATATCACAACTATGTAATACCTACCAAAGTATAGAAGTATATACATAAGAGATCATAAAATTATAACTGGTTTTGGTAATTTATTCTTATTTACCTGTTTAAACTTTTTTCCAAATGTACGAGTTCCGGTTTCATAATAACGTTCACATAACAACGTTTTAAAATAATAATTTTTGATTTTAACATAGAATAAGTCATTTTCGTATTATAACACTATTATACTTCCTATATTAATCAATTATTAGGTGTCTTTCCAACCGTACAGTTGTTTTGTAATTCAATATCATAAAATTGATCGTAAATACAGCGGCTACGGGCTGTGATTCATAACATACAGCAAAACTAATGATCTTCTATTATACGATATAACAAAAAAAAGTTGTAAAAAAAAAACAATGATCTAAGTTAATCTAATGTTAAATATGGTCGAAATTAGTTATTTAAACAAAGAATAATAATTTTAATAATTTTATTATAATTCAAAAATATTATCCGCGAGTACTTGAATTTTTTTATGTTTATTATTATATATTATTTAATATAAACAATTACATTTTAAAAACATTTAAATTAATTTTAAGGTATTGACTATTTATACTATAGTCTATAAGCTAATGTAAACCAATCCATGTAATCACATCGTTTTATAGAAAGATGGTATTGACTCAAACGTTAATAATAACAATAATAAATTATATAAATATATTTATTTATAGGTATAATTATAATAACTAAATATTATTAATTTCATAAATGTATTTTGTTCGTAAAAATTAAATCAACCTACAACAATATCTACTAATACCAAAATAAATTGCTCGTGGCAATAAAAATAATAATTAAAAAAATATATCGTTCAACTTAGTTTCTCAAATAAATAATATTACTATAAGTAATAAGATAATCATTCGCCATTCAAAAATCAAAATTGATTACATATCTACATAGTACTTTTATAATCTAAAATGTGAAAAAAATTACTCAAAAATGTGATAAAAAAAAAAAAAAAAATAATAAAAGTGACTAAATTTCACACAATGTATGGTTTTACAGTAATAAGTAATATTATGCTTGTTCTCTATGGGTATCTAAACCTTGTATTAAATTTTCAAATTGTAGCTATGAATATTAAACATTTTATAAATTATTTGCAAATTTTCCCGATTTTGACGAAATTTGTCAACATTTTAACTTTAAACGCTTAATTAAAAAAATATTGTGACTAAGTAATTTCTATATTTTTTAACATTAGTATATGAACAACATAGTAAGGAACTTTATATTATCTTCATTTTATACTGTCTCTGCTTAAAATCGTTTTTCATCCTATACAATATTTAATGTTAAGTTCAAATTTTAAATATCATACCTATCCACATAGTGACTCATTCAATGTCCAGTTTCACTTGACACCTATTCTACAGTTTAGTTACTATACCATACTAAGGTTATCTACTTGAAATTTCTTTTAAATATTAAATAATTAGTCCAGAATTTATAAACTAGGCACCATGTATAGCTACTTTATTCATGTCATACAGAGCATAAATATTTTATTGTAAATAATTAAAGCATCGAAATTAAACCTATTTACTTTTTGGGCAGGCGTCAAATGAACCAGTACAACTATTTTATTTTTTAAAGACTGAACTCGTATTGTTATACTATTATGGACCACCATTGTATAAAGGTTATCGACACGCAGTATTACGAATTAAATTCTAGTACCTAACAACAACATGCTCATGTGTTTTATTTTCGTGTATAAGTTTTTATATTGTTCCCGAAATAATGACGTTTTCAATTATAGTTTATATTTTATAATAATATAAACCATATCATTATAATTTATTACTTGATTACTATTTTCTAACATAAAATGGTTTATCATAAAATATTTTCTGATGTATACAGTGTATTTCATGTACAAAATGATCGAAAAAATATAACATTAATTTAACTACCAGCTTGAATTTATTTTTGTTATGAATTACGATGCTATTTACTACAATATGATAATCTTACACAGCTAGTGACGTATTTAGGATTTTGTCAAAGTGGAAAATACGTTGGCAAACATATAATTTCCTTAAGACATACTTATGCTATATTGTAAATCTAAGAAAGAGACTCACTGACTTACTCTCGTCCTTTTATTTGGAAGGATATCTGTTTTGAATGTCTTGATATTGAACAGTATTATAGAAATGTAATTTAACCTTTGTACGTGTATGTATACAGTAGCTATAGTATTACTGTTGTGTGAAAAAGGTTTATAAAATAATGACATTTATAATATACTTACTTTGTATTATGGATTCTCAGAAAGTGCCAATATATAGTATATAATATTTACAGTAAAACCTCGATAAGACGGAACTTCGGTAAAACGGAAACCCTGGTAACACGGAAAAATTGCATGGTCCCAAGCGATTCCGTCTTATTGAGGTTTTACTGTACTATAAACCGGAAATGTTTTATTAGTATTTGACGGTATAATATATTTTAAACTATGTATAGTACAATAACCCTTTCATTGCTGTGGACGTGTATACATGTTTTTATCATTTTAAATTATTTTACTAGCTGTAGAAGAATAAATATAGTAACAGCCTATAGATTTTTGAATTGTCTATCCAATAGAACAAAAATCAAAAGCCTATCACGAAAACTTCGTTTGTTATGAACATTTACATGTTTGGTGAAAATCAATGATTCCAAAAATGATAATATTTCTTATCACGAGTTTTTAGAATTATAGAATATTTATATTTGATTTATATTTTTTTCAATACAAATTATCAAAAATGTTGTTAAAAATATATTTGTGACTTAAAAAATTGAAAACCTGATTTCTAAATGTTTTTATACTTTAATTTATTTTGAGAACCACTGCATAAGATTTATACAATTATCTATAACTTTATAAGTTTTGGTCCAATTTTTTTTTTTTTTAATGTTTACTGATTCGTTGAGTATAGATCTATCTTTATAGGATAAAAAACAATTTAAATAATACATGATATATAGTCAGCACAGAGCAGGTGCTATAGATTTTTGGGGTCAGCAGTGAAGGGATAATAGCCGTCAAAACTGATCTTTCAAATAAATTATTAATGGTATTCGTGTCCTTTCAATTGTTCAACATATGCGTTTTAACAAAAGATAAAATCAATGTTAACAAAAGGCATCCTTTCGTGGAATCAAATACCTACACGATTTGTTACAAACAAAAAGCAAAAAAAAGTGTTGTATAAAAAATTTTTTTTTTTGGGTATTATCTGTTTCCAGCAACCAAAAACAAAAACGATTCTCGTTTCAGTCAATAAAACTTTGGAAACCTACAATTGTAACATATATAATAGCAATAACATTTGAAAATAATCTAGATTCTAGAATAACAACGATTACTGAAATATAAACACAATAATTATATGATAAAATATAATATCTAATTTAATTGTACATATTATTTGATTAAAGTATTATTAATTATTATTATCTAATTGTATTATAATTTATATTTTTAAGAAATTTTGAAATACATTACATTTAAATAAATGTAATGGGTATGTGATTTTATTATATTTTTCACATGATTCCCAAATAAAAATACACAATAATAGATCGCATTTAAAGATACGTATAATATAGGAAAATTGCAAGAATATAATATTATACTTTGTTCCTTCACATACACATACACACACACACACACACAAATTCACATAACCGGAAATGTCAACGGTCGCCCGGAGTTTAGAGTTCATGAAATACAAACGAATAAACAATCTCGATTATTAGACTGTATATAATATACAGAATGTATTACTATACTGCATTAATTGTTATCCGGTGGATACTCATTGTAGGTATGAAAATAAAACTGGCAGAGTTTTTGTATTTGATCTTTCCAGTACCTTTTTGTATGAACGGTATTCTAGCGAAATTTACAATTGCCTGTTGAGCCTATATTAAACTATATATAGTTTATAAGCTATAATCAATAGCTATAACCAATTCTCAGTACACGTATGTCTGTAGGTGTAAACAAACAGACAACGGTCGGCGGTCGTAACATGACAATTTAATACGACGATTAACGATACCTATATTTTTTTTAACTATATTACTAATAATTAGAAATTTGAATTATTGAAATAATAATATTAAGCACAAATTTACACTTTTTTAGTTCTTTTTAAATCAAAATTCTATGTATTCCAATATTCCATCGTATAATTGATAAATAGTTAATAATATATAAGCGGTTTAAATTATTTACTGCAACGACACATTTGAAGGTTGTTAAATATATAAATAAACACAGCTAAAACATAAAATGTTTATCCATAATTTGTTTGCAAACAATACATTTTACGTTTTACGTTATAAATAATATAAACGTTTGGCCATCCCTGGTGCCCCGTGACATACCTGTTGGTTGTTATCGCCCGTAAAACGTCATGTTGCTACATAATAATTAATTATTACGTAGTCGCTACAACTAGTCGGAACTGGAAAAAATAAAATCGAAACGAACAATTGGTCTGATAGTTGATATACATAATATTTCCATAATACACATCAACATATTAAATTAATCATATAACATGTTTATATAAGTTATTTTTCGATATTGGTTAAACGAAGATTTTTACCGATTAAAAGAATCTGACGTCAAACTTTAAGCCCTGGCGTGCAATAAAGATCCTAAATACCAATATACTTACTATTCGTTACGAGCTCTCGTGAGTCACGAAGTAGACTCAAGTAATCGGTAATTAATAATTACCGATGCACGTCCCTAATATTACACATACTATTCTTATCGAGCGACTAGAACAAAATATTTTAATTTCAGTGAATATGAATGGGACAAGATACGATTGCGATAACAATTAATACTGTATTGCAGATGTTAATTTATTCGGTTTAATAATCTAGTATAGTAATTCAAGGATTTCGTGAAGTCTGAACTATAGACTGTCGTCAATATTTCCGGTTTAATGATAGAATATATTCTTTATTCGATCAATATATTTTCGTAAAAACGATTTCAAATCGCCTATAAAAATATATTGTGATTGTTAAGTCTTAAAAGAAATACTTTGTATATCATAATTTGAAGGAAATTCTGAAGTTTGTTTTAAAAAGCAACATAAGCGGGCCAACTGTTGGTGAAAAAATATTTCTATTTATATTATTTTGAGGAAATTTAATATTGCTGCAGGTAGGTATTAAAAATCATTGTCGTGATAATAATAATTTATATTTCTTAGTTATTACTTTTTAAGATTTGCTACATAGGCATGCGGGTTCGTATATATGATTTAGTGTGAGTAGTGTATGTATGTGTGTGTGTGTGTGTGTGTGTGTGTGTGTGTGTGCGCGCGCGTGCCGCGCGCACGTACGCACGAGTTTGTTATGTAAAGAAACAAAATATATAATAAATTAATAATATTAGACTTAAACATTTATACTTGGAACATGCCTATATTTTATATTATTAAATACGAGCTATTATATTATATTGTGTATTTTTCTGTCAATATTGAACAACAATCGATTTTTTTTTTTTTACGTTATAATATCAACATTTGTATCGATAATATTATTCCTAAGAATTATCATTAAAAAAAATATGTATATTAATATCTGATCGACTACCTCTGACGATCTTCATCATTCCAATTCAGTAAATTATTATTATTTTTATTAAAGTTCAAATTCACGTATAATATGACAAGTAATGATCAAACAAACTGTTAGGTACGCTAATTCCCCCACCCCCGACTATAAATAATATGTCCATTTTCATTAATAATTCAATAACATTTTTCGGACAACTAAATACAATTTAAAGTTGCATAAAAAATTAGGTACTCATCACAAAATCATAGCAAAAACCAATTTAAAATAAAATTTCAATCACAAAGCCAACTAAAGTATTATATTACAATCTATTATAAACTAGATGGTATATAATGTATATTAACAGTGTTGTATTATTATTAGTATTATCAAAATTGTTTATGTTTGTAATTCACATCACAGACAATTTTAACCATGAAATATTAATAACAATAATTATTATTATGAATAATTGCATTTATTGTAAGTTGTAGGTAATATAGTGGATCTAAAACTAGAAATACGAAATACGGAAAGTTAATTTTTTTTACAAAAAAATATAGTTTTAATAAATACGTAAGATAATAGTGACCCGACCGGCGGCCGGAATTCTTCCGGACCGACTTCCCGTCCTACCCTGTGCCTTTGTGGCGTGGGCGGAGAGTCGACGGTGTCGTGTCGTCGTTGCCTGTGGTGGCGGTTGATAAGGTGCGGTCCGGTCGCTGCGGTGTCTGTACTTTGTACTGACGGCCGTTGCATACCATGTCAATAGTTAGTTATAACTTATAATACATTATATTCTCAAATGATAAATATGAAAAATTATTATCAATAATTCAATAAGAGCAATAATTATTATCTTTACATTTTAAATATATAGATATTAATATGAATTAAATATTACACATCCAAAGGTGGGTAACTAAAGCATCATAATGCGCCTTTCTTTGGATCCGCGCCTGAATATAGTTAGGTCTTAGGTACATAGTACACCACAATATTATATTAAATATACGTTGTGTATATAAGTTAATAATCGATAATTGAATAATAATAATAATTTAATTTATATGAAATAATTAAATAAAGATTTGGAAAGTAAACACAAGTCGACGAAATGAAACGGCGGCAAAATTGGAATATATTGGCAGTAACTTGGTAAAGCGTCCAAACAAATAATATTCTTATTGTGAAGAGGGTATTGAGAGTTTGGGACACTATACACTATTCGTTTGCATTCTCTCACTCGCAGTCTTTCTCTCTCTCTCTCTCTCTCTGCTCTGCTCTCTCTCGCCTTCACTAGTCACTCACTCTCCGTTTTTTCTCTCCCTCTGGCTCATAAGCATAATGGACGAAACACAATCGCGCAGTTATTATTATTTTATGTTTTTGAGTAATCATTGAGGAAATTATCTATTAAAAACTAATAGAGTAATAGAGATTAATATTTTTTCGTTTAAATATTTTTTTACAAAGTTAAAAAACAAATTAATATTTGTTTGGATGTAAGTTTTTTTTTTAAATTTTTAAAATAGAATACAAAGTCTGAAAGACAATGGTATTTAAATATAAAACTAATAAGTCAAAACCTTAACAATTTTATTCTCCATAATTATTGTTGTTTATAATTTTACTATAAGATTAATCAAAAATAGATAAATTATTATTATACGTGAATAAATTTTGTCCGTGTTGCGCGTTGGTCTGAGAGAAAACATATATATTGCGGCGTCACTCTGATACTTATAGACAGTGGTCGGAAACCTTTTTGAACTCTCGAGACACATTCCCAAAATAAAAATAATTCACGGGCCGAATTTTCGATGGACTAACACGAATGAAGTTGGACACGGCCAGGATAACAATTATAGTATAGTAGTACCTACACCTACTGTATATTATATGCAGTCTAAAAATCGAGATCGTTTGTATTTTATATACCTCACCTATGTTTTACGTGTAAAAGTAGTTTGATTTACACAATGATTTTAATAAATTAAATTGATTATTTAAGTATGACAGACCCTGTTTATAATAAGTAAGTACTAAGCATATAAAAGTATATACACATAAATACATGATATCTATGTTGTGTTTAGATATTTGTATACTACGAGTATATTATATAATAATAACATATTCTTATTTTAAATTTTAATATTATACAGTTCTGCCTTCAACGGATTCGATAAAACTGTCGAACTCCACCACTCGAGTTTGTACTGTTGTAATTGTTTATTATTATAATTACCTACTCTTTGTGTACTAATAGTTTCGTTAATAATTCCTGTAGATATAACGTATATAGATAATGGCGTCTCTTTCATCGGAATTATCACAATACATAATACGCGTTAGCGCAGGCGAATCAACAATAATATATGGTTAACGTCACGTACCTACATGTTATTTTACTATACAATCTCATTGTATCACGTATTTAGATCTTGTAACCATTTTCGTCTTTGTCCTGGTCAAAAGATGTTTTTCGTTCGCCAAGTCTCATTGTGCATATTTGTATGCTATGTGTATATGTTTGTCACACATCGCACGCTCTTGTTATAATACACAAAAGACCAAAATATTATGTCCCTGCAGTTCTTCTCATCGACGATCCATAACCTGCCTGACCGACGATGCGGGTGTCCATGGTAGACCACCAACCTTCACAGCCCTCACCAGTGACCTCGCTTACATGCACGAAAGACATGTGATTTATCAATACACACTGCACGACCCTAAACGAGTGTATTAAATAATATTTATAAGACATTTTGAAGATATACGTTTTATATATTATAGAAAAACAATTGTCAGCGTATTATTTATTTTTTCTGACTCGTGCGCAACATAGCAAATTTGCGTTCAGGAATTTTTATTTTCCGTAGTTAGCTTTATAGTATAAGAATGAATTGACCTATTATCAAACTTAAATTTAAGAACATAGTTTATATCTATGAGATCAAACTTACGATATTTCGATTTTAAAGCGACCTTTTTTTAAGACATTATAATATACTCGCGTAACAATTATAAAAATCCAATAAAAAGAAAAACGGATAACGCTCTTAACTTAAAGTATTAAAATAGATGAAAATTCACTTTATTAATATAAAACTATAAATACGAGGTTGGTCCTACTGCATAAACGCCAATTCGCGAAGTAAATTTCGGTAATTTCAAAAAGAGAAATCAAATATAGTATATAACGCAGCTATTATACACAACCACTATTTATTAAAAGGACGCTATACCTGTATATGTTGCCTTTGTCTTATACACGCGTAACATAGTTAAAAACTTTTGTGCGGGACAATTTTACTCCCTCGATATTTATATCAAAATTACCAAAATTTTATTCGCATTGAGAAGAACTTTACCTATGTTGTAACGTTTTAATTTTTTTGATAACATGAATGCAATTAAAGTTATCGGTTTAAGAACTTTAGGTTTTTTTTATTTAATTATTAAAAATTATTGGTTACCACTATCAAAAAAATTAAAACGCTACAACACAGGTAAAGTTTTTCTCAATGCGATTTAAAATTTTGGTAATTTTGATATAAATATTGAAGGACTCGTGACACTCATGAATCATTTGAAATCTCCATTTTAACTTTATCCGAGCGTGGTGTTTTTATACATCTATTTATCATGAAAAAAACGAATTAAAGGACATAGCAGCAATTATTATTCATATTAAATGCAGATAAACAACACAATATTTACGGATTAAACATGGAAATGATATGTCCGCTGAAAGTGGATCTCCGACCGAGAGTGGTCCCCTTCCAATAGCCGCCCCTTATACGATATTACTGCAGTCAGTGGGCGAGTCATGCGCGCGATTGGCGAACCAGTTTGTCACACGGTGAACACGTACATTATGCGAAAAAGTAATGAATGACTCCTCCGTATCGTCTAACGGTTTAACTCTATTATCGATCTATCATATAATATATTATATTATAATTATAATGTCCAGCTGTGGGTTGGCCATCTTTTAGGAAAAATTGTTTAAATATTGTATAAATAAAAGTGATTCAATATAATAATTTCAAGAATTTTTGTGTCAGCGTGTCACTTGTGTGTCGACTATATGCATGCAATACTTGTAACTTACAAGTATTACCTACTAATTATGTATATATACGCGTATCTACATATTATTGAAAATCCATATCCATACAGTTTATTTAGTTTTTATATATTTATATATCATTTACAATCATAAAGTTTTCAAATGACAATTTTTACAATAAGCGTTATACAATCAAGTAGTAAATAAGTATAAAATGTTTTAGTCATCATTTGAATACAGTTTTCTATAAAGATTCTCTTTGAATGTAAATATTTTATTTAAATAAAAATTTATACATCGACTGGTACTTATTACTTAATTATTTTTATGTTACGCGTCTGTACGACGGAGACAACACATGCGGGTTACACGAGTTACGAGTACGATATCCTTTTGTAACGCTATAAATATACATTATACAAAATACACGTCATTATAAAATAATTAGTCTACTATATTTCTGTTACACTTTGAGTATATTCTTAAAGAAGGCGCTATTATCAATTTTGTGCACATTGACCATAGTACGATTTCCTACACTACCTAAACTGGCTAAACTTGTGTCTTGTTGATAAGATGAACCAGCAACTACTGAATATATAAAAAATATTGCAATGTCTCATCGGAATATTTTGTCTAATGTGAAATGATTTCTCTGTATGCGTATTACAAGTGATTTTTTAACTATCCCCATCCTGTTTTACTCAAATCTCGATTTTGGAGATCATATTTATAAATTCCCAAACCGAAAGATATTACATGTTAAAAATCTTTAAATACATAAGTTTTTGTGTAATTGGATACATGTATATATTATTGTACATTATAGATAATGACGTTAATGTCGTAATGATATTGTATTATGATGACAGTGCTGCACATGCGGCGACAACAGGACATCGCTTATTATTTATCAATATATAATATATAAGTACGAGGATACCTTATATACGAACATAATAAAAAACAATAATATTACTTATATATAGTTGAATTTCTTTCAGCGCGCAGAAGTTTTTCGCGAAGATTGGTTTTTATGCGTTAGTAGGAAATTATAGAAAATAATATCATTGATTTTTATATTGATTTAAACGATTAACCTCGTTGAACAATAATCATAGTAAGCTTTATTATAATTAAACCAAGATATTTTTGTTACTGTTATTGTTGAAATTAACTTCAAATTACAAATATACAAGTGATGCTAGTATGCAATTCTTATTTCTCATTATATATTTATAATTAATATAACGAAAATTATGGTATACATAATACATAAAAGACTGGAAGGTTAGGTACCTAAAATTGATTCACTCCTACGTGCACCTCACATCAAAACATCTTAGCTTAATACTCATTAGTTATTACCAACTATACTCGTCTGAAAATCGATTTATAAAAATATATATATAATTATATATTTATACATACCTATTGAAATACTCCGATTAATAGGTATTCTGCTATATGTAATATGAAATAAAAAATATATGTTGACGTTCAAAAAAATAAAATTCAATAATAATAACAATAACAATAACAATAACAAGTAAGGGGAAAAATATGTTATTTTTTTTTCAAAAA
Source organism: Rhopalosiphum maidis (assembly GCF_003676215.2). NCBI lineage: Eukaryota > Metazoa > Arthropoda > Insecta > Hemiptera > Aphididae > Rhopalosiphum > Rhopalosiphum maidis. The sequence continues at coordinate 49,155,548 of NC_040879.1, forward strand.
AATTGTTTTATATTGACTTACAGCAATGTCAAAAAAATATTTTCTAAAACGGTAAAAGTTTTTGAAACGTTTTGTGGTGAATAAATTACATATATATATATACGTATATTACGTATTATCACATATAATATATATAAATACTGACATATTGTAATTGTATATGATAATATTATTTATTAGAATATACATATATACATATAGCCATAAAGACCGGATTAAACCATTCGTAGGCCTTAGGCATTGGAAAAACTTGAATTTCATACATATAGGCACTTTTGAATATTATTTTTTGTATACTTTAAGCCATCTTTTCGTAGGCCTTTCATTTGTCGTATGCCCTGGACACAATGCCTACAGTACCTAATGGTTTATATGGCTCTGCGGGTATATAGAATACAATATATATGGACATATAGTAGGGTTGGTCAAACTGCGGTTCGCATCTTATCGTAAGATACCAAACATTTTTACAAAAATATATATTATACCTATTGATGTGACCTTTATTTTCATTTCGGCTCTTTCGTATATTTATTAATATATCGGGAGAACCGATCAACCGCGTCTGTAGAATTTCGTATAATGGTCCCTATACCTACTCTTGAACGGATGAGATAATCCGGCAGCCGGCAAGTACCTCGTAAGCCTACATCGAAAAAAAAAAAAAAAAAACTTGTCTCAAAACACGTTACAAAAATCCAAAGATGTATCAATGTACAATGTTTTCGACTGACCCAATCTGGTTCTGTTGTATATCGCAGCGTGGACAAGAGGTAGGGTGGGTCCCCGCCGCCAAAATCAACAGGCATCACCACCGGTGCTGCACATATTTTCGGCGCGACGGTGGTACGCTGACGGGTGGGAAGGGGAGTGAGGCGATGGCGTCCCCACGAACCACTGTCATTGCTCGAAGCGTCGTATGCTGCGCATGCGCCCGGGGCGTGCAAGAGAGCCCTAGTGGCCTAGTGGTGGCGGTGGTCAGAGAGTATGTGCGTGCGCACGCTGCCACCTTACATCTGTCGTCGAGCATTGTTCGGCGTTGGTGTTCCGATGTATTCGTTCAGTGTTTAGTCGTTGCCTTTTCCTTCAACTCATCAGTTCTTTGCTCCTAATCGGCTATTCTCTAAAGTCTGTTTCTTTGCGCCTATGGAACCTAAGTGTTTTTAAATCGGAAACACATATAGTTGGGTAGGACGAGCTATCCAAGTCGTTGATCGTGTGTATGCTTGTAAACCTATTTCGTGCTTGCGTAAAATTTTATAGACTTTGTTGTGGATTTAAGCTTTTAAGTGCGATTACAAATACGCGTTTTCAATAAATTATCGTTAACATTCAAAAGGCTCCCAGTTGGAGAAGATTGAACAGATGCTGACATAGTAAGTTGAAATCGGATGATTAACACTCGAGAACTCGAGAGATCGTGGCTTCGTCCTTAATTCCAGGACCAACAATAAGACATTTTTTGGTTGAGGGTCTGGTGGCTGACTATTTGGTGACATATTTACTTTGTTGTTTGTATAATTATATAAAATTATTAATGCTAAGCTACACAGCAACATATACATAATGATTTTTCATTAAATTTTGAGAGAGCTGTTGCTCCTCGAGCACCTCTATCAAATGGTTGGCTGATTATGCCGTTAACGAGAATTGAGAAGAGTAGCGTTTGAAGAAAATGAGGATTACGAGTGGCAGTCAGTTTTGTGTACATTTTTGTTTACTTTGTAAACGATAAATACAGCTGATAGAAGTTGATAACTGATAAGAGTAGCGTTCGCTTTGTAGTTTGTTTATCAAAACGGTTTGAAATACAACAGTTTTCAATTATGTTAAACAACAGATACTGATTACTGATCACTATTAAACAAAATTCTCGTAGCATATAGATTATTATATTAATTTGTATTACTCATGTAGTCATGTCGTAGCAACTGAAATCACAATATAAAAATTAATAATTATTAAGCTTCAATGTTTTTGTTACGTTTATTGAACATTTATACGGAGATAACTGCATAACGTGGTGTTTTATTTTACAATTAGTAGTCATCGTGACGATTGTGTACTACATAATTAATTGGATATAATACGATACAATAAGCATAGGCGCAAATAGGGGGCGCTTAGGGGATATTAGCACCCCCAATTGTAAAAGTAGCACCCTCAAATACTTTTTTTTATAATATTACATTTAGTAGCTATTAAACACTATGCCCAGAAAATGAAGAACTTAAGCACCGTCAGTTTTTTTTTTTATTGAAATTTCGCCTATGACAATAAGTCATAAATGACCCAATATCTTTATATTTATTTATTCCTAAAGTTATATATATTAGTTGTAAATATTTCTTTATACACTATTTATTTTAACAACTGCAGTACTGTAATGAATAGACATAAAAACATATTATTATTTCTAAGATTAAGATTGTCTAAAAAGAAATATTTACATTATCTTGTATCACAATTTTTATTAAGCACAAATTGATTCTAATTTTTATTCATCGATTCACAGTTCTAAAATGTCTATTGGTTGTCGATTCCAAAATAGCTATAATATTGTTATAATAATTTATTTTATTGATATTTACTATCGATTCCAATTCCTTTTGATACCAATAGTCAATGTTTTATCTATTTTCATTTAATTTATCCTGATTCTTAAAAATCTATTTGATTTGTATTACTTTAAAACCTTGATAATGGATAAAATCTGAATTAGAAGAATTGATTTTCTAATTTTTATGCTAGGTTAATACTTACCGAACGGATAGTTAAAACCTTGCAAATGTATTTTATTAAATTTGCATAAATATTACTTATATTAATTAGGTATAGTATAATAATTACTTGTAACTTATAACTATCATGCAGTATTCGCTCTACCACAACCTGCTAAACGTTAAATTAATGACTTTATCATAAGTGAATAATTTAACAATTTTGAATACACTAATGAAAAAAATATTATAATACACCTACTTAATTGTATTATATTATTTTAAAAATTTCAAATGAATAACAATTAAAATATTTTTATTAATTAATATATACTTAAATAATGATAATTTCATATATTAAGATTAATATTTGAATTTTATATTTCAGATTTATTCAATGGTTGTCTTCTATTTGTTTTTAGTAACATAAGTATTAATCACACACGCACTAACAGCTTAGTCAAGAGTACATTATTCAGCATCCATTAAAGTATAATTGGACAACAAAACACATGAATTAAGATACAAATTGTTTATCTGTATAAATTACACAGGAATACAAGTTTAAATTAGTAAAAATAATAGGTACTACAAACAAGTATGTATAATAATGTTGTGGTTATTTGATCATTGATCATAATAATGATATTTTATGTTTTATTTCTAGTGATACTGTATCTATCATTAATTGTTGATGCATTATACTTCAAATTCAAAGGAGATAGAAAGAATATTACAAAAATAGTTATCTTCAAATAAATTGTTAACTTTTTTGCTCTATCGACAGTATCAACTTATTTATTTGTAAATCCTATTTCAGAAATACAGGTAATTTAAATACTTAGTAATATTTGTAATTTTTTACCATCATTAAAAACTTAAATTAGTATATTCTATGTAGGAAAGTCTTAACAATAAAAACGATGAATAATTTACATATTAATGCAACAAATACAAAATATTTTCAACTTAAGCCATCAGGTTTCTTTAAATAAAATGATTTAACTATCAATTGTTATAAAACAGGTGAAATGAGAACGATTTTGAATTTTTTCAGGCTCCTACAACTTCAAAATTAATTTTTTAAATCACAAAAAAATCTAGTATACACGTACAGTATAAATGACTATATTTACATTAAAAAAAAAATTTAATTTAACTATCACTGGATAAAAAATAAAAAAAAACTATACAGTATGTTTTAAGAGGATACTATATCCACAAGTGTTTTCTCAATCATACAAACAACAAATTTGAGCATTCAGTAAAATCTGTTATGAGTTGTATAAGCTTTAATATAATTAAATTTAATTGATTAAGTATTGGCTTTTTATCAGTATTATACTTAGCTAAATATGAATATATTAAATTTATAGTATTATATATTATAGGTACTTGTATCTTACAAATGATAAAATATAAAAATTATTAACGTTTAATGATAAATGATAATGTTTTACCTCTAACCATTTTTTTCAAAAGTAAATTCACTTTAAGAGTATGATATTCTCTTAAAATAAAACACACTTACTTAATATGGACCAAGTATATACCATTCAATGTTATTAAACATTTGAATATGTGAGTGGGGTTTGCTGTTTAAGATAATTGTAACATTCCTTTAATAACTATTAAATTTAAAAATTAATACCTAACCACTTGATTTTTCTATGTAACCATATTGTTTTACTGTTATAAAATTAAATGGAGAACATAGTATGTTTTGTTATATACATTGTTATAGTTTATTTTCTTTACCTATAGATTATTTATTATTTTTATCAATTTAAAAGTAAAATATAATGATTTTTTCTAACTAGTTTGAAAATATTTGAAATGATACAAAGTATGAAGATAAACAGACTCAATTATTTTGTTTCTCTAAAGACAATTGGACATTGAGCCCGAGGATCTGGATAATATAATATAATATGCTTTTGAATACACATAATAAACATTACATTTTTAAATCTTATAGAAACTGATAACATTAGCTAAATTATGTTTTTTTTGTTTGTGACATAAATAATTTATTTCAAATTATAATCTCTTATTTTAATCAACACAAACTTAGATTGATAAATCTGTAATCAATCATATTATTATTGTTTATTTATTATTTATTAACATATTACTTTTTAATTTTCAGTACTTTTTTACTAAAATATTAAAGCACAGGTTTTAACAACAATGCAACATTTAAAAAAATATAATCTATTATCATAAGTTCTATAAAGTTTCTACTTCTTATTTTTTTAAACTTGAAAATATTTATCATGTAATAAAAAAAATAAGACAATTGTTTTTATGTTTTTACCGACCTACAAACATACAATATACCAAATTTGTGTTCAGTAGAATCAATTATGTTGTTAGTTTAAATATTCAAACTAATATATGACCTATTATTAAAATTATGAAAATTATTAGTGCATAAGAATTGGCTTTTTTTGATATTTTAATTGTCAAGCTAGATAGATAACATAATTTTTTAACATATAATATTTACTATATTTATATCTTAATTTAAAAATAAAAATATCAAAAAAGCCAACACTTCAACACAGATAATTTTTTTATGTTTAACTTTGATAATAGATCAATTTGCTTTAATTTTAAATCTAATAAGTAATAACACACCAATTGGTTCTACTGAATACAAACCTGCTATCTTGTATGTTTGTGAAACGGAGACAACACGTGTGGATATAGAGTTTTCTTAAAAACATAAAACTAATTTAATATATTGACAAATATTATAAAAATATGTTATTCCAAGTATGTGAGTATTTCTTGTTATTGTGGTCACAATATGTTTAGAAATGTATTTTTTTAATTTTAATTCTAAAACTATCAAGAAGACATTTTTAATTTAAAAATCATAATAAAACCTTTTTTATATCTATAAAACAATTATTTGTTATATAAAAATTAATTTAAAATGAAGTATTTAAATATTTTGTTTTTTTAATACTAAAATTATTTACATTAATGCATTATTATATCATTTTTCTTTCTTAGATTACTTGAAAGTTTAAAATTCATTACGTTTTTAGATTATGATTAAATAGTATATTGTTATAGTATTTTTGTCAATTATTTCAAAATTTATATTATATTAGTTGTCCCCGTGCACTTTGTAGCCCGTACAAAATGCACCCGTGTTGAGTATGGTTGCTTATAATGCTAACAGTTAGCATAAGTATAAAAACTATTTTTGGTTTTCTGATTTGGTGTATAGATGATATCTCTGACATATCAATTTTACATAACTGTTCCGCCTAGAGTTGCATTTTTCAATCAATTAACCGATTCATTCATTAAAAATAATGTTATTCAAATAATCGCACAGCCCTACACAAAATAAAGAGGTAATATATTAATGAGGTCATTAACTAGGATAAAAACTATCCTATCTATAACTATCTTAAGACGGAGATAAAATTACACACATTGATCATAATTTAATAAAAACCGGTTAAGTAGTTTTGGAATGCATAGAGAACATGTATATGTATATTTAATATTTATAGGTATACAATTTATAAAATCTACACGTTTATTTTAATTAGTACATAACTCAGAGGTTTTTTAACTTAACGACAAATGCTATCGCGATAGAAACCTTCTCTGTAATATATTCTTTTGTTAAAAAAAAAAATCAAGTAGATCCAGAGTTTACCCTGTACAAAGATTTTCATTTCACATTTATATAGTTAGAAGATAAATGATGCTTATATAAAAATAATAATGCATACATTATTGCAAATTATATTTTTATTATTCAAAATCACATAATTTTATAAATAGGTACCTAACTTTAAGTTAGAGTAATAAGATTTTAAAATATAAAAATAAAAAGTATTTTCAAAATGAAAAATTAAATACTAAAACAAAACAAGTAACAATTCATTATACAAAATTATCTAAATAAAATTTTCACAAGAACAAAATGAAAACTTAATATTACTATAACTAATTATTATATATTTGTTATCTTTTTATATTATTGTGGTTACAGAGGATAATATTTTTAAACAGATAAGAAATTAAATTTAAATATAGTCATATCATAAACAATCAAAAAATAATTTAACTAATAGATTTTATATTTCACAGAATTATTGTAAACTATACTTTCTATTTTACCTTTGAAAAATGTACTATTATTACACCCTTTATAAAACCTTTAATTATAAACAAAATAGTTATGTTTTGTAAAACGATTATACTTATATTACTTTGTTATTCAAATTTTTCCTAAACAATTTTTCTTAATATTAATTATAATAATGTTATTTGAACAAAACTTCTGTAATCTCAAACAAAATAAATTATATATATAGCTGATGTTACTAAATAATTTTAACCATGTTGTTTAGTATTTTATGTTTTTTTTTTTATGGTATATACTATATACCAAATAATAAACTTCAATTATACATTCAACTATCAAATACTTATAAAAACAGAATTAAACTAAAAAAGATCCTCAAAATTTGGTAGCATTAAATTTTCCAAATCATTATTAACTTATAATATAATATAAATGATTTATCATGGTTTTAATACATTTCGTATTGTATTCCTTCTTAAGAAATTTCCCATTTGATTTTGTCTAAAACATTGAAATACAATTAACAACACCTAATTAGTATACTAAATGTTGTTAAATTTTAAGTAAATATTTTGATTTAACACAAAAACTTGATTAGTAAAAGAAAAGTAACAAGATAAAGAATGTGATAAGTACATATTAAACCAAATATAAATTTCAAGTTAAAAACATTTTTAATCTTATATAATTTCTATGTTAAAATATCTGATTACATTTTTTAATTTAAAGTTATTTTAACAACACAATTTTTGAAAATGTGAATGATATAAATTGCCAGTTTTATTTTATACAATTTTTATTGGTTATTTATTATTCAAATTTAAAATAAATAAATGTGTTATGTATGTAGATAAAATAAAAATATTATGTACCAATTTTCAACTACATATTTGTAATAGTACATAGAATGTCTATATTTCTTAAACATAACAAATATCTATACATTATAATATCTCATATTTACGATATCTTGTTTTTTAAATAAATATCATGCTAAAAATAATTTAAATAAATTATGTTGTGTATCTTTTTTTTTAATTTTTCCATTTCACTAGATGCCATTTAATTGTTATTTTCACTTATAATTTTATGTTTAGTATTCTTAGCAATGTAGATTACAATTTTATGTAAAATCAAAAATAATGTTAAAACAAAGCTTTACAACTGTATGTTATTAATTAAAAAAATTTTCTGTGATCATTGCTGAAACAATGTGAGTTACATTTTATAGATAACTACTGAATTCATTGTGTGACTTACATTACTATGTATTAGTTGTTATCATGAATTTGATAAATTAGACAATATTTTATTTATTGTTGAGATTACATTTCATTGATTTGGTAGTTTTCTGAAAAGTTAGTGAAGTAGACACAGGAAATATATAGGAATATTTAAACTTTTAACATCCTCCATTTATGCACGTATAACACAAATTTAAATTTTGTTAAAACCATATTTAAGTAGGCCTACTTTTTTTTAAGTAATTTTGACTTCTTGACTATGGCTGTAAAATCAAAATTGACTGGATAAAATCTATTTCAAATTTAATCACAAATACTTTGATTCATGCTTCTGGTTCATATAAAAAAAATAATTATCTACAACACGTTTAATTTTACTAAATGTTCAAATCATTTATTTCTACAAGTCCTAAAATAACAAGCTAACCCAATAAATTATTATTTACTTTTATTGTTTCAGCAAAAAGCTCACAAGTATTTAATGACAAATGTTCAAAAACTGATTGATTCACTAAATAACAGATTTTTAAAATGCGTTCTAATAGGAAGAATCAAGAGAAAAAGAAGCAGTGGCTATGGGCTGAAGATACACATCCTGATAACATCAACGATAGTCATATTAGTAAAGCGTTTTTTTTAGAACTTCGCAAATGTAAACCTTTATCTAACCATCGAGCTTGTAGCAGCAATCCCTTTTGTTTATCCACACTAGGTGAACAACATTGGCTTCAAAATAAAGTCTCTCTACTTGAAGATCTAGAACTAAAATATAGAGAAACAAAAGCTTTCTGTGGTCTAAAAAATTTAGGAGCAACCTGTTATATTAACAGTTTGCTTCAGTTATGGTTCCACAATATTAACATTAGAAATGCCATATTAAATTGGAATCCTATGGAAGATGAGACTGAAATACTACATAACCCAACTCTTTCCATTGAAAACGGATATGAGCCCGTAACTTGTGTTGGTCAATTGCAATTAATATTTGCATTAATGCAATTTGGTAAACAAAAAACAATAAATCCAGAAGCGTTCATCTTATCTTTAAAAATAGATACAAGCATAGAACAAGATGCAGAAGAGTTTTCTAATTTACTATTAACAACACTGGAAAAAAAATTTGAAAAACAAACAAACTCATCTGTTAGAGAAATGGTAAAAAATAATTTTCGAGGTGAATATCAAAGTGTAATTACATGCTTGACATGTAAAACTGAATCTAAAAGTTGTTCGACATTTAGGGATCTAAGCTTAAACATTGAAGGTCAACAAACTTTAAACAACAGCTTGAAAGATTATTTAAAAGAAGAAGTTCTTGCTGGGGATGATCAATACTATTGCAATAAGTGTAAAGGAAAACAAAATGCTGTGCGTCAAATGTGTTTGACTGCATTACCTTCAGTATTAAATTTTCAACTAATGCGGTTTGTCTATGATCGAGAATCAATGCAGAAAACAAAACTAAACACTATGATAAAATTCCCACAAACATTAGACATGGCTCAATATTTAAACTTACCTAAAAAACAAAATGCAACTTCAAGAAAAAATTATAAGTACAACTTATATGCGGTACTTATCCATAAAGGTTCCAGTGCTAATTGTGGTCACTATGTTGCCCAGATCAAAGAAAACACTACACAACAATGGTATCAATTCAATGATGATCAAGTGGATAAGCTCACAATTAAAGGTTTAAATTTATGTACCAATGATGAATTAAAAAAATTTAAATCAATGAAAAATATCAAAAATCCCAATAAAGAATTTCAATCTACTGATGCTTACATGTTAGTTTACATAAAAGATTTACAGGCTAAAAAAACAAAAACTAAATCGATTGTCTGCAAGTTATCACCAAGATTAACTCAGTTGGTAAACACTTGTAATCATAATTTTGAAAATAAAATATTAGACTGCAATCGAAGTAAAATATTTGTGGAACAAATGTTGAATTTAATCAACGAAATAAAAAATGGCTATAAAAATGAAAATTTTGATATTATTTCTCTGGAGTGGTTGAAATATTTGTTGAAAGTGAACCCAAATGAGATTGTTAAGAAAATAGACAACAACACAATATTGTGTAAACATAACTTACTGGATCCCGATAAGGTACATCAAGCCAAATATATAGGATCAGACTTGGCAGATAAACTGTATGATATGTTTCAAGGTGGTCCAAGATTGAAGTTAATGTCGTCATTATGTAAAGTGTGTGTTAGAAATAAATGTGCTTTATTGTATACAAAAACTTTAACTATTAAACAAAATGAATCTATTACTACAATTTTACGAAATTGGTCCCAAACTAACCATACAAATAGTGAAGATAGTGAAACAAGTTACTGGGTAAGCAATGAAACAATTAAATGCTGGCAGCGCAAATATTTTGAGTCATTTCAAACATTTCTCAATACCAATGACGTACTTCCAAATACAACATTGCCAATTAATTATGAAACATTAAGTGAACCAGGCAGCAGTTTATGCAAAAAAATAATAGTTAATGAAGATATAAAACAGAAAAATGGTAATATGACCATCAATGCAGAAAATATTATTAAACTTGAATGCAATAATAATACTTATGGAGAGTCAAACACAGAAGTCGAGTCTAAAGACAATGTATTTCCATATGAGGAAAGTTTTAATGAAATATATAATAACTATTGCTACTGTTATTTTCAAAACATTGAACACATGCAATGGAAATTTAATAATGACATTATGTGCAGACATGGAAACATGTCAATTGGAGAACATTCAAAGATATTGGTGCCAAAAAAAGTAATAGATTTATTTCAAATCTACTTTCCAAAAGCATCATTGTTTGATAAAACTACTGTACCATGTTACATGTGTAGGAGTGTACATATTCGGCTTTTACTATGCAAGTATACGCATTTAAGTCTGGCCAAGTTAGAAAATTACTTTTTAAATGATTTACTGTGGAATAATAACAGAAATGTTTTTTCAAAAGAACCTTCCCCATATGCATGCATTTCTGCTGAATTTTTGGAAACTTTCCGAACCTTTGTCAGATCTCCATTAGAAGTACCAATCCCTAAATGTATCATGAATGAAGTACTGCTTTGCAATGATCACAAAAAATTGATTTACCATCCAACGATGAGTTTGATTCCAACACAATATGAATATAACAAATTGGTGCTTATAACAAAAAAAGAATGGAAATGGCTTATACATTGTTATGCAGCTGATTATGGAATATTTGTATACTTTGATGCTCAACGCAAATTTACAATATCAAAACCAGAAATATGTGAAACATGTCGTCAGAAAAAACTCTTAGAAGATAAAATGAATAAATTAGAATACAGTAATATAGAAATATTCATTGAAGTGGACAATATTGACGATCAGAATGGAAACTGTTTGAAGAAATTCAAACGAGACACTACTGTATCTGCGAATAGTGCTTATGGTTCGAATATAGCTTCTACTTCAATGAATAATAACAATAAAATATCTCGGAATGAATTCAGAAGGAGTAAACGAAAACGAAAGCCCAAGGTTGAGTCAGTCATGATTTCTTTGAATGATACGGTGTTTGATCTCAAATTAAAGATTATGAAAGTATTTAATGTTCTTCCTATAAATCAATGTTTAAAAACTATAGAGGGAGTAGAGTTGCAGAACAATAAAGCAACTATGAGAGACTTTAATATCCTTCCTCAGTCAGTAATACTAGCCCAATTTAATGAAGAAAAAATACATAAGTCAGAAGTTGCTACAGAACAAGAGACTGGTTTTAAAGGTACTGAGCTCATGCATTAAAATATCTGAAATAATTTTATTCATATTTTATTATACAAAAATTGTACACGAGTATTGTAAACTTTTACTTATCATACCATATTGAATTGTATAAATTGTATATAGACTGTTATCATGTATTATTTACTTAATGCATTGTCCTTTAATAGATTTGGTTCATTTATACAAGTTTCAATTTATATATATAATTTTATTTCTTATTAGTAAAATAATTAAGTTAATAATAATTTATTTTACTATTAAACCTATGTTTATTTTTGATAATTTATATTACATAACAATTTTTTTTATCAAAACTATTTTTTAAACATAAAATATATGTATTTTGTATGATTTGTTTCAATTTTTCTGTCATTTAAATATGCAGATATTTCTCATAGTTAGAATTTTCCTGGATATATTATGGTATATTTAAGCAAAGACAAAAAAACTAATGCATAGAGTATAATATGTATTATTCTCAGAATTCAAATATATATTTTTAAACACCGTTAGTGACATTATATTTATCATTTTTATTGTGTTAAATATGCAATTACAATTTTTTTTATTATTATTTAAAATAAGAGGTTCAATTTATTATAAAGTTCTAATTTAATTCATTAAAATTAATAAAATACTTATCTTTTTAATAGTATCAGATAACCTTCTTGCTCCTCATTAAAAGTCGTCTTGTTGTTCTAGTTTTTAATCATTTTTGAATTTTCATAGAACTGTTAAGTATTTATAAATATAGATAAAAAAATTACATTGCAACTGTATAACACGTCTTAGAAATCATTAGTTTTTTGTCAAGAAATATAATTATGCTTCAAAAACACTGAGATCAGATTTTTAAAAAGTGAATCTAAATTCTAAAAGTATAGGTAATGAATATTGATAATAATGAAAATATTAATATATATGTTACGGTGCAGATGGATTAATGGTCACTGTAAACACTGACCGGGAATTGTATGTATTGGCCAGACTGATTATGCCAAACGGAAAAAATTAATAAGCTTAATTCAATTTAATAATAATAAAAATATAAGGTTTAAACGCTTATTTTATTTTACACTTATTTGAGTAACATTGGAAAATTTTTATCTATTATGAATATTAATTTTTACTTATTTATTTTGACACGTATTGCCCCATGTCCATGATGACATTAGGAGATGAATAAAATTCTAGCAATTTTTCACTTGCATCTCCTTGATTCGCATTTTTTACTAAAAATGCAGTGGTTATAGCCCCGGCCTCCTATGTTGGAAAACGGCCTATCTAAGTACATCCATAGGCATACCTAGACTTAAGTCTTAAAGACTGCTAAAATGATGTACACCATAGCCCATAGGTTTTATATGTTATAATCAAACAATTTTTTTAATCAAGCATTAAAAATATTTACCCAAATAAAAGATATTTAAAAATATTATAAGTATGTTCATAGAAAATATAAAATGCAATATCATTAAATTGCACTATGGTATTTTATTTATCTTGACACTTCAATTAACCCTTTAATTTTATTTATTAATATTTTAAATTATTACTATGACAATTCCATTTTTTATTCAATATAGATACTCAATAGCATAATAAAATATTTATAATTATATTATTTATTGCAACTAGGTATCACATTCAAACTTTTGAAAATTCCTGTTTACATTGTCATCTTAGTAAAAAGATCATTTTAAATTTATATTATTTTATCCATAATATTATATGCCTATGTTAATTCTTAATATAATAATATTTAAATGAATTCATAAATATTATTAAATGTTTTGTATTATCAAGAGTCAAAACAATTTTGACAGCTATATAAAAAGCATAGTTTTATATATGTTTTAAACTATAGTACTCAGTTATTATTATTATCTATATATTATAATTGTGATTATTATATACTGGAAAAAAGTTAATAGTAATAAGGGCCCAAATTTAAACGCCTTAAATACTATTAACAAATGCTTTTCAACATAATAATCCCCTTAAGAAATAACAAATTATTTTTATAAGTAAGCAATTATGCAAGTAATTGATAACAACGGTTTAACTTGCAGAATTTCTAACACTTTCAGATCTTAACTTAACAATAATATAAAATAAAATGTCATACTACTCATTGTAGACACGCATAATAAATAAATAGTTGAAATATTGGAAATAAATACAATTTAACTTTTAAAATTTCTAACTTTCTAATTAGTTGTTATTTGTTGATGTCCTATTAAATGTAGAAAAAATAAACCACGAAAATAAAAACTAAATTTTCATATTTTGCTAATTATTGTCATATTTCATTAAACATACATTTTAATTTAAATTCAGAAACAAATCAAAACAATTTAAAACTATTGTTTAACATGGAAAACAGTTGGACATAACATCAGGATAAGTTATGTTTTACAAAATTTTGTCAGTCGAATAAAGTAAAAATAATAATAATAATAATAATACACATTTTATTAGTCACATTAAATTTGAAAAACTTGTAAATGACACCAGTTTAAATACGACCTTTTGATAACACTTGTTCGATTTCCAATGTATACTAGTCAATAAATAAGTCCTAAATATGATACACGTGTGTCTGTATTATCTTACAGTCTAAATAAGTCAAAATTTGTAATGAATAACGTAAATACCTTTTTTATCTTAATGGTAGTTCTATGCCTCTATAGTACTTTTATGGCTATACTTATTACTTATACACATACTATGGTCATATATAGGTACAAAGATATAAGATGATAATTGAATAATGTTAGCATGTTACTTAAATTTTCTCAAAACGGAAATACTACTTCCAAAACATAGTATAATAAAGTTAATAAGCTACTTTTTATATATTTTTAAATATAAAAAAAATATATATCTTTTTAATTATTCAAAATTTACAAATTTGGTTACGAGAGTATTCAACAATACCTGGGTAGTTGAATTATTGATCTAAATTTTTAATTAGAAAATTAAAACTTATTTCTTATGAAATATGACTAAATATAAAATTTTGGTTTTTTTTCCTTTGGTTTTTTTCCGTGATTCCCTAATAAAATATCACATGCGATAATCATTAGCGGTATATAAAGGTGTGAACATTATCATACACAGAATGATTAATATCAACATTTGAAATGGATGAAAAATATCTAAAAACTATTAAAACAAATATTTTTAAATAATATTTGTATACATTATATTTTGAATTTCCTAATTTATATTAAACACTTGTGAAATGTTTTAATTTATGCACTAAAAAATAATAAAATTACCTAACTAAAAATGGAAAACATTAAAAAATGTAAAACCATGCAAAATAAAAAATTCACCTTTGAAGTCCTCCTATCTGTTACTTTAAAAGATTTATCTACATAAAATACATTCTCCTAAAACATCTAAAAAATATTTTACTTTCCATTGAAATCTTTATAGTAAAATTGTATACATACACTATAATCACATATAATCACAACAGTATTTTTAAAAATATAATATTAAAATATATTTTAATGTTGTAAATAATAAAATAATACAGTTAAGTCTTACTAAATAAATAACATAAAGAAATGAACAGTGTATTTATAATTTTAATATAAATACAAACAAATTTCTTTTAACTCTAAAAATATAAAATATTTTATAAATCAAGCCACCATAGTCCTGTTTAAATATATAGATATAATATAATGCTTTATATTTTTTAACAACACGACTATGTGTAGCGAGTTCAATTTAAAATTGTTATAATATTATAAATAAATATTTATGATAAGCACCATTGTATATCAGATGCTAACAATTTTTAATGATACAACCTTACAGAATAAAAATAAATATTATATTAAATAGATACAGATATTTGAAATATTAGATTATTTATACTTTGATTTTCTTCTAGCTATAATTTGTAGTCTTATACCGGGTGCTAAATATCTTTTTCACTTCAGTATGATAACAATGATGACTTGAATTTATAAACTCTAAATCAAAATAAAGACAATTACATATAATTTAATTCAACATAATTTCCTAAAATATTAAATATATGTACAAGTTTTCATAAACATTTACAAATTATTTTTAGTTTTATTCAATGTAAAAATAATATTTTTTAAATTCCAACATTCAACTATACAAAATAATAAAAAACATTTATATATATACTTAGTTTGAAAAAGACTAAACAAAAGTTCAAGTCTTATGTTTAATTTAAATGAATAAATTATAGAAGATAGGGGAAAATTGATAGCCTAAGTTGACCGCAACTATTAACACATCTCTAGCCGCCTATACCATGGTCTATACGAAATAATAAAATTACACTAAACGTATAAACTAGAATGGTAAAATTGCAATCTGTACAGAAAATCTATTGTTTAAATTGTACTTAGCTTGAATTGAAAGGCTCAACTAATATTTTAAAATATGGCATAATGATTTTATTAAAAAACATATATTAATTAGTTTAAAATAATTTGCTTAATTATTATTAATATTATATTTAATGTTTGGTTATATTAAAATAAAATATTGTGTATGTACAACTCCAATGATTGTAATATAAATTGTGAAAACTGCCGACAAACTTTAGCATTTTTAAGTTTTAACAAATATTTAGAATGAATAACATTCCATAATTGTTACAATAAATTCTCAATTATCAGCCGAATTGGATGATACAACAACCATGAATAAAAAAATTCCTCAAATATTCTTAAATAAGATGAAATAGACTGAAAAATTAACACAAAAATTATTTAAACATGTTTTATTAATATTAAATTATTACATATATTATTATTAGTATCACATTTTTAATGATTTCTTATAAATATGTACATATTATGTAATATTGTTATCATGCATGTACATGATTTGTATTTCTTAAAATAACTCAATTCTGTGGACAACCGTGTATAATTGAGAATTTACTGTATCCTTAAGCTCGAGTGCAATTTAACTAAAATAAATGCAAATTGACCTTAACCTATTTTTATATTTATCATTACAACTGTTAACAAAACACAGAGCTACAAGATTGAGAATGGTACTATAAAATTTAAAAATCACTCTCCTAAATAGTACACATTTCAATAAAATATTACTTAGGTATATACTTAAGAATGTCTTGTTCAAATAACGGTGAATTTAAAGTTAAATCATAATGGTAAATAAACATTAAAGAAGGCTATATAATAAATGCAAATGGCCTAAAATTAAGTATTAATAGAATATATTTAATGAATTAGATAAAACTATTGAAATTTAATAAACATGTTTAAAAATAATTACTATCTATCAATGAGTAAAATAACTAAATGTTTCTATTGCACAAACCGAATAGTAAGTATTTAACTACAATGTATTACCAGTTATCTAGTGATATTTAAATAATACAAAATTATCATAAATTGACGAGTAACTATTATTTTTACAAAGAATAAGCTGAAAATAAAATGTTATCTTACCTTATTTTTGGTGAGACTGGAGTATTTGCCATCTACTAGGAGGCCAAATTATAACTGAAACCTTTGCAATAACAAGACCTTTAGAAATTGGACCAAAACTAGTAGAATCATATGTGTGGCCCTTGTGATCACCTTCAATCCAATAGTATCCTTTAGGAACAAATTTTTGTGTACCTGAAATATTATTCTTTTTTTTTGATACTACAATGTCACCTTCAACACCGATAACACGTTTAATAATTGTTTCATTTGGATTCCTAGGTGATATGGCTACAATAATATCACCGCGCTTAATAGAATCAAATCGTACTGGAATATATGACAGAAATACAAAGTCCACTGTGTTATTTGGATTGAATGTTGGTTGCATAGAAATTCCATCAACTCTGGCCACAGAACCAAATGTGTCAATTACTGTACGTCCAATAGCCACGCCAATCAAAACATTTTTTATTCGACACCAAACTCCCATTTGAATTGAATAGATTTACTGAATCTGTAAAAAATATAATACTTAATAGTCATAATAAATAATTAATATTTACTTAAATCTAAATAATTGTTTTAAAAATCACAATTACCTATATATAACTTTTAGATAATTATTTATACACATTATTACAATGATGTACTTACACTAACCGGCAATCATGAATAAACAAATCAAAGGCGGGTCATAATACTCAATACCAAGTCAAAACTACGAAGTTCGAAATAATTTTTCTTTTGACCGGTGAAGCGAACAGTGTTATGGAAATTCGTGATTATAATTTGTTTGATTGAGATTACGAATCATGTGTTTGCTTATCAAAATTGATAGGCTAAAATCACAGATATCATCACTATCATCGTTTTCTTGTCATGCTTAGTAGCCTACTATCCTATGCATTTTGTACATATCATGATTAACTAACTAATAAATTAATTAATCATGGTACGTATTACATACAGGCGTACAGTTACTATTTTTTTAATATTTTACTATTTTGTGTGAATTTAATGAGCCGAATAAAAAAAAAAAATTGTACTATTATAGACATTGACATTACTACATTAGACTTAAAATAGGCATAAATGCTCTATTGTTAAGTATAATATATTTATATTATATGCAGCTGGGTGTACTCGATGATAGTAATTAAAATAATAATTAAGTACATAATATATATATATATTTTTTTTTTTTTACTTACAATAACTATATAGTACTACAATAGCTATACACACATTAACTATAACATACCTACCTTTAGAATGATGATATACACTTGATGAAACTAGTCATATTTTTAAATAATTTACATAGAAAATGTATGTATAGCTATTAAATACTAGCTATAGCTTATATTGCTTATAGTTTTAAAAATAATGACTGCACTAATAATAATGTGAACAATTTTAATAGTTTTGTTATATTTTTAAATGAATCTGAAAATAAATCACAAAAATAGTCCATAGTTATTTTAAAGTCATTACTTTTTCAATGACAAGAATCTTTGTAATCTTTGTAGTGTCCTTGTTTATGCTAGATATTTATTCTACTGTAAAAAAATTATTTATTCAATATAACACAAATTTGTGTTCATCTGTACTAGTTGAATAAATGTTTTCTTCTGCTTTTCATACATTCACCAAATAGTTTGACATAGACAAAGAGTTTGAAAATTGAATATTTTTTAAAACTAATATGGTGTCCTCATTTCCTCAAAATAATGTTTTTATTCATTTTTGATTATTATATACTATATTCAACATTAATAATATAATTTTTGATATTTTGTTTAATAATAATAATGTATTTTTTCACAAATATGTGTAATATGTTCATATTATTATTTTTTATTCCATTGAAAACAAAATTTAAACCTGAATACTTGATCATACTAAATTACTATCTATCCTTACATTCTTTGACTTATTGTAAATAATTTACTAAAAAATAATAATAATATAATATTATATATTAAATATTATTTTATTATAATTAACGTATTATTTTTCTAAACGTCCAAATGTTTTATAGGCTTATTACAGACAAACTAATAGCAATTAGGGGCTTTTAAAAATTATAATTATTGTATAGTAATTTTGTTGTGATTTATTACTTCTAAAAAAAAGAATAAAACAATAGTTTATATTTCCTGATGAAGTACCAAATTAAATAATAATATTAAAAAAAAATAGCAGAGACATTCACAGTTTGAAGGCAGGGTTATCAAAAAACTTTTTAGAAAATAATTAAATGCGCTTGTTGGGTAAATAATGTATTGTCTCAAAATGTTACGTAAAAGCAACATGTAACAATAAGTAAATACTAAATATACATTTATTTATATATTTTCTTTTTTTTTAGGTAATTAGTGATATTAATAATATGGTTTAAAAGTAAATAAATAAAACTAATAATAAAATAGTCAAAAATTATTAATAAATAAAATAAAATTATTATGTATTAATTATATATTACATTTAATTTAATTTTTTTTTATATTCATTTTTATAGTTTAACAGCAATAAGCTTGAAAAACAGCTAGTCATTTGGAAAAATAATTAATAGTTAGCAAACCCAATTGGTAAAGACTCTTGTTTTTTTTTGTAAGAAAACTAATTTTTTATATGGTAAGAACATATATATAGATTACAAATACTTAAAAATTTTAAAAAAATCAGATCTTTAAACTTTCAATCATATATAAAACGAAACATATTTTTAAAATTGGCCATAATACATTATCGTGGTTATTTTAAGTTATGGCGTAAATTATTTTAGAAAACTACAGGCACAATCTAAAACTAAATCCTATAAGATTATCAATATAAATTAATTTTATGTAATAATCACTAATCAATATTATATACACATAGATATAAAAAATAATAACAAAGAAACCAATAATATTTTAGAATAAATCAAAAAGATTAATTTATTAAACATTAAAAATTTTAATAGGTTTATAAATAAACATTTTACTATTGAAGTTTTTTATAAATACTGTGCAAAATATTGAATGTAAAAAAAAAATAAAAGATTTAAAAACAGATTAATTCCTATTGTATATTAGATATAATTTTGTAGTAGCCTAATAACATCTTATTAAATTTGATGTAAAATTATGTTAATATTTTCTAAAAAATATATTGTGATTTGGGTAATTAACATAATTACCTTTTAAAAATACTCATAATATACATAGTGAAAAAGTAAAAAAATACTATTAAATATAGTATGTGAATTGGCTAATTAAAATTTATCTATTAAAAATATATAGAGCTATACAAAATTATGTATGTATTTCTAATATTAGTTAGTTAAACTTTCAATTATCATATGATTTAAAAATGATTAAATTCTGTAAACAATAAAAAAAATTTATCTTGTATTTCATCGTGATCCTCATAATCATGATCAATTGTCCAGCATTTATTAGTCTCATTATCAATAAGTGAATCATCATTGTCAAATAGTGTTTGTATTATATTTTCAATTTCTTTTGTACCTCCAAAATCATCTGTTCAAAAAAAAAAAATTCCATGATTACCTATCAAGTACTTTTTAATTAAATATTTTGGAAAAAAAATTAACTAATTTACCTGTATCCATAAAATCGTTGATAAAAAAATTATTTGGTTCATATAATTCATTTTCAACGTAGTTAAATTCTAAAGATGAAATATCTTCTTTTTTTATTATATGTTCATCTCTAGAAAATATGAACATAAATTTACCATACATATTTTATAATAAAATATGTACATGTTTAATTTCAGAAATACAGTATACTACTAAAACTTCTTTGGTAAAATAAAAAAAGGTAAATTAAATAAAAAAAATAAAAATAAAATTAAAATATTGAAGTACTTGAGCTATTTACCAACAGATTCATAATATTTAATTTAATTTTAAGTGTTCAAGATTTAAAGGTTCAGAAGTTCAAAAGTTCAAGTACTGAGTTAATTAATATAATATTATAGATGTATAAATAAATAAAAAATGATAATTAAATATTTAATTCAGTATTTTAATGTTTTATTTAATAAATTTGTTATTCCATGTGACAATTGAACTATTACAATTGACAGTATTAAGATACCCATCACTAAATAAGAATTAATTACTATTAAATATTTTATGATAACTTAGCATTCTTAATATTTAAATTACCAGTTATATAACTTTATAATTACTTATTTAGAGTAATCTAGATTAATTATAATCTTAAATGAGTAAAATTAAATAAAATTAAAAATAATTTATTGTATGCTTATTGTGTACTTGTTCAACATATTAATGTATTGTATAAATAGAATTCTATTAATTTAAATTTAAAATTTAAAATTTCCCTTTAATCTAAACAATAATGTTCCTTACACCATAATATACTTTAATAGTATTCATAAATTTTCAATAATCTAAAATAAATAAAAAATATATACCTAATATATTGAGAAAAGTCTTTATGTTAAATTTAATTCATTTTTTTTAACATTACTTATACAGTAAACCCAAAAATTACATATGTAATATAAAATAGCATACTTGATAAATTCTATTTTATTTGGCAATAGATTTTCAGTAGTATTTGTCAATGAACCAACATCTTTTTTTATTAATTTAGCACTAAACTGCAATAGTGGAACAGGTTCTTTTAATTGAGATCGAATTGAATATTCACTTGTAGATGATGTTTTTTGAATAGTTAAATGTTTTCTTTGTTTTCTTTGTTTTGGTTTCTTTAAAGAATTCCTTAATTTATTTGTGTTATATTTAGATTTGCAAACTGAGTTTCTGGTTTTAAATCTTTTTGAATTTGAGAACTTTTTTTTAAATGAAAATTCATGAGGTAACCGTGTAAAAATATGTTGAGAAGTTGATTTCTATAAAAGAAATATATATATATATATATTATCAGTTATTATTTATTACCAAAATTCATAAGTGATAGCTTAATACATGTCAGTATAAAATATATAATCAGTATTTTTAAATATTGATCTATTGAACTAATTTAATAATCAAATTTTTAATTAATATAATAAATTCAGTAAATATGATTAATATGAAGTATGTTTTTAAAATGATAGTAATAATATTATTCAAATTATAATTTTATTAGTTTAGTAAATTAATTATTTATAATTATTATTATATTATGTTTATGTCTCAAACTGCAGTATAAAGTAATTAAAGAAATAATTTATAAATACAAAATTTATACAAATAGTATTTTAATATTCAAGAAATATTCATTGAAATTATTTCTATTTGAACTATTATATTACTATCTCATTTAATTAAATATCTATTAAGTTTATGATAAATATTAAACGTAAACTAGTAATGAATATAACTGTAAATTGTTGGGACTCTCCTATTTAAAGTAATTATTTTCATAATTTTTAATGTTTCTTAAACAAATAAAAGTATAATTAAACATTTAAATTGTATATTATTATAATTAATTTGAAGTTAAAATTACATTTATATTAAATTTAAGAAAAGCAACCTATTGAATGATAAAATAATTCAAAAATAAGTAACAAGTTATATTAATTAAATTAAATTTACTGGTTTTTAAAGTAGATATACTTAATTTGTTATTTACATATAATAGAAAAAAAACAATTGTACTTAATTGTATTAGTCGACCTTTTGGCTACTACTACATAGTACATACCTACTCAAAATAATAGTGTTGTATAAATTATAAAATATTATAGATGTTTATTGTTAAATATTATGTTATTATAAATTATAATAAATATTCAAAATTTTTTTATATATGCTCATTACCTGTTTTCCATAAAAAAGTGTTGTGTTCAATTTCTTTATTGGTTTCGTGTTTTCTGTTTTATCATAAGCCATTATTTGTTTATTAGTTTCATTGGCATTGTTATTTTCAGGGAAACTGTCAATTTTACTTAATTTACAAATAGTAGACTGTAATTGTTTTTTACCAACTCTATCAGTTATATTTAAATCTATAACTTTAGAATTATTCTTTAATCTCAAATACAAAGAATTTAATGATCCTAAACTGCAATCGGAGTCATATTCATCTGATTCATGACAAATATTGTCATTTTGAGATGGATTTTCGTTTGGATGATTAATATAAGCATGTTTATAATCTCTTGATCCAGTTGGTGACGAGACTATACTAGTCATATTTTTTTTATTGTGTTTGAAGTTGACGTTTAACAACTGATGTTTCACATTCACCAAACTTTTAGCAGAATAATCTTCACATAAAATATTTTCCATTGTTTAACTTGAAAAAATAATAATAAATTAAAACAAAAATATTCTATTTTTGATTGAGATAAAAACTTAATTTTATTTCAATGTATACAAGTTTATTTTAAATTCTGAACGAAGCGAGTTCTTCTATGCTGTTATGCTGTTTAAAAAATATCGAAAATATTAATTAATGTCAAAATTTTTATAAGCATTGGATGCTAGAATTTAGACAAACTTCTTCAACATTGAGAAAATATGCAAATTATTTTGTAGATAGAAATTCATTTTTTTTATTTAAGATTTGAAAATGTAATACAAGATTTTTCATAATTTATACTAATTTCTCTACATTGGATATTCACTCTCAAAATAACTATTCTCCTTAAATTATTTTAAATACATTGTTGTAATATGAAAACAAAACAACTAATATTGATACTTAAAATGTTCATTATGTTGACTTTTTTTGAGCTATTTACAGGTATGAGAAATTTATTTAGTTTTTAGTTTTATTTCAATAATAATTATAAAAATTTGCAAAAAAACGTTTGCAAAGTCAAAAAGATTTAAAAATGAAAACAATGTTCCTTATAAGTTTTTATTGTACTATATAAAAATATTAAAGATACACGAGCATAATATTATTATATAGACATTTGAAATTCAAATTTGTACGAAACTACACATTTAAACGATATTAGTTGTAATTTATTTTAATTATAATTCAAAAACTTTATTCGTGTAAACTTAAAGCTTTTAACATAAATTGACGTTTTTAAACTATGTAAATTAATTTTGAATTATTATCTACCACGAATGAATGAATACTCTTACTAGTCATACTGCTTTACAGTTTACGATAAGGTGGTACGTCATCGTCTCATAAGTCAATTACAATAATATAATCAGTGGCGTGCCCGAGGAGGGAGGTAGGGGTTATATCCCCCCATTGACTTTTTTTTGTTGACTTTCGGAAAACAAATTATTACATATTAGAGTTGTTACTTGTTATAAAGTCATTACTTTTGATTATAAGTAATAAGTTATTGCTTATAAATTATATATTTATTATAAATTATAATATATACATTTTATTATCATTATCTGCCTATTTAATTTTATAATGCAATTTTTTGCAATTTCTCAAATTTTTGGATTTTTTTTTTAAATATGGTATTTTAATGAACAAAATACTTGACTAAACTTAAACTCATTATTACATAAATAGATTATTTAACAATGGTAATTAATTTAATATATAAAATCTTAATACATATGTAACTTATTTCGTTTATTTTAGGAAAAAAAGCTTTCTTAAAAGTAATACCATCGAGAATAAATGAATACAGAAAAGAAATGCCGGGTATACCTATACCTTTACCTCCTGAACCTATTATTACAAGGTCGTAAATATGGTTATTGCTGCAATTTTCTATGTAAATTAATTTTGAAATTTTTTTAATGGTGATTAAAAGTTTAAAAAACGATGTTAATCCCCATCAGTGTGAAAAAGCTGAAACAACTTGTACAATATAATGCAGCCAAATGTGGTTTATAGTATTCATACAATTACACTTATCTGAGTTATCCATTAATCTTAAAAACTTGGAAGAATTGTAAGTTACTTAATAGTATGAATAGGTTTAGAAAACCTGAAGATATTTTAACAAATATTCTTGGTCCAAACAGGACAAAAAACTATAAACAAATGTATGTATAATATATACCTAATTGAAAAAAAATAAAAGATATAAATCTATTAAATCTTACTATAAAGTCATGTCGGGTAAAGCAGATGTTTATTTAAATATAACGCCTAAATTATTGAGTTTTTTAAATATGCACTAATAACTAGAGTAGTAGAAGTAGAACGTATTTTTTCTTTATACAAACATATTTTAAGTAATAAAAGATTTAATTTTAATAAACATAATTTGGAAATATATTTAATTATTAGTTTTAATTCAAAAACGTAATACATTCATCTGATACATCCTAATATATATATTTTTTTAATTAATTTAATTATAATTAAGAATTTAAAGTTTTTTTATATGACTTGTATTTTTGTTGTGCAATTTATTATGCAATTTCTATGTATTTTTTTGGTATAATTATACAGTTTTTGTGTGTTTTTAATGGCATTAAATCCTGTCTTTTCTTATAACATATATCCCCCCCCATCGAAAATTCCTGGGCACGCCACTGAATATAATACAGTATAAATATAATATATTATACAAATTTGACTGTATTTTCATTTTTCTGTTAGACCTTACGACGAACTTTGTATTACATTTTCAAGTTCTTGTGTTTTTACTAACAAACAAAAATTGTCATCCATAAATCAGAAAATTTAAAAAATGCAAGGTGACAGGCACCTGTTAGTTTTAAATTTATAAAATAAAACCAAAATCATTTTTTTTTTTTTTTATTAATCTCAAAAGACCGCGGCGGCTCTGGCCATTGGTCTTTAAAACCAAAATCAAATTTGACGATTTTGTGAAAAAACTGATTTACGTAAAAATTTTCGTTTTCAATGTTGGTTTGCTTTGTAACCCATTAGTCAATTCATTCTCTATAACGTATAGTCATCACTCTCAATAACCAAACAATATTTTATATTTCATAAGACAATTTACCTGTTATCATATTATAAATTATAAAAGTAATCGGTGAAAAATAATTCTTTCATTATCTACTTATAATATCGCAATAATACCGTTATTACTTATTATCGATATCGAACATATTCGTTTTATTATCGACGTAATTTCTAACAAAAAATTTTTTTTTTAAACCCTCTATTACGAAAACTCTCTTCAACGAAAGAAATTTCTTGGTCCCTTCAGATTCGTTATAAAGAGTTTTAATTGTATTTTTAGATTTTATGGTTTTAGTACTAAGTACTTATGAGGTATCTTGTATTCAATTTTCAAAACTTAGATACAAAAAGAAAAGTTTTTATGAATTTCTAATTACAAGATAATTTGCATTTTTTTACGATTTTAACGAATTTTATCAAAATTCTAACTATAAATACATATAAAAAAATATTCGTAACTATATATTTTTAATATTTTTATTTGAAATCAAAGTTAAAAATCGAAGCATTTAATCGACAATTTATCATTTAATCACACACACATAATTATAAAATCAATATATTCATCGCTACCTACACTCAGAATCAAAAAATTGTTTTTGATATTTTTGTTAATTTACAGCAAGAACAGTTTACGAAGAACTTTGTATACTAACCTTTTTTACTAAAAAATCAAAATTTTCATTATAAATTCGGAAAATATAAAGTTTTTAATGAATTTATAAATTAAGAACTAAATTATTTTGCAATGTCTACAAGATAAAAATATATATATATTTTATACATTTCAAGAATATCTACGGACTACGGTTATTAATATTTAAAAATTTAATTACAATTATAAAATTTAATTTATTTTGTAAATATTCCTTTTCCCCTTAATTTAGTTTTAATTTATTCGAATTAATTTTAAATTAACTGATAATTTTCACTTTTTACCCTCCAGAGTAGTACTACACCAGTACTCCAAGTATTTTATTAAATTACTTTTACTTTACTACTCTAAAAGGACGATGAACAAAAAAAAAATGAAAAATAAAATAAATATAACATTCAAAATACAATATTAATTATTACTCCAATTTTACATAAAAAGATAAATATAGAATTTAGAAATAAGTACTAACCGGGAAAATTATTTATTCTAGGTATTTAAAAATGTATAGAATTGTTGTTGAGTATTTGTGTCAATATAAAATTGAGAATTAAGAAATTTTAGATTCTAAGCAGAGTGAAACTAAATGTATTGGTTTTACAATAAAAAATCCCAGTACTGTTTAAAATAAATGGATAAACAAAAAAGTTAATAAAAACTAAAACTTATACTATACCTAACTAGTTATATTACATAAATGAAAAAATATTATAAAAATATAATACTGTTAGGTGAATGTACATAAGATACCTAATTTAAAAAATATTTTTTTTTTGCAAAAATTAGTTCAATGTCTAGTATCTACTCGTCATGTTATTAATAATTATTTAAATATATAATAAAATATGCTTACAAATATAGGTTGAATGCCTGAATTTAATATGTTTACGCTTTTCTTAGTACATTTTATATATCCATTATATTACATTGACGAGTGACCAAGAATGTGAACTTTGATGCAGATCATATTTAAGGAGTTCAGTATAGGCAATTTTCAAGGGGTTAAGAAATATCGGAGCGATGAACATTCCCATTACGTCAATAATGTACGAGTAATACACCAATATTAATTATTTAAAGTTTTTTTTGTAAAAATATTCAAACTATCAATATTTTTTCAATCATATTAATTAACCTATTTATCCGTTCAAAATTCTAAGAACACATTTGAATTCGTTATAACATATTTTACTCAAATACAGCTTTCTTACAGTTTTTATTAATTTGTTTTACTTAAATACACAATTTAAATTTAAAAGATTTAGGAATTTAATTTTAAAAAGTGGAAAAGTAGGGAGTTTAAAATAAACTTCACGAAGAATTAAAATATGTTTTCAGATGTTTTCTCTGAAGACTAGGTAGGAGACTATAAGTAAACAATTGTTCATTATTGATATTTTTTGACTTAGGTAGATAGGTATCTAACAATACTCACTACAGTCACTACTATCTACTAATGTGTGTCTAATGTCTTATATACCTAGTTATATATTATATAAATTATATATATTTATACACATATAATATATTATTATAATTTAGCCAGATGATAACTATTATAATATGACATATGACTAAGAAATGTCTTATTTAATTATTTTAATAAACGTACTCATATAATTATTATTGTAATTTTCCATTTTCTTCTTAAAATTCCATAATATTATTATATGTTTGGTATATATAGACATTGAGTATTCCAAACGATATAGAAAGACGACATTTATAGGTACCAAATACCAATTAAACAGGAGTTAAGGAATATGTACTTACCTAGATGCTAGTTATAATATAGGAACTTTAAACTAACATGGACGTTACTAAAAACAGGATAATATAATGCATTAATATAGGACGATTAATTACGTGTACGAGTAAGGAATAATATACAATATATTATTGAAAGATTAGAACTGGTACGCAAAAGACCAATATTTTATAGGTACAGCCGAAAAAACTTAAGAGAAAGCGAGAGACCGATTATTTATTTTTGCGATGAAGCGTTTAGCGTACGAACTAATGTACGATAGTAATTAGACAATGAAAATTAAAAACTATTTGCGAATTAATTAACCACGGAAATCGTCACTGAGCGATGGCCATATAACCAAAACTGCAGTGTAGCACACCCAAAGATTATTAATATTACCTATAATATAATTTTTCCCCTCGTTCAGCGAAAAAAAAAATTAAAATACTATTTGGCATTTGATAACATTTTATATTTACGACAAATAATCATATTATTTAACCCAAGTCTAAGATAAAAGTACCTACGATATCATCTAGATCATACAATTGTGTCATAGCGATTTATTAATAATATTGTGAATTATGAATTTCGTCATTCTATGCTTTATCATTCCATTTTTCATTACCTATATAATACATTTCTTTATTCTATATAGTTTTCTACCTTATTAAATGTGTTTTTTTTTTTTGCAAATATCGAAAGAACAACGGATAGAAATTAATTAATGGAGTACGTCTAAGTAGAATATAGTGAAACCAAATGGGTTACGTTCGCTAATAGGTACAGGACATAGTTGACAATTGCGTGTTGTGGTATTAAATCTGGACGTTAGCAACGAGAAAAAATTACGAATTTTATCATTTTTAACGATAGTAGTTGTAGGCAGTAGCGTATAGAGAAACTTGGAAAAACGACACATCGGAAAACTCAAATACTTCTGTACAATTAGGCATTCAAAAATTACAAACACTGCGTAAAAAAAACTATGCCGTTTGAACAATTTGAAATATTTCATAAGGGATACCTATGTGAACCTAGTGTGCGCAATATGCAACTACTAATTATAGTAGTACTTGCACTAGCAAGTATTAGCTAATACAACAAGTATCATGTATTTTAGTGTATAATTTTTTTTTTAATTGGTATTCGTTAAGATATTATAGATGACTTTTTGTTTTTCCATGTCCCCAATTTTGAATTATGCTATATTTTTATTATTTCATATGCTGAAAATTGTGCTCTACCATCTTTTTGTCATTTGTTTAAATTATTAAATTAGTGTGGAATTTAGTTTTTAAATTCTCAATGATTACTTATTTCTTAAAAATGTTGATGCTGTTACATGTCAAATTTATAATATATGACTATTCTTTTAAGGGGTTCGTGGTTGAAACTAATTAAAAATTAAAATTATGTTCAATATATTAATCAAATTTTATAAAAAATGTAAATGACACAATAATAATTAATAGCTTATTAATCACAAATCAAACTGGCATAAAAGAACTTGTAAATAATGTCTAATTAGATCTTTTTTTATATTATTATATGTTCAATGATATTGGGATACAAGGATCTTAACATCAAACAGGAGTCTTATCTATCTAGTTCCACATTATTTAAATTTAATCTCAGAATTGTGTATAAAAAAAAACATAATTACTTAAAATTTATACTATTATTAAAATAAATTAAAAAATATCTAAAATAGCACACAATATAGATACATATCAGTATTTCAAATAGTACTATTAGTATAAGGAATGTAGGTTTATATTTGTTATTTGTGACTATCTTAAAAATAAAAATATAGAATAAAAATTGTGTGCAAGTGAGGTTCTTCAAGTTCAAGTCATGTAAACAATAAAACACTTTGTGTTAATGTTTGCATTAGTGGTAACTACAAATAAAGATTCTAGATAAAATAATATAATAATTTTTTTAACTTATAATAAATCATGTCATTCATATGAATATTGTATTTTATATATGATAAAAATAGTCATTATAGTCATTTTTAATACAGAAATTTACCACTTATTAGTTATTTATTACACAGAGAATTGAATTAATTTTTAAATTTGGCTTGATTTAGTAAAAACTAACAACATTTCTTTTAAATCATATTTATCTATAATATATTTGAAATGATAACATTAATATTAAATAGTTCTAATTATATAATGTCTCATTACAATCTACACATATTTCTAGTTATTGAGACAATTTTTAGATAAATACTACTGAATATATGGTAAGATTTTATAAAATAAAATAAATTTATAAAAATACTTTGTGAACAATCCAGAAAATATAGAACAAAAAAAAAAATAATAAAGAATAGGTACCTTACAGAATACCATAAATGTATATATGAGTATATATTTTTCTTATCAGAAAATGAGTGAGATATCATACTCAATAGAATTTATTATAGAACAATTTCTAAGAATTTTTATTTTATGCACTTTAAAAAAAAATATACAAACTTCAAATTCAACTTAATTCATTTAACTAAATTTAATTTATCTAGGCAATTCAATATCACTTCATTTGATCCCATTTCAGTATAAAAATGTTTTTATATATAATCAACAACACAATGGAATAAAACATATAGTAAACATGTAATTTTAAGAATAGAAAATACTTTTTTTGTTTAAAATCCTGTATAACATTCTTTTGACGTTCAAGGTAAATTGCACATGTTTCTAAATTTATTTTTCTATAACAATTATAGGAATTGATAAAATGTCCTATTGATAATAATTGAATTAAAATATTACATTCTAAATAAATTAGTTTTTTTTATATATAAATAAAATTTAATTTAAATTAAATAAATTAACTAATATTATACTATATTATTAATTTAATTACAATACATTAATTGAGTAAATAGTAATATGTTTATGATAAGAGTTAACAATTGTTTATTCATTATAATTAAAAATAGAGTTTTGAAATGTTCTAAACATAATAATTGTTTAAAAAATAAAAATTTATTTTGTAATTTATTTATATTATAATAATAAATAATGGTAATAATTTTATTTTGATACTTAACATACTACCTTTAATGTATGATATAAGAATTTTTTATTAGCACAATTTGTACTTAATCACATTCTTAACTATAATACTGTGCATAAAAATATAACATTTATGAATATTTAATATGTGTATAAAATAATAGTAAAAAGTTGACATTATTGACGATAAATCAAATCATAATTATAATTTAATGTGAACAAAAATATTTTTTTGTATTGGACAAGTGCTTTAACATATTATAATTTGATTTGTAATGAGAATTTGCTAGTTAAAATATATCAAAAGAAAAATAAAGTAAAAATTGAACTCCATTTAAACAAAGTCTTTATAACTCAAGAATTCAAAATAAAATTAATATTGTTCATAAATAGTTCAAAAGAATTAATAAAAAAAATAATATTTCTAAATAATTTTCTAAATATGACAATGTATTTAAATAGAAAATACAAGATATTAAAAATAAACTTTGATATTATTTTAAAACTATATAACATTGTTTTCTTTTTTCTATAAGATAAATAATTGGTAGTGGAATGTATTACATTGCTTAATTATTAATTGAAATATAAGAAAAATAAATTAAAATTATTATTCACATTTACTTTTTACAGTTATCATAATTTGGTTTGTTTGGTGAATTAAATATAAGGCACTGATAAATACTGCATTGGCACTGAAACAAAACACAAATTCATACCATCATTTTAACAAAACTAAAAAAAATAATTTTTACTGTTAAAAAAATATATAAAATAATATATCAGTATTTTCCTTAATGTTCAACAAGTATTATGATACCTAGATATAGGAATAAAAAAATACTATTTTGTACAATGGTTTATAACTTTATCATATTTTAAATTGCTGAAATTAATTTTTTTTAAATAATTTCTAAAAACAAAATTTTGACTACTAGTTTAAAAATTTTAGTTTGACTTAAATCAATAATATGATATATATAAAAATTAAAAGATACCATTTAGTGAAAAATATTAAAAGAATGAAAAATTAAATTTTCTTTAATTGTTTGTATTTTTTTTCTTTTTTCAATTAATCACACTTTTATTTTTAAATTAATAGTTTTATACGTTTATTTGTATTTAATTTGTACATAAATAATTTTTGAGATTAGATTAGTAATCACTGATCAGTTACCTAAAACATATAAATGTTCTGTATTTGTTGGGATGTCTTTAAATAGGTTTTGGTAGAATTTTTTGTAGCTAAATTTTCAAAATGTAAATTCCACTTATAATTCAACAAGTACAATTGTCTTGTAAGAGTTTATTTATGTTTTATTAATAAATATCAAATTTACTTACTGTCCTTCCTTGAAATAATCTTTCAGTGTATTACTGAACCGCTTGGAATACTTAACAAACTCACGTTTTCTCTGTTCTAATACTTGTTTATTACTAGGCCCTGGAATATATGCAGATACTTCATTTACTGCATCAAGTAATTTTTTTATAGCACTAGCTATCTCTCTGTAATTATAAATAAAATAAATTAGTATGTAACCAACATTTAAACAAACTAAAAAATCATATTTCAAGTCTTTTTATTATTCACAATTAACTCAAAAAACTGTTAAATAAACTATAAGGTTACATGTACTTCCATTGAAATATCAAACGTTCATCAAATTGTTAAATTGTTAAAGTATGTGTGGCAGTTGCCATAAAACCCTCTCACTATAATTTGTACCATGAAAGAACGCATATGGCTCGCGTATCCAAATGATTGCACTCCATTGTTTCAGGGCCAAATTTCTCCCACTATACTATGAGAGAACACATACGGCAATGTAACCGACTAGTTCTGATAGCGAACTACTTTTTTCGGCTTGAGATTGTTTAATGAAGAGGGACACTCGTGCACAAAAAACAATGAGTTTCGGTCAACCGCCGTATGCATTTTCTCGTGGTACGGTATAACAATTACATAATATATAAAAATAGTAGTTTTATTTAGCTGATAAATTAAGAAAACTCATAAAATATTTATTTATACTAATAAGAATTATAAATTATATAATATATTTTTTTCTATCTTTAAACTTCTTTTTCATGTTTAAAAGCTCAATAATAAGATTATGTATTAATAAATGGATTATAGAAAAAATGATTAATATATATATTATACTAACTTAATACAATTGAAAACTAAGTATTTTAATTATTGATCATTTAAAAATTATTCTTCATACTTTTTCCAGAATGAGATCAGATCTCAACGTCAACCAGTTTTTGTCGGGTGGCGGTAGTCAATACCCATTTGTTAACCCGACCGAGTAAACTATCTGTACACCTGCTATGTAGTAAAGCCACACAAGTGCGCACAAGTTGGTCGCCAAAGTCTGATCTCAATCTAAATAAAGTATAGTGAGTTTCAAAGATAATTGTGTTGTATCCTCTCTATGATCTGCACATAGTCATTTTTATGTTTGAATACATTTATAAAAGAAGATGAAAGCTTATAAATTGTATATATATTACAGGTAATATAATATATCTGACTAAATCTACACAAAATACACAAAAAGAAATATAAACAAATTATGTTTAAAAAATTGATGTCACCACTTCATTAGCAGTAATGGTTCAAAATCTAAATGACAATATATATATATATATATTTTATCAAACTAATGTTTGTACTAGGTCATTTCAAAAGTTGCCAGGCATAATTCATCCTACTTACTATTATGTTATAGCAATAAAATTATGAAACTAAGTTTTTAAATAAATAAATAAAACATATTTGGTGACTCACTTGATTGTTTCCAAAAAGGTTTTACGATCATTGATTTCATCTGGTATGCGACTTAATATTCTTTTTAAAGCCATAGATTTTTTATTTAATTCTTGAAATGCATCTTCAGATCTA
This sequence comes from Rhopalosiphum maidis, assembly GCF_003676215.2. Lineage (NCBI taxonomy): Eukaryota > Metazoa > Arthropoda > Insecta > Hemiptera > Aphididae > Rhopalosiphum > Rhopalosiphum maidis. The sequence continues at coordinate 49,190,086 of NC_040879.1, forward strand.
TTTAACCGATATTCACCACCTAAACAATATGTGATTTTTAGAATATCTGTATTAGGTAATAGTTTAATATTTTGTATTATAATAAAATATACAATACAAAATTAATAATCCTTATATACCTTTTAAACTATAAATTAACTTGAGATTATTATACATTAATATTTAACATAAGGTTAGCTAAATTAGAGTATAAATATTTAAAAGTTGATAAAAAATAATATCAAACCCAGTTTGTTTAGTTAAGAATTCTGAATTTGAGTAATCAATTAATCACAGGACAAATTTTGGTAATTATTAATAATAATCATCTTAATAAATCATTTCTTAATCTATCTTTTATTAATAATATTGATAAAAAAACAAGGGACACAAGAAGTTTTTAATTTTTTAAATACAGTAATCCCTCGTTATCCGCGGTTGGGTCCACGATAACATATTATTGCGTATAACCTAACCTTGCGATTGCGATAGCGTTTAACCGTTATTACATGAACACTGTAGAAATTTATTTTTGACAATTCTAGATAATTGTTGTTATATCGCTATAGGTATAACACATATACATTATACGTACTTACAACTTATTGTCACACAAGGATGGAAAAATTATAACATCGCTGAATATCTTGTCAACATCAAAGAATCACTTGACGAAATTCAACCCTCCACTATAAATGCTTTAGTTTTATGAATTAAACAATTAATAATTGATTAATAATTGATTTTTAAAATTAAAAAACGTTAAACCTAACCTCCCTTTTTACATTGATTTATGGTCTCGTTATCCGCGGTTTTGTTATCCACGCAGGTTTGCTGGAACGTAACCTTCGCGGATAACGAAGGGTTACTGTATAAATAAAATATAAGTTGTTACAGATATAGTATAGTATAATCATAAAATCTACAATCTATTTTTTACTTATGTTAAAATTTGATAAAAAAATATTAATACTTAAATATATAAAAATATTTTTATTTTTTATTAATAGCTTCCAAAAGAAATTTTTTTGTTTTTACAAAATTAATTTTTTAAATTTTTAATGGAATAAAATTTATTGCTCTTAATGTTTTTTATAAATTGTTAAAATACCTCTATTACAATCTATGAAGTAGATTCAGAGTGTACCAATAATCAACACAATATAATAGTTGTTATGGCAAATATATATTATTAAATTGTAATAAATAAATAATCATAAGTTAAATTTAAAAAAAATGAAATACTTATTTTTACCTAATTTATTAAATAATATAATAACAACACCGTCAACACCTAATTGAATATATCAAAACTAAGCTCCTATCCTTATTGGATTATTAAAAATACCAATTTATACACTTAAAATAGCTAAATTATGTTTGTAAAAACCATGATTTATATGAAAAGTTTTAATTTTAAGCAGATATTAAACAAGTTGCAGCAATGTTTATTAATTATCTATTTATTATTTTATAATCATAATTTCTAAAAAAACTGAAATAAAATGCACAAAAAACATTATGGTACAAAAAGTGTTAAAAATACCTTAGAGTAGCTATTAAAATTAAATAATATACATTTCTGACAAATTTATAATGACGTTCACAATAATTTATCAGCAATTAAATAATTATAGGAGATAATACCATTAATAATATTCAGACTTGAGACATTGGCTAAGAATTAATTTTAAATAAACAAAAGGGCCAATGGCAATTCATTAAGAACCATGTCAAGTAGATAAAAATGTATAAATATTATAATAAGTTATTAGAATATCCAAAATATAAGATAAATAATGTTAAATATTAATTAAACCTAAATAGTAAATGCCATAGGAATACTTTATGGGCTTAAAATTAGTACCACATAAAACCATAAAAATAATTGGATCGGTAAACTTTGAATTAAAAAAAAAATATAAAACAAAAATAAAAAAAATATAAGTAAAATATACTCTAAAAGAATTTGTATTTTCGTGAAATATCATATTTTATAGTGACTTATACTAGAATTGACTATTAAATATATGCAATTACATACAAATCCATGGTCTAATTATTGTTATAATAGTTAACCCATTAATTAAAAACAGAATTACATAATACGTATAATATAAATCTGTAGTTCATATACTTAAATAGTTTAAATTCAAATTGATAATACACCTTTAATAATATTAATCATGCAAATTTCACGTGTAACTAAAATAATTTTAAAATATTAAATACGTAATGCTAAATGGTATTTTAAAATTTACCTTCTAGATCAGAAACTGTGCCTTGAAGTCTCAATACGCTCTCATTCATATTAATACTAATATCACCTTGTTTCATTATACCAGCAACCAAATTGTACGCAAACCCAGGATGAGTATTTTCAGTTTTAAACAATGCTGACCGTAAAGTCTGAGACGCAGAAACATTGCGTTTCTCTAACTGAAAATTACAACATAATTTAGTTTTATCACAATAACATTCATGTAAGACAAACAATTTGATGGAACCAAAGATGTAATAATAAAAAGCATTTTCATAACGATTGTTACAGCGTAGAACATTAATAATTATATACCTGAGACAAAATCGGCCTGATCAAAACTGGTAGTACCAAAGAACTGACTGGCGTTTCGTCGCTCATTTTCATTATTTAGCGACAGATTTGAGCAATACAACGGACATCAGATCTTTATCCGGAGATGTTGGTCAGACGGGACAGCGTTGTATGGCCCGGGGCGTCTATGATCGATAGCGTACGCTGTTTTGATCAAATCAAAAAATAGTAGTGACTGCGTTACATGTCGTTCATTGATCTGTAATTCGTCGTCACGCGAACGACAACGATGCTGTTGGCAGTGTTAATGCTGTTTTTCGTGGTCATAAATAAGTATATGTCACTGAACACTGTTCGTTGTTTTTGTGTACAAGGAAATTGTGGATAAAAACAACACTATCAACGAAATAATAATTCGTGAGGTGAAGCACTTCTGGTTCGGGGGACGAACACGAGAAAAAGAATAAAAAGAAACCATGATAACGATAAGCAAGACTGCCCGCCCATCAACACCGAAAACACTGAATGTTTGCACACACCGGGACGAAACGTTCTGCTAACGCGCGATAATTTGAAAATTTTGGAGGTGAACCCACGACTCGAAACTGATAGCCCACCAAACAATCTATCGATAATAATCGAATAGTTTGATCATAATTCATAGCCAAATGGGATGCCATTTCTAAAAAAAAGAAAATCTATACCTATATACATTTCATACCTTTTAAAGGGTACGAAAATGGACATCCGACAGCGAATCGACAATGATCTGGCCTCGTTTAAAATAAGGAATTTACAACTAAAATGTCAAGAAGTGACGAACTCCCAATGTGGATCAGAGTGTTTATCAACAACATGATTTTGAATATTTTTGTTTTCTTCTTGATAGGCAATTAATATTCTTAATTTAAAATTTGATGATACGTACTTATTAATTTTTGTATTGTAATATTAAAACTATTTACATGATACGTATTCTGTTGAACGTAAATTTGTTATTTTGTACATTTGTAAGATGGCGACAACATATGAAAAATCGAATCCTGAAAAAAACCAATGAAAAAAAAACCCACGGAAAAAATTGTCGAATAAACAAAACAATATTTAAAAAAGTTCAATCTAGGTTTTTTTCCTAATATCAAATGTCTGGAATATACACGAAGTAACGTTGAATGGTGTACAAATGATAATACACTCTAAAAAATAGCAAAAATGCCCTGTAATGTTTGTATATATAATTTGGTAGTTTATAAATAATAAAAAAAACTAACTAATCATTGGATATTTGTCCGAGCATGGGTCATGGGTGACAGTCTACAATAAATCTATAAAAAATAAGATAAAAATTGAATCGAAATTAATCGAATTAATAACAATGTGTATGGAAAATTCAATAAATCTATTAAACAAAAACAATTTAAATATCAAGAAAACAATTTATCTTTACGTAATATTTTGAATAGGCTAAATTTGTATAGTAAGTATGTTGAACAAATATGCATTAAAACCTACAAAATGACTCGATAATGCAAAAAAAAAATGCTAAACAAAAGTTTAAAAAAATAAAATGCCCTATAAACCTATTAAATATGTATGCAGTTATGATTTAATAATATACCCTTTAGGCCTTAAAATATGTTCTAAACAAAAAAAATACTAAAATAAATTCTAACATTTTATTTTTAATTAAATGATTATTTATATTTTATACATTACATTACAAATGATAATTATTGATAAAAATCGAATAAACGATAAAAACTTATGAGTGAAATAAATTAATTTATTTTTATCTAAAAACATGGGTATACCCACCAGTGTGTCTTGATAAAATATATTATTATGTGGCACACAAAGGTGTCACAAAATTAAAAACCAAGTGAGTGTGTGACCCATGTATATGTCACATACACATTTTGACAAGTATGTAAGAATGGACGTGGCAGTCAACCTTTTATGTATAAATTATTATTATATTACACTACATGCCTATATAATCAACAAAGTATTAAATAGAAAAATTGTATGGCACTCGCGTGCTTTTATTTCCACAATGTGTTTTTTTTTTAGGGGGATTTTTACGTCTATTGAAAAGATCATAACCTAACCTAGGTATTATTCCAAATTCTATGAGTTGTTATACACTTTTTCGATCGCTAAAATTGTTTTTAAATTAATTTTACTATAACTAAAGCCTGGATTTAAATGTTTTTACATATCGTTACTGAGTTTATGCAGTCTTATAGGAGTAAACGATGAGGACGATTCGTTCAATTTTGAGTTCGTAGGAAAAAGTTTTTAAAATATATTGTTGTATATATTTTATAGTATATTTCTACCTAAGTATAGTTAAGTGCAATATTATTCCATTATAATACACGAGTACAATACTTCACTAATTAATTAAAGCAATATTGTAAAAATTCAAAAAAATTGCTTATTAAATTATTTATTGATTATTTTTGTATATTTTTTAAATTTCTAAGAGAATATAAATGAGAATATTTTAAAGTTTTTTTTAGAGAATATTAGCATTATATTTTAGGTTTTTTAAGAGAATATTAATCCTGAATTATGACTATAAGTATCGAAAAATGTTTAGAGCTACATGAAAACAGAATAGCTTCATTGCATTAAGAGGACGTTATCCCGCATGTGTTGTCTCTTTCGTACTAATGTACATCATACCAAATTTGCGTTCAGCAGTATACATTATGTGATATTAGCTTTAATATTAGAGTAAATTTAGCTATTATCAAATTTAAATGTAAGAATATTATCGAGGAAATGTCATATGCTTTTATTGATTTTATGATTTTAAAGTAAGTTATGAACATTTTAATGTTTTAGTATTTTATATAGCTTTTACTTTAAAATTATACTTGTACAATACCTACATGAATACCAGCCTTCCCGTCATATTTAATAGAAAAAAAACCATGTTTAAAATATTTATTCTTAACTAACGTTTTTAAATGAAGCATTAGTAGTAATATGTACAGTCCGGATTTTTATGCAAAAACATATTTTTAACAAACGTATATGCTGTTTGACGGAAGTAAGAAATGTTTGCATTTCATAACCAGTAGAATCTGTCCAAAAATGTTTTTTTTGCAATTAGTGCATATTTTGACTTCAGAGAATATCTCAGAATATTTTAGTTTATAGTACATATTAGAGAATATTTTAGCATATTTCCGTTATATTGGATTATATTAAAGGATATTCAATATATATAAGACAATAATCACGGACCGCCGTAATGACTTTACTCCGGAAAATTTGGAAAAATATATTATTGTACATTCCTTTAAAAACATTGTATATTATTTTTTATGTTAATGTATTGCATAATGTAGCATAAGATATAATCTTATAAACAACAATAAATTATAAATTCATAATCATAATCAATAATCATATTGCATTTTTTTTTTACGTATTAATTGGTATTATCAATATTTTTTAGAATATTTTGAAAATCTTAAGAATATTTTTGGGAATATTTCATCAATTTTAGTTGCATATAAACATAATATTTCAAACGTTTTAACAGAATATAAATCCGGACTCTAGTTATATGTAATTTATTTAATTATTTTTCAATAATATTTCCAATAAAGGCGAGATATTTTTGTAGACAACTACAATAGTAGTAAATAGGTATATAAGTATTTATTATATAGACAACTTATATTACACGATAGAAAAATACCATGTACTACGAAAAAAATAATATTATAACTAGAAACTAGGTAAGCAGGTAAATTATAAATGTTATAACCTATCACAGATCACACAAACAACAATTAACAACTTAAAAAAAAATTATAGTGAAATTGAACTCTATGCATCACAAATGAAAGATGATAATCATAATAAAAAACGGAAAACTATGAAAGTTGTATGAATAATACGAAAATTAAAAATCATTTTTTTTTGTTTCATAATAAAAAAAAAAATTACATAATTTTTCCATACAACCGATTAACCGTCTATTTGATTCTTTGTCAAGACTTTGCCAGGTGGATAATTAAAGATCCACTTTACTGAAGTAGATTAATTGTGAGGTATATAATTTAATATTATAAATTAGACATTAGTAAATCATAACTTCAAAATTGTATAAATCAAATATAAATGTTTTAATGTTCATATAAGAAATAAAGTCAACTGAATACTATTATTATATAAACATACATTTTATTGAGCATACGCATATACAGTGCAAATTCTTTATAACAAATCTAAAGGGACCAATAGAGATCTCTTTCGTTATACTCATTAATATTTTTACATTACATGAATATTTAATTGCATATTTATTATTTTATTAAATTATATTATAATTATTATATATATATTTTATATAATTATTTAAAATATTCTGTTATCTCTGTTTGAATTTGTTAACTTAGCCAATATTTTTTTGTATTTTTCTATGAACTACATGTCTTGGGATAACTTTGGATCATCTTTTTGGAAACTTCAAGATTTATAACATAACACGATACACAATAATACGAAAATTATATTATAAAACATTAAAAATTGTTTTGTTATCGAGAGCGACTGATACACTATCGAGAATGAATTGATTATAAATCAAACACAAACTGCGCAGCTCGAAGCTCGTCGAGCCACGCGCCGTAGGAACCTGCTTTATGCTCGACACATCACGAGCCTAAAATATCTTTATCGTTCCCACAGCGCGTGACTTGGCAAGCCACGAGCTTATCCGAGCCGTTCAGAACTCCCTCTTTTTTGAGGGAAATTAAGTTACCAAATTCCTCAGTTCTAGTAATACGGAGATTCGGATAATCGATGTTCTACAGTATTTCATAAAAAATTGAAATTTTAATGCTTATAAACAAAAATTGTGACTAACAGTTTTTGATTTTTTTTTAGTACCTTAAGAATAATTTATAATAAACCTTATATTAAATTTTAAAGATTTTTTGGAAAGCCAAATTTTATTTATCAGCATTTATAGAAAACTTATTATAAAAATCAAAAATTGTAATGGTCTATAAATAGATTAAAATTTTTTTAAATATTTTGAAAATTTAATCGTAAATAGATAACGTTAATATAAACATTTGGTGAAAATTTCAAGTTTTTACAATGATTCATTTTTAAGTTACAGCAAAATCAAAAATCGAATTTATCCAAAAGTGGTTATGAGTAAAAATTCCCGTTTTCCGTTATTTTTCATGGTTTTCCCTGACACTTTTGAAAACTATAGGAAATTTTTTACTGACTTTTTTGACCTCCCCCTCCCCCAAAAGAAGTACCAACTATATGAATTTTCCTTTTCAAAGAGGGACTGTAGTAAAAAATCAAAACATTATTTCTACTCAAAACGTAATAACAGAAATAAAAAAAATAAATATATTAATTAAAAAAAACCTATTTCATTGTAAAATCAATACACTCAGTTCGAAAAAAATAAAACATTTTAAACGCATAACGCGAATGTTTATAATTTTATTTCTTATTAATAGGTTAAATTTTAAATAATTCCACTTAAAAGCTAAAAATGTTATAATTTTTTACTGTATCAAATTGGCTTCGGATATTACATTTCAATTTATAGTTCTATTTTGATAGAATTATATTTTAAACAAAGCACGTAGTTGATTAAAATTCTTAGAATAAGCATTGCCAATAATTATAATGTAATATTTACGTTATAAAGAGTATTTTGTTGTACTGAGTTTCATTATAAAGAATTTTCTATATATTACTTGTGCATAGACTAGTAAGGCAATATCAATTTTAATACAGATAATGCAACATAGCATACAATCTTACACTAGTGCCAAGTAAAGTAAAATGATGAATGAAATGGAAACACATCATATTTAAATTTGGCACATAATATTTTAATTTATAAAGTGATATATAAACTGTTTGTAAATGTATTCTATAACATTTCCAAAGTAGATGAATTATTAAAAAAAATATAATGGTTAATATAAAATTTATTAATAGCAATACACAGATACAATACATTGATGGTTGATAACATTAAATTACATTAAATTATAATATAATTTTAAAATTAGTTAGGTAAATAAACAAATTAAAAACATTCAACTGTACTTAACCTATAAATACAAAAAATATTTAATAGTAAAAATAGTTACAATAAAATGTTAAGTCATATAATATACAAAAAACACAAAAAATAAAATTAATGATATCAATAAAAATATAGCCTGAAAAACAAAAAGTGATTTAGACATCGGAATTATAAACACTAGACTAGTTGTAATCAGTAAAAACCATATAACTAGTAATTTGATAAACAAAAATTCACATCCAGAGTCGTTAATACCAGAGAAAGCCCATATAAATGTCTTGTTTTTGACAAATATTACTGTGATGTCAGACATATAATAATTTCTTGTATATTTTTCTATACTCAAAAATTGGATGTATATTGATAAATAACAAGTCATTTATATGGCTAGTCTCTGGTATAATCCAAATGAGAGTTTTGACAATCTATCAAAACTCTTACACAGAGTCATTAATACCAGAGAAAGGCCATATAAATGTCTTGTTTTTGACGAATATTACTGTGATATCAGAGATATAATTAAGTGTTTATGTTTTTCTATACTCAACAATTGGATGTATATTTATAATTAACAAGTTATTTATATGACTAGTCCCCGGTATATTCCGAATGAGAGTTTTGATACCCTATCAAAACTCTTACACAGAGTCATTAATACCGGAGAAAGGCCATATAAATGTCTTGTTTTTGACGAATATTACTGTGATATCAGAGATATAATTAAGTGTTGTATGTTTTTCAATACTCAACAATTGGATGTATATTGATAAATAACATGTCATTTATATGGCTAGTCTCTGGTATAATCCGAATGAGAGTTTTGATACCCTATCAAAACTCTTACACAGAGTCATTAATACCGGAGAAAGGCCATATAAATGTCTTGTTTTTGACGAATATAACTATGATGTCAGACATATAATTAATTCTTGTATATTTTTCTATACTCAACAATTGGATGTATATTGATAATTAAAAAGTCATTTATATGGCTACTCTCCAGTATAATCCGAAAGAGAGTTTTGATAATATATCAAAACTCGCACACAATCATTAATACCGGAGAAAGGCCATATAAATGTCTTATTTTTGACGAATATTACTGTGATATCAGAGATATAATTAAGTGTTGTATGTTTTTCAATACTCAACAATTGGATGTATATTGATAAATAACATGTCATTTATATGGCTAGTCTCTGGTATAATCCAAATGAGAGTTTTGACAATCTATCAAAACTCTTACACAGAGTCATTAATACCAGAGAAAGGCCATATAAATGTCTTGTTTTTGACGAATATTACTGTGATATCAGAGATATAATTAAGTGTTGTATGTTTTTCTATACTCAACAATTGGATGTATATTTATAATTAACAAGTTATTTATATGACTAGTCCCCGGTATATTCCGAATGAGAGTTTTGATACCCTATCAAAACTCTTACACAGAGTCATTAATACCGGAGAAAGGCCATATAAATGTCTTGTTTTTGACGAATATGACTGTGATATCAGAGATATAATTAAGTGTTGTATGTTTTTCAATACTCAACAATTGGATGTATATTGATAAATAACATGTCATTTATATGGCTAGTCTCTGGTATAATCCGAATGAGGGTTTTGATACCCTATCAAAACTCTTACACAGAGTCATTAATACCGGAGAAAGGCCATATAAATGTCTTGTTTTTGACGAATATAACTATGATGTCAGACATATAATTAATTCTTGTATATTTTTCTATACTCAACAATTGGATGTATATTGATAATTAAAAAGTCATTTATATGGCTACTCTCCAGTATAATCCGAAAGAGAGTTTTGATAATATATCAAAACTCGCACACAATCATTAATACCGGAGAAAGGCCATATAAATGTCTTATTTTTGACGAATATTACTGTGATATCAGAGAAATAATTAAGTGTTGTATGTTTTTCAATACTCAACAATTGGATGTATATTGATAAATAACATGTCATTTATATGGCTAGTCTCTGGTATAATCCGAATGAGAGTTTTGATACCCTATCAAAACTCTTACACAGAGTCATTAATACCAGAGAAAGGCCATATAAATGTCTTGTTTTTGACGAATATTAGAGTCATGACACACATTTGATTAATTCTTGGTTAATTATTTATACTCGACAATTGGATGTATTTTGATAATTAACAAGTCATTTATATAGCTACTCTCCGGTATAATCCATATGAGAGATTTGATTATCTATCAAAACTCACACACAGAGTCATTATTACCAGAGAAAGGCCATAAAAATGTCTTGTTTTTGACGAATATAACTATGATGTCAGACATATAATTCATTCTTGTATGTGTTTCTGTACTTAACAATTGGATGTATATTGATAAATAACAAGTCATTTATATGGCTACTCTCCGGTAAATTCCGAATGAGAGTTTTGATAATCTATCAAAACTCGCACACAATCATTAATACCGGAGAAAGGCCATATAAATGTCTTGTTTTTGACGAATATTACTGTGATATCAGAGATATAATTAAGTCTTGTATGTTTTTCTATACTCAACAATTGGATGTATATTTATAATTAACAAGTTATTTATATGACTAGTCCCCGGTATATTCCGAATGAGAGTTTTGATAATATATCAAAACTCGCACACAATCATTAATACCGGAGAAAGGCCATATAAATGTCTTGTTTTTGACGAATATTAGAGTCATGACACACATTTGATAAATTCTTGGATAGTTATTTTTACTCAACAATTGAATGGATATTGATAATTAACAAGTCATTTATATGGCTACTCTCCAGTATAATCCGAATGAGAGTTTTGATTATGTATCAAAACTCGCACACAATCATTAATACCGGAGAAAGGCCATATAAATGTCTTGTTATTGACGAATATTAGAGTCATGACACACATTTGATTAATTCTTGGTTAATTATTTATACTCGACAATTGGATGTATTTTGATAATTAACAAGTCATTTATATAGCTACTCTCCGGTATAATCCATATGAGAGATTTGATTATCTATCAAAACTCACACACAGAGTCATTATTACCAGAGAAAGGCCATAAAAATGTCTTGTTTTTGACGAATATAACTATGATGTCAGACATATAATTCATTCTTGTATGTGTTTCTATACTTAACAATTGGATGTATATTGATAAATAACAAGTCATTTATATGGCTACTCTCCGGTAAATTCCGAATGAGAGTTTTGATAATCTATCAAAACTCGCACACAATCATTAATACCGGAGAAAGGCCAAACAAATGTCTTGTTTTTGACGAATATTACTGTGATATCAGAGATATAATTAAGTCTTGTATGTTTTTCTATACTCAACAATTGGATGTATATTTATAATTAACAAGTTATTTATATGGCTACTCTCCGGTATAATCCGAAAGAGAGTTTAGATACCCTATCAAAACTCTTACACAGAGTCATTAATACCGGAGAAAGGCCATATAAATGTCTTGTTTTTGACGAATATAACTATGATGTCAGACATATAATTAATTCTTGTATATTTTTCTATACTCAACAATTGGATGTATATTGATAATTAAAAAGTCATTTATATGGCTACTCTCCAGTATAATCCGAATGAGAGTTTTGATTATGTATCAAAACTCGCACACAATCATTAATACCGGAGAAAGGCCATATAAATGTCTTGTTATTGACGAATATTAGAGTCATGACACACATTTGATTAATTCTTGGTTAATTATTTATACTCGACAATTGGATGTATTTTGATAATTAACAAGCCATTTATATAGCTACTCTCCGGTATAATCCAAATGAGAGTTTTGATAATCTATCAAAACTCACACACAGAGTCATTATAACCAGAGAAAGGCCATAAAAATGTCTTGTTTTTGACGAATATAACTATGATGTCAGACATATAATTAATTCTTGTATGTGTTTCTATACTTAACAATTGGATGTATATTGATAAATAACAAGTCATTTATATGGCTAATCTCCGGTAAATTCCGAATGAGAGTTTTGATAATCTATCAAAACTCTTACACAGAGTCATTAATACCGGAGAAAGGCCATATAAATGTCTTGTTTTTGACAAATATTACTGTGATGTCAGACATATAATTAATTCTTGTATATTTTTCTATACTCAACAATTGGATGTATATTGATAAATAACATGTCATTTATATGGCTAGTCTCTGGTATAATCCGAATGAGAGTTTAGATACCCTATCAAAACTCGCACACAATCATTAATACCGGAGAAAGGCCATATAAATGTCTTATTTTTGACGAATATTACTGTGATATCAGAGAAATAATTAAGTGTTGTATGTTTTTCAATACTCAACAATTGGATGTATATTGATAAATAACATGTCATTTATATGGCTAGTCTCTGGTATAATCCGAATGAGAGTTTTGATACCCTATCAAAACTCTTACACAGAGTCATTAATACCAGAGAAAGGCCATATAAATGTCTTGTTTTTGACGAATATTAGAGTCATGACACACATTTGATTAATTCTTGGTTAATTATTTATACTCGACAATTGGATGTATTTTGATAATTAACAAGTCATTTATATAGCTACTCTCCGGTATAATCCATATGAGAGATTTGATTATCTATCAAAACTCACACACAGAGTCATTATTACCAGAGAAAGGCCATAAAAATGTCTTGTTTTTGACGAATATAACTATGATGTCAGACATATAATTCATTCTTGTATGTGTTTCTATACTTAACAAATGGATGTATATTGATAAATAACAAGTCATTTATATGGCTACTCTCCGGTAAATTCCGAATGAGAGTTTTGATAATCTATCAAAACTCGCACACAATCATTAATACCGGAGAAAGGCCATATAAATGTCTTGTTTTTGACGAATATTACTGTGATATCAGAGATATAATTAAGTGTTGTATGTTTTTCTATACTCAACAATTGGATGTATATTTATAATTAACAAGTTATTTATATGACTAGTCCCCAGTATATTCCGAATGAGAGTTTTGATAATATATCAAAACTCGCACACAATCATTAATACCGGAGAAAGGCCATATATATGTCTTGTTTTTGACAAATATTACTGTGATGTCAGACATATAATTAATTCTTGTATATTTTTCTATACTCAAAAATTGGATGTATATTGATAAATAACAAGTCATTTATATGGCTAGTCTCTGGTATAATCCAAATGAGAGTTTTGACAATCTATCAAAACTCTTACACAGAGTCATTAATACCGGAGAAAGGCCATATAAATGTCTTGTTTTTGACAAATATTACTGTGATGTCAGACATATAATTAATTCTTGTATATTTTTCTATACTCAACAATTGGATGTATATTTATAATTAACAAGTTATTTATATGACTAGTCCCCGGTATATTCCGAATGAGAGTTTTGATACCCTATCAAAACTCTTACACAGAGTCATTAATACCGGAGAAAGGCCATATAAATGTCTTGTTTTTGACGAATATTACTGTGATATCAGAGATATAATTAAGTGTTGTATGTTTTTCAATACTCAACAATTGGATGTATATTGATAAATAACATGTCATTTATATGGCTAGTCTCTGGTATAATCCGAATGAGAGTTTTGATACCCTATCAAAACTCTTACACAGAGTCATTAATACCAGAGAAAGGCCATATAAATGTCTTGTTTTTGACGAATATTAGAGTCATGACACACATTTGATTAATTCTTGGTTAATTATTTATACTCGAAAATTGGATGTATTTTGATAATTAACAAGTCATTTATATAGCTACTCTCCGGTATAATCCATATGAGAGATTTGATTATCTATCAAAACTCACACACAGAGTCATTATTACCAGAGAAAGGCCATAAAAATGTCTTGTTTTTGACGAATATAACTATGATGTCAGACATATAATTCATTCTTGTATGTGTTTCTATACTTAACAATTGGATGTATATTGATAAATAACAAGTCATTTATATGGCTACTCTCCGGTAAATTCCGAATGAGAGTTTTGATAATCTATCAAAACTCGCACACAATCATTAATACCGGAGAAAGGCCATATAAATGTCTTGTTTTTGACGAATATAACTATGATGTCAGACATATAATTAATTCTTGTATGTGTTTCTATACTTAACAATTGGATGTATATTGATAAATAACAAGTCATTTATATGGCTAATCTCCGGTAAATTCCGAATGAGAGTTTTGATAATCTATCAAAACTCGCACACAATCATTAATACCAGAGAAAGGCCATATAAATGTCTTGTTTTTGACGAATATTAGAGTCATGACACACATTTGATTAATTCTTGGTTAATTATTTATACTCGACAATTGGATATATTTTGATAATTAACAAGTCATTTATATAGCTACTCTCCGGTATAATCCATATGAGAGATTTGATTATCTATCAAAACTCACACACAGAGTCATTATTACCAGAGAAAGGCCATAAAAATGTCTTGTTTTTGACGAATATAACTATGATGTCAGACATATAATTCATTCTTGTATGTGTTTCTATACTTAACAATTGAATGGATATTGATAATTAACAAGTCATTTATATGGCTACTCTCCAGTATAATCCGAATGAGAGTTTTGATTATGTATCAAAACTCGCACATAGAGTCATTAATACCGGAGAAAGGCCATATAAATGTCTTGTTTTTGACGAATATTACTGTGATATCAGAGATATAATTAAGTGTTGTATGTTTTTCTATACTCAACAATTGGATGTATATTTATAATTAACAAGTTATTTATATGACTAGTCCCCGGTATATTCCGAATGAGAGTTTTGATAATATATCAAAACTCGCACACAATCATTAATACCGGAGAAAGGCCATATAAATGTCTTATTTTTGACGAATATTACTGTGATATCAGAGAAATAATTAAGTGTTGTATGTTTTTCAATACTCAACAATTGGATGTATATTGATAAATAACATGTCATTTATATGGCTAGTCTCTGGTATAATCCGAATGAGAGTTTTGATACCCTATCAAAACTCTTACACAGAGTCATTAATACCAGAGAAAGGCCATATAAATGTCTTGTTTTTGACGAATATTAGAGTCATGACACACATTTGATTAATTCTTGGTTAATTATTTATACTCGACAATTGGATGTATTTTGATAATTAACAAGTCATTTATATAGCTACTCTCCGGTATAATCCATATGAGAGATTTGATTATCTATCAAAACTCACACACAGAGTCATTATTACCAGAGAAAGGCCATAAAAATGTCTTGTTTTTGACGAATATAACTATGATGTCAGACATATAATTCATTCTTGTATGTGTTTCTATACTTAACAAATGGATGTATATTGATAAATAACAAGTCATTTATATGGCTACTCTCCGGTAAATTCCGAATGAGAGTTTTGATAATCTATCAAAACTCGCACACAATCATTAATACCGGAGAAAGGCCATATAAATGTCTTATTTTTGACGAATATTACTGTGATATCAGAGAAATAATTAAGTGTTGTATGTTTTTCAATACTCAACAATTGGATGTATATTGATAAATAACATGTCATTTATATGGCTAGTCTCTGGTATAATCCGAATGAGAGTTTTGATACCCTATCAAAACTCTTACACAGAGTCATTAATACCAGAGAAAGGCCATATAAATGTCTTGTTTTTGACGAATATTAGAGTCATGACACACATTTGATTAATTCTTGGTTAATTATTTATACTCGACAATTGGATGTATTTTGATAATTAACAAGTCATTTATATAGCTACTCTCCGGTATAATCCATATGAGAGATTTGATTATCTATCAAAACTCACACACAGAGTCATTATTACCAGAGAAAGGCCATAAAAATGTCTTGTTTTTGACGAATATAACTATGATGTCAGACATATAATTCATTCTTGTATGTGTTTCTATACTTAACAATTGGATGTATATTGATAAATAACAAGTCATTTATATGGCTACTCTCCGGTAAATTCCGAATGAGAGTTTTGATAATCTATCAAAACTCGCACACAATCATTAATACCGGAGAAAGGCCATATAAATGTCTTGTTTTTGACGAATATAACTATGATGTCAGACATATAATTAATTCTTGTATGTGTTTCTATACTTAACAATTGGATGTATATTGATAAATAACAAGTCATTTATATGGCTAATCTCCGGTAAATTCCGAATGAGAGTTTTGATAATCTATCAAAACTCGCACACAATCATTAATACCGGAGAAAGGCCATATAAATGTCTTGTTTTTGACGAATATTACTGTGATATCAGAGATATAATTAAGTCTTGTATGTTTTTCAATACTCAACAATTGGATGTATATTGATAAATAACATGTCATTTATATGGCTAGTCTCTGGTATAATCCGAATGAGAGTTTTGATACCCTATCAAAACTCTTACACAGTCATTAATACCAGAGAAAGGCCATATAAATGTCTTGTTTTTGACGAATATTAGAGTCATGACACACATTTGATTAATTCTTGGTTAATTATTTATACTCGACAATTGGATATATTTTGATAATTAACAAGTCATTTATATAGCTACTCTCCGGTATAATCCATATGAGAGATTTGATTATCTATCAAAACTCACACACAGAGTCATTATTACCAGAGAAAGGCCATAAAAATGTCTTGTTTTTGACGAATATAACTATGATGTCAGACATATAATTCATTCTTGTATGTGTTTCTATACTTAACAAATGGATGTATATTGATAAATAACAAGTCATTTATATGGCTACTCTCCGGTAAATTCCGAATGAGAGTTTTGATAATCTATCAAAACTCGCACACAATCATTAATACCGGAGAAAGGCCATATAAATGTCTTGTTTTTGACGAATATTACTGTGATATCAGAGATATAATTAAGTGTTGTATGTTTTTCTATACTCAACAATTGGATGTATATTTATAATTAACAAGTTATTTATATGACTAGTCCCCGGTATATTCCGAATGAGAGTTTTGATAATATATCAAAACTCGCACACAATCATTAATACCGGAGAAAGGCCATATAAATGTCTTGTTTTTGACAAATATTACTGTGATGTCAGACATATAATTAATTCTTGTATATTTTTCTATACTCAAAAATTGGATGTATATTGATAAATAACAAGTCATTTATATGGCTAGTCTCTGGTATAATCCAAATGAGAGTTTTGACAATCTATCAAAACTCTTACACAGAGTCATTAATACCGGAGAAAGGCCATATAAATGTCTTGTTTTTGACAAATATTACTGTGATGTCAGTCATATAATTAATTCTTGTATATTTTTCTATACTCAACAATTGGATGTATATTTATAATTAACAAGTTATTTATATGACTAGTCCCCGGTATATTCCGAATGAGAGTTTTGATACCCTATCAAAACTCTTACACAGAGTCATTAATACCGGAGAAAGGCCATATAAATGTCTTGTTTTTGACGAATATTACTGTGATATCAGAGATATAATTAAGTGTTGTATGTTTTTCAATACTCAACAATTGGATGTATATTGATAAATAACATGTCATTTATATGGCTAGTCTCTGGTATAATCCGAATGAGAGTTTTGATACCCTATCAAAACTCTTACACAGAGTCATTAATACCAGAGAAAGGCCATATAAATGTCTTGTTTTTGACGAATATTAGAGTCATGACACACATTTGATTAATTCTTGGTTAATTATTTATACTCGAAAATTGGATGTATTTTGATAATTAACAAGTCATTTATATAGCTACTCTCCGGTATAATCCATATGAGAGATTTGATTATCTATCAAAACTCACACACAGAGTCATTATTACCAGAGAAAGGCCATAAAAATGTCTTGTTTTTGACGAATATAACTATGATGTCAGACATATAATTTATTCTTGTATGTGTTTCTATACTTAACAATTGGATGTATATTGATAAATAACAAGTCATTTATATGGCTAATCTCCGGTAAATTCCGAATGAGAGTTTTGATAATCTATCAAAACTCGCACACAATCATTAATACCGGAGAAAGGCCATATAAATGTCTTGTTTTTGACGAATATTACTGTGATATCAGAGATATAATTAAGTCTTGTATGTTTTTCAATACTCAACAATTGGATGTATATTGATAAATAACATGTCATTTATATGGCTAGTCTCTGGTATAATCCGAATGAGAGTTTTGATACCCTATCAAAACTCTTACACAGTCATTAATACCGTAGAAAGGCCATATAAATGTCTTGTTTTTGACGAATATTATAGTCATGACACACATTTGATTATTTCTTGGTTAATTATTTATACTCGACAATTGGATGTATTTTGATAATTAACAAGTCATTTATATAGCTACTCTCCGGTATAATCCATATGAGAGTTTTGATTATGTATCAAAACTCGCACACAATCATTAATACCGGAGAAAGGCCATATATATGTCTTGTTTTTGACGCATATTAGAGTCATGATATATATTTGATAAATTCTTGGATATTTATTTATACTCAACAAATGACTTGTTAATTATCAATATACATCGATAATTAACATGTCTTTTATATGGTAAGTCTCTGGTATAATCTGAATGACAGTTTTGATAACTTATCAAAACTCGCACCCAAAGTAGTTAATACCGGAGACAGGCCATAAAAATGTCTTGTTTTTGATGAATATTACAGTCATGACACACATTTGATTAATTTATGGATAATAATCTATAATTAACAATTATATAAATATATAAATATAATATATAAATTATATAAATATTTAACTACCTTAACAATTACAAAATACACAATTACTTTTACTATCTATTAAGATCCACTTAGATTTGCCTTAGGTTTTGAAGATTTGTATCACTGTTTTGATTATTAAATGTTCTTGTTTGAGAAGAATATGATTTATTACAGATAACATATTTCGTTAGATCCTTGATTTTTGTTTGAGGATTAATTTTGAAATCACGACAGAATATTTTTTTTTTCAATGATTTAACCTTGTAATAAATTAGTTTTAATTTTGATTCATTAATTTTAAATCGGAGACTCATTAGTTTTATAATATATTTATATATAGAAATACTTTCTTATATTATAATATCGCCAATGTCTACTTGAAATTATTTGATCTTCACAATTTATTTAAAGTTTTAATATTTTTTTTCTGGTATCTGAAACAATAATTTATATTTGAAATACATATGGCTTTAATAATTATCAGCAAAAATACAACAATTTACAATAATACTTTTATAGCAGTAAACATAAATAATAAAAGTAATATCTAAATTTGTGGTCTTTATATTTTGACTTGGTATTATAGTTTTTACATAAAGTAATAATATAATAGGTATGTGATTTAAAGAAAAATATTAAATATGACATACTCTTACATGTATAACAGAAATTTTATTGAAGGTTTACTCTAATTATCATTCCAAAAAGTAACATGTTTGTCGAGGTAAGATGACATTGCGAAATGTATATTGTAGTGTTGACTTAATTAAGTATATTAATGTAAATTAAAAATATTTTAAAATAAATAATACTGGAATACAAAAATGATGTTGTGATATAAAACAAATCAGAAATGTTAAAAAAATGAAAGGCATTTACAATTTATTGAATAGGTATAGGTAGTACTTATCCATAAACAAATATTGAACAGGAAGGGAGAACATAAAATTAAAATAGAAGCAATCAAGTAGACTCAATAAAGCAACCAATAAAATAGTTACCGTTATAAGTAGATTGACAATATCATTGTGATTAAGACTTAATTCATCAATATTTTTTTGTTTGATGGTTGATTTGTAAATCAAGCAATTTATTTTGTAGCTCTTCTTTATTGGCAGAATCCTGAACATTTTAGACTTGTTATTAATTCATACCTATATAAAAAGATGAAAAATAATTTTAAAAAATAAATTAGGAGTTAGTAGTATACAGAAAAAAATAATGTTTATGTTAATAACTAGCTCCGCTGTACTTTGGTTACCCTCAAAAATATTGTTTTGATACTAGAATGATAGCTGATGAGGTTTAACATAGATTTAAAAATTAGCAAAATGTTTAAGAACACATTTGAATTAATTCATTGTATGTAATGAGAAATTAAATAATAGTCGCCTATTTTTTTATTTCAGCATAATTCAATTTTAATACAATAATAATAAGAGCTGATACGTACACCAACTAAGCTAAGCTTGCATCTGTTATATGGAGTTTCTAAATTAATATAATAATATATACATTTTCTTACACAGTTAAAATTGACTTAATTTTCTAGGTACAAAAAAGTTTCCATCAATATTTATATTATCACGTATCAACTTTTTATAATTTGATTGATACACACATTCTCATTAGGGTTGATTTATTTTGTTTTTAATATAATTATTTATGGATTATGGTAAGCCTACAGATTCTAGATATCATTGCTTTTTTTAAACTTAAATTTGTTGTTAAAATGCAATAGAAGATACTAGATTATTAGAATCAAACAGAAATATTATTTTAAACAAAACAAATTTATTTATTTAATGTGATTTCATTTTAACATTAATCTTACAAGCCATTTTTTTATAACAGACATCTATTTACATACTTCATTTATATAAATTGAGAATTGTAAAAATTGTACTAATCCTATATTATTAATAAATTAATAATTATGAAAACCTAAATATTAATACTAGTTATTTAATTTAAATACAACATTTAATTTTATAAAATTCAAAATATTATTTAACAACAGTATAATAATAAATAAATAAAATAATATGTTAAGGAACTTTAAACTATAAAAGAAAAGAAACAACTATAAGGCATATTATTAAAAATATAACCAGGTTAATTTAATAAATACTTTATATCCAACACAATCTACTGCTATTATTTCTTTGTAGTCACTACTTTGAGTAAGTCAATGTAAGTACGTTATAAAAACTTTTATTAAGTACAGATTACATTAAGCGAATGTACTTGATACTCATTGTTGAGGTAATTTGCTACTGAAAAAGTGGTTTATTGATAAACAAACCATCACCCATTTGTCATGTTTTACCGCTTGTTGCTCACCCAAGATTAAAGTTCAATACCTGCTTATACATTTGACAATACTCAATGATAATTTTACTCTCTGTATAGTAAAAACAATTAGTTAAATTGCTTATGTCACATTAAATATTTATCAAATTAATAGTGAGCTAATAGTCCCTTAAACCATGTACCTACTATATCATTTTTACCTTTTGGTTGAGATATATTTTTGATAAGTGTACTTTCTCCTCTGTTTTGTCCAGTCTACAAGTTTCCTGTATTATTATTTCTTTTGTCTTTTTCAAATTGAACTGTTTCTCGTCAGAATCTGAATATGAAGCACCAATTTTATTATCCTTGTCATTTCACAACTGGATCTAAAAAGGTTTTTTGTAAAATCATAAAATATATTGTTATGTTTAATAAAAGAAATATCAAAACAGTTTAAAATTCAAAATATTCTATAATGACTACGAGTCTAATGAATAATGATAAATGAAACATGGTATGTACTACGTACTAATACATTAATTAAAGTTTTGATAATTTTCTACAGCAAGTCCATTATCAAACATAATTAAGTGATAAATTAACCATTCCTATAATTCCTAAACTATATGACCTAATATCTACTATTAAATTTATTAATTTCTCAAGCACCCCTTTATTATTGTGCTAGCTAGTCACGAGTGGGCGAAGTATGTGTTTGTTCGCTGACCAGTAAGAAAATTTGTTTTATGTACATGTATAACGTACCAATGTATATGCAGTGCCGTATTTCCCAGTAAACACTATAAGCTAGTGCTTATTAGGGCGGCAAATAATTTTTAATATTACATTTTTACTATATGTAACTAGAACTAAAATAAATACAACTAATTATAAAATGTTTTTAGACCAACGGGATTGTGGTAATATTTATATTTTATTTCCAATTTCATAATCGTAGAGTTTATTGTCCTATTATATTTTAATAGT
Organism: Rhopalosiphum maidis; assembly: GCF_003676215.2. Lineage (NCBI taxonomy): Eukaryota > Metazoa > Arthropoda > Insecta > Hemiptera > Aphididae > Rhopalosiphum > Rhopalosiphum maidis. Next base: position 49,212,819 of record NC_040879.1, read on the forward strand.
ACAAGTAAAGAGTTTCAAAAAGTAAACATAGATTTGGGGAAAGTTGTCAAACTCTATAAATCTTTAATTAACTTCATAACATCTACTCAAAATGATAAATGTTTTAATGAATATGTAATTTTGGTAAAAAAAATAAAGAATGAAGAGTACGAGTTTGATAAAGTAAGGACTAAAAACGCAAACTTCAAGCAGACGAGACAAAAGAATACGAAGTCCATATGACTGGAAGTAATAAGTTAAGAATAGAAACATATTTTACCATACTGGACCGAATGAAGAGTGAACTTGAAAAAAGATGCGCTGCCTATATTAATACATTTGACAAATATGACTTTTTGACTAATATAATACTACTTACACCAGAAGAAATAACTCAAAAAGCTAATAAGTTTCAAGAATTTTTTAACAATGATTTAGAAAAATCATTCACTTGTGAATGAGTTCATTTTCGAGCATATCTTCAAAGTATAAATAAAAATATTGATGGAGTTATCAAATTATCAATACACTTACGCAGTAATAATTTAGATACAGTTTTTCCTAACGTAGATATTGCTTTACGAATGCTTTTAAGTATGGCAATAACTAACTGTTCAGCCAAGAGGTCTTTATCTATGTTAAAATGTGTAAAAAATTATTTGAGAGCAAATATGGAGGGGATAAACTAAATTCCTTGGGTTTATTGGCAATTGAAACTGAACTAGTGAACAAAATGGACTTCGATGCCATAATAGATGATTTTACGACTCAAGTTGCGTAGAAAGCCGATGAGTACTACTAGTACTAAACATTAACTATTAAATTTTGAATATAATAATTAACTATTTAAGTATTTATTACAACCATGTTTTAAATATGAATGTATATGTATGCGTTTTTATAACAGCTGTATAATTTTATTTTTCATCATTAAAATTTTAAGTAATAAAGGTAAAAACTATAATTGTATGCTTTAATAACATTTTTTGGGCTAAAAAAATATTTATATTAAAAGGCGGCAATTTATTTAGTGTTTATAGCGGCTCAATGGTTAAATTCGGCACTATGTATATGTACTACACGTACATGCATAACGTACCAAATTTGTTTACTTACCCACAAGAAGAGCCATCACATATTGCTTGCGATTGTGAGTTACGACTACGATGAATAGTTACAGTTGTTACTTTTGAACTGCTACAGAATAAATTAAAATATGAAGTGTAATCCACGAGGACTATGACATCTGTGCTCTTTGTTATGGACGTACAGATATATAAATACCTCAACAGTCACGGTATAGATAGAACTAGATAAATTATACAGATAAATGTTAGAAATTAGAATAGATTTCTTTCACATAACTATTAACTAAAGAAGTTATTATTATATTCTATGACGATATTCACAGTATCGCGATGCGTGACAAAACTAAAAGAGCATACCTAATTGTTGTGTTTCTAGCCACCGTAGTTGGAAACACAATATAATAATGTAAATAAATCACCTTATTTGCTACACTATTACACCTATGCTGATTTATTTAAGTAAGATACAGATTCAATAAGACATATTTATTTAATAAGTTTTAGTACAGCAAAAGCAAAACGAAAAAGTTAATGAGAAAAGAACATAACCTAACTTATTTTGCTTGATCGGCAAAATCCTAACCGCATTTGTGTTTAATACAAGTACAACAGTGAATAAAGTCTAACCTAAAACGGCTAAAACCTTACCAAACTCACGATCAAACTATCATGTTCAATAGAGGGCATCGCCGATTCTCCTACGCGACGAAAAATCATCTGGTATTCAGACCATGACCGTTTCTATCATTAATCGTTATCACGATATTAATTAGGTATATATAATATTATTCTTAAATCATATACTATACTACTATAATATGTGAGTTATATAAAGTTTTTTGTTTAATTCAAATTTTGTTAAAAAGTTAAAGGTTATTTAAAAATTTTGAAATTTTTGCTAATTCTTAACGATTATAATGAACTTTATATTGGGAATAATGGAAAAAACTCAACGCCTTGCCCTCCGACATATTACGGTAATTACGGTATTATATTACCGTGTAGGTAGTAGATACCTAAATGAAGCAATACTGCAGAAAAGTAAACTTGGATAATATGATGTAAATACTGTTATTGCACACATACATTATTAATAGATATTTTATATTTACATAGAGTAAATAGTAATAATATTTTAGATATAAGTAAATTAGTAATAGTACCTATTTTCAATATTATGCCATTCTTAGAATAACTACCTTCAATATTTACGTACAGTAGAACCTCGATTATCCGAATCTCCGTTATACGAACCCTCTATTATCCGTACTGCAATTAGCATATCCGAACATTAAAACTCGTATCCGCGATTTGGCTGCAGAAAAGCGCGTTACAGCTCATAGTCAAATAAATATCGATGATTTTGTCAAAAAAATATATCAAACATTATACGTTCCTTATGTATGTAATGTATTTCAAATAATGTAATAAAATATTAATGATAATAAATATATATGTACATATTATAATATATTTAACTGTGTTTAAAAAAATTGTTTTTTAATTTCCAATATCCGAACAAGATGCAGTCCCAATTAGTTCGGATAATCGAAGTTCTACTGTATTTACAAAAATAAACAAATCACGATGAGCAGGGATAGCAAATCAAGGAAATAGTAAATTTATTATTACTTCAATTAATATTTAAAATGACAATGGTTACAATAAATTGTAATTTTTAATTAAAACATAAATAGGTAACACGTCTATTATTTGCTCCACAAATCACTATTTCCCCAAAAAATGTGGGTAATTATCAACAATTGTACTATTGAAGATAGATTTATGTTAACCAAAATTCATCTAAGTTATTCATTGTTTAATTTTAATTGATATGTTATATTTTTAAGGCTTTTCAATGATTATGCATCGTATTTTCGTATAGGAATATAAATATAATGAACCTTCAACGGGTAGGCAACGCTTCCGCTGAAAATCACAACTGGTTATCAATAGATAATGTGACTACACTTTCATTGTACCTTATGGTTTTTATATATATATGTGGAATACGGTAACGATAGTAAAAATAACTAATCAAAGTGGATATAATATATATATGTATATCCACTTTGTATACTATCATGATAGCGTCGATAATATTATTACGTTTTACTATACTGTGTAACAGTGGCTTTACAGAAAGTTACACACGAAGTGTTAGTAACTACAACTAGCTAATGTGATTTGAAATAAAAATTGGTGCACCATGTTATGTGGCAAATATTTTTCTTTATGTATCTTAAACTGTTTATTTTTTTTTAAATCTACAACTGTGTATGGAATAAAACCTTTTACAGCAGGTGCAGGTGCAGCTGCTGCTTATTTTGCAGGATACTATAGAAAAGCTTATGATATTTATAATAGTAAATGTCCTACAACATTATTTGATATTGAAAGTAAGGTCAATTTAAACATAAAGTTATGTTTTTTTTACAACTAAAAATAAATAACTACCTACACAGGTTGTAATTTCTTATTTATATCAAATAAGCTTTTAGTGTATTATACTGTTATGATTATTTCTACATATTATCTTAATACCACATACAACTCCAAAGTTTGCTTAATAACCCTGATCGAACCTTGATTTTTTAAATCGAACCGAACCAAATCTAGATACCTAGAATCATTTTAAGTCAAACTCGAACTCTATACTTTTTATCATGTACATTGTACCTACCTACAAATTACCATAATTATTAATTACTATTATATTTTAAGTTTTTATATTATAAATAACATTATTATAAATGATACATAACGTACCCGTTACAGCTTATTACTATTATCGCCAATAGTTCTAAATAGGTAATCATTATCAATTTTTATTTTTTTTAAATAACTTTTGAAGAATTGTACAAATATTTGGTTTTTGAACTATTGTGGCCAGGTTTGAATTTCAAACAGTTGGACTCGTCACTATTAATAATTGTAAAAACGGTTAATTTATAAATAAACTAAAAGTATTAAAATTTCTGATCGATTATCAATTTGAATTCACTGCATTCAAGATCTATTCTTTTGTTTTAGTTCATGCTCCTAACTTGAAATTATAATTCAATGAATACATAAATATTACAATTGTATACATGATAAAATACTAAGGTTTTGTATTGAAAAAAAATTCTTCTATTTATTTATAATGTGTATTTAGTTTATAAATTTATATCTATTCTATAATTTTATATTGTTCCTATACTATAATTATAAAATATTTTTTGTACAGAATTAAAACTTGTCTTGGAAGAAAGTTTTTTTGGGCAACATATTGTAACATATATTGTATTATCTACTTTGGAAGGTAATTTTCATCGTAGCAAAAATAACAAAAAACCATTAGTAATGTGTTTTCAAGGAACGACTGGTTCTGGTAAAAATTATTTATCAGAGTTGATTGCTAATCATATGTTCAATTCGGAAAATGAAAAAAGAAAACTATATCATGTTATTCGTGGGCGATCTTATTTTATTGAAAAATCAAAAATTGATTCTAAAAGGATAATAATTTTCTTTAAGTAGTTGTATCTTTAATGTGTAAATAAATTAGTAATTACCTACATTTTTTATGAACATCAAAAGTTCACGTTTTGATGAAATCGGATTATTTCATTCTTATTTAATACTGAAGTATGTGCACTTAATATTTATTAATATTTCAGGAACAACTTTATACCTATGTGAAATCTGCAATAGAATCATATGGTACTAATTTATTTGTTTTTGATGAAGTGGATACTATGCCTATGGATATATTAGACCTACTAATATCTATTTTTGAAAACAATGAAGTATTAATTGATTCAAGATAATTAATTAATTAATTGTTTTATAGGATTTAATGTTATAAATAAATTTGAAAAATTAAGATTTTGTAGGAAATTATACAGCTATAGTAAAAATTTAGTTAAACAAATCATTGAAAATTTTTTTTTTAATATTTAAAACATTAAGTTCAAAAGGTTATAACCTAAATTACAAATAATTTATGTGATTAAACTTAAATTTTTTGATATAATTTAAATTGACTAATTACAAAAATATATTAAATTAGTAGATACATTAAAAACTTGAAATAGTTATTAAAATAAAATATCGGAAGTAGTTTTATAATCCTAATCTATTTATCATTATATTTCAATAATTAAGGATAAAAATTTTCAATTATATTGAATCAAAAAGAAAAATTGAACCATTAAAATTCAATGAAAAAAAAAAAAATTACTTCAAACTAACAACTTAAAAAAATAAATAAATAACTAATTAATATTATAGGAATTCCATTATTATAATTTTAACTAACGTAGGCGCTGATGCAATTATAAAAAATTACTTAAAGTATTTGAAAAAAAGAACTTCTAAAAAGTCCATGAAAGTTCAAGATGTTGATACTATTTTACTACAATCTGCTTTCAATTATGAAGGTATAACTTAAATCAATCATCATTAAAATAAAATTTAGGGATTTCAATTAAATTATGAATTTATAGTGTTCCAAGTTCCAATTATGTATTTTAGAATTAAATTGTTGGTTATAGTAAAATTTATTTATAAAAAGACTTATTTAATAGTTATAAAAGGTGCGGAAATATACTGTGAAGCCAAATGATTGATAAAATAATAAATACATACATAAATATTTATATTTTTAGATTATGAGCGAAACTATGAATGTATTAGTAAGTTTTTTAATGGTGTGTGGTTTTTTTTGTGTTTTTCATCACCTTTTGGGATAGTAAAATACTGCAGTTTTCAACTTTAAGAGTTATTCCTAGTAGCAAATTCGATCGAATTGATACTTTGGAAGACCAGTAAATTTTAAAACAACCTGGAAATGGGAATTTTCTAAAAAAAAATTTACTCTTAATGAATTATGCATATATATTTTTAATTTTTTTATAAATGTAATTAAAAAAATTTTGCGGTGTAAAAATAAACAATGATTATTATTATTATAATTATTATAATTTTTAAAAGTTGTTATTGTATCTATTTAAAAATATTAAGTATACATAAGCACAATAGTTATTTATAAGCATTGAAGTTTAAATTTGAAATGCTTTTGTAGTTAAAAATTTATGAAATGTTCATGTTTTATAGCTATGGATTGAAAATTTATTAAAATTTCTAATAAGTAGGGCCTGGATTTCAAGAAAAAGTGCATCTTTTTTTGGTTGATCTTAAACAATGCTTTCAAATTACTTAATTTATTTTGTGTAATGGGTGCTTTAAATCTAGAATTTTTATTTCGTATTTATAGTTAATTCTTTATAATTTAAAAGTATTATTCATAAATTTAACTTTACCTTTTAAACATATTATCTTATTATATTTTATATATACAATGACATTTTCAAATGCAATGTTTTCTGCAAACACATCAACTTAAAGAATTTGTATTACTAATAGTAAAATGTATATTATATACTATACTACTATAGCCTATACGTACTATAATAACAAAATATAAATATATTAAGTAATATAAGCTGAGACTATAGCTCAAACTAGTGAAATGATAAATCATATAAAATGTATAGAGTGATTATTTTATTAACCAACATTTGTCATTTCAAAATTTATCAATGTTTTTAAAAAAAATTTTTACATAATTTTCGGTCAAAATAAATCATTTTATAAAATTAAATATTTTTTATTGTAATAAAATTTTGATTACTCAATACTTTGCAAAAGTTTCTGTTTCAGCATATGACATTAAAAATGTATGTTTTGTCAAAAAAAAAAATATTTTCAATAATTTTAATAGGTATTGAAATAATAAGCGTTGTTTGGTGTAAGAATTATCCAATATAATAAATATATAATATACAGTGAGTTCCGCTTAATATGATCACATTGATTCCCATCATTTTGATTCTATTAACCAGTTAATATAATATATACATGAATTTTAATTATTTAAAATTAAATAAATAATAATGTATGTACATTGTACCTATAAATTCTGGAACAACTGAAAAATATTGTTTTCACCATATTTTTGAATAGCTTCTTGTTTCCTTTTAGAGAAAGTTTTAAATAACATTAAAATGATAAGAATGTTCTTAAAAGTGATTCAATTATTCGGTACTTGCTGATTCTAATAAAAGGTTAATTTAACATTAATAAAAATCTGGTTTGAGATTCCAATAAACGGTTAATTCTATAAACCAGTAATCACATTAAGCAGAACTCGCTGTATAATAAATTGATTTATTATTGAATTCAAATTTAATACATTCATTTCTTTGATTTACGTCTCAACGACAAATTATACTTAAGTATGTACTGTAATGCAAAATAGATAATTACTCTCTTCCTTTTTTGGAATTGCATTGTGATCGTTTTATAACTCAATTTGAAATAAAATAAATGATTTTAAAAGTTTTATGTAGATAATAATATTATATGTTGATTATAAGCTAATCAAAGTCTAATCTAACCTAATCTGAGTTTGTAATACTTAATGTACATGCTAGCGATGAGAATAATCAAATGATTAGTAGTGGTGAAAAAAATAATTGAATGATTAATGAATAATAATTTATATTTTAGTGTAAAATACTAAATTTTTATTATAAAGTAAAATAATTTTTATAATTTGTATATATTTAATTTCAAAGTTAAATGTTTAGAATTGTAATATACAGTACAACATACATATATCATATATTATTTAATGTTAATGTTAATCATTATTTTTTACTTATTAGTAATTTATATTTTATAGCTATTCTATACTTAAGTATAAAGACATAAAGTATACAGTTATAAAAATGTAAGATACTATAACTATAGTATCTACTGTCTAATACTACCCATTTATATTCATTCATTTGATGATATTCAAATAATTGAAGGATTTTATTATTATTTATTCCCATCACTATACTAGTATATGCAGTGATTAATGAAGAATGTTCAACTATTTTCTTTTTCTTCATTAACGCAGTTATTGAAATTATTGAAATGTTTTGTATTACTTAAGCTTTAAGTAATAAAAGTCCAATGATCAATTATTAAAATATTAAATGTATTTTGATTGTATATCACCATAACAAATAATTAAGCTTAATTATATTTGGTGATTGAATGCATTACTTAAAAAAAAAAAATTAAATGAACTAATAATAGAAAAAAAGAAGTTTTAAATTTATAGATTCATACTTTTTGTCGTTGATTGAAACTAGTATTATCTGCTAGAAATTGATAATTGATTTGAAAACATTGTATTTTGACTTTTGAGTGGTAGATTAATAACCAATCACTTCCCTGATTTTGGTATACATCATACATGAACACTGAAAAAACATTCTTCGCATTAATAATCCTATAAAAATAAAATATCCTTCAGATATATATCAACAGAACCAATAAAATAAAATAATAGTTTACCTGAAATATACAGCTTTTAAGTATTTTTAACAATGATAAGTACAGTTGATAGATATATGTAAAAAAATATTTGACTGTCAAATATTTGTATCTGTATTACAAATTTTTGACTTGTTAAATTGTATACTAATGGTACAATATTATTCCTAAAAAATAGTTTTTATTTTTACAAATAATTAACAAAAATATTTAAACATTAAATATAATTTAAATTATAATTATAAATTTAAATGCAATAATTTTGAAAACTTGGTATATAAATATTTTTCTTGATAATTGGAATATATGAATCACTAATTATTATTCTAGTCCAGAATATACAAACGAGAAAAATTATTAATTATTAAAATTGAATAATAAAATCATATTTATTATTATTCACTTTTTTTAATATTTATTGTGATATAGGTACTCGTACAGTGCTCAAATTGGTAAAAATTAAGTAGAGGAGCTCCATCCAACGATTTAAAAACTATGTTCCAAGTGCACAATTACTTAACAAAGATCTGCGGGGGGCTTTAAGCTTCCCCACCAACCTTATTTACATTTTAAATGCCACTTTTAAGCTAGGTATACTGGTACACAGATATATAAATTCCAAATATAATATATATGTTGATACTTAGTGTAATACCCACGCCCTAATAACTTATTTTTATGTGAAGGTATTTATATATGGGATTCGGGACTTTTTGCATTTGCATGGTTTTTTGTAGTATTCGTAGATTATTCTAGGTGAGTTACAAAATTGTTTTATGAAATGGTGAAACTAAATACTATAAGTATTAAATTTAAATTTACATATTTCGTCATGTTTTAAGAAAAGTGCACATTTAAGCAATTTTTAGCATATTCGTGCATATACTTAGAATTTTTAAATTTGTAAGTACGTAAAATTGTCAGAAAAACATATTTTGGAAAACATTCAAAAATACTTTTTTAAATAAATTAATGTCGTAGTCTGTCGTATCTGAATCATACGTCTATCTACGATAGTTTCTTTGTCACTTAAAAATCAACAATTTTTATCGACAATAACAACAATTGTATAGTTGTGGACGATGTAGTAAAACCTAATGACACCTAGGTTTTAAATTGTATGACAAAATGAAAAGCAGTACGTGTTCATTTGTTAATCATAGTTATAACTGATCGCAGATCACGCGTTATTTACGCTAGGTATTTCTTATTAACAATATTAACTCAGGACCTATATGTGCCAGTTTATTTTTATAAATTAAAAATTATAATCAATTTGGTTTTTTTTTTTGCAATTTTTATTATATACCTACCTAATTTTTAAGTTTTTATTTTTATAATTATAATAGTTATGCTTTATGCGTTTTCAAAAACAAAATAAAAAAATAGCTGCATATTTCGATAATTTTAAGTGCAACAAGTCCTGAATCCTACAGTTATATAATATATTTAGTATAGTATTATAGGTACCTCAACGTCGATCTGGCCCACCCGGTCACCTAGAATAGTATACATTTGAACAGTTTTGAATATTGTAGGCTATCAATCTATCACTCATTACTCATAGCTAAATGAGAAAATTTAAATTTAAATCACTTCTGAATCGTGCATGAGACATTTAAAAGTAACGATAACTTCTGCAAATTTAGTCAACACGATAACACATATATTCAAAAACATTATTATATATTAAAGTGTCGTTTACACAAGTCAAGTGTAAACGAGTAATTTTAAAAATCAAACTTTGATCTTTCATAAGCCAGCAATATCTGGATCCTTTATTTTGCATGTTTGTCGAATAAGATACACAGTAGTCTATAAAATCAGTGAAAAAGAAATAACTTTTTTAAAATAGGAATTTTATAAATTAATTTTTAGTTAGAAATTTATAAAAGTTTCTATAGAATAGTCAAGTTAATATTTTTAACCTTTTGAAGTTTAAATTTTTATGACATTGATATTCATTTATAAAATAACTATTTTTCCTTAAACAATTTTTATATTTTATTTTGGAATTAAAAATGAATAATTGTAAATGTTTGAAATTTTCACCGATAATGATTATAATTTTTCTATTCTTTTTGAGTTATTTATAAACGTTTATAATTTTCAACTTTTATTAGTTTTAATTTTTTTGCTAGGTCAAAAGTTTGACAACATTCGTAAAAATTACAAGTATGAAATTGCAAATTATTTTACCACCCAGATCATGTTTTATTTACAATTATTAAACATATCTATCAATGTTAATATGTTAGTGACCGGCTGCACAAAAAACATCCAATATTTATTTTATTGCTCCGATAATTTATTAGCTCCATAAGTTTTGTAGGTTTGATAAAATATTTTGTCGACAGATAAATATTAAAAATCGTTGCACAAAAATGACATTTTATTCGAAATTAATAAATTACAAATAACTCATTAGATATATCATTATTATGTTGATAAACTTTCATTATTTTTATTTTATTGAACCAATAAAACTTATTGGATCAAAATCGAGCCTATAAGTTAATGAATCAATAATGACTAACGGTCGATAACTTATATTGATTCCATGAGATATTATGGCTTTATGCAACGTATTTTAATTTTTATCAATTCAATAACTCAATTTATTGGACTAATAACTATTTATTGAACCAATATAATTTTGAGCCACCGGCCCAAAACAGTTAAACAGTACAAAGTTTTATCTACCTTTTTTATATGTGGTTGAAGTTATTATATTTATATTCATCACAATATGATTTTATAATTATAAATGTATTGATGTATCGTGTAAACATTTTCCAGTGGCGGATACAGAAGGGGGCGACCGCCCCCCTCGTTCTTTTAAAAAAAATAGTTTAAGTCCCTGATTTTAGTTTTTGACATAATTATACTTCAAGGGTAACAAAATTATAGTGATATATTTTTTATTACTATTATCTACCATAAAAAATATTTTTTTTATTCTGTAGTAGACTGTGGAAAGTAACATATGTATATACCTAAATAAATACTTTATCAAAATTAATGTGTACCCTTTAAAAATCGCCCCGCCCCTGTTATCTTGATCTGGATTTGCCCCTGACATTTTCAATTATGATTGTTAAGGCAGTTAGCAGACTCCTCATAAGAAGTTCTAAATAAAATTCAATAATCTAAAAAATATATTACTACTATTTTTTTTTTTTACAGACGATTGAGGTTAAAATTATTTATTATAATGTAGATTAGTAATTTTTGTTATTTTATTGCAATTCAAAATATTCATCGTTTATTTTTACTATAAAGGTGTACTACTATTGATTAGCTGTTACTGTGTTTTGTATTTAATTTTCGTTAATCGTTAATTTGTTTATGATTTCGTAAATTATGTATTTTCCTACAGGGAACAGGCTACAAGCCAACGTATTGTACAGTTAAGCAATGAACTTTTCACTTTTTATAACTTTTAGCTTATATATTTGGAGAGAGTAACAGTTTCTAAATGGACCGAGGAGACATCCTCACACCTCACGTCTGTGTGTGATGTCTCCGTCTTACAAACGTACGGCACATATGTTCCGGTTTTGTGTAATAAGTAAAAATTAATAACCTTTAACAATAGAGATAATTGACCTACTAATAAACTTCATGGTAAGAACATTATGCTTTCCCGCGCGTTTTTTACAAGGTTTTCATTTTTAAACAAGTTATAACAATACTTGAATTGCAATAATATAGATTATAGTTCACAGTTTATATTGTTTATTCTAGCTTACTACTTGACTGTAGTTAGTACACAAGATAAGAACGCGAGGATTTGCCATGCCGTATGTTCGTGAGACGGAAACTACACGCCCGGCCCAAATCTTTATTCTATGGCTCAGCCGGGTGTTAATTATTCGGGATTCCAGGAAATATTATCAGAATAGCACGTCATCGACATCTGGCATCTACCGAACACTGTGACGACTGCAGTTAGTGCAGTTGTATAGTAAGCACTAAGTTGAATAGTACACATTTATTATACGCTACTACTACTACTGCACTAATCGAGGAGTTCCGCCCACCACTTCCGCAACGTAACACACGGTCGACGTTATCGCTTAACACGCGTCAGTGATAACATCGATTTGTTGGTCGTTGTATGTTTGTGTGGCGACGATTTCGCGTAGGTAAACACCGAATATTATTATGTCAATAGAATAATATCGTACGTAATATTATTTTATTTTTATCTATACACGTCCTCTCGGCCGCGGTGCTCTCGTTGTTATCCGTCAGAACTGGTGTGCGCAAGTTTGTCGTAAATAACGATTATTATTATCTGACAAGTGACAATATGTCGTCATCGGAGACCGGCGGGTGTTTGTTGATTATTCACCGCCGTCTGATAATAATAATATAAAACTCGCACTGTACGTACGCACGCCAGCGCCGCAGCTCTGTCCCCTCTCCATCGTCGTCGCCGACGCCGCAAACTTTTGCCGACCGACGGTTAATCAAGAAAGCTTCGATACCTGCCCGAGTACCGACCGCCGACACTCGCCCTGGCACTATTGGCCGAGATCGTAGACGTTCCACAATAATAATAATATAACATGGTTAATACATTTTATACATGTGTATAGAAAAAAATTGTTAAAAATGCTTTAAATTTAAACACTATTACCTACACCATTGTATTAAACGTGTTTGTGTAACCTTCATGTTTATTGACGAAAGCATCTGCTTGTTACAAATCATGGGCAATTGGACTAGTTGTTGCTCGTTCAGCAGCCCTCTATCTAGGCGCAAGGATGCCAATGGTGCTATAAGTGAATTTACGCCAGAGGGTGACGAAAGTGTTGGAAACTTACAGCATATTAGTGAACGTGAGCATGACGACTGGAACACTGACCCATCCGTTCATCCGAAAGTAGCAACAATATTTTTGGAAAGATCAAAAGTTGAAAGTAAGATTAATTTTGCTAAGCCACTTATTGTCTATTACTAATTAGTTTTACTTGGATGTTGTTGCAATAAAATTTTACCAAACTGCATTTAAAATAATCTGTTATTCCGTTTATACTTGTATCATGTTATTATTATACTAAAATATTAAAACAAGTATTTATAAGTAACATTGACCCCCCCATTTTTTTTTACAAATAAATACCCGTAGATACCTTAGTCATTTTTAAAAATCAATTTTTTAGTTTCTTTAGAATAAGATTACTAAGAGTACTCATTTTGGTTTTGAGTTTGAATTTAAATATTTATAGTTTATCTAGCTAAACATATTCGGTCATTGAAAAAAAAAAAGCAAATTCAATGTTTTAGTCGTGATAAATTAATAAATTAGTTTTTTATAACTTAATAAATGAGAATGTAGAAGTGAATTAATAGCTGAAACTTTAATTTACAGATAAATCTTGATAACAAAATCCTTTTAGGTATCTAGTACTTAGTAGTAGATAAATTGTTGTATCATAAATAAAAACTTCATTAAGTATAAGTATTATATTCTTTAAAACCTTAAAATACTATTTCTTTCTATTTTTTTATAGTGTAAATTTACAATTTATATAGTAAATTATTAAATAAATTATTTTAAATGTTATGACTTGACTTACTGATAATGAGTAAATACTTTTTTTTTCAATAAGTATTATTTATTGGTACCTATTATAATATTAACAAATTTTTTCCAGATGGTTTAACAAGAAAACAAAGTCAATCTCAGGTTTGTTTACTTATATTATTTTATATTAATATCTGATTATTAATTACAAATTATAATATTTGATTTAAATATAAGATTTTATTAACCGGTTAAGTTAAATAAATTTTACCTATTAAAAATTAGTTTTTTAATTACTGCTATATTACTAAAATTAATAAGTTGCAGTGTACAAGGTATGTTCAAAAGAAACAGGAATTTTTTGAAAAAAAAAATTATTTATTTATCTACAACAATGCTATTCCTTTCAAAAAAGTCCCATTAGATATCAATAATATCATATTATACATTTATACTAACGCACTTTTGCCGTTTCTGGAACTTCATCTTTTATCTTTAGCAAGAGAGCAGTAATGTGTTTTTTAATCTTATCTATGCTTAACTTTGATACTTCAAGCCACAAAGTTATTTTTATTTTTGGGTTTATAAAAATGTTACATGGGGCTATTTCTGGAAAATATAGAGGGTGGGGTAATACTTTTTTACTGTTTCATGCTAAAAATTTGAATATGTAATGAACTGTAAGCTATTGATGCTTTATCATGGCGCAAAAGCCATTAGTTGTTTTGCCATAAATTCAAGTTTGTTTTTTTTTTGGATTGCTTCTCTTGAACAGCATTGTATTTGTTAGTATTTCTGGTTGATTGTTCAACTTTGTGGGAAAAACTCATGGTGCACTATTCTGTTCCCCAAAATAAAAATAACATTACATGTTATTGTTTTATAAACATAGAGGAGATTAAAAACTTTTGCTGAGAAAGCTAAAGGCTATTCCAAAGATAATAGTTTTAGTGTATTGTGAGAATAAGTGTATAATATCTAATGGGAACTTCTTTGAAGGAGATAACATTAATATAGATACATAATTTTTTTTTATTCCCATTAATTTTTGAACACCTCATATGTTTTTGATTTAAGAAGTGTTATTAATGAATAAAATAGCCTAATTTGTTTTTATTTTTTTTTTTTAAATATTACAGATTGTAGACTTCAGATCTTTAAAAAAAAGTAGTTCGTGTTCTACTATATATTTAGATGATAGTACAGTATCTCAACCAAATCTAAAAAACACAGTAAAATGTGTAGCGCTTGCAATCTACTATCATATTAAAAATAGAACCTCTGAAAGACAAATTGAAATTTTTGATGAAAAATTACATCCTTTAACTGTAAGTATGACATAAACTTATAAGTTATAATTTTAAATAAATTGTAGTTATGTTATTTTTAATATTTTATTTGAATTATAGAGAGATAGAGTACCTGATAACTATGATGTTCATAGTCCAGAACATCGTCATATATATAAATTTGTTCGAACATTATTTAATGCTGCACAACTAACTGCTGAATGTGCTATTATAACATTAGTTTATTTAGAAAGGTAACATTTTTATCTTAATTATTTTATTTTATTCATTCATTAAAAAAAAAAAAAAAAAAATGTAGGTTATTAACTTATGCAGAAGTTGACATAACACCTGCCAATTGGAAGAGAATTGTTCTTGGGGCAATTTTGTTAGCATCAAAAGTTTGGGATGATCAAGCTGTATGGAATGTAGATTATTGTCAAATTCTTAAAGATATAACAGTAGAAGATATGTATGTATACTATTATTTTTAATTTTATGTTCTAGAAGTTATTTTTTTAATAAAGTACACTTAGGTTATTATAAACATTTATCATAAGCACTATAACTACTTAACTTAGTAAAAATCTTTTATAGGACCAATGTTGGCCTTAATTTTAATGATAAGCTATAAATTGACAAATACATTCTATTGTTACATTGAATTTATAAAATATCTTAGACAAAAATTATTATTTAAAATAATACTTGAAATATAATTATTATAATTATAATATAATTAATTTAAAATAAGATTTTTCTAATCTTCACAATTGATAAGTTTTTTTATTTATTTTATTTTATATTAGGAACTATACCTTATATTAACTGATTTAGGGAAAATAAAATAAAATTGTCACTTTTTGACTAGGTGTAGGAGTTAATACACATTTATAGGAACATTTCAATTTTTAATTTTTCTCATTTATTACGTTGTACATAGTACAACTTATTTCATTATACAAATAATTAGTTATTTTAATATAATATTTGAATAAGACTATTTAATTTAATTTAATAACTGTAGCTTTAAAATTAAAATAGACGTAATGAAAACTATTTATATTTTAATCTTAACTATTTTTTTTTAGTTTATGTTTTTAGTAATTTAAATGTTTAAACCATGGTATATTCATATATTATAATATAATTTATAATGTACTATCCTTCAAATATATTAAAATTATTTTATTATATTTTTGGTAAACAATAATACAACTAATAGTATTAACAATTGTTTTAAGATATTAAAATTACAACAATTATTAAGTAATATTAATAATTATTCATATTATAGATGTTCTTATCTGTAATCTGTTAGATTTTCAATGTTTTAATACTTCAAAAAATGTTTTATCATTCAATTTTAAATGGCTTATTTGACAAATTTTAATTTCAGTGTCAATGTCACAAAAAATAGGTTTGTTTAAATATATTTTTATAAATAAATGTTGATATTTCATAAGGTCTGTGAAATTTACATTCACATATACTCAGGATAACATTTTAAATGTTCTTGTAATGTGTACTATGTGAACATAATCTAATTTATATATTGAGTATTCCTTTACACACAGTAACATATTGTTTATTATATATTATTTTGTTATTTTATTATTTTTAAATCTATTTATTTGCATTATAACTGTTAGATTTTTTATTTACATTTATAAAATTTCTACTATATTCACCGCAGAATAAAAACATACCTTGTCGCGCTTGCGGTGGTCCAATTCTCCACCGCAACCTTGTCATAGTTGGGCTGTATACATCTATTCTTTTTTATTTTTGTTAACCAATTAGCTACGACCTGCGTGCGGTGAACCTGTTTTAGTCCACCGCCCAGGTACATTCTTATTTCACGTCGAGTGTAGGTTAATTTTTAAAATTGGGCTTAATTAGTTACAAATTTGATTAAGTTAAAAAAATACATTTTCATTTTTGATATTTTATAAATTTTCGGAGTTTTTACAATTTGCTATTTACCTAGGTATATATAATGGTTTCTATGTTGTCTGAATTGTGTAGAAATATCATGACCTACTGAAAAATAATTAAATGAAACGTCTTATGAGTGTTATAAAATACAGCAGTTTCCATTTAATTTTCCACTAAATAGTTCCAACTTTGTATGTTATGAATAAAATACTTAGGATTAAATCAAATATTATCACTAAGATGATGCTATACCCGTTTTGTTGTGTCTGTCTTACAAGTACGTAACATAGCAAATCTACAAGTTCACATTTAGCTTCATTAGCTTTAATATTAGAGTGAATAGACCTATTATGAAACTTCATGGTAAGAACCTTAAATCACTGTTCATTTGTAAGTATTTTATTATTATTTCGTTTGAACATTTTTAAACTGCACTATTGCATGTACACAAAACCTAAATAAAAAAACCTACCCATGAACACAGCTTAAATTTTTATCATTAAGACTCAAAATAAGTTGATTCATTTTAAGTATTAAAATTAACAAAACTAAATGTGAACTGCTAAACATAGATTTGGTATGTTGTTAACTTGTACAACAGAGACAAGAAATGCAAGTTAAGCACTCTAGTGTTAAAAATCTCCACCCGTTTTATCCAAATTATAATGACTACTTTATCTTTATTTTGTTTTTGATCTTTATATTATTATATTTAATAAAATATTTTTAATCAAAAATTATATTTTCATAAATATTAATTTTGTTTAGGAATGAATTAGAACGTCAATTTCTTGAGATGCTTCAATTTAATATTAATGTTCCATCCAGTGTTTATGCCAAATATTATTTTGATCTACGCTCATTGGCTGAAGACAATGAATTGACATTCCCTGCAGAACCATTAAGTAAAGAACGAGCTAAAAAACTAGAAGCAATGTCTAGAGTGTTTGAAGATAAGATAACAGCAGAATTTTTAAAAAATGGTTTAAAAAAATGGTCTAGTCTAGATAATGTAAGCAGTACAACAGTTGCTCGTAAAAGTGTTGCTATATTATCTTAAAAATAAACTAAATATTTTTGCATTTATTTAACGAATGTAACGTCACCAATATTGTGATTGTTTTTAGGATTAATGTTTTAAGTTACTATAGTTATAAGACTTTTACTTTCTCCATATACTTTAAATCTAGTATTTTTATTAACTTTTTTTTAATCATATAGATATATTTTATTTGTTAGTATAACTATAAATTAAAACTATTATTAGATTTATTGTTAAGTATTTCTCCAATGCTAAATTATTTTAAATAATCAAAATTACCAAACAATATTGAATTTAGTCAAAAACGTACCATATTAGATTAAAAGTAATTAAGCAATAAAATCGAATAGCATTTCGTTGCTTAATTGCATGCCATAACATAAGTTTAAGTTAATAATTCCAAGTGTTCATTAAAAATTTCAATCAAGTTTTTGAATTGTCTTTCATTTCATTTCATTAGCTTATAAAGTTATTAATAAACACTGGAATATTTTGTGTTGAGAAAAAAATGCTTTATTACACACCATATATTATTTACTTAGTTAATTTATGCACTTTAATCCTAATATATTTCATATTATTTATTTTATTTGTAGGAATAAGATAACAATTTCAATTTGTATAATAAATGAGTCAGGTAACTGATATGTAGTAAAAACATATTTGTTGTATGTAAATGACTTAATGTATTTTTCTACTTTTACATTTTTTCAGTTTAAATTGGACTTCAGATAGTATTTGCATTTGTTAATAGATATTTACCATGCTCACTTTTGTATGATGATTTTAATTACATATTATATCAAAATGTATTATTATTTTATTTTCAGAGATATTTTTTTAATAATATTACTATGTGTAAGATTACAATAAATTTATGACTATCAACAATTAATGACAATTATTATTATTTCAAATAATTTCTGTCTACATTGTTTGTACCAAATGCATTAATTACAATAATTTAAATTTATTTTACATTCCTTTTAAATGTTTATAGTTTTTTATTTTAACTTGATATTTTATTGTTTTATTTATTGCTAGTTACAATATCATGAAACATACCTATAATCATAATATTTATTATTTTATTTTATTCTGTAGAATATAATTAGTTGTGTTTTATTTATATTGCAGTGGTTAATAAAAGTAATAACAGAAATTTAAAACCTTTGAATTTATTTTAATAAACTTAATTCTTTTTAATGAATCAACCTATTGCAAAAAATAGTAAGATGTCAAAAAAAAAACAATTGAAATATTTGTTATTATATCATATTTATACATTAGATTTGATCAATTCATTTGATAAATGTTAAACAAGTCAACAAATCTATTTTTTTGTAAATAAATTTTTTATGAATTCTACGTGCTAATCCAAATAATTGATACCAAAATTTACCCCTAAATATTGGTTGCTACAGTTATAAGGTGTCATTATAATGATGAAATTTTAAAAAGTGATTTATAAATGTGTTTTTCTTAGTAAAAAAACTTGTAGAATATTAATCGCTATGAAACTAAGTGATTATAATTTATAGCTTTTTTTTAATTGATTTTATTACCCAATACAGTCTAATCTATATATATATATATATTGTTGGTAAAGCTCAGAATTTAATGCATTTACTTGATCTTTATTAATATAATTAAATGCTATTCACTTAATGTAAATTAAAATGGTGCTATTTTTTTTTTTTTTTTTGTAATATTTTGTTTTAATTTTATATACTCCGTCTAGTGAGAGAATGCGCCGCATACTGACCAAAATCAGTTTTTCTGCTCATTACCAAATGAAACCTAGCTATAAGCGAACCAGTTTTTATAGCATGGTGACGCGGGGGGTTGCGCAGAATTAGCTCTCACTGGACAGAGTATAGTTATTTTTTGTAACAATAATAATTTTGTAGTGAGCTATATCATATAAATACAACTAGTTTTATGGTTATATTAACTATTTAGTATTTTTATTTTTCATTAACGTTGAATGTTATTACTTTTTAAATTAAACCCAAATTATAAAATATTTGTTGCAATAAAAAAAAAAAAAAAAAACAAATTATAGTAAGCAAATCTGAAATATGACATAAATAATATTGACTTTAACTATATACATTTAATATTTTATGATAAAGTTGTATTTACACAGTTTTATTTATATTTAGCAAATATCTACATTGTACAAAAATAATCTCAGTAGATTATTATTTTACTCTAAAATTGATTCTTTTTTTGTATGCCCTGTACTTAATATTTTACTTCTCCCAATAGTTAAATTTTTATAAATATATTATTAAATTGAATATCAAAATTGTTCATATAAATAGTTTATGTATTATGATAACTAGTACATAACATACTAAAAAATTAATAGTAAATTATACAAAGTGCTGAGTGACTATTACTCATTCAAATTGCATAAGAAAAACCGTGTTTGTATTAAAAGTAATAAAAATATTATTTAAAATAAATGTTCTAAAAGAAGAAAATTGAAGAAGCAAATTAAATAATATACAAGCAGATTTATAAAATGTGTTTCTCATTTTTATTTTTATTGATATTCTAATGTACCTACCTATTCATTGATTTTTTTTTATCCTAGATTCTAGAATCTAGAATGTTAATAAATGTTATAATCATAAAATTAAATTGTTTAATATCAAAAATTCAGAGAACAATGTAATTTCACCATCCCCAATATTTTAGATCTAATTTTAGTTGTGCCAATGGGATTATCCACTAACCATAGTCATAACTAGTCTTTAAGTTAGGAGGGTTAGATTCCTAAAAATGTTTTATAGCAAATTTTTTTTAATTAGATTACCTTTTATTTATTGTTTCTATTGGTGTTTACAACTGACTTGAACGATTATTAGTTTATATGAAACATATTTTTTTATATTGTAGGCAAAAATAAAGTTATTATTAATATCTTTATTAGCACATACATTTACACAATAATTCTAGGAGGACTAGAGCCCACCTAAGTCTCCTCCCTAGTTACGCTTATGCCACCAACATATATATTATATGATATATTCTGTAATACAATATTGTATAAGCTATGTGAAAATAATATTAAGTTGCATTGAATATTCTTCAGTTTGAAGTAAATTTTGATTAGGTTTTTTTGATAGGTCTGGTGAATATATTATGTATATTATTATGAAAAATAATTAATTTTTTAACTGTTATAGTTACTAATTTTCATAAATAATTTATGACGATTTTAATTAATTTAGAAAAATTAATTAAAGTTTTAAAAATTAAAAATACATATAGAAATTAAATAAAATTCAATACCTACTCTATATGTAACATGTAAGAACATTTATTTTGTTTATTTAACAGTAGACAATATTTTAGTCTTTGAATAAATACAGTACGAGTCATTATTGTTAATATTATCTTAAAGCTAGCTATTTCTATATTATCTTATAGTTAGTTTTATATTGATATTTTTCCACTTTTATTTAATCCCCTCTGTGGCTCTGTGCCTACTAACATTGATTATAAATACTTACTAGTATTTATAATCAATGCTACTATTCATTAATTTATCTAGGTACTTCAAATATTACTCATAAATTATTTGATACCGAAGGTTTCCAGTTGTATATGACGTATCTAGCGCTACTATTAATCAATAACAAGGTATAATTGTGTTAAATGATTCAACTTAAATCGATGTTTGACCAATTATCGTAAATTATAATGTTTGTGGAATTGTACTATCTTTTTTAGTAGGTAGGTACTTGTCAAAGATTAAATTATTTAAGTATCGCATATTTTTTTGAAAAAACCGGTTCTTATAGTACTAAAAATATAATATAATTATATTTACTTTAAATTTTAATTCTATTATAGACAATACTATTCAGATTTATTGTATAGTACGTGTAGATATATTTTTTTAGAAACGTATTGATAAGTTTTATTTTTAAATTTAAGACCTTTTAATCTTTTTAATCAAATCGAAGTAGATACTTATATAGGCTATAACTAATCACTTGTTGAACATATACATTATTCTATGTGATAAATCAAATAAATGCAATTCCAATACTATACGATAGAAATAGAAGGCTGCATACAGGACTATAATTAGTAAAACAAATATATAGAAGAGCCAAGAACATAAAATACATGGTATATATTATAAGTAGATAACTTTTTACTAGGTAGATACTATATATTGTGTAACATTGTACGCGAATAATGTATAAAATAAAAAAATATAACATAAAAATGATACAAATATAGCAACGACACACGTTACCGGCATCAATCGTCGTAGTCGTGTTGATTGAGGATTCTTTCTTCGTCCTCGTCTGCTGCATTAAACGGCTGCAGAACGCCGATTTTCATACGAGCTCGATCTTCTTTCCTTTTGTTAACTATTGCGAAATACATCAGTTCGTCCTCGCGAGTAGGATCTTTAATCTCAGTAATTATGCTTGAATCGTTTCTATAGGAATCGGACCGCTGATATCCACTCAACGGCTGAACTGTGAAACTATAGGCGTTCCATTTGAGGCCCCAACCGTGATATGTGTAATCCAAAAGACTATACGTAGCAAAATATTGTAAATTATACACATATATAAATCAAAATGTAATTGACTATATTATAGGAATGTATGTTTAAGTACTTTTCACGTGCAACTGCATGCGCTCCGGGCCAAAGATTGGACCGGATGGTCGTGTAAGTAATCGTATGGTCAAATTGATTGGTTAATTCAAATTTCCATGGCGGCATTTCACCCACATACGCGTCGTTTGACAGGTCTCCAAATATATCTAAATGGTCACCGTCTCCTTTTCCGATTTCTAAGTTTATCTTAACCTTGCAATCATATTCGATCCTCTCCGAGTTCTGAACAATGTTATTTTTTTAAATTATTACCTATATCATTATTTGATTCTACGACTACATATATGATATTATAAAAAATGTGAAACGATGCCTGTCCTAAGTATACCTGAATATATATTTATATTTGACAAATTATCGATTATACCGATTGATCGGTCGATAAATATTACTTGTTGTAAGTCTCCTTCGGACTCTATAATATTGTTCCACGCCTTGGTCACTCCTTTTTCAGATATCAAGGGAGTGTGATGTACCCAGTTGCTCGGTTCAAGTAAATCGTATACCGATAAAGGAGTGTAATCTGCGTTCGCTACATACTCGTGGACCCCTAGAAACGTAATTTAAATGCCTATTGTTCAATTTAAAAAACGAGGACGATTAAACTGATTTAAGTCATCAAATTGTATTTCATTTAACAGATAAAGAGCGAAAATTACAACATATTATAATGTAGCCTGTCTTTATTTATAGGTAAGTAGGACGTAGTATAGTAATATTACATAAACATTGTAGCCTGTAGGTAATGTGAATTTATGATATTTATGGCTATATCGGCAACAGCAAATTATCCAACTACTGGACTACGTATAACGATGGAATTGAGAACTATCTACTAAATACGAAGTGTGTAAATACTAACATTGTGAAATAGATAAATTGTTTAGTGTTTACTATTGTTAAGCTATTGACTAGGACACTAGCCACTGGGTATCTATACTATAGTCACTATAGTATGATAAAATTACTTGATTAAATAATAATACTGATACGATTAAGGTCAAAGGATAAAGAACATCTAAAAATATTGATAACGAATTATTGCAGTAAGACGAACGTTAATATTTTTATTCCTTCTAACAGTGCTTTGTTTGCTCTGAATCATTCGAAATATTTGAATCTATTAATTTGAAGAGTATAATAGGCACTGTCGCACAGGATAACACCATATCCACTTATATATTTACATTATTAAAATTCTACGAATATTATTAAATTAGATATCTATCATAATTAGTTAATATTAATTATTGTTTAGTAGTTAAGTAGGTAGTTACCTATATGGCTATATACTAAATACTATATATACGTGTATAATTAAATGTTTATGTTTATGATTTATTTTTATCACTATTTCATGATAATAAGTAGGTATATATTACTACATAAAAAAAAAAACTGTCCTACCAAAAGAATTTTCCAAATGGATATGAAAATATGAATAGTAAATACAGTCGAGTCGCGATAACTCGAACCTAGATAACTAGAATTTTTTTTTATTCCCCTAGTAGAAATATAAATTGTGTATATTGTATAAATTAATAAAAATTCGAGATAGATATCTCGAAGCGAATTTTTATCTCCCTTCAACTTCGAGTTATCGCGACTCGACTGTAAAATGTTATAAATATATTATTACGAATTACGATTACCTATATTAAATTATAGTGTAGGAATTGAACTTTCGAACTTTAGGTATGTGAATTTAAATAAAATGGATAAATTAAAAAATTGGATATGACATTATGATGAATACAAAAATAAAAATAAAAAAGCACATTATATTATATAATAAATAATAATGATATGAAAGCTATATAGGTAATTAATAGAGTTTGATCTCAGTAATAGATGCTTTATAATAATGACATAATTGCATACCTATATAATAGATGCTTGATGTAGGAACTATTAATCATAAGTAATGGTAAAAATAATAATATATTACCTATACATTTATACAAGAATAATTATTTATGTAACACTAAAATTAACTAGATAATTTATTAAAAAAAAAAGGGAAAATATAGGTAACCATGCACTCTGCAGTACAGTAATCAGTAGGAGTAGGTGTCTATTTTACTTCGTCATTGAGTATCATAAATAATTGCATACAACAAATGATTCTGAGTCTCTGAGTGAAAAAGGTCTGTCAGCCTATTAAATAAGTATATTTTATGATATATTAAATTGCTATAATAGAAATTTATTTTGCTATAAGTAATATGGTAAATTGAATTCATTGTTACCGAGAACATTGCATTTATTATTTTATTTCAATTAACTTTTGTGTCAATACCTATTTATTATAATATAAGTAGGTTCGTGGTCTAAACTTTATAAATAGAAAATAACATAAAATAAATCTAAATAGTTATGAGAAAATGTTATTGATATTCGTAATGTACAGAAAATATATTTATACAGTGGCCTGTCAATTATACGCACTACAAAATTGTTGAGTAAAAATTTATTTTTAGTTTAATTTAATTTAGTTTTATCATTCGTTATGTTTTATCGTGTACTATAATGTTATATTATATATATATGTAATGTTATATTATAAAATGGCTTGGTGGCGAAAAATTGATTATTATTTCAAATAAATACATTATATTTTTATTATATCTAGTAAATTAATTTTTAACTAAATATTAAAATTTTCAATGGTTGTTTGATTATCCGCATAAATCGATTATTCGCACCCCCTTCGGTCCCAATTAGTGCGGATAATCGACGCTCCACTGTAATTAAATAAATATAAAAGTTTCAATTACCACAAATGTTTATAAATTACAACGAAAGAAAACTTACAAATTTGTAAAAATATCTAATTTCCTTTAAATTTGAATTTAAAATTTCTGTAAAAAATGTTGTATACCAATATATTTTTTAGATTTATGGTTCTAGTATAAAAAACTTATGTTTTTCATAATTTTTCAAAAAAATAAGGTTTGGATATTTAATTAATTTTAAAGTACAAAATGGTACATAATTTATGTTATTATAACGAGTATTTTGTCAAAATTTAAACTTCAAATGCTCATAAAAAAAATGTTACCTATATATTTTTAATTAACTATACATAATAAGTTATTAAAAAGTTGAATGATTAATATATATATAGAATTAATAAATTAGTAGAAAAACTTTAAAAAAAATTGAAAATACATGTTTTTACATAGCTCAAAAAAAGTTAAGTATACTAAAACATTATAAATATTTGGTAAAAATTACAATGATTTACGGTTATTCATTTTTGAATAAATTACAACAAAATATGAATTAATTTTATCAAAAACCGAGGGTTTTCTGAAAAATTCCAGATTTTTCTTTATTTTTTTTTTTTAACTGATAAGTAAGAATTATTTTATTCGCTCTAACTAAATCTAATTTGTTAACAGAAAAAATATTGAAGTTGAAAATCAATCCGTTATATTTTCTGTAAGTCGTGAATACGCAAACAAGAATAAAACACATATCATTGTAAAATCAATACACTCATCTCCGCCCAGAATCTAAAATAATGAGAATTATTTCGAAATATATAACTTTACAAATAAATAGCTATTAACGAATAAATAAATTCTAAAAAAAAATAAACATAACATGGT
Organism: Rhopalosiphum maidis; assembly: GCF_003676215.2. Classification (NCBI taxonomy): domain Eukaryota; kingdom Metazoa; phylum Arthropoda; class Insecta; order Hemiptera; family Aphididae; genus Rhopalosiphum; species Rhopalosiphum maidis. Next base: position 49,239,333 of record NC_040879.1, read on the forward strand.
AAATACAGGTAACATTCAGATTTCAGATGAAAGAAGTAAAATATGTGGACGATTTGGAAAATACTTACATTTGTGCGACATTGCTTTCGATTGGAAAGTGTTTAATTTCCTCCATTTATATAAATTTGAATTGTAGTTTAGTACAAAATAATCACGTGGTGATATTTGAGTTGCAGCTGTAATTCTTGCAATTTGAGCTCTGAGATAATGTTTTTCCAAACCTTGGAATAATGGATAAGATTCAACCTGTGTATGTTTGAAATATTATATTACCAGATGCCTACCAAATATTTTCAAATAAGTTAATAATGAAAAAAAAAAAAATATGTGAACAACGATGTAATCGTCGTTATTCTTACAGGCGACTCCAAATTTCCTGTAAAGTATCGTTTGATATTCCGCGATTGAATAATATGATGAGGCTTGAGAAGTGGCAGTTCGATCCATGAATCATTTAATTGATTTGTTACAAAGTATGACTAAATAATGAATATTAAAATTTATATTATAAGAAAAGCGGGAAAAAAAATATTGTGAACCTTTTTATTAGCTCCGAAACCAAATATTTCATGGGATAAATAATCATCATCATCATCACCGCGTTCTGCGGGTAGAAAAGAACATACTTCCGATTTCAGAGAATCGAATAAAAACTCATCTGATTCGTCGTTAATATCTTTGTGAATTTGAGAAGATACTGTAGTTTTGGAAAAAAATTCATTTTCTTCATCAGATAATATATATTTTTCTAATTCTACTTCTTCTTGATTTTCGTTTTCATTATCATAATCATGTGGTATTTTATTTTTGTTAGTATTAAAAACAAAATTTAAGAGCTGCGGAAAACAGTAAACAATATGATTTTTAATACGATAAATTATTGGAATTATTTGGTAATTATTCATTAAGCTGCAGACACATTTTTAATAGGTACCTATTGGAGATTTTTAAAGTATTTGAAAGTTTAAAATAAAATATATATATATTATAAAATTGGTTTTGTGAAAATTTTAATGCTTACTCTCAGTTTATATTCCAATTCTTTATTTTTCCATTCACATTCCAAAATATAATAGTTACGTTTTAAGCCTATTATTTTACCCCAATATCTATAATCATGAATATACTCATTAAATTAAATTTTCAAACCAAAAATAGGCACTAGTATTATCTTAATTCTAAAATGGGTACCTAATACTTTTAAATTTTTGGAGTTGTGACATTTGGTCCATAGTTATTCTAATAAGATGAGCTTCATCATTTGTTATGCCACACCCTGCCTTATTAAACATGTAATTCATTTTTGATAAGTCTTGTACGCTAATCTCATCCACTTCTTCGTCGTATTGCGTATCATCATATTCTGCTTCGGCTTCATACCCATAGGATATACTACTTGTTTTGTATTCTCTGACATTAAATATGGTATCCTAAAATGCATCATGCATTCAAAATGTTTTTTTATTTTTCATAGAAGTTAATATTAACATAAATTAAATAATACTTTATATATTTCTATTATTTTGTTATAGATGTTAATGTCAATGTTATTAAAAAAATTCAAATCAGGATTTGGTTGTGATTTCTGATATAACATCTTAATATTTTCACTGTAGTATTCAAAATATGTTAATGGCTGTATAGGATTTTGAAATATAAACATATCTAATAATGTTTGAATATGTGTATACCTGTATAACAATTATGTATCATCTATAATACAATAATAACTTGTTTTATTATCAAATACCATACAAACTAATGCCGCAGTTTTCTTTACTTATCATGTAAGACAATAGCTCACTAGATACTGATTTTAACTTTGAATTTCGACTTTTCATATTTGTAGTTTTTCTATTTGTTTTTTTACTTTTATTTGTTATTTTTCCTAAATTATTGAACATTTTTTTCCTGTTATTTGTTTTAAATTAAATCTAAAATAAAAAGATAATGTAATTTACGTAAATAAAAATAATATTGGTTATTTACAATGTCTACAAATAAAATAATTAGTTTTTGTTGTCAAGGTACCTAGCTATTTACACATTTACATATAATATTTCATGCAAAAACATAAACAAAATATATTATATAGCACATTTTAAGTAAAAATAGAATCAAACATTTGTTTTATTTATTAATTAAACTATGAAATTATTATAACTAATGTAACAAAATAATTTGTCACATAAGTGTTAGTGATAGACAAATAAAATTTTGAAAATCTGGTATTCTATTTTATAATGTGTTCATTTGCTATCTCCATGATTTCAATATTGTAAAATTGAGAGTGCTGTGCAAATAATAAGGGTTATCAATACAATATATTATGTTTATCATATAGATCAGCGGTTTCCAAACTTTTTAGTTGTGTGGACCACCAATTTTGTAAAAAAAATCTTTGAGACCGACTAATAACACATCTATATATGTACTTATATAATAAAAATAATATTATTAGGTAGGTATATAATAAAAATGTATAATAATATTATTTTAAATATATGTTAGTAATGTTGATATTATATGGTCCACGGCATAATTCCAAGCTACCTACAGCCCACAAGTGGATCATAGACCATGGGTTAGGAACCGCTGATATAGATTACAGAACTTATATGGCTGGTATAATCTATAAACATAATATTATAGGTCATAAACTCATAGTATAGAGATATTGATTCATCTACAAATGGAAAATATAAATCAAGACTTAAATATGTAATATTTTGCTACAGAGTACAAGTCAATCATAAAATAATATTTAGTTTAACTATCTCAAGTAATATTATAAACAATAAAAATAAATTTCAATATTTTTTATATATATACTGTTTTACTTAGAATTTTTTAAGAATAACAAACTCCACTCTAATTATCATCATTTGGCTTGACAGCGGGAAAATACAATAACACTCAGTCTCCCTACCTCAGAAACAGATAAAAGTGTTCTCTTTAATTTTTATACTAAAATGCTAGACTATTCAAATCTGATTAACTACAATTAATTATCATCAGTCATTAAATAATATTCTTTTATATTTTTGAAAATGTGTATTTGTTGTTTTTAAAGGAACATTTTATATTTTATTATAAATATTTAGTTTTTAAGGTGGTTTCTGGTAGTAAATTGGGTTAATCATTAAGAAATTGAAAGTCAGAATTTCTTAGTACTTTTCAAAATAATTGAGTAAATCTTATGCAAAACTAGTTTTTAACAAATTCAATTTTCCTATAATTCAATAACCAATAATCATAATCTACTTGATATTTTTTCCAAATACTTATTTTCTTGTTTTTTATATTTTTTAAGCTATTTTTTAAATTTTTATTTATTATTTAATTTTTTTTATAGTTGTTGATAAAACATTATTGATTAGTTGAAAAGTTTGAAAATGTAATATGAGGTTTCTCATAAGCTGATATTACTAAGGTTATATAAAAAGAAATAGGCGTGAGTCCACATTTTTTTATAGGAGAGATGTTTAAGTTCAAATTTTGACAACATTTGTCAAATTTAAAAATGTAAAAATGTAAGTATTCAAGTTTTATTCCCGAGGTTTTAAAAATACAGTATAAAGTAACTCATCGTAGATCATTTTGAAACTCAGAAATCTAATAAGTATACAGCTAAATTAAATATTTAAACAAAGATGAACAATTTTAATTAATTTTATTGCTATTTAAAATTTTTGTAGGGACTTGAAAATTGAAATGATCAAGTATATTATTATATTTTATTATACAAATTATACAATAACATATTCAAAATATTAATTCAAAAAAATATATGATAATATAATATATTTAGGAATGTAGGCTGCCTTCTCCACTTAGAATCATTTTTCGTATGAAATTATAAAAAAAAAAAATTATTAAATTTAACATATTATCCATTACAATGGTGATGTACAGTCAACTTATATCATATAAGTGGTTAGTGGTTACTTATTTCCCTATTTTTATTAATTTACTTTTGTATATATATATATATAAATTATATATTTAACTATTACCTTTCATCAATGGAATACCATAATGTAAGTAGGCTAAACATATGGTTTACTACACTACTATAAGCATCACAACCTCTACAACAATTTTTTCTTTATTTGTTACACCCCAGATATATTAGATACTATATTTTTTAATAAATCAATAAAACATCATATACATTTTTAAATATTATTATATTTGTATGAACATTAAACAATTAATTTATAGAATATAGATACAGGTAACACACTTTGAATAAGATCAATAAAATATAATAATATATTGACAAAATATTTCAAAATGCATTAAAGATATATTTTATTAGGTAGATCAATCAAAATATTATTAACTGGCAAGATTCAAAAATATTTTTTAACAATATTAATAAAGTATGATATTTATGTACATATTATATCACAAAAATTATTAATTATTTATAGTGACAAACTTCATACTACATCTATGTGAACACCTTAAATATTTTATTTGTATAATAAATAGGTATTTACTTGTTAAAATTGATAAATTGTATGTGTATAAAATATTAATACTAATAATAACATTATTATAAATTATAATAATAGTAAATATGATTAACAATATTAGTCTATTAAATGCTTAGATAATTGTTTTAGAAATAAATTTCAAAAAAATATTATGAAAACATGAAAATACTTGCTTACACCTATATATAGCCTTTTAATATTTCATAAGTGCAAGATAGATATTTAATCCAATACTCAAATTTAACGATTATTATGTAAAAATTAAAAAAAAAAAAATTAATTAACATTTTAACACTATTAATATTAAAAATATTTAAAACATTGATAATGCCGATATTTCAAGTCAAATATACATAATAAAAACTTAAAACCATACAGAGATTTTCTTAAAATAATTAATACATAACACGAAATGCTATGTCATGTTAAAATGTTGTACATTCATAAACTTTTTTCATATATATATTATATTTCTATTATATTTCAGCAACTATATCTACATATTTTTATTTCATTAATTTAGTTAATTTAATATGTAAATTATATTATTTTAAAACTTATTATTTATAAATAAAAAATAATTATTATTATAATATGGGTAAATCCTAGGGTAAATTTTGTTACCATCAAAACTTAAGTATGAAAACAACAAAAAATAAATAAGAAATAATTTATTAATATTATATAATTATTTAAAAATATATAATATTGTGTGAAATATAAAATGTTTTAGTTAACCAATTAAGGTGTTCAGATAAAGATACGTCAGATTTAATAATAATTTTGTAAAATGTAAGTGGTCAACAAAAATTTTAAACATAACTTATAATTTAATAATGTTAAACTAAGTAATTAATTTAAACAGGTAGTAATGTACAAGTACATTTTGGCAGGGAGGTATAGAAATAAGTAATGTAATTTATGTTAGTACCAATTTTTTTTATTTAAATGAGAAACAATTAACATTTTATCTAGCATTAAAAATAATAATGTTAAAATTATTCATATAATTAGAAATATTGAAATAAAATATAATTAAAACTAAATGAGTTTTTTAAAAAAGAGATTAGTTTTCTGAATCAAATATGCGTACCCTTACACGTTGCTTATAATGATACTCTTTTAAGTACGACTTTAATAGTTTTGGAAGTTTTAATTGATTGACATCATCATATGTAATTTGACTACAAATTGCTGCACGACAGGTGTGTTGCAAAGAAAATGTGAAATTTCGATGTAATGGTATGGTCAGCATTGGTTCAAAAAACATACAGCAAGTAGGATCTTTATAATGTTCTATTAGTCCGCAAACTGTAGATGATGCAAAAACACCAGGATCCCTTGAATCAAAACTAAAGAGATGATTCCATTGTTCAATTCGTGCATGTAAAGATCGACCGTATTTCCTGAAGCTTACAGAAAACAAATACTCTTCTTGAGCCGAATCTCTAAGTAAAAAAGTGCCTTCAGGTTTATTTTCAAGCAATTTTTCTGCCTCATATCTGTCCATTTTGCCCCAATAAAACGAGCAATTTGTGATTTGAAGTAGATCAGGAACTAAGTAGTGAATATAGTCAATGGATGTATGTATTCGTTGACTGTCATCCATATCATGTGGAGCAGTTAAAGCTGTCATTGCAGCTCTATGGAATAAAGAGGTTAAATTGTCTATAGTCATTTTGGGCAAACTAAATTCTACCAGTTGTATGTGTAACCCAGGCCTAAATCCTGGCGGTGGTTCGATACCCTCTTGGATTTCTTTGGCCCGCTCTTTGTAAGCTCTGTCTTCAAGGTCTTCGTTCATAAATTCTGCTCTACTTAGTTCTGCCAGATCCATAAATCCTTCATCAAACGAAGGCAAAACCAATTCGCTGCGTCTTTCAAATGCATTAAAAGCATTTAATGCAGTTCCAAAGTTGCGCAAGTCATGAAACGCTTCATCACTCAGGTCTGGATTGTTTAGCATTGAAGGATCAAAAAAACTATCAGTCAATTCATCAAGATCAACATCTTCATCATCATCATCATCTTCATCTTCATTGTCTTCTGTGCGGTTATAACCTGTGCATACGCAAGTCTCACTCTTTTCTTCGTTTAACTCTTTGGGCATATAGTCATTTGGATTATAGTACTTTGTACTCTTTGACTTTGGACGAGAGCAGTTGAAACGCAACACCCAGTGGTTGAGCTTTTTAGAACCAGCTGTACTTTTCGTCGAGGACGTCTGCGTGTTCTTGGACGTCACCGTTTCTACGCCGGAAGTCGTTGCTGGCGCTTCGCAACCGTTCATGCTCTGATCACCGCCCGAAGAGGACGCTCCGTCACTGTTGGAAACGTAAATATTTTCGAAATGCTGCTGATCTCCTGCGACTGGAACGCCGTGCACCGCACAGACGGGAACGGAGGCTGCTGCCGGGATGGACGAACGCGGGCTGTTTCGGGCTCCCGCGGTCGGCCCATCGTTGTTTTTCGACGAGTCGGCATTCTTCCAAGAGAACACGTCGCCAAGGCTGCTAACTTTTTGTCCCATTTTCACGTCAATCCAAACACGTCATTTATTAGAAACTGATAAAGTTCTCCAGAAAAAAAAAATGAAACGGCGATCGTCGAACGCGAAACGGCGGACTTCCGAAATAAAAATGTCTTCCGTGAACGGATGTCGCGTCGCCCACCGACGACGCCGCGGTCGTCTGTTCCAAATCGGTCGCCCGTGTGGTGTCCGTCAGACGGTAGCGATACCGAAAAACCGAGAGAAGTTTACTACGGAAATTTCGAGAAAAATAGACAATGACAACTGTACAAGCGGATTGTTTGATTTTTTTTTTTACTATTCGCGACACTTCCGTCCGTGATAACCGACGACGACGATCCTATAAACGAGTGAACAGTGAACTACTGTAATAGTATTATATCTTATACATTTATTATTATTATTATTATTGTGTTTCTCTGTGGCCTGCGCATATCACCACTATCATCTTGCGATGTGCGTGTGTGGTGTGGCGTGCGCTGCGTGTTGCTTTTTGCTGCGCTTGCGCGTCGTATTGTGCGCGATCCCCGCGTCCTTGCTACTCGTAGATCGTAGTGTTGGCGAGTGTTCTTGCCCGATGTCGTTGCTTTCACCATATTCCGTTTTCAGTATTCCACTATTCAGCATTCAGTCTTTTTTAGTCCGTATCTGGTACCACCGTTGCGTCAAATCGCATTTCTGCCGATTCTACCTCCATGCGTTTAGTAATGTAACAACTAAACAAGCTATTTAATTATGCCTCCATACAGCATGTACAGTTCTTTGATTTTTCAACCGCTGAATACGCACACAAACTATTGTGGTACCGATATTTTTCAATTTTCACCACCTATACCTGACTTCTATGTTATATATTGATATATTATAAGCAGGGCTCGTTAGTTCATGCACTAAAAAGTTCGGAAATACGCATTTATATTCGCTAACATTTTTAAAATATGCACAATATAAAAAAAATCATAGGCAAATTTTGAAATAATAAGATAAAACATCAATTCATTTTAAAAGTATTTTATTCTTTTCAATTTTTGTACACTTTAAAATAGTTAAAATAAATAAAAAATTAATCAAAATTAATACTATAATTTTGTAAACAGGAAAATAAATAAAATAAGAAACAAAAAAGAACCAAAATATTTAAATATATAAGTATAATATTTTTTTATGTAGTAATATGATGCGCTAATAATCCTAAAAACTCTACTATATGACATGTCTTAACACCTAAATATGCAAAACCATGCACTATTATACTTTATACTAGGTCTGGGATTTATAAGTAGTAATAATAAAAATCCAAAAATATAAAATAAGAACAATTTTAAATTATGTTAACGTGTAAAATTAAAATAAAATTCTAAATAATTTTTGAATAATAAACAATTAATTTTTTTTAATTTCTAATCAATTTAATTTAAAAAATATAAAATATAAAGATATTTTTACAAACACGCGAACGCAAGTAGGTACTGAAACTGTTAAAAATTCGTAAGTATATTTTGTCAAATAAGTAATAATTGTTGAAATGTTGAATATAAAGTAATCTAGGATTATAATTGTATAGTTGTCGAACAGAAACAAATAAGATAAACTATAATCAGTATAATCAAGCTATAATATTTAACTAGTATTTTCATATACCTATTTCCTATTTTCCTATATGGCTATATGCATTATACACTTACAATTTTTACGAGTACTGTTATCGAAGTAAATGTGTAATATTACTAAACCACCGAAATTGTCAAAATTGACACTTACGAAATATGTAAAAAAAAGCAGAAATTTTACAAATAATGTTAAAATATGTATTTATAACGAAATATTATGTAAAAAAATGTAAAATAAAATATGTTTTATGCAATACTCAATTTATCATGTTTTAATTAAAATGTGTATTTACATACAAATCACAGCCCTAATTATTACTATTGTTATGAAATGAATTTGTATCTCAGTTATTAGCATGTTTTCTTGTGTAGCAAAAAATCCAATACATGCAAATGAACTTACGAGCCCTGATTATGAGGTAATAATTCCAGTAGTTTTCAAAAGCGTCAGGAAAAACCTTGAAAAAGTAACGGAAAAACGGGAATTTTTACACATAGCCACTTTTCGAACAAATCGATGTTTTGATTTTGCTGTAACTCAAAAACAAATAAGTATTGTTCTTATTTTATATTTTTGGATTTTTATTATTACTACTTATAAATCCCAGACCTAGTATAAAGTATAATAGTGCATGGTTTTGCATATTTAGGTGTTAAGACATGTCATATAGTAGAGTTTTTGGGATTATTAGCGCATCATATTACTACATAAAAAAATATTATACTTATATATTTAAATATTTTGGTTCTTTTTTGTTTCTTATTTTATTTATTTTCCTGTTTACAAAATTATAGTATTAATTTTGATTAATTTTTTATTTATTTTAACTATTTTAAAGTGTACAAAAATTGAAAAGAATAAAATACTTTTAAAATGAATTGATGTTTTATCTTATTATTTCAAAATTTGCCTATGATTTTTTTTATATTGTGCATATTTTAAAAATGTTAGCGAATATAAATGCGTATTTCCGAACTTTTTAGTGCTTATTTTTATCACTTTATAAAAGAAAAACAAAAATAAAAAAAATATTGTCATAGCTAAAAATGTACATAGTCTTTTAAACAATATTAATTGATCACATATCTACAAAGAGAAAGTATTTAATTATTATACTTTATGTTTATACATGTATTATTATTTATTATTAAATATTAGATTCTATTTACAGTTAAAGTAAAGTGTTGATTATCTACACCACATAAATTATTTGATCCAACAATTATCTACTTTATGAATTTTTTTTATAGATTATAATTTTATCGATTGTATTGCTATATTTTCTGTGGTTAACTTAAAGAATTAAAAGTAATTATTATTTGAAAAATATGAATAACTTTTAACAGCATTATATTTTTCAATTATATAATTTTAGTACTTTTTATATTTGTAAACATATTAAAATTACATCATTGCATGAGTATGTAAAATCATTTTGAATACTACAATATTATAAACTATAAAGTAATTAATACATTTGAAAAATGTATATAGTTTATGATTGGAATATACATATGTTTTCATTGAATAATATAATTAAATTTATTATACACAATATAATAAATTTACATACAATACTTTCTTTAAAAATGCACTTTATCTATACATGTTTAATAATACAATAAATAATCATTTTTTTTTCATTTATAAAAGAGTAAACTTTTTCTGTTAAATTGTCTTAATAATTTAAATTACCTTTCATTCATTAGAGTTATTATTTATTTTAACAGAAACATAACTATTGTAATGAAAAATATTAATATTATCTAGAGATATGCACTTGCCTATATTGGCAGTGTATATTGTTGGTACTTATTACTAATTTATAATATGCTGTTCAAATTAGTTCAGTTGAAGATGAATAATATTTAGCCAAAACATTTCTAAGAAATAATATAATGGTATCCTGATTCAATTTGTTCTTATGAGTATACACAGTAGCATATAATAAAACTAGGTGGCTTTAGAAGGTGGGATCCCCAAAAACAGAAAAATAGAATTATTAAAATAAATAGTGATGCTCAAAAGAATCTGATGTTATAGAAATCTTTTATATTTTAGATCAAATTATTTTTACAAAAACATTTAAACAAAAGAAAAAAAATCATTTTATTTTCTTAACACAATGAAGAGGGTTCTGTAGCCTTCTCAACTTTCTTCATTTTTTAAGTGGAATCTTCTATTTCCTGCAAAAGATTAATAAATTATAAATATTAAATAATGTATTTAAAAAGTACTAAAATATTTTTTTATTCTCAAAAAATATTTCTCATAAATTATAACATATGCACGGTCTAATAAAACCTAATTTTAAAAGGGCGTTTTATAGGGTATTTCAGTTTCAAATCTTGGTCTTCGCTTTTGTACTAAAAGTCAACATATTGTATGTTCCATAAAGTATATGTATACTATATAATAGTATATAGAATCATATTTGCTAAATAAATAATTTTATTTAATTAATTGTAAATATTTTTGTATTTCAAATAAATTAATATTACACTTGTTAATTGATAGATATTTATAATATATGTTTATTCTTTGATAATTTAATAAATAATAATATCATTTTTATTTGAACACTGTGGTGTGAAATATATACATTTTTTAGGTTGATATGTATTCTTACAAGATAATACCAAGCCTATCAGATATTTTATATTACAATCAATAATCAGATGAACATTTAGATAGATTTAAAACAATATGAACAATATGTATTAATTATATATATATTATGTACATGATTAATAAATTAAAAAAAAATTCAATATATTCATGTTATTTTAAGTAAATCATAATAAAGTATATAATTCATAGGTGTGTCCAGACCTTTGACATAGAGGGTGCAACCTGGTGCGTATCTAGGGAGCTAAATGGCTTTGACCCCCTTTTTAAACAACTTTCCTTAGTTCATAATGCCACCTGAAATTTCAGGGGGTTCAAGTAAGGTTAGGTGCATCTCCTGTGGACATGCTTATAATGTTATTATTGTTAAGAATTAAGTTAATCATGAAATTATATATATAAGTTTGCACATTTGAAGAATTAACGATTAACTACTTTAGAATGATAAATTTTATAGTATACTATAGAATTACTTATAATACTAATTATTAGTTATTATAATTAAAACATTTTTTACATTTATTGATTTTATTGTCATTTCATGTGCTTAATGTCATACCAACAAAATAATGTAAAAGAAAAATTATATTAAAGCAATCTTGATAAGAAATTTGTTTCATTATTTTTGCAGAAAAATCAGTACTACAATGTTGGTTTTGTAATAATAGCTGACATAGAAACTATTTTTTCCTGTTCTCTAATCTTAAGTTAAGAGATATTTTATTTTTATTTTTAATTATTTTTGACATCAACTGATGTTTATTTATATACTTCTATGGGTTATTGTAATTTTGTGTATTATAGTTAATTGGTGTAAAATGTATGCCAAACAATGTTCTTTGTATTTTTTATAAACCAAAATAAATTATTTTTAAGTACTTTAAAATAAAAATCTTGATTAACTATCAATATCTTTATTGCTGTTTGGTTAACGTAAAAGTTAGTTATGCTAGTAGATAACTGAAAAAAAAAAATCATATTCAAAATAACATATATTTTAAAAATATTTACTTCAATTGAAGGTCGATTAGATCCAAGTTCTTTAAGAATGAATTTTGTAACTAAAATATCTGAAGTATCGATAACTAGATACTATCTAGCTTATTTATTCGATCTAAGTTGATATTATGTGTCAATACCTAAAAAAAAAATTCTTTTATTAACTAAGATGCAGTAAATACATTTTTGTGTGCATAAATATTTTTTTGTACAATAATCATCTTTATTATGGGTGGATTAAAAAATAAATATTACAGCAGTGTTAAATAGTGTAAAAGTTTACACAGAAGCAAATCAGTATAAAATAGCAATTAATCAACACTCAACAGTATTCATGTTCTTAACATATAGTTTGTTTCAATGTGACATGCAACATTATGTTTTAACCTTATATGTTATATTTATATACTATGTACTTTACTTATATTTAAAATAATAAAAATAAAAATTCAAGCGTAAACAATAAATAAATAAATTCCTAATTTTATTATAAGTAGATACCTTATTATCAAGTTTTCCCAATTATCTTGATAATTGACATGATAATGACCACCAGATATGACATCTGGTGAGGCTTGCCCGTGCACGGGTGGTCAACCGCGATCGAGATTTTCAGGATTCAAAGTATGATTATGATTATCGATTATTACTATAGGCCTATAGTCATAGATAATATAAGATCTTATAATATCTATGCCTATAGTGTGTTGCAGAGTTCGTTCATCTCCCAGTTTCGAAGGTTAAAGTCATAGGTAGTTTTGACTCTCCTATTATTATTGTTTGTAGTGTTTAGGCCTAATATGTTACCGCCCAGATATATAGATACTTCCCCATTACATGTAAGTGTTTATTTCTACGTCGTAGTATCCTTATTGTGTGTTATGTTAAATATAATATATCAGTGATCGATATCCTAATACCTACTTATGCCTACGTCACAGCATTCTTATTATGTGTTATATTATTGGTATGAAACATCAGTGCACGTAGTAGTAGTTGTAGAGTATGTGTTTGGATTTTCTTTTCAATGGATTTTAATTCTTCTTGTTACATTATTGTAAAAAATGTACCTAGAAATTATCGCACATTAAGATTTATACAATAAATTTAATATATTATAATACAATATGGCTTAAAATACTGCAATAAACACTATAAATATTAAGTATATTTACAAAATATGTTTAGATTTGCTAACTAGTATATGGTAAATAAACTTATTTCTCTAGTACCTACGTAATTATTATGATGTTCAAATTCACATGAATAATTTAATAAATTTAAAAAATAAGTATTCAATTTTTAATTTACTTCAAAATTGAAAATAACATTAAATTTGTATGACAGTAAACACAAATAATACAATACTATGTGATAATATGGTACAATCAATGATAAAATTGATAATAAACGACGACATGTTCCATAGACGGTAATATAATATTAAATTGTTTTAGCGATAGAAGCAAAAACTATTACTCTATAGTTGGGTTTATAGTTACGCCTTTGGGTATAGGTAGTAATTACCTATACTTACGTACCTACAGTATAATTAAAAGATTGGATGTGTAATAATTGTAATTTATTATTATTGTACTAAATTCGGCCCACTAAACTTATAGCCTTATAGGTACCACGGTCCGCGGACGTTCATTGAAACTCGTGCCGCTTTTACCGACAACCGATTGGCAACCACAAGACACTAGTCAAGTGATTATTTACGATTAAATACCAATATATGATTCGTAAAGTTGTAAAGAACAACAATTGACAAATGTGAGTCGTGTGGGACTATAATAAGAATGTCAAGAACAGATAATGAGATAGGTAGATCATTTAGGGATTTCAAGTTTTCGATAGGTAATTGACAAAATATTATATTATATTTAGGTACTTGGTATTTTTGCTATAAAATGTTAGTACCTTGTTATGCTGTGTTCTCGACTGTTCTATAATTTTACCAGCATCATTGCATCAATGGAAATAATTAAATCTAACAAAAAAAATGACAAAATTTGTCTTAACGGTCATATGTACACATTATACTACGAAACTAGCGAATCAATCAAATGTCGATGTTCAAAAAGTCTTCATTAAATTGTCCAGCAGTGTTAAGTACAGATAAACAAATTACAGAGTATGAAATTTGGTCATAATCATTTATCGAATTACAAGGAAATCGAGGTAACCAAAGCATTGATGAATATGAAAGAAAAATCATGTAAGTATAGGTATTATTATTCATTATTATTGCCAAATCGCGAACGAAAAGTCCTTTTTAAAAAAAGTTGATCAAAAAGTCCGAAAATACAAAATATTTTATATAATTAATATTTATTTTAAATACATTATAGTTAGGTGTCTATAGTAATGATAAAATTATATATTTTTATTATACATACTATTTTTTTTTGTTTTAGTTAAGTTGATGTGCTTATAAATAAAATAAAATTCATTGCTTGTTTAAATGTAGTTTCAAATAAATTTTGATATTGTTGTTCCTAAGATATCGTGTGATTGTATGTTAATATTTTTAAATACATGTATCTACGTACATATTAAAATTAATTAAAAATAATAATAAATTATTTAATTATAAATGAAAATAAGAAAATAGAAAAAAAATATAATAATATATTAATACAACGTGTAATGTGTATAATATATAAAAACTGAATCCGGATTTTTAGTCCAACTTTTTTTAAAACGGACTTTTTGACTAATTACCATTGTCGCCACACCTAAAAATTAATTTTGGTTATTTGCGTCACAAACTCACGACTTAAAATAAAAAGGAGTGTGTAATCTACGCCACATTTTCAATTTCAATTGTTAAAATATACCTACTACGAACAGTTAAATTTATTTAGTTATTTTGAAGTGGCGTAAATTACAGTTTTTGTAGGTAAAAGATGAATTACCTAAATTAATTTTTAGATATGTTACAAATTACGTATATATACCTAATTTGGGTTGTTTTTGGCGCAAATCACATACGCTCTAAATAATATGTAGATTAAAAAATAAAATATTTTTATATAATTACATATAGCCACAACAACTACAAATCTTGTTGAAATAATTGTCGATGGTTTATCAAAATTAGATATGTTTTTTAATTTGATTACACAATACAAAAAGTTTAATATATTGTATATTATATTTCATGTTATATATACATCGAAAATTATTAAAACCTATATACATTTTTATTTATTATCTATTTACATTATTAGGTACTATTATACTTAATAATTATTGATAACAATTGTATATTATTATATATTTTTTTTTATATAATAATATTTTATTTTAAACATTTTATGCAATTTGTTTACGTATATTATATAAATTGTTGTTTGGGCCGGAAAGGGAAGGGTACAATTTATTTTGGTCCATTATAAGTAGTTTAGATAATTTTTAATGATTTAAATAGTTTTGATAGCCACCTGAACGCTGAATTGTAATGGACATCACTTTTTATTCGTAATGTTTTGAGGAAACAAACAAAAATTAAAGGTTGTTAATACCATTTAACTCAAAACACGCATAGGAAAATCCAGCAGCTTGGTTAGGAAAGTTTTTACCGAAAAAATGAAGAGTTCATGTTATTTTGTGGGAAAATCGATAGTTTGAATTTTTTGTTAATATCTGATGTATTTGAAGGAATGTCTTATTTACGTAAAATCATGCCTGAAGATCACATGACTTGGTCGACTATTTTGATCAGACATACGTAAATGGAACATACAGACGTATAAGCCAAGGAAATAAATTAAATTGGCGAAAGGTACCACATCTTTTTCCACCTGAAACTTGGAATGTATACGAAAGTACATTATTGAACATCGAGCGTACAAAATACAAATAATCAAACTGAAGGTTTCAATAATAGATTTCCAAAGTTGGAAAATGGTAAGCCATAAGCACCCTTCTATTTGGAATCTCATTAAAAAAATGACACTATAAGTTGCAGCTGATGAGACGAAACTTCAACAGCGGTTATTAGGCACTGTTCAACCAAAAAAAAAAAAAAACTTAAAAAGTACAAAAAAATGCAATTTAATTTAAAAGTTTAAAGATAAGCAACGTGATCTACCAAATTTTTTATTAGCTATATATATCTCATACCATAAGGCTTACATTATAAATTTATGTTTTATATTGACGTAATATTGATGCTGAGCAATATGCAATATGCATTTAATATTATAATTCTAAATTATTTGATTTTTGAATTATATTATTTTAAGTTTATAGTTTTACGAAAAAAAATAATTATATTACATATTGATTTTTGCTACACCTACCTATATGTATTTTTTTCCATTTGTTTTTTCCCCCTAGATTCTTCATTGGCCACACCGTAGACTAATAATACATATTATTATTTATTTTGCATTTATGTGTATATAATATATAATAGACATTGATCATCTGTGATAGGTTATAACTAGGGTCTAGAACTAGGATTATGTAGTATTTGTATTTTCTTTCATAGTACTTCAGGACATAACTAATAAACAACAAAATTCGATTCATACATCACAGAGTCCAGTAGTTCAAATATACAATTTTGTTTTTGCTTTTTCTTATGATATTCGTAAATAAATGCTTTTTTGGTACTTTCGTGTCAGTTTATTAGCTTTTTATTTAGTTTTTGTTAATTATATGCATATTCGACATTTTTAGAACATTTACGTACATATTTATCTAAATTATTATTTATTTATTTATTTTAATCTAATTGCTATGTGTATTTCGTGATTTTGTACAGATTTTTTTTTAAAATATTACAAAATATCAAAGAAAATTATATTATCTTACAGGGTCGGACTGGCGTCAAAAGGATCAGTCTGCAATTTAATCAAGGGGCCCTTAGGTTATACTAAAAATTGTTAGCTCCGCTCTTTACTTGTTAATTTTAGTATTTAATTAAGATAAAAATTAAATGTAATGAAAAAAATGTAATACTTTACATAGGTACACCGTGCACTTAAAATAATACATATAGGTTGAATAAAATTATTATTTATAAATAAAACAATTTATAAAAATTTGTTCGACCTTAATAAACATGAAACAATTAAAACAAACGACGTAAATAAATAGCTAATTACAATTTTAAATTATTTTTTTTTTCATTATTCAAATTTAAAACAATTAGCATTAAGATAATTCACTAGAATTCTTTCCAACACAGTATCAATTACATTTTCTTTATCAATTTTAAAATTTCTTTCAATATTCATCAATAAAAATGTTTCTATTGTTTCTTGGAAAATAGCTGATCTTAATTATGTTTTATTATTTTTTAATTTCGAAAATATTCTTTCACAAGTAATTTGGGTACATGGTAATGTTAATACAAATTTATATGCATAATACATATTGTTAAAACAACCCGAATGTTGAACTATTTTATATAATACATTGAAGGCACACCGTAAACATGTAGTTATTACATGTTTTACAATTAATAATTATTGGATGAATCAACAAATGATGCTTGGTCTTGGATTAAATCTAGTTCATCTTCATAAATAGGAGGTTGGGACTCTTCAGTTAAAAATATGAATGTGTCTTTTAAAGTTTTAGTAATAGAATAAAACTGTAAAGCGAATCGTTGTACCTAATTCATATATCATATGCTAGTGTATTTCTATCAATAGTTGTTAAAAGTGTAACTAGTGTAAGTTCTAGTAATGCATTTGTACTTTGCGGGTACTTCATTTTTTATACAACTAAAATTTTTGGATCCAAGCAAATGCAATCACTAATTAACTTTGGATTACTTATAAATCTTTTTTTTTAATCTACTAGGGGATAGTGAAACTCGATTCCGGTGTGTAGAAACCACCTTCAAAGTGGTTGAGTGAATCGGTAGGGAATGGTGATCGGGTGTTTAGAAATTGGTTACTAAAAATGTAATAAAATCGATTACCGTATTTGCGAGCTTACAGTTTTTCTATAACTTATCAGTTATCATTTATCATTCGGTGTAAAAGTTTGAAAATTGTAATTGAATGTCTAGCTATCAGTCATCAATCGGTGTGATACCATACCCAGTTTATTTTTGATATGATTTAATTATTATATAATTTATTATTTGATATGATTTTTACAATTTCAATTAGAGACAATAAAACAATTTGCGACGACGCCGATCATTTACATCGGTCGCGCGCACACTACTGAACTGAACTAACTATATATTAAAAATAATAATAGTGGGGAATGCAGGCTAGCTCTTGCTGGAATATTACTACATTACTAAATCAATGTTACCTAATATATTTAATTTTAAAATATGAACGTGAAGTCTGAGGGCCTAAACTAGCCAGAGGCCTAGTCCGACCCTGTTATCTTATTGTCTAATTGAATATTTATTTAATAAACAGGTACCTAAAATTAATAAAACAGTTTTTAATTTACTTTTTTCATTTTTTATTAAATTGTATTTAGTTGTTCTAAGAATTAATTTGTTTGAACATATAAAAATGTGTTCAAAAAATTATTTTTTGATATTAAAAATGTTTTTCGATTAAACTTTTACTTTGTCAAGTCTTTGTTGGTTGCATTTTCCTGGTTAAAAATGTTAGAATGCATTTTTTTATAGCATTATCGGCAATTTTTTAATGCCTTTATTGTAGGTTTTTAGTGCATTATTTTCCTAGTTATAACTTACCTATAATGTTTTTTTTTGGTAGTTCATGGTATTTGTCTATCGTGTAATATGAGTATGATAAAATAATCTAAGGTACCTTATTTATAAGCTGTCTACAAAATATATCTCGCCTTTATTGGAAATAATTAAATAAATTATATATAAATAATATTTCATTTAAAAAATGCTTGTTAAGAATAATCATTTTAAACATGGGTTTTTTTTGTTAAATATGACGGGGAGAATGGTATATTCAATATTGATATTCACGTAGGTATTGTAAAATCTTATGATATTTTGTTTATCTCACCACTTTAGTTATTGTCATCTACTCCTCTGAATCTGATTTGAACTGTCGATTTTCTTACCAATTACTAGAGATGTTAAAATACAGTATTTATTATTATTGATTTTTTTTTTTGTATAATACCGTATTATATTAATTCTAGTATTATTCCGCATAGTGTATAGAACCTTGCAGTACCTTAAATTATCGTAAATTTAACACAGGTTATGAAACCATAGTTAATTATGAAATATGAATCATTTTAAAATGGATTAATCGAATAAATGGCTAATTCAATATCATTATTTCATTTAGAATTAATATCTACATTTATTTTCGATGAGTAATTTAATGTCTAATTTAGTTACGCTAATACAAATACCCATAAAAATGAACTAATATATAAGTATCAGGTAACTAAGTAATAAAGATTTGACGTGTAGTTAGGTACTAGCTAAATTACCAGATAGACATTTAAGTTGAATTTAAATTTTGTATTAATTCATTTTAAATAACTTCGGGATTTTCAAATAGGCACACCGTATACGAGTATACCATCATGGTTATATTATAATATATCAAAAGTTATTAAAATTAACCCATTTGATAAAATGTTTTATTCTTACTATTTCTATTTACTACAAACAGTAATATTTTGCATGTGTTATATTGAGCATCCAAGAACAAATATGTAAAGTTTAATTATATAAAAAAAAATAAAAATTAATTAATTTACAACAATTTTTATATCAGAAAAATTGCAATTAGGAATATCATGAGTTAAAAAAAGCTTGTGTAATGGAAAAATTATTACAACTAAGTACAAAATAACTAGTTTTAAGGAAAATAAAATAAAATAATGTTTCACAAGATTTAAATAATATAATATGACAAAGATGAAGATATTACCTATATTTTTACTATTTAAAATACATGAGACCTAAAAATAAATTTATAATTTTTTTATTGTATTGGAATTTTTAAACTATATTGTATTATATCATTATTTTTAAGAAATTAATACAAATAATTCAATTTTAACTTAACATAATAGAAATAGTGATAACTGATAACATTGAATATGTATTTATATTATTGTCATTAAATATTAAATTGCTGATTTACTCGTTAAAAATAAATGTTCTTGTTAAAATTGTTAGTGAAATAATGAATTTCAATAAACTTAGAATTAATAACGAATCCCGGAAAAAGGCTAAGGTAAAAAAGAACAGTGGAAAAAAAAGAACAATTTTTATAAATATTAAATATTATAATTATTAATTGATTATGAAAATTAAAAAATGATCACTTACTATACACACATTTATATGATACGTGTACACACACAATTGCCTATATTTAACTCCTTAAAAACGGTTGGTATTTAATGTATAATATTTAATATAATTTTTAAAAATATTTAAATATAAAAATACATTTCTTTTGAAAATGTTGTTTTCTTATTGCATAAAATTATGTGATAAAATATAAAAATAAATCTTTCATTTTTCATCTTTATATAGGCACCTAGTATATTTGTTACTGTGAATGTCCGAAATAGGTGAGTGCTGACAATCACCTAGAGAATGTCGACATACACCTACTAAATTGGTGAATGTTGAAAAATTAAAATAATATAGACATATACTAGTGGATATTGACGTTTGTACTAGGATTTTGGTCAATGTTGACATACACAACACGGTTTTGGTTAATGTTGACATAGGTTACGCATTCGTACATAATATTATAGTATAGAACTATAGACTATGGAGTATATAACTATAGACAATAATATAAAATAGAAATGATATGTTTAGTTATAAATATTAACAATTACTTTTATTAATTATGATTATTATTTTTGAACAATATTATATCTGTATTATTAATTTAAATTATGATTATTTTGCCATACAAAAATTATTATTTTAAAACTGGTGAAAATTGTTCTACTTATTGTAACATGACAAACTGTCATGACATTTTGAACTGCATAAAATGCCAACATTTCTACAACCACACTTTTATGTTTTGCACTTTGTTTTGCAATTACATCTTGTACAGGTAGGTACTAGAATTTTAGATAAGATCAGATTAAATAATATCGGCATAACCAACATTCACCAATATCGTTATATAAATGTTGACATTCGCTAGTAAATATTTACAAATAGTACACATTTAATCAATATTCCAACATTCACCAATGACTTTGGTGTATGACGACATTAACTGGTGACTGTCAGCACTCACCAATTGCGGACATTCGCAGTAACATATTTTTATATGTGTGTAAGTATTTATTTTAGATTCTGAACGGAGTGATAAATTTATTGATTTTACAATGATGTGTGTGTGTATTTTTTTAATTTTTTTTTTTTGTGTCTGCAATCACGTATTGGAGTACCTAGTAATAGTGCTTTAATTTTTGACTTCAGCCCCTTTTTGAAAAGGAAAATGAATCTAGTTGGTACGTTGGGGGGGTCATAAGTAAATAATGTCCAGTAGTTTTCAAAAGCGCCTGGAAAAATCCTAAAAAAGTAACGGAAAAACGAAATTTTTACACATAACTAGTTTTCGACAAAATCGATTTTTTTTTATATCGCGGTAACTCAAAAATGAATCATTGTAAATACTTGACATTTTCACCAAATTATTAGTGTACGTTTATAAACATTATTTATTTACGATTAAATTTTCAAAATATTTTGAATATATTTTTTTGAAAGGCTTATAAAAAAGATTTGATACTTCAAAAACTGTTTAAAATTTAATACAAGGTTCTCCATAACTTTTTCTTCAAATAACTGTAGATAAAAAATTCTAGCGTCAATATAGAAAACATTTTATGAGCGTATGAATTTTAATTTCTTATGAAATCGCGTAAAATAACGATATATTACAATTTAAATATAGGTAAAAACATAATATATCCTATCTACTAAGATAATTATTATCCTAGACCGACAAATCATTTCTGTTCAAAATTGTTTTTCGTATACAATGATACCTGTCATTGCATTCAAATTTACACAACTATTATAATAGTGAGCTACTCTCCATCTCTACTATACAGCATAGTGATACCCACTTGCCCGCCCTTTTTTAAATTTTCATAGTCAAATTTTTCCTTTTTGCTGCTTACCATTATAACAGTAAATAACATTAAAACTTATGTGTTATAATTATCAAACATAATTACCTACATTTTTAATTTTAAATTAAATCTTGTTTTTATAAATATTGATAAAATAAAACTTATAAGTAATAACACTAATAAACTATATTGACATGTTATTAGTTTTTCATTGTTAATTTTTATAAAAAAAAAACAATGTACAAATATGTTGGATCTCTCAAAATATTATAAAATAATAAAAAAGCAAAACTAGTTTAAAAAAATATATATATGGTTACTGTGGTTATAAAATAGTAGTTTATATTTATAAACTAGGTATTATTATTATGTAAAGTTAATGAAATACAATAAACAAATTAAATTAGGTTTACACAATGAGTATATTATTATTATTATTATACATATAATCCTGTGATTTGATTTAAGCTTTCGTGATGGGCGTTAAAGTGAGTGTAATCAAATATATATAAGATTATTACGAAAATAATAACTATGAGTCTATGGATTTATTTGATTATTTCATTTAATTTACTGCGTTATAAAAAATAAAAATCGATAAATTTAATTTCTCGCACAAATAGGATTGACTTAAATTTACAAAATAAATAAACTATTTAATGTTTTACTATTAGGTAGTTTAAATAAATTTAATACAAAATACTTCACAAATAATAATTTATTTGTATTTGTGTTTTAAATTTCTTTGGCAAGACCAAATTGTCGTGTACATTGCCCATAGAATATTAGTTTACCTAAATATATAATAGCATTGATTATATTATATAGTATTATACCAGCAGTTCTTAACCTTAAGTAGAACACCGACCCCGGATGAAATATTTTTAGAAATCACGAACCTCCTACCGATTTTTTGTCAAATACCTTTTTTTTTTTTACAAAACATCTGATGTTATCGTAACCGAAGTTATAATAATTATTTTATATTACAAATTATAGAAGTAAACATAACAATACACATACACATTTATAATTATTTTTATTAAACTTAATTTTTCATAAAACTGTCATATAAATTATTTTATTTTTAATATTCTTAAAGCTGCTGTGGACCCCCAGGGGGCCGCGAACCACTGCAGGTTAAGAACTGTTGGCTTATACTATAATATATAATCAATGATAATATTATAGTTACCTAAAAATGTAATTAAATCATGATAATTTTTGATTTTTTTTAAATTATACAATATTATAAACGTGTTTTTAATCTATATTCGTTGACTCCAAAAACCGGTAGGTTAAAACAGCACACATTTAATAGGTTATAACCGAACAGTTTTAAAAATAGTCGTATCCAATAACCGCACAGTTATGATTTCGACCCCAAAAAGATCGATGAACAAAAAATGCACAATCAATTATTTATTCTCATATTTCATCAAAAAAAATTTAAAACTTTCTAAGTTTGATTTGCTGAAACCGACTGCCGACGTTATTTAAAAACTTTAGACGATATCCGTCACGTAAAAATTCTTCCCAAAATATAATGTGTACAAACATTTTTAAATTTTTAAAATAAATATTAAATATATAAAATGTTTTGTATTTTTGGACTTTTTGTCCGACTATAAAAACTGAATCGGGACTTTTTGTCCCCGAACTTTTCGTCCGGGATTCAAAGTGCGGTTTTAACTCACTCTAAATGTGTGGTTATTTGTTATAAAATGACCGATAAGCTGTGCGATTTTTGTCTATCAACTTTTTAGGGTCAAAATTAAAATTGAGCGGTTTTTGGATGCAACCATCTATATTATCTACAATTTGAATAACAGAATAATTTTTTTTTTCAGAAAGAAACTAAAATCAACATGTCCGAGCAGTTGTATTCGTTTACCGACGAGTTGACGCCGCAGGATCAACAGTTTTTTGAGTTAGTGAAGAGCTGCAACTTACCAGAAATCGAAAAGCATTTAAAAACTAATAGCGTAAATATCAATATGAAGTTTCAGGGAGACACACCGTTGAATCTGGCCATACAGAACCAATGCGAACCACTAGTAGATTTGATTCTTCAACAAAAAGGCAAGTACCTAAACCTACACTAATTAAGTAGGTATGCAACAAGTTGACTTACTAAGACCGTATATCCATAGGCGCAAATAGAGTGGGCTTGGGGGGCTAAGCCCCCCAAATACTAATGACATAATACATTAGAAATCCAGTATAGAACTGAGCTACAGCTCCCTAAAACTCTTCCAAATTTCAAACACTATTTGCGCCTATGCGTATATCTAAAAAAAAGAATTTCTTTGTCTATACGACTATACTAATAGTAAATCGTATACTGATAATTGAAATACGTAAAAGTGTAGTCGCAATAAAATATGATAATATTGTGGACGTGAATAGATATTTGAGACAAGACAGATGTCAACAAATGGATTAAACAATTAGTGTTGAAGTACTACAATCTGGCTGTCATTTTCATAATTATTTATTATTAAATAAATACAATAATCAATTCAATCGTCGTTATCGTATATTCATATATTTTATCGATAATTAAACCACACAAATAAGACCATACGTTACAGAAATCTATAGTTTTATCTTACGACTTCTTATTTAGGTACATAATATAACTAAAAAATCACGGAGAATTTGAAATATCTATTTTTATTTATCGTCTTAATTTGAATAGTGTATTAAGTACTTCAATGTATTTTCATAAAATAACACCATTTAATACTTTAACACTAATATTGAATATATTTATTAGTCTATATATCTATAATAAATAATGTTATAAATCTGAAGAGCTTGTATGTTTTAACGCGTGTATCTCATAAACTAACGAACAGTTTTCCGTATAAAGTATATAAATATACTAATAAATCAATAGATTCCTCGAGACTTAAGAGATTATTTTTAGCTTATTTTCAACCTATATATTATATTGATGTAGGCTGGATTAATTTTGTTTAAAAAAAAAAAAATCGTTGTTCATTTAAATGGTTGTCGCGTTATTTGCATAATATTTAATTTGGTGGGTACCATAATTATAATTAATAAAAATTTGGCATTTACAATTTTTTACAAATATGTTTTTTTAAAAAAAACAAATACTTATGAATACAATTACAATGATTATGTACTCAAATGGATTAAGATTTATCAATTCTGGCCATATTCTTGATGTAAACAACACTAAAAGACAAATACCAATCTGAACGATGTTGGACTTGAATTGGCTTTTATAAGCATTCGTCGAATTTGTCTTCAGTTTTTTTGTGTTTGCATCAAATACAAATATCGATGATATTAAGAAGTGAAAAATCATAAAAGTCATCATTATATAATAATTGTGTTCATAAAGTTTTGGATTGTATACATATTTCTATTAAAGCAAAACGTAAATCGATTGATTAGGAACACAAATTGATTTTAACCCGCGGGGCAAAGTAGGGCACCTAATAAACAGCTAGGTAAAATATTACCAATACATAAATTGTAAACTTTAGACGTGAAAATCGGCGATTCGATGCTGTTGGCGATCACGTACGACAACCTAAAGCTGCTGGACCGTCTGCTGGAATTCCAGGAGGCCAACGGCAGAGGCAAAAGCCGGGGCAATGCGGGCGGCCGGAAAAGAATAGCGTCGGACACCAACGGAAGCGATGCGGCGGACGGCGACGACGACGACAACAGCGATTCGGAAGAATTCCCGCGGTTCATGACGCCACTGCTATTGGCCACGCAATGCGGCTTGTACGAGACGGTCGAGTACTTGCTGAACCGCGGCCACACGCTGGACAAGCCGCACCCGCCGCGATGCACGTGCGACGAGCGGTGCGCGGCTGCGGCCATCCGCGGCGAGGTGGTCACCGACGGCTGCGAGCGGTTGAACGCGTACTGGGCCATCAGCAACCCGACGTTCATATGCACCACGTCCACCAGCGCCGACCCGGTGCTCAGGTGTTTCCAGTTGCACGACGAACTGTTGCAGTGCGGGTCCGAGGAACAGGTGTACAAGGCCGCGTACACGTCCATGGCCGAACAGGTGCGTATCAAACGTCACGCGGGACTTGGGACGGTGAGCCGTCGGCTGATAACCGACAACCGAAGAGCCGACGTCGGGTATTAATACTACGATAAAACAACGGGTACCTACGATATTATATATATATGTATATATATGTGTGTATTGTATTGTATGATATCAAACATTCCGAATAATATCGATATTTATCAAGGCAATTATATTATCTAAAATAAAATATATCGAAATATTATTATAACATATTATGTTGCTTGTAAGAAACGTTTAAATAATATTACATTATTACGAGTAGGTATAAATGAAAATTTAATGCGACCTTTGGATCTAATATAAGAATATAACATAACATTAAAGTAATGTTTGATTAGTTTTAGTTGATACCTACAATATACAATATACATATACATACATATATATACAATATATATATAAATATATCGATTGTTTTTGTATTTATAACATGTTGATAGAATACATTAGATTTATTGTTTAATAAAAATTACGTGTCAGTCTAAAATCCTGTTGCCCGCTGGTTGTCGGATCACCGTCGGCGTCACGGGCATGTTCTAAGGTGTATGAGTTAATACAAATAATTAACTTAAGTTGAGTTATATTAAGTGAACACATCATCGTTAGGTTATAAGTCATACGATTTAACAACCAATATATTTAATTAATTATAATAGGTAGGAAAAGAAATAATTTTTTGGAAAATATTTCAAATGTTTTTCTGATAATTTCTGTATTCCCCCCTATTTCATGCTCTATTTATGTAATGTAGCCAAGTAGATAAACAAGTCTTCCTTAACTATGACAATTTTCATATCTACATACGTATGTATCTTAGAATCTACATAGGTACTTCCAATATACTTGATGTCGCCATAGTTATTTGTCCCTCATTCCATTTCCATATAAATCAGTAACAATTTTTACATGACATTTTTATGTAATACGATTTGTTGTCTTATATTTTTAATTTGTATAAGCCACATTTTTACTAATAATTATAATAGACTTTAAATGTATAATAATATGTAACCAATAGGGTAGCCTTTCGAATATATGCCCATTATTTATAAGTACCCATATCTTATATAACGGAAATGTCAGACGTCAGTATTGGTATAGGTACCTACCTCACTCTGTGGACAAATCCAATCTAAATGGGCAATCCGTTAGCTATGGATTGGCTACAGCGTTTGATTTACATGTACTTATATTTACTTAGGTTTAAACTTATAATTTATTTTTATGGGTTTCGGGAAATGATGCATTTAAAATTAATTAATTATCTTTTAAGTAATACTATAATTACTCATGACTTATTCAGCCAGTCGATAAAACTAGTTTGCTTTTACAATGTAATGTTTGTAAATTAATTGATTAAAATAATTAACTTTAATTTTTTGATTAGAGCATCCATTTTTAATTTTATAAACCAACGTAAAATATTTAAAAAAGTATAAAACTTAAACGATGATAATGATGAAAATATTAAAAGTTTAATTTTTTCAAATATACACATTTATAAAAAATTATCGCAAAAAAAAAATAAATACAATTTCTAAAAAAGATATATTTAAAATGATCCCCTTGCACATTGTTGCATAATTGTTAATAAAATTAATTATTTTGAACTAAAATTCAGTTTTGTTTAAATTGTATATATCGTTAAAAAAATTAAGTGTGAACCCTTAAATACCAATTTCTAGTGCGTTTATGACTATAGAGACTTAATTTTTTTTGTTACCATGTAGTATATACGTAAAGGTATTTGAATAGATGGTGGATGGTGAGAGAACGGAATCCTTTTCCTTTTTAAAAAATATTTATGCGTACCTTATAATTATATCTTAATCAATAAGATATTTAAATACACACATTTTTTTATACTTCTACTTTTTCTAAAAACACTGTATATGCCAGTTACGTATCACAATTAGATAATTAGAATAAATTGTAATTTAATTGTACCGGTTTTTATTTATCAAAAATGTATATCTATCGTTCTATTTTTTTGTTTGTGGCGTAATTACAGTAGACAAAAATAATATTGTTGCTATGTTATAACTTTAGACACATATGTGAATTACATATTTTTATAATTGAAAATAATATTTATATACGAATACCTATAGTTTTTTGGGACAATGGGCGTAAATATAAATATTCTGTATATTTTTAAAATTCTTTACAATGCGAGTCGTTAATAATTATCAGAATTGAGATCAATCGTATAACACAACACTTTATATTTGCTTTTTCTCTATAAGTCAAGTATATTATTCTTAATTAATGTTTTATTATTTTTGTTAATTATTCATTTTTTTTTTATCATATTATATAGTCGTATTATGATCAGAGTGAAATATTTTGTAATGAAAAATGAGCATACCGTATCGTACAATTTATACTTATAGTATGACAACCATAAAAATAAGTATTTAATAATATCTAATACTCTAATGCTTTGTAGCTGCTATTATTAATTGATAATAGTTTAATGTCGTATATTTAGGCCATAAAATGTGAAAAACAAACGCTATAAAATTGTATAATTAAATCTACGTCGACTGTGGTATAAATTGTATACATACTTTTCTACATTTTTGATTGACTACAAATATTAACCATATAAAATTCATTATCGTAATCAAAAAATGTTCGTTTCGATGATCTAAAAAAAAAAATCAACTTCAATTATTACTTCCAGCTAAAACAGTTTGCGGTGGATATATTAGTAAACTGTAGGACATCGGACGAAGTAAAAATCATGTTGCGAAATCGGGATGGATGCAAGTTCAGAGGACAGTTTCCGTACCCGAGACTGATCACAGCCATGGACCACAAACAAAAAAAGTTCGTGGCGCACACCAACATCCAACAGGTGTTGGAGATGGCGTGGCTGGGCGATTGGATCGAGTGGAAGTCGTATTCGGTGGCACGGAAATTGGCATACTTGCTATGGCGGTTCTGCATGCTGCCGGTTATGGTGATTCTGGGAATGTTTGCGCCCGACTCGAAACTAAACCAGGCCAACCGGTTGCCGATCAACCGGATGTTTAATAGTCTGGTCGCATACCTAGTGTTTTTGGTTCTGCTTTTCGTCCACTCGAACGCCGACAAGTTATTGGCGCGGAGGGGTGCGCCTAGGTTCCACACGTGGTTCCCAATCGTCGTATTTGTGCTCGGCCACGTGGTCGAGAAGTTGAAGCTGCGGCTTCAGCAGGGTTCGGAGCGTTTTTTCAGGAACCTGTGGAACGTGTTCGACACGGTCAAGCTTATGCTGTTTACGGTGTCGTTCATGTGCTGGGCGCTGACTGGCGCCCTGGTCGGCCGAGTGTCCGAAAACCTGGACCGCAAGTACTGGCACTGGGCCGACCCACAGCTGGTGGCTGAGGCTTTGTTCGCCGTGGCCACAGTCATGGCGTACATGCGACTATTGTTCTTGTGCCAGCTAAACTATGACATCGGGCCCATGCAGGTGTCCTTGGGCAAAGTGCTGTACGACTTCGCCAAGTTCGCCACGTTCCTGGTCATCATTATGGCGGCGTTCACGTGCGGCCTGGGCACGTACTACGCCTACTACACGGGCATGGTATATAAGAACCCGGAAACGGGTGAGACAGCCCGGCAAGAGGACTCGTTCGTCACCGTCGCTGACACGTTCAAGACGTTGTTCTGGGGCATATTCTGTATGACGTCGCTGGACGCGCCTAACGTGGTGGTCGGAAACACGGTGGCGGCCACCGGCGGCGTCGACGCGGCCACGCAGTCGCACCAATTCACTCAGCTGATGGGTTACGGTTTGTTCGCCGTTTTCGAGGTGCTCATGGTTATCGTCATGATGAACATGCTGATAGCCGCCATGTCGGACACGTTCCAGCGGGTGGCCGACAACGCCGAGTACGAGTGGCTGTTCGGCCGGACCCAGGTGTACGTTAGTTACATGTTGCAGGATGACATGCCGCCACCATTCAACCTGTTGCCCACCGCCGGCTGGCTAATCGGTGCCAAGCGGTTCGTATCCAAGTCCGATGGCTATGCCCACTTGTTGAGCGACGGGTGGAGAGGTGACAGCCGCCAATCAAAACAAGACGCTACCGAGTTTCGGGAACTCATGGCCGAAATCATCAAGCGGTATTTCATGTACAGAACACACGTCAACTGACCGCACACATAGTGCAGCTGTTGCTTCTACCGATGTTTTTGATTTGAAACATCCTCTTTGTTTTCTATTTTTTTTTTCATATTTTTGTGTTTGCCGTACAATATACTAATTGTACACTATATTATTTCTCTTCACTTTCCAAATTAATTTATTATTTAGTTACTATTTTAATTGGTATACAATTTGAAAATGTTAACACAATATTTTAATTTCGAGATTTTAAAAGTCTTTTAAAAAAATGTCATCAATATTATATGTACAGTATACATATTCTAGTATTTAATATGTTTGAGTATGCACACAGGTAATTTTTGTAGTATGATTTAAAACGTTTATTTTGATTGAAAATAAATCGCTCTGAGTGATTTTAGAATAAAAACACCTATTACGAAAATGAAAGAGGAAATTGTTTTAAAAGGAAACCTCAGGGCTTTTTCCAATAAAATAAATTCTTATAAAATTATAGTCATTTGAAAATTTTGAAAATATCAATATATTTGTAAACAATATATGGTAAGTTATATAGGTAGTAACTTTTTGGAGTAATAAAAAAAAACTCCGAGGTGCACTCGAATTATCGTTAATTTAACAAATATTATGCAAATAGTTACTAATTGGTTTTCAGAATTTGCAAATCATTTCCCACTTTTATAAAAAAAATATAAGATGTTGGATCGTGTGAGGGGAATTGGCTCCTAGATTCCTAGACTTTGTTGGATCGTTTAAAAAATATGTTTGGTTTAACTTGTCATTTGTTTTATATTATGAAAATAAAATATTACAATATTACGAAAAATAAAAATAAATGATTACATTAGAAATTACTTAATAAAATCTAAAAATTAATTTGCAATTTATTTTCGAAATATTGCTGTATTTTTCAAATATGTTTGACATTAGAAGGATTTGAAAAAAACTTAAAAAGTTGCCAAAAACATTATAGGTATTGTTATATACTCTTTCGGTTAAGGCCAAAAGGTATATATGTGTTGTAAAAGAGTTCGTTCACTTACGGGTTGTATTCAAAACACCACACAAAATCTGTTTAACTTTAAGAAAATATTTTATTAATTATTTTATTATAAGAATATTTTAACAACACAGTATTATTAGAATCGGTTACTTATTCACGACTAACTGTTGCTTATTCTACGTTCTCGTCTTGGCGACGCAGTCGCAAAAAAAAAAATACACATTTTGCTTACACTACTATATTATTGTATAATATGCTTACTCATCTAAAATGTGTGCAAGGGTTCCTAACACCCCCGGGGTTAAATGAAAGTTCATTGCCTATTGCAAACTATATTATTCTAGGCAATGGATTTTCATTCATTTTGGATTGTCTACGGTTTCATATATTATCTTACCTTCTATTGGGTTTTTTACGGAATTAGATGTTTTACAATGTTTCTTATTGATTATTAAATATAAAATTATTATTATTACTAAACCTATACTGATGATACTTATTGTTATAATTATGTATAATTCATTACCTATTGTGCCCATAACATTACTACTTGTTTTTGTGTATTTTAATTCTTCTAGTGATTTGGAGTATTCTATTAGTTTGAATAATTTTTTTTTACTATAGAATTACCTTTATCTGGAATATTTGAATTTTTTAAAATTGTATTTGTAATGTTTAATTTAGTTTTCCAGTTAATTGAAACGTCTATTTGTGGAATGAAGTCTTTATACATTTTTGTAGTTATTTTTCTTTTAGAGCTATCATTACATAGTCGTTATCGTATATGTTAACAGGTAAAGGTATGTTTTTATATAATATAAATTCATAATTGTTAACTAAAGGTATTTCTATGACGAAAATTAATTCATTTTCTATATATACTATGTTAGTTGTAATTAGTCGTAACAATTCTGATATTCCTGAATTATCTAAATCTATTGGTATGCTTCTCCTATGGGTAATTGTGTTTTAATATCTTTTAACTGGTTTTTAAGGGTATTTATATCTAATATACTGGAGTGATCGAAACCTTGTAGGGCCATATTTATTATATTTAGTAAATTTTTTGTTTCAAATGCGTATTGTGTTAAAATTATATTTAATAATGATATTTTTTCTTCTAGTGCTGTTTTAAAATTTAAGATACCTATTGCAGCTTTCTCTGCTTGCATTTCATGAAGTAGATAACTGTATTTGTCGGCTAAATTAATTTCATTTTTATTTATTTCAAATAGTGATGAGTTTACGTTTGATATAATTGATTGCATAATTTGTATTTGTGCATCAGATAATTTAGAAACGCGCGAATTTGAAATTTCAAGATCTCTTATTTTACTGTAAAAATATTCTGCGTCAGTGTCGTCACATACACCGAATAGGACGTTAGATACTCTCCCAACTAAATTGATTAGACCTCTCTTGGTACGGTAATTGTTTTTTGGTTGATCTATAATTTTCATTACATGTTCTTTATTACTACTAATTTCTGATAAAAAGTTATATGCTTGATAATTATATTGGGAACTAAGTTGTTGTAAAGAATCTATCTCAAGGGATTTATTCATTTCACAGGACTCTTCAAAATCTTTTATCATGTTACCGATTTTATTGTATTTTTCATTATAGTTTGTAATATTAATATAGGTTAAGAAGCGCCAGTGAGAGTTGTATATGCGTAAATTGTTTATTGTGTGAAAATAGATTCCTGATGGGTTGTATATTGGAATTAGATTGAATGAATTTGCCATCGTTTTTCCAAAAACAATTCTGATAATGAGAAGAAAAAAAAATGTAAGAAGATTGGAAAAACAAAATGATATAATACGGCTTTGAATATTTTAATAAACAAATTTATGAGTAATTATTATATTTGCATTGTGTGTTATAAATTATTGAATTTTAATTTGCAAGTTTTATTTTATTTTTGTGTAATTTTATTTCCTTTCTGCCTCGTTGAATTGTTATATTTTCGTTGTTATTTAATTGTATTACATTGTAAGGGCCCACCCATTTTGGTCCTAACTTTCCCTTTTGTTGGTGGTTTTTTACCCATACTTGGTCTCCGACTTTTACATTTACTTGTAGTTCTTTTTGATCGTACTTTTTCTTTGTTTTCTCTTTGTTTTTTAGTATATTATTTCTGGCTGATTTACATGTTTCCTGAAGTTTTTGTTTTAATTAATATGTATAATCATCGTAGTTATATCTTGCTTGCGGTGTTCGACTTAATGTGTGAGGGACTGTAGCAGGAAAACCGTAAACAAGTTCATATGGTTGATGGTTAGTTGTTGTGTGAATTGTTGTATTGTATACAAATATAGCAAAAGCTACATAATCATCCCAATCTGTTTGGTTTTTATTGACATAGTGTCTAAGATATTCTGCCAAAGTTCGGTGAGATCTTTCTAAACCATCATTGGATTGTGGGTGGTATGGTGTAGTATTCATTTTTTCTATTTTAAGTAGCTTGCAGCATTCTTTGAATATTTTACTCATAAATTCAGTGCCGCAATCAGTTACAATCGATTCAGGTATGCCATGTTGACATATAAATTTTTCAACAAATGTTTTTGCTAACGAGTTAGCATCATGAGTTACAAATGAAAATGCCGCTGAAAATTTGGTTAGATTATCTTGAATGGTAAGTATATATGAATGACCTTCATTTGTTGTTGTTAACGGTCCCACAATGTCAAGAAATATTTTTTCGAACGGTTTTTTGGCCGTTGTTGTAATTACCATGGGTTGTTTGATAGTCTTGTTTATGCTTTTGTTTTGCTGACACGATTGACAAGAAGCTATGAATTTTTTAACATAACTTTTAAGTCCTTTCCATTGGTGATGTAATTTGATTCGCTTGATTGTCCTTGACACGTCTTGATGATCGCCAAGTGGAGCATTATGAAATTCTTCAATTATCTTGAGCTTTTCTTCTTCAGAATATTCGATGTCGACATAAATAATGATTTTTATTTTTGAATTTTTGAAAATGTACCTAATAATGGCTCGAAATTTTTCCCAGTTTAGTTTATCAAGTTCATTGTCGACTCTAGATAATCCGATTTTTGTAAAAAGTTCGTAGATTTATGATGCATTTATAAAATGTTTCAAAAGTAGTTGTTTGTTGGCATAATTCTTTGGTGATTATAAATGCTAGAGATTTTTCATTATGTTGAATATGTGCGACTTCTGTGATTTCTTTGTTTTGTTCTTTTAATGTTTCAATTTGACCGAATCTTCTTCTAAATTCTAAGGCTAATCCTTGTGACATCTCAAAATTTTTTGATACACAAACTACAAGAGTTATGTCTTCAGGTGCCTCGAATATATCACCCTGGATTTCGATTACATTTGAATTTGTTATTAATGTTTTTTGTATATCTTCTTCGAATTTTTCGTATGTTTTTGTTCTGTAGTCATCTACATTTGATAACTTGTCGATTTTTGCTATTCGACTTAGAGCATTTGCGTTTGTGTTTTGCGTTCCTGTCTTATATATGATATTATAGTCATACTCTTCTAATTATAGTCGCCACCTGGTCAAACGAGCTCCAGAGTCTTTGACTCCAAATAACCATGATAATGGTTTGTGATCTGTCACAATGTTGAATTTGCACCCGTACACGTAGTGTCTAAATTGTTTAACTGCCCAAAGTATCGCCAGTAATTCTTTTTCTGTCGTATTATAATTGGTTTCCGCCTTATTGAGTGTACGTGACGCGTATGCATTCGGCAGATCCGAGCCAATTTTCCCTTGCGATAAAATAGCTCCGATTGCAATATTACTTGCATCTGTGGTGATATTAAATGGTTGATTGAAATCGGGGTATTGTAAGATTGGTTCATTTATTAAAATGTTTTTAAAGTAATTAAACGATTCTTGACAAAGATCTGACCAGATGAATTGTTGATTTTGTTTTAATAAATTAGTAAGTGGCTTAGCTTTCTTACTAAAATCTTTGATAAATCTTCGATAATATCCGACTAGACCTAGGAAAGATTTTACGTCTTTTACATTCGTTGGTGTGGGGTAGTTTACCATACATTGTATTTTTTTCGGGTCTGGTTTTACGCCTTGCTCTGTGATTATATGTCCAAGGTAGATTACTTCTCGTCGAAGGAATTCACATTTTGTCGGTTGTAATTGTAGTCCATGTTTCTTGAATCTTTCAAATATTTGACGTAAATTTTGTTCATGCTCTTTGATTATTGCTCCTATCACAATCACGTCGTATAAATATACGAATGATTTCACACCATTTAAACCAATTAGGATTCGGTTCATCAACCTTTGGAAAGTTGCTGGTGCATCTTTTAGACCAAAACACATCCTATTGAATTCGAAATGACCTTTTTCCGTGCTGAAAGCGGTTTTGTGCTTATCTTCTGGCTTTAGAGCTATTTGATGATACCCACTTGCCATTTCTAAGCATGAGAAATGCATCTCCCACAGTGATTTCGTTAAGTTTACGAAAATCGATTACTACCCTATATTTTTGGATACCTGATGCGTCTGTTTTCTTTGGTACTACTTATAATGGAGCGTTCCATGGACTGTCACTAGGGCTAATTATTCCATCTTGTTCAAGTTGTTCAATTTGTTTATCTATTTATTTTTTTTGAGAATAAGGGAGACGATATGGTCTCTGAAATATGGGTTGGTTTGTTTCTGACGTTTTGATTTCATGTTGTATTGTTTCTATGCAGGATAATGTATCTCCTTCAAGAAAAAAAAATGTCTGAATATTCACTGCATAATATTTCAATGGATTCTTTTTCTTCATTGTTCATGTGATCGCATCTAAGATTTTCTTTTAATAGTTGAATACGATTATTTGCATTTTTTGGAACTTCTTTACTTTGTGTGAATTTTATAGGTACTATTTCAAAAGTTTCATGAGATAATTCGTTTAGATTTGGAATTTTCACAGTTTGTGGGTTTTCTGTTGGATTTATTACAGCAATGAGTATTTGATTTTGTTTTATTTCGTTTAAGACATTTCCACAAATTATATGTTCATTAATATTTTGGGCATGAATAAGAATATTTTGTGAATCAGTTATAGGTTCGTTTAATATTCGTATAGGAATTATCGCTTCGCTTCTGACTGGTATAGTTGTTGTGGCATTGTCAGGATAAGTTATTTCCTCCTGATCTACGTTGATGATGATTTTGTTTTCCTTTAGAAAAGGTTTACCCAAAATTCCATCCCCATCAATTGGAAATGACGATGGTACCACATGAAATTCGGTTTCAAAAGTTTGGTTCCTATCTGAAATCATAAGTACAACACTACCCATAGTGTTGACTAAGCGGTCGTTTATTCCTTGTAACTGATAAATATTAGTATCCGAAACTAGAACTTCGTCGTGCAATACGTCAAGTCGGATAAGGTTTAGTTTTGCGCCGGTATCTATTAGGAGTTTTGCACTTCCTGACGTACATTGTGAGGCTTGAAATATTGCATGGTCGTTATGTAATTTTATTGTAAATGGTAAGGTTCTTATTGTGTTTGGGCTATTATTTTATAATATAACTTTAAGAAAATATTTTATTAATTATTTTATTATAAGAATATTTTAACAACACAGTATTATTAGAATCGGTTACTTATTCACGACTAACTGTTGCTTATTGTACGTTCTCGTCTTGGCGACGCAGTCACAAAAAAAAAATACACATATTGCTTACACTACTATATTATTGTATAATATGCTTACTCATCTAAAATGTGTGCAAGGGTTCCTAACAGTATATTTTGCAATTTTTGAAGTTACCTAATTTATTTATCAAATATAATATTTCAAACTTTTGAATAACAAAAATTACATCGGCTTGTTAGTTTAATTGTCTAGCTTGTAATAATGTAATACTCTAATGCCTTGAAATTTGTATTACAAATAATTATAAATATAATATAAAATAAAAATTATATTACTAGTAGCTAATGAATTTAAGTATTGCAATTTACAAAGTGTTGTAATCAATTAGTTTATTAATATATACATTACACTTATACTACAAGGCCTACCCAGAATTTTTTTTCGGTGGGTGGGGGTTATACAAATCTTAATA
Organism: Rhopalosiphum maidis; assembly: GCF_003676215.2. Lineage (NCBI taxonomy): Eukaryota > Metazoa > Arthropoda > Insecta > Hemiptera > Aphididae > Rhopalosiphum > Rhopalosiphum maidis. The sequence goes on from NC_040879.1 coordinate 49,276,939, forward strand.
AGTAGTGTAATAAATTATGATGAAATAATTTTTAAGTTTGAGTAATGTGAGAACATTTCAAGCAGAGTTTGACACCCTTAGATGGTCTTTTTTATACATATGTATCAAGTCAAGTATAATTCTTTATGGCATGAAATAAATGCACTAGTATATTAGATACTATATTATTTATATAGTTCAAACACTTGTATCAAGAAATAATACATTTTTTAATTTCTATCAAATTTTTAGACTCAAATGTATACACATTTTATAAATATTTAATTTTGAAAAATTATGCAAATCTATAATATACTTTATTGTCACTCAGAATTCAGATTATGTCTTTTAAAAGTGCAACAATCTACTTTTAAATTTAATCTTCCATTGTTACATCTTAATCTTAATGGCTTGCTCATTATTTTATATTAAAATTTACTAAATGGCAATGACATTATTTCATATTACCCGGTGAAAGATATAAATATAAAGATATTTTATATCACTATATATTTTCCACAATTCATAATCTTCTCATTTATTAAAATAAAAAAAAAATCTAAATTTTTAAAACTGCCTAGTCCTTAAATAATTTATTACTCAAAGTATATTATGTTAATAGTTTACTGATACAATGAATATAAGTAGAATCTACTTATTTGGGACACCACATAAAGGGGACAACCACTTAATAGGGACAGATTGGCATAGTCCTGAACGAATGTATCGATTTATTAGTTATTCAGTTAATCAGAACAGTTGGATAATGGTGACAAATGGGTCACCGCCAAATGGGTCCCGATTAAGTCAATTCTACTGTATTAAATTTTAATAATATTTAATGACGGGGCTTTTGATGTTTTTTTCAACTAAATAACAAAATTGATATTCTAATTTAAGTTACTTCTGTTTTCTTTAAATATATTTTATTTTATTGGTTACATTATGTGACCACTGCATTATTTTAATGAAAAACATATACAACATATGTTACTAATATAATTAGACATTTAGTATATTCATACTATATTAATATTGTGCTTACTTTTAACAGTTATTACTTATTAGCTTGAAGTTATTTTGTTGTAACGCAATGTCTTCTAAAGACTTAAAAACAAAATTGATAATTGTAATTGTATAACTATTGTGCATTTTATACACATACTAGATTTATCATTTGTTTCATGGTTAGTAGGGTTGTAGTCCAAGTTAAATAGCTCAATTTTCATACTATAAAAAGGAAAACATTAGTTGTGTGATATTGTTTTTAAATTTTTGATATTATGAAAAAAGTTCTTATCGTTTCATATTTTTAATTCATTATTTTTGTGTTTTTCTTACTTGAATAATTTTTTTTTGTGGTTTTGATATCAAAGAAAAAAAAACAAATGGAATTTTACGTGAAACAGTTTTACTATGCTGTACCTGTTTATAAGACGGAGACAACACATGTAATGCAGATGAAGCATTCTCTTAAAAATTAATGATTACAATACATGACTTGACACTGGCTTTTTGGATTTTATATTTCAAGAATATTGGTTGTATTAATTATTATTAGTTATAGATATGGTAAAAAAAAAAAATTGCTATTTAATAAATAATAAATATTTATTAATCAATATTCATGCAAATTAATTATACAAAGAAACAATAGATATAATTTATATATAATACTATTTTATGATTGAGAATATACCTTAATTTTTAATAAGCAAAATTATATTAAATAGAAGTAAAAAACAAGCGTTAATATATTAATTATTTCAAGAACCGATTATAAATAAAAAAATTATATTATACAAAATATAAATATAAGTACAGTGGCATTAATTTAAAACCTTAATTATTAATAAGTAAATATTTTATTGAATAGAAGTAAAAAACAAGCGTTAATATATAAACTATTTCAAGAACCGATTATGGATAAAAAATTACATTATACAAAATACAAATATAAATACAGTGGCATTAACTTAAAACCTTAATTTTTAGTAAGCAAATATTTTATTAAATAGAAGTAAAAAACAAGCGTTAATATATCAATTATTTCAAGTACCGATTATAAATAAAAAATTACATTTAACAAAATATAAATGGAAATACAGTGGCATTGACTTAAACACCTTAATTTTTAATAAGCAAATATTTTATTAAATAGAAGTGAAAAAGAATTTTTATTCTATTCTTAATTTCAAGAATTAATAAAAACTTACATTATAAAAAACATGAATGGAAATACAGTGATATTAACGTGCTTTGAACCCATATTTCTTGCGTTCGTAAAATAGATCTGTTTTAGCACTTCCCAAATTTACAATTTTCGGGCATCCGTCTCTCTAAAATAATAGTAACTTCATGAACCTGAATTATTCATAAAAATTATAATACAATTTATATTATGACTTACATCTTTTTCTTGAATTGTGCATTCCTTACAATAATATGCATCTGATATTCCAGGCCCACCACATGTAACACATCGTCCCTGGTATGAGCCATAATTGCACTCATCACAAATGCGTACCAATGTACATGGTCTGACATATGAATCACAGATAACACATTTACCATCACATTTTTCACATAACCGACCTATAGCTATAACAAACGTAATAATATGTGTTAAATTAAATAAAAAGTATATAATAAATAAACATTGTATTAATATAATAGACTATGAATTTAACATGAAAATATTATGAATATTACACATACCGACGCCGGGTTGCTTACGACAAAAAATCAAGTCTGGATGATGTTTAGCCATCTTTTAGGGTTACTGTTTAAATAAGATAGTTAGATAGGTAACTAATAATTAATACTAAATTAAATTATAAAATTTTAACCGGCTAGACTCCAAGTACATCACAAGTGAATTGATTACTTATCATAATATTCATAGTCAACATCGGGTATATTATGAATCATTTAATCAATAATATTTCCAAACATCAGTGTCGCCAAAGTGAAACTAAAACTAAAAGGTGGTCAAGTGGGTGCCGCTCGGCTGTAAAGTAGGTTGTTAGTGGGTTGTAATGAAAGGTATTCAATTTCAAATCAATGATCTGATATCATTGTACAGGAAATACGATTCGGAGTAGACGGTTCGTCAGCCTAGAATATTTTTTTTAAAAGGCCCCCTAGAAAAGCTGTTTTTAATAAAAAAATCAATATTTTTTTTCACAACCAAAATAAAAATTGAATAAAAATAGAACTACAGTTCCTTTAATTTATTAGTTTTTATCTATCTTATATTATATTATTACATAAAACTATATATTTAAAAATATTTTTTCTTGCTTTTAGGAAAGCTAATTTTTTTATAGTCTCATCAAAGTCAATAGATTAAAAATATCTTTTCTGATGATAAAATTATTAAATAGTTTGAATTTTCTTTTGTTGAAGTACTTCAATAGTTGTTTTTATACGCGTCAGTTTAGAATACGCCCTTTCATCAATGAATTGTCATACATAACTTTTAGTACATAAAAAAAGTATAATTCAGGGTCAAAGAATATTTTGTATAAAATAATACGGTTTATTAATATATTGCCATAACTATTAGGGTTTAATTTAAATATTTAATAAAAAAAATAATGTTGTTTCCACTATTAACAAAAAATTAGTTTTATTTTTACTTTTTAAAACATATTATTATTGATTTTTGAATTCATAAATCTGAATTTTAAGTATGTAACTATGTGCTACAATCATAAATGTAAAATATAATATTAAACAATATACACCAGTATAACTAGGTATAGTAAAATAGATTAAAATATATGACTGTTTGAATAGTTTTTTAAAGATTAAGATTGACTAGCTTATAATTTTTTTGACTTGTACTTTTATTTGTTTAATTGGTATTTAATACAATTTTATAAAAAATCATATCTTAACAAAAAAGAATATTTATGCACATGGGCGTAACTAGGATTTCAATCAGGGGGGGCAGTAACGTAGCCAACTTTAAATCATTAAAACCCAATATTTATCTATCAAGTATAAGAAATATAATTTAGTTTGAAATGCAAGGGAAGGGCACTTGCCTTCCCCCTTCCTCCCGCCCCAACCTCGCTATGCCCATGATTATAGTTTATTTAAATAAAAAAAATATTCTGCAATCTAAGGTCATTTTGTAGTAAAATGCATTTTAGCTATTTTTTACAGCATATTTTTATGGTTTAAAGTGCATTTAAATCCAGGCCCTATTTATAAGCAATCTAACCCGACATTCCAGGCAACACTCATCCGAATTGGTTACCGATATATCTAAACATTCTAAACTAATGTAATATGAAGTATTAACTTTTATTATACTATAATTTAGTAGTTTTATTGACATAAATTACATATATTATTAATAATTTTATAATACAATTGTCAATTTGTGAAATAGTTAAAACATTTATATGTGACCATAACGGGCAGCTTTACAAGAATGTTTTGTCGAAAGGGCCCGTATGAAATTTCAGCTCCGGTGCCAAATAGGTCCTTAATCTGGTCTTGAATATAACTATCACGATTATTTCTTGACGTATATCAACTGCAGGTTTCCGTGTTTTAGTGCGTTGCTAGGTAACAAAACAATCAACATAACAGTGTTTTAAATTTTTTAAAAAAACGGACTTCGCATTTCAGTTTTAAGATTTTTTGATATATTTTCGGTAATAATATTCAAGTACGGTGATCCCCAGGTTTTTCGTTTTCGCGCCGCCACCGTCGACGTCTCAATTTATCAGCTGGCAATGACTGTACTACTCTTACCTACTAAATTTCCGTATGGTCAGCATAAACATTACGAATACAAATATAAGGCTGAAGATACCGTTCCTTATCATACCCTATTTCCAGTTTGTCCTTCAAAATCACGGTCAACACGCCACTGATAGAGGGTGAAGATATTTTCATATCTTCCAATCGGAAGATTTGAGAGGTACGAATAGAAATATCACGAAGATTCAATACTGCCATATACAACACAATTTCCAAATGGCAAATTTACACCAATAAAAATAGTTAAAAGTAGACCAGTGACGTGTCAAAGGAAAAAAATTAAAGACTTTGAAGAAAGACTATCAAATATTTTAACAAGCCGCTTGATTAAGCGTAATTAGGTTTATATAAAATATGTCAACATTAAATATACAACTAGGCTAATATTAATTGCCAAAATTTATATTTCCAATATTCGTATTTAATGCTTAGGACATATAACTTTTGGCCTGCTAGACATCGTTGTTGTAGGTAGGACTCGTGAAATAGAGTTCTTGGCGATACCACGTTAAAAAAAACGTGCCGTAGCTTTACTCAATGGTGGCGAGGAAATAAGCTATACAGATGATACGGGAGCGTTCGTGAGTACTTATTCTATCGTGCTGTCGTGTTTTAAAGGGGGGGGAGTATTAAGAACATTCTTATTTTTTGTATATCCGCTTTGAAAATTCACCAAAAATCCAATTTTTCGACCATCGTTATAAAATACATATTGATAGGTTGGTATACATGTTGGCTACTTGGTGTATAAGTTTCAAAAATAAGAACTAAAAATTACGGCGCCCAGTACTTATAACTCAAAATATTATTTGTTAATTAGAAAATGTTATTTGGACTTGTTGTTTCTAAAGACACTATAGAACGATAGTAAATGCTCCGAGGAACTGGTGCACAGCCGATTTGCCGCCAGATTCTCAATGCATTCTAGTTCTAGTGGAATACGACGAGGTGTATTGCAATTCAATGTAATTTTTAGTGACGCAGATTTGTCCATATCATATACAAAGATGCGGTTGGAAGGTCTTGTTGACCGCTGAAATATTTACACCATCAGAAGAGACGCTTGGTGATATAGTCATATAGATAATGTTTTTTTGATATACAATAATCCAATATTCCCCACATCGAATTGTAATACACCTCGTCGTATTCAACTAGAACCAGAATGTATTGAGAATCTGGTGATAAGTCGGCTCTAAAAATCGACCCTTTGACCTAGCGTTTTGGAACTTTCACAACTCGTAGCAAGTACCCTGAGCTATCATCCCTGCGAGTTTGTTGAGCCTACTATAAAAATCCCGGTGTCAGTGACCTCATTGTGCATTTTTGATATACCGCGGGACTCGCCCGGCAAAAGCTAAACTCAATAAATATCAATGTTAAATAATAATGTTTTAATAAATATTTAAAAACCATTCATTACAGCCATTTTATTAGCTTACAAATAAATTACAGGCAAAGTCTATTGACTTATGCTAAGTCCAAAACAATATTCAAGATGTATTAAGTATATTTAATAATAATAAAGAATGATCAGCTTTAAAATAAAAACTAAGAAAAAACCACATTAAAACCGTACGTATTTGTCAAACTCGACACACTCAGTTTTTCGTATTTATATACGTATACCACATCAAAAATCTTCAACCATATATTATGGGTCAGTGTAAGTCCAAAATCTAGTTTTCATATTATCTTCAACTTTAACTCTTCACGTTTTTAAGTCGGCAGCTACTCTTGACTTTTTTAGTTTTAGTCGGTTAGGTTAGTTATTATTATACTATTATTATCCCTTTATTGGGCGTCCTATACATATAATATATATATATATATATATATATATATATATTATCGACAAGAGTGCTGACCAAACTACGTTAGCACCACGTGCCGTTCGAATACTGAAAAAATTTATACGACCTGACCAACAGTGAGTTGTCTCGGTGAACCATGTAATTGAACTTCATAATAATATGAGCAAGGTGTTTAGTAATAAGTTAACACATTAAACTAAATGTTTAAAATTAAAAAAACTTTAATAAAAGTGAAAGTGTGAACATTTCCGATTGACCATCAGAAATTGACTAAACAAAAATTGAAAAATTGCATTTTGTTTATAATATTATTTTAATGATCGACGATGTTTATCGTTTTGTAGTTACACAATTTTGTGGCCACATTAAAAAAAAGAAATATTAAATTTTATAATTAATTGGGTCAAGATTTCTTATATTTTTATTTCAATAAATTAAATTATTGATATCGGCTCCTTACGCAACGGACGTTGACGAAATTAAAATGTTTGATTAAATTGAATGTTTAAATGAAAAACATTGATAGAAACTTTTTAATATATTAATAGATATTTAATAAACAATCATATAAATAGATATGAACACCCCGAGGGGTAAGAGTAAGTTAATAAGTGAAATAACATTATCGGTAAATTAACATTTAAAGAGAATAACAGAGTATTCAAATAAAAATTATACATCAAGTCAGTGGTGGATTTAGCGTCAGGCAAAGTAGTCAGTTGCCTAGGGCGGCAAATTTTTAGGGGCGGCAATTTTAGGCCAATATCTTATTGAGAATACTAGGTTTTTTTTTTGATTTTCTTATGTAAGGTGATTACTCTGAAGGATGGCAAATAAAAATGTTTAATATTTAAATATAACATATTATTCTTGTTAATATAATTAACATTTCTTCTTTATTTTATAATACATAAAAATAAACTATAACCGTCCAAGTAAATTATCGAACGACTGACAGAAAGTATGTATATTATTTAAATACTTACTATAAATAACATATTTCGTTATTTTGTTTTTTTTACTAATTCATAAAAATTATTAATAATCGGTCGTGATTCGTTCGATCGCGTGGCGTACTCACTACATGCACAATACATACATATATGTATATTTTATACGAATACAGGTGAGACGATCGGTTAATCGTATTGGAACTATAATCTAATATTATAAACCAGTCACTGTGGATATTTTTGTATAATATATTCGTACGCACTAAAAGCAAGACGCAAAAAAATTAAATAGTTTATTTTTTCTCATTATTTGTATGTTGTATAATAAAAAGTATGAATTTTTAAGTTTGGTTATTTGCTATTGTTTTTTATAATAATATAATTTAAATTTGATTGAACACGTTAATTTGTTGAAGGAACTTAATTATATCTATATAATAATTATATTTAATTGGTAGAGCAAATTTATTCAAAAACATGTTGATATATTATATTTTAATAAAAGTATTGTATTGATTAGAACAGTTTATTAACACAACCAATAGTTATTGTTTAGTATCAGTATTTATGATTTATTTTTTTAGTAGTTATGTTAAATAAGTACTTAAAAATATGTTTTCTCGTTAATAAGTTTAATGGGGCGGCAAAATAAAATTTGCCTAGGCGTGGTGATTGTGTAAATCCGTCTCTGGTCAAGTATTTAAATTATAAATATAAAATAAGAATAACTGTACAAGTTTTTAGTTTGGAACAGGAATCAAAAAAAAAAAAAAAATCAAAGTTTTGAATTTGTTTGCACATTATTGGCATGCAACACATTGGACTATTAGTAAATATATTAGTTTTTGAATTACTTATGTTATAACGAAATATGTAAATCTACAGGGCCGGCCCTAGTTTTTGTGGGGCCTGGGACAAAATCATTTTCCGTGTATTTTTTTAAAATATATACCTATACTCGATGATATTCTAATATATGCTTTCATTATATATATTATCAGGGGCGTATACAAGGGGGGACGTGGGAGTCAGATCCCCCCCATCAGAATTTTATTATTTTTTTGTTTTTGCTTACATTGTGCAGTATGCACTAAAATGCAATATTTTATGATATTATGATCTATCGAGCTATTGAATTATGAACATTTTCTCAATACTAAATACCATTATAATTTTATTTTATTTTATTTGTAGCAAAGCAATGTTTATTTAGTCGAAATGTTCAATAACGACTATGTTTATACTTTATTATAGCATATCTTATTATTTATAAAGACAATACTTTACATATAATAACATGTATGTATGCTCGACTAAAAGGGCTATGCTTCCACTGTGAGCCTGTGTTTAAAATGTTATCCGAAATTATCGTTGTTATTGCATTATGAGAAATAACTAATAAGATCATTATCGCTATGGGTTTAGTTCACCGCGTATACGTAGTACACTAGTACATAGTACGTACTACGTACCTACCATTTATTTATCTGAAATCTAAAAAAAGGCACTCACGGCATTGTTGAAAATGTGTGAAAATGTATTTGTTATAGGAACGGCTAAATGGCCATAACAATTATGCCAGTTTATAGGAATATTTAATTACAGCAGAAGTTTTAGACTAATTAGCAAAAAAAAAAAAAAAAAATAGAAAACTAGATTTGTTAATTTAATTATTATTTATTTTATTTATACATTTAATGATGTAGCATTTTATAATACAGAAATTTTGACTTTATGGAATATTGGAGTGAATAATCTACTATATTGTGTTTATTGTGAATTTTGAATCAATTCAAATTATATTCATTCAAATTTCATTATTCATCATTTGTTTTTATATTTTATTACCAAAGTAAAAAGTTTTGGGAGGGCGGGGGATTTTTCAATTTCCCCCTCCCATTTAGCTTTTTTTTCGACCCCCCTTTCAGAAATCATGTCTACGCCACTGTGTATTATTATACTACCCCCTTTCCAGTTATTTTAATATGTATCGCAGTCTAATTAATAATTTTTATATATTTTTGAGTCTCCACTCAAGTTTTCTCAGTGAGACCCAGTGATCTCTAGACATAAAAAAAAAATAAATAAATAAACAATATTAGATATATTATTCTATTAGAGGAGTTAAGACATTATAAATAATAATTAAAATGAAAAATACTATAATATAGCTTAGCTTAAAAAGTAATATGTTATTTCAAATAATTGTATTTCAGTTGTTTTCTTCCGACCGGCAATTTCGTTGCCCAAAATGTATGTTTAAGAGGGCGTTAAGACGCATTTTAAAAATCGTTATTTTTGCACATTTTAAACAAATGCTCATAACAGTTAATTCACTTAAAAATGCAATAGACGCAAATGAACAATACTGATCCCGCCTACATGACTGCGACGGTCTGCGATTGTTATAATAAGTTTTTCTATAGATACTATCGATAATAATACAAATAAAAATAACTGTCGCTGTACGTCTGACTCTATACTCGTAGGCAGTCGTCAACTGCGTACATTAAAATTAAATAGTAATAGACATGGTAAGTAATTTTAACTATTGAAAATAGTTAAAATGTTAAAAGTATTTTGACTCATTTTGATAGAAAATATCGAGGGATGTGCACCTTAATATAATAATGTAGTGTTTAGAAATCAATTTGAAGAACAATCAATTTAATAACAATAATAAAATAAATTAAAATATTATTCATACCTTTATAATATAATATTATATATTATATAAACAGTAAAATTAAAAAAAAAAAATGAATTTCCCCGTGAGACTTCTTTCGTTGGCGACGTCTAAATGTGAAATAAAATTATTAAAGTAAAAAGTGAAATGATCGGTATTGTCGATTCGTATTGTTTTCAAATTGTATGTACAACAAATAAAAATAATCCACAGACTAATTGCTAACATATACACCACAGAATAATGCGATAGCCGATAAATCACTTTTAACATCGATTAGCTATTTTTATAACTTACAAGTTACAACTATTATTGAACACGACCACAACGATATTTATAAATATCATTATGCAAATAATAACAATAATAATGTCAATTTTATACAAAATACAATAAATACTATTTCTCTCATCAACATAGTATGCTACTTGAGCTCTACGATATATTTTTTTTTATTTAATTATTTACCTATTTAGTTTTCATGACGTAAGCGCGGGGCCTAGGAAAAGTGTCCCAGTTGACCTATCCTAAGGCCATTTCTGGAAATCTAGTGAACTGCAGTTGAATGAAGGTTTACCTATTAAAGCCAATTTTTTGCAATAATTCATCTTACATAATTTAATTAAAATAAAACTTAGACTTTAGTCATTTGTGTATGATATGATCAAAAATTTATTATAATTAATAAATGTTATAAGATATTATAATTTATAACTAGAGACCGGATTTATATGCACCTAAAATCTTAAAACTAAGATGTTTTTATACTTTCTAATTATTTTATCAAAATAATCTTTTATATGCATAAAGCCTATAATTAATATTTATTATTTTATTATTTTTATAATTATATTTAAAATTTGAAATGATGACGATGCTGACACGAGTGACACGCTTATGTTTTGACCGTTTTGGGGAAATATTGTTCATTCTAAACATAAACAAAATACATATAAAAATGTAAGTAAAATTAAAATTCTAAGTAAGCCTATTGTACTTACTAAATGTTGAGCATTTTTGTACGATTTATTTTTAGATAATATTTCGAATCGGTTAAATACTAATTTTAAATCGTATATTGAACAAATATGCATAAAAAACCAATAAAATGATCCAATAATGATAAAAATGCTCTAAATATTATAAAACGTCAAAATATGCAAAAAATGCAAAATAAAATTTGTAGGTTTGAAACCCTCGTTACATGAAACGAATTATGTACTTAGAAAGCATTGTGTAAGATCAACCAATAAAATATGCACTTTGCATTGAAATCCGGGTCCTACGTCCTACTTATAAGTTATAACTGTAAGGATAGGAATTTGTAGTACTTGCATTTATTTTCATAGTACTTTAGTACATTCAAACCATTTCAGAGTTTAAGTATTAATATTTTTAATATATCTTTTACATGTTCTTAAAAACTAAGTCTTTATAAGATTTATTTATTCCATTTAGTTTCATTCAAACATTATAACAGATTCGTTACATGCCCTGATTTCATGATAGGGTTAAATAAAAATGGTAGATAAAACTTAATTTTCGTTTTGGATCCGACGGTGCTACAGAAAAATTTTTTGCATTACTTCCGTGACGCGAAACTAAGTTAACGCAGTCTAGCATAGGTTAACCTAATTACCCAGTATATTAGTATGTTTACAGCTCATTCGCTTTTTTCACTATATTGAAGTACCCCACAAAACAGTCTTAATTGTACCAAATACACATTACAGAGAGACTACACAGTCTAAGACCGTCAATTTAAAAGTCTTACTTTTAAGTTTTTATACTTATATCAGAATATTAATTTGGTTCCTAGTTTTTTTTTTAGTTTATAAAACAAATTTTCGTGATTACCTATTTCTGTAATTATAGGTAATAAATAATTCATATTTTTTTTAGCTACATCATAATAATATTAAGCAAATAATAATAATAATAATAATAATAATAAAAATTATAAGCTATGTTTGTCACGTTTATGTTTTTTATATATCTTTATATATATATACATATATATATAATTGTATTTAAATATAAAAAAAAAATATTTAAAAAATGTTATACTACGCTTGTAATTGGTAAAATAGAAAAAAAATAATTTTGTATTGACTAATAAGCTTATGGAGACAGTATTCATCTTGCCAAATGTTTCTCATACATATATTTATTCTATATTATAGAAAAAGTACGTTGTAGCATTTTTGTTAAGTTTAGTCAATTCAAATTATTCATCCGTATACAGATTGCAAATGATATACATCAATGAGTTTTAAAAAAATCCAAAACCTAAAAATAAAAAAACACTACGTTACAGTAAAAGTTATCTTCTATATGGTGTGACAATTTGGTAAATTTACTATTAATAATTGTCTACTCATTAATTTATTCCACGCAAAACCATGTTTCTATATTATAATGTCAGTATTATACTATTATGCCAAAACCATTATTGTTGGTATTGCATATTTCAAAATAGTATGAATTAGTATTTAAATGATATGTTAACATTTAACTTTTAATTATCTTAAAAATTGCATCTAAATTGCCTATATTAAACCCCTTAAATAGCCTATATGTAGAGTGCTACCTATATATTTTAGATCTTAAAAATATGTTGCTATTTCAGAAATAAATATCTAATTGATTTGGGGACGTGGAGATAAAAATCTCTAAACGTGCTTCACCAGTACTGTAGAAAATATTTAAAATCGAATAATGTTTTGAAACACGTTCGTTTGATTTAAGAATGGTTGTTTGTCATGATGTCACTGTCGACGGACGACGATGGAAGGTCGTTAAGGTCTTAATGGGTCTAGAAGTAATAAAACAGTTTAATTTTACAGATAGAAATAAAGAAAAAAATCTGATATTTAATAATATAAATTTTAATATTATAAAATAAATAAACGTTTAAGTTTCAATCTATGAAAATTTCATTTTTAACTTATACAAGATGATGATTGTTTTAACATGAACCACTCATTATTTCAAAATCTATTAACATTTTTGAAAACATTTCTTTTATCTAATTTACAGTCGAAATAAAACAATTTTTTTTGAACATAATATACATAAGTACCTTACCTTACCTATATTATCGTTACATTTTTTTAAAAAGATTTTTACTTATTCGAATGACAACATATTTTTTTAATTTTATAGCCCGAAGCAGAATATTTAGATTTATAAAAATCAAAATTCGGATGAATAGTTATGAGTTATAACTTTATAAGTATTAAAAGTTTGGGCGAACGGAATAGTAGACCGGAGTATCCACGTACCATTCCACTTAATTCACTAAAACGTATTTTAATAACACTTAAAACTCTTAAAAAATTAAAGTATTAACTACTCTCGTCCTAATTTCGATTGTATGTATTGAAATATTCCCAAAAATATTTTGCTTCAGAATATTAAATTAAAAATGTGTGTCGTTATTCAAAAGAATAAATAATTTAAATAATTTTAACGATAAAAATATTTTTAAGTGTTGTTTTATTTTGACTAAATTGTGTAAAAAAATACCTCAAAAATGTTAAAGTTTTAAAATAATAAGTGGTTTATGATATAAAAATTATATTGTTTATTTTTTATGATAAACATACGATTATATAATATATAATAATACTGTTTTTCCATTCATATTTTTACTGATTTTATAAACAATTAATATTCATATTACATGTAAATATGAAATAAATAAAGTATTTTCATACAACCTACGCTTATAAGTATTTTTTTTTTTATGTACAAAATTTTATAACAAAAAAAAAATTTGTTTTGCTAGACACTGATGTACAGCAATTAAATAATAATTATCTAACATATTAATACAATATGATATAATTTCATCAGAATGAATTATGTTTTTTATACATATTATATTATTATTATTATATTATATTATAAATATAAATAAAAATATCGTTTACAACGTTACAGATATTACACATGGCTTATGTATTATAAATAAATATAATATATTAATTTATTTATAGTTTATAGGTACGATCGTGGTCTATTGGTGGTTTTCAACAAAAACAAAAACAATGAAATACGATATACCTAATTATTTGGTAGGTATTTTTTTAAATTTTAATATTATTATGTGAATCACGTGCCCATTAACTTTTCGTCCACACGTCACGTTTGAGTTTCAGCATTATGAACGACACTAGTGTGAAGACGAGTATCCAAGAGAAGATCGACATGAATCCAAGATACACGGAAGGATGCTGGAGGCCCAGGCCTTTGGCGGTCAGCGACCGCAGACTTTCGGTGGACATCGTCAGCGGCATGTAGACGCTAACGCTGCGCAACAGGTAGTGGATACCCTCAGTGGGCCACATAAGTCCTAAAACGGATTCCAATAAGGAGGAGCGTTAGTGTGTGACAAAAGTTTGGTGAGTTGAGTTAATCACAAAAAAATTATATAAGTACATGAGTTATTTTAGTCAAATTTACGTTAATAACGTTAAAGAGAGAGCAAAATACAACTAATATTTTTTACCCGCCGTGTTTATGAATAATTTTGAAGGGGAGGTGATGATGCCCTTCTACCCATTAAATGTATACCTTTGCACTGTGCAGTATTATCGTATACTGAATGATACATTTAACGCAAAACATTCATTACTTCAAAAACTATTAAATTTTTTGAACATTTTTTTGTTGTATAATTTTTAGTCTAATTTATGGAATATCGATGTTTGAAAATGTGTATTTGCAATATCTATTCATATTTTATACGTATTTATAAAGTATGTTCCTGAACTTTAAAAATCATCTGTATCAATATCTACCTAGTGATTCCAATACCAAAGAACACTCATTATCATTCATATATTTCTTACATCATTTCAAATTATGACAAAATAACGCGAGAAAAAATAATATTTTTTTTTCGTTATAACTGTTATAAGTTTTTAAGATTTTTACTATTGTTTAATGACAATGTACTTATATAAAGTATTGAAATCGAATTTTGAACAAAGCAATTACAAGTATTTCAGATATTGATAATCAGAGTAGAGTGGAACAAGGGTACCTACCTACATCATAAAATGTTAATCTAGACTACATATTAATATTATTTTAATTGCTCTCCTAAAATTAAATTTTTGGTTATCAATAATCGGAAATATTCTCTATTTTGAATTATCAAATTACAATTAATATGTGTTATTGACACGTAAAAAAGTAAAAAACTTAAGAACCGATAACAATAAAAAATGTTTCAAAAAATATTGTTTTGTAACAACTTATGATTCCGTAAAAATATTTTTAAAAACTTTGCAATGATTAATGTTTTGCGTTAAATTTATCACTTGCTATTTATATTAAAATGTTACCCACTACAGATTAATGCAACAGACAAGCATCGTACAGACGTCATAAACGATGTCTACGTGCATTTTTAATTTCTTGCCAAACCAAAATTTAATGCGAAGCAGAAGTACTATTTTTATTTACTCACGATAAATATGTATTATGCGCACTCGTACAATGCAAAGTAAAATTAAAATATATATGAATGTATGTCTGCGACAAAAAAAAGTCTCTTTTATTGCGTCTCTCAAAAAGTTTTCGTAGATGAAATCGTACGTTTAATCGTAGATGTCGGATCGTTGACAAATCCTATTTTCCCTCTTAATCCCTCATCACCTCCCTTCCCTCCGATATATACTCTTTCTCACCATATACACTATTATAATTAAAACATATTTTATAACACGGTTGTGTGTTGGAGATATTTGCGTTTTTTTTCTTTTTAAATAATAATTACCGCATAAAAATTTCAATAGGAAATTCGTTCCGATTCCTAAAAACGCTGCTTCCGTCGTCGTCCTACAAATAATGGCCGTGAAAAAACCTGTGGACAAAAACATCGTTATATATTAAAATAATATGTGACCAATAAATTTCTCGTTGCGCCGGTGAATCGGGGGCGCGCACATCCCATTATCCACGAATGTGTATAATATGATAATATGTGTACATTGACCTATAACTTGAAAAACCTGTTACACTGTTGGCCATAAGGTAGTTATTTTTCACCACATTAGAAATATCATCATTTTAATTATAATTATTTTGGATGTGAATAATACACGTTATTTTAATTTGACTTAACGAAAACAATATTTACTGGAGAGCATTACAAGCTATTACGTTTTTGAAGAAAATAAAAACAATAATATTCGAATGCTACGTATTATACATTGTTATAATAATGTAGGCGATATTATGTAGATGTTGTACATTGTACAATGCGCATATTATACAATATACAGTAAAAGCGATGCGACTTTGCATGTATAAATACACAGTTTAAAAAGTAATAAACTGATGGTCATCTACTTGCTATTAAAATATAACATATAGGCGTATCTACTCAAATAAGTCGAATGCCATGTTTACGTGTTAAAATGTATCTGATCTGTGTATATAAAGTAACCTATTTGTTATTTAGAGTGAGAAAACACTGGATCAACGAATACAAAATAATTATATAGGTCCGTGAAGTTAGCTGACTAAAACTTCTTAAAAAAACCTCGAGTAAACATTAAAATATATACGAGTTAGTATTATTTATTCGATATACATACGGGACTCTAGTTTTGGCTGGTTCATAATCCATATTTTGATTGTAATTTTTTTTATTGATTAAATGTATTAATTTTAAATATGAAAAAACTACTTTACTATTTAATATTATATTTTACTCCACTGAATATTTCATTATTAACAAACTTTTTGAATTTACATAGATATTTTTATGAATATTGAAATGATGATTTTTACTAAGTTCCACTTAGTATGATTTTGAACTAATAATTCATGCATATCTATATGTAGGTAATATAATAATAACTATACATGACACTTGTGGACTTGTAGTGTATATTCTAAGGCCAAAATGATTATTTTAATTTTATTGTTAATAAGAACATACGTACCGAAACACATTCCACCGCATCCAATCATCGTTAATAGCAAAAATGACGGAAATATGTCGCCGACGAATGGGTTGTCGAATATAACAAACATGACGAGCATCACCAGGGTAGTTTGAATGAAAATAAATACCGTCTGCACCAGTACTTGGGCCAAGGCGATTTCAATGAAGTTCATTCCTACAGAATTATTGTTTGACAATTTATAATATTACAGTAGGTGTAAAAATATCAAAATTGAAAAAAAAAAAATCACAACATTGACTTATTACTTAGAAAGGGGGAATGTCTAATTACACTAATACTACACTAACGCCGCAGTGGACGTGTACTATAATAGCAGTATAGCCTATTATAGGCACTATACGTTATGGTAATAAATAATAATGCAAAACAGTTTCAAACTGTTAAATCTGAAAGCTTAAAATCGATTGCTTATTTGACATTGTATCAATATCGTGATATTATTTGTTCTACATCTGTTATGTAATTTAATCCAAACATAATGTTTACAGAACTATATAATTACCAAAAATACCACGTAGTGTTTTGAATAAATTGTCTATCATTATGTCCTTCGGTTATTTATGAGTATATGCGTAGAAATTAAAAAAAAAACATAATAAACCAATGATCAATATATATAATATATTATAATTTATAACGACACATTGACAACAAGTCTGAGATTCACGTGGAATTAAGAATAAGGCAACTACAATCGGAATACATCAATACATTTATTACATTGACGACTTGAAGATTCGCAATGGAAACAAAGAAAATACTGTGAAGCTGGCCAAGTTAAAAAAAAGTTTAAGTTGAATTGGCTAAAAAGAAGTTTACTATGTTGATACAAATTGTATTAATTTTTATTTATTAATACGGTAAAAACGTAAAATTATATATAAATTAACATGTTTGTTACTTATACAAAACTATTTACTATTGACGTTTTTTATTCTTTTAATATCGTAATACCTATTCATTATCAACCACAATTAGTTATGTAACTAAATATTTTTACCAATTATTAAAAATTATAAGTTTTAATTAAAACATTTACCAAAAGATTAAGATTGTTGTAAAACATTCATTGCAAAGGAACCTATCGTAGTGTAGAAAAATAATTCATTAGGTATATTATAATATTGTAATGTAAATAATTTGAAAAAATAATCAGCCGCCTATCTCAAAAATAACTAACAAAAACATTTTTTTGTGGCGTAACATTATTGCCACGCATAATTTTAGAATTATTCGATTATTTTTGGGAGACTTTTGGGGACTTCAATTTCAAAAAATTGAAATTTTTATTCAATGTGATGAGGTATATGAAATTCGTTTCAGAGACTTGGGTTTACTCCGCCTTCATCAATCAATAGCACTTATTATAAGTTATAATACAAAGTTATAAAATACCTGATAAGACTACTCTTTCGATGACACCTCCTTCTTTTTCAGAAATAATCGTAGATCCTGTGTATATCGCAGGAAGATAAAATGCACATCTTTAAAATAAAAAAAGTATAATTAATAATTATTATATTTCTTAAAACAAATTAAACTCAAGTTAACAAATAATAGGCGTGCACGAGGTTTCTGTTCAGGTGCATCAAATCAAGTGTTTCAATGTTTACAAATTTATATTAAAATCTTTTTAATAATTGCTCAAAGAAAAACAATGTATTATAATTTATAATTTTTGTATTATCAATTATCATGAATTGTCATTATAATATGCGTTTCATAGTTTTCACCTTTTAAAATATATAATGAATGCTACCTTATAATAGTACAATATTTTTATGTTTTAGTTACTACAGTAAAATCCCGTTACAACGAACTCCAGGGGACCGAATATTTTTTTGTTATAACGGAAATTTCGTTGTAACGAATATTCGAATAAGCTCTTTATAAGCCCTGCTTTTTGGCAGGAGAATTCTATGACTTTCGTTATAACGGGATTTTTCGTTGTATTGGTATTCGTTGTAACGGGAATTTACTGTGTATAAATTCAATTTTTATCATTCATTTTATGTACCTAGTATAGGTAATATGTATATTATATATACAGATGTTAATTTAACTATGCATTATTTAAACATCAGTACGACAAAAAAATATTTCATTTTTACTTATAAAAAAAGCCAGAAACACAATAATATAATGTGCTATGCTATAGATAGCCAAAAATATTGTATTTCTATAAAATACTTATTTTTTTTAATACTTTAATTTGAAGTAATCGCTATTAATATCTATTGTATTAGGAATTCCGAATGTTAGTATAATCGATTGGACAGAATAGATTAAACTATTCTACGGCATATAATTGTTATTAGCCTATTAAACCTCATCACTGTAGGCCGTAGGGTAGAGTGGAATTATGCAGTGGTTCGGAACGGGCTTGACAAGCTCATTAAAAATATGGAGCCTGATTGACCTAAGACAGAAAAACACACGCCTGATGCTTTCCCTTGTGTGCACGCCAATGGTTATACTTACAGTGCTATTATTGCAGGCGACGCGTAATGTATGAAACTTGGATTTTTGTTTCCGTAAACAGGGTCGAGGATCTACAAAAAACACATCAATAAAAAATATTATTATATATACCTAGGTAATAGTGTAGTACGCATGATTATGGCTGTTGACGGACCAAAATATAGCTGTATAGTTCATCGAATCCTTCGAAGTAATGACGCGCGTGAAAAAAGAGACATGCTGCAAGTAACCGTTATACCTCGAGGGTGATAATATGTAAGTTAACTTTTAAATCGAAACGAAAAATTGTTGGAGTAGAAAGTCGGTGTTAAATAAAATGCATTTTAAAACTAGCGAAGAATAAGGCAATAGCGGTTCAATAAATTTAAACATTTTATGTTTTTATTGTATTTTTGTTTTTTTATGTAAAAACGAATCAACCTCCTATTGGCAATGTGCCCACATTTCAGGTTGCCGACATAAACGCACAGCGTACTAATCATTTGGTACACCACGAAGATAATAAAAAACAAACTGGTCGAGGACAATATGTAAAATAAAAATATGTATATAAATTATTAGAAACTATATATTATTATCATTATATATTTTGCCCTCGAAAATCATACGACAAATAATAGGTATAATGTATATTAGTATATTATCTACAACACTTAACTACCTACATAACAATATCGTCAACGTTATCGATTATTTTATTTGTCCATCAAATTAATGCAACTATGAAATTAATACCGTCGTCTGTTGATTTGTGTGGAGCATATTTTTAGGGAGTAGTAATTTTTACACATTATTCGTAAACCGTAAGAAATCTTAGGAAAATATCACGAAATCAAAAGTGTTTATTTCTAATCGTCCACTTACCCGGACTGGCGAGTTGCCGATTCTTTCTGATATATTACATTTGCCGAAAAGACCATCAATTACGTCCGTGTAACTGTCGTAAATATCTCTTTTAATCATGTCGTACATATATTTATCTGAAAAATAAAATGTATTATTATTGGTATAGAACATTCTATATTGTACTTAGTGGTTTCGCCGTATAAGTGTTGATACCAAATGGTAAGGATCGAATTTGAAATTTACTCGCGGGTACCATCACTATAAACCTTTATAGTGATGATAAAAAGTAAAATACATACGTCAGATGATTTTATTCGGAACGAAAGTAAAAGTATGACAATATTATTTTTCATCGTTTTTATTATTTTTTCATGTTGCCTTTTGGCCTTATACCTCGTTCAAAAATCTCAGAACGGTTATGGTTTTGAATAAATGGTTAAAATTTGAATAATGTATTATTATGATATGTACTTGATTACAAAAACTCGAATTACCAATTATAAATTATTAATTTTTGTTAATCGTATAATATATATTATTACAGTTTGTCTATTCAATATAGTATTTGTTTACGTTTATATAGTTGTAATATTTAAATTCTCGTTATTTAATTTAAATAATAAATAATTATTTGTTCCGGGTACAATTCCACCGGACATATTAACTAATACCATTTTATTTTTTTAATCATATTGTTGCATTGAATATAGCTATTACAGTGTAGGTAAACAGTAGAATTTTGAAACCATATGCGAAAGCGCCTGACCATGCTAAACCATTTTATCGCTGCGATCGACAATATTTTCTCTTCATTGAATTATGTAATAATAAAATATATAATATAATAATCTATCAATTATTAATTTATTATTTTATATTATAAAATATCGATTAAGGACCAATATAGAGTATAAAATACCTTAAAAAGAAGACCAGATTTTGACAGCTGGTTCTTATGTCAGGTATACATAATACATATAAATAAACAGTCTATATGATGGTATAGGGCAGGGGTCCCCAATTAATATTTTTGAAGGGCCACATTAGGGGTATGAAAATTTTTCACGGGCAATCAAAATTCTAAGTACATATTTACGTTATTTAAAAACCAATAATATTTAACAAAAAAAAAAATAATTTACAATAATAACACATATAATGTTGTCGTAATAATGTGTTATTTATTATTTGTCTGCGGGCCGGATAATAATGTGTTCGGGGGCCTTTGCGGCCCGCGTGCCGGCATTTGGTGACCGTGGTTTAGGACATAAAAACGATAAAACATCATGGACCTATTAACCTATAAAGGTTATATAATATTAGACTAGGGTCCTGGACTTATAGTGATAGTTAAGTACGATTACTATGATATGATTGGTGAAGAGGTGAAATGCCTCTTATTAGATCTAATATTTTCATTTTTTTCACTATCACTAGTATAGCCGTATAGGTGTAGTCATAACGTGTTGATTAAATAAATATATCTACTAGCTAATTTTTCAAAAAATTATTAACAATGGCTCCTTCTTCTTCTTTTTGTGTGGGTATTAACAAAAGCTATCAGAGTATATTGGAAACTTACAAGCTACACAGTCGTTAGCACGAATGAATATATATATATTAAAATAAATCAGTAAATCACTATAATAGCCTGTATAGTACATTGATTGTATAATATACATGTGCTTGTTTGTGACAACTAAAATATCACAGTTTATACTCACTCCCTTTATATCTAAGTATAGAGCATCGCGCAGTTCCATTATTTGGTGCCTAACCCGTTAGCCGGTTACTGCAATAACAATGTATTAATTGCACGCATTCTTACTTGTATTGTCGATCCAAGCTTGGACCGATCCCATGTCGAATATATTGTCGTCGGAGATATCTCCCCCTTCGTTAAAACGGGTTGCTAAATTAGTGCTGAAGTTTTTCGAAAAATGAAGAAATCCCCAGACCTTGTTTTCCGACACTGCATACAGGCCGTCTTCCGCACTGGGATATTCAACCTGCAACACGACAAAATATAATAAATGGGTCATAATTAAAGTGAATTTGACATGCAAATCGCTATAAACTTAATACTATGCTTTTTTTTTTCAAACTAGTAACGATTACTCGTTTAAAACACGAGTTACACGTGTACAAGAAAACAAAAATATTCATATTAAACTCGGCGCAAATTTGACGTAAGACAGTTGTTAATTTGAGAGCAAACGATTCACATGCACATCTGATACGCCATGTGGGGTACATCAGTTCAAAATATTAAAATGTCACGCATTCAAACGTCCCATGAAATGTTGTTGAAAACACCAAACGTATATAGATGGTATAGACCTATTACATTAATAATATATTGCGACGTTGAACTGTGATAATATGCGGTTGTAATTATTTATAGTGTTACTTTGCCGTTTACCGTGTCGATATTATATTTTATCTCGAATATACGTGCACAGAATTTCCGAGACGCGACGTTGACATTTTTATTCGCCAAAATATGACTAATATCTATACGTATTATTTTTTTTTTTATTACGACGTATCGTAGTTCGTCAACAACAAAACATCTCGCATTGCTGCAATTTGATATGTATAATGTTTTAGTAATACCTATACATTTATCCACGCGTTATGGTAATAATAACAATATATTAGTATGCATGTTGCCAGAAAAAAGTTTTAAAAAATACTTTAAATTATTATTACCCTACTTTATACTCATTGGTTATTAGTAATAACTCATTACTTTCCAATCAGATATGTATTTAGTTATGTACCTATTCAGACATACAGTTATTGAATAATAATAACTATCAGAGAGACGACGACATGATAATGATGATCGATATAGATATTGTGAGACAAGATCTATGAACAATTTTCTTTATAGATTTTGTCGATTGCGGCGGCGTCGTTATCGTGATTAATATAATTAAAAAAACGTAGGCAAATAAAAATTATTTATCTGAAATTTATGAAAACCCGTTTAAAATAAAATACCTATTGGTAAAAATTTACTAATCGATGTCGAAAAATGTTCGGAAAAATTGTTATCTGTCAAATAGCTCAGAAAATATCAAGAAAAAATTAAAGAAATAATAAAATACTAAGTTTCAAAATTAATTAAAGTTTTTGGAAAATTAAAAAATATTATTTACGCGTAAAATAATTTAGAAATGAAAAAATCACAACTAAAAAAATAGAAAAAATTAAAATAAAACGTTATTTTAAATCAAAACAATCTTAAGTTATAAACTAAGCTATACAAATAAAATGATCTACCAAGTACGGATTAACTTTTAGCTTCAAAACTAAAGCCCAGCATTTAATTCTGATTGTATTGTCGTTTTTAGTATATTTAAGTATACAAGTTAGAAAACAAATATTGAAAACAAACATGGTGTCAAGAAAAGTTAAGTATAAAACTCATCATTATATAACTTTTAATACTTTTCCTAAATTTTTTAGGGCGGAAAAATGTTAAAATATTTTATACCATGAAAACATTTTTCAGTAAATTCTTTCTTAATCAAGATTTCCCAATTTTCGAACTTTAATGATATTTGTTAATTAATTATTTTTCTTAAAGATGACTTTTTACATATTTGCAATTCAAATAAAGAAATTTTGATATAGATACCAGTCATTTGAACTGCAGACGACTCGCACTCCCTTTAAATCGATGCAAAAAAGAATATAGTAAAAAGCGTTCAAATGAAAAAGACGTGTTAACGCATTAAGAGTAATAAAAAATATGTTTGTAAATATTACCAATTCGAAAGTCTTTTCTTTTAATCTTTCCAGTAATAAACAACTGACCGGCACGCCTCCATCCAAAAAACAATTTTCCGTTTGCATCAACGAACATGTACCAATTTTGTTCACAGACTCTTCATTTAATACACCCAAAGTCAAATGTTTTGGATCATGGCCACATGCAATATTGAATAATACTGTTTGTATCAGCGGTAAGAAGATCACAAATAGAGTAAACCTTTAAAAATAGTATAACAAAAGACAACAGATAAAAAAGTGTACGTCTAATAATAATACATGTAGATACACAGGGTGATTCTCCAAGCAAGCTCATCCCATTTTTTTTTTTTTTATCAATGAAGTTTTTAAAATTCTAATTTTTAAAGTTTTCAAATATTTATTTTAATTTCTTAAAATGTACTGTAGGTACTACTTACTAAGAGGATTTTGTACTCGCGTGTATTGTCTATAACAATGCATAACATACTAAAACGAACGTCTAAAAGTTCCAATTTTATGTTGTTAGCTTAAACGTTAGTGTGATAATATTGACATATTATCAAATTTAAAGGTAAGAATATCATCTGTGTTCTCTCGTCAGTTTTTCACTATATTTTAATTTTTAAACGTATAAACATTTTTAAATATTTATATTTTACATACTCATACTCGCTTAAAAATTAAAATACCACAAAACTTCAACGAGAGAACAGCGATTATTTTCTTACCTATAGATTTGATGATAAGTCATTTCACTAATATTTAAGCTAAATACTTCTGTTTTTTTGTATGAGAATCGACCTTTTATTTTAATAGATAACTTTTCCGTAAATTTTTACATGTTAAAAACAAATTTCGAACGAATAATTTGAATGTTAATAAAGTTAATGCATCTACAATTTCAATAATTAATACTAATCTATCAATATCTGTAATTTGTAAAAATGGTCTAATTAGTATAATAATTAATAATAGATCCAATAATACGTCCATCATATATTTGTAAGAAAGTTGTTAAGGGTTATTATCTTTAATATAAATATTTTAATAACTGAGAAACTACTATTTTAAATTTTAAATTACGTCCATAAAAATTTTCAAAATAATTATTTACTAAATAATTTATAGTAAAAAAAAAAGATTATCATTTTAAAAACAGAAGTTTGTACATCATTACAGAAAATTCAAAGGGTTAGCTATAAATAAATTAATTATTATATGAAAAATTGGGGTTATCATGCTCGATGAATCACTTTACGTCTACATATATTAATAATTTAAAATTATGAATATTATTATATTGTACTCACGGTATGTTTCTTCTCAGCAGGTAAATGTTTTTACACACCTGAGCTTTGAAACGACCAACCGTAAATAATGTGTTGTTTAACAGCGGCGGGGGAGGCAAATCTCGGGCGTAAGAAAACCTTCTCGTAGGCTGTAGGATAAACACGAAATATTAAATCGTCACAATTGTATAGGTACCAATTATTGGTAGTTTATAATTATTATTATTATACCTACGGTGCTGAATATTTAAATATTACATTAAATTAAAATATAATAAGGTGTTTAGGGAAAATTAAGCTTTAAAAACTATAATATTATGTTATAGCATATAATATAATATGCAACAGTAGCTATTAACGTTATATAATAATGACTTATTTAATTATATTTGATATATACTGACAATTACGTATGTAATATCTGTAATACTGCAGCCAGTTGTCATTAAAAGATTAGGAATAATATTTTAAAAAATGCTTTGGTATGTGAAAATAAAACAAACAAATTATGTTGGTATTCAAGTATTAAACGTTAATTATTATTCCCTTATGATGGCCATATTTACTTATCACACAGGGAAAATCGTTATACTTAGTAAATATTAAAAAAAAAAAAAAAAAAAAAAAAAAAAACAATATTCCTCCTTACTTGTTTTACTGGTATTTTGAAACTGTTTGTCTTAGCTACTTGGTTTTGGCAAATCTTTAAAAACGCTTCCTCCAAATATGAACAATTGCACGAAGTCAATAGTTCTGTTGGCGTTGCTTCGGAAAGTAGTGTGCCTTTCCTCATCAGACCAATCTATAAACAAATACTTGTTAGCATATTATATTTCGATAAAGAAAGTCGATGAAAACTTTTCTCACCATTTGTGACTGTTTTGCTTCTTCGATATAGTGCGTGGTGATTATCACTGTTTTACCTCCATTCGATGTCAAATCCAATAGAAGTTCCCAAATGCTAGAAATATAAATTTTAGTTAATGCAAGTGGTACAAACACATCTATTTATTTTCACTTTGGTTTTATAATAAATAACTATAATTTAAACCATATAATTTATAGCTGTATACGCAATACGTCTATATTTAGATTTAAAGTTTATAAAATATCATTATAGATTATTTTAGTTTTCCTTTTTTTTATTTATCATAACAAGATCACTGAATTTGTTTTGGATTATAGTCGACTTTACGCGTTTTTTGATTATCCACATAAATATACATAAATTCGTATACCCATAGTAGAAGTATATTATAAGATACATAAATAATTATTAAATATTTTACACATTGAACCAATGAAAGTTTTTTTTATGAAAAGTTGGGTTTTCACCAGGAGAGTCTAAAAAAAAATTCTAAGCCTCTCCCCCTAGATCACCGGTTTAGTTATGCTGAAGTGTATTACCTATGAATGATTATATAATATAGAATATAGACTATAAATACATTTGCAAAAGAGGATCGACAATTTTGATAATTGTATATTAATTTACCAATGTGATTTTATTAAATGTAGATTTAATTACCTTTGGCTTATCAAAGGATCCAAGCCAACTGTAGGTTCGTCTAAAATCAACAACTTTGGGTCGTGAAGCATTGCTACTGCAAGTGATACTCTTCTTTGTTGACCACCACTTTATGAAATAAAATTTATTATAGCATCGTTATATTATAGGTACTGGAGTTATAATAATTAGTTGGTACAATAATCGTGAACGACATTTTTCGAATTTCTTACTTACCTAATCTCGTTTAGACTTAGACTATACGATGGCAATTTCAAGAGCTCCTTTAATTCTCGGCCTCTTGTTTCGATGACATCATTTGATAAATTAAATATATAACCATAGTACGTAAACGTTTCTTTTATGGACAATTCGTTGTGAAGTGCTAATTCCTTTAGAGGTATAGAAATAGGTATGTAATATTAAAGAAGAATAAAAAAAAATTCAAAAATAGTATGTGATAAGACGATTTGGCGACATTACTTGTGGCATATATCCGATGTCGGAAATGTGTTTGCCTTTGAGTTTTATCTCTCCGGAATCTAAATGCAAACGACCGACGATACAACTCAGTAGAGTTGTTTTTCCACAGCCGCTAGGTCCCAATAGCCCATATCTGAAAATTAACAACAAGTACAAATTATATTTAAATCCGAATGAACGGTGTTTTTTTTCACATGTCACAATAAATTCCTAATTTGATAAAACATTATATAACTATGATATACATGCAATTCATCATTATTTATTTCGTGTAAAACTATAATAGCTTTAATGGTTTCTTTTTTCCTTACACCGCATTAAACTAGAAATTTAATTGGATACGTTTAGTAGTAAAGACATTGTTTAGTGTAACATTTATGTAGAATAAACCTAATGAGATTTAATCCCACATATTTAAATTATCGTGTTATGATCATAGTTTCATATTTTCTTTGATCAAATTTTCAATGATTATTTTTATCTGTATCAAATCATGTTGACAGTAAAACCAGAAAATAGTTAAAAAGAAAAAAAATCGTGGGTAATTTCTTTATATTATTGATTACGATGATCGAAAGACCTCCATCAATAATTATTATAATATGATGTTAAATGTGCAACTAGAAAAATAATTAATTAATTGCTCCAAAATGCATATAGAGTCGTGTAAATATTAATTAATTAATGAATGTGGTTAACAATATAAATGGGTATGTTTCCTATATTATTTATAATATACACAATATGGGATTTTTAAAATTCTACTAAATGATAAAAGAACCACTCGGCATTTGTTCACAAGCTTGAAAAGGTTAATGAAAAATACTAATATAAATGTAAATTGTATATTTACCAAATATTTTGTATTTTTAAAAATATTATGTTTATTAATACGTTTTACATTACATTAATAATAAGTTGGATAATTCTAAACGCTCAACTACGAAGTATTAGTTTGAGTGCAACTAACACGTGAAAAAGTAAAAAGAAATTGAAAAGTTAAATATCAATAATCAGTAGTAATATAGTTGGGCGAGATTTGTTTGTATTACTATAAAACTGTTTTTTCTATTCTATATAATACTAAAGAGGATTCGATCTCGTACATTTTCTACAAACATTTACCTAACTTATAAAAAAAAAACTGTATTAACTATCCTAATTTCAATTTTCTAGTCATCAGAAAATATATGTGAATTTTGTAAAATATTTACTTGAAAACAACTTCCAAGTTTTAGAAATTAAATTCTTAAGCCCTTCAAAATTATATTTTTAAATTTTGAGTTTCACTAATTTTAAAATTTCAATAATATTCAAGTGAAAAAATTAATTAAAAAATGTAAATAAGTCGTTTTCAAGTGACTTTTACGGCGAATTCAATTTTGTTTTCAGATATTTTATTGGATAAATGGAGTATTTATTTATTTATTTTTTTTTTATTTATTTACAAATGGAAAAGATTGATACTTTTGATCAAGAAAAATAAAATAATTAATTGTGTATTGTATTACTAACATGCGTGAGAGTGCTCTAATATTATTTTAAGTTGTACACACAGTTACACACACTATTGGTAATGTGTATAGTCAGTGACACATTACATACACATTTGTGTAATCTACAAGCACCTACTTGGAAAATTGTTTATATGAATTCCTTAAAAATGGTCCGTATTGAATTCCCTTAATAATTCTTATCGAAGATGTTATTCCTACCGTGTAACAATAATAATATCAATTGTATTCCAATTGCAACTTGAATCAAGTTACTTGATAGAGGCATTTTGGTGAATACAAAATAAAATAATATAATAGGTATGTTTTACACGACCCGATATAAAATAAACACTGTTGTATAGGTTTTTTAAAAATATTTTGTACAATGTAATAGATATTATGTTTGTCGATTGTAACACGATGATAACTATAATATTAATATACTTCATTCGCATCCCCTTGGTAGGAGGAAAGGTGAAATGGATTTCAAGACATCTACTTAGATTTTTTACTTACTTCTAAATAATTACCTGTGTATATTGTATATAGTAAAATAGTAATACGAAAGGAGAAAAAGAATAATGATCACTCCTCCATCAAGCATAATTTTATACCTATCCACAACGCTTATATTTTCTGATCGCGTTGCATTACAAATTTACAATTTTTATATATAGTATAATTATTAGTATATTCAATATTAATATATTATATTATGTATTTTTATACACAATGCAAATAATAAATATATTAGGCAATACATATTTTTATCTAATACTTTATTATAACGAATATTGTACTATTGATTGCTTTCAAAGTCCGTACGATGGCAGATGTGGTATATTGGTGCTAGAACACTTTAGCCTGGGCGTACAAGCTTAGCTATATAGCCATAACCTATCGAAAAGACTATTATTGTGCAAGACCACGCGGGGTAGGATCACTGAAATAATAGAACAATAATTGTATTTGTTAGTATTTGGGCTTTTACCTCTTTTCGGAGGTCTCGGATTATTGGGGAGAAGCGGGACTTCGACCCATATTGCCTATAATGCGATCCTCATCGTGTCACGATAACGGTAAAACTTTAAGTAACCTAACTATACTACTAGGGATATATTATATGCTAACTAAAAAGGTAGTGTCTTAAGAATATTATATATGTAAATGTAAATCACGTAATCAAAAAATGTCTTGAGCTTAGACATAATTTATATAGAATATTTGTCTTGCCGAAAATCGAAAGTCATCGATACGATTTTAATAATTTATAATACATCGATATATCATAATATACCTATTTAGTATATAAACGAATAAAACATTTTCAAGCCCGAAAAGCTCATTTCATCTGTACTCGAGGTTGGGAGGTCTGACATAAATCTATACTTATATTCTTGATCACTTATTCTAATACGAATGTCGATAGGTATTATTTCTTAAACTATATGTTCTTACGTTTTTGAATTAGACTTTACAAAAATGTACAAATTAAAACATTTAATAGAAATTATCAAATACTCGTAAATTGGTGTCAACCCGTCTCGACTATGTATTCGCTATGAACTGTTTCATTACTATGTATTGACCAACGTGTATATTACTCGTATACTACTCGTATATCCTAGTTGCAAAAATACTTATTTCTGTATACCCATTTGCTGGAACATACTTATAGTGATTGCGCAACTTTCAACCAACGTCTTATACTATTCGTTCTTAAAACGAGAACAAAAAACAAACGGACTATAGTTTAGACGAAACTTTAAAAATCATACCTTTCTACTAAAGCTTCGACTGTTTAACGCCAAACTGTGATTATAAAATATATACATTACATTACCTATCGACCGCTCCTCTTATGCAAAAGGTACGCTTCCAACGCGTTTCGTGTCGGTGTGTGTGTGTGTGGGGGGGGTCATCCTCTCGCGCCTATCTATAGACATCTAGACACCTGTACGGGTACTTACATTTTCCCGGTCGGTATGGTAAGGTTCAAGTCTTTGAGTATGGCCGTCTGACCGTACTGTTTGTACGCGCTCCTCACGACTACCGCCGACGAGGGACGGGCCACGACCGTCTGCTGGTTTTCGGCCGGCGCTTCGTCGCGCGTCACCACCGACGCGGTCATGTTGGTCGCGATGTCGTACGCGAACACGGTTCAAAAGCCTCACACGCGTATGCCGACGGGGTGGACGACGACGGGGTGTATGACCTCGGGAAAAGGGTTGGTGGGCACCGCGAAACACCTTCGTCTCCGCAAACCGAAGTAGCGTGTGTCGTTATATATAATATATATAATACTATTGCGGCGCGGTGCGGTGTATTATTATTATTAATATTGGCGATGAGCGATGGCGCACAGACGACGATACGACAATAATCGCATCGGCGGGGCCGAAATGTGTTTAAATAGCGACAATGGTATAATTATAGTTATATTATTATTAATATAAGGAATGCGCGGACGCAAAAACAGCAATGACGTGAGTGATCGACTGATGCGCGCAGGACATTGTGCCACTATATAATAGTCGTCGTGTACTGCTCTGTAATTTGCAGCCGTCGTCGGCACTTTGGGCGACGGCCGACCGTGGCGCGCGAAATCGGTTTGCCCCCTCGACGTTAAGTATTTTTTTTTCTCATACGTCACGATTGTCGTACCAATACTACTCCGCAAACACACACGCACACGCACACAATTCGATCATTATATTATTATTATTATTATTATGTGCGAGTGTTGTGTAGTACGATATCCTGCGCCACGTACCGGCCAGGACGTGATCGAAATAGGTATTTATGAATGGTTGTGTGTGTGCACTTATAAATCGCCACACGAAAAACGTCTGTTTGGCGTTTGCGAATTTTTTATTCGTTCCGATCGACGCGATGCGTAACGCGTACCTATATACCACCTATACCTGCTTATCGTGCATAATATTATACGATGTTATGTACAACGTCGCGTAGGCGTATATAGTAACACGGGTGCACGTGTATAGGCAGACTCAGGCCTGGGAAAAATGTCAAATAATTCGATTTTTAAAATCAAAATCAAAAACCCACAAAATCGATGATTTCCAAAAATCAAATGTATCAATAATGTATATTTAAGTTTATGTTTTTTATAAATCAGTCATACATATAACTATTTAAAATGTATATAAATATACAAATTATATTATGTATTTCTTAACATAATATTATAGCAGCAACTCGGTGAAAATTATTTTAAAATTCATGATTTTGATTTTAATAATTGTTTAATTCTATCTTTAACATCTCTGAAGTAAGGTAGTTGAATCTTAAAGTTTGGAGTATTTTTTTTTCTGTTTTACCTAATAAAATTTATCGCGTTCAATTTTAAAACCATATAGAAAAATTATATTTCGTTAGTAGGTACTTATACTTGATTTGGAAGAACTCGACAGACTTTTAGAGGGTCTTAACCTCTCATGTCTGACTATAAATTTTAATCTGCATTTGTTGTTTCTGTTGCACAAACGTTCAATAAACTTACCAAATTCGTATTCCGCAGAAGTAAGTAAGACAGAGGACCAAAATATATTTTGAGATTTTTGGTTAAATTATTACGCGGACAACTATAAACTTACTCTGCTAAATCCCTTTCAAACTTCTTGCCCGCTTCTCCCGACATAATATTATATAGTTTCTTTTTCGGTTCCAACTTCCTTGACAAATTATGATTCAAATTTTAAATGAATCACTATACCATTGTATATATCAGTATTCTAACTATTCATTTTTTATTTGTATAAATACCTATGTATCTACTTTTAAAATGTCACATATAATTGAATATTTGTCATTGTTATTGATTATGGCCTATGGGGATGTTTACACCGATTTTATTTTTTTAAATATTTTATTAGCTACCTATTACGTAAAATTATAACAATATATCAAACGTAGACGATTACGACTGAAGCTATTAAATAATTAAACTTATGTTTAAAATATGGTTATTTCTTATGTTTTGTAAATTATGTAAAATCCGTATTAAAGCTACCATAAAAAAATAATGAAATGCATTTTGTTTGTGTTTAAGTGATTTTATTTTACAGGAAAACAAATCTTATTTATCGTTTAACACATACGTGCAATGGTAAATATACTACGATGAAAACCGACAAAATAATAATCCGATTCATTATTTATTAATTAATTATTTAAAGAAAGATTATTATACTTATCATTTATTTAACCTACTAAGTAAATTGATTAATGCAAACTAGCTATATGGTATACCTAACCGAATTACAAACCGAGTATAGCAATGTAATAATAGTATGGTGTAGTAAACCCAATTAAAGTAATATAATATTAATATGGTTCACGTTCTATACATAATATACGAATATGTAATAATTGTAAATATTAAGTGCACAGAGGTAAAACACACTGTTGACGCGAATGAGTAGATAATAACTTACACTACTAACCTACCTTCATTTATACTGTCTCGACTTCGACGTAACTGATAAACGTGCTACGTCGTCAATATAATGAATTACATTATGCGTAAACGTGCAGCACAACAGCACCTACTATAATAATATATATATAATGTGAATATTATATAACACGTTAATAGATAAATGTGTTACTCAGTGGCGTGGTGAAATAGAAATTTTTCAGTCTTATGTTTCAGATATGATATGGTTCTCGCTTGTATAGTCGTTTAAAAATATCGACTAAATTTACCGGTTTTTTGATTTATATTTATAACATTTTTTTTTTCAAAATCTTTACAATTTTAATGATACAAGATTCCACACATAATAAGCTATTCTCACTGGGAAATAACTTTAAACAAGTTTAGCGTAAATCCACATATTTTTTTTTTAATTTTGACGAAATTGGATATTTAAACTTAAAATAATGAGTTTTTCACAATCGATTTATATAATTTTGTAATTATTCAAAAATCGTTAATTGTAGAAACTTGAAACATTCCACTGTTACTACAATTATTATTTTCTATACAAAATGAAAAGTTAAAAATTGTTAGACCAAATTTAAGCTCTTTATACTATTACTAACATATTCATATGACTGTACCGTGGTAGGTACATCTGTATTGACATAAAGGTTATTGACCTTTTTTTTTGATTTTAATTTTTGTCAAAAATTATTTTATTATATGCCGTATTTATATAAAAATATTGATAAATTATAAAATATCTTTTAAAATAGAAGCTGATATACACCGTATCCACTGAGAATCATATTTCGTTTTTCAAATTCAATGAATAAATAATGCCATTAATAACGAAAAGTGATCTACTCAATGGTGAGTTACAATTTGTAACTTATACAGTAGAACGAATTATAGCTATTTTATATGTGGCCAGTGACCACGTAGGTACTTGGATTATTAGTTTTTACTGATAACAAGAATGAAAATAATTTTGAGTGGGTCACACAATTTATATCAAACAAATTAAAAGAAAACTCTCCGAAATGTTGTTATTTTGCTTAGCTATTGTCATTAAAGGTATTCAATTCATGTTTACATTGCGTTTTATTACGTAAGCTATTTGATGACATTGGTATTTTGATTATATTATTTGCTGCAGTGGTAGCGCACGATAAATATTATTCGGTATTAACTATGGAGACGTATTATTATAACTGCAATATACTTCGATCAATTGATGTATTTATATGTATAACATTTTCCCATAAACAGTTTTAAACTTAAATATAATTTGTTAAGCAAGCGGACTTTATATATTTTTATTTTTGCCATTTCTCTTAGTCTCTTACCGTTTTTCGTTATGTGTTTTATTGTTTATGCTGTACATTCTTACATTACATAAACGCTCTATATAATTTAAAATAATAGACACACATATTTAATCTAATAAGTTAAGTGTTTAATATTAACATTTAAGTTTAAACAGCGGATAGAAAAAGTATACGACGTATCCAATTATTAAAAATAAATGTTAATTATTAGTACGGTTCGGAAGTTATAAGAGTTGCATATTGTTCTGTATGCTCTCGATTTATAGCGGGCCAAGTTAGAAATCCAAGCTGTACAATGTCGAGTTTAAAAATGCATATTTTGCATATTTCGTCGATTTTAAAGTAAAAGGTGCATATTTCTTGACTTCCATATGCATATCATACACATATTTGATATTTTCTAAAAAACTTTAGAAATAATGAAAATATATTTTTCCTTTTTTACTAATTAGTAATTTTATTCAAAAGTCATTCGTATTTAAGTATTCTTGCTTATATCGCTTAGATATATCGTTACACATTGAATTGTAATAAGGTTTAAATAAATGTACTAAAATGTTTTCCAGTTATTTTAATTTTGGCCCAATTAATATTGATATTTAATCAAAGTAATATACTAAAAACAGTACCTAATATTATGTAATATTATTAATTATTATTAATATTATGTATCTTGACTTATAATCAACGTTCAACAATATACGCTTAAAACAAATAAATTTAATGAATCTTTAAAAAGTACGAATTCTTATCCATGAGATTATATTTTGTTTGTTTAAGAAAAACGTCGGTTCGACCTTTGCCACCTTACAATGGAAATAAACATTTAAGATAGTGCGTTTAGCTGTGTGATATAGACATAATTAAAAAAAAAACATATGATTATATATTTTTAATTAATTTTATTAATTAGTACTTATTTTAATTTTAATGAGCTTATCTTAAACGAGTTGTGCGTGAAAACATAATTTTAATTGATTTACACCTAAACAGTATATTAATAATTAATACGTTATTAAACCTTGTACTTATTATTTTTACTATCAATTTGCAGGCAGTTACGAAAATTATTCGTTTTGTATTATTATGAAGTTATTTTTTTTTTTTTTTAGTTAACATAAAACTTTCTATTTGAATACTTAAAACTCGAAAGTTCTTCGCATGTTATTTTAATCAATTTGAAAATATCGAAAATACGTTATACCTATAAACACATTATGAGAATTTGAAGTTCAAATTTCAAGAAAATTGGAAATTTAAGCAAAAAATAACAATTTTTCCTCTTTTAAATTTAAATAATTTTAATGTTATTCAAATTATGTTAATCATATAAAGACCGAAAGTTTTCACAATAACTTGATTATTATTTTTTATGCCCAACTATTTTAAAAAAATATATAAGTAGGTACACTAATTTTATTTATACCACGAATCTATTTACACCGTCTTGCGTTACTCCTTCTGATTTTGAAATACAGAGAATGATATAATAATCGTTGGACTCAAAATCGTCCCTCGTATACTTATCTCAGCAGTGATTAAGTGATTTATTATTATACATTTAAATTGAATACGTTTATTAAAGTGACTTACTCGACGACGAGAGGTACATAAGGCACATTGGATATCTACCAAACAACAGAGATCTCCGGTTTTTTTTTTAAATACTAAACTATTGTAACTTAATTTTACAATACCAAGTGTTTTGTATGTGATAATAATATTATAATAGATATCAAATTAAACACCAGTAAGTAATATAAAATAATATAGAATCTTTGTTATATAAATATGTCATTCTTTCATTCGGTGTCGTCTCTAAACCATGAAAAATAACTATTTATAACTAGGTTTTTTTTAATACTAATTGGTATTTTTTCCCATAACAATATCTAATAAGATTAAATGTTTTCAACTTTATTATATTTTAATATTTTACCGATTATAGTATTTTTTTAAAAGCATATTTTGAAATCTTTTTGTACGTAAAAACTGAAAAAACTAAATTAACTAGACGAACTAACTAATTTGTTAGGTATACATCAAAATCCATCAAACAATATCACAGCGACTTGAAAAATGTAACTACAATATTATGATATCCAATCATTTACATAATCTAGATACCACCATGTATCTTAAATATCTTCTATATTTTGCTATAATATATGGGTAATTGACACGTGATTACGTGGCTGGGAGTACACCGATAAAAAATATACAATTTATGCGAGCGATAAAATTTCCGGATTAGACTATACACAATTATGTTTGTTGACTTGTCACACCCACCAGTGTCGTAATTATGAATTTTCTTTGGGAGGATTAACATTTTTTTTGGTAGCATACTGTTAACTTCATAATTCGCAATATATATACATATATATACGTGTGTGTATAAATATTGAAAAACTTTAATAAAATAAAACTCTGGGAGACCTATTCCTTTAATTACACCTCAAACACACACTGACATGTTACCACCATAGTGACATAAAATTTTAACTAAATATTAAATACTTGGCCTTATTCCTTATTTCATTTATGAGTCTAATATATATATATATATGGCATACCTACCTGTATTATGATTTGTTTAAAGAAAAAAAAAATCTTAGAACTATACTGCAATTAAAGGAGCACCAATTAAACTATAATAATACGTCATCGGGCGATATTGTACTTTAGGTCATATTTATGGTATAGTTTATAGTTAATGATAGATATGGATCGTGTATAGGATCACAGAAATTAGTTTTACTACTGTGTGCGTAGTACCTGTTGTCATCATATCCAATGAGTCCCACATTAATTATAACTGATATAGTGATATAATAACTATGTATATATTTTTGGTGTTGGCAAAGGAAAACAGAAAAAAAATTTAAAAACCAAAATGTTTGATACTTTTGCAGCAACCTTTATAGAAATTAAAATTTTAATACCTATAGTGAGTCCTATACTATAGTTACGTGTACACCTTAGTCATCTTTCGTACATGGAATTCTGATAAAGGATTTTTAATTTTTCCTGAAATTTCTAAAGGAACTACAGCCCCCTTATACCCATTCCACTCCATAGCGACGCCACAAATTACATTACTCGTGAACTACTGTGTAGTAATTTTCATTTATTACACTTTTCTACTGACTAGGATGCCTACGTGACGGTTCTCCTATAAAAGATTATAATAATAAATAATAATGTCTAAAATATGAGCTGCACGCGATTATCGTTTGACCACTTCAGCGACTTATGTTTTGTAACAGACAGATTCGTTAAAATGAAAACGGAATAATAAAAAGGTTTTGAACATTAATCTATTACGTACACACGGGTATCGCTGTACATCGCCTGTAACGATAATATGCGCAATACTTGGAAATAAAATATGCAACAAACGTATACCTATAGGTGTATAGTGTGTACGCTGCCCTGAAAATGGAACGGTACAATAAGATACACGGTCCGTGAATCGTGATATAGACAATATTATGTTATGTGACGGCAAAATCGACGTCGAGTCAGCCCGATGGATGTTTAATTAAAAATTAAATTATTATTTGGCCGCGTGTCGTATGTATAATAATAATACTGATATAAATATATTATTTAATATTACCCATCAGCTTCTTAGCATTTTTTTCCAATTCAATCGTTTAGGAACCGTACATGGTTAATTCAATGAAATATTATACAATACGGCAATTGACAGCTCGGGCGCTGTGAATATCGAATTGTTGTTCTCTGTACAAAAATATGTCATCAATATTGGCCGATAAATGTACAATAGAGTGTAAAAATTCGACAGCGTTCATCCTTGAGGTCACCTTGAACAGGGTCTAGCGCGCTACGCGTATTGTTATACATTATTAGGTAGTAGGTATAGCTACATCATAACCATGGTTCTTACCTATATATATTTCGTTCGAATCAATGTTAATGATAACATGTTCGATAATAATTTTAATTATTCGTAGTTTTTTGAACAACGTAAATATAATAAAAAACCATTTTCGTGTACCTCGTGTATGTTATCGGTTGATATTGTACTTTATATTTAGTAAACACGGCTATATGCATATAATATTATGTGTGCTTACTGATTAATGTGTGCGTATTTGTATAGATTATCATTTTTGTAATTTCCAGATGGTTTTTTTTAAAGTATGTTTATGTTTTACGTTAATACGAGGTGATTGGCCAAGCATTTTCAAATTATACAAATTTTTTATAACATTTTGAGATTTGTCGATAGAATTTTCCTGCAGTTTTCCCCGTGAAATTGGAAACATTAATAAGGACAACTAGCAACTTTTGCTTGAGTAATAGACATATTCGTTCCAGCAAATTTGTTGAAGAAATATGTGTCTCAATCTCAATTATTGCTAATTGTTACCTTGGTGTGTACGATATTTTATAGCTTTTATGTTATAATAATTGATTAAGGATTATATTTGATTAAATGTGAATTATAACATGATAAATATAGAAAAAACTAAATACTTCAATTGTCTACGACAGTAAAAAGCAATACAATTACATAATAGGCTTTATTTCTTTTACATTGCAAATACATATACTTTGCAAATTATACTTTCCTCTTTAAAAAACTATATTATATATATATATATATATATATACGTATTTTGCATCATCTAATTAAATGTAAGTATGTAAAAATTTAATAATTAATCAAATATATGCAAAATATGAAAATAAACGAATCAATAGAAAAAAAATAATAACTGTGTTATTATATTATTGTATTTATAAATTTATGATATATACTGCCTACCATTGAATTACTGTAATTTGATATTTGTAATAAAATCGCACTGCGCTGTATTTACAACTTAAAGCATATTATCAATTGCTGTATCGAAATAAGGTCATCTACACTATATGCATTACTAAACACTTATAAGCTCCACAACGCTATAACGCTTGTTATTATAATTCTCTAGAAAATTATAGTCTTAATTGATAAGTATAAAATCTGTTTTATAAAAATATAACGACTATATTATATTATCTACCCATAATCTAAGTTTACTAAATATTATAAAAAAAAATTTATATTCATCAATAAACCGATTAATTTCTGGAACAAGAATGTATGCTTAGTGCGATATAACAAGCACGCTCATTCCAAAATTTTAACTTTGATACATTTATTCAAACTCTGATTTTTGGAATTTTAAAATGTATTCAAATACCATATTTTTAAATGCTCGGAACGTTAATAAAAATATTATACAATAGGTATATTCATGATTTAAAAAAAAAAAAAAATGATTTTCGCGATATTTTTTTGTGACTTACTGAGCCATATGAATTCCGTCGTTACATATATTTTACTGTCACGACAAAAATAACGACAACAACAACAATAATAATAATATGTATTTAATTTTACGTCGTACACAAACACATACATCAGGTATCGATTACGTGCATTTTATTATCTACTATATCTATATATGTCTGTGTGTTTACCGATCCCGTCGCGAACGTAAATTCGAAGGTTTCTGTCGACGTAGTTTTTCGGTCGTGCACCATCGCGCGTCTTCGCTGCGAATACTAATTCAAATGGTTTTAAAATAATAATAAAACGAAGTAAAATCATTATATTATCCGACGTTCGCGCGCCCCGGCGCTGTGCGACATCGTTCATCACGCCAATCACGTGCTAACCGTCGCCGACAATGTTGGTGTAACGGCGACAGTGACTACGACGACGGCGGCGGCGAGAGTCCTTGGGAGTGGAAGACGGAATCCAATAACAAGAGACGTGTACACGAATGGAAAATTGAAAATTGTTTAATAATAATAATAATAATACGCGCACTGATTAAGGACTTGCGCGGTGCTTATAATTTGAGACTGCGACATATCGTTTGGGACAAATTGGATTTTTCGAAATGACGAAAATTCTAGGGCCTTTTATATGTTCTATGAAATGGCAGTTTAAAGTAAGTGTATCGCAGTGAGATATGTATATTTACCTATTAAACATTTTTAAAAATATAATTCTAATCTTATACTATAGCTACCTACAATATGTGCCGACGAGAGAGATGACCATGATTAATATTATTGTTTTTATATAACACAAAACACACGCATATATATGTATAGTTGTGTGTGTTTTTTATATTTTGCAGCATAAAGACAACGACAGTAGGTATCAACATTTTATATTAAGCTAGTTTATATATGTTTGATGTTAATAATAATTTATTATAATAATACACTGATGCTAACCTCTATTTTTTCATTTAATAATTTATTTATTAAAATTCTTAAGTATACTAAGATCCGTATGTTTAAATACTTAAATACCCTGTGACGAAAAATGCGACTTTCCCTTCCTAACCAAAACTTCAACATATTACTTAATCGATTATAAGGTCATATTGAAATGCAGTAAACTATCGGGTTAGTTAAAACTTTTTTTCTGTGCAATGATATTTTGTATTACCAGCGAATCTTACAACGATCAGTGAGGAGGCTTTCAAGCATTTCGATTAAATCTGTGGTAGGTACCTACGCCTTAAATTATAACAAGTTTTCAAATTTGATGAGTCCAAAGAGTCTTTGTATAATTACGTGTACTTACTTACTTAATACGATTTTTAATAATATTATGTTTACGTATTATTTTATTGTATACATAATAATATAATGTATAGTATAATAACAAAATAACTGTTGGCCAAATAGATTGGATGTCTGTTTTTATTTTTTAAGTAATATTGGCGTCGATCGTTCAGTGCCAAATAATGACTATACGGTCAGACGACTTTCGGATTTCTATTGCGAAACTCACGTGTGTCAATTAATTGCCGGTGAGAGGTGATGACGGTGAAATTGTACAACTCTCTTATATGCACTTGTACTGCAGAGTTGGATTTATTTTATAAATTTTCGGTTTAAAAGTATAAAACAAAAGTTAAACTTTATTCTTTTAATTTTTTTGTCTCGTTGAATTTTTATTTTATACAGCGTGATTATAATTCAAATAATAGGAAACAAAATAAGCCAAACTTTTGAGTGGTTTGGAATTTTGACTAATTTTAAACGTTTTGCTTTTCTAATTTTTCTATTTATTATTATACATTATCCATAACTAATTTTATATTTGTATTATTAAACTAATAAAAAATCAATTTCTGTTTTATTCACAACAAATGAATGAAATCATTAATTGTATATTTTTGCTTAAAAACTACAAAAAAAAAAAAATGTGTTCCAAGATGTGTAGGTATACAACATTATAATGTTTATCACAAGTAAATATAATTCAAGTATTTTAGTATATATAATTTTTGTATTCTGCATTTTTTGCAATTTTCACGTTTTCCCGATTTTGTATATTTAAATAAACAAAATATTTAACTCAGCTAAATTTATGATTTAGATTAATTAACAATGGTAATAAATTTAATATTTAAAATCTACATACATGTATAACTTGTTTTGTTCATTTTAGGAAATAAAGTTTTTCTAAAAGCATCATCGACAATAAATAAATACAGACAAGAAACTAAAAAGTTTAAGAATTAAAAAATGTGATCAAAAGTTTAAAAGACAATACTATCTGTCTGCAGTGTAGAAAAGTTGAAACTGCTTGTATAAAATAATGCAGTCAAATTTGTTTGGCATTCACGAAATTACACTCATCTGAGTTATCCATTGATCTTACAAACTTGGAAGAATCGTGTAGTGAACTACTTAAAAGTATGAATATGTTTAGAAAAATCGAAGATATTTTAAAAAATGTTTCTGGTCCAAATGGAAAAAAAATGATAAATTTAATAATTTATACATATTAAATATTACTTTCATGCACAAAATTCTAATGTTTTCATATCATTAGTTCCTAAGTTTTTAATAAGCAAAAAAGGTTATTATTAGATCTAGTAGTTCGTTTAAATTTTTCAAAATGCGTAAGTGGTACTTGTATATATAAAAAAGATAAAATAAAGTATATTTTATAAATAAATAGAATAATCTTTGTAGAATATTAAGATACAAAAAATATAGATATTATTTCAATTAAATATAAATTTAGTATGCCGTTTGCGGAGACAATGGCAAGGAAAATGAAATGATTAGGTGTGGGTCAGTAACATTGAACTGAGATTAATAACTTATTTTTATAAAATTTAAGACTTGGAATATTTTTTTGGAATTTGTATTTTAAATTTGCATATACTTTGTACAGTATAGTCATTAATCAATGATATTCTACATGAACTTGAATAAAATAGGTGTTATATATACACATAGGTAAGTAATTAGTAACTGCAGTTTTAAATATTGGTTAAATAATAATAAATATAAAAATCAACTTTATTTTTTTAATTCATTTTTTTAGAAAGGTTTTTTTAATTTATACATAATTGATAAAAACGAAACGAATTGTTTTACAAGGTTATTTATAAATAATTAACGTAGTTAATCTTACTCTTGTGTAATAATGAAATAATGATAACATAACTCGAAAAAATAATTCTGATTTAAAACT
Source organism: Rhopalosiphum maidis (assembly GCF_003676215.2). Lineage (NCBI taxonomy): Eukaryota > Metazoa > Arthropoda > Insecta > Hemiptera > Aphididae > Rhopalosiphum > Rhopalosiphum maidis. The sequence continues at coordinate 49,320,308 of NC_040879.1, forward strand.
CATAACTGAAAGTATAAATCTTTTATGTTAATTTGTATGATTAAAAGTTTGGAAAAGTATATTAAAAAATTATATATTTTAAACGTGTTTATATTATAAAACACAGTTTTTTATGATCATAGTTTGTTGATTTCAAGTGACAACAAATAAAATAATAATTAAAATTTGCGTACGCATTATTACATTATCATATTTTAAAATAATGATTACAATGAGCAAATTTTCACAGAGTTAATGAAACAAACAGTTATCTAACTGTTTACTAATTTTTTATTTGCATATGAAATTTGATGTTCGTCAAAAAACGAACCAAAAAGAGATTTGTATTAAAACAAGTATAATTAACGGTATGAGAAACACTAAACGACTAAACCGTTAAAAAATTCGATTAGTTATTGGAGCAAATATTTTAGTAAACATTAAACAATTTTGATATAAAGTTGTTATTTAATCTTTGCTCCATAGACACACAATGTACTACTATTACTACTAATAATAATAATAATGTCTGATTTAATGACATTACCTAATAAATTATTTATTTATTAATATACATATTATATATAATAATATTATATGTTTTTGGAGTTATACGCGCAATAACGTATAATTCAAAAAATAATTTCTCAAAAAATGTTTATCATGTTTAAATAATATCTTTTATATGTTGATTAATATTTTTTAAATATGTATTTGCTGTTGAACTCTATCTGTCTACATGTGTCGTTACTTATTGCATATCTATAGATAATATATATGTAGATAATCATTCAGAAATTTGGAGCCTAATAATTTTAAATCAAAATGTTTTACAGTAGGTATTCACAATGACATGTCTATTATGTGCGGTTTTTTTTTTGCGTGACTTTCGTTACCATTCGAAACAGTAAAAAATGTTCCAATCTTCAACCTTGAGGGTGGTATCAGCTATAGAAAATTGAATATAGTTAGTATTTTGGGATGCCAAAGTCCAAAAGTGGAAATTCTTTTTTTGATAATAAATAAAAAGAAAACAGGCAATAGCGAGAAAACGGGAATATTTATTTAACAATATGAGTTTCCGACTATGTCGTTAGTTATTTTACTTAATGAAAGAAAGGATAACCGAAACACCTGATATTTACCATCAAATATTTATACTACACAAAATGTTCAAAATATTTTTGTCCATTTAAATCTATTTTTAAAAATTGAAAATATTCTAATTTTTGTAAAACAATATCTTTGAAAAATGAAATGCCATTGAATGGCAATTAAAATGTATGCTGTAATTTAAAAAAAAAGTAAAAACTTAAAAATGTTATGTAAATGTTGTGTTTCAATCATCAATTTTAAATTCGAATCATAGAGAAAATATTTAAATTTGATTTTGATTTAAAGGAGGTTTTACGTTAAGCAAAACATCTTAGAGCGGTTATTATAGCATTAACCGACCACACCAAAGTATATTATAAAGTTATTAAGTATTATTGTTATTATTAGTACAACTGTATAGTCTATAGGCGACTATTTATGAATGAAATGTATATAATATATATTAGAAAAATTAAACGATTAAAAAAATATAATTCATCACAGATTATATTTGTAATATATTACACTTATTATACTTATATCGCTGTTTGTACATAGTATATTATTGTTAACATTTATCAGTAACCGGTTTTTAAGAGATGTCCGACGTATAATTGTATGAATATTATAATCGTTAATAAAAATTACTCGCGTATACGAAAAATTAAAAAATATTAAAAAATGGTTTTCTTGGAAAATAAGGTCTGCTCTGTAAAACACCATCACCGTGTTACGGACGTCGCTATTTTATTATCTTTACTCGTATGGTTTGTTTCTATAGCACACTCTAAATAAAGATATAATACATATTATTACACCTCAGAAAACGAGTTCCTGCAAATCGATACTAAATGATTGGAAAGTGTTTTTGGACATGCTTTGTGCAGTTGGCCTCTAGGCTTTATCCATTCCAGGCGAGTGACAACGTTTTGCAACTCCTCCTCTGGCAAATTATTATATATTTGCGGTGTAATGTGAAGACTATGCATCTCTATACTTAAGCATCCCAAATAAATTTTTTTTACTTCTGAATGTTTGATATAACACGATGACCGTGTCCGCAACAACTAGACGACCGCCAGCGCTCAGAACCATGTAACATGATGAATTATTCTTTATTATATCTACTATATACCCATAACAATTAAATATAAATACAAGGTGATCCATTTAAGTGTCTACTCTTGATCTACTGAAGAGTTTCAACTTTTTTGTAAATAAGATTTTTAAGTAGTTTGATGTCTTTGAAAAACAAAATTTTTAAAATGTTGATTGTTTTTCTCTATCGTATTTTTTTACATTTTTGAATAATAGCATACAAAAAAAAAAAATTTACATATCCAGAAAATTATTCTGAAATATGAAATTATAAATAAATGTAGTAATTGAATAAAGTAAATGGATTTAAGATTATATACATAATATATATGTATAGGCAATACATGAGTAATATGACATACCTTTGTAAAATATAATTTTTTTTAATTCAATTTTAATACTCAACCATAGTAGCATAACATCAGTTGTGGACATGAAATATAATGATAAACTTGATTAGAAACACAATTTTACACTTTAGGTGCCCGTCTAACACATTAAGATAACTAACAATTACCAACTAACTGCAAGTACTAACAACAGTGGATTTAAGTATATTATTTTATTTCTATCAAAACATTGTCCCTATACTGATAAAAATACGTCGGCTGTTGTTTTTCTGTTTATTAACACTACAAAGTCAAAACGCCTGGAAATGATAATGCGTTCGCAGTATACCGTCAACATTTTATCAGGATTTAAACCTAGAATTATAATAATGTTGTTTACGTATAGTAATATACTTGTAAATATTCGACGGATAATATTATTATATTCACGTATTATAACCATCTCACCTTGATGATTATATTCGAAATGATTGCATGTCCGCTTTTGGATAATGACAAAAACTTAAATCAGTACCTATATATAAGCACAACGCGCATTTAACTACGTGCAATTATTCTAGATATATATACAGAGGTGTACACGGCGGACGATCGAGAATAATGGCGAAGTGTCTGTATTATATCCGCAAGCGCATTAATTTAACACGAGTAACATAATATATTATTAGTACGTATACGCCGCTCGCGAATGCCGATAATGCACGCACTCCGCAGAAAACTCGTGTAATATTCATGTGACGTATGCGCCTATTTACAGGTGGGTACATTTCATGCACCGAAGTGTTGGGTACGAGTATATTATTATTATATGGTCACTACCGGTAGCGGACAATTTTACATTAAGTATAGATGCGAAGTCAAGAGGACGCTCAGCATAGTGTTGTTATTTCCCGAAATCAAAAAGCTTGATAACGTTAATACGAATCGCCTCCGGACGATGAGTTGCCTTCCGTCTCGGGAGCGACACACGTATATGAGTACTTACTGTGTACTTATTTTCAACTATGCGATTCCGCGATTATTTTTCGTCACATAAAATAATTGTCAAATGTTACCTAAATGTAACACGCTTCCGCGTAAAAATTGCATCGACTGGGCAATGAGTTATACGATAAAAAAAAAAAAAAACACATAATATAATAGTATGACTATTTGTTTTCAAAATTGTATTGCCGGTATTAAAAATGAAAACGTATAAGTTAAAATTTAAAATACAATCAAATCAATAAAATCAACTATTAATAGTAAAGTATATAAATAAAACTATTATGATAGTTTATCTACATTTTTTTCATTAATATCAACAACTAATTTGAGATAATTATCAGCATAAAAAATTGCTGTTTGCTGAAAAATAATAAATCAACATGAATATTTCTTTTATTACACGTGTTGACTTTCAAATATTATGAATAGGTAGATAGATGTTTAGAGAGACAAACGAACGTATTATTATTATTAATTCAAAATCTATTTCGATTTTCGTTCATAAATTATAATAGTTAAATGTCTATTGTCTATAATATGCTTTTAGTTATATTTGCATATTAATATGATGAGATTGTGTGTTTTGTGTGTTCTAAACATTTGTGTTTACAACAGTCTTTTCTATTATAATACACAATCGACAATCATGATGATATAATTGTACGATGTTTTAACATTAAATTTCTATACAGTATACATAGATGGAAAAAATTATTAATTATATACATAATTTTGGCAACTAATCACGTGTTTAAAGGTCAGATGTTTGAATCATAAAATAATAATTTAAGTAAACTAAACATAAATATTTAAAGCTCAAACTAGTTATTTTTCAAATGTAGACTAGTTAATATCGAATTAATTAAATTAAATTAATCAATTTAAATTAATAAATGGAGATAAAAAAAAATTAATTACGTTTAGTTATAAGTCAATAGTGAACAAACAGAATACTTAACTCTAAAAGTATTAAGTTTACATTGAGAAAAATATGTATTTAACTCAGTCAATAAAAGTTAAATAATTGTTTTAATTACCAAGCTAAATTATATATTATAGTAGTATTACATTTTTTAAATATATCATAATAATTATTTACACTGTATAATATACTAGCTATAATGTTATTTTGGAAAATTACTTATTTTCAATGCTATTAATTTAACAAAAAAATAATTATTATTTAAACAGTTTTGACCACTCCAATTATAGGTTAATAATGCGATACTCATACATGGCATATCACATTATTTTTAATTATCGTATTATTTTAAAAATTGATCGAATAAAGCTAAGTACTCTGTAACTAGTTAAGTTATTAAGTTAATTAGACTACAAAGTAACTACTAACTTTATAACTAGTATAATTAATTATCTCCAAATTTGTTAGTTTTTTTATAAAATCGTTTTTTGAAACTTTTAAAATATACTTACGCCTGAACTTAAAATATTTTTGAAATATTTTCGAGTATGTATATTATGTATGTATGATTTTTCGAACATTTTTCATCCAAGAAAATGTGGCCGGCTTTATAATTTTATGTTAATAAAAAATACATATTATAGATTCCCTGATATTTGGGTGTTTATGATTTAGATTATATAATCATATTAAAAAATATGTCTATTATTAAAAATAGATCGTAGATGATTGCAGAAATAATAATTCGGAAAATTAAAATACAAATTCGTATAATATTTAAACAGGTTTTAGTTTTAAGATAATTACCATAATAAGTAAGTGATGTAGATGAAATTATGAAAAAAAAATGTTTAAGGATTTTAATTATGTAGGCTTTGTGTGTATCAAGGATTTAGATTCTAAACCTTAGAAAATGTTTTTTGTACGTCCGTGTTTAGGAATAATTAAGTGAGATAATTGAACTATTCAATATTACATTATATAATAGGTTTGATTAAATTAATTTATAACAAGATATAACATAATTTGGTTGGGCACATTATGATAGTTGTATCGACCCACCACATAGGTGTATAAAATGTCTTACCCCGCCAGCACAAGGTCATCTGTATCTATTTAAATCTAATAATGCAATAGGTATTTTCACAATGCCTGATATCTTCCACGTAAGTCTAGTATTATAGCATGTGAGATGTGAATATATTTATTCTAAACAGATTAAATACATCCTAGTTTCTACAATAATTTAACTTGTATTTTATAATATTATAATCTATAATCATGTTAGTATATTGTCAGTTGGTATGGTATGTATAGTACCATTCAAATAACAAACGTTATTAAATTATTTTTAAATTAATTTTAATGAATTATTTTCCCTCAATATTTAATACTGGCATTCAAATTTTTCGTCGAAAACAAATCATTATCAACTTCATGTGTGAATTTTAGAGATAATTAGGAAATTGTGTTATATTTTTGGTTTAATCCTGTGTAATTATGAGATATTAATTATTATAAGTATATTATTATATTAATTGAAAAATTCACTGAAAAAATTAACTACATATATATTTACAAGTATTAATTTAGAATTTAAAAATAAGTACTCACAAATTAAGATTTTTCATTAGAACAAATTATATTTTAATCGATATTGTTGAATACCACTACTTATTTTAGTATATTAGGTTTATGTCTTCTATTTTAATTCTTTAATGTTTAAAAATATGGTACAATAAATAAAATAAATAAATGTATTACTAAAAGTTATAATTTAAAATAATGTTGTGTTTGTTGAGTTTCTTCGTCTATTCTCAGCGATGATTTTCTTTTATGCTTTTAAATTATTTTAAATGTAAATAAAATTATAGCAATGGGTTGGAATAATTATCTGCACTCCCCTTCCCTATCCCCAGCGTAAAATCCCTTAATATGCCACTGATTTTGAACAACGTATACTTATAGATTGGACTCTACAATATTGTACATGGCTCTGATCGGTTATCCCACGCGATTGTACACACTTTACACCATCCTTTTTTTCGGCATTGGTTTGTTCATACTAAACCTTCTAATAATTTAAAACACAGAATAGGTATAAATAAAGTATTAGCTGTGTGGACTTGCACAAACTCATATTTTTTCTTCGTTTATATTGGCATGTACCGTCTGTTGGTCTAAAACGTGAAAATATTGTTTATCTGTACATAGACACCAACAAATCTAACGAATAATTAATATTAAATACCATAGATAGCCGTGTCGTGCGTATTTTATGGACATAAAATAATAATATAGCTACGATTATAAGTGGACACGTGAGATATGAATACTAATGTATTAATTTGTATACATTTGATTGCTGTAACGTCGTATCTGCCGCACGATCCGTTTCCTAATTTGTAGGTCACGTCCATTATAATATTATACATAACTTAGCAGAAGGCTAAAATCATAAAATTAAACAGGCCTGTATTGTACCCATCACATGACATATAGCACAGTTTTTAAAATTAGTTAGGCAAATTATCTTATAACTCGCAACACGGTGGCACCTTAAGCTCGGTCGACGGGGTTGATTAGATATTTTTTATCAGAAAACGTTTCTGCGGGCATCATTTGAGTTGAACTCGTGTTGGAGCTTAGGAATTCTCTTGTTTACAACATGTTTTTTAATTAATACAAATCATACAAAAATACAAAAAAAAAAAAAATCAAAAATCAAAAGCATAGTTGAGACGGAAAAAAATATACGAACAGTTGAATAAGAATATAGGCAAGCATAATATATTATATAGAGTTTGTTGCATCGTATTCACGAAGAAGCCCATGGAAAATGTATTCTTTGAACGTCTTTACATCGTTAGGGAGATATATTGGCCACTTCGCGTGTGGCATTAAATTCTAATGTCTCGATGAACAAATACACGTATATACTCGTACGTTGGATACAGTCGATACAGGTATCTAACGCATAACGTATTATTTAATCGTTTACTAAAACTAATGCTGGCACTCTATTATGGACAATGTTATAAGCTGTTAATGGAGTATTAATGGTATCGGGATTTAATAATAATAAATATATAATATATGTATTACATATCATATTAGATCTCAATAAATACTGTTTTTATGCTATTCCTCATGTTTAAAAAAAATTGTAATTTTTATTTACAAACATATTAGTATATCAATTGCTTTTTTTTTGTTGTTGTAGAGACTCGATACGAAGAACTTCTTGGGTGTAATAACCACTTTATTCAATTGATGGCTAATAATATCAGTTCATTGATACGCTTTAAAAACATGACGTTAAATTAGAAAACATAATGCGTCACATACTCACATTTATAAATTTACTCCTTAGTCCTTACTATATGAAATTGTTCTGTCAAGAATCGACATAAATAACATTTGGTGACTGTATAATAATATACTATATAATGGTATAGTTTATAATATTGTTTTAAATTGGGAAGTGTGGAATGATTACAATCAAAAGTGTGTGTATCTTTATGGTATCGTTTATGGCATAATTTAAACATTTATGGCTGTTCTGAGAAATGTACAATTTCAGTTTTGCATGCTATATATTCCTAGTTCAGCAATGGATCCAACAAATCGAACATCATTTATCAATAATCACAAAATATAATATATTATTTTCCACATACGCGAAAAATTTAAAACACTCCTGCAATTTCAATAGTCACCGTTATTTGAGTTTATAAAAAAATGGCCATGAGGAATATATAATTTCCATATTCCTTAATCCTTACCATATTATGATAACGGCAATGTTACATTATTATAGATATTTAATTAAGTCAATGGGTGGATTTAACTTAAACATAAATAAAAAGTCGAACAGGGCACTGAGAATTTATAAAAATGACCCAGAATCCCGGATACGATGTAGATAACGAAATAATTGTTATTTTCAAACTAACAATTTTTCAAATGTATTTTTACTTGTCCAAACTTATTTGATACTAACTTTGCAATAGCAAAATATAATATTCTTCATTTTTTTTTAATACACTCGTACAAATATGTATGTAAAATAAATATTTTATTTAATGCGCGGTAAATAATAATAATAATAATAATATAATATAATATAATATATGTATAATCATACATTATGTATGTGCAAAATACACTTTTAAATATATCTTCCTGATTCATATAGTTTAACGAAACACATAATATTTATTTAAATGAAAAATAATAAATAAATGTATATTTTACTAGTGGTCTGGTTAAAATCAATATACTCCGACGAGCGGAAGCATTATTGTGTATAATATGTAATATTATATTTGTGTATTTACTCTGTAGGTACATATTACATAATATATTCTTGTTTCCTAGTTTGAACTTTTCAGAGTGGGAAGCTGTTTGACCTTATAATATTACAAGACCGCGGAGTAAACAAAAATTTTAATGAAATCGAAACATTCATATAGTGCTATGATAATTGACGCTATTTCGATAATTATTTCACTGTAGATCAATGAACGATGTAAATAGACTATACTGATACACGATATAGATATTTACCTACACAAATAACCATAACTAAACACATCTTGATTATAATAGTTTTTACTATTTTATCATAAATAATCGATTTCAGAAACGCTATCAAATCGTTAAACTGAACTTGGCTTATCATTGCCATAATAAATTTATTAATTTTAACAAAACGCAAAGACATAAAAATACGTTTATTTCACAGTTCATAACCACTTACATATTATATAATCTACTCTAGATTTATATTAGTTAAGCTCATTAAATTAATCAAAAGTAGTATTCTAAAAAGTAATTAATTATTCAGTTATTCATATTGTATCATATAAATTATAAACACATATGACGTATTGCTTTAACGGTTTTGGAAATTTGGAATTGACACGATTATGATACAACTGCAAGTTTTTCTGTTACAGTGATTTAAATAATGTTTTATATTTAATAAATAAAAAATAATAGGTATTATGAAAGACGTAAAATGAATGAAAATTAAATCATTCAAAAAATATACACACGAGTTTATAAAAACAAACTGCTAGGTAATCTGCTTGACTAGGTCACTGTATACAATTTTTAAATGTATTAATACGATTTTTAATTTTTAAATGTACTAATATGTTATAAAAAAAAAATTATGCATTATTAATTCTTTAATTCCCTTGAAAAACGAAATTATACGTATCTACGCTACATTATAGAATAATTAACTAACAGAACGGCTCTCAAACTGTGAGGAGCGCTTCCCTTTGTTATGAAAAATAAAAATACTGATTTTAAAAATTGTAGACAAAAACGTATAAAACAAATGTTGAAAACACAGTTTTATGACATTTTTGAATCAAGCCTATTATATTTACTTTACGAAAAATTGACCAATTTCAAATACATAGTTAGAAATGATAATAAATTACTTATAAGTTATAAACAGACTTGAATTCAATTTTCGTGTTTAAAAATTAAATGGATAAATACTATTCCAAAAACTACCAACCTCAATATACCTAAAGTTAGTAGGTTCCTATTATTAATACTAATATGAAGTTTTTGGATCATTCTATGTACCTATATATATAATCAATTTAATAATAGTTCACATATTATACGAGTACAACTAATACATCGTTTGCAATCTCCAAAGCTTTTATTATGCAGTACGCAATTTAACAACATTAAAAATTTAAAAAATGTGAATACGTAATTATATGTTACTGATTATAAGGTACCAAAAATATAGTTAAATAATAACATACAAAAATTATTAGGTATTTGATAGTCATTAAAACGTTCCACTGTTGTAATTTAGTTATTAGGTAATTTATAGTCTTTGCTTGAATCGAACAGGTAATATTAAAATATTGTAAAACCGAATGAATGAAATATTCTGATTCCTCGTTTTACTACTCAATAACCATTAACAATTTATAATAAGTTACAATAAGTTGTAGGTACATACACGATTGCCAATATATTTAAATGTGTACCATACATTTTAGTCAGTAAAATTCAGTCAACAACCGTTCCTAAACTAAAAACAATATCTCAAAATCTCAAACTTATTAGGAATGATATATTTTATACTTAAAAATAACTGTAGAAAAATAATCACAACGATATTAATCATGTTATGTTTGAACTTAAAAATAAAAGCTGTTTGTAATAACTATTGTACATATTACCTATATGTTATGTATAATATAAAACTCTCCGGTTAAATTTGTAAATTTCGATCACTTGGTTGATGTACCATGATCACGTGCGCGTGTATGAAACCGAAAACTCAATACTTATTGAATTCATCATAAAATTAGGTCATGGGCAAGCGTAAGATCGAACAACAATATATTATAACACACACGTTTGAACATCCTATTATACGAGCTCGTATAAAAGACTAATTATTATAAAAAAAAAAAAAATATTTAATAACGTATAATGCGAGGACAATAGAAAAACATTTATAGACTTATAGTAGTTGAAGTGAATTGATAGTTAATATAATAATATTAATATATTATACACTGCGACTTATCTCGATTTATTTGTCTTTGGATATAATAATAATATATATGTACATATACTTAAAAACTACTCAACTATTTAACTTTTAATTTTTTTAAGGTTTTTTTGTTATGCTTAAGCCTAAGGAATGTCCTGTGTCACCTGTGGTGGTATAAACTTTAATTTTCAAATAAACACCTAATTTTTAACTGTAATTATTTAATGGATATTTTTTTTATTTTTTAATAATTTTGAAAATTCAAAAGTGTAGTTTTTCAGTTTTTAAAATGTTTATATTAAGGATAATAGCTAGTCCTTAAAAATAGTTTTACAAAAATTTAAAATTAATGTGATATCGGATCTAGTATTTATTATACTCGATCAATTTTTATACATAATACTTTTTGATAGATTAATATAAAATAGTTTATTAGTACTTCAAATTACCATATTATGCTTAGTGCATAAAATCAAATAACTCAAAACAATTCTTTTGAATTTTGAATTGTTGAATGTTAACATTTTCATAAATATAAAATAATCCACTAAATAATTTATAATAATAACGAGTAGATTGTCATTAGAAAAAAAATGTTTACACACATTTTTGAATCTTTGCAGGATACTTCGTAAGTTGTACAATAAATTTAAAAATTTAAAAAACAGGATCTAAAAGCAACCTTCAAAATTATATGAAACACCTGACTACTAAAATTCAGTGCGGACAGAAAATTGTTATAAATTGATAATTAACTGTTATATTGCTTCTATAATTTAAAATTAACAAAAATAAGTAAAATACGAGTATATAGGTATGCATTTATTGAATTCTTCATTAATACGAAAGAATAAATTATGTCGATGTATTATCATGTTATAATATACTATATAGGTAGGTATTATTATATTATTGTTAAATCGAATAAAATTCGCCTATTAAAATATCAAACACTTATTTACCTATCAAGCTGTTCCACGAATAAAAATGCAATCATCTTTCATGATTTTGTTCAACTTTATTTGTAATAATAATAAAATATATTTTCAATTTTTGTTACCGCTACAGCTATGTACAATTTACCTAGGCAGTTACCTATTGACGAATTCAATGAACGCTTATATATAGTTCATTGAAAGATAATATAATATGCATTTTAAATCATGGATAAACCACCCGTGCGTATTGATACCCCGTGGAACGAGACACGCGATGACCGCGCATAATATTATTATTATTATTATATTTCGCGTACTGCTGCCGAATTCGATACCTATTCATAATTTCATGATATCTTTATATTAAGTGTATACTACCAAGTGTATATTATATTTTTAATTATGTAGCGATGGCACGCAGCACAGCGGTCAACTTTCGTTGTCTCGTTCAATGTCAAATACTACATTATGTTATAATACTAGTTCGATTGTTTTTTTTTTCTATCTCATGACTTTTGTCCCAGGTCCGCGTGTAAATAGGTACAGAACTGCTGGTACAGCTGGTTCATACCTGCCTGTCTATGAGTTTAGTATGTGTCTGCGTAAATCAAACAGCGCGTAACAGTCAGCGGTAGATATTAACACTATTATATCCAGTGATAGGTGGATGTTTTAATATTTCTTTACCTAGGTATATCATAATAATATGTCCTGCGTGGATTTAATTTCCTAAATGAAACATTTTTACTTTGCACGATGCAAACAAGTTTAAAGATCAACAAACTATTAAGGCACGTTACGAGCATAATCCATTGTCTTATAATATCGGTTACAAAGTATCTAATACCAATGTCATTTGAACGAGTTTTCTACGAAGAGGTTATTTAAATATTTATATATATATACATTAATATTATAATAATCAACCGAAATATAATGTGATCGAATCGAAAAAAATCACTCAAGACAACGTACCCGTGTTAACTCCGCCTTATCAAGAGGACGTCATACCCGCATGTGTTTGATGTCTTACGAACGTAGCATAGCAAATTTGCGTTCAGCGGATTCAATTTTATGCTGTTAGCTTTAATATTAGAGTCAATTTACCTATTATCAAACTTAAAGGTAATAATATTGTCTGGGGCATCTCATAGGCTTTTATTGATATATTAATTTTCAAGTAAGTTAGGAGTATGAAATTATTAAATATTTGAAAATGTTCATAATTCACTAAAAAATTAAAATATCGTAAAAAACCGATGAGGGACACAAATAATGTTCTTGCCTAAAAGTTTGATAATAAGGAGTATTCACTCTAATATTATAACTAAAAGCACAAGATTGAAACTGGTGAACGAAAATTTACTTGACAACACATGCGGGTGAACGTCCTCTTAACGTTCAACAAAACAAAATGTACGTTCAGGGCAGGTGAGAACTTTGATGGGCCCCAAGGTTGATCAATTCCGGGCCCTTTTACTTATATATATATGTACTTATTTTATACTTAACTGCCCCCCTAGAGATCCGGGCCCCGGGGCTCTGGCCCCTTCTGTCCCACCCTCTCACCGTCGAACATAAGAGCGAATGAACTTGAACCTATTTAAATTGCATTCATGTTTTGAATAGGTAGTCTACTACAAAGTAGTAGTTGTAAACATAGACAATTGTTTTCATGACGGGCAAATGTAATTTATTAATTATTTACATTTTTCGCCGTACATAGAACTATAGGCAGTAGTCATTGGCTTGATTGCTGTACTATTCACGACACATTTTAAATGTCACTTTGAAAACAGATCATACGTAGTAGGATAATTAAGTTTACGGAATTCGTTAGGACAATTACATTATAATAAACCTATCGTTGGACGCGTATCGACTTGGATTTCCCGCGAGTACCTATTATACGACTATACCTACATGTAAAGTAAGGCAATGCCGCTATGCAGCACACAGCCGTACAGTGACTTTTCCGTATCATTTAATGTACCTATCGGTTAAAACACGTTTCAAACATAGGTACCTACCAGCCCTGGTTTATAATAAAACGCGAAAACGAACGATTTGTACTCTGTGCTGTGTCAAGTTCACTGCCGCATATTTCTTCATTTATGGCATTCCGGCGTCCTAGTTACTTATTTGTTTAGGTACGTATACCCAATAATTGCTAAATATGGTATTTGCGGAAACCAATTAATTATTATATGTCCGAGTGAGAATGACAACGTTGTATATACATATTTTTTTTCAAACAATATAAAATATTGTGTTTCAAAAAAAAATATTCAACGACACTTCGCTGGCTAACTGCTGAGTGCTGACCGATGCACTTATTTTATAATTCATTCATAATAATCGTGTAGTAATGCAGTACAATATATTTTTACTATTTAAATCGAATACAAATATTGTAATACCTATAAAAAATTAAATTATTTGTGAATTTTTCACATTAAAAAATAAAATAATAAATATAATATTACTATTTATACATAATTGGCAATATCTAATTAAACATTTCAATTTACTTTCTATCAAAATATAAATAAATAGAATATTATGTAAATCAGGCAACGTAATATTATCAGGCTTCAATAAGAGTTTACCTACCTAATAATATGACATTTGTTACTTTTAGACGTTACTCATCAGTTGTGCCGATAACTATGTACCTATAACTGTATAAGTATTGCGGATGCTATATCTAATTTAGGTGGGCGGTGCCGGGTAGTCAATAGTAGTCCTTAAGAATATAGGAAATAGGTATACAACACAAGTTATAGATATTTAGATAAAAGTATATGTTATCCGTACTTAAGTAAAACAAATTCATTGCTTACTAGTACTTTCTCTATATCAAATTTTATTTGTACGCATTACCATTTGAAACTGACATCAGCGGCTCAGCGCCACTGTTATTCATATCAGAATACCTATAGTTAAGTTATCCATGTTAAGTATAATAATACATTGTGTCCGTAACCTAACCAATTATTATGCTTAAATATAAAGCTATGACATAATATAATAACTGGCTGATTAACACATGTGTGTGTGATAAATTATGTAAATAACACGTTCTGATTATATTATAATTATTACTTGTTACCTTTTTTACGAAAACCATAATAATAAATTCGTATCGCCCACGCTTTTAGCATTGATCAAAAATTATTTTTGTGTTTGATATTTTAAAAGCTGTTAAAAAAAAGATATTTACTTTGTACTTACTCGATGAGGGAGAACTTGAATTTTTTTTTTTTGGAGGAGGAGGGTGATCTAAACTTCTCAAAGCCACCCTATCATTAATTCAGGCAAATAGTCAACGAGTAATTTGTACAGCCGTTATAGGCACCTATGTACTATAACATATTATATAAATAAATCGATACATTCACGACCGTTGAGTCTATAATATGATTATTATATTTATTATTATTTAATGTATATGATGTAAATACAGTAAAAAAAATTCATACAGTACTTACAATACGTCTTAATTACATTTTACCATTGATTTATCAAAAAACTTGAAAACCTAATTCAAGATACCTCATAAGGTTTTTTTATAGCTATTTAAAAATATTAAAGATACATAGGCACGATTTTATCTACAAGAATTTGAAATTAAATTTGAAACAAATTAGATATTTAAACAAAGAATAATGATTTTAGTTCTTTTATAACAGTTTTAAAATATTATTCATGGATAACTGAAAATTATAATATTAGATTTTATGCACATAACGCCTTTTATAAATACAATATTTTTGACAAAAAATAATTCAATCTACCATATTACTATTACTTTTATACTTCTTTCGTATTTTTAAATTTTTTTTATGCTTATTCAGTTAGTTTTTATAGTGAAATTTTATAGATCCGGATCCCGTGCATAAAATCACATATGAAAAAAAAAAATGTTAAGTTTCTCTAATATGATGGTGGATGATGCAGACATGGTTACATGAATGTATCGTTTAAAATTTCTCAATATATATTTCTTTTACGTGTAACTACTTGCAATTTACTACATAATTATATCTCTACTAACGCTTAACAGTACTGTAATATCCTAATTGCAAATTAATTACGTTATTATTATATATTGCAGCATAAAGATCTGATTTTTTAAATTTTTATTTTACATTAATAAACACCATGCCATATTGTACATTATACGGACCCTTATTATTCTGAGTTTTAATTTAATATTTTCTTAATTGTGTATAATGTATTATTTTTTAAATATAGTATAGGTACATATTATGTAATTAAATGGTTCTAAGTCTCTTTATTAATTATTTTTTTGCACTCTAAATCTTATTAGGTCTTAGCTTCTATAAAGTACGAGTTTATATATTATGTTTCTTATTTATGATTTATTAAGTGCCCCCCATACCCTTCCATTATAAATGTTCTAAATCCATGCCTGCAACGATTTTATATACATTTTCGTCAATATTATAGGTGTATGCTAATTAATATTATGATATCGATGGTTAAGTGGTCCCAATTTTTTTTCATCGAATTGATCTTTATTTTATACTATTTATCGTTTGAAACTTTTTTGAATTCAAGCTATTAAATAAATAAAGTTAAAACGTTTTATAAATATGTCCTAAACTCACAAAACATGTATGTGCTTAACCATTGATATATTATTATGTACCCTATACAAATAGCTACTACCTATATTATTACACTGTGTGTCAAAAATTACAAGATATAGAATTTCTAATTTTTCTTGTAAATACGTATAATATTAATTACTTTTTTAGAACCAAATTATTATACCTATTCCATATGTATTTGTATACAATGTTAAAATATTGATGCGTATAAAATAAATATAATCAAAATTATGTTTAGTTTTTTTTTTTTTATTAAATCTGACAGTTCTTACTCCAGCAACCATATAACTACATGTCAAATTTGTATTAATTATAGTGATATAAATACATAATATTATGTGATCTCTATTTTTTTTCCAAGGCTGTGGAAATTTCATTATTTTTTGTCATCGATCATTATATCAGTCTTGAAATGGGCATTGACGTAATAAAAAAAAGGAAAGTGAGTGTCCCTTTAAATTATCATAGTATACGTTAAAATTTTCAAGTACCCACGAGGCACGAATAATATTTTTGAATTAAATGAAAAATAATTTTTTCCAAATTTGGACTGAAAATGTATTTATAATAAAATCATGTTCATAAATACATGTATACACTTTTTTTTTTGTTACATTATGTATCTCTTATAGGGAATCTTGTATTAATTTTATTTCTTTAAGCTTTTGATCTAACGGCAATTTTTTTATCAATAAAAGGTGTCAAAGTATTTTGAAAATTATATCATGTTTAAAAATACTAATATAAACATTTGGTACACAATTAAAGTATATACTACAGTTATTCAGTTTTTAATCACAACCGAATAAGAAAATTTTGAAAAAAAAATCCAATTTTCCATAACTTTTTTTTATTAATTAATGAAAAAAGTACTGGACATTTATTTTATTTTGACTCTCCGAAGTATCAACTAGTTTTACTTTTCTATTATTAAAGCTATTTTGAATGTTACATACGAAGTACATTAATCGATACAAGTTGGTCCAGTATAACCTAAATCTTATTACCTTAGGTTATAATATAATTTAAACTATATTAATAAATATTAAATACTCAACAATTTTTTATTGTACTGTTATTTTTCTAAAAAAAAAAAATCAAGTAACTACCAAAAAAATGATATGATATATAATTTTAAGATACAAAAATTATACAGTATATATAAAAAAAAATTTACCAATTTAATATAATATTCATAATTTTTCTCAAAATATTTTTTCCCTGAGAATTACATTACATTTAATATTACCTATATAATTATTAAAACAAAATTGTCACGAAATAAAATTAGAACTAATAGCCTTATCAATAATAAAATAACATAATAGGTATATTATCTACTTACATACTGCCACTCGAGACTTTCATATTAAATCCATCTAGTACTATGTAATCTGGAGGATAAATTTTGCAAGCATTTTTTACTTCTACGGCATACTCAGGTCTTTGGTCCATTATGTATCCAAATGTACGAATAACGATAAACGAATCACGACCTATGAGCTACAGATAACTATTTCAAATAACCTTAATGTTACATTGAACAAACTATATAAATGATAGTTTCCATAAAAAAAAATTCAGCTTCAGTCACGGTCGTTCAGTTTTGAGATACATGTGGTAGGAATAATTTTTTTTTCTCTTTTCTATGTAATAATATTAAATAGATAATTATTTAGGTAACTACTTTATATAAGATAATTAGATAAATTAATAGTGTACTAAACCGTTTAATAAATCAATACAGTATTATCGTTTTTTCTATAAATTAATTTACACTGTGCATTGAGTAAAAATTATTAAAATAGAACTAGTTAAAATAAAATATAACCTAATATATTATATCACTTCACATTTGATATACCAACATAAATATTTAATATTCAAATGCTGTTAATAACATATTTAATAAATAATTAATATTTAACTTAATAGTTATAAGTTTCTAAAAATTTACTTGATACTTTAACTATCTGCGTGAATCACATTTCGCAATCAACACATCATCTAGTTAATTGTTGAACTTTAGCTTAATATCTTCACACTTTTAAATGTAAAAACCAACGTTCATTGTAGTGATTGTAAATTTAAATCGGACTAAAGACGTTAAATAGTTGTGTTTAATTATTGATAAATCGCTCAAACAATACAAAAATACAAGTTAACACAGATAATTAAAAAGTTATACATTACAAATTTATAATAATAAAACATATCGTTAATATTTATTTACTCAAAACAGTTTATTTAACTTAATTTTTTCCTATGGAATTTCAATATGGGATATTACTGTAGTAGTACTTATGAAATACATTCAACTCTTCCGATTACTACTTATTTGAATGGTTTAGTGAAGTTAATTTTTGATAGGACAAGGTTACATATACTTATAGGTATCCTTCTATATTCTATTATACAAAGAATTTAATATTGCCCCAGTTATTATTATATATTTTAAAATTACTCTGCAACTTATGAACACATATAAATACCTATCATGTAAACCTGTAGATATCCAGATATATAATACTAAAAACAAACTCTAAGTACCTAACTTAAACACGATATAATATACAATTTATAATAATATTGTTTGCCAACAAAAATCGATTAACAAAAGCATTCAGTTCTTTAAAAATCTTGTAATTAAATAAATTGATATTGGTACCTTTCTTTTTTTAAATTTTATTTTTACATTAAATTTTAACCATCATATTATAGTAATTTAATTTAACTATTTTATTGTTAATCTCATTCCATACGGCATGTCATATATGAAACAGTGTAAATAATTATTAAGACAATTCTATTTTTAATATTTATTTTGTTTAATTTTGATTTTTTTTTTTTTTTTGATAATTATTTAACTCCGTGATGTAGCTATGTTATTGCATTATTCTATTAAAATATGTCATTAGTTTTTTATTCTTAAAAATAGAAAAAAAAATTTATTGGAGTTAATGTATTTTTAAATATTAATTATTAATTAGGTATATTAAATTATGATTCAATAATTATTTTTAAATATACATTATTTTTTTGTTGCAATTAAATAAAAAAGCAGATTGGTTCGGATAATATTAAAGTTTAACTATCTATAAATTTGTTATTTTCAATCATTTAATTAGGTAAAAAAATATTGTCAATACCATTATGACATTTTTTTTTAATTGTGTAGATTACTTACGTAGATATATTGAGAAAATATTTATTTTTATATTAGTGTTATAATATATTTATTTATATGAATATTTGAAAAACAATTAAATTATATTTGTTATAAGAGTAAAATACGCATCACGCGCATATCTAAGTTAATTGTTTTTGTCATTTTTGTTATTTATAAATGTTTGATTTTAATAGACTAAACTGGTACGTACATTGCAGCACCACACATGGCACATAAATAGTATTGTTGTTGTACCTATTTACTATGTATAAGTATAATATAACTACTAATATTATCAATACTCAATTTTGACAATACCAGTCGTATAATTTTTTTGAGGGTGAGGATATCCTCCATGTCTAGACATCATAAAAATAGCCTAATGTATCAGTATTCTACTTATTCCTATTAAAATATTTATATCCAAACGGTAAAAGTGAAATTATTATATTACGAGTATACGCGCCTATGAGCCTATATGGTCTATCTACCAAACATATATTATTTACCTAGAAACCAGTGGAGGACGGATTAGGACTTTTTTCATTAGGTAGACTTTGCCTGGTCAGGCAACTCACATAAGCTATTGATTCATTTACAAATATTAATTAAAAGCATTCTGTTTAAAGGAATATTTGATGTATAGATGTATTAATATTGATACTGAATACGTCAATAAATTGTTAAAAACAAAAGTAATTAATTAGATAAAAAATTTATAAATTATATATATTTTTTTAAAAAAATTGTATATTACAAATTCAGTTTTATTAAATGCAAAATATGAGTAATTTAGTAATTTATTTAGTAATAAATGACTAATTTGAGAGGATTATTTATGTTCTCAAAAAAAAAAAAAATAAATAAATAAATAAACAGATAATAGAAAAGTTAATCGGATTGGCTATACTTTTATATACTTAAACCCATTAGTCAAAAAAACTGCAAGAGTATTTTTGCAATACCATCAAAATTAAATATCCCAATATTTATCAGACATCTCAAAAAAAAAAATAAAAACAATTAATATTTATATTAGTTTTGACATGTTGGCATGTTAACATGACTGTTTAAAAATCAAATTTTGATATGATTGGATATTAATAAAAAAATAACAATTTTAATTTTTTTTGTTGTCGTTCTAAAATTATAAATCACGGAAACTTAAAATACTAAACCATTACTCAAATCATCATTTTCAACACTCTGTGAAAAAAAAAAGTTAAATTAATTATTATAGCTATTTATAGACATTTAACATTTTTTGTGTTTATAAAAATTGAAATGCTTGGTTCAAACACTTGAAAAGATCCTTCGTACGTTGTTTTTATGGAAATTTAAAAATATCGAAAAAAATATTAAACAATTTTTTTTTATTTACATTTTAAGTTGGAATAGGAGCAGCAATAGATATTTAAACGATTTTAGTTTATTTTGTTTTAATTTAAAAAACATTCAAGGAACTAAAACGTTTCTTCATTGTGTATATTATTATTTACATAAAATTATATTTTAAAAATATTTAGTTTATTCTCAAGCTATTTATATTATGAATCTATTGTTCTACAACACTTCGATAATAATTTAAAAACGAATATCATCGATAATATTATTATATGAATGTATAATATTATAAAATATTACAATAAATGCGATATTTTTGGCAAAAATTAGTTCAACCAGTTATTATTCCGTATTACTAATTAGTAATTATAGTAGTATAAATATAAAATAAAACATAATACTATAATATAAATATATAAAAAATTGGTGTTGCTATTCAAAAAAAATGAGTACTGAGTTGTACCATACATGCACGTATCGAAAGGATTAAAAATTTGACATTTATCTAAAAATGTGTATTTAAGTACCTATTACTCCCTTTTATTTGGTAAAAATTCCATTTAAATACAAGATCTTAGATCATCAAACTGCGAAATATTTAGTGGTACCTCTTAGCGTGAACACACATTAATAAATATGTCTACCAGAAAGTTAAAATATTGTAAAGAACAATTGATTATATGAAGTCCAGTTTTTACGACATTGCATATTCACCCGTAATATAATTATTTATCCTTAAACAATTTTTGTTATTTTGTTGTAATTCATAAACGAATAACCATATAGATATAATAAATCTTCTGTAAATATGTTTATATTATCAATTTCTAAACATGAGATATTTTGACACTTTTTAAGCTATTTAAAAATATTTGATATTTTCGATATTTTTTTTTTCTATTTTCTATCGATAAAACAAAGAGTAGTAAGTTGCTCACAAATTATATTAAATTATATTTTACTATAATTATTCTTATAACAATAACTGAAAACAATTTGTCTATAAATAGACGTGTGCTAATTATTTAAAGTTATGTTATATTTATTATTGTTTTTATTTTATGTACTATAAATGACGATCTGAACAGACCCGTATAGCTCACTATAGTAGTCGTAAACTGAATTATAGGAAGCGAATTTTATAATGTTATTTAAAGTCTGCTAAATCAGCCAATAAGTGTCATCAGAATATAAAGTTACGTAACACAATAATTATACTATGAGGTACACTATTATTAAATCTACCTACCTATCATGCTAGTTTTTTATTATTAAATTTAAATCAAAATTATAATTAAAAACTATATCACTTAAATTTACGTTTTACAGAATATTAATTATAGGTTAATAGATAATTAATAATTACTATAATTGGTATACTTTCATTACGTAAGCCCATATATAAATAGGTGTTTTAGACTCAGATTTTCTGCATACGAAATATTATTTCTCATCCATAGAACGTTTAATGTAATAAAGATTTAAGTTGTTTTGTAAGTTTACATAAATTAAAATAATACTTTATAAATAATAAGAAAAAATATATATTATACATATAATAATAGATAAGTTATCCATAACATGTAATTATTACATAATATATTTAATATTTGATTTTTAACTCAAAAAACTTCGCTTGATTGTCTCCGCTCGTAATAGTTTTTTTGTTTTTCGTATACAATGAATTGAAATTAGATTTAACACTTCTATTACAATGAGTTACTCAAGGATTATGATGTACACTTGAGTATTACGAGTACCTAACACCTACAACTATTCAACAGAGCAGGAATGTGTTCATGGAAGTGTGATGACTGATGAAGATGTAATACTAATGTAATCCCCTTTGATTATTTTTCTATTATTCTATTGATTTTTATGATTTATTTTCAAAATAAAAATGCATGTTTTTAATATTTTTTTTACGTGTTTTTTCCTTTAAATTAAGTTGATTGACAACAATAAAATAATATTAATAATAATAATATATAATATGATAAATAAAATAATAAAAGCATAGCATATTTATCGTTATTACGGGGTGATTTACGTCTAGATATTACTAATAACTAGGGCTCGGATTTATATGTAAATACATATTTTTACTGTGATTTGATAAATTAATTTAGGTGAGTGATAAATTCGTTTTGAGGGATTTTCAATGAAATTAACTATATTTTATTTTACATATTTTGCCATAAGTACATGTTTTATATATATTTCTCAAAATAATAATTTATATGAGTTTTTCTACATATTTTGACAATTTGTTCATTAAATGATCTATTTAACGTATTTAGTACGCGTATTTCACCGAATAGCAGAAATCACCCGATCAAAATTTACAAAAATACACGAATTAATATCTACAGTTAAAAAAATATTTTTAAAAGCTCCTAGCCGCATTGAAATATTTAAAAATATGTACCCAGATTTAAGTCTCCTCTACAGCCAATTGTAAACATGGTTAAATACCGCTAATTATTATGTTCTTTTGAATTTGAAAAATTAAAAACGTATGTTATCATAATTTGTAATCAAGATAATTAGTATTTTTATTTTTTTACCTTTTTTTATAATTTTTAATACGTTTTTTTAATAATTTTACCAATCATATTAGTAAAATACATATTTTGAGTTTTGGCACATATTTATGTATATATTTTGGTAACATAAATACATATAAATTTGAGCCCTACAGTAATAACTAATAAATATTACTGTTCTTTTCAAAACAACTGAGTACGTTTTTGCAGCAGAGCGACTTGTCTGGTTTATTTTTACTTCGCATAGTTAAAGCCTACCGTCGACGGATCACTTTATTTAGGGGCCTCGCTACGATTATTATTTAAGGGACATTATTTAGGCAATTTGTAATCTTGTCTTAGCCGCCCGGGATCTACGTGTTAGTTGTGAATGATTATTAGTGTGAGTGAAATTCAATGCGGGTACAGGCTGGAGCCGTCAACGGATTCCACTCTTGTACGCGCATGAAATTGTCAATATTTCGATGACAATAAAAATTCACTATACGAATTTTACGACAACTAACTTCTTGATTTGACAAAATTAAAGTTAGTTGACGTTGTTTGATCTTGATTCTGGAAAATATTTAAATTCAGCAGAAAAATATCTGTAGATCGTACGAAACACTTTCAGTTTTTAATTTTAATCATGATTTGAAAAAAATCATATTTTCAAGTTCTTATTTACACTTCAATACTTCATTGTAATATAAGAATATAAGATTTAATTTTTACAAAGTATTCCGTACGATCTATAAACTCTTAAACTAACTTTAATTTTGTCAAAACTTAGGGTCTTTTGAGCTAAAATTGACGGCAAAATTTAGGTCTCATAATCGTACATTCTTTAGAAAAAATGAATGATAATTAAATATTAGTAATGTTAATTTACCGTAAAATGTGATTCTTATAAAAGATACCTATTGTGCAATAATGCGACATGACGTGTTGCCTATGTGTGTATTTTCGGGGCACTATTTAGCGATGTTAATATATCATAGTCTATCATTTTTGGTAGCATCTCTTGATCATCAGCATCACCGGCATGTATGAGTCAAGAAGACGGCATCGCTACAAAAAAAAATAAAAAAAAAAAGGTGGGAAATAAAAGATGGACAGCTACATCTCAAACGTAATCACAATTACTATTACCAAGTTCAAGGGCAATTGCATATTTCGAGTAAATTATACAACTATTTTTGTACTTGGACGCCTAAATGTTTGTGAATATATTTCATGTATAATCACTATGGTATGTAATATTTAAATAATTAATTAGGCATATTCACATTTATACACAAAGGTTTGATATTTGAAAAATAACGTGATGTCAGTCTATGGGAAAACAAAATGAAAATGAAATGAAAAACATTTTATTTAGAAAACATGTTACCTTAACTACTTGTTGAAGAAATTAAATGATTTCAAAAATAAATACAACAAACTAATACACTTATAAATAGTTATTATTTTTATTTTAAGTAAATTCATTTTTCATGTATAATTAATTTTTTTTATGATGCGGGTACGACGCGACTATAATATTATGAATGAATATATTTTATAGTAGTTACATAAAAAATAATAATATACCTTTTTCTGATAAATTCTCATGCGACATGATTTGTTTTGATTATTGTCGTAAATCCGGAAATTCAAATTTCGACGCGAAAAATGCAATAACGGATTACACACACTAATGTTCATTTACTTCTCACACATTAACACAGCCAAAATGTGCATGTAATTTAAAATGCCTAAACACTACTCCTTAAAACATGGTATGCTGTGGATTATAGATTATTATGTTGTTTGGCAAGCGTGTCCAAATAACTATTTAGAATTTAGAATTAATCGCATCTATTTTGTTTATCTGATTTCCCTTTGAAAATGTAAGGACAGAGGCTCTTTAATCGTAAACACTTGAAATATGCCGCTGTTTACTGTTAGATACTTAAATGATCACTTTCTTTTATACACAATGGCATTTTAAAAATATTAAAATTAATTTAAAAGGTTATTTTAGATTCTGTGTGGAGTAATGAATATATTGAATTTATAATTGTATTTTTAGTGAACACATTTTACAATAATTTTAATTAATATTTCGATCTTCAAGTTTGAAGATATTTTCTAATCGGTACTAAATGGTTTCTAATCAGTAACTGACTTTGAGATATTGAAATTAAAAGTTATAAGAATTTTAAAATAATAACTGGAAAAAATAAAAACATTTTTGTTGTATTTCTTAAATTAATAACCGTTATGACTTGAAATTTTCACCAAATGTATGTATAATTTATACATATAATAAATTAAATTAAATTAAATTAAATTTTTATAATAATTTATAAGCATTATTTACTAGTCATCATATAATTTTCAAAATATTGTGTTTGATCGTCCTAAGTTGATGAAATTATGTATTAAAACAAAAATAACGTAAAATAACAGTATTTGATATTATATTGTTTTAGTTCACAAAATATTTATCTCGGGAACTCGAAACGACCACTATTATTATCGGCATTTAATATTTTCGTATTTATTTTTCTCTAATAATTATTGATAAAAAATTTTATGATTGCCCAAAAAGCTTAATAAAATAGTAAAAAATCCTAGATATTTTATTCTTACAGAAATTTAAAAATATCAAAAATACATGTACACAATTTTTTTTTTGACAAATTTTGACAAAAATACCCTATAATGACTTATGCTGTGAACCTATTTACAATATTCTACAATATCAGTAATATGTTATACTTATAATGATTAAAAATTAGTAATGTTAAATTTCAGGAATTTAATTTTCGAGTATTTTCTTAGTGAAAATGTTGAGAACTTTTTAAAATATATGTAATTTAATTTTTTTAAATACAATCTTATTAGTTTATTGGTATTTATACGTTTGAAATATTTTTAAAGTAAATTTATTAATATATATTTTATTTCATTAGTTTGACATTATTCTTATTCTTAAATAATCCTTATTACTTATAAGCTTAATGTCAATAGTATACTCAAATATAAAATATCTACCTAATATATTTTCATTTTTATAAATCAACTTTATTCTTTAAATAATCTTAAATTAACAAAAAATATGTGAACATAAACAATCATTAATATATTGTTATTAAACAATCTCATCTGATAGAAATTTCCTTTTAACATAATTATTCATTAATGATAATAAAATAAATGTAATATAATACGTTGTTTTCGGCAAAAATTAATTTAACCTATGATATTTTATTTAATAGTTATAAACGAATTACTAAAGTATAGCAACATTAATATATAAGATAATATTATACAAATAATTATAATGCGATAATACTGACTTACTGAGAAAAATAATTAAGTATACGATGCCGTGGCGATAGTAATAATAATAATAATAATAATCAGCGTTAGATTTTCAATTAATATATATATATATATATATATATATATATATATATAAATATAATTTAAATTCTTAAACGAGAGTAAAACGGCGGATGTCTAATCAACGATTACGATTACGTGGAAACGTAGAATGATGTGTAACATGATCAGTAGTCGAAGTTATTAATTAATGACCTTTTTTTATTTGCTCGTCCGGAAAATAATAATTAAATGTTCGGTTATTTAATGTTCGGATAGTCGACAATCGATATTCTGATATATATATCATTAAAATTGTTTTTCGTATACAGTATAATTTAATACAAATTTAATATATATATATATATATATAATAAATAATATTATTATTATGTCGTGGGCCATATTATGGAAAATTTGTTTTTTTGGCTTTTTGCAGTGGGGTAGCTAAGTAGCTTGTTTGTGAACTACTTATTATTTTTTCAAACAGCCTACTGTTTTTCAGGCTTATTGCATATCGACTGACAGATCTTAGGCCATTTAAGAACTACAATCATTATACAATAATAACCAGTTTACTTATTTTATTTTAAGGGTAATTTATAACTTATACAAAAAAAAAGAGTAATATCATTATTATAACATATAAACTTAATCATTATAGTGCTTATTATATATTTAGTATTGTATTTATTTTATAAACTGTATCAATGGCGAGTATCAGTAAAGTTAAACTGACAAAAAAGAAAATAATATGTAAAATATTAAATTGAAATATTACATAAAATATTACATTACAATATTAAATACGTAAAATATGTACTTATTCATTATTGTCACGTGGTTTTTTCATGGAATTTGAGTTTTGCAATACATTATATTTCCGTCAAGCGCATCTATTTGTTTTGCACAATGTTTTGCAAAAACATTTTTGATAACCCTGCCCTCCAAATTGCGAATGTTTTATCGCTGTTTCTCTTAATGTTATTATCGTATTTGGTACTTTAACAAGAAATTCTGCATCGGTTGTTAGTAAAACATTTTTTTTTGGTTTAGTCGATATTTCAAAAGTACCTACCTAGTACCTAATATAAAATAGAACTAGTAATTACTAATATAATAGTCAATAACTTTAAAATAAACTTGACTTCACTGATATTAGCCATTGATACAGTTCATAAAACAATAAAATAAAATATATAATACTAGGTATAATATAATAGGCACGATATTTATTCAGTTTACATATTTTAATAATTCTATTGCTCTTTTTTTGTATAAGTTTTAAATTACCCTTAAAATAAAATAAGTAAACTGGTTATTAATGTGGCCGGAACTACGGCCTGGGCCAACTGGGCCATGGCCCAGGTTAATTGGCTCCGTATTAATGTATACATTTGTATTGTAATAAAAAACATTGGTGTTCCCTATCGCCCTCCACACTTTCCTTTCGATATGATATAGGTGCAAAATGACTCTCGTGAGTGGCCCAGTCAAATGAAAATGTCTAGTTCCGCTTATGGATATTACTATATAATGATTGTAGTTCTTAAATGGCCTAACTAATGTTAGTCTGCATGCAATAAGTCTGAAAAACAATAAGCCGTCTGGAAAAATAAAGAGCTAAAATGACTAATTTTTTTTCTTTTGTAAAAAGACTAATTTTCCATATGGCCTATGACATATATCATGTATTAATATATATATATATATTGAAGTCGCAAAGTATACTCGTCACACCTACTGAACAACAAACTACTTATCCACCTTTTTAATTTTTATGAATGATTGTTGTAGATTCTGAGCGGAATGAAAATTAATAATATTACTTCTGTGTGTGCACGATAAGTAATCGATAAAATGCTTTAATTTTCAAATTTGAAGGTGGTTTTGGACAACAAATTAGATCTAGTTTATGCATAGAATGGATAAAAATAAAAAATTCCTAGTATTTTTCAAAATAATCAGGCAAATCAATAGAATTTTAGTAATTTTACACTCGACCAGATTTTGAAAAAGTCGATTTCTTTATTTTGTAATAATTCAAAAATGAAAAAACAGTAAAAACTTGAACTTTTTTATCAAGTATTTATACAATTCTTTTTTTAAATGATATAAATATTTTTACTATTTTTGAACTATTTATAGATCATTTACATTTTTATAAATGAGTAAAAATGCTTGAAAATATTATACAAGTTTCTTTTAAAAATTATCAAAAAATTATAGTTACAATATTTTTTTTATAAACATTCCAAGTTAGAATTTCGAAAAATTATTTGGAAGACGAAAATTCATATACATTTTTTTGTTTGCACCTAAGATTTTAAAAATTAATATAACATTATTAATAAATTTAAAAATCAATAATATTAATAAAAGAATTTCTACTAAGGTCAAATTAATTTTTTATAACAGTTTAAATTTCAATTTTTTACGATATTGAATATTAATCTATGTATTATTAACTATTTCTCCTTAAAATTTTTTTTGTTTTTTGTTATAAATAATATGATATGTATATTATTGAATTCAAATTTAACACACCAATTACAATGAACCATTCAATGTGTAATAAACAGCAGAGTGCTCACTTACCTACCTTTTTTAAATAAATTATTTAGTAAAGAACTTTTTTATTTAAGTTTAATTGAGCTTAATAGTTTTGTTTGTTTAATTAATCGAGTTTCTATTAAAAAAATGAATTACCCTAGATGAAGTTATATTGCTTATTACGCGGGGTATAAAAAAATAAGTTTTATTAATCGTTAAATCAATAGAAATTTCTATCAGAAATATCAAGAAAGCATTAGAATATCAAATTTGAGATACATACACAAACTTGGTTCAAACGAAAATTCTATCTTATTCAATTATTACCGAGACAAATATATATATTTTTATATTTCTGGTGGAAACGACGCATGCTTGTAATATTTATTATTGTGTCACATGCGCGTTCGTTTTTCGAACGTAATGTCATATTTCATGATCCTTACTCGTAACATTAGAAATCCACTAACTAAATTCTTACTACAGCTTATTTATAGTTAATCTTAAAGCCAATTTATATACTTATTATATAGTATCGAATTTCCAGAGGAAAAAAATACAAACTGTGGTCAAGTGAAGCAAGTTTTTTTTATCATATTTTTATTTTATAATTAATTATACAAATCTTTTATTTACTTTATAACCTATATGTTAAACAATTTTGAATAACGTCAAAATTAATTTTCTTATTTTGTTAAAAACCCAAAAATTGTTTTTGCAAATTTTTTTGTTGTTTTTCTCAGTTATTTATAAAAGTACGAACATTTTTAATTTTTGTCTTCCAATAGACTAACTAGATTCACTTTCCTACCAGAAACAATGTGGAAGTTAAAAATTAAAAATCAAAAGATTTTTATTCTATTACAAATTGTTTATATAAACAGAAAAAGCACACGCATACATCGCTTCGCTCAGAATCTAAAATTTAAATGAAAAGTACAAATTATTGTCAAAATGACGCTTTTTACATAATATACTTTAATGTTTTTTTTAGAAATAATTAACTAAAAAAAAATAATGGATATTTATTATTGAAATACAAATCATCTTAAATAATATAAGATTTAAATCCTCTCGTACAATATTTAAGGGTAGTAAAACTATCAATACAATACAAAGAATTTTGAACCTATGTTTATAATTAGTAGAGACCGGAATTTTATGCATTTGCTTATTCATACTGAGTGTAGTGTATATACACTGTATACATCATACGAGGGTTTGAAAGTTGGGCGATTCAGACCCAACTGATTCCATAGACAAAACTTAATTTTGCATATAATGGCATATTTGGAGGATTAGGACATATTTTTTCATAAGTGCATATAAATAATCAATATATTTCATGTTTTTATTTTGGAAATTGGAATTTTTAAATACTGCCAATTGCCATACTAGTGAAAAAAAATTACTGTCAACACGGTATAAAATTTTATCTTCTCTAGTTTGCTACCGTATTGATTAAAAAAAAAAATCAATATTAATTTATTGGTTACACTGCAATATTGTTATATTTTATTTGTTTAAACTGTTTTAAAAACATATAATGATGTTTTTTATGTATATTTATTTAAATATTTTGTTAATTAACTTAGATGTTAAAAGGTCCAAAACTCCTAATTTTGTTATATTTTATTTGTTTTGTTTGTTTTAATGTTTGTAATTTTTCAAAGTATTATAAATTTATGATGCATATTTAAGCATATTTTTCAATTATTTGTGCACATTAACATATATTTTGACTTTTTTGCTTTGCATATTTGCATCATATTTGCCACATTTTCAGTACATATAATTCCGGTCTCTAATTATAAGTTTATAACTTATTCTTTTTATAAATCAGTAAGGCAGTAAAGTGCCTTTGGTTAGGTATAAATACATAATAAAAACAAATACTTAATTTTAAAATAATTATGTAATTTATTCAACAATTTTAACTACAAAATTGACTCAGTGTTCTTATAGATTGGGTTGAAAAAATGTATAAAAATGTATATGAATATATGATAGTAAAAATAAAATATTAACAATACTATAAAGAATCTCTATAATTCTCTACTTTATAAATTACCATGTTTTTTAGTGGTAATTAAATAGCAGAATGCATATAAAAGAGCCTGTACACCCCAATAGTACTTAAATATAACTGAATAAAGAAACGCAGAAACACCGTAATGTTGATTAAATTATTTATATTTAATTTAGATACCATATAAAATATAAACTGATACATTATTAAATATAATTACACAAAAAACATCAATTAAAATATACGCGTCGATCATAACAAAATACAGGTGCAATATAACGGACTATTATACATATATTGTCGTTAATTTAGTTGACCTTTACAAAATAATCAGGCAACGGTCGCGACAGTTTATCTCTATATAATAAAAATAATTACGATAGGACCGCGACAAATAAACCCACTATATATCTCGATATAATAATTAAGTATTCTAGGAAACTAGATAAATTTATATTGTAAATTATCAAAAAAAAAAAAAAAAAAAATGAAAAATAATAGTGGAAATCAACTCTGCTAGTGCTATTATTTGTAATTTATGCAAAAATAATGAAAACATCATTGAATCGAAACAACATAAATTAAAAGGCTTACAAAAAGCTGCGGAAAAAATGTTAAAGATAAAAACATATTAAATATTTTACTAATTATTATAAAATAATATGAGTTCTATTGTTTACATATAAGTAACCTTAATTTAACTCAATTTAAAATCAAAGATTGTGTTCTAGTTTCAGTTTCTAAGGTGGGTAGAGGTCTATCAGACTCGACGAATATAATTGCCATAGACCGATAGACCATAGCCACAGAACAAAAAAATGAGCTAAATCATCTTGGAACCAAATACGAAATAATTAAGGAATGGTTTAATTCTTTAACTCTTCATTCAACTACATCTAATTTTATTAAAATATCAAAGGTAAATAAAGCAAAAGAGTTAAGTCTGAGGAAAATATTGGTTTTAAAAACAGGATGGCAAAGTTTTCATATCCATTTCACGAAACGGGTCAGAACGCGAAATGGATGCGACAGCGACATTACCTATATTTAAAAATTTGAAAACGGAAGTATGTGATCGCTATACTGAACAATAGGTGTCGATTGTCGAGTAATGGTAACTCGTCATTACATAAGTAACTATAATGTACCTATGTGTTCAATTTGAATTCAATGATGCAGTACCCCAAAATCTTTTATTTTAAATAGTATGCGTATATATATGTTTTTAAATTATTTCCTATTTTCCTATAAAGGTAAGTATGAATGTTTAACCCCTCTCCCCCGAAAACAAATCCTGAGTACGGCACTGTAATGATGAATCATTGCATACGAAATACGATTCTGAGGGAAGACAGTCTGTCAGTCTATAATAATAGTTAGTACTTACATTTTATGAAATATTAATGTTGCTATTAAAGGAATTCATTTTACTATTAGTAGGTTAATTAATTTTTGTCAAAAATACTGCATTGAAAAATACAATTGTGTGTATAAAATATAATACTTGCATACTTTATAATCATTATATTGATAGTGCAATACGTTTTTTTTTTTATCGATATTAATAAAAAAAAAAACTTAAACAAATCTTAAATATTAAATGTCTATAAATAGCTCAAAAGGAGCCAAATATTTTAAAAGTTATACCATGTGTAGAAGATACTAATATGAACATTAAGTGAACGTGAAGTAACGTACCTACAGTTATTTTTTTTAAATATGACAAAATATCAAAAACTGGCTTAGTCTAAATGATTTTCCCCCAATTATTCAAAAAAGAACAATGAAAGTCTTAATTTTATCTACCTAGAATATCAATTAAGACTTATTTTCCTACTAGAAAAGATATTAAAGTTGAAAATTAAAGCTTTTTTAACAATACAAAGAGAAAAATAAACACATAAATTAATATAAAATCAATACAGTTATCGTTCTGCTCAGAATCTAAAATATGAGATATGTGTTTAAAATAATATAATTTAATATAACTGTATTTACCACAAAACACAATAAAAAACAAACTTAAAATAATAAAAATATCTAAGTAGAAAATTTAAAAATCAAATCTAATGAAATTTTCATTGTTATGAACTTTGGCATGGCATGAAATTACAATTAGTGAACAAGCCATTACGAAAGTTCATCGACGACGAAAATCCATGGTCGCGATGGTAAGATATTTTATGTATGTTTGTATGTAATTTTTATATTATAACATTGATATGCGAATTTCTCTAAAATGGATTTTCATATTTTTTAAAGTATACATTTAACAAAAAATCTTGAAAGCCCACATTGGACAAACCACAATTTCATAAAATATTTTTTATTTTAATTTATTTAGTTTTATTAAACTTTACATAATTATATAATATATTCGACAAATTAATTAATAATTTACATTTATAACAAATTGGATGAATTGTATGCGATTTTCTCGCCAAGTAATTCGTTGGTTTTTCAATTTTAATTAAATAACAAAAAACCAAAAAATTATTCTTGGTGAATAAAACACATTTTTTGAATTTTATTATATACTTAGTAATAATTTACAATATGAACATTTCTAACTAAAACATTTTATGTGTACTATACTAAATTGAAACTTATTGTTAATTAGGTATATATAAAAGTTATTATAACTTAATAGTTTTAAAATTTTAATTTAAAGTAATCAGTATGCAAAAACTATGAAAATCTGTTCTCGACAAAAATCCCGCTCTCCGGGGATTTTCCTCAGTTGAAAATTATTGTATATTATCTTTCATGAATGAACGCAGGAGGGGTTAGGGTGGTTAACCGCGCCTCGAAATATTAGGAACAAAAAATAAATTATCTGACCTACAAATGAATAGCATGATATTTATAAACATTTTTCAACCATTCACCCTCGAATTTTTTCCTGCGTTCGCACATGTTATCTTTATATCATGAATTGTATATACATTTATTTAGAATTAAGTAATTCAATAAATTATATACAAGTTTCTCCAAAGTGAATTTTCCAGTTTTTTCGTAATAATTAGTTATTTACAAAACATTCAAAAACTAATTATTAAAAAATTCACATTTTCATGATATCTACATTTTATAAGTACATATGTATTAAGCAATAACAATTTTAAACGTAAATCTAATTTAAATAAATAAATTGAAAGAATTGTTTGTGATTTTCTCACCAAGTAATTCTATTGTTTTTCAATTTAAATAAAGTAACAAAAAACATTAGAACTAACTTGGTGAATAAAACACATTTTTTAACCTTATTATATACCTACTTAATTATAAAATATACAAATAATATAATATACAAATACAATAAAAAAAATAATTTTTTTATATATACACTACCTATTCGGCTATGCTAAATTGTAAATACGTGCTCAGTTATTCATCATTGTATGTACTCGTAATTATTTCATCAAAATTGACTAGTTCCAGTTATATGAAATTTATTTCATAGAGAATGTCTTTTGTAAAAACTATTGATTAAAAATATCGTAAATTCTTTATTGAACAAACCACATTTTCATGAAATATTTTCTATTTTAAACGAATATTTTTATATATTTATACCCAAAGAAAGAAAATATAATATCAATTATAACTGAAAATGTTGAAAATTAATTATTTAAATTTATAATAAATGAGACTAATTGTATATAATTTTTTCATCGGAAAACTTCTGTATTTTACAGTCTTAATCAAGTAATAAAAGCATAGATTATATTAAGGGTGAGAAAATACATTTTTATTTTTTTGAACCTTATATAAAATGCCTAGAAAATTTTAATCTAACGAATATAGATCGCGGCAAAAAAAGTTTGGCCGCCCCTGACCTATACTGTATCATTGAGTAAGTC
Organism: Rhopalosiphum maidis; assembly: GCF_003676215.2. NCBI lineage: Eukaryota > Metazoa > Arthropoda > Insecta > Hemiptera > Aphididae > Rhopalosiphum > Rhopalosiphum maidis. The sequence goes on from NC_040879.1 coordinate 49,355,710, forward strand.
ACTCGGTCACTGTAATAGTTTAATTAATGTTTTAAATTTAAATTTAATTATATATTATAGTAATAGATGCAAAATGATTCTAAATGTGGAATATTTATAAAAAAAATTTATTAATTATTTATTTATTTTTATTTATAAAATAATTCGTGAATTTCAAACAATAAAAAAAATGGTGAGAATGTATTATTGATATTATTTTGTATCGACGCTAGGCAATTTGTAAAAGATTTTATGTTAAATATTTAAGTTTTCTGAAACAGAAACAAACATTTTCTCAACATGGATAAAAAAAATGACGGTCATACATTTTATCGTTCATAAATTTATCAAAAAGAGACAAATATAGTAAAATTCTTATCAGATCTAAATTATAATTATAATTTTTAGTGAACATTAGAAAAAAATGTTAATCTTATATCTAATTTAACTAAATAAACAGGACGATCATTTTGTTATTTTCTCATCAGAAAACTGTTGTGATTTTTAGTTTAAAAGTATAAAAAAGCACAACCATTTTCTTAAGAGATATAACATATTTTTAGAGCTTCATCATATAAATATTAAATATATATAATAATAATAATAATTTATTAATTCTCCAACAGCAAAGTCTACAAGATGTATTACAATTAAGAAACATTTGTTAGATTACCAAAGCCAAAAGCTGTGCTGGAGGTGAGATTTCATTTAAGTATAATAATAAATAAACCTATTAAGAATATAACCTAAAGATAATATAATTATACAATGTTACAATTCATGATCAATTGATTTGGTTTTTATACAACATAGACAAATTAATAATAATAAAAAAAAATATCTTTATATGCTAAATATAATCTTATTGCTAAAGCAGGACTTAATTAATCGACAAAAACATTAAAAATCGAACAAGAATTTAGTCTTGAAAACCCATGGTTTCTTTCGATGAATCTTCAGTTGATAATAATTTTACATAATTAAATTGATAAATTAGGTATATCAACTAATAAATTATAAATTGATAGGTTTGTCTTCAATGAATTTTCAAGTTTTTTTGAAGGAATAATTTAATAAAAAAATTTGAGAACATATTATCGAACAAACTACATTTTTATAAATAATAAACTTAACCTTATTCAGATACATAAAGAGAAAAAATGTAAGTGATTTTCTCACTTCAAAACCTTTGTGATTTTTAGTTATAATAAATTAAAAATAAACAATTATAGGAGAAGAAACATTATATTTATGAAATATTTTCTGTTATTAACAATATAACTTAGTCTATTTTTTAACATATATTTGATTTTTTATAAATTAATTTGATGAATTTTATGCAATTTTCTCGGTGATAAGCCCTGGTACTTTTTAGTTGTAAATATGTTACAAAAAGCATCAGAAGTTACCTACAGAGAAAATTCTTTTTTTTCGTTTCTCAATATACAATTATAACACACAGTACGAAATTTATAATCTTATGAACAATTATTTATATTATATAGCTACTATGCTAAATTGAGTCTATAGTTACCTAACTAAAAGTTGATAGAATCAATTGAAGTTTTCTTCGTGAATGATTTGCATATGATTTCAACTAATCAGTTAACAAAAATATGAAAATTCATTCACGACGAACATTCCATTATTCGCCGATTTAATGCTCATTCGATAATAACTATTGTACACCATTTTTTCATCATAAATTGTGCAATTGTACAATTTATTTGTAATAATAGTGAAGAATTATATGAAAGTTTTTCCAAGACCGGAAATTGCATTTTTTTAAGTATAAAAAAAAAAATATAAAATACGGTATTGGAAAAACCTCATAATTATACAACTTTTCTAAAATAAACTTAAATTTTAGCATTATATAATATAATATTTAAATAAATAATTGGATAAATGGTACTCGATGTTATTAACAATTAACTCTTTAAGAATTTCAGTAAAAATTAACAAGAAGTTACTGTTGAAAAAAAAATATTTTTTTTTATAATCTATAAAGTCATTATATACATAATATATTAATTATTTTTTTGTTATTAAAAAATTAAGTGGTTCGTAGGTATTTGATATTTTCACCAAATAATTATTGTTTTATTGTTTATTTTCTATAATTAATATTATTTTTAAAATATTTTGGCTCTCTAAACTATTTATAAAATTTTGATATTGTCGACTTTTTCAATTTTTCAATTTTTTAATAGTTTTATTTTTTCTTCATCAATAAGTTTGAATCGAATACAAGGTTTCTCATAAGTCGTGTTTGATAAAAAAAAAAATATAGTATTGAACCACATTTATATATTATGAGTGTTTGAAATATTTTTTTAAAATAAACGATGTTCTATGACAGGGACAACAGGAATAATACTTACACGGTTCCTCTTTATATGTATCATTACAAGACGGGGAAAAAGTTCTATTTTGGTAAAAAACACAAACGGGAATGATCAAAATTGTTTTCTTATTTAAATACTTGTAATTTTATAGTAAATAATAATTATAATTAACTAACATAAATTTATCATTTTGTATTTTTAACATGAAAATATTTTTTCAATTTACTTTGAATATTAGGCGTCAACATATATTATTTATACAGTAAATAGCTACGAGTAGCTATGGATAAACCCTAATGTCATGTTTTAAGTGTAAACATAGTCTCATCCATATTAGAGGACTTCGCGTAGACGTAATTATAATATGCAATATAACAGATAAGTCGGGACAGAGTTATTCTGACAGCTCGAAACCACTATTGTTTTTTGTTTACGTCTTCAGCAAAAAAATTATAAATATGCCACTGAAACATTTGGATTTTGTGAATAATGACAAAATTAATCTTAAAGTTAGCTAAAAACAAAATAAACTGTTAAATGGTATGGAATTGTTGTCGTAAATCGCACACAAACCATGGTTTATACTCAGATTATTCAACGTGATCAATTAACAATAAATGTTAAAAGTTCAAACGTGACGAAAAACGGAGGTCTTTGATTGAAGACGATGATTTAATATATATACTTGTAATAACAGTTATTCACTCACCATGAAGCAAGGAACACAAGAAAAACATAATATGAAGACATTATATTTGAAAATCGAAATCCTTTATAAACTATTTAAATAATTTAAAATGTTAACTCGTCACAATTTAGTTTTTAATATTTTTTAGTTGTAAACGATATATTTATATTACATGTACTATACTTAATATTATATTACCTCTTCTCTAAATACAATTTTTCTTCTTTTATTTGAATAAAACGGATAACGCAAATTAAAATTTTTTAAAACCAATTTACCCAACACTGCAGTGACTAGTACCGTACTGCCGGTCTATATGGCTTCTAATCATCCCGATCAACATTGGCTTTCACCCGCTGTGGATGTGGCTGACGATTGCTGTAGTTTTCGGGATTTCGTAAATCATAATCCGAACGGCATTCGATCTCTTTCGACACAATAATAATAAAATACAATCGATAAATCAATGTGCTAAATTTTTAGCCGCCACGAAGTGAGAAGAAAAATACTACATACGTACTTATTTTGGACGATGGTAAAGACATCACTGGCGCTGTGCCTCATAAAATGAACTGTGGACGAGTAGGAAGACATAAACGCGATCCCATGATGTGTTCTTGGATACAAGAGGGCATCGCGTCAGCTGCAACCGTATTTATAATGCACGTACCCACCCCACTCGCTGCCCGGGAACCCATCCATTAACAGATTTGGGCCTTAGGTAGGTCTCGGTTATATAATATTATAAGCGTATTATATTATTATATACCTATTTTAGTACTCGCCATAGCCGCCGTCGCTGCCGCGTCGACGCTCGTACAGAGAATCTAACAACCACGACATCTGTATTCGAATGAATTCATTGTAAATAATCGCTTTAAGATAAGATCATTATAAGTTTGCTGGAAACGCTTATATTTGTTGAACTGTGTAGTTTGAACCTTTTGACCTTATATGTATATAGTAAACGCGATAAAATCATAATCGAGTTGGAATAATAACGCAAAACAAAAATGATTTCGAAAATAATTATTATGAACGGCCAAATTATACTGTTAGGATTGCGATAAACGTGGAAGCCTTAACAAATATATTGTTATATATTGTTCTGATAAATATAATGTAATTAATAATTTGATAAATGTTCCACCAGAAGTTTTTTTCTTCGTTGCGTACCTTACACTTTGTACTGTCTACTATATAAATTCAAAATAAATCTAAATCAATTTTAATCATCTATAGTTTAAAAAATAATGAACTGTGGCCCTTGCGGGTCACCATAAATGAGTATTACAAAATATAGGTACTATTAATATTAATTTCAATATTTGTAATTTTGTATTTACAACGAAAGAATAAATTTTATTCTATTAATCATAAAATATATAGGTGCCTAATCATTAAATATCATTGAAAAGATCTTCTTATATAACAGACATTGGGTACTGGATACTGAGTGGTACAAGTATGAGAAATAAAACATAAATAAATTTTAATAAATTGAGACACAGGTAAAATTATTAAAATAAGTAAGAGTATTTGGAATAAAGTAAAGTTGTATTCGAAGTAATTTATTCTAAATACTACCCATATTCAAAGGTCCATTGACCGTTGGACGTGTAGGGTACGCCCTAATTACTAAAAAAAATAGGTTGCCCTAAACCTAAATTAGGTTTTAACTTTCAATGGTCGCCATTAAATCCTGAGTCAATCAAGCAGTTTTAAGTAATAAATAGGATGACAATTATTTGAAGTCGAGGCTTGAACATTTAATATAATATTTTAAATTTAAAATCACGTATAGAAGTCGTAAATCTGCTGAAATGTTATTTTAAATAACAGTATACAAAAATATTATAGGTACATAAAAGAGTCAACAGTTATATTGTGATGCTGAATTACTATTATCGCCCCCTTCCACCAATACCTTAAATATTTTAAAAAACAGTCTTAGTTATTTTATAATTAATTGATCTGTAACTGAACTGTTAAAAGTTAAAGCTATGGTTATTAATTATTGTATAAGTATATAATTAATGAAGAGGATAGCAAACGTCAGTTATTTCAACCAAAATGTGTCGCAATATTTTGTCAATCATAACAATAAACCTCATAATTCGATTATATTAATAAAAACGGATCCTAATTTATTTAATTTACTATATTTCCAGTTATTACTATTCATAATTATATTCCCTAACTCATATACATGTATTTTGTTTTTAAGTATTTAAAATTTTTAAAAAAAAGTTAATATTTATAATATAAAAATGTTGCACTAAAATCGATCTCTAATAAATATATTAACAAATTAATATATCGAATCAAATTATCTGCCTAGACTATAAATCAATTAATACTACTATTTATTCAATTTAATACGTTAATAATCTTCATGTCTGTGTTTTCTACTCAAATTATTGTATGCTTACTGTATCGACTATCCCGTAGTCATCTAAAAACGACTTCCACTTTATTTTAAATTTAAAAACAATTTAAATTTGTATTTTGTCGAAAATGGTTAAAGTGGTTATAAAATTCTCGGGATTTTCGTACATCAGTTATTAAAAAAAAAGTAAGTTGCCTTAACACAAAAAATATTACTAATTTGATATTAATACATTTGCGATAAGTCTAAAATATACCTTTAAATTATAAGGAAATAAACCATAATGTTATTCATATTACAATATAAAATACGAAAACTCCAGCAATTTCCTACGAAGTAAACAGAATATCACGTAATATAACATATACAGTTAAGTCGCGATAATTCGGAGTTGAAGGTAGATAAAAATTAGCTTCGAGATATGTATTATTCGTGATATCTAACTCAAATTTATATTTCTCGGAGAATTAAAAAAAATTCTAGTTGTCAAGTTTTTTGAGTTTTTGTGACTAGACTGTAATTGTTATAATACAATTGTTAAAAAAAAAAACACTTATATTTAGGTAATAATATTTATCTCAATATTTATATTGACCCGTATGTTTCCATACAAAAAGTTTCATTATAAAGTAGAACTGATAATAAGTAATAAGTAACTGAAATCATGTTTTTCAATAAGTTTTGATTTTATAGTTGGTTATTGTGCTTTACTCAAAAAAGTAACTTAAAAATAATTTAACTAAAATGTTAAAAGGTAATTCGTAGTATAATTTAATTATCAAAAAAATTAACTTCCCAATACTGCCTTAGTTTACAAATTTACTAAGACCAGTGACGTGGTGAACAACCTGTCTAATGCAATTGCTTAGACCTAGAAATGTAAGTTATTAAAATTTGTGTGAATAAGTGTTTATTTAATTATCATAATATTTTTTAGTATTAAATTGTTGATGGCCTATGTCCTATATTAAAAATTCTAAATTACCATATAGTGGGAGGGCCATTGTTTAAATATTTTGCTTAGTGTTTGAAATATGCTTGCCATGCTATTGGCTACAACTGCACTACTTTACTCGGTAATGTTGAATTTATACATTAAAAATTATATCAACATTCAATATTAATATTTAGTGAAACCTCATCATAATTTAAATAATTGTTGTTGAATAAATATTGACAAAAGATATATTCAATTGGTCTCTTTTATACACAAAGTATATTAAAACACTGTTATAGAAATACATTAGTATGTATATACTAGTATATCAGTGATTTAAATTTTTAACAATAAAATGATGTAACAAAAATTGAATTTAATGTAATCCTATCTAATTATTAATTCTATGCTCAACAATAATTTTAATACTTTTTATTTTAAATTCAGTTTTAAAAAACATTTTAATATCAGTAGTAAATTTGTAAACTTAAAAATTACATTTATTTGCTTAATATATATATATATATATATGTATAAGATACGTAGTTACATAAGATATACATGTAGGTAATATATAAATAACAAATATAGCTATAGTTTAAAGTATAAATATTTATATATATACATATTTTTGTTTAGTGTTTGTCAAAAATACAAGTCGAAATGCAATAATAATAAAAAAAAAATTAAGACAAAGTATAACTTTAAGGGTAAAAGGTACTTATAACGAGTAGTCTATGTTAGTAATTGTTAGTCTATTGTATCTTAATGCTTTCTTTTACTAAGTATAACAAAAAAACAAATGAAATTAAACATAAATCATTTAAATATATTCCAAGTGTAAAATAATTATTAGCAATGTAGTATTATTTTCTTATTATTTTAACACCATAAAGGGTAAACTATTAAAAACGTAGATAATAGTATAATATAAAGTTAAACATATGAAATTAAAAACCTAGGTAATAACTTATTAAGTATCAAGGTCACTAAGTAATATATTAGTAGAGTAGTTCAGTTTATCTAACTTAAAATCATACATAATAAACCCTTTTTTGAATGTATTCTATTTTATTGAATTCTCCACTATGAAATGGATGACAAACAATAGATTTATAGATGCATACTTCAAAACTGGTGACTGTAAACTGTGTCCACCATGTAGGTAAATACAAAAGAATACATGTAAATTACACTCGAGTTCCTATTAGGAGTATAAAAGTGATATACAAACTGCACCCAAGTAAAATTTAAAAAAATATTGACTAGACTTTTGCAAAATCAAACAAAATTACAATCTCTAATTTATACTTAATTTGTCACTGCCATATAATATGAATAATTAATAGAATAAAATTAAAAATTAAAAAAATATAATTTTTTAAAAGAGCAATTTTAGGACAAATAATAACATATTGTTGATACATATTCATCAAATGGAGTTTCATCACTATTACCCCTATTTATTTAACTTTATTACATTTTTTGTGGTTTTTTTTTTTATTTTAGAATTTTGATATTTAAAGAGTTCATTTATACTATTTCATTTAATATATGTTTCTATTTAAATTTCCTTCAACTTTTCTATAAAAATATAAACATTTTGATGAGTTGTATAAAAGCTAGAATTTAAATGAGAATAAAATAACTCGGCATACATTAGTTAATAAAGTTGATTTTGCTGATGCGTGAATCCATATTTCAAGTTAACACTGAGTTTTTTCATTTATAAATACATCTACTAAATTAAATCACAAAATATGCCACTCTTTTGTCGTCAAAAAAGGTTGTTTGGACACAGTTTACATTAGTTGCCTTTCAAAATAGAACTAATCAAAAAAAAAAATATATAATAATATACTATTAAAATAACCATAGTTTCAACTATGTATCAATGTAACTAAAATTTTTTATGATAAATTAAAATTCAAAAAATTATGAATATAATTAATAGCATTATTAAATATGCATTTACATTGATTTCCTGTGTAACTAAGGCAGTATTAAGACTAAACATAGTTTTGATAAAATAATTTTTATAATATTTAAATAACACATTATAGTAATTCAGTACAATATTCACTCTTCTACTCTACCTTAGATAAACATTATTTAGTAGAAATGGTCTTAAGTATTTTCAAACATAATCTTCTCGTGGCTTAGACATACACCTACATCAGTCACTATATCTTGATGTCTAAAAAAAAATTAATTCAATTAATTTTTAAATTGTATTATAAAATAACTTAATAATTTAGTTAAAGTCAATGTAAAATAATAACTAATCAACATTATCAATACATAATTTGTGTCAATATAATAAGTCAATGTACTATTGAGTTATAGTTGAGTGCATTACGAATAGTTTATATTTGTATTATTTATTATTCTCTGTATAGAAAACAAAAATAAAAACAGAATAAAAACCAAGCATAAACGTATAAACTTATGAATATTAGGACTTAATAATTCTATTCCATATTACCATTATTAAACCATTAAACAGTCAATAATTACCAAATCTCAGACAACCAATCGACTTGTAAATGTTACTTTGTATGATAAGAAATGGAATAGTATGGTTTTTATGTATTTAAATTTTTTCATATTCAATAAGTAATATGACTCGTACATAATAGTAATTTCAGCGCTGTAAAACTTACTTAATAGGTGTTATGAAGATTTAAATGTGATTGTTGTAGTAGTATAGTAGTACTTCAACTTTATTTATCCAATGGTTTTACTTCTTTCTCGATAAATTATTGTCAATATTGTACCTAAAAATAATTACAGTTCTTTAAATAAAATCCATGTATTAGATATGTTGTAGGAATTAACTATGCGCATGGCTTACATCCTTAAGAAACCCACAGCAGCTATGGCGTACTGTTTCGATCAATAATATGTTGTTATATTATCGATAATGAACTTTTTATGTCAAAAACTTCTTTGACTTCGAGAGGTCTAAAATTCAAAATAAATTAAATCAAATTTAATCATTATTCTGTATTTACTTATAAGTTATAATATTTACGTAAACACTAAACAATAAACACGATTAAAGTACACAACCCCAATAATTATTTGCAGGCAATTGTAAGTGGTATAAGTGGTAATCTCCTTAGACACTGCACCGGTGCACGAGAGTTACACCAATACAGGACGACTGATTGGCCTACCAGTTGTACGGGTCAGTGCGGTGTACACGGTATATTCTATACTTCGTTATCATTTTCACCATACCGTGGTATGCAATGACACGTAATGATAGGTAATAATACGGAAAGATGTTTAATATATTATTATTATTGATTTTGAATTTTCATTATCAGTCGTGGTACCTATACTACTACACTATCAAATAAATCAATAAGATATAATAATATTTAGTTTTGATGTTTTAAACAAACGTAGTCTACGACGATAATAATTTGTGTTTATTATTCACATTATTTATATATTATTAATATATGTATAAGGTAAACCGGAACACAATATTATTAAATAATAATAAACCTAGTATAGTTAGTGTAATTATATGGAAATAATAAATATCCGTTATTTTATTTAAAATTAATAAAACAATACAATTTTTTTTTTACATAAACTACATTTACTACATTTATTTATTTCATTTACATTTATTACTGATATACCTAATGGGCTAATCGTATAGAGATAGAATGACAAATAAATCTGAAACCGTGTGGATAAAATTTAGATAACATAATACGATAATCATATAATGTTGTAATGATATTATGGACAATATTATTCTATGTTTCGTTTTTAAATAATACAATATTAAAGTTATTTTCGCTCGGTTTCCATTAACCGGGACATCGGGACTGTCCACACATTGCACTTGTACGGTTGTAAGTTATTTGTGTTGTTAAAAAATAAACATGTTTTTGCGGAGGTACTGAAATTAAACGATATATTAAAAATTGTTTTAGCAATCATTTTGGGTCCAAACTGTTCAATGTTGGGCCATACTAACCGAATTTTTCGACTTAATTCGTTTAGTGTTATGGTTATACAATTTTTAATATAAATTCCTTTTCAGATGGTTTTGGCGATGGAAAAACATTATTTGCCATATCAGTAAACAGTCAACAAACCGTTTGCTTTCACTGCCTCTGCAAAATCTCACTTAATGGCTATTCATAATTTACAAATTGATATCGATCGTTAGGCCACCAACATTAGATTATTATATGACCTAAATATTGTGTACAATAGTATATGTGTATAGATGTATAATATTATATAAATTATAAATAATAGATTTGTGTTAATACAAAAAATAAAAGTTACATATATTATCTAACACCTACTCTAAATTAATATTTAAGGCACCGAAACGGTGTAATGTGCCTTATAACTATCATTTACTTGTAATCAGTCACTAATATTATTTATTACCATCATAATATTATTTTATTTTATATAATATTGGCATGAATATCTTATTATGTAGTTACACTCTGGAATAGTTATTTATCAAATAATATTGTGGTACCAAAACCATAAGAAAGGTACTATAATATACATTTGAAAATACCTAGGTATTTAATTATTATTTATGACTACCTTGTCAATAGCGTCTGCTCATGCTTATGTTAGTAGTCTACTACCCAGCAAGCAAAGTACCTTCCATTACTTCCTTTAGCTTATTTTAAAACTATAAGTTTTCTAATACATTTTTTTACATCCAGTTTAATTATTTTGTATCATATTTTTAACGACTAAATAAATTAAATTATTAATATAGTATATGTTTATATTGTTTTAGAAATTTAAACTTCACTACTTCAGTATAATCAATAGCACAAAATGTTGAGATAAAAGTGTTGTCAAATTGTTGATTGGGATAATATTAGCGTGTCTAGTGATACCAACAAAGAATTTGAGAATTTAGTAGTAAGCACTTAACAGTATTGAGTCAAACAAAATAACTGCTAATGCTACAACTTTTACATCTGAAAGTTCTAGTAAAATTACACTTGAAAGCCAAAGTAAGTAAATTTTAGACAAATATTAAGATTAATTTAATACTTAATTTTTATTAAAATAATATTTTTTATTTTTAATTTTCAGGGAAAAGAGAAGCTACCCACTATATTCATTTCACTAAAAGTATAACTAGTTTGTGCTCAAAATATATGAAAAATGGGTGAATTTAAGAGAAATGAAAAATCAATAATAATAAAATAATATGTAGAACCAATTTTAAAAGAAGTGTGGAAGATTAACTTATTTTATAATTTACATACATGTAAATAAAAAAGTCTTATTAAATTGTGACTAACCAAAAAAAATAATTTTTGATAATAATGAAATTACAGGTGCCAAAAAAATAGACGATGAATACAAAAATGAACAAAAACAAATTACATATCAAGACATTGTACCAAAATATATGCAAAGAACAATAATAGTTATCATTAATCGAAAGAAAAAATGAAAACTGATAAAATATGCCAATTTATTAAGAAAAACAGGGTTTATAAAAAGTCTTTCAAATAAATTAGTATAATAATACATTTTATATCTAACAGTATGTTTATATTGCTTTAATAATTTTATTTTATTTTTTTATACTGGTATCTGTTGATTGATGATTTTTATTATATCATTTTTTTTTAAATATTTTAAACTGAACATTTTTTATTTTATATAATAAATTAAATGTATTTTTTTTTTTGTATTATTTTATTCATGAATAAATTGTATTAACATAAATTAATAATAATGATAATATTGTTGCTATTTGCTACACATATTTAAGAAAACTTAAAGCTTAAACACAGAAATTTTACCAATTTGATAAATTAACTTCATTATCTATGTACAATTATTATAAATAGAACTGGATATATCCAACGGCATGAAGCATTTAAGACATCTAAACTTAACAAAATAATATTTAATATCTATTTATAAAATATCTGATACATTTTTTAACATAGTATGCTCATTATTTTGAAAACTATTAATATTCTTAACTTAATTTAAGTAGATACCCAGCTAAATGTTGGTCTACTACATTGTTTATTTAAACTTTAAATACTTATAGAAATTAACTAATTTACTAATACTTAATGCTTGTTGGAAATTTGATTTTATATATATTGAATTTCTCTGAAGAATATATTTCTTCTAATATTAAATTAAAAATGTATGTGTCATTGAAAAAAGTAAAATTAGTAAAAAAACTAAAAAGTAAAAGTATAATTTATAGTCATATAAAAAGTAAAAATATATATATTTTTAAGAAAAATGTTACTTTTTTTATAACTTCAAATGGTGTAAGAAATTCACTCTAAAAATGTTGATAACATTTTATATATTGAGTGTCTTAGCTGGTTAAAAAAATAATATTCTGTATAATATTTTTAATGTATTATCATGTACGCCAATTACTCAAACGTACACCATAAATAAGCAACCAAAATATTATAAGTACTTTATTAACACACGGTGTCTAGTGGTGACCAAGTCACACAATCACTATCACTGACCACCATTTGGTCATCTCATTATTCTTGTATATTAATTATATTATATTGTTGATTTTATGTTTAGTCTAGTTATGTTATTGACTATACATAAAACTATACTAATTGTAATATTATTGTTATTTTATCCCTAGTTACAATATACTTAAAAATGATTAAATTGTTAACTATTATATTGTTACACAACTGTTTTCTTAACTTAGTTTTTAAATACTTACATTTCTTATTACTACCTATTTTAGTTTATATTTTTCTTAAATGCTTAATACAACAGTACGTATTATGATTTATTAAATATTAATTAATAATTATGCTACTCTTTTATAATATAAGTTTTTAAAGTTCAAAATGTATGGAAATGTATTATAAATATTTTATTATCATAGGTAAGTCGTTTGTTTAGAAACTATTTACCCACAACTTTATACCTTTATACTTTATTCCCAATGTGTTGGTTGATTTTACAGTAAAAATATTATAACCAATCATGTAATGATTATTTATTTTAAAATAGAAACTATATGATGAACAATGTATATTGGTTGGTTAAAAAATACTGTTTGAAAAACAATAAACAATAATAATCTTCAATTATATTTAATCAATATTATAAATTATTTGTTTGCATTTGAACTATTTTAAGTTAAAATTGTTGGGCAATGTACCTATACATTATAAATAACATCAATATGAATAATGGTTAAAATGCAAAAAAATAATGTAATATAATTAAATCTATAATGCTCAGATATAATTTTTTATTCGATTCTTATGTTGAATTCATAATAATATTATTTTGAATGTATTCAACCCCATTTTATTATAATTAACACTATTCAAACATATGATGATATTGACTGTATGTTTATCGTTAGTTTAAAACAGAAAATATTAGTCCAATTAGCAGTTTGAACACATGTTTTATGTTAAATTAAACCATTTTTAACCAATAATCTTATTTATTCAAACGTTTTGTAAACGTATACTTAAATAATATAAGTGATCACGTACAATTCTGTCACAACAGACCTCCGCCTAGCTATTTACTAGTTTCTCACGGTTTAGTTCGTCAATAGATAGTAATAATATATAAAGAATCAGCAGGGAATTTACCTACCTTCAAGATTTATATTTATTTTTTTTTCTTACAAACATTTGAACGATATCTAGAGTTCGGGATTGTATCTCTGATTGCCTGGTGTAGCCGGACCAACTAAGTTAGACAATAATAAGGTTAAACCGTGTTTTGTATTGTAATATTTTTTTTTTGCGAAAAAATAACCCTACACCTTGATGTCCCAATATGGAACACAATACAAATCAAACAAACACTTATAACAAATACACCTACAGACCTACTCGCACGACAGGTAGCTTACCTTTAGTTACGATAATGAGTTAGCAGCAGTCGATTATATTGATTCTAGGACACTTACTGTGGTTACTTCGAAAAAATTGGCTACACACTAACTGCGTTCGGTCCGTTTGGCTTTATCTAAATATTCTAAACGACTACATGAATTGCGGATGGTTTTAAAATTTTTAAGTGAAGTTGATTAAATATTAGTGGAAAGAACTTTTAAAAGTTACCCACAATTGTCAATATAATTTTTTACAATCCATGGCTTGAAAAATAATAATTATATACCACTGGTATTTTTGTTTTTACTTCCTAGTAAAAATATAGAAACCTATACTAAAGCATTTACATATCTCTAACCTGAATTTCTAAAAAATAATGTCAACTTTTCACTTAAAATTGCCGATTTTGAAAAAGCAATTCACTCATTATTATTAATCATGTGGCCATCGGTTCTAATGAAAAGGCGTGGGTTTTATTTAATTCAAAGTTGGTAAAGGAAAATTTAAACGGTTGGTTTGTGTCAAGAATACAAAAAAGGTTAGGTTTTCCATTCAAATATAACAAATATAACAGTTTATTAATTTTAAACTTGTAACTTTTTTATTTAAATTATTATATTACACTTCTATAATTTAAACCTACACATTTTCATTTTACTTGCTTCTAAGTTCTAATTGCATAACAACGATAAAAATCAATATTTTTAACCTATTGATAGCCTTAATCTTCTATTAATGGTCCTAATAAATCTGTGTAAAATGGAAGGAAAATAATGTTTTTACGCTGAGATGCAATTCGTGTAGTCGTTAAGTATCACCGCGACGCTATTCGTGTGTAACGAAAAAATTAAAACCGCAATAATTTCAGGAAGAAAAAAAGGACACATCGTTGCTCATCTAGAGGTGACCGTTAACGGAAGTTTTATTGTAGTAGCTTAAAATATTATTCATTACAATTATTAAAATGTTACATATCTATTTAATTAAATTTTATTTAATCATGGCAAGTGAGATAAGTGTTGTAAAGACACATAAATAATTAGAGATAACATTTTTCGTAAACGCATACAAAATGTAGAGACGTTTTCAAAATCAATTTCTAAAGTACATGCATATATTAATAATACTAAGCCGATAATAATTAAAGAAGAATATTTTATTATATCAAATGACCCCATTAGATCAGCGGTTCCCAATCGTTTTAGTTGTACGAACAACCAATTTTGTAAAAAAATCTTTGAGGCCCACTAATGACTATAATAGCACACCTATATACGTATATATATAATAATAATATTATTTTAATATATACGTTAATAATGTTAATATTATATGGTCTAAGGTCCGAGGCTCATGAGTTGGAAACCGCTGCATTAGATCATATAATTATATTTTCATATGGTTCAAATTTAAGTTGTACGTATTATAAGGTTCTTAGACTTTATAATATTTCTACGGTACATTTATACAGTATGGAATTTTTATACCACTTATTTAGTATTCACGCATATTGCAATGGAGTATTTGTAGCAGTGCTCTGTTTGATTTCAAAAATAAAGATGCATAATACATTATACAGCTATTTGAGAAATACTTCGTGAAAAACCGTCAATCCCAAAAAAATGTTTGCAGGTAATAACAAAAAAAAAAAAAATTGCGTTTAGAGTTAAAGTGTTATATTTAATATTACAAAATAGTCACGAAATGTGCGTAGTTACGGAGTTCAGAAAAACAATATATACATTTTACAAAATTTATTTTTATAAATTTTATTTAAAATTTAAATAGATAGGTACAGGTTATCCTATAGTTTTAATGTAGATTTCTAACAGAAATAAATAAATAATTATTTATATTATTAAATAATATTATATACAATAAACATATTATAAATACATACTTAAATTATTGGTTTTTAGAATGATGAATTTCTGTGAACAACCATGAGTTATACATAAATTTAAAATTCAAATAATTTTGTAAACAATTTTCATTCATATAATATATATCTATTAATAACTACATTCTTATATCAATATACTTATAAAATGTTAGAATTGAAAAAATTGTTGAACCCCAAAAAATTTTCTGTTAATATGTGCGTTTTATCATTTCCTATGAAAATTCCCAGAAACCTTTCATAAAGACTTCATTATAATAGTTTTTAAAGAATATCATGTTCGAATAAAATCATCAGATATTGACATCCAAATACTCATCATGAAAAGGATAATCAATAATAATGGCATATAATATTATATGGGCTGTCCACGAGCCGGTATAACTGTATTTGACGACTCTACGTTAAGGATTCATTTCTAAGCGCATAATATATTTATATGTATATATAATATACAGTGTTTCTCAAATGGACGAGGACACTAGTCTTGTAAAAGGTAGCACCGGCCCTGTCTGGAAATGCTTTCGCAGTATGCATACGAAATACACAAATATAACCAAATAATACGAATTGGTCTTTTCGATACGCTCATGCTTATAATACCAAATTATTACAGTGAACTCGTTTAAATTAATTTATTTTTTAACAATAAACTTATGTATATATATATATGTAAACAAAATATATTTCAATGATGGGCAAAGTAAAAACACGACTAAACATGTATACCTATATACTATACTATTATCCTACAATACGGGTATTTATCTAAGTAAACTTGTATTTCGTAAACGCAGTTCAACATAGGGTCATAAAAACAATTTGATATAAAAATGTAATCTATAATAGCTTGTTTTTTCGATTTCCACGAAAAATTAATTACTATTTTGGTACTTAATCGTTATTCAGAAAGTATAATTTCCGATAGGTGCTACTGATTCGACCTAACAATTCACACAGATAGTCGTTTTTGTTATGACGTAATCAATAATATTTCGACAATCTTTTCTTACTAAAATATAGTTATTATAAAAATCACTAAATTATAATTAACAATATGGTAAGTATATTATATTATGAAATTAAAAATTGTATTATTTTAAGTTTTAGGTACTGTAATTTGTTGATCTCTAAGAATAATTAATTGCCATTCAACCATTGATTATTATTAATCATTACAAATGTATTATTTTGTCATTCGACTCGTTTTCCGAAACCACGGATACGTGTTCTATATAATTAGTATTTTTTTTTTCAAGGGAAATACTCGTATTATGTTCAATGTGTAATATAAAATGAAATAACTAATAAATAAGATAGAAATAGCCAATAAGTAAACGTTTTTGATATGGCCATGTTTGTTGTACAACATTAATATTATATTAGTTACTGGTTGTTCTCGTTCATTTGTTTTTTTTTCTAATCAGTATATTACATGTTTTTTAATACATATCATGAAAAGTATAACAACATAAACATTATAAACTACATAGGTACTTTGATATTTTTATTATATAAAAATCCCCGTCCTGCCCATGAATGAATTACATTATTAATACAATCACTGAACTCTATATGATAAATAGAATGCTCACCGAACACTGTGGCCCGAGACAGAATTTTGGAAAGAGATCTTATTCTGTAACGCAACATATACACACGCGGCTGGCCGTCGTACCATTATTAGACGTTGGTCCTCATGGGATCCTGGTAGTCGGTGGCGCTTAAATTGACGATCTTCGTTTTTTCCGCTACACCGTCAACACATACACAATCATCAATGAGATAAATGTAAAAAAAAATGTACAAGTACATAGTGCTGGCGGGGTGTGAATGAGAGAGAGGGCGGACGGGTGGGTGGGGGGTCGTGCCAGTTCGAACCACGTATTTTGTAGATTAATAAATAATAGAATAACATATTTACCATAAATATTTTCATTTTATTTGCGTGAAAATATATAATATGTATGTCTTATGTACAAAAAAAGTAGTCGAGCATAACCCCATATAATTTGTAGTAGGGAAAACCGAAGCCTCGCAAATCTTGACGCCGTCGGTACTGCTGGTACTATTTACACCGCTCAACTACCTGGACATCGACGGAATTTACATGCGCACACCACAAGCATGACCCACAACCAGTAGTGACAGTGCGAATAGTCCGATCAGCCTATTTCGTATATCAATCTTAAGAGGACGGTATACCACATAATATTATGTCGTCTCTGTCTTACTGACGTATATCATAGCAAATTTGCGTTCAGAGGAACACATTTAATATTGTGAGTTATATTGGAATCAATTTACCTATAACAACAAACTTAACGGTAAGAATATACCAGGACATGTCATATTATTCTTTTATTGATATTATATTATCATTTTTTAAGTGAGTCATAAACTTTTTAAAGTTGTAATATTTTACATAGCTATACCGCACTTTAAAACAAACGTTGTTTATTGTGTTGTTGATACGAATTCTCTTGAATAGTGAATGTATTATTTTTATTAAAATATAATTAAATTTAAATTTGACTTATGCGTTATGCGTAAATGACCTAGACAAATAAATAAATACTAAAAAAATCATTCTGAATTTCAGACAAATCACATAAGTTAATTTTTTTAAATAATAAAAAAACATAAATACATAATATATAATCTTTGTACAATAAATATATCACCAATTATTTAAATGATTATAGGTGAATTTTACAAAAAGTGCACATCAACTAACAATAATTTTATATATACTGACGGTGTAGCTACTATGTACCTACTACTACGATTCTTTTTTACTATAAGGTACGGTTATTGTATCCTACCTTAAAAAATAATGCATTTAAGGTTTGAGGACCCGGTAAGCTACACGATCCGACACTGATGTTTGCTAACTTCACCAATTGTTCCTTAGGTATTTCATAATTGTAATTTATCTTACAGGTATGATTTTTTTATCAATTTAATTTATTAATTTTACTATAACGACGTGCACATTTTCTTTCCCAATTTTAAGACTAAAATTAATTACATAATACGTTCAATGTCTTGTAGACTGCTATTTGTATTGCTTAAATGTTTTTGATTATTATTCTGTAAATTACGATAATAATACATTTGTAAAGTTTACATTCTGTGACTTTCTATTCTTATATAGCGGTAAAACGTTATACTAGAATTGCTCAATTTTACTGAGTAATGAATTTAATACAATAAAAATAGCTTTTAAAATTTTAATGATAATATTAATCATACTATTAAGGAAAAAATTAAATTACTATTTCTTACGCAACGTTTGCATACGTATATTTAGTATTATTTAGCAATTTCAGTTCTTAGTCTTGAGCTTTGTTCACTTTAATAGGTACAAACAAGTATAACGTAAGTACACTTATGTATATATTTGATCGTTTTAATTTAGATGACAGATGTTTCCGTAAACCGAATACACTTACCCCGGAAACTACATTCATAGATTATTTGAAATTTTTTATTTTTTATTTACTAAAAACACTAAATATGCGTAGGAGCGTTTTTCGAAATTCATTATAGGCCACATGCTTACTTATCTATAGTTTTTACTTGCACACAAACTGAAATGCACTTTGGTAATCCGAAATACATTGGTGCCATACCCAATTGGTATGTTGGCAAGTCGCAAAATCCCCGGGTTCAGTCATAACAAACATTCGAGTTCGGCATTTAAACATTTTTCTATATTAATTAAAAAACAAATTTTCCAGATTACAATATTAAATAGTAAGTTGACACAAGGTAAGCATACTGTGAGAATATAGCAACGATGACGAACGAGCTGACTTATGGGATCCTGGTCGTTCGAATGAAATAAACAACTGTGGTTAGGTTAGGTTCATTGGATTTGGTTCACTTTTGATGAGTTTTAGAAACTGACAATGCATACAACTATTAAATCTAAAAACCGATTTACTAATTCGGTATACAATCTTACACAATATTTTTCTGATATTTGAAAAAAAGTTAAATCAAAGAATCGAAAATTAAATCATTAATTATAATGATAATGTTAATAATACAATATGTTTAATGTATATATAATATTATTAGAGATAATAAGATGTAGGTACACAATGGTGGTGGGGTCCAGCATTAAATAACAGATGTGTTAATCGAACACTTTGGGAGAGGTACCAACGATAATTGATTATAATATATTATGTGTTGATCATATTAACATGTCTATATTACATTTTGAAGTGTTCATTATTTGCTAAAATGGAGCATTATTAATAATTTACTTTGATTATACAGTAAGTACTACCTATATTATAATATTACAACATCAATATATTTTTATAGTAAGAGTTTATTATTAATTATTATTGTAAATGTATATGATTTTATTTCAATATTATGACAATCGGCAATGTATATTACTATACAATATTTTATATAGACTTAATATACAGTATGTAATAGGAGAGTTTGTAATTGTACTTCGAAAATTAATGCAGATATTCTAGTGCAGTTTTTTTCAATCTAATGTATGACTTAAAGTCTGCCTTTTAAAACGATTTAAAATTAAATAGAAGTCAAAAACATCACTTCAATTTTGAAAATTTAAAACCATACATTTTGTAGTTATTTATTTTTAATATGGAGAAAAAATAATTTTGAAATTGGTTGAATTTTGAATAAACAACAGAAACTTTTATTTAAAAAAATACAACAATATATTAAGGTAAAATTGTATGGTTTTCACATTTTAATAACGAATGTGTTAATTAAATAGGTAAATTATAAAGAACACATAACTCGTTGATATTTTATGTAAGATTTTTTCTTTATTTTTTAATAAATAAATACCATTTCTGAATAGAAAATTACATTTTATTAATTTTATAAGGTGAAATAAAATAAAAATTCAGGCTAATGTTAAATTAAGTTATTTACTCACGTGGATTATGCACTGGTATAATTTTAACATACTAGGTAACATTGATGCTACATATAACTATATCAATAACCAGAGTATAATTAATATTATTATCAGTATTATTATTTAAGTACTTTTAGAAGTGTTTAGGTCAATTTAAACGTTTTTTTAGATAAATCTATACTTGATTTAAACCACAATGGAGTCAAAATTAACTTTGATACAAATAACAGTGTATATTGAACATATTGAACAATATTATAAAAAAAAAATATTAAGTATTATTTCAATGAGTAAGTGTACCTATTCTTAATTGTGGTTTGGATTACCTAGCATTATAATTACCAAAACTATAGAATTTTATCATAATATTATACTGTATTTTTTTGAATTAAAAGTTTACTTCGTTCATTCAAAATTCAATTGATTTAAAAATTGTTTTTTCTCCATATCACGAATAAATAACTCTACAAAATGGCTATTTTCAAGTTTCGAAAATGGTTTTTTGGAGAAAAAAATCAAGTGATCTCTTACTTTTTTGGTTTTAGATCATTTTAAAAGGTTGATTATAGCCATATATTACATTGGAAAAATTGCACTAGAATATTTGCATTATTTTTTGAATTACGGCTACTGTCTTTCCAATTAATTTAAATACTGTACATTAATCTACCTGAAAACATAAACATTAAAATATATAAACATTCATATTTATCTACTTAAATGGTATTTTTAATTTTTGAGAGAATAA
The DNA here is from genome assembly GCF_003676215.2 of Rhopalosiphum maidis. Lineage (NCBI taxonomy): Eukaryota > Metazoa > Arthropoda > Insecta > Hemiptera > Aphididae > Rhopalosiphum > Rhopalosiphum maidis. The sequence continues at coordinate 49,377,500 of NC_040879.1, forward strand.
AAACTTGCTGTATGGTTGTTCACCCAAACGGACTACGCCCACGATGTCAGAATCTATTATGCATCTCCCCGTGAACCCGATACATTTATTGTTGTCGACAACAAAACGAATCATGTCATATTATAATTTATAATTATATTACATGATGCAGTACTAACTACCAAGTTGGTCCATGTCCTTCATATGGTGGGTGTCTGCAGGTAGAACGATTGTTCAAGTCAATTATTTTAAAAAATAATGAAAATACGAAAAACGTGATATTTTTGATATTCCGAGTGTGTGCGTAAAGGGTCTATTATACTATTTACATGTATTATAAACCTATAAGTATTGACTGTGTTGCGTCCCAACATTGAAACAAGCTAAATCTTAAATAAAATAATAAACTATTCATAATCACAATTTACGCCTTATAAATTATAATCATGAATCATGTATATTAGTAATAAATTATTAATTTAATAATCTTATTAGAATACTTAAAGTTGTTTCTTATCATCGAAAATTGAATATTTTGCTTTTGTTATGGGTGATGTAAAATTATGAACGCACTTGGCTATTAAAAATTTAAAAATCTACAAACTTATTTGGGATGTACCCAATTAACACTAGCCACTATATGACAGCCGGCGGTCATACGGCAATGTTAAAATGTTGTACTTTTATGTCCGCCGGCGCCCAAAGTTGATCATTATTACCACGCCACATAACCGCCGGCAACCATAAATGAATTTTGTTTTATGTTATTAACTTATCAATGGCGCTACAATAATGCACTAAAAAAAAAGGCCACGGCGTAACGGAAATTATTACAATTTTTTGGAATATTACACACATTTTTTTTTTTAAATTTTTTTTTAAATATTGAGCTTATCCAAATTTGAAAGACATTAAAAATATGCTTGGTGCATAATTTGTCTATCGTTATTATTTTAGGTAAGTTCCTGTGTATCATGTACGTATCGACAGTTTTCGGTTGTCACAGTAGGTGTATAACATTACCACTATGTCACCATAGTACAAATTATAAAACGAATGACGAAACATTTTATAACAATGTAATATTTTTTTAATATATTTTTTAGTAAACGATGGGGGGCATAATGCAATAACTCCGCCTTATGAACAATAAAACCCGCCCCTGATCTCTATACGATGGCGTTCGACAAGATTTTTTATACCACTGCTGTTTTTTTTGAAGAAAATTATCATAAAAATTGTTGTATTTTTTTTGTTTCGACTTGGTACAAAATTATACGTTTGTGTGCGTATGTCACTTATTCGTCTGTAGTAGTTGTCTGATTTTGTGTCTTGACTCACGTTATCATCATTTATATGTGCATGTATATATCAACCGATAAGATTGAGGTAAAATCACTTATCTCTGTATTAATATTCCTTCATATTTTTTACTATGCCGGTATACTAGTATATGGTGTGATTTATGATATTGGTATTAATACATTTTACCGATCTTATATATAGTACATACGGTATACAATAAAAACTATATAATATAGTGACCAGATGAAAAATTAACAAAATTAATATAAAAATAAATACACATACATTTTAGTTCTTCTGTTATAAAAATATATTATTGATATAATGTACAAATGTAGAATGCACTGTAGAGTGTGGCTAATAGTTGTTCGTTTATACCATGGTGAATAAATATTATGTAAGTACTACTCTACTAATATGTAAAAAAATAACACTATGTATTTATGTTGAAAGATAAAATATAAATGAATAAATAATGAATATCATGGAAAATAATAATATTATGCTGTGATATTTAAAAAAAAAATAAAGAAAAAGTATTGTGTGACTGGTTTTTATGTAATAAATGTAATATTAATACTATATCCTAAAAAATTAATAAATTGTTTAGCAAATAAGGCGATATGAAAGATCGTTTACTTATTTTATTTTATTTATTACGACATTTTAAATTTTGATTTACAGCAGATTTTGAACATATTGATATTTCTGATAAGAATAGCGATTATTATTGTCGATATTCTGTAAGTAGGTAAATATAAAAAACGATGGGCAAGTGGGTACCACTCTGCTATACAATCGATGTTGAATAGGTCACTGTAATGATGACTATTGAAAATTAAATGATGCGCATAATAAATAAAAAACGATTCTCAGCGGAGGCGTATAAAGGCTATAAATATTGCATTTATTATATTATTAGTATTTAATTATTATAATAATATATATTATTTATACCATTACCATATTGTATTTATTGTAAATATGCACGCGCGAAACGCTGTATACTTTTATTTCCTACGTTTTAATATTGGATTGTCACCTCTTATTAATTATATGTTATTTTATCTAATTATAATATTAGGTATTATTTAAAGTAGTTTTGCTGAAAAGTTTAGATTATACAGTGTACTCTCGATTATCCGTTGTCTTCCGCAGAACCATCTACATATCTGTCCTATGTATACAAAAAATATATATATCTTTATACTCATTATCGATTTAATTGGGTCGTGATAGCCACTCGACAACGACGTGAAATACAATACGCTTGTTTAATAGATATTAATACTTTTTAGTTTTTAGTAACTGTTGATACGTTTAATTCGTAATTTCAATTTGGTGGATTATCCGCAGAATTCACTATCTGTTGATGCCCTACCACCCTATTCCGTGGATAATCGAGAGTACACTGTACTTAGATTATTATTTTTAATGACTTCCAAAAGGTAATGTAACTACGAACAAATCCTTCATTTTCCAAACATTGATAGCTCTTACAAAACAAATTAACACAATATCACTACTCAATATCACAATATCCCTCTTCACTCGGCAGTGACTACGCGTGTATAGGCGCACTCGTTGCTACGCTTCTCGGTGCCGTCGCTATGCTCCGCAAATCGAAAATGTCCCTCGACTTGCTATACAAAACCACCTCATGTAGGTCACGGGGTAAAAACTAAAATATGTATCAATAATAATTAATATTAATACGAAAACGTAGGAGAGCAAACTGAGCAAAGTATACAGCGTTTTGCGCGTGTATGCGTAAATGCGTAAAACCGTAAATTGGAAAGATATAACTTCCAAAATAATGATTTGCGAGAATTTTTTAATTAGACTTCTGTATTCAGTGCTTTAAAACACACATTTTTTGGGGGGGGGGGGGTGGGGGGAGGATAAAAAAAAAAGAAAAAATCGAGTAGAAACTAAACTGCATTTATACCAATTATATAATTTCGCGCACTTAATTTTCAAAAGTATTGACTCACAAATTTTTCTTATCGACATCCAACACAGCGTATGAACGTATGATCGAATATTTTTTGTAATTTTTCAATAATTAATTTAAAATATATATACATAATTGTATAGATATTTACCAGTGGTATCACTGGTATCACATTGGTGCGATACAATTTTATTGCACCATGAAATATGTTTCTAATCCTATAATATATAATGGCTATGTTTTATTTTTATTGGGACGTATGAAGTATGAATTTTAAACCAAAATAATATTTAAATTATAACAGTAACTATTTTTTTTTTTACATAATTTTATCGTTGAAGAACAAAATTGTTTTGGACGACATCAAACAGTTGATTTTAATATATTGTGATCAGTGGTCACATTATAGCTTGACCACTGTATGTCTACATATTGTTCAGTTATATTTGTATAAATACTTGTTTTAGAAGTGCGTAAATCGGTTTGTATTTACTGATTTTTTTGAATTTTATCCGCGACCTCCTGCAGGTTTGCAATGTTCATTGTGTATTTTATCAATAAGAGTATACACTATACATATACCCATTATATTATACTAGGTACAGAATGCTTTAAATAGGTATGTCAAATATAAGTCACACCTGCTCGTAGCAGCATTTATATTGGCATTGATTCTTCTTTTCAAAAGTGTTTTTATCCAGATCCGATGAATTTTATAACTTATTGAACTGTGTTCTTTAAGCGATATCAAGGGAGTCAAACGGAACATGCCTGTACACACTAGTGGCAACAACGTTAGTCATTCCAACATAAAAACTAAAATAAATAAAACTTTCAATAAACTTCAATAACTTTCATATTGGCCAACATTCCTCACAAAAAAATATAATTATATCATAACTTTACTCATAATTAACAAACGAAAAACATTTTACTTACATACGGCTACCCTGTAAACCATGAAATAATATCAATTTTCAAAGTTATGTATCATAGCAATTGAAAGAGATTTATCAAACGTTCTTAACAAAGAAGACATTTTAAATAAATTTGCCAATACTGAGCGGAGGCTTAAGCTGTAAATTGTAATAGTTATGTATAAAAATCCTTTAACTACCATAGTTTCACTAATATTTTAAGAAAATTTAACTTCTATCTAAAATAATACATAATAATATGTTAATATTTTAATGTTTAACCTCAATACCAGTTTGTTTATTATTTGTTTTATAATATAAAAGACTGAAGCCCTCCGTAACTTTAAGGTCTTGTTACGCCTATGCCCATCTATTTTCTAAACTTACCTCGATCTCTATTTGACATGATTGGTACTGACGTGTACGATGTATTAATTTAATTTATTTTTTCTAAATATTCATTTCGAATATTCATAGATGCGCTCAACATAATTGTAATGTACTCGTATATTATGGCGCATCACTATCGGGGACATACTAGCGTATAATCAAGGCAAGATTTCAAAATTCGTACACGATATATCCCGTTATCCATATTCAAAAATATTTATTTTATGTTAGTAATTCAAATAGTAAATAACTGACTGTTATCGAAGCGATGTATGACGAGCAAAATAATAGTAATAAATTAAGCTGTTCCGTGTCTCCGTCGAAAGTCTCGTAGTAAGTGACGCGCGTTGTCCATATAGCCTTTTGTAGGTTGATTAAAAATTATTTTTGTGGTTCATCACAACAAGAGTATTATAATTCTCATTAATAATTTAATTACGAAAGAAAAATAATATCATCAATCGATATACTGTTTACACTACCTATGTTATAGGCTATAGCTATATTTCGTACCATCATCGATTGTCGTCGACGATAAACAATTTTCGGTTCGGTTTAATTGACCTCGGCCAAATAAATATTTGAAATGTTTAATCGACGCCCGCCATTTACATCTCTCGTGTTCTAATAATTTGTAATAAAATATAATATGTATTGCAGATAAAAATGGTACGAAAATTACATAACATTAGGCATTTGTGTGACATTAACTTTGTGGCGACCCACAACCACGTTAATAACATTTTATACTGTTTATATTTTTCGCAATCAGCTGTTTCATTTTGTATTGTTTACCTTATCTCTTTAATCGCCCGTGGTCAACCATCACGATGCCGCCTACCGTCAAACTCTTTCCTTTTTTTCGGGCAACCGTCGTCGTCGCGAGTGTACGGTTCCATCCGACGCCTCGTTTCCCGCGGTAAAGCACACCGGTGCGTAACTATTAGTATTATTGTTAATCGCTTTTGTAGATATTACATCAATATTTTTACTTAACATTTTTTTGTACCTCACATGTTGTTATTTTTTACTACTCTAGTGCAATAAATATCTTACGCCCAACGGTGCCGCATATTTTTTATTTTGTTAATTTGCTTTGGGTAAACTTGTTTAAAGACGTGACGACGTGACGACACACACACGCGCATCTCCAAAACTTATTAGAAATTCTAATAATAATGTTTGGTAAAAACGGGTACTGAGTAGTAATAACATTAATGATATTAGATGGGTACAACAGCGGGTACCGTATACAATATTATGGAGCACCTACCTCCCTCTGTTATTCGGTTGTCGTCATTATTGAAATATATATAATATACTGCAAACATCATTCATAACACCGGGACTTGTATCAGTGACAAGGAATGGTTTTAGATGTAAAAAAGAGTCGATGTAATGTCATTTAAGATAATTTCGAACAGAAAAAAGTGTTAAGACCAATAATTGAATAAAACATGCTAAGGTAAAGTTATCAACTTACTATTGTTTACTTATTTCATGGTTGGGCTAAACACGAATTTTGAATGAGCAAATTGACTGCAGTAGATTGAAATAACTTTATTAGAAAAATATGCTTATGGAAACTTTCAAAATTGGGAGGCACTGGTTGCATTGTTGAGATTGATAAGAGTTTATTTGTCAAACGTAAAAATAATGTCACAGCAATGGGTATTCGGTGGTATATGAAGTGAGATTTATTAATACAGTATAATAAATGCTTTAAATAGTTTTTATACCTTTTTTATGCATTTAAAAATACGAGAGATGTAAGTGGTGGGTGTCATTTAAATCTGAGTGAAGGGGGTCAACTAGACCTGTGGTATTAAACCGGTGGGACGAGACCCATTTTTTGGTCGCGATAAGTCTTATTTTTGGAATAAAATTTAAATTTTTAAAATTATATAAAGTAAAAAAATATTTTTTTAATTATTAAACTTATAAAATTAATAAATTGAAATAGGTACCTACTACTAAAATGTAATTTTTATTTATTCAGTTTTAATAGTAATACTGTAAAGCATTAAGCAATTTTAGCTTTTTTACAAAGCTTACGTGGATCACGAAAAATGTAAGCCTAAAAAGTGGGTCGTGATTCAAAAAAGATTGAAGACCACTGAACTAGACCAGTACCCAATTTTCTAAGTACCAGGTGCTAATTAATTTTTTTTATAATTAAAGTTAAGAATATAAAATACGTTTGAGTGTTCGAGAAGTCAATAACAATGTGTATCGCTATAATGTATAATTGGTACCGTCTTGATTTTTGTCAATAACAGTTTCTAAAAACAAACCCTATGGCGACCCAAGATTCGAAATTTGTGTACTACTGGGACAATATTATTATGATTTTTTCTCATAGATAAAGTGGTATTCGTAATGTATTACATAATTTGCGCAATCCAATGTGACCGCGCCGCGCCGCTTGCCAACCCAACACCAAAAACCCGCACTGATTTTAACATTCTTATTTTAAAATGCTTATGTGTACAATTTAATTTCATAATATAACTCATATCTTTCTGTTATAAGTATTGTAACCCAATTAGACATATGCAAGATAACCTTAGAAGTTTTTAAAACAAAAATATTATTTTAACTCCAATATAATAAGTCTTTATGATCGGTTTCTGGGAATTTCAATGTGAAAATATAATATAGTTAGAAAGTGAATACTTCCACAAAGCAGTAGAATGTATGTTATTTTTGCTAAATTTGGAATTTCCTGATAGTACCAGAAATATGCGTCGTATTACGTGGTACCCGTGTGTAATATACATCATTACGATATAATATACAATATACATAAACTTTTATTTTGATGTTTCGCCATAAATTATTTATACCAATAGCTAATAATTAGTCTACTTCGTAAATTAAATTATTAACACAGATATACATTTATACACGTATTACTCAATACTCGACTAAGTACATATTTTTATAACCCATCCAGTTCATCTTGAAATTCGAATGACGTGACAAGTTCATAAAATACATTTAAAAAACAGTATACCTATTTTTTTTAATACTACACAATATATATATATATATATATAAAAATATTACTTATAAGTTATTAATTATTATATTAAGTGAATAATAAATATATTATGTTCTTAAATTTATCTTCATACCCTCCTGACCTAACCTACTCAACACCTAATGTACAACCGCTGCAGAGCAATACCACTCTGTATATAGATACTCACTACAACCTATACTAGTCTTCCTTTTTTTAAATTTAACAGCATTTATTTTATTCACAACGTGTACCTTTTTTTGTTTTATTTTATTTTTTCTTGACAGATTCCATTGATAATAATACTAATATTTACTGATAACAAATATACTTTTAATTAACTTCTATACAGTAAAAAAAATAAAATATAATTAATCATAACTAGGAAACGGATTTCAATTTAAATAAATAGTTTTAATAACATCACAATGTTTTGGACATACGTATACGTTTCAATTAATTTTTAATAAGCTAATCTTAATTTTATTTTAAGTATTTTACAAAAAAATTTACTTATTTTGTACTATTACAAAATTTCCGTTTTTATTTTAGTATTTATTTAGCAATTAAGCAATTATTTCTGTGAATTTTGGATTTTTAGTTTATACTATTTCAATCTCAAATGTTCTTAATCGAGAGTCTAGTAATAACTAATAATTGTTAATGCCATAAAACAAATGAAACGTGTTCTTGGATAAATTGGAGTTTTAACCAATAAGAATTACAAAACAAAAAACCCAGGATTTAACGCGTGTAGATAAAGGATAAATTATTAAACAAAACTCCATAAAACAATTCAGAAATAGAATACAAACCAATATAATTAACATGCATGAAATATGCACTTATCACTTCCGTTGATGCGGAGAGCAGCTATAATGCAATGATAAGGTCCAATCGCCTTTATTTTAAATTTCAAAATTTCAAATTACTTGTCATGTCTTACTGTTTTCCAAATGAAGACTATTTAGATGATTCAAAATAAAAATTTTCATATTGTATTATGTATTATCTATAATAAATTCCATCTTATTTTCAATTTAAATATTTCAATATAATAAATAAATGTTTATTAAGTAATAAACAATTATATATTTCAATATTTTAAACTTTATACTAAATTAATATCCGTTCCCTAGTCATAACATACTACATAGCACGTATAGTCAGTAGTAGTGTCTCTTATTTTCATATTATACTATTGTGTCATTATAATACCTTACGTACAATATCCATTGATTGAAATACATAGTGTATTATATGTACCCAACACTCTCACTTGTTGCACCACTGCGTGTCTTTAATAAGAAGGTAATAATATATAAATGGATAACAAATAGTATATTTAAGTATTAATTTTTATTATTTCAATACCATAAGACATAGTCAATTTATAAGAAAACGCGTAAAAATATTAATTTCTGTGTTTTGCCTTAATTTTTAATTTCACAAAGGCATTCATATTTTATAAATACCTATTTAACGTGTATAAACATGCAATTTTAAATAACAAATAATAAATATAATTATTTACGATATTAAAATGTATAACATTCAATCTTTACAACACGTAAGTAAAGCAGCGGTAACATTTTATTTGTGTATATGAATGACAGATAGTGTTTATGTTTTCAATTGTTGGTAATCTTAAGGTTGGAAAGAAAACGGGTGAGGCGAGGTGCACTAACTGCGAACAGAAGGAGCTGTTGGCTAATATCGTTTCACGATCGCTTCCCACTCCCTCCGACTACAGTCTAGCAACAAATATGTGGAGATGATTTTGCGTCCGACTAGCAAAGGTTGTTGGTTGTATATAGGTTGAAAGGGTAGGTAATAAAAAACCCAATCACGCCTTCAGGGCACATATACACATATCACAATCTGACATTTGTTCTCTTTAATCCATCACATAGCGACATTGCGGACGCAACATCAGCTACTGACTGGTATCCGGTCTATAATATTATTATTCTGAAGAAATCAACATCATCTGACTGATTATTATACAGTAATGGGTATCAAAAATAATTTTAACATTTATGAAGACAAGTGCAGCATCAACGGTAAATATAAATGTGTAATTTTTATATTTTTGCGATATATAGCTGTATGCCCAAAATCAAATCAACATTTTCTTTTTTTTAACATTAATTTATTATTTAAAATTTTTAACAAGTATTTTTACAATAAGTGTAAGTGTTGTAGGTATTTAATTTAGCGGCTTAAGCTAATACTTGAAGATACCTTCCAAAGAAAGTAATATTAAACATTAATTTTTTTAATTTATTTTACGTTCACACAAAAGTATAATTTTAAATATATTATGTAATATTTATATATAAATAGCATTTTTGGCTTTAGCAGTTAAGATTGATATTTTAATTTTAGTTTATTCGTATGGTGTAGAAAACACTTGTGATATAATATATTCAATTTTTTTTTTTTAATTAACAATAAAATTATAATATTGTTTAAAATCTGCAAGTGTGAATTAAAGTTATTTTTAAGCGGCTAACAATGAACTTATAAATACATGTAATAAACGTTGAATGGTGCATACACGATGTTATTTTTAAAAGATATTTTTCACTTAAACTTAATAAAAAAAAAAGCTTGCCAAGTTAGAGATCCGCATGTAAACTTTCTTGATTTTTAATTTTTAGAAATTTATTAATTGTATGCAATGTGTATGTATAATATATTTTATTTTCATTTTCATTTAGTGAGATAGATCTCCGAAACCGGAGAGCAGATTTTGTTGTTTAGGGTGCTGTTAGATTCACATTGGCTGGGAGAAGTGCAGTGAAAATTTTCAGAACTTTATCTTTTATAGTTAATTCACCACAGAGAAATAAAGCTGAAAAATATAAAAAAACGCCCAATAAAATGTGTTTTAATTTTTTTTGAAGCTCTGTAGTAAATAAACTATTAAAGATAAAGTTCTGGAAATCTTCACTGCACTTCTCCTAGCCAATGCGTGAATCTAATAACACCCCCAACAACAAAATCCACTTTTCGGTTTTGGAGATTTATCTCACTAAATGAAAATAAAAATAAAATATATTATACATACACATTGCATACAATAAATGAATTTCTAAAAATTGAAAATCAAGAAAGTTTACATGCGAATCTTTAACTTGGCAAGCTTTTTTTTTATTAAGTTTAAGTGAAAAATATCTTTGAGGTTTTTGTGGATTCAAATCGTTATACCGCTTGGATGTGATATCGGATCTTTCTCATCAATATTTTTTGTTAAAGCTAGCTTAATTATCCACCTATTTATTACAATTGAGTAACGTTTTTATTATATTCCAATTAAAAAAAAATTCTTGAAGTTTTAAAAATTCAGACTTTTTTCATTTCAATTACCACTTTTACTTGATTAAAATCAAGAAAGTAAAAAATTGAAAGAATAAAAAACAGGTTTAACATACTTGGTGTATTTTTTAATTTTTTATATAGGTACTTTTCTATAAAAATTTAAATTTTGGTATTTTTTTTTTAGCGTACCTAAATGCAGTTATAGGTTTCAAATGGAACGTTTTATTATAGCGTTTGAAGATGAGTGAAAAATATAAAATTACCTATTTATATATATTATAATTTTTTCTAGACTTCAAATTCAAAACTGTAACAACCACCGACATTGTGCCTTTCACTTTGACGTATCCTGTCAACAATGTGCTATCGGCTGCGATTTATGGACGATACGCTAACCACCATGAGCACCCTTTGCGTTTGGAGAATATTTGGCAGGACCATCAACGATTACAATTTCAGGAGCAAGTGAATACTTGGAATATAATGATGTACAGATTTTGGAAATTACAACAGCAACAGCATCTGATACCGTATTACCGGAATGCTTGGTATAATAATATGTCATTCAATCCACCGCATACGCTCGCTTCTATCTTAAAGTCTTCTGAAGAGTCGCTGAGTAAGCTCATAGTTCATATCAATATATTATATACGTATTAAAATTTGAAAATAATTTTAATCAAGGTATATTTGTAATTTCTAATCAGTTTCGAAATGTGTACGTGTACTTCTTTAAAATATAATTCGTTACAATTTGTATTGCAGCTTTTCATGCAATTCGTGTATCTGAAATTATAGTAGTAGGCAGTACTGTAGTAGGTATTACATATAATTAAAGGAGAACATATCAAAAACAATAATGTGATTATAAAATTTTGAGTGGAACGATGAAAATACTGATTTTATAATGAATGGTGATATTTTTTATACATAAATATTATAATACACATTAAGTAGTCAAAAAAATCTTTCGATTTTTAACTTTAAAGTTAGTGGTCTTGGATAGTAAATTAGATTTAGTTCATAATCTGGAGAGGTCAAAATTAAAGATTCCTAATATTTTCAAATAAAACGAGAAAAATAAATAAGGTTAAGTAGAAGTTTTACGCAAATTTAATTTTCACCAATTATTTGTATCATAATTTATAAAATATACAAAATATAATTTAAAACATATTTTGACTCTTTTAAGGCCAAATTTAAAATATTTGAAATTTTTCTGTTTTTTTTTTTTTATATATAAATGATTGATTAAGAATTATTTGTCGTATAATAATGTATGAAAATGTAATATAAGATTTTTATTTAGTTTGTCTATCTATAACAAAAATAAATAGCTTATTGGAAAGTAACCTGCATTTTTCATGATATTACATATTATTATTCACCCGTAAAATTAATATTTTTCTTGAAATGATTTTTGTTTTTTGTTATATTCAGAAAACAAACTGTTGTAAATACTTGAAATTTGTATTAAAATTTTAAATTTAAATTTTCTATACATGTATCAAGTTCAAAATTTTTGTATCTTTTTAAGCTATTTATTGACATGACAAATTTATGATTTTTAATTGTTTTCCCCCTATAAATAATTATAAAATTTATTTAGAGAGTCATAAATATTTTTTATATATTAATTTTATAATATAAAGGATATTATTATTCATTAACTTTTAAATCTACTGTACGTTTGAATATATGAAAATATGTTATCCTTATTTTGGATCAACGCAATATATAATATAGTTTGGAATTGGGCGTTTAAGTTTATAATTAAATCATGTAATTTGTTTCCATGATACATAGTATTTATAAGTTAATTATATTTTGTAATAACTAATGCTTTAATATGTGTTTTATGTTAACGCTAAAGTTATATATTAAATACATTTTTCTCGTTATCATTGCTAAAACCATATATTTTTGTTTATTATTTTATTGAAGTAATGAATAAAAATGTAGTAGCTGATAACACTAAAAATGTATCTATGTTACTGAAATTGTAATTTTTAATCAGATACAAGTATATTTCAGTCATAGGTCTATTATTTCAGTAGACTTGTATATGTATTCAAATAGGTACAACAATTTTGAATATTTTATAAACTCTCATTTAGATATCAAGAAGCCAAGAAAAAATAATCTCCGATTCACTAAAGATCAAATTCGTATTTTAGAAAACTCATTTCAAAATAATATGTATTTGAGCTATGTGAACAAACGATACTTAGCTTATCAACTGGGTGTTACTGAAAGACGAGTGACGATTTGGTTTCAAAATCGACGGTTCAGGACACCTTATTTCATACAGTTAGATCATTGGGTGAGTTTCATCTAAACCTTAAAACATAAGTATATTAAACCAACATTTACACATAAATGTGTATAATAATTTATACATTAGAAGAAGATATATACATAGATGTTATATTATATTTAAAAATTCCCAAACTACCAAACCTTCTTTCAACTAAATCGTTTCATGATAATATTAGCATCTAATAATTTATTAGTTAATAATATCGTTTTGACCTGAAAACAATTTTCTAGTAGTATCGTAATATTTGTAACTATGATTTGTTAATTTTATTTTCTCGTGTAACACAAGTGTATAGTGTAGATCAGTAATTTATAGCATAGGATAGTAATTTAATTTTAATTAAATTTGGATGGGGCAAAAACTTAAAACAAAGCCCAACGGGAGTTTTAATTGTTCCACTTTCATTTACGTGCTAGTCTTGTATTTATATTTTAACTAATTTAGCCTATAATTAAAGAATATTAGAGTACATCGATTAATTAATAAAAACACGTTGTGTAATATTATCATTAATTTCAAATAATAAAATTATTAATATTAACGTGTTAATCATAAAATAATATATAATTATTATTCACACAGTTGGTCAACTTCCGCAAACTGCTTGCTGAGAGGATGAAAATGTTGCCTTCAAACGTTATACGATCGTAATAGATGTTTTTATTTTTATTATTGTTATGCTTTGTTATGCTTTATTATTATTTTTAGTTTTTATTACTGTTTTGTATTATTATAATTATAAATACTATCTAATTCGACTTGATTTACCTATTTATATTCATAAGTCAATATAATATAATGTACATACATATAAAAAAAAGAAATAGTTTTTATTTTGTATTATTTTGAAATATATAAATTAAAGTTCATCTAATTTTGTTAACTGGATTGTATTATATAGTTATAAGTTTTCCATTACTTTTGAGGTATTTTATTATTTTCTACTGTCGCAAGTAGTATCACGTCAAAACCGCGAATGTCAAAATAGTGTCGGAAAAATAGCTGAATTACATAATAGCAAATGTTCAAAACAGCTAAAGTATATTTGTCTTAAAATTATTATTATTCATGTTTAATTAGGTTAGGTTATTACTTTATTAGTGTTAAAAAAATTACAAAAATTAAAAATTATTATTAATTATATTGCTTTTGAATTTCTAAAATTCTTAAGGGGCCGCAACATTAACATTTTTTTCTCTGCCAATCTTGTACATAATATAGGAACAAAGATATTCGGTATTTCCATGATTACGATTCTCTGGTTCAGTTTAGGTCAAAGACATCCATTATATATTTTAGAAAGAAGAATATTTCTTGTACATTAATCAAATACATTTTTAATATTTACATTTTTGAAATAGTTATTAATAATTAAAAATAATCGAAATTATTTTAAATCAAAACATGGTTATATATTTTATAAAAAATTAAAATATTAAAAATCTATCTGGTCAATGCACAGGAAATATTCTTCTTTATAAAATATATAACAGATGCCTTTGCCCTAAACTGAACCAGAGAGTTATCGTGGAAATATGGAGTATATTTGTTCCTACATTATGTGGAAGATAGACAAAGAATACAAATGTTAGCGTAGCGGCCCTTTAATGCGGTATTTTGATATATATATATTTTTTTATTATTAGGTTATGTATTGCCCGATTTTCATGTCTGTATTCGCTGTTCTTTGAAACCTTCGATCAGTTTTCATAGTGTCGGGTGACACGATCCAATTAAATGGTTAAAATCACGATTTCGACCCATATAATATGCAAAAATCTATTAAACATACTTAGTATATTTTAGATTTATTTATTTATAAAACCTTCCGATATAATCATTAGTCTTTGGCGAATCTATCACGTCATAACAATTCCTTCTCTACGTCGTTTGCGCACAATCTTTCCGATTTTTTGAGCCAAGTATCTTCAAAGTAATCCAATAGTGGTCGAAAAAGAATTCTTCGTGTTCTATCTTCTATGTAATAATCATTTTTACATAAGTACTCGAACCTTGCTATTACGTCAGATACTGGTACATAAAGAAGTGCTGGTAATAATCATATTTGAATACAAAATTCTGAATCAGTTAGATATTTTTCGTGTATTGTGAGTATCGATTGTATTTTTCGTTGTACACATTGACTTAAATGAAAGTGGAAACCACGATAAATTATATTGGGAAAATTTTATAATACTTTTCTTATTATTACTTTATAATAATAATTTTAAAATAATATACTTTAGCTCTTTTAACATTCGCTGATCGCTATTATGTCTTTTAGTTATTTTGTCGTTGATATTTTGAATTCACGCTTATGACGATGACTCGGAATAATTGTATAAATAGGTACATATTATTATAATAATTTAACACTAATAATATAATAAATATTATATTTTCGGAAAAAATGATTATTATATCAACTAAACCAGTACCACATTTTTTCCGTTTTGAACTGTAGATGTTGCGGGAACTGTTATCGATAAAATATGATTATACTTAAAGTTAAACAAATTATTTTAAAATATATATCATCAAATATACTTAGTGATATAAGCAGACAAATCTTCTCCGCTTATAATTGTTTTATATATATAATGATATATTATTATTTATCATCGAATTCAAATTTAATGTATCGATTACATGAATAAGTCTTAGTTCTAACAAAGTGAGTTATGAATGTTCAAATGCATTGGCGAAAAATGAACACATTTACTGACTAAACGTTGTACCTATACCTCGCGTTTTAAGTATTGTGTCTATGTTAGCCGTTAGGTATAATTATTAACTAATTATTTTTCCTTGTGAATCGTAAGTTTATTCTATATATGCAAATGTACATGTACAGACTAACAAGTTGTTGTAAGTTTATAATAATTAATACAATTCAAATTAATTTTGGAAGGTTGAATACTAAAAATTTCAATATTAAGAATGTACATGAGTGTTAAATAATCATGTTTATAATAATACCTTATCTATATAGGAAGTATGAAAATTACACTTAATGTCTTAATAAATACAGTTTTAAAATTTGTCGTTAAATTAGAATGTAAATCTAAAATTAGTGTATGGGATGAAAGTGGACTGTATGAAAAATTGAAAAAAAGCAATAAAAATATATATAGAAAATAAACAAATTATGTTTTTTGGTAAATTACCGCAATGGTGTAGTACTATTGATTAATAATAAAATTTGAACAAAATAATAAAACCAGTAGACTGGATATCAGTATATATATATATATATATATATATATATATATAAGTGGGCACAAAAGTATGCCGGCCGACTGAGGGACTAATTCTATCTTATAAAATAATATTAAAAATGATTACTAACAATATAAATACGGTAGATACTATAGGTATAGATATACATAAATAATAATAACAAAATAACAATACGTGAAGATGGTGATAGTCGAATGATGATCGTGATTGGTAGATGGTATGTACGGTGTTGTAATCTGGTAGTTGGCGGTGTCAAACGGTTAACAACGATGGTAGCACAAGACGGCACAAAAAATGGTATGGTATGGTGTTGTATAAATCAAACACGACAAAAACAAAAAGTGTTATATCCGATGTACGACTCGAGCGACGATCACGACAAGAAAGTACGAAGTGAACACGTAAGGTATCTAACCCGGACGTCGGCGTTCGATGCTGTGCACTTTGAGTTGTCGATAGGCTGATACTGTTTACAAAAATATACAAATACAAATAAACAGACAATAGGAAGTTAGGATGAGAGGCGATTAATGTCCTAAACAATTAGTATGTATCTCGTTCCTATTAAAGTTAATCAAAATATTTTTAAGAAATAGAATAACAAAATGTATTTGTATTAACCTTGAAATCTCGTATCTATACTATATTAGAAAAATATAAAATATATAATACTTTACCATAATAATTTGCTATGTGTGAAATGATAAATTAAAATTAAAACTGTCTTCAGCAATATTCATGTCATTATATTGTTATAGATCAAACCAAATTTTAACAATTTTAAAATAATATAATATGATTATAAATTTAAATAATTTAAATATAATTATGGAATCATAAAAATGTCAAGGTGATAGGTATTTTAAAAATTAAAATTAAACCTAAAGTTGGAAAAATGATTTTTATAATTTAAATAAAAGTAATAAATAAATAAAATTTATATTATGTAACAAAATTAAAATCATAAAGTCAATATAGGTATATATTAGATGTTAATTATAAAAGAGTCATCTATTTAGCTTTAGTGCAATCTGTCTTTTCATATGGTATATTCATTTGGAGAGGAGCTTGTAATAGCATTATAAGTAAACTAAATGTTACTATAAATTGTGTAATTAAATATTTACTAAATCTTCCTATACAAACAAATACTTTTTTAATTTATGAAACACTTAATGTAAATAATTTTAAGATAGTTTATTACCAAGCTGTATTAGTTGATTTGTTTAAACATAAACATTTAATATCTGTATCTGTATTCGTTTATTGAAGTGTCAATAAGTTTTCAGACAAAAAATTGTCTTTTATACAGGTCTTAATTTATGTAATTTGTTAAATATTAATATAAATCAGTTTAATAATTTAAAGTCTTTCAAAATTAATCTTAAGCATATTGATTTGTCAAAGATAATATGATTAATTAGATTTTTATATAAAATTGTTGTATTATATAATAGAAATATTATAACTTAAAATAGGTACTTAATGTATTAGTATAAACATCAGTTTATT
The DNA here is from genome assembly GCF_003676215.2 of Rhopalosiphum maidis. Taxonomy (NCBI): domain Eukaryota; kingdom Metazoa; phylum Arthropoda; class Insecta; order Hemiptera; family Aphididae; genus Rhopalosiphum; species Rhopalosiphum maidis. The sequence continues at coordinate 49,395,463 of NC_040879.1, forward strand.
CTTAAATTTATAAATATTCTTTAGGTGATAAGAACTCGCTTACCCAGCACAAGCTTTGCTTTTAGGGTGAGTTGCAATATATAACTCATGGTATTTATGTATATATTTCTTTTTATTATTTATGTGTTGTTGCAATAAAGTTCATTATTATTATATTAGTATTAATATATTATTGTTAAATTTGAATTTAAAAAAAACTAATATCGATAACTTATGAGCGAAATTGAAATTTAAAAATCTTATTTTGATTTCAAACATTGTACATTATTGATCTAAAATAAATAAATATTTATAATTATTTTAGGTAGGAACAACATTATATGCGTTGTAAGGACAATTTCGAGTGACCACAGTATTTAAACATAGCATACAGTACTTAGAAAAAAACGAATGACATAATATTTATAACAAAACAATATATTTTATAGTATATGACGGCGGGTGATAGGGGGGGAGGTCAGTGAACGGTGGAAACTTGTGTGCAGTAACTCCGCCCCGTAAAAAATAAAACCCGCCCTTTCTCCTGCATGATGATGTTTGGTAAGATTTTTTATACCATTACTGTTGTTTTTTATTTTCGTTTTTCAATTTCGTACAATAGTGTACGCTTAAACTAAATCAAATATTCGTACATAGAAATTGTTAGGGTAAATTTTTGGCACTCGACTCGTTAGTCGTTCCATCGCTACGTATTATGTAATTATGTGTATTTTTAATGAACAATAATAATAACCCAGAAAGTCTTTGTAAAATCAGTCTTCTCTATAATGGTATTTTATTCTCTTTTTTATTTTACAGGTATTATACTAGTACGCTGATCATACATACAATTCGGTGTTTCCGAATTGCGTGCGAAAATCATTATCAAGGTCGAGTTGCGTGCGTAGTTTTTTCACGACTGAGCCTAGTTGAGTGCGGGATTAGTTGACCGACTAATCAAATTAGTTTGGTCAGATTTCAAAAAAATGAAAATGCCGTATGAATTCAGTAAAAAAATTACTTTATTACGCCTATTATATACAAATAAATAGATTATTTTGTTCGAATTATATTTTATAACGAATTATAGGTACTTATTTATATAGGTAAGATATTTTTTTATATTTCAAATAGGTGTTGTTAAATTATTTAAACCCTTATAATATAACGAATAAACAATAAACGTATTTAAAATTTTCATCAAATGTTTATTTTATCATTTTCTATACAATTTCTTAAATTTTTTCTGTTTTTTATAGTATCTATATTTTCAGGTACTTATCAGTTATCATATTGTGATATACTCATATCTAATCGTCATTTACTAATCCATTCTCATTCACCGGAGAAACTCCAAGATACAGTTAATTGAATTTACTAATTATGTTTATAATAGTAATTTTATGGCATATGTGCAAGTCGACGAAAACCGGTCGTCTACTCAAACTTTTAGGCACGAAATTCGGAAAATACTCGCACGTAACTCTGCAGCTTTGTCACAAAAATTCTGTCAATGTCCCTATCACATTATTGAGAACTGACATATATATATATACATATACCAGGGATAGGCAACTGAAAGTTATTAGAGGAACAATTTTTAGAAAATTAAAATTTAGCAGGCAAGAGTATAGAGAGCAAAAAAAAGGTCATTTAAAATATGTATTTTAATTTAGCATATACGTAGCATAGAGTGTAGACGATTGACTTTGAAATGTATGATGTAATTTGAAAATGAAGCGCGGGCCAGATAAAAATGTTTGCGGGCCGCCAGTTACCCACCCCTGTTATATATTATAGATTGTATGACCTTTTATTCTATATGAATAATAAGTAATTAAACAAATGTTCAATAATACGTGACTGTTTATTGTTTACATAAATGGTCTTGTTTTGATTATTGAAATTCATTGTTATAAATATTTTATTCTGCTTGGAAATTACCGTGCGTCCAAAAACATCAATACTTTTCAATTAAATAAGTGTTAATTACTTATAAGCATAGGCGAAATTAAGGGTCAGGCCAGTCAGGCCATGGCCTGACCTAATACTGACTAAAAAAATTGTATACATATATTATATATTTTAATAATTATTTAGGCATTATAAATAATATATTTATACATGTAAACGTGTACATTTGTACGTTTTATATAATAATATAATATCATATATTGTATACAGGTACTATATCTATATAGGCACAAATGAGGATTATAATATAACATAATAAAGTGATTTTTTTTAATGACCTATAGTATATTTATTTAAAATTAAAAACTTTATTTAATATCATATATTATATTATATAATATCATTATATATTCATTGTATATATACTAAACAAAATAGCTATAAAAAGTTGTCAATAGAATTTTTTTATATTTTTCATTTGGCCTGCCCTTAATAAAAGTGTCTAGTTTCGCCTATGCCTATAAGAACCACCTAAAATATGTAATAATTTAAGTACAGTAATGCTGTACGTTTTATTAATTTAATATTTTATTATCATCAATACTCGCGATCTACCTACGATATAGAATAATAGAATATTATATAATAAAACCAGAGGCTGGAACTTAGACCAAAAATATCGGTTTTGGAATTTTGTTTCCTGTATTGTAATCCATATTCCACTTTGCAAAATAGAACCGAAACTGAATTGGAACCATTTAAATAAATAATAAGTTTTGCGATTATTTTAAGTTTTTTTTTTATCAGTTCTTAGAAATAATTGAATATTTTATAAAAATTCGAAATAATACGACCGAAAACAAATTTACAAATTTATGGGTAGCATTTTTCATTATTTTGAAATATAACGAGAATTATGGTATAATTGGATTTTCAAACAAGATATTACGAGTAATAATATTTAGTAATTTGTAGTTTTCTGCTTTATCTCGTAGTTACACGCGCATACCATAATCGTTTGCGCATCGTTCGATTTTTGGGTTATACATAATTTGCGCATCAATATTATTTAACAATAGAACTAAAAAAAGGTGTATATCCAAAAGTGCTGGTTGTTTTTTAACTTTGATCTAAAAATTCGCACACCTCTAAATTTACTCTCGTAACATCTAATTTTCAAAATATTGTACAGTTATATCTGTTTTAAAATATATAATAGGTAATATGATTAATAATATCATGATAATATTGCGTAGGTAACCAGTTAGCAGTACCACAACAGACTAAGATGTACGGATGACTAATTGATTTTTATTTTCAATTAATTTTTACTCGAACTATATGTATATTTATATTTTAATAATGACTGTAATGTATAGAAGAAAAGTGTTTATTTAAATATTTATAAAATTATATGCATTGACGGAAATCGGGGGGTGGGGGGCTTGAGGGGGCAAGGCCCCCCAAAAGCCTACCAAGCCCCCTCAAATATTCTTGCAAACATAAACATTTTGTAGTTGCATTTTCATATATTATTTTTTTAAAAAACAAGAAATATAATACATAATAGTTTTTATATTATAAATTTGTTTGTATAATATTTTACATAATATTTTATATGAAAGATAAAATTATAAGTTGGAACACTGTCCTATAGTGATTTGTTTTATCGTCTGTCAAATAGAACAAAATATATAAAATTATATTAATTTGAAAATACAATAAACAATAATTTTTCACAGTTAAAAAAATAGTTATTTTTTGCTAGATTTTCATTTAGAGTGGTAGATTACCGAAACTGGAGAAGGTATTATACAAAAATGTTCACAGTAAAAATGTTCGAAATCAAGAATGTCCTTGGTAACATTTTCCAAAATCAAAAAATTGAATGATCGTAATATAATAAAATGGGAATACTGTGTAACACATCAGTTATCCATGTCAAAAAAACACCCTGTAAAATTGGGCAGAGATGTTGGACAACCTCCGGCTAAAAAATATAAAGTATAAAGATTTTCATTTAACAAAATGTTATGTTTAACAAAATATTTTTGAGGACCAAATTGTTTTAACTCTATTTAATGAATTTTTTTGTTATCCATGAAATTTTGTAATATGGTAGTTAACTGTATTCTTGTTTTATTGTATTGGTATTCACAAAAAAGCGTTTATACATAACATATTAACATACCATATCGTGCGGTCTGTGCAAGGAGACGGTCAGCTGCGAGAAAATCACCAAGGCGACGACGGTCATGGCGTGTTGTCGGTGCGATGGAAGCGGAGCAGGACACTACGAATGTCAGCTGACGTCGCCACCAATCGAGATGATGCACTGGCCGCCACTCATGTACACAGCAACTCTTCGGTAAAGCATGTGGGTCTACTGTTGACCAGTGGCATAATTGAGAATGTTTCAATGTTGGAGGGGGAGGAGTACAAAAAATCAACTTGTGGAGGGTTCCCCCCCGTATCTACATTTTACATCTCATTAGCATTAAGTCATTACATACCAATAAACTTACTTTATATTACACATAAAAATAAACAAAAATTTTTATCGAATTTCTCATCATATTTTTTCTATTTTTTTTATAATATTTACAATATTTCTCTATACTTCCCTTAAATAATTAACAAGGAAATGTACAGATACAGTGGAATCAAAATTTTTTTTAAATTTTTATTAATATTATTATGAGTTATTAAATTTTATTTTTTTAAACAGGCTTATTCAAATTTTTGATAATAATTATATCACATAATAGTTACTAAATAAACTAAAGTCTGCAATGAATGCACTATAGCAATGCAATAAACATATTGTAGTTCAAAAACATTTAGTTCTTGGACTAATAATGTTTAGAATTTTGAATAATTTAAAATTTCAATACTAATGTTAGATCTAGAATTCTTTAAAAAAAATTCAATATGCTATTATTAGTAGTTGATTTCTTGTTTTTTACTCCATTTTGATTTTTGGATTAGAAACATATAAAATTATAGCACTATGTGTGCATAGAAAACATATAATAAAGTGACATAGTGTGTACTGTTTAGTGTTTAGTATATAAAACGACATAGCGAAAGTTAGTGCAGGTATTGTGTGACAGCGTGAGTTCGTACTTCGTAGATCGTAGGTACTTCACTATTCACTATTTTATTATTTGAAAACATAAGTCAGTTGACCTAAAAATAAATATATAATTTATCTTAATATTATAGTATTTAATTTTAATTTATTCATTTTTATGATATTTTGTGTTGTCTTAATATAATTGTGATTAATTTAAATCTTAATTATTGATTTTTAATTTGTATATTTTGTAATATTATAATTTAATATTTAAACACAAATACATTCAAAATTAATGTATTTAGATTATCAAAAAGTATGCCGGAGACCAAACGTCCTATGGCTAATAAGTACTAGCTCTAATGGACAAAACGTCAGTGATTCGTTTTGAATTTACTAAACTATTTCGGCGACTACCTGTAGTTTTGTATAATTTAGTGCATATTTTATGTTTAGCTTGGTCCATTTATTGTATTATTGTATTGTACAAACAACAAAAATCTCTATTGTCTATATAATATATACGTTTACATGATCCCTCACATTGGTGTGTCAATATAGTATATCTGCACGCGGGGAGCATTTATATATGTCATTATTATTTACGATTTTCCCTTTCAGAGATATTTGCTTGTCCAAGTGAAGTTTTTTTTCGAACATAGTATTTAAATAATATAGGATCGGATACCGCTTTAACAAAGCATTTGAAATTCAATGAGAGATGTATTGCTTCGAAAAGAATTGAGCCAGTTGGATATTTATCCAGAATTTGAATTTCTTTTACACTTAATTAAATCAAATATACCTTGATGCGGAATACTGGTCTGTAATTTACACTATATAATCGAATATTATATTTTGTTATATTTAGCCATAAAAAATTTGTACTCGGTACCCAATTTGTTTACTTCTTTATAATTACATTTGGAACACGGTTGATATAGAGGTATGCATATATTAATATTATGTCAAAGCAGTCTTAAAACCTTAATTGTATAATTTAATCTAAGATAATAGGCAAAATTTAACGAAATATGATAATGCGTTCTATCACGTGAAAATAGAAACAATACAATTAAAAAATATTAAGGTCACTTTTATTATTGTATTAAAACTGTAAAAAGTACTAAATAGGTATGGAATGTATAAAATGATATGGATATTTATTCATAATAATTATGAACTTATGACTTTTTTTTTTTTTATTGATCATTTAATGTAACTCGGCAGCATAAGCCATTAGTTAATCTCTTAAACACTAATTACAATTTTTTGTGAGGTTTACATTACGTTACATTATCATAATAATTACAATCATATTTTATTTATTAAGTTGGTGTTATTTATTAAGTATTACTATGATTTTTGTGTTTGGATCAGAGTTTGGTCCAAGAATTTTATCGTGTTGAGATTTGTACGTTCTTGTTAGTACGCATGACATTCTGTAATGATGTGTTTGACTGTGATTTGAGTATTGCGAGCTTCGCTGACCATATCTTTAACATTAAACCACCAACTTATTACAATATCAGCAATGTACTGCCCACCATGTCACAATACAACACCAAATCAATTTAACGATTATTTTAATTATCTCAGATCAAAATTCGTAATAGGAGGAGATATAATTGCTAAGCATATTCAATGGGATGCCATACAAAAAACCCCCGTGGTAACCTCCTACACCGCATCATAATATTCCAACAATATAAAATACATTCACCACATTGACCGCTCCTTTAAGGTTCGTTTAAAAAATAGCTATTCAACCAGCCATCGTATTAGTGCAGGTGTCCCCCAAGGTAGTGACATCGCTCCCTTTCTATATTCTGTGTTCACTCACGACATCCCCAAAACACCCTTCACTTTTCTTGGTACATATGCCGATGACACACTAATTTCAGTATCACACCAGGATTCTGCAACCGCTTGTCGGATGATCCAAAGTCACCTTAACATGATAAATCTATGGACAAAACGGTGAAAAATAAAAATAAACGAAACGAAGTCTACTCATGTAACTTTTACATTGCGCAAATTTATTTGCCCTTCTGTCACATTTAACAACCTAGTAATTCCTTCGTTAGATGAAGTTAAATACCTAGGGCTAATATTCGACAAACGCCTCAACTGGAGCTCGCATATTAAACATAAACGTAAATCAGTGAACTCCAGACTTTACCTTTTGAGACCCCTATTAAAATCAAAATTTTCCTTAACCAACAAACTTACGATATACAAATCGATAATCCGTCCGGCTTGGCTATACGGCATTCAACTATGGGGGCCAGAAAAACCATCAAACACTAAAACCCTCCAAGCATTCCAATCCATATGCCTACGCCTAATAGCCTCTGCCCCTTGGTATGTTACCAATAAAAACCTCCATAAAGATCTGAACATGCCAACCCTTAACGACTTAGCCAAATCCTATTATTCAAAATTCCACTCAACGCTCCGCGCTCATTCAAACCCCATCATTAAAATTGTATCCTCTACCTCTATCATTCCTAGAAGATTAAAAAGGCAATGGCCAAGAGATCTCCTCAACACCTAACTAAAATAAAAAAAAAAAAAAAAAATATTAATTAAATAAACTCAAACCCTAATTTCTGGTCAGGTGGCACTGCTGGGAGCCTTCCTTCTCATATTATTTTTATATGTTACTTACTTACTCTGTCACCGCACTTACTCATTATACACTTATGTATAGATTGTAAATATACTTATTTTTAAAAAATAAAAAAAAAAAAAAATTTGAATTCAATGATATGTCATATATGTATATGACAAACGATTTTAAACAGCGATGGTCTATGTATTTTTTTGTTAAGAATATATTTATTAATAATTTTAATTAAGTTTTGAGTCAAACACCGCATAACATTAGGAATATTATGGTTGTGGTTTTAATGGGCATTAGCTTAAAATTAAATGGATAACTGTTAAAAATTTTATTACGTTTTTAAATCTTAGACTTAAACAAAACATTTTTTTATGATTTTTTAACTACTAAATAGTTTTCAAAATTACGTATTTTTTTTAAAACTTATATTTTATAAGTGTTTATGAAAATACATTCAAGTTTTTAATTTATATTAATAATAATTGGTACTTTGGTGGGTCAAAAGTAAAAAATTCCTGGTAGTTTTCAAAAGCGTGGTGAAAAACAAATGAAAAATAAAAGGATAAAAATCGATTTTGGTGTAACTCTAAAAGAAATGACAGTAGATACATGACATTTTTACTGAATGTAAATATAAGAATTTTCTACACACCATAACATTTTAAAAATACTTTGACCTATTTTGAGCTTTTTACGGACAAATTTTTTTTTTCTATAAAAATCAATAAAATATTATTTGTTGGGTAAAAAATCTTGAAAATTTAATAGAAGGCTTCTAATATAATGTGCTAAGGCGTGCTAATACGTGCTAAATATCCTCGCAATTCATTTATGTATTTTTCTTTGGGGGGGGGAGCTGGCCAAACGTACGTGTTCAGTTAGCTTCCTACTATGAAATGACGATTTATCACACATGTCGTATGGATACGGCTTTTCACTCGTATGCGTCCGCTGATATACAGTCAAATGGCTAAGAACAACTGTGACTTATCGCACATGTATTTTATCAATAATTGCACTAAATAATTTAACAAGATTAGCTAATTTATTAAGTTATTATGCTAACTGGTACGAGAACGTGAGTTTTTTAAATAACGTATTTACAATTTAATGTACTGAGAATTAGATTAGTAGTCAACACAATGTTTCAAGCCAGTGTTTATCTTCGTTTAAAGTAATTATATTGAAAACAAAATAAATTTAAACTGATTTTATGAACGGTGATTAAACTGGAAATCATTATATCATACAATTTATGTTACATAAATAATAAATTTAATATAATTCATTGTTATTTATTGGCATGATCATATAATAATGTTTGTGTACAAAGTGTTTCACTTAATTAACGTTTTTTTCGGTAATTTGTTTTTTAAGAATCTAACCTCCACTTTAAATAAGGACTTACTGTTTATTACAAGATATACAAATATTAACAAATAATTAGTTTTATGTTATAGCATTCGTTTTAAATTTTCAAGAGTTAATTATAAAAAGGTGGGCAAGTGGGTATTGTTCTGCTGTATAGTAGAAATGGGGAGTAGGTCGCTTTAATGGATGTGTTAAATTTGAATGCAATGACAGGTATCATTGTATACGAACAACGATTCTGAACGGAGATGATTTGTCAGTATAGGATAATTAGTAGGATATATTATATTATTACCTATATTTAAATTATAATGTATGCTAATTTTACGCGATTTCGTAAAAAATTACATTCCATACGCTCGTAAAATTATTTCTATATTGACGATAGAAATTTTTATTACACTGAAAATACGGTGAAAATAAATAAAACCAAGTTATATTAAATTTTATCGTAAACGAAAAAGTTTTGTATAAGTTGCCTCATTTTGGACAGATAATAAATGTATAAGTGGTTCAAACATCATATATCAATTAAATCAATATAAGTTTGTAATTAAGAAGTCAGATGATTCAATTTTTCTTCCTTATTTATGAGCAAAAAAAAGTTCAAGCTTCAATTAATTCATACCGAGACTGTAATTTTAATAAAAATTTCTTGTAAGCTTAAACCACATGTGCGATTACAAATTAGAAACAAAATAATTTTCATTGATATTTTATTGACTATTTATTAGATACTAACACCTGTTTTGTATTGATTTATTATTAGGGACCAGATTTATATGCACACAAAATCCTCAAAATATACTTCCAAAAATGCTGTAATATGCTACAAAATATGTATTTATTTTTAAATCTGCACTTATAATTGTATTAAAAATTATGTAAAAAATAAGTATTAATTCATACGATATTAAAAAAGGTATAAAATGATTTTTAAAGTATTTAAAAGTATTTCGTCGTCTTTGTCGCCATTTAACATTATTTTATCTTCAATCTATAAAATATTAGCCCACATAAATAAAAGGTGAAAACAAAAATTGAATTCATATTAACTTTATTGCATTGGATAATCAGAAGTTGCCTAATGTGTTTAAACGTCAAAATCTTCCGATAGTCTGTAATAAGTACATTTTTATACATTGAATAACTTCGCCCAACGTCAGCAGTATTTATAGAAACGTAATTCATACATGCAATATCACTTGCATTTAAACCTTCAGATGGTTCATTATTGACGTTTATTTCTCCTTCCAAAATCTTAGAAATTATCTTTTAATTGGTTTTTAATGGCGTCATTAAAATTCTAAAAATTCCATAGAGAAATAACGAATTCAATCAAATCATTAGCTGGTAACTAATATCAAAATTTTTTGTTAAAATATGATATTTTTTAAATTAAAAATATTTTTTTTTATGGAAATTTATATTTTCTATTTATTGGGAATTTTTAATCAATAAAGAATATTTTTTATGAATATACACTTTTTATTAATATTACATTTTTTATTAATTTGAAATTTTTATGAAATAATAAATATTTTAATTATTTGGCTTTTTATTAAACGTTTTATCTTGATCTACTTATTCAGTTTTTTTTACAAATATTATAATTTTTATAATGTAAGGTTTTTTATAAGGCTGGGCATTAACGAGTTATTAAGTTAAAAGTTAAGTTAATTTTAACTTATTGACTTAACAAGATTTATTAACTTATCTTTAAACGTAATTTATGTAATAACAAGTCTATTAACTTCACTTTGAAGTTTTACTGAACCAAAAAATATTTTACCTGAATTAAAAAAAAATCATTGACTTGCCCAACCTTGGTTTTTATTCCATAAAGATTATTTTTTTTATTAATTTAGGCTTTTTGTTCAATTAATAATATTTTTTATAAATTTTAGACTTATTATTACATTTGGAATTTTTTTTTAAACTTTTTTCTAGATTTATTCAGTTTTTTTTTATTCTACTTAAATAAAAATCTATGTTAATAAATTATTCTTCATTGGATAAATAAAAAAAATGATTTTGTATTAAATAAAACAATCTAATAACTGGAATAAAAAACGACCATGAAATGAAAATCTTATTTGGTTAAAAAAAGTCAAGTTGAGACCAAAAATCTATATTGTAATTATAAAAATGAAATTTGAATAAAAAATGTCAAAAGAATAAAAAGTTAGTGGAAATTTTTCTAAAGAGGTTTTAAGTTCCTGGGTTAAAGTGGGGGGCTAACTTCACGCATCACGTAATAGTCTGCACGTTAGCCAAAATTTAATATATTTTTACTTATATTGCATGGAAGGTATTTAATATTTTTATTTTAAATTTTAAATATCAACATTTTAATTCTTGTATACGCATTTATTATTGACATTGATTATAAATTGCTTAGTTTATTTTATAAATAATACAATCACAACAATAACTACAGCGTAAAATTACAGTATATTTCAGGTGGCCTAGAATTATATTTAAAAATTAAAAAATCCGAGTAGCACATAAGTGATATTATTATTGATACCTACGTAGTAAATATTTAGCATTCCACGCACAATTTTTAAAAGTACCTACCATGCTCTTAGCCGTTGCCACAATTTAAAAAATACTCGTTCTCTGACAATGTGATTTTTTGTGTTTTCACTACTTTCATACAATGGAGGTGAACAGGATATCGCGGTATAAATGTCTTATTTGAAAAAACTAGTTTGACAGTTGTTCGTTGGTTTTGTTAAATTATACATAATGTAAAATACGAAAAAAGGTATTTTAAAATAATAAACATATACCTTAATACTCCCGGCTGACTCTATGTATTATTTTTTCTATTAATAAATTAAACAGAGGGAAAACTAGTGGTCAGTTGACTGTTATAGTACGGTATAAGTAATAAAGTAAATAAATTACTATATATATATATACCTATATTTTGAAGATTGGATAACTGTCGATCAAAACTCCAGAGGCCATATCCTGGAGCTTATAATTTTCACCTTTAAATCAAAGATCCTTTTGAATGCAAATTAAAGAATAATACCTATTGAAATTTGGTTCATTTTCACGGAGTTTTTATTCTATTTTCAAAATTTTCAAAAATATTGTAATTTATTCCGCATCATTTCTATGGATTTTTTTCAGTATAATCATCAACAAATCTTTTTTTACAATATGCAGTGGCATATTTAAGGGAGCCAAGAAGCCTGCCTCCCTAGTCCGTGTAGTATATTTGAACACAATTATACCTATTTTTATTAAATTATATAATGTATGATTAATAATGATTTGTTATTTGCAAACAGCATAACCCGCAGTTTATTTTTCAAATCAAATAAATACTGATAGTTTAGAGTGTTTAGACACTAACAACAAATAATCGAACAAATCATTTAATATTCAGCATATACATCAACAATTAACAAAATAAACACACTCCAGTTATTAAAAAATATATGTACAATTTAGAAATGACAATCAATTCATTTATAGACACGGACAAGTTGATGCTAAAGTAATAATGCTATAATATAATTATGTTATGATTATATAGATAGTTAACATAAAATTATTTACGTGAATGAAATGGTCTAAGCTTGAACGGGTAATAAATAGGGCCATATAGGGGGACTCTTCACGTTGTTTAGATATTTACGTTTGAATGACCAGCCCGGCGGCAGTCTCTGTTAGTTACCATTACTCGTAGTACACAGTTTCAATGGCGGACAATGATGTAAGATGAAGGCGTGTGTATGATATTTACAGGTACCTGATGCTGTTCATGGACCATTTAAATGTACCACTCTGTTATTGCGGAGAGGCGTATTATCTGTTGCAACACGTATTTGTTGGGTATTCCTGATACACTCAATCATTGTTGGTTGACAGCGGGTGGTGATTGCGTAAAATTCCCACGGACAGACAATGATCGGAGCGATGGCGAGAACTATAGTTGGGGAAATCATTAATGGTTATCTAGGAAAAAATATTAAAACACTCGATAAGCGTAATTACTAATAATAGTTTTAATCTATTTATGCATAAGATTTGTTGTTACTAATTTAATGAAAATTTATTAGGTAGGGGGATTTGATCTCCGCTGTTTTTCTTCCATAATATGGGTATCTATACAATACGTTAATTGTAATTTGTATTGACTATTTTTGTAATTATATAATACATATTTAAATTAGTCATAAAGTTGACTTGAAAACAACTTTTTTTTTTAAATTGCACACATTAAATTTATTTTAGTTTTTTTTTTTTATGAATATAAATATGAAGTGTGTGAATGATTAAAACTACTTGAAAATTTAATACAATATTCATTTATCAAATAAAAAAAAATTCTTTTTATACTTATAAATAATATAATAGATACAAGATTTCTTATTAGATTTTCCATCTACAAAAAAAATAATAAAAATAATAATAATAAGTTAAATGAAAAGTTTTTTTATGAGTTTTTAAAGTTTACATTATTGTACAATTTGTCTGAATCATGATAAATTAGTAACTATAGGTAATTGTTGTAAAAAATCTATACAATATACTTACACCCTACTTCTCAGTGTATTACAATAATAGTATCAAATATTAAGTATTTTTACCACCACCTATAAAATCGGTTGATGATTTTCAGTTTTGTCTTTACACATACGGTAATGGAATCTAGATAGATTTTATATAATAAAACGATATATACTATTATTTATATTTTTGGAGCTCAAAAACTGTATTGACAAACATAACAGCGATCCGATCAGTCTTTTTCGTTTCAACCATGCAGAATACGCTCACAACAAACTCGTCACCTACTATTAACTCTTAGGTGGGTTAATAGCTGTTTTTAATAATAATTTAATAAATAATAATAATATTGAATTAATGATTAATCTTAAAATGTAATAGATATTTTCAAGTAAACTTCTTAATAAATTAAAATATAAATTTAGAAATATTATTGTATAAACACAATACCATACTTAACAGTTGGCAAAAAAATTATGGTTTTAGAAAATCATTAACACAACAATTAATGTGTATAGTTAGTTAGTTATTTATATGTTATTATATGCGTTCTGTTATTTATTTTACTTAATAGTTACGTACTAAAGATCACCCACTAGGTAGTAGATACACACAGAGAAAATGTCTGATTATCAATCTTTTTAAGAATGGTCTTAAAATTAAGGTACTTCTAGTTGTTAAATTTAAAATATGTAAAGATGATTGAATTGGTATACAAGTTGACTTTGCATAGGTCGAAGCATATTTTTAGTATATTTAATAATAAAAATTGACAAATTTATAAAATTTAAAATATTTATTTTAAATAATAAAACAATCGAAAAAGTGCTTCGGCCGATGCAAAGTAAACTTGTATACCAATTAAAACATCTTTACATATTTTAAATCGAACAACTAGAAGTACCTTAATTTTTGTCAGGCGTATATCTATGTTCCACGTGTGTCAGATAAAGACAGAAAGTCAACGCTTCCAATCCCCTTAAAGTATTATACCTCTTGTTAGCGCACTAATAAATATCAAATCTGTTTATAAATATATTTATATTACATATTTTTAGGTAAACCAATTTTGAGTAATTTGTTTAAACATTTTTTTGCAAACAAATCTCCGTTAAGTAATAAATTAATAACTATGACTAGCCTCACTATTATTAGGTACCTATAATAATTAATATTTTATGTCATCGAATAAAGTTTGAAATTGTAATTACTACTTATTAAAATGTTAACTAATGATTGACTCTATATTAACTATTTAAAATGTGTAGAGAAATTTATAAATTGAACCAATTATGTAAAATAAAGACCAAAGAAATACCATGCGAAAAATTAGCCAAAATTATAAAAAAATTCAATACAAAGCTCAACAGTTTCTAATGTTTGCACCACCAAAGAAATTTATAATATAAGACATAATATATATATATATATATATATATATATATATATAATAATAAGAGAAAAATATTGCCATAATATCCAGTATCACTGAATGAAGTTAATACATTGCTGTTGGCTATAGATGTTAAAACACATATAAATGCGAACCATTTATTTAATCAAATAATATAATTCTGATAAAACATAATTTTATTTTCTTGCCAAACAAATATTGATTTTTTATGTAAAGGTGAAACAATATATCTTGGAAGTTTAAACGTCATCATCATGTATAGAGACACCTGTAAGGTGGGTGCACTCGTGTGCATTATTATTATTGCATATATTATCCATTTCGGGTATTTTCGCTTTCGATTGCACGCCCCTACCTATACTCGTATCTGTTTGAAAAAAAGTTTAGTTCAATTCATAGAACTTTTTTATTTGACAAATAATAATAATGTATATTTTGTATATAATCATGTGGTCAACGATAGCACAGACTATAGACTTCATCAGTCGTACCTAGCAAATGTGTTATTGTATAGTACTTGACCTCGTGATCAGACTTCTCAGTTATCGTGTGATGTTTGTATTGTATTGATGTACAAAAAGCATTGTCAATTTAGTGGTATCTAAGATGTGTGACATTGTTATATTATACTAATATATTATTGTCCACCGAATAGGTCAGTTTTTAACGACTTTCTGGCATCCTGTCTATAGAAATGAATTAAAGACCGTTGTCCATAACATATATTTAAACATTTTTTGGTATTAAGGTAGGCAGTATTATTGACTTGTGCAGTATAATTCAGCATTTTCTTTTGTATTTTGTATTTCTACTGCAGCAGTATTAAAAATGACGTGAATCATCAGGTGTATTTCTAACGTAGCTCTATAAACTCTATACTTATGAAACTATATTATTCTTTTTATTTATTTCATTAGTTCATCTTAAAATATAATACTTTTAAGTATAAAAACTCCTAATTACTATTTAATTACATAATAAGTTGACTAATTACGAATCCCGGAATCCTGAAACTTGGCCCTCCCTTTTAACCCGGGGTTGTAGGTAACACGTTCTTAACGTTGACTGAACATTTAAACATAAATAAAGAATTAACTACAATAGTATTGCGCTTTAACACAATACATGTGTCGTATGTTTATATATACACTATTGTACCTAAATGTAAGATATAAATAATTTTATTCAAAGCGGGTTTTAAATGTACATAGATTATAGAAATCAAGAAAACGTACTTTTTTTAAATAAAAAAAAATACCTGTTGATTCATTGTAGGTAAGTATATACTACATAAATTATAAATTTTACATTATTTGTATTTGCAATAAAATCGCCATCCGCTATATGGGTATTGGTACACATGTGTAGATACGTATACGTCTCACTTATGTATACGGCGATTTTCGTCTTACTTGCGTACAAAATTATTGAAGGTCAAACTACTAACGACGTGAAATAAAAATATTGTTAAATACTGGAAATATCCTGTGTTTACTTTTGCTGCTTAAATATTATAACCTTGTTAGGAAGTGTGGAAAAATTAATTGAAAAACTGAAGACAGCAGCAGCAGAAAGTCACCGTCTATTTTTATGCACTGAATTCAATTTAGTTGAAAATAAATGAAATAAAAAATAAATAAAATTGGACAAGTGAATCCAATGTATTCTTGAAAACTTTTTAGAAAATCATAACTTAGTCCAAGTGCCTCACGAAATTGGCCACCGTCGTTAAACATGAATATTATTTGCATTATATCACACTACTACTTGATTATTACAATATTACAATGTCAAATCAACCAGTGTCAAGTACATTCAACGTATTTATTCGTGCACCCTCATTTTTAAATACGACAATGTATGACCAAGTGTGAAGGGAAACGCAAATAATACTAATAAGACTAATGACTATGTTATTCAGTGTAATTACGTTGTACGCAAGTGAAACAAATTGTCATTAAAAGTAGACTGTACGTAAATGAGACGTATGCATTTGCATCGGATTCTAGCTATTTAGTTATAATTCTGACCATTACTAAATACTATATACATATATTTTGCTTACAAAAAATAATACATATTAATATATGGATTTTGTTTTAATATCTTAACAGTAAATATATTAATTAGTAATTACTAATAATACGTTTAATGAGTATATTTTGAATCATTTATATAATATAATAATTATAATAACACTACAGTCTACAAGGTATAATATTTTACTCACGATGTAATACATTGAAAACATGTTTTTAAAAGCATTACATTTATCGTGGAAACATGTCTGTAAAAGCAATCATTAAATCCAGCAGCGTTTTCCAAACTCTTGTTTGAGCTGGCCCGGTAATTAATATTTTTCCCCTTCGTGACCCACCAAAATATTTTACATTTATCATTGTGTAAATAAAGGCAAAATAAAATATACTTGAATGTCACCATAGAATTTTGTAACAAAATTGAAGCCTTAATTTTTAACAACAATATAATAATGAATTTATTTTTATTAAAAAGTTCAAATTATCAAACGAAATGATAAATAATAAAATTTAATATGAAAATTTTATTAAATTTTGTGATCCGATATTATATTTTCGTAGCCCGGTAAAATAAAACACTAGTAAAATTTACTAAAAAAAAAAATTATGATTTTCAAATTCTGAAAACCAATTTGCAATTATTTGCAATTGATTTGCAAAATATTGGCATATTTTGTAAACAATTTTACAACAGAGATTTTTTTTTTTTAATTTTTATTAAACAAAATATTATAAAATCAATTCGTTAATGCTATATAAACTGTAAGCCATAAACTTATAATCACTAACAATTTAACCGAAATTTATACTTCAGACTAGATATCTATATAGATGATAACAAGACGTATAATATTAAATATTATGTTTGCAGTGTTTTGTGACACTTGTGATTCCGGGTTCATTCAATGATAATAGGTAATATATTATGCAACGCCGTCCTGCGCGACGTTAAAAAAACGATCGTACATTAATAAAAAGGCAATAACAATAACATAAAAGTAATGTATAGTATTATATAGGCGTTGTTTATTAAAATAGTAAATTTTTTAAATTAATTTGGATATTTGAAATAGTTTCTTCTTCAGTTATTTTAAAAATTATAATTTACTTTTTCAGATATTGTTGGTGATAAATTTATAATTGGCAAGTAAAGCATTTTTAATGTATTTTTACTGTAATAATGAATAAACCTTTAGTAATTTAAAGATTTTTAAATTATTTATTAGATTATAATGTGAGTGATAGGACGAATACTGCATCTGACAATTCTAAACATGTTAATTTTATAACTTCTTTTGAAAAAAAGGTAATACTACCCACACCAATAATGACGAAAAAAAAAATGAAACACTAAACCCTAGTACGTTTAAAACGTCAATTTTAATTTTTATGTTAAAGATATTTGTATTATGATTTTTAATTTTCAGTTGAGACTTCAAACTATTCTTGCACACAGCAGGATACTTCTTCATCAATATTGCAGACTGCAAATAATGAAAGTATATATACAATTGTCGATTGTACTATGTATAGTTCTAAATTATATTTCAAATGTATTTTGTTTTTTTTAAAGAATTTCAAAAAAACTATTATAAACAATTTGGCTTTTGAACTATACAAGATCTCTGACAGCAGCTGACGAAACTAATTTTAAAATAGATTATTTTGTATCAAATTGGCCAATATCTGATATTAACGGAATTACTTATATGGAAGACAAAATTAAATCAGACAATAGTTTTCAAAAACTAAATGTAAGATTTTTAATTATTTGTAGTTAACATTTTATATTACCTGCTAGCTAGCTAACCAATAGCTATTGATTTTATTTTATTATACAGGTGTGTGAATTAGTTAGAACCGGTGGACAATCATTACCAAATATGATTTATAAAATTATGAAAGAGGTGTTTGCAGATAAAGTATTAACTGAACATACTTACTACGGACTAAGAAATAAAAATAATTTTTCAGTATTATTTATAAATAAAGCAATATTTTGTAATTTAATTAATTATATTTTAGTGTTGTTTATAAAAAAAATGTCCGTTATATAGAGGCTATTAAAAAGTCAAAGTTCAAAAACTGACTGTAGTTATGATGATGAGGTAATTACGGCTATAAGAAAACGGCTCACCAGTGTTAAGGGAAGGCTAGAGAAGAAAAACCTGCAACTGTAATAAGTTTATGTACTATTATTATTTTTTATAACAAATTTGTTTTTAATTATTTTATGTTAATTTCAATTAATTAGGTGATATAATGTACCTATATTATACTATATAAGTTTATTATTATTATTTTTATTGTTCGCCGCGACAGCTAATATATTATTAAAGAGTTTTTATGAGGGCATACTACATTTGGTATATTTTTATTTTTATTTGCATTTTGCATTTTTTTTTTTTTTAATTAATTTATTTTACTGAAATATACATCTATATTATCTAACATTATGCCTAAAATTATGTTATTGATATCTTACAGAATTAGGTATATAGCAAGGATGGCCAGCGAGAAGAGACTCGCGAGCCACCAAATATAGTAATAAATATTATGGAAAAGCCAAAATGTAAAAAAACATATATAACTTATATATATATATATATATATTTATGATATTGTAAATAAGATAACGTATCGAATTTAATAAAATGTGAAGAATACGATAACAATAATTGTACAATAATCAAGGTGGATATATCCACCTTGACAATAATGTCAAATTAAATTTTATCTTCATAAATATCATAAATATCAAAATATCATAGAGACATAGACACACATAGATAATGGATATTATGTCTTCATAGTGCTGTTCGACGTCGTGCGTGAAACAACATAACATTAATAAAATAATTATCATCTCTAAGAAACGAAAGTATGAAGAAGAACGTAGAGAATTCAAATTACAATGGGAAGAAAGAGTTCTTTTTCATAAAACGAAATAGTAAACCATATTGTCTCATCTGTCAATCACGATTTTTTAATTTAAGGTTAGTAACTTAAAACGTCATTATGAAACAAATCACAGTTCGTAAATATCTTATCAGTAATTAAATCAGATTTTGATAAATAAAACGTTTTATATATAAAATTTGTGAAATTTTTCGTTTAAATGTTTCGTACCTACTACACGATTATTTTACCGCTCGTACCTATTAGAACTTAGAAGTGTACGAATACGTGGACTTGATATAAATTCTTAAATTGAAAAATTGTATATACTACACAATATGAACATAATAATAACATTTATTTTTAACATTGATTATAGAAATATGGAGTCTATTCAATGTAGTCGAATAATCGATTTTATTAATTATTGTTTAATTTAGACATTTGACGTTTATTTTTATATCATAGCAAGCATTATTAGGTAGTTAATTTCACGTAACAAGTCGTAATGTTTGTTACGTGGTGATATATCTGTACAAAATGATTGTTAATTATACGTACTTGAATATTTTCATATTATTTTTTTTTACTATAAATTCATATTTTTATCATTGACCGGCGACAGCGGTTATTCACAAGATTCTTGCGTTTAACATTATACAAAATTATACAGAGGTAATTATTAATAAGAATATTTTTTTTTTTTTATAGATAGAGGATAGCCAAATATTTTAATGATTATTTAAAATATAATACCATATTATTCTTATTAATACATCGCCAAATAATTTATTTACTATTAACCCTCGTTAGTCACATCGCTGTTTAAAAGACCGGGCATTTATAATTTTTCAAATTACTCGTTGTAAGTAATTTACATTATTTCGTGTACTTTAATACCTTCATTGTCCAAGAAGTTTAGCTATCATTTAATGCTATTTAAAACAATTATCTATAGTTTGTTGAATTTATATGTATTTTTAAAGTCACAAACCTGTTAAAAAGACCGTGTGTGATAACTCGGATAATAATTAATTTTGTTCAATATTATTTTCGTCAATGATTATTTTTTTAGATATAAAAAAAAAACGATCATAATCGTTTCTTGAGTTTCTTCTTGATCTTATCGATAGTTATAGTTAATCAGTTTTATCGCTTTTCTATTCATATAATCTCATTGAAAAATTCAATATTTTTATTTTATATTCGACACGTGATACAGGACAAGCGTGTAAATTATCAAAATTTAAATGAAAACAATTTGGAATAATTTTAAAACTACGTATACAGAAATATAATCTTTCATTAAAAAAAATTCATGTATAATATGTATTTTTTTTAACATTATATAGCCATGGACATTTTAATAATAATAATTTAAATAGTAAAAAATAAACTATAATTTGTGTATATCTTTAATAAATGTATTAATTATTAAAATTTGTATTTACTATTAAATATTTAAATTTTAAAGAAATATTCATTTTGTTATATACACCAAATATATCATCAAATCACCATATAATATCATTATATATTCATTGTATATACATTAAACAAAATAGCTATAAAAAGTTGTCAACTGAATTTTTTTTATATTTTTCATTTGGCCTGCCCTAATAAAAGTGTCTAGTTTCGCCTATGGATTTAATGCATATCATGTTACAAAATTTGATACGTTAACTAATTTTATATGTGTTTATTTTATTAACACGCTTATATTAAATGTTGAAATGTTCATTATTGTTAAAAATTTACTTTCATTTATATTTAAAAATGTTTTATTTTATTATACAGTACCTAACTAACAAATATAACAATATTACCGACTAGACCAATATCTTTTTTAACTTAAAGTTCATGGTTAATTATTAATTATGTGTATCATATGCGATTTTATTTTAATATTATGACAATTGAAAATGTACATTAATATACAATATGTTATATACATTAATCTACCTGAAATTATATAGTCATATTTATTCACTTAAATGGTTTTTTTTAAATTTTGGGTGAATGAATACTCGCCGTATGATTATTCGCTAAACCAACCATATTTTTGGTCGATTCATTCAAACGGACTACGCCCACGATACTTGAACCTATTGTGTATCTCCCCGTGAACTCAATACGTCTATTGTTGTAGATACACTAAAATTCATAAAGAAAAAACCCAAACTTTTTTATATTTAATAAGAGTTTAAATTATACATAACTACCGATATTTTTTTAATTCATATTAATTGTTCTCAAATAAAGAAAAATTTATAATAAGTAATAATAATATTAGTTAAGTATTTGTGTATCATATACGTAACAACAGTTTTCTTTTGTCACCGTAGGTATATGTATGTATACTGTAAATGCTATATATACGCCAGTACCTACTAAAAAACCAATAACGCAACACTCGCCACAGTTATAACAATGCAATATATTTTTTTAGTAAACGATGGGGGGCATGCTATAACTCCGCCTTGTTAACAGTAAAACCCGCCTCTGAGGCCTATATTGCCCTAAAATAAAAAAACAGCGGTGGATAAAAAATGCGACGTTCGACGAAATTTTTTATCCACCACTGTTTTTTTTTTTTGGGGGGGAATTAATATTATTACCTTCTTTTATTTTTTTCGTTTATTGCCGTATTCTTTTTGTCTCTCAACTTTGTACAAAATTATCTGTAATAGTTGCACTAGAGCCGCGTTATCGCCATTTAAAGTGCATGTGTAGCGATTAACCTGCAAGACTGCAAGACTGTGGTAAAATCAGATAAAAATAAATACATTTAAATTGTAGCTTCTTTGTTATGAAAAATATGTTTTACATATATATATACGTAAAATATACTGTAGAATGCACTGTAAAGTGTAGCTAAGAGCTATGATGTTAAAAAAATATAATGTGATACTTGAGTACAGGGTTGGATTAGATCTATAGCACAGTCCGGGCAAAATGTATTAGGTACATTTGAATATTTTCAGATTTAATGTTATACCTTAAATAAATAAAATTTATGCATAATATACTAGTAAGTCATTAATCTATTTATTTTATTTTGATCCAAAAAAATCTAATAATTATAATATCTTAATACACCGTAGAAAATAATTAAACTTAACTTTTGCAAAATACCTATATAATTAATTCATTTTTATCCAATACTTGGCTTAGGTTAGGTAAACCCCCCCCTCTCGCTGTATACGTGCCTGGGCTTACTTTGTACGGTCGAGACTTAAACGTGCGAAAAGGACACTGTACGTCGGGTAAAAATAAAATAGCATAACGCGGACACTTGTACCTTGTATTTTTCTTCCACTTTATGCTGATGGTACATTTAACTACTGTCCAAAATATTTTTATCAAATATACACTTTACATGCTTGGAAAAATAATATATATTTATTGCTAGTATACTTTTTATTAAACGGAAAAAGTACTGAACGTTATAGGTTCTAAGATGTGGTACTTTTTAAACGAATTGTGTGGTTCATTTAATTTGTCGTTTAAGCCTGATTAAAGCCTCTATTACTAAGATCCGATTTTGAAATAAGCGCACATATTGCAATTAAGACGGTTTTTCCAGAATGCAAAATATTCGGTTGTAAATTTCATCTTGGTCAATCTTGGTATAGAAAATTAAATCAAGATTTCACTGTAAGAAATTAATAGTTAAAAACAAAAGCTCTGGGAAAACACCCTATGGCTTTTTTTAACAATAGTGATGCGAAAACGGCCTACAAAAAGGTCATTCGTAACGATAGCGACGCGGAAACGTCCTATGCCCTTTGTTATTACATTATTATTTATTTATTGTCAATAAATACAAAATTGTGTTAAGTTTCTCTAAAATTTAGATTTTACTTAAGTAAAATATTTATTATTATTATTATTATTATTATTATTTGTTGAGCATACTTGAATCTAGTTAATAATTATACTCTGTGTTATTGTTTATTAAAATAATTCAATATACATTAATGATATGAGTAAGATTATCTTTATTAATAAAATAAGTAATAATAAATATAATAAAAGTAGAGAACTCAGTAATTTAAAGTGTAAATACGTGAATACACAAATTCATGGATATAATATGTAAATATAATAAATCACGGAAAATGTTAAGCAACGGGTCTTATAAATCGAACCTTTATTTCACGGTTTCTCGCGAATACGTCAAAGTGTGTGAAATAACGAGCACTAATTTATACCATTATCATCATATTTGTATTGTTATTTACTGTAAATACTGTACAAGTATAACGGTGCAAATAGGTTTATAATATTATCTTAAAATTAATATTCATATTTTGAAAATGTCATTGCATATTATAGTGAAATTCATAAAATATAAAGTTATAAATATTGATGATTATTATTTTTAAATTATAACATAGTAATTAACATTGCTATTCATCATTAAAATATGTAATTTCGTGCAAATTCAATCTCATGATTATAAATAATATATTCATAGGTTACTTTTTATATATTTTTACAAATATATGAATAATTTTGAACTTGTACTAATTTATAAAAGTAGTGACTCACAAATATTTCTTATCGACATCCAACATAGCGCGTGATATAATATTTAGTAATTCAATATATTTTATTATTTTTCAATAATTAATTAAAAATAAATATAATATTATAACGATACGTATTTATAAGTGGTATCACGTATTGGTACGATACAATTTTATTGCACCATAGAATGTGTTTCTAATATTATTATATTATGATGGCTATATTTTATTCTCATTAGGTCGTATGAACTTTAAAGCAAAATAATATTTAAATAATAACAGTATCTACTCGTATTTTGTTTATATTATACAATTTTATAGCTGAAGAACAAAATTACTCTGGACAAGATCATACAGAGTTATTTTTAATATAGCGATCACGTTATAAACGTGACCACTACATGTCTACATATTATTCAGTTATGTTTGTACAAATACACGTTATTGAGGTATGTTTCAATGTAATGAATTGGATTGAATTTACCGGGTTTTTTTTTGAATTTTATTCGCGACTTCCTGTACGTTTGCAACGTTCAGTAGGTACCTATTATATCAATAATAGTATATTATATCCATTGTATTATACTAGGCATTGAATATTTTAAAAAGGTATGTCAAATATAAGTGTTACCTGCTCATGGACAGCATTTATATATAACTATAGTATTAATGATTCTACTTCTCCACGGTGTATAGACGTCTAGATCCGGTGATCGGATGCTTCGTGATAAGTATCGCACATTGCCAAGGTAGCCTCTGTAGACGACAGTATGAAGATTATTTTCGTAGTTCCATCACAACAGTAGTATTATAATAATATTAATTCTTGCATATTGATAAAACACTGAATACAAATTTAACTCGTTTGTTAATGTAACTCAGGATCGGCAAAATTTTTACCTACACGGACAATAATTTTTTCAGTTTTTTATTGAGAGCCCCATACAAAATTAAAATATTAAAAAATAAAATGTATATATATATACACACACACACACATTATATACGATTAGATTACGTTCTCGCTCATAGCTTATCGCATGAGATGTGCACATTATTATATAATAGTCATGATTAAATTGTATTTATACAAATTTAAGTTATAAAATTGAAATTTTAAACACTATGAAATATATTTGGAAGGCCGCAGCAAATAGTACCGAAGGCCGCGGGTTGTCTTTGCCTGCTGTAACCACCTACTCTATACCTACTGTACGGCCGCCGCAGAGTTATACCATTTTGTGTATACAACACACTAGCCCTCCTTTTTTAAATTCAAGTAATTTAACAGCATTTGTTTTATCCAAAATACGTACTTTTATTCGTTTGATTTGATTTTTTCATGACAAGCTCCATTGATAATAATATTGATATACACCGATAACAAATATAATTTTAATTAAGTTCTTTAAAGTAAGTTTCTTATTATACAACATATTGTGTCATAATAATGCTTTAATACCCTATGTACACACAATGGTCATTGATTGATATACATAGTGATAGTATATACCCAATACTCTCACTTGTTACATCACAGCACGTCTTTAATTAGTAATATACTAATATATAAATATAATAAATGGTCAAATGGACAACTAATTGCAATCGCCAATTAGTATATTTAAGTATACATTTATATTATTTAAATATCTACCGTAAAGAACAAAGATGTGCTAAGTTATTTTTTAAGAAAATGCATAAAAAATATTAATCTCTATGTTTTGTCTTAATATTTAATTACACAAAGGCATTCATATTTTATAAATATTTAAGTGGCGTAAACATCCAATTTTAAGTAACATATAATAAAGATTATTATTTACGATATTAAAATGTAAAACATTTAATTTTTACAAAAAGTGAGTGAAGCAGCGGCAACAATTTATTTCTATATATGTACGACAGATAATGCATATATTTTCAATTGTTAGTGGTCTCGAGATTTAAAAAAAACGGGCGCGGTGGGGTGCATTAACTGCGAATAGAACGAGCTGTTGGCGTATACCTGTCCACGATCGCTTCCCACTCGGTTAACAAATAAAAATGTGGGGATGATTTCTGCGACCGATGGACAAAGGTCTTTTGCCGTATTTAGGTTGGAAAACCAGGTAGCAAACCCCAGTCACGCCTACAGGACATGTATATTTATTGTAATTTGGCGTTCTTTCTTTTTAGTCCATCATAAGGCGACATTGCGGTCACAGCATCAGCTCCAGTATCCCGGCTAAAATATTATTCTGTACAAATCAACAACGTCTTCTGACTGTTTTTTAGTGGAAAATAATACTAACACACATTTTCGCAGTAATGGATGTCAACGGTGATTTTAACGTTTACGGAAACAACTACAGCATCAATGGTAAATATAAATATGTAATTTATACTTTTGCATTTTATAGCTGTTTACAAGAAAATTAATTCAGCATGTATTTTTTAAATCTTTTTATTACATATCCTTTAAAAATGTTTTTGCAATAAGAGTAAGTGTTGTAGGTATTTAATGACTATAGTATATACTTGAAGATGCGATTCCCATAAAAGTGATATTAAAGATAAACTTTTTTTAATTGATTTCACATTCACACTAAAGTGTAATTTTCAATATATTTATGTATAATTAGATTTTTGGCTTTGGCAGTTAACGTCAATATTTTAATTTTGTTTAGTGTATATAGCGCAGAGAACTCTTAAATATAAAATCTTCAAAGAACTTACCACGTGCATAAATTATTCTACATGACAGTGGATTGCTAATTTTTTTTATAAACAATAATATCGTAATACTTCAAGTGTACATTACAGTTATTTTTAAGCGGCTAACATTTATACTTTTAAAAATGTAATAAAACAAGTGTATGTGCACATTTTTAGCAAATACTTTGCACTTAAACTTAATAAAAAAAAATTGAAAGTATAGAAAACCAGTCTAACATACACGATGTGTTTTTTTTATAAAAGTACTTTTATATAGTAACATCAATTTTGGACGATAAGGTATATTTTTTTTAGCGTAAATGCGGTTAGGTTAAGGATAACAAATTATACATAAAATGTATGTTGTAATTTTTTTTAGATAACACAACAGTAACAACCGCCTACGTTGAACCTTCTACTTCTACAGCGCATCCGGTCAACAATGTGTTGTCGGCTGAGGGAAGTGGACGATACGCTAACCACTATGCCGAACACCCTTTGCGTTCGGAGAGCATTTGGCAAGACCATCAACGGTTACAACTGCAGGAGCAAGTGAATACTTGGAATATAATGATGTACAGATTCTGGAAATTACAGCAGCAACAGCATCTGATACCGTATTACCAGAATGCTTGGCGTTCCAAAGAACCGTTGAGTAAGTTCATTTCAATACATTATTATACCTACTCGTATTAACATTTGAAAATACTTTTAACCGAGTTATATTTGTGACTTTTAATCAGTTTCGAAATGTATAAGTAACTTTAAATTATAACTCCTTACAATTTTTAATGCAATTTTGAATAAAAAAATCCATGTATCTTCAATTATAGTAGTTTAGGTAACATATAATTTTTATAATTATTCTTAATTTTTTCAAATCAAACAAAAAAATAATTAAGGTTAGGTAAGTGA
This sequence comes from Rhopalosiphum maidis, assembly GCF_003676215.2. NCBI lineage: Eukaryota > Metazoa > Arthropoda > Insecta > Hemiptera > Aphididae > Rhopalosiphum > Rhopalosiphum maidis. The sequence continues at coordinate 49,423,454 of NC_040879.1, forward strand.
AAATTTACGTAAATCCCATTCAAGCGAATATTTTTATAATAATTATTAACTACATTTTGACTCTTTTTAAGTTAAATTTAAAATTTTTTTTTAAATGTTGATAAAAAATGATTTTACGTGTAATAATGCTTGAAATATACAAGATTTTTCATTGCCTTGTTTATCTATAGGAAAAATGGATAATGCGGCGGAATTGGTTCCCAGGTCAAATAAAGTGTATGAATTAATTCCCGAAAAACTACTTTCCAGTACACAACTGTTCGACTTGGTTTTCAAATAAAATTGCTTTCCAACATATAACTGTTACAAAATATATACTAATTTTATAATATTTTATTAGGTTTTACGGTATCTGGTATCTGGGATAGATGAATAGTTTATAAATATAATGTTATATCTAGTTGTAGGTATTTATAAGTAATTGTTTAGTTTTACTTTATTATTATTATTATTATTGATATAACTGTTTTCACAGTAGTATTCGTTAAAAACAAGACATTTATATGGCTTTTCTCCGGTATTAACGACTCGGAATGTGAGTTTTGCTAGGTTATCAAAACTGTCTCATTGGGATTATAATGCTAAAATAATATGTTTTGTAATATACATTTTTCTCGTAAATCATTGTTAAAATAAACACTTATCATTTTATTGAAGAAATAAATAACAACGTAGATAGTTACAGTTAATACCATAAGTAACTATTTGACTGAAACTGTAATTTGTAACCAGCTACAAGTATATTTCAGTATACTTGTACGTACTTATCCAAAAACAACAATTTGAGTATTTTAAAAAATTCTCTTTTAGAGATCAAGAAGTCAAGAAGAAAAAGATTCTCATTCAACGAAGAACAAGTCGGTATATTGGAAAAAGCATTTCAAATGAATTCGTTTTTGGGCGAGGCGGACAAGCGATACCTAGCAAATCAGCTGGGCGTTACGCACAAAAATGTGACGTATTGGTTTCAAAACCGTCGGATGAGAACAATTAGTGACTCACAGCTAAATATTTGGGTGAGTTATATGCCAGCCTTTGAACACAAATACATTAAACCTATATTTACAAAAAAAACGTGTATAATATAATATTTATATATTAGTTATTAGTAGAAAATATTAATTTATATCTACGTTTTATTATGATTAAAAATGCCCAAACCACCAAACCTTCTTTTCAACCAAACCGTGTCATGATAAGTATTAATAATTTATTAGTGTCACGCAATATCGTTTTGATCTGAAAACCACTTTCTAGTAATATTGTAACTATGATTTGTTAATTTTAATCAAATACGATTTTCTCGTTTAACACAAGTGTACGGTGTAAATCAGTAATGTATACCATTTTTAGGCTTATAGCTGCTAGGATAGTAATTAATTTTTTATTAATTTTGGGCGGAGCAAAAACTCAAAACAAAGCCCAACGGGAGCTTTAATTTTTCCACTTCCATTCACTTGCTATAATATAGTATTGTATTTATGTTATAATTAATATTGACTGTAGTTAATATATATTAGAATACATCGATTAACAAATAAAAATACATCGTGTAAACTATCATTAATTTGAAATAATAGAGTTAATAATATTAACGTGTTAAACTACTTAAACGTAATGTAATATATTATTATTATTGTCACAGTGTTTGAACTTCCGTAATCGGATTGCAGCGAAGATGAAACGGATGCCATCAACTGTTATGCGATCATGATCCATATTTTTGTTTTTATTTTTTTTTTTAATATTATTATCATTATTATGTTTTGTTATTTTTTTTAGTTTTTATTACTGTTTATTATTATTATTATTAATACTATCTAATACGACTTGTTTTACCTATGCCTTATATATACATACATAATATGTCAGTATAATATATGTTTTTATTTGGTATTATTTTGAAATATACCTATGTTTAAGTTCATCTAATTTTGTTGACTGGATTGTATTATATTATATCCATTACTTTTGAGGTATTTAATTCGTTTCTACTGCAAGCAGCAAGTCTTGTAAAGTTGTAACGTTGAAGATGCATTGAGTGTGTGTAGGTGGTAGAGACAGGGCTCCCCAAGGAGGAGGGGGTCGGAGGACCCATGGTACTGTGGCCCTCACTTTCGAGGGGCCGGTCGTTCAAAGAAATAATTACTTCAATATAATATATTAGAAAAACGTTTCAAATATTTTTTTTTTCAGGATTGAAATATTATTTTTAAGTGTTTTAAGATTGTTTTTTATTAACTCTAAAATGATTATATCCTAAATATTATGATATCACACCGCTATTAATAACTTGAAAAAAATTGATGGCTCATGAAATTTTTCCCTCTCTTACCTAAGCCAGTTACCAAAGTTGGTTTATTTATAAAATTACGTGATATTTTTGTTCGTAAAAATTTAGTTGTGTATTATTAATTGAATAATATTTTTCTAGATATATATTATGTTAGATAAAATTTATATATAGCGTTATGTTAATCAACATAAAATATTCGCGTAATGTGCGTCTTTTGAAAGCCACACGTGTACAGTTTTTTCGCCGTTTGCGTTTGTAGCGGTCGCGATCACGGTAACGAGTACGACTGTCGACGACGATCCTCCGAACGTTTTTCTTCGCTTTTTATTTTCTCACATAGAATCGCAAACGCCGATTGATGTACGAGTCACGAGATATTTATTCTATTTGTTTGCTTACATTTACACGTATACCGTAGAGCACTGATATTTGATACGTAGCCCATTTATCCATTATATCGTATTTATATTGTTTAGTTGTTCTCGGTAGTTTTAACGGGTTTTGCTGTATTTCATAATAAAAGTGTTTCTCGACGACGTTTGTGTCGCAAAGTATTGTATTCATATACTTACTTGAGTGTATGACAATAATATTTTATGTTTTTGTACACCAAATAATGCAAATGGTATTATTTATAAATTAATTAGGCTTCTGGAGTGTATACTTATCTAACACTCAACTAATAAAAACCAATATATAAACGTTATAATGTATTTTTGTTAAGGGGGGGACTGCAGCACGCGTATTTTTCATGCGTTTTAGACCAATAAGCGGTGGTAAATTACACATACTTCGGATTGTCCGATTTAAATTTTTAATACATTTATGAATTCGTTGACAAAATATCTAGGCTTTATAGGAAGTCGATTTTTGATTTTCAATTTTAAAAGACCATAAAATTAAGATATTTTTTTCAAAAATCCCATTAAATAATTGCATTATATTTGTATTTATTTTGAGCATATCTGATTTTAAATTAAAAAAGTGATTCCTGAAGAGCATAGTCTAGAAAATAATAAATTCAACCATTTTTTTTTGAAATTTCAATCAAATTTCAGGAAGTATGTTTAATTTACTGCCGTTTTTAGTAGTTTTTGTAGTTATGCATACAAGAATATATTTCGTTTTTCGTATTCATTGGCATGTGCGTGCGCGTGTGAGAGTTGCTTCCGGCGCGCGGCGCTGCGGTTGCTCGGTACGCTGAGACATCAATTCTTGGAAACAATTAGCGGATAGCTATAGAAAAATCACTAATGGGTAACAATAATAGTCAATAATAATTATATTATTCCATAATTTAATACAACCCATATTATATTATAAGGAAATATAAACTATATACCGCCTGGCGCTTATGAATCGTTTGATTTCAACACCACAGTCAGTATACTTCGATCAGTAAAGTTGTTTGTAAGTTTCCATTGTTTTGTGTTTTTTCATTATTTTATAAAATGGGTAAGGACTGGCGTTTTGGCCGAAAAACTAGGTGTAAGTTTAGTGCATCTAAGTTAAAAAAACATAGTCTTAAAAAAAAAGTACAATCGATAAAGAAAAAGTGACGAAGATCAAAGCTGTAATGTTCAGGTAATTTTTTAAAACATTAATTTAATTTAGTAGTGTAACATAAGGCAGCAAGCCATTAATGATAATGAAGAATGTTCAACATAGTTTTCATGAAAAATGTTGTGCATTTACGCTCTATTTTTTTCAAATTTTACTTATAACAACTTTATAACGTAGAGTAGACAAGTAGGAATAATGCTTTGATTTTTGACTTCAGCCCCTCTTTGAAAAGGAAAATTCATCTAGTTGGTACTTTGGGAGGTCAAAAGTAAGAAATTTCCACTAGTTTTCAAAAGCGTTTGAAAAATACCTAATGAAGTAACGGAAAAAACGGGAACTTTTACGTATAATCAGTTTTTGAAATAATCGATTTTTTTATTTTGCTGTAACTCAAAAACGAATCATTGTAAATGCTTGAAATTTTCACCAAATGTTTATATTAGCGTTATCTATTTACAAAATATTTTGACTTTTTTTAAGCTATTTATAGACAATTGAAATTTTCGATTTTTCTTATTTCTTTTTGAAGTGTCGATAAAAAAATTTTGGGCGTCCAAAAAAACTTAAAAATTTAATGCAAAGTTCCTTAGCTGTTTTTTATATTGTAGTTAAAAAAAATCAAAAATCGTTAGCCACAATTTTTTTTTATAAGCGTTTATAGTCCAAATTTTTGTATTTATATCTAAGGTTAAAAAATTGAATACTGAGTTTTCCATGAATTTTCCTTCAAATAACTATAGCTATAGCTATAACTCGAAGCGTTATTAAAGAAAAAATGTTATTAACATTTGAATTTAAAATTTTTATGAAATTGTGTAACAATAACGATTTATCCACAAACGATTTACGATTTTAAATATTTGTTATTATTCAAAAAGTCATAGATACACTTGAAAATTGGCATTTTCTTTACATGATTTAATTTTAAAAATATTTTGCTTATTTTAATGCTATTTATAGGCATTAAAAATATTCGTTTGTGTTTAGATTTTTTTTTTTTATAAATATCAATAACTTTTTTTTGGCCGAGTCGAAATACTTGAAAATTTAATACAAAGTTTCTGATAAGTTATTTATTTATTTTTATTAGTTTTCAATATGTAAATTAATATAGCTCAACGATAAATGCTGCCACCAGGTATGGAATCCAGCATGAAGACATGGCCTAAGAACAGCTACAAAAAGTTATAGGGAAAAATATAAAAAATGCACGCCTAATAGTAGATCATGGTCTAGCATTTTTAGCAGCATCTCCTGATAGTTTTTTTGGTTAGTTGAAATAAAGTGTCCAATTATCAGCGAAAAGTATGAACCCAGAAGATGGAATCACTTCGAAAAAAATAAAATCTTGTGAAATAAAAGATGGACAGCTGCATCTAAAACTTAATCACAAGTCACAACTACTATTATCAAGTACAAGGGCAATTGCACATTTCAAATAAATTATACTGCTTATTATTTATCAAACCTAATGAAACACAATAAATGTATTAAAATTTAAATCTTTGAATGAATTTGGTACGTTCAAATAGTATATAAATATAAAATATATTAGTCATATTATGAAATATGTATGTAAGAATTCACATAGATCGGTAATTGTTGACATATGCACTAAAAAGACAATTATAAGAGTATCCGAGCTTCATTACACATAATTATACGAATCGCATAAGTGAAACAGTTCTGGACGCAAAATTCGTCACGGCTCAGAAACGGTTTAATTCGGCACTGTAAATGCATTCACGCCCAACTATCAAATATCATAATATTATAATATTATGCTAAATAATCTAACAGGTATAGGAACTTTATACTATTCGAAGTTCACACAAATTTCGATTTTATTTGCTACACGCATATCATCCGCTGACCAACATAGTCGGATTGCCTACCTGCAGGGAGCACGGAAAAAAAATTACTAAAATATTATAGTTAATCAAATTATAGTAAATTTAACTATTTAATAGGTAACATAACTAAAATGATTTACTTATTATAACTATATAAATATAGTTGTTTGTTATGGTAACGTTTACTATATTTTATAGTTTACACGGTTTTTAATGTTTGAATTAACTAACAAATATAGTTAAAATAGTTTACTAATGTTAATAGTTAAATTAACTATAAAATTAAGTATAAAGTATACTATGTATTACATAACATTGTTAGGGAAAAATACGATTTTCCCTATTAGTAATCAATTTATGTATTTAAAGCCGTTTACACTTTTACAGTAACTGTTAAGTTGTTAAATAGTCTATACTCGACATTCGTGTTGTCCAGAGAAAATTGTATAGTTTTGACAATTTTAAACGAACTAATCTAACAGGTTAATGTTGTTACCTATATAATACCTACTCATTAATCATTAAGTTAATTATAGAATATGTTTTATAGTAATACACCGTTTTTATTAAAAAAATCACTATTATATGATACAATATAAATAGAGACACGCAGTAAAAATGTAAAATTGTAAAATTAAAAACATCCGAGTAGCTTTTCGCGTACGAGGCACTGCATTATAATAATTATGAACGTTATTTTATAAGGTATTCTGTTATTATTTATGTACTGGAACTAGAAAGTCTGGAATCACTTGACACTTATCACTAATAAGTAATCAAAATTTAACATTTATAATTAATATCATGTTTGATGATTGTTAAATAAATTGAATTCATTATAAATTAAATATTTAACAATGATTAAAAATAAATATATATTAATTTTAGTTATAATAGTAATTTAATAAATAATTCAAAAAATATATTTAATAAATATTTACAATATTGTATATAAATAATATTAAAAATGTATATTTATATTAAGAATTAATTATTCGATTAAAATTAAAGTTTCTACGTGTCTATATACTATTATACCTAGGCGTTCTTTTTATAGTTATACCTTATTAATAAAAAAAACGTAGTACCTAGTATAATAAATTAGTTGCATTATAATAATTTAAAATAATATAATAAAATAGTTCAACAATTAATGAAAAACAATGATAGGTATATTATTAATTAAATATTATTAAAAGTATATATTATTTAAATCTACACTATGATAAAAAAGTAAAATGTATTTAGTTGGTAAGGGGCTTTTTTTTTTAAGATCTTTTTTCACAGGTTCCACAATTCATGAACAATTTTTTTTATACTACATATTGATACGCAATCGTGGATTGTCGTGTCATAATATTATGTGATTCCCTAGTTTGAAACGTTTTCGCTACCCGCGGACATCATTACATCAATCAACAATCCATCGGTAATCGGTACTCATGAGACACTGTAAATGTATATAGTATATAATATTATACTGTTAAGCGCCGCTCTATGTCTATGACCGCCATTTAATTCACCGTTGGCCGTACGATGTGAATTTCGGCTCATCATTTTTGTCATCGCGATATACGCCGTACTGCGACGTTTGTGACGTTTAGAGTTCTTTCACACGACACACAAAGTGGCCAGCCACAAGAATCGCGCTACAGTTTACAAAAGTTCCCCATCGATTCACACGAGACGCTTGCCGTACACGATTAGGTAAGCAATAAATTAACGTATTTGTTCACATGCTAGCATAATGTTACACGATATAGTACCTATATATTTTAAAATGTATAACCATATAAAGATAATATTGTGCAAATACATAACTATTGAATACCTCCCGAGTATTAGAATATTCTAATATGTATTATTTAGTTATTATAATAGGAATAAGTTTATAATATATTAATATTTATTGAGTACCTACACATATATTGAAAACAATAATTTTAATTAAAATGTATCGACTATTAACTTTGTAGTAGGTAGGTACTGCAGGTAAAAATTATAAACGATTATGTACTATATTAATTATAAGTAGGGACATCACTAAGTTTTGTGTTTTGGAGTAGTAATAGTGCTTTGATTTTTGACTTCAACCCCTCTTTGAAAAGGAAAATGAATGTAGTTGGTACTTTAGAGTAAAAAATTTCCATGTAGTTTGCAAAAGCGTCAGAAAACAATAAAAAAGTAACGGAAAAACGGGCATTATTACGTATAATCAGTTTTCAACAAAATCGATTTTTTTATTTTGCTGTAACTTAAAAACCAATCATTGTAAATACTTGTAATTTTCACCAAATGTTTATATTAGCGCTATCTATTTAGGATTAAATTTTCAAAGTATTATGACTTGCGAATGTATTATTAATTTATATATTTAGATATGAATGAATTCACCAAAAATTGGTTAAATGATGTGGGGCTTAAACATTTAGTCAATAAGTTTGAAAGTAAAGTATTTTGACTTTTAAATTAAAACACAAGTAGCCAATAGGGATAACCAGTATTATTTATGATTTTTTTTAATACCCTGTGAGTAATGATTTAGTACTTTAATATATAGAGTATTAATATTATTTTCTAAAAGTAGTCATAAGAATAAAAACAATTTAACTTTAATGTGAATAAAATATTTTAATATACTTTTTTCAAACGAGTTTTACTAACTTACTAATTAGTATTAAAAGCGTTTATGTATTTTATCTGTCTTACAAACACGCAATAGTAAATCTACGCATTGGACTCTTAGTACAGTTTATTCATAGTTATTATTAGCAAATTTACGTTTATCGAATTTGTAGATGTGAATATGAACTGTACACAAGCGAAAAGTTTTGTTTTATATGTTTATTTTAAAACAATTTATAAGAGTTTTAAAATCAAATTAATTCAGGTACTCAAGACACATTATAAATTAATAATATGAAAAAAAAAACTCTTAGCTCAAGGAGAGTTTATATTTTCCTTCAAAAGTTTGGTAATACGTCAGTTTTCTTTAATATTAACCATAAACAATCTGTAGTTACAAATTACAATCCGGTGCGTGTAGATTTGGTATGTTACGAGTGTGCTAGTGGGTATTACACGCGGATACGTCCTATTAAGATAAGTTTTTCATGTAATTGTAGCTATTACTAAACAATATTAATTTTCATCCGTGCCCTCCCACACAGTCGGATTGCCTACCTGATAAGTTTAAATGCGTGTAAATTGAACTTCCCCGATGATTATGGACTACTTAATACTCAAATATGGCAATCGACTTTAATATTTTCTCCTACAAAACAGCTTAGGTATCGATTTGCATAAGTTATTTATGCATAGTTATTTTTCATATTTAAATTTTTTTTATTCATAAAAAATATAATGAAATATTATTTTGTTTTTATTATTATTATTAATGAATACAATTTTTATTTTTTATTATAAAATAAAAGAATATTATCAGAATATTTGATTTTAAATTAATGAAGTAAAATCAATTTTATAAAATGTCTTACGACTATTGTTGATATATTTTCGGTAATAATATTCCAGTATGGAAAACCCCTGGTTTCTCTCTGTCTCTATTTATCAACTGGTAACGACACTGTACACTCTTACCTACTAAATGTAGGTACATGATTTAAATTTTAAACTATATATTATCTTGTAGCTTTTCAATGGGGCTGCCGCACCCGCCGGTGGGAGAACAAGGTGATATAAATGAAATGCATGATGTGTTTAGAAGATGTATACACTCTGTTGTACGATGAACTATTTATAGTTACACCGTGTGGGCATGCATTTTTATGAAGACAGTCATTAGAAATATGGAGGAATTAAGATGTCCAATGTGCAGGCGATGGGATGTAAGTGTTCAACGAATTTTTTGTTAGCCACACAGGACGAAAAACCTATATGCTGTTGTGAAAAAATACAATTTATTAAAAAGGTGTTAATATAAAAAACAATAAAATATTGTATGTATACAAATATACCTAACCTAACATATGTGGACGCATATCAGACACGGAATCCTATAATTTTTAATACGTAAGGTTAGTTTAGGTACGTAGTATGTGTATAAAATACTCCGTCCCAAATAAGAGCGCACCGGGCAGTGGACGAAAACCGGTCGAAACTCACTTATAATAATAATATAAACGTGGTTTTATATTAATAAATCCATACAAATTATAGACTAATGATAGTGTGTACAAATTCAATATACATATTAGTGTACACTGTACGTTATTAAATAGTTACATATAAGTACTAGTTTTAAAATTGTTAATAAATATATATTAATATCTAATCTACGAAAGCAATAATAAACATCAACAAATATTATAAATATTCTTAATAACATATCTAAATATCAAACGGTGACAGACCACATCATCACATCACATCAGTCATCAGTCACACTTAAGTCAAAACCATTCAGCAGTAAGGACGTCTATGCACGTCCTACTCAAGGTTCTGACTTCTCAGCACAACAGCCTGCACAAACCAGCCGTTCTCACCGCTATCAACAGGGCAACAGCGCCCAACCAGCCGTGTCTACAGCTTTCAACAGGGTAGCAATACCTCATTGAACAGCTGTTCACTCCGCATCGACAGGGCAACAGAGCCCACAGGTAAGCCGCCCAAAAAGCGGTCTTATTAAACTCCTTCCGCAAAAAGCTGTTGTGGGGCCGCGCCCTCACATCGTCGCAGCATCCCATCCCTATATCCCCACTCTCAGACCCCCTCCACAAAAGCGCTCTTTTCAGGGCGACAGATAAACCACCTTAAGTGCGTTCCCAGCCTCTGCCATGGGCAAAACTGGGAACAAGCGAAAAGGCTCTAATCCCACTCACACCACTACCAAGAAAGGCCGCTTACGCGTAACACCTACCCCACCTTTTAACTACAAAGACGGCCCACAACGTGACTCCCCCCCATCACCAACACCTTCTACCGACTCTGAATGCAGCCTATCATCTGACACAACCTCCGACATGACTTCCAATCCAGACACAAATACCTCCTCACCACCTCAACCAAACCAACTTCCGACCAGCATCTTCCAAAAAAAACCTCTACCAATAATTGTTAGTTCCAATGAATGGAGGAAATCGGCACCGATTATTTATAAACTCCCTAATTTCGAACCAACCTCCTTAACTGCCCAATCAACTTCCAATGGACAAATAAACATACAAACTGAAACTATTGAACAGTTCCGACTAGTACAAAGACACCTTACTGATTTCCATACATTCAACTTACCCGAAGAACGAACCCTCAAAGTTGTCCTCAAGGGCATACCCACTGATATTACTACTGACGAACTAAAAACCGAACTTGAATCTAACAATTTCACAATAAAATACATCCGACGCTTCGGTACTCCAGAAAAACCGATGCCAATGTGCTTAGTGCACCTGTCACAAAACAACTCCTCCAAAGATATTTTCCTTTTAAATAATTTATTCTACCTGCACCACATCGCAGTCGAAGCGTACAAATCTTCAGGCCCTGCGCAATGCTTCGCATGCCAACGTTTTGGCCATGGTTCGTCCAACTGTGGTCACCCCTTGCGCTGCGTAAAATGCGCAGGCAACCATGCTGCTAAATTTTGCACTAAAACCAAAGAAATGCTGCAACTGTGGTGGAAAGCACACAGCAAATTTTCGAGGATGCCCCTCCTACATCACTGCAGCAAATAAAATAACCCCGACCACAAAAAAACCAGCCTCCATCACACTTCCTCCTCCCCAAAATCACGCTAAAACCTCACCCGCCCACAGTATACCCATACCTCCACCAACAACCTACGTAAATTTAACAACCGCCCACAATAAATTCGTACCTCCAACAACTTACGCAAATATAGCCAAAAACCAAATCACTTTGCCAACAACAACAACTTCTGGATTAAACCTGAAATCAGTCCTTAGTTTACTAACAGATCTCTTAACCGCTTTATCCACAAATCAAGACCCCAAGACTCTACTTGAGACAACCATTAAGTATTTTCTAGCCATCTTAACTGCCATTCAAAATGGATAATCTAAAGGTTCTATTTTGGAACTCCAACGGAATTATCCACAAATTAAATGAACTACAAGCCCTCACACTTAAACTTAAAATTGACATAATTCTACTAAATGAAACGAAGCTCCCCCCCACTCGTAAACTTCACATTCCCAATTACTTTACCTATAGAAACGATCTTCCATTGGTCCGCGGTTCCCCTGCACACGGTGGTACGGCCGTTCTTATTCACCGTCGTATCGTTCACCAACACGTGACCCTAAACACAGCTATCCAATCCTCCACCGTCCTCATACAACTTAACGGTCACGAAGTACTGGTTTCCGCGGTTTACAAATCGCCGGGCGCCTCTCTGACGACCAACGACCTAGACATACTTACCCACACTGCGCCATGGCAATTATCCGCAGGCGACTTCAACGCCAAACACCCCTTATGGTACAGCCACTCAACTAACGCAGCTGGCAAAACCCTCTTCGAACACGTCCAAACATCTGACTATTCCATAGTAGCACCCACTTCCTCCACTCACTTCCCGACAAACCAACGACACAGACCTGACATATTAGACATAGCCCTTATACGAGTTCCCTTTTCTATCCAAATTGACAATTTAAACGAACTATCTTCTGATCACAACCCAATATATCTTGAAATCCAGTGCACGCCAGCTTCTTCTTCCCCTTCAACAACAAACCGCTTCATCAACTGGAAGAAATACAACAAAATATTAACCATCCTCCCAAACACGACTACTCAACCGCACACTAACATACATTTAATTGATCTTCAAATCGATTACCTGACTAAAAATATACAACACGCTATTGAAGCCAGCGTTTTCAAACCAAATCACAAGAAATCTTCAAACTTCTTACCAACTGAAATTCAACTAGAAATAACAAACAAAAACCGACTACGCCGCGAATGGCAAAGAACCCGTGACCCATCTACAAAACGACATCTAAATGCTAAAATCTCTTTCATCCGCGACATACTTAAAACCCACAGAACCTACTCTTGGGATATCTTCCTAAATACTCTTGACCACCAAGACGGATCCATTTACAAACTCAACAAATGTCTTCTTCATAAACGTCCAGCCCCCCACCCGCTAACAGGCCCAAATGGCCAAGTATTCGAAGCCATCGACCGTGCTAACCTAATAGCCGACTCTCTTGAGCAACAATTCCAAACTAATCCTGGCCCCGACATTCCTGAAGTAGCTATCACCTGCCAAAAACTAAACGACCTCACCACTGACCAACCAAACCTATTTACCACACCTGGATCAGTCAACGACTTAATACACGGCCTCAAAAAGAAAAAAGCTCCAGGCGAAGACCAAATTACAAACACAGCTCTCAAATTTCTACCCAATAACGTACTCCTATCCCTTACAAAGATCTTCAATAGTTGTTTCAAATTATGTTACTTCCCAACTGCCTGGAAAAAAGCCGTCATAATTTCAATCCCCAAACCAGGCAAAGACCATAACCTACCCAACAATCATAGACCGATTGCTCTACTCTCCTCCCTCTCCAAAATTTACGAACGGCTTATCCTCGGTCACTTGCAAAAAGCCCTCCAAAACAAAATTAGACCCGAACAATTTGCCTTCAGACCTGAACATTCCACAACACTTCAACTAATTAAGCTCACAGACCAAATCAGCCAAAACCTTAATAACGACTTACAAACAGCTGCAGTTTTCCTTGATGTTGAAAAGGCCTTCGACCGTGTTTGGCACGACGGCCTCCTTCACAAACTCATTCTCTTAGACATTCCAATTACTATCGTCAAAACCATCCAATCCTTCCTCACCGGTCGCACATTCATAACTAAAGTTGAACAATCCTATTCGTCCACCAGAGCAATCGCGGCCGGAGTCCCCCAAAGCTCTTGTCTTGTACCGACCCTCTATCTATCCTACATAAATGACCTACCAACAACCAACAAAACTAAACTCTCCTTGTTTGCTGACGACTCTATGTTCTACACCACCGACAAAAACCCAACTCGTGCCGTCATACAATTACAACATCAACTTGACTAACCGCAAACTGGTTCCACCGCTGGCGAATAAAAATAAACGCAAACAAAACCGTAGGCATCCTTTTCAGTCGCAAACACACTAAACACTTACTTCCACTAACTATCAACAACCAAACTATAAACTGGTCTAAACACGTATCCTATCTTGGAGTCACCATAGGACACCAATTAAACTTTAACCAACATATAACCAATATAACCAAAAAAGCTACACGCACCCATGGGATGCTTTACCCCTTACTAAACAGAACTAGTCCCGTACCCTTGACAACCAAACTCAACATCCTTAAACTATACGTTTCCCCAATACTTACTTACGTCGGCTCTTCCTGGGGTCCATTCATCTCTTCTTCTCAATGGCGCAAGCTTGAATCCGTCCAGACCATCGGCATTTGAACGATAACGGGCATGCCCACTTACGTGAAGAATGTCGTTCTTCTAAAATCTGCCAACATCAACTCTATACAAAATTCTATACGATCACAATCCAAAACCCAGTTCTATAAAAATTCTTTCTCTAAATTTGACCATATCAGACTACTAGCTAAAACAAATTCCCCGCCGACAACCAAACACCTTCACAAACTACTCCCCCTTGTGAGGGCGGAACAAACTAACCGATTACTACAAAACCCCAAACTACAACCTATCCCTTAATATTTTCTTCCACTAGCAAAGGCGCAAGCCTGGTATAGTTTAACAGGTGAATCCAGTCCAACAAAGCAAAGCAAAGCAAAGCAGAGTTTTCGGTGCGTTAATTTTTATTTAGTGTTGTGTTTACTAATTGGTTTCCAAACTTTTTATGTACTCAATTTTCGGTTTGATTTATAATTTTAACATTTAACATAATGCACAAATTCATCAATTGAAGCTCAAAAAAACTAAGCATTGCGTGTGAAGACGATCCTGTACACGATTTGCAAATAATAGAAAAATCCAAATATACATTTTTAATGGCAAGTTTTTCAAAATAATAAGTGAAGAGGATGAAAAAAATAAAATATACGCATAGTGTCAAAATTCTCCTAAAACCGTGCATGATCAACTGGAAATTTTTTAAGTCACATTAAGGTAACGTATTTACTTAAATAAAATAAATATATTATTATTATTATTGAGGTCTAAATTATGTCCAATTGGCAGGGTATCTGCACAATTTTAGTACAGCGTTGATAAATTTCAATAGGTACATAAAACACCTCTGATAAAGCCGTTTATAATTATTTGCCCTGAATGTCTTAATTTTTTTTCTGACTAAAGTTAATTATTCATATATTATAATAGTTATTATATTAGTTATGTATATTTAATTTGATAATTTTATATTTGAATATGTACATACCTATTTATTCGAATAATTATCTACATATAACTTTGCCCAACTGCTTATTATACAATAATATGTATTGTTATAAATTGTCTGTTATAGTTTAAACATTCAAATTTGATGAAAAAAGTCAAAGCAACTAAAGCTATTAAGAAAAATTTACAATACATAAAAAAACAAGGAACTTTGACATTCTCGAATACAAATAAAAGGTTAGTATTTATTTTATATAGATGATTTATACTTAACTACGTATTACTTATTTGATTTTACTTAATGATACCTTGCTTGTCACTCAGTAATTACATAATTATATTAATATTTATAGATATTTTAATTTATACATTCTTATACAGAGTAATTTGAAATAAAAACTTTTCAAATATTATGTTCAAAAATGTCACGACAAAAGATTTTTATATTAAAAAAAAATAATTTTTATTTATTTAAATAAAGATTTACAGATTTAGTTTAGTTATTATCCAAATGTGTGGTACATTTTCTTACCTAGTAGTGTAAAAGAATGTAAACATAAATTAATATAATAATGTTCAGTAAAATGTTTTGAAATTTAAGATGAATATCAAAGGTTAAATACTCCTAAACAACACTAATTATTAATACATAATAATTTATCATATACCAAGTTTTATGACTCAAGAGCCCAGACTTCTATATAATAATACTTGATAGCGAACTACCATTGTCCGTTATAAGTTGAAGCATTAATGATCAGTTTCCGCCACCGGGCGCCATATTTTCAGTTGGCAAAACATTATTATAATGCATATTTATTTTGAGTAAACAGAATAAACTACCACAAAAAAGTATATGAAAGAATTTATTTCTCTACAATATTCTTTTTTAAATTTATTCATCATTTTTCCATCATTATGGTTGTCTCTTGTTCGGCCTATGGTTGTTCTAATAGATTTAAAAAGGGACAATCAATACATTTTTTCAAGTCAGTATTTTATTAACTTTTTAAAATATCAAGATTTTGTGCTTATTAAGAGTATATGTTTATTATAGGAATAGAAAACGTATTTAAAAAACGTTATTAAACAAAATAAAAATTGTTGTTTACAAATTTATGATGAACATTAAATTATAGTCTATAAGAAAAAGTTACAACTTAATATGATTAAATATTAAATTATTATTATTTATTAAATAAAAAACAGCTTGTTTTATTTTATTTTTATTTTTAATCAGCGTTTATCTTTACTATTATAATTACTATTTACTATTTACTTTTAATACTTTACCCACGCACTTTTAAAATTTTGAATTTTCTAATTTTTATATAAATTATAATTAAAATTAAAATACCCATAGGCCATAGGGATAACTAGTCCTTTAAGTTAGGGGGGAGGGCTAAATTCCTAAAAATTTTTTAAATTTTTTTTTGTAATTTGATAATTATTGTTTAGTGCTGACAACTGATTTGAATGATTATTCGTTTATATGAAACAATATATTTTGCTATATGTAGGCAAAAATAAAGTTAATACTAATATGTTTATATACACATACATTTACCATTTATAAATCTAATATTTTTAAAATTATTAGATGTTCTGAAGAAAGTTTATTGGATAGTCATAAATAAGATTTGGTGACAATTATATGTAAAGAATATTTAAAAATTTGTTTGCATTATGTTGCTAAGTTTTTTGTCTTAAAACAAACTCCTCTATTGTTCGTAAACACTGTTTGTTAACTAAGTTAATTTTATTTAATAATAATAATAATCTTTTATTTTAATTTACGACACAAAATAATTAAATACCAATGTATTTTAAATAGTACATATTTTTTTCAATTAATAATTTATAAATTAAAACTTGTGAATCAACAAAAAATGTAATTTGTATTTTTGATATTATTTAAAATAATATATATTAATGCTTACTATATTTGGTAGTTTGACACCTATTAATTAATGTTTAATATTTAATTGTTTCTTTTTAAAAAAAAACAAATTATTTTTCATAAATTTTTCTAGAATTATTATTATTTTAATAAATGATTTTAAACTGTTATTCTTATTTCCTAATACATTATATATAATAAATGTAATGTTTTGCCAACTGAAAACATGGCGGTTATTTAATTAGCTGCAGCAATGCTTTATACTCTTTATAGTTTGCAATGGTTATCATACGGAGTACCTTATCTAGTATTATATAGAAGTCTGTCCTCAGAAGTAGATAAAATTGTGATAAATTAATGCCTAAAGTTATTATAAAATTATTTTTTTAAATGTAAAAATTATAGTTTATAATTTGCTTTTTTTTAACCTGAACGGAGTGATGAATGTATTCATTTTACAATGATGTGTGTTTTTTTTATTTTTGTGTCTGTCATCATGTTTTGGAGAAGTAATAATACTTCGATTTTTGACTTCAGCCCTTCTTTGAAAAATAAAATTCATCTAGTTGGTACTTTGGGGAGGGGGGGGGGTCAAAAGTAAAAAATTTCTAGTAGTTTTCGAAAGTGTCGGGAAAAACCCTGAAAAAACGGAAAAATGTGAATTTTTACGCATAACCACTTTTCTACAAAATCGATTTTTTGATTTTGCTTTAACTCAAAAACAAATCGTTGTAAATACTTGAAATTTTCACCAAATGTTTATATTATGGTTATCTATTAATGATTAAATTTTCAAAATATTTTAACCTTTTTTAAGCTACTTATAAACAATTGAAATTTTCTACTTTTTTTTCTTAAAATACCGATAAAAAAATCTTTAAAATTTAATACAAGGTTTATTATAAGTTGTACTTATCGTATTAAAAAAAAAAACAAAAATCGTAAGTCACAATTTTTGTTTATAAGTATTTAAAGTTCAAATGTTTACGAAATATATCAAATCCGCGAAAATCATTGATCGATAAATCATCTCCGTTTAGAATAGTTTTTCGTATACAATGATACCTGCCAGAGCGATACCCACTTGCCCACTTTTTTTTTTTTAATTGTTTGTAATTTTGTAGTTTGTAAGTAAATTAATATTTAATTTTTTAGTAATTGACTTAACATTTGCGTATATTGTGGAAGAAATGAGACCATTGGTGACATGCGTAAAACCAGCATTCAAACGTCTCATAAAAGGTTTATGTATCCATGACGATACAAATTAATTACCAAATGGTAGAGTCATATATATAAAGAGTTAAATAAGAAGTACACATCATACATAACTATTTTAACTGATTTAATAGCCAAACAAAATTGTATATGCACAGCGGCTGATATTTAGTCTTGCAATAATAAAAGTTACTTAGGTATGACTTGTCACTTTATAGATGAGCATACCTATGTTAGATATTCATACGTTCTCGGTTGTAGAAAAATTAAATTTTTCGTCAAATATTAATAATTTATGAATAAATTCTGGAAAAATGCAGGCCATTCCAGTACCGGAGTTATGGAGGTTTTTATTCAAACAGAGACCTAGAACAAAGACTGTCATAAAAAGAATTACGAAATATTCACGCCATAGCGATGTAACTATAATAATGTACTATTCCTTTTACTAATAATAAAATATTATTAATTTATTTAATTTTCCCAAGAAATAAATTTTAAGTGTGGCAAAGGCAATGACGGCAATTAAAAATTGGGGACATACCAGAGTTGAATCTTCATTATTACATGTAAGTATATAACTGCAAACTCAATAGGAATTTACAACATACAAATAGAAGACATACTACAACATAATTCATTAGATATTCAAAACATTTTATTAAATTACAAAACAATACGTTTTTCTCCGTCGAACAAAAAGCATTTCTCCATATTCAATAAAGTTAAGAACAACTTTAACATAACTGCTGACACTGATTCAATAATTAAATTTCTCATATCCGAAAATAAACATTTACAAAAAAAATCCAAAACAGATATTCATAAATATAAAAGTGAGGTTAAGAAAATATTGGACAGCAAAACATTTAAAAATTTGATACTAATTGATCATTTTAAGTACTGGTAAAACAAATTAAACATTGAAAATTTTTTTTTTATATTTTTATTTAATACTGCTTACAGTTCTGCGACACTGGACACAACTACTTCAAATAACGCGTATTACGATACAAAAGATTTAATTGTAGAAGGTGAAGAAGTAAAAAATTATTATCTCTATTGTATGACCATATCATAATACAACGATTATGGAGTATTATTGAAAGTGTGCATGACAATTTCATTTTTATAAATAATAAAAACCGGGTTTTACATAACGAAATAAGATCAATGTTAATGTTTGGTGATTTAACAACATATAATTATAAGTGAATATTACACACACATCAAATACATTAATATACATTATTGTTTTTAATTGGTATATAATGTTTACAGAAATCGCAGTCCTGAAATTGGTAGAATACTAAAAAATATTATGTATTCATACATAAGGTGTGGAATCATGAATGTTATATACAATTGTTTTATATTCTTATATTCCGTTGAAATCAAAACTCACATAGATAATTGTGAATATATTTATTTTCTATTATTAAACAAAAAGTTTAACGATGTGGTTTCACAGTTAAAATATTTTTTGGTTTTACTTATAACCGAAGCTATAATTCAAAGCTCAAACACGGGTGAATACAGCGGTAGACCAACAATACACAATAAGATCACCATATCCGTGATATTTGTAGTAGGCTCACCAAACTCGCAGGAATGGTAGCCTGGGTAGTTTCTATGAGCCGTGAAAGCTTCAAAATGATCGGTCAAAGGGTTGATTTTATACGATTTTCGAAAGGGAGTTTAGCTTTTGTCGGATGAATCCAGCGATAGACCGACAATGCACAATGAAGTCGCCGACACCGTGATATTTGTAGTAGGTTCACCAAACTTGCAGCGATAGCAGCCTAGGGTACTTGCTACGAGCCGTGAAAGTTTTAGGTCGATAGGTCACAGACAAAGGCAAAAATTAATTATTGTTCAAACTTACAAACTGTATTGACGGCCCCCGTATGGTGAACAAAATAGCTGGTCTGCATAATATTTTGACGGCTGAGATTCATAACTCTCGGCTTCGGGCTTACGTTTATGTTCCTCTGATGTGAACTTCGTTGAATTCTCCTTGTCGAACAGTCATAGTTTCCAGTAGAACGTGTTTGCAGTTTAGGTTTGGACATTGGGTTTATGGGGTTGTCATGAATTTCAAATACATTATCAATGTCGACTAAAGTGGCATTTGAAGGATTAAAAGGATCATAGCCCGAGCACACTATCCACCAGTATCTATTTATGTGGTAAGGTTGGAAATTATTTTCTGTGAATCTATTTGATTTGTTATTTACCCTCAACGTAGAATCGAGAACCTAAAAGAAACATAATATAACGTTCAACAACACCGATCAAAGTCAACAAATCAACAAATTAAAGTCTTACATTTTGTAATATAACAGAAATAATGAATAAAATAACTCATACATATTATAATATCATATACGGTAACTGATAACGCTAGCAATTTAGGCAAGGCATACTCATTAAAATTTATTGGTGTAGAGTTTTCAAATAAGAATAATGACTGGTTTGGTGATGAATCTAATAATGGGGTAGAAATTGATAATTTTGCATAGATTTTGATACTGTAGATTTCTCCACATTGTTTTTACACTAACATTTATATTTTTATAAAACATGTGTATGTGTAAATTTTTGGCAAATACTTTGCACTTAAACTTAATAAAAAAAATTGAAAGAATAGAAAAACCACTTTTATATAGTAACATTAATTTTGGTCGATAAGGTATATTTTTTTTAGCGTAAAAGCAAAATGCAGTTATATGTTTTTAATGTAACCTTTTTTAGACGTTTGGGTAAGGATACCAAATTATACATAAAATGTATGTTGTAATTTTTTTTAGATAACACAACAGTAACAACCGCCTACGTTGAACCTTCTACTTCAACAGCGCATCCTGTCAACAATGTGTTGTCGGCTGAGGGTAGGATACGCTTACCACTTTGCCGAGCACCTTTTGTGTTCAGAGAGTATTTGGCAAGACCATCAACGGTTACAACTGCAGGTTCAAGTGAATACTTGGAATATAATGATGTACAGATTCTGGAAATTACAGCAGCAACAGCATCTGATACCGTATTACCAGAATGCTTGGCGTTCCAAAGAACCGATGAGTAAGTTCATTTCAATACATTATTATACCTACTCGTATTAACATTTGAAAAAACTTTTAACCGAGTTATATTTGTGACTTTTAATCAGTTTCGAAATGTATAAGTAACTTTAAATTATAACTCCTTACAATTTTTACTGCGATTTTGAATAAAAAAATCCATGTATCTTCAATTATAGTAGTTTAGGTAACATATAATTTTTTCAAATCAAACAAAAAAATAATTAAGGTTAGGTAAGTAAAAGTTTTACGTTAATCCCATTTTAAGCAAATATTTTTATAATGATTATTAACTACATTTTGACTCTTTTTAAGTTAAATTTAAAACATTTGAAACTTAACGTTATATATGTATATTATGATATACTCTCATTTAGAAATCAAGAAGTCAAAAAGAAAAAGATTCTCATTCAATAAAGATCAAGTCTGTATATTGGAAAAAGCATTTCAAATTAATTCGTTTTTGTGTGAGGCGGACAGGCGATACCTAGCGAATCAGCTGGGCGTTACGCACAAAAATGTGACGTATTGGTTTCAAAATCGTCGGATAAGAACAATTAGTGACGCACAGCTAAATACTTGAGTGAGTTATATATCAGCCTTAAAACATAAATAAATTAAACCTATATATTTATATAAATGAAATGTTAATTATAAATATATATCCAAGAATTAATCAAATGTCAGTCATCACAGTAATATTTGTTAAAAACAAGACATTTATACGGCTTTTCTCCGATATGAAGAATTCTGAATGTGAGTTTTGCTAGGTAATCAAAACTCTCATTAGGATTATAATGCTAAAGTAATATATTTTGTAATATACATTTTTCTCGTAAATCATAAGAAACATTTATAATTTTATTAAATATATAAGTAAAAATGTATGTAGTTACAGTTAATAATAAAAGTAACTATTTGACTGAAACTGTAGTTTGTTACCAGCTACAAATATATTTTAGTATACTTGTATGAATCCAAAAACAAAAATTTGAATATTTTATATAATCTCATTAAGAAGTCAAGAAGAAAAATATTCTCATTCAATGAAGAACAAGTTTGTATCTTGGAAAAAACATTTAAAATTACGATTGTGTACTTATTAAATAAATATTCATTTTGCGATAAAAAATATTCTACCAAACATTCCACAAAGTTATGACAAGGTTCACAAAGTATTAGAAAAATTAAATATAAAAACCAACAAGCAAGGCAATTTTTCATAAGTTAATGATAATCAATATAACATAGTTAATAGTTATTTTTTGAACTCTTGAAAATTTAAATTTGTAACAACACATTTTAAGTAGATGGTACATTCAAAAGTTGCCCAAAAAAAATTGATGCTAATGATTACAATACATATAATACATAATAACCACAATATCCTCTTATTTTTTGTCTGCTCATAAATAAACAAAAATAAATTTATACTCAAACTTTTCAGATTTTATGTAATAAATGCAAAAAACTTAATTTGAAATTTTTACCTCAAACAATTTATGTAGACCCCAAAGAAGCTATTTATAATTCTATTTTAGACAAGGAAAGAGGTGTGGAAAGATCAAGACAATATTGGCTTGAAGAAGATAGAGAATATCATTTTGAAGAGATAACGTCCAATTTTCATTTGAACGAGTGCAAGATATGGTAC
Source organism: Rhopalosiphum maidis (assembly GCF_003676215.2). Lineage (NCBI taxonomy): Eukaryota > Metazoa > Arthropoda > Insecta > Hemiptera > Aphididae > Rhopalosiphum > Rhopalosiphum maidis. The sequence goes on from NC_040879.1 coordinate 49,446,396, forward strand.
TGAGTTACTTAAGGAAAAACTACAAAATATTAGATGAAACAGCTGCTTAAGTGTAGTCTAATTTGTCAACAGCCTTTGCAACAATACTAACCAAAGAACGACAAACATGGGACCCAGTCAATAAATGAAGTGTTATTTGCATTGTAGCCATTAAAGTAATGGACACCATATTGAGAGATAATATAAATGAAAAAGTCGGCACAACTTGCTTAGATTTCATAATGGTCATTAACAAGTTGATGTTATGTGAAAAATTGGTTTGCATAAAAGTTAGAATAATTTATAAGAAGTTTAAGTGCAGAAGAACTGTAAAGAGTAGAAAAAGATAACTACCGTCAATCGAGGTGCCTTGGGACATCGAGGCGAAATGAAACAGTTTGGTTTTTCTGTTAAAAATGGTAAAGTTAACATTTTTTTTTTATATATTTACTTGACATGTGTTTTAATTTATATTTAAAACAAATATTTTGTTACGAGTAGCTTCTTACGAGCCCGAGTTGAATTTTCATAGCTGTAATAAGTCACCTAAAAATAAAGGTGACTTGTTGTAGCACGTATTTTTTATTTTTTTTAACCCAGTTTTGATCAAAAAAATAAATGGACGATTTGATCCTATTCATGAGACATATGCACCTATACATGTAGTTTTTGTAGCCTAGTGCGATTTTTTTTTAAGCTCAGAATACCAAAAACAATATTAAAATCGTTTCAAGTCACCTCGATTGACGATACTCTAAAGAGTAATTACAATAAAGGGAAACAACAACGCTGTGTGGCTGAAATACAATTGAGCAAAATTGTCGGCGTATCAAAAGAAAACCTACACTTTTTAGCATAAAAATCTGTGCAACATTTATATTTTTAATTTTGAACTGCGGTTATAATACATATATTATACAAAACATTTATTCAAATATTTATAATAATTCAAAATAAAACATGCCAAAAAAATTACATAGTTTTATAATCCGCAATATGTAGGTAATATAATAATAATATATAAAAAGTAATACCTAAGTAATAGAATAGTAATACCTAATAATAAAATATTTATAAGTCAATAATTTCAATAGTCGTCATATTATATAATACATAGATTTGTTGGATAATAATAAAATATTAATAAATTAAATTGATAAACCTTGTGTAATGATATATACATTATGATATATCATTACTTAGAATTATAATAAAATGTCAATACAGCTGCACAAATAAAATCGGAAAATAAAATATCTTTAGTTATTAAATAATTTTAGATTAAAGAAAATAAATAGAATATTATTTATACAACTGTATAAACATTAAATAAATTACTATTAATTAACTCACTCTTAGATTTTGGACAGTAAATAATCATAATCTTTGCAGCTGTATAAACATAAATTATCTAGTACATATTATAACAATTCATTCATGGTATCATGGAAATAAGTAAGGTCCGAAGTCGCAAAGTCGAGTACAAGGCGGCTATCAACATTTATAAAAGCCCACACGACAATCAACACGGCGCTCAGTCATCCAGTAGCTCATCCAATGTTATGTTTTTAACAATTTGTAAATTTTATATGTGTTCATTTTTTATAAGCAAAAATAAATTCAATTTACCGTAATTATCTTCATCGATTTATTCATTTACAACATTCCAATATACCTCTCATTATTTTGGTCAGTGAACTTCAACAGTACTTCAAGTCATACAAGATACAGTTTTCTGCCAGTGGGTTCTTCGAAAGGTAAGTAAAAATTTTACATAACAAATATTCCAATACTTTTATTTATTTGGAAAGAAAAACCCTCGTACCTATCCCCTGTAACTTATTATATGAAGTGATGAGTTAGAAATACATAATAAATAATTAATATTTAGAATACTTTCCCATACAATAACTTTACTTCTTATTTTTAACTCATCACACTTGGTATTTATTTTCAAGTTTACTTAAATATATTAATAGAGATTCTATATTCTTACTATTTAAATACTGGTCAAAAGCTTGCATATTAAATTCTATTTTTTTAATTTCTTTCGCGGATTGTAATTTGATGGGCTTATATTGGATTGATTTCATCTTAGTCAACGTTTCTGTCTGTGTTTCGAACAACACCCTAACGACTACATGGACATGACGATGAGGTAAATAAAAAATTGCGAATTGTACGTGCGATGAAAGCTTTCAGCTGCATTGGTCGTTCTAAAAAATTAAATAAAACAACAAAAATTAGTAAAAAAAATTGTATGATAACTTTTAAAAAATATTGTAAAAACCTTGGGTTTGGCGAAGGAATTTCAGCCTAAATATTTGGCGGAAATTTGAAAGTATTTTCAATTTAGTTGTGTAGAATGTAGTCAGAAAATATAAAACCGCTATCATTTGACAAATTGATATAAACTGAAATGCATCAACTACTTCTTCTGGGGAAATAAATGCCAAGCCAAAAAACATTTTCAACAATTTCCCTAGTTCGTGACTGTTGTCCATGTATGCTATCTATTCTGAGAAGGTTCGCCAACAATCTACAAACAAATTATTATATTTTAAAAGTACTATAATATACACAACACAGACAAATTATAAATATTATAATAATATAGTTATAATTATTTCTTACTTTTTTCTACCATGATTGTTCTAAATGGAATCTACATCCAATTATTACAATATTTCCAAACACGTCTGTAATTTCTGATGAGCCCCAATTTCAAAATCAACATGAAATGTGTTAATTTGCAAATTTTTTTTCGCATAATTTTAAACATAATTATTTTTTAAAATTGCCACATTTTAACATAAGTAGACCTAGTTTTATTTTGTAAAAAAAAATTAAACAAATGGCAAGTAGTATCCATTTTTACATCCATGTATTGTATACAATTGAATAAAATATTTTGGAGCATAATTAAATGTGCCATCGCCAAAATACCCAGTACAATTATTTGTCATAAATTGAATATTTTGTTCCGTAGTTAAACACACAAAATTATCATCGGTGTTACTAGCCGTAGCCGCAGCCCAAAAAAGCGATTAGTAAGTTAAATGATTTATTCAACTTTAATTTATATAATGTACCAAGATTAAACCACTTTAATTATAATTTATTACACATTGTTTTGTTTTTGTAAGAAAAGCGGCCATAAAAAAAAAGATTGTTTTTGGCGCCTCGGAAACCGGGGTATGATAATTAACTTTTTAGATTCAACATTAAAAATGTACTCTGAGGATTCATAGGTTAAGCAATATGTAAATAAATATTACCCTCAACAAAATATTTCTTAATACGTATTTACTTATCTACTCTTCTCTATATATGTATAACATATCTCATATCATCGATTATTAAGTAATTACTTTTTAGCAAACTTTCGTAGTACTGCAAACATATTAAATAATTATTATTATGTCAGTTATAAAAGGTAATATTCAATTAACAGACCGACTCATCTCTATTTAATAGGGGATAATAATTAGGCAATTTTATAGCCACATCTCGCACGGTCGTGCTTAGTGGCTTATGTTATAAAATTCAGGGGTGGCCAAACCGCGGCTCGGATCTTATCGTAATATTTTTACAAAAAAAATTTTTTATATGATTATATGTATATTTATATTTATGTATGACCTTTTTTTTTCATTTTGGCTCTTCCATATTTATTTATATATTTGGTGGCTTGCGAGGTTGTAATAACTTTAAGCACAGGGCGACCGTCAACCAAAATGTAAATATTTTCAAATGCTTTTTGGGTAGGTAGCATAACATTATGCTGAATACCAATTTATTTTCAAATTGAAAATCTATTCTAATCCAAAAAGAACAAACGGAAACGTTACAGTTAACGTGTTCAGATATAGCTGTACGTATCATTAAAATTTAAAAATCAACACATTACATCGCAGACGGTCTGAAGAATATAATCACTACATCTTTATACAAACTATAATGTCCTCCGCTATTTTGGATATTCAATGCGTACTTGGAGTCAAAAGTAAGTACAGAATTAAAGAGATATCTATTGTGGATATAAAATGTTGTACTATGCAGCATTGGATATTTAAGCACTCTGCTGCAAAAAGTAGGAGCGTAAACAATTAGCTTGAACAACGGTACCACGGCTTAACATTAGATTGCGGCGATGTGGAGTACACAGAAATAGAAAAAATATTTCAATCAATCAAATACAACACAATTTACGTCAAGGGTTTGAAGAAAAATACAATTATTAGTATACCAATGTCATCAATATGGAAGACCTAACGTGTCCTCGTATAGATAACTTCCCTTATGATGATACACTACCTCACTGTATTCTACATACGGAATTTAATACTACAAAATGAACATTGTATAAAGTATTTGAATTAAAAAAATTGTTTATAAATAGTTCTTAAAATTTTAATGTATACTCAATATATATTTATTATTTAATTAACAATAATCATATTTTAACTTCGGTCTTTATAAATTATTGGCCTTGGATTTAAAGGCCGAGTAATTAAATTTAACATAATAAGATAATAATATTATTATTATCTTATTTATAATTTCCATATTTAAATTCTACCTGTTACTAGTTATCTTTTATATTTATTTAAATAGACTGATCGATAACGGGTTTTGGGCAATCATAAAACCGGGGATAAGTAATTCAAAAATTTGCATTAACTAAAAATATTATTTTTTGGTTAAACAATGATGCAAATGACAATTTTTTCGGACTTTGAAAACCCAAATCGACCAGACTGTCATTGGGACTCAATTTGAGTATTCCCGAAATCCGAAATACCTGAAAATTATTATGGATTTCGCTCGCTGGTTCGATCCAAATAATCATCCAATAATAATATGTAATCCGGAAAACATTATGTTAGTTCGTTTTTCATCGAATTATTTTTACCTATGCATTTATGAACTATATATTATAATAAAAGGTTATTTGGTATTAATTTTCACTTATTTATAAAATATTGAATATCAGCACCAAATAGCAACACTACGGGAAAGTGGCTACTTGAGAAAAGTCCCCAGCCTTTGCCGGTAAACACGGCTTTTGTGTCGGTAGAAGCATCATCATATACTGCAGGAAGAGCCGGACGGGGATGTTCTATACGTGATCGTAAATTGTTATTACTTTATTACTAGTATTCCGTCAAAACGTATGGTTATAAGAAATATGCCGTGAGCATAAAAAGATTGAGAACTACTGGTATAGACTAAAAAACTATTTTTGATATTACGTAGGTACACTAGGTATTTATCTATCTTGAATATTCAATTATAACTAAAAATAATTATTTTTATTAAAACTCCTTTTCGAATATGAATAGGCAATAGAACATGCAGTATTCCGATTACCTCCTTTATCAAAATTGATAAGTGACAAATCCACGGAAACCATCTTCACAGACATCACGAAAAGACAAAAATAACATCGATTCTTCCACTCATATCTTATGCCCTAATAATAGCCAAAAACGATGTTCAACTGTTGCTTAAAATCAATTGTTCTCGTTCCTGGTTATCAGAGTGGAACCAACAACTTACCAAATTCCATGAAACTAAACAAAATCCATCACCTTAGACACGCCCGCTGGGTATGCCAAGAAAAATCGAGGTAGCAATAAATAGGCTTTGCATAGATCAACCCTGTCTTGCCTCCGTCTCAAACATATCCAAATAGAATGTCGTGCATACGAAGATATATTTATTTGTTATGGAATGGCTACCTAATTTTTAATTATTTTCACTTAATAGATTTATTTTCAACATGTATGATGCTAATGAATTTAAATACATTGAATGTTGAAATACATTTAAATGTTTAACAATCTTGAGAGTTCAGACATTGAAAAATCACCCTATTAAAATTAGATCAAATGGCACCCACTAATAGTCAATAGAGAGGAAATAAAGATTTGTATATATTTACGCCTGACTTATGTTCAAAATCATTGGTCATGAAAAAAAAATTACATCCGCTTCCACTAAGACAATTATTTGAGAATTTTAATGAATTTGAAAATTGGAAACATGAAATTCAAGTTTCTACTCAATCGTATTTTGTTAAAACTAATTTCTCTGATATTGGATATCAAATTTACAGCTTTTATAAATGCAATAGAAATGTTTTTTATACTTCAAAAAGTTTAAGTCAACTCCAGGTAGTAACAAAATTAATAGGTACTGTACTGTAAGTATTAATTTAATAGTATTGAAGTATCACAAATCCTTACAAAGTTATCTCTTATATTTTTTTATGATAATCGCAACATGTATTTTCAGATGATAAACAAGCGGTTACATATACTCCATTCATTATTTATTACAACTATTACAAGTTAATATGGATGATAAAAGAAAAACAAATATTGTTAAATTTTCTATTAATGATTCACAGAATCTAAGCCATAGCCAGAAAAATATTTGGTGATGGGGTGGAGTATAAATATGTTATATTATACAAGTCTTTAATATAATAGGCATTTAAACCTACTATATAATCTTATTTCGAGAAAAAATTTCTGGGGGTCTGAACCCCCCTTGCACAAAATACTTTTGTGGTATTTTATAGTACTAGAATCCTGGCTGAAAAATTTACAGCCAACTGATGTAGCCTTAAATTACTAATTCATCCCAATGTTTTGGTTTTTGGTATTCTACTTAAAACAAAAATTAATTAAATAATTAAAGTTTTCCCTAACTAAGTCATCTAAACTTTTTGTTATAAAAAATACTAATGTGTGTTATTTAGTAATTTAGTAGGGTGTCTGACTACATAATTTAATTATATTATATAGCTGTAATTTAATTTTAAAGGTATAACTTACTTGATTTATTTGTTATTACATGAATCTTAACACTACACAAAAATATATTTGAAATTTACTTATTTTTTTTTTTTTTTTTAGTGCAACAATAATAATTCCAATCAAAATTATCTGAACATTTTGTTAAAATGAAGTACCTATTTTGTTGGAATGAAACAGACTATTTAATCAGTAAAAAATATTATTTTATCGAAATAATAAAATTAATAATCCTAACAAAATGTCTCATGATTTGTTTATCAAATATTTGATTATATTAATCAAATAATATTATCCGTGACAATATTAAATTATCAAAAGTTAATAATGTAAGTTTAATAAAAATTATTTGATGTATGCTATTTTTAAAGACGATTATGAGTTGAAAAAATTTCCTAGTTGGACATATCTGTTTGTAAGCTTAATAATGATAAATATTTTGTGGATCAGAAAATTCTATCAATATCGTATAAATACATGAATCTATGTTTATCAATACTTTTAAACAAATGGTTAAAAAAACAAACAAACAAAAATTCTTATTTTAATTATTAAAAAAAATTTATTGTTTATGTTTATATTATAAATGTATATTAGATTTAAAAATTGTATTGTATAGTATTTATAGTAATAATAATAATAAACAGTTTATTAATAAAATAATATATAAAAATTAAATAATCTATGGGATTAGTAAAATATTAAGTTTGAATCATTTAAAAGTTTTAATGACCATGTTTGTGTCCATGTGTATGAAATGTATGCTCATGAGATTCATGATCGTGATCCAAATACTGATGGTGGTTGTCATCTAGCACGTGACTATGACTGTGATGGGCTGAAAAATTATAAGATAGAATTATATAAAATAATTAAAAACAATAACTAATTTAAATATATACATTATATTATATTGGCCATCAGCGCTGGCGCAAGACATTATGTACAGATAAATCATATTTCTGATAGGTACTTTATTCAGGATAATTCTAAAAAATGGTAAAAGTACCTAGCTATTATGTTATATGATATACCTCTATATTCACTTTAAATCCCACTAACTAATTTGGAAATATCTGCCAAGTTACTCAAAGCGTTTCAAGTTATTTTGATTGAGTATAGAGAGATAATGGATTTGAAAAAGCCAAAATAGAAGCAAATCCTCAAAAATTTTAGAGGTGGATCTTGTTTTTTAAAAAACTTAACTACAAAAGAGAAAACGAATGTTTGAATAAGAAAAAGCTAATGTGTTGTACAAAATCCAGAAGAAAATTTTAAAATTTCTTACTTTTTGGTATGAGTTGATGGTGCTATAACTAAACGATTTGATCAAATAACAAATTTTAGTAATATATTTGGATTTCTATATAATATTGGAAAGCTTCGGGTTGTTCCAGATACAGAAATTTTAAAATTTTGTCAAGACCAACAAATATATTTAACTGATAATGAAACAAAAGATTTAAATGGTTGTGATTTCTTCGAAGAACTTCTGATTTTCTACCATTTAGTAGATGAAAATATCATTACTTCAGGTACTTTTTGAAGTAAAAAAAACTAATGCTTTTCCTAATATAAGTATAGCTTTGAGAATTATGTTGACTATCCTACTCACATCAACTGAAACAAAGAGATCTTTATCAAAGCTTAAATTAATAAAAACTTATTTACGGAGTACCATGTCCCAACTGGACTGGCCACAATTTGTATTGACAAAGAACTATGAAGAAATTATAAATAAGTTTGCTTCCAAAAAAGCCAGAAAGAAAATTATTTAGAACTTCAACACTAAAACTAACTATATCAATTATAATCTTAAATGTTTACTTGTTATTTTTATGTTGATAATGTTGAGAAAGTTTATAAAATAATAGGGAATTAAAAAAAAATTAGTATAAGTAAATTATACTCTATAAAATACTTATAATTGCTAAAAAAAAATGTAATACGTTAAGCTTGATGTAAGACACTAGTCAAATACAAAAACTTCCTAGTTCAGTTTCTCAAATATAATCTTTTACTATAAAATCATAATTGGTATTTTGTGACATATTGTGTATTGTTAAACAAGCATGCTTTATTTATTTTCAAGTATAAGATACTTATAAAACTAATATATAGAGTATAGAGTTTAATGTCTATACTATAGACTGTAGAGGTAGGTATATTAGGTACATACCTAATATTATATTGTCATTGTTTTATCATTTTTAAACATATCATATAATTAAACAAATATAATTATATAAATTATAAAATATAAGATACATAGGAATTGTATTTTTTCCAATTGGTAGCCGGTAGGTTTTTACTTTCAATATTTTACATATTGGGCCCCTTCCAATATGATGTGCCCCCTGGGTCCCGCAAAACCTTGCGCCGGCACTGTTGGCCATTTATTTAAGAACAGTAGGTTGGTTAAGCATATAAGTTTATGAAGATCTTTTATATACTACTAAATAAATATAACAAAAAAATAATTTATAATATAAGAAAAGTAGCCAATAATTACGTAATTACAAGCTGTTTGTATTAAATAATAACAAAAGTTACGAGGTGTACTCAAGTTATTATGAATATATTAATATTAAAATATATAAGTTATAGAATTACACAATTAACTTAATGCTAGGTGTTTTGTTTTAGCTGATTCTGCTAAGTTGGTGGTAGATTAGCAATTGAAAAGATACCGAAGTAATGTTAAAAAAGGTCTTAAATTATGACGTTCAATCGAAATTATGTATTTATGATTTGCATTTTTTCATTCAGAAATATAATAACTAATATGGAAATATAATTTAAAGATCAAAAATATTTAGGTAGGCACCTATTTAAAAACAATTTACAAAATATTGAAGTTTTATGTTGTATACTTACACCAGTAATACCTATATTTATATTTATAGTTTTTGTATCATTCACATTCTACATATTTTATTATTGTCTAGACATTAAAAAACATTTAAAAGACATTAGTGTTAATGGTATTATAATGTATAAATGACAGTTTGTCTGAGAATTACAATCATGCTGATGCTATTAACAGATAGTACTAACAACACAGTGTATTCTCAATTTTTTACTGACAACCAATCTTTACCTGTTTTTTTTTTTTTTAATCACAAAGTGTATACTATATACAATGGTTTTAAATAAAATAAACAATAACTATGTTAAAAGAGTGATAGTTTAACCCCAATTATTAAATATATTCGGAGAACATGGTACAAAAAATATTAATTTTTTTTTCTAAATAGATTATCAATTACACTCACGGTTTACTTTGAAATATTTATCTTATCTGATGGCAAACCATATAAAGTAAAAATTATAGTACGTTGGATTGAAAAACTATGCAAGGAAAAGAATTAATAATATCAATTTTCGTTGATTAATTATTAAACATGGAATATAAATACAATCACAATACGATAAATCGGAAAGTTGTTAGTAATTGATGCAAAGGAAAGCGCTAAAAAAGACGTAAATACAAAATCGAAAAAAATCTTTTACAATACTTCATAAATAATCTATTATTAAAGTACACCAAACATTAAATATTAAAATATAATTATTGTTTCATGTTACACAAATTTAAAATCATTGACTTCAGTAAGTTATATATTGTTTTTATAGATGGAATATTTGATTATTGAACCAACTATTTAATGCAAAGGACTATACGTATTCGTGGATTTTAAAACGCCTACAATATTCTACTTGTTCATCAAGCAAAAATGAATTATATATTTTTATATTTTTCTTCAAATTAAACTAATACTTTTAAATAACTTGTGTTCCGTAGGGGGGAGGGGGTATCACGATCGGGACAACACATAAATAACGAATCTATTACTTATTGTTATTAATTTATAATGTATTATAATATTATATATTGAATAATTGGTGAAATAAGCACGAATCCTTATAACAATAAAACATGTCAACAGATACACGTTAAATGCTGTTTCTATTGTAACGATGAAACCGGCGAAATTGTTAATATTTTAGTTTGTGTTTAATGTATCTCAAAACGGCGTGGGAACTCACTCATCATCTGCAGCATCAGCATAACGGCGAACCCGAGTATTATGGACGACAGGTGCGAGAATCCCGACTGCTTGTATCTAGCGAGCACCTCGAAGAACACGACGTACAGCAGGGTGCCGGCCGCCAGCCCCTGCAGGACGACAGCCACCAGTCCGGGCGCGCCGTCCACGGCACCTCCGTTACCGTAGCGTACGAGCATCATGCCGATGGCGATGCCCACCGGCGTGACAACGGCGAACGTGGCCACGTACGCGACGAGCACGGCCTTCTTGGTCTCCAGCCAGGCCAGTTCCAGGCCGATGCAGAAGGCAATGATGAGCTTGTGCGTGGCCACGGCGAAGAACAGGTACCACATGTGGTCGACGCGCTCCTCCAACCCGATGGCCAGGCCTTCGAACACCTCGTGAAACGACAGGGCTAGTACGGCGAACAGGCCGCGAAACGATTGTCCGGCCGTTCCGTTCGCTTTCCGCGGTCCCGACGGACGGCGATCGACCGTGTTGCACACTTCGCGGCGCGGTTGCTGTCGCTGCTGCGCGGCGTTTCCCTGCTGTCTGGTCGGCAGCGTCATTTCCCAGGACAGCGACCGGTACTGGTCCTCGCCCACCTCGTCCGGGCGTGCTGTCGTCGCGACGGCGACCGTGGCCGACGGTTTCGCGGCCGCCGGATTGTCGCGCCGCCTCAGGCTCATCGACCGGTGCAGCATCTCCTGGCCGGCGTCGCCGTACAAACCGTCCAGCACGGTGTGCACTATCTGGTCGATGATGAACACCAAGAAGAACCCGACGCAGAATATCAGGTCGCCCAGGTTTTCGGTGCCGTGGCCGTCGGGCAGCCTGCGCGCGCGTTGCAGTCGGACGACGCTCTCTCGGACCTCGGGCTGCAGGTGCAAAAACGTGGTGAACAGCAGCACGCCACCGCCGAAACACAACAGCAGCGACACGATTGGTGACGATTCGGTGGCCGAGTGACCGGGGTGCGAATGGCCGCTGGGTTGCGGCGGTGCTTCCGCGTTCGGTCGCCACCATTTCCTGGAAGTCAGTTTTATGGGTAACATGCCCAACACAAACGATCCCAAGCCCAGGACGAGCATGGCGATTGTTTTGGCAACCGCGATGTGCTCGAAGAACACTCCAATCCCGTCGTCCGCCATTTGATTATGACCTTGGTGTTCGCGTCAGTGATAATAATTAAATGCCTTGTTTGTATCGCGTTTGTAAATGCTCGCCGTCCGCTCTGGAATAGATTACGGTGAATAGATAAAAAATACCACGTTAAAAATTAATATTTTTAATATTTACCACCGACGAGTACGACGCGTGTGTTGTACACGACTGTAGAGGACCGTTTACTAGTACGCTGAGCTGGTTACTGTTGCCCAACTCGTTCCCTGCGGTGCAGCGCGCCGTGTCTCATACCTGTGTCGGAGGGGCAAACGACCAGTCACTACCACCACCCCGCTGCCGACGCCACCGCCGCCACAGTCCCTACATACCACACGCAGTAGTACTCCCGACAGCCAAATATTTTATAAAAAAAAAACCTCCAACCACTTGTTTACGTCATACATACCTTTCGAGTAGGTACACGAAATACCGATAAATTAATCCCAAAAGTCCACAAACCAGTTTAACATTACATGATTTTTATTCCGCCGTACCGTCCAGCCTTCCACGATAATGGATTTCGTTAACCGTCTCTCCCCAATAAATTATTTTCCAGAATCAACGTGTACATTATATACTATTTTATCTTCAATATATCCGTATAAAATTATTATTGTATAGCGTCGTCTAGACGAAAATTCAAATACCTCCGAAAACTGTATAATATGTATTAATATTTTTTATTTTTATTTTTTTAATGATAACATGCATTTTTAATAACTTTTACCAAAGCAGAATATGTTTTGGAGTACTTCGACACATAAAAATTGAACTTTTGATGAGTCATGATTTTAAATACATATAATTTACAATTAGTTAACTACATATTCGAAATTTGTTTTTGATTTTGAAATGTTCCAAATTTATTATTTGAATAATAATTAAAAATTATTTTCGTTCAAATGAGCAAAAACTTTTAAAAAGTATTAATTGTCTTACTAATTTAAAAATGTTGAACTAACGCTTCGGAAAAATGTATGTAAACCGCCGTATTTATGAAAAATTAGTTAATTTTTAACTTAATAGGTAAGTTAATTTCATACATTTTGAGAGGAATGATGAATGTATTGATTATACAATGATGTGTTAGTTTTTTTGCCTGTATACATTTTTAACGGCAGTAAAAGTGTTTCGATTTATAAAACCTTGAATTCAAAAAGCGTTGATTTTACGAGACTTGGTTATGGGTATTTTCATAATTGTAACATTAATTTCTTTTGTATATACGTTGATACGAACATTAACAAGTAATCCGTGTCGTCTGCTTTTCGTTTAATTATTCTGTTATTGAAATAACAATGTTTAATAAATATGCAGTCGATGCCAACAAAAGCATTTTACCCTTTCATCGGAGAGAGCCTACAACAGCACTATTATTCGAGAAGGCAAGAACCTAAGATAACTTCTTCTTCTGAAAATTCACATACACTGACGATATTGATATCTTGGTGATTACTCCCGAAAGTGAAATTGAGAAGTTCTGTGAATGTATTAAATGTAATAAATAATTATATATTTCATTTCTTTTAGATACTTTTTTAGGGATGTATTACCTGCTAACATCACTACTGTAGACGTTGATATATTTTTTCTATGCATTCATTAAAGTATTTAAATACATTTTCAATTAATTTCAGCACCTGTAACTTCAGCAACTACCACATAAGTTCACAAGACGGACCAATTGTCTTGATATAATTAGTTTTTCCAATCATATATTTTGTTAAATTCTTACCAAATCTAATGGTACAGTCGTTTGATTTTCTACCTTCAAGAATAAAGAGTGTAGCCACCTTGGGACAGAGACATTTTCATTTTCTTACCGTAAATACTTTAAATTTTCATAAAATATTTATGCTAACATTTCTAACATATGGAATATTTTTTTTAATACTTATGAGATAACTATGAAATAAGAACAAATAATTATTTGGAATAATTCCACGATCAACTGCTCAGGTTTTTTTGGACGCATCCCAACATCTCTAGACTATAAACGTAATAATCTATATAAAAAAAAATAATTTTTATTAATTTATGAACATTTTTTTTACTACATCAAATTATATAATAATTTCTTTATAGGCATAATTCCTTAATGATATTAAACAAATTATATTAATTTGTTATTTATAGTTTTATTTCATAAAAAATGTTATTGTGTACACTATATAGAGAAACTTAGAATTTTGGAAAACCAATATTATGTGGAGATCATATCTACGTTCGACAAGTGCCTGCAGTTCAAAATCCGTCACAGCAGGAAGAAAAAAAGCACCAGCACAATAAGAAGAAGCCCCAAGAATATATAGGAAAATTCCCGGCATACGACTGAACTCAAAATTTTATGTGGATAATTTGTGCTATAAATATTTTTATAAGAAGTCACTCGTCAATAGATTACGTTTAGTTGGTAAACGAATAAAAAAAATTCCGTCCGTCCTATACGTTATGATTCAGCATCCGTCAGTAAAAATGAGATGGACAACCAAATCGTGATTGTAACCCCACACATTCATGAGCCGGAAGACATTGATTCGAATGTACCATATCTGAGGAATGCTCTTGGTGAGAAAGCTGTTGATAGGAATATCACAACTCCATCAATTCGAGATTTATATAATAGCGAAATAATTAGGCTAGTTAACTTAATTGTAGTGGCGAAATACAAATATATAAACTGTGCTAATTAAATGATAATTTTTTATACATTTTGTAGGCATCCAAGCTGCTATTCGCTATGCATTCCTCTAATCACAATCAAGGGCAAAAAGTATGACAGTCAAGGCGACCACAGTTACCTCAGAACATGTACGACCTTTCAGAAATGTTGAAAGACCCCCGGAATATAAATTATTAGGGTACGGATGTTGTTGCATTTGCAACTTTTCTTCTACCTTTCCAATTTATTGCTAAGTAAGTTTTAAATACGTTTCATGTAAGTACGAATTTAAATCTAAAAGTTTTAAGTGCAATTTTTTGCAATTTTTGGAATTTTGTTGAATTTAATCATTTTATACAACTATTTTAGCTATATTCGAAACTCAGCAGTCTTATAGATAAGATAATACTTAAATATTTCCAGTATAGGTATATAGTAATAATTTATTACTTTATTATTTTTATTATCTTTATTTCGATAATATGAAAATAATAATTTTGTGAAATGTGACTGTTTGACTTTTATAATCTGTTCTTCAGTCACTCCGTGAATTTTGAGTTATCGTGTTCTGTTATTATTCTGTAAATATGCCAAAAATAAGGCCAACTAATTCCATTGTTTTAAAAAAATACGTATTAGAATTTGGTGAGAATGTGTTTTCATGTGATGATCTGTACTTTTCTGTAAATTGTGCGAAATAAAAGTAAATGCTGAACCGAGGTATACAGTTACCCACCATATTGAAACTGCAAAGCATCAGCGGGCGGTTAATCGATAAAATACCACCAAAATGTCTATATCACAACTTCAGTTAATAACATTTACAAAAAAATCATAATTTTCTAAAGACTTGTGTAAGGCCATGTTATCCGCCAATATTCCGTTGCATAAAATTATAACTCAGAATTTCGTTTATTTTTGGAAACATATACGAATAGACATTCCGAGTGAATCTACGTTACGCAAAAATTACGTAGATGAGGTGTACTCCGACACTTTAAATAAAATAAGAGACAATATAAAGGGAAATAAAATTTGGGTCTCAATTGATAAGACCACAGATGTTAATGGAAGATATGTGGCTAATGTTGTGATTGGAACACTTCAAATAGACCAACCCGGAAAAGTGTATTTATTAAACACAGAAATTCTCGATAAAGCAAATTATTCAACAATAACAAAATTATTCGATAAATCAATGTTCCTTCTTTGGCCCGATGGCATTCGTCACGACGACGTCCTTCTGTTTCTTAGTGATGCACAGCTCCATATATAATAAAATCAGGGACTACAATTAAAGCACTGTATTCAAAAATGATCCACGTCACCTGCTTAGCCCATGGTATACATCAAATTGCAGAAGACATACAAGGAAAATTTCCAGAAATAGATAAACTCATTGCTAAAATTAAACAAATATTTTTAAAAGCACCAAGCCGAACTATTCTTTTTAAAAATAAAGTACCAGGTACACCATTACCACCACAACTTATTATCACACGCTGGGGCACATGGCTTGAGGCTGCTTCATACTATTGTAAATATTTTAATGAGGTAAAGTGTCGTGCAAGAACTTGATCCTGACGAAGCTGTTTCAATAAAAGTTTCACAAAATATTTTTACCCAGATTTCAACTTCAGCTGATTTAGTATTTATTCACTCGAACTACGGATTTTTGCCGGACGCGATTTTAAAATTAGAAAATATATTTTGTGAAATCGGAATTTCAGTCCATGAAAAATTCAAGTAAGTTATTAAAAAGAATATCGGATTTGAAACTATTATTAAAATAAATGATATACTCACTGGTCAAGGAAAATGTTTCGATGGTTTACCAGAAGACTTAACAATAAACGATATAGCTTATTTTAATACGCTCCACTTACATCGACCGACGTAGAACGAAGTTTTTCGAGGTATAAGAACTTATTGGCTCCAAATCGAAGAGCGTTCGAATTCGAAAATTTAAAACAAACACTTATAGTCCAATGCAATAAGGTTTAAAATTTAAAATATTTAATATGTTTAGAATACGTATAGATTATTAGTTAATATTTATTAATATAAAATGTAAAAAATATATTTTTTTGGCAGAATTAAAATAAAACATCTATAAATTATAACGAAATTGCTGTAATTTTTAGTGCAATTTTTAATATTTTAAGTGCAATTTTCGGTATTTTTTAGTGCAATACTGCAATCAATTTTAGTAGTTTTTTACTACTACAACATCCGTGTCCTATAAATTATGCTTCCAAATTTCAAATTCCTTCAACTGCATTTTTCAATCAAGAATTGATTGTAAATGAAGTAAGTGTTGGAATTATTTTTGCAAATATTTATGCAATTGAAAGGTATCGTGAACAGTTGGCTACAGTAGAGATGATTGGAATAGACCAGTAGTTTTCAACCTTTTTAACTATGCGGCACACTTTATCTGCTATAAAATTTTCGAGGCACACCAATCCATAAATTTGTGAAGCATATTTTATATATATACATTTAAATACATACTAATAAAACTATTAATAGATTTTTCGCGGCACACCGGTTGAAAACCATTGGAATAGACGGTACATATAATACGATTCCTCAAGTGCCAGGGGACTTGCGATCTTTCTTGACATTTCAAATTCTCTACAAAAGTGTAGTAAGCAATTTCTTTTAGTGATATTCGGTATTACTATTGTCAGCAATATAATGGTCTAAATATTTTTTTTCTTTTACAATTTAGGCATTTATATAGAAAATTAAATTTGGTAAAAATAAAAAAATTATGCAAGTTGATTTAGTACCCAAAAAGTGATTCCATAATTTCAAATCACTCGACAACTTCAATGTTATATAATTTATATTTTGTAAAGGAAAAACATTTTCATGTATACATTTTTAAGTTTAAACCAGAAAAAATTAAATATTACCATACCAAATCTACTTGTTGGGTGGTTCAACCATGACTTTGAGTAGATGTGTTTATCATACATCGATACTACACATTCAATATATCATTATAATATTTTATATGTATGTACTTTGAACGTATATTTATTGTTTATAATAACAAAATAATATAATGTTAGTTGGCTATTAGAGCAGTCTTTCTACAAACATAATATACTGAAAACGTCGGCTGCCATTGGAGCTGCCCTTCAACGATAGTATCTATATATTGAAAGACTGGCTATTAAGCTGTTGTGTCAAACAATTTCGGCGAACGGTTTTCGCGTCGCGCTACAGCGGACGAGTGAATACTGTATTATATAGACATATAGCATTGAATATACCATGCCGGAAACGATTTCAGCGTTTCCACAACGAGTGCATCAATAAAATTATGACTTTTCGAGTGATATTAAAACACGCGGTCGCATGAAATACAATACGAAAAACGTACATTTTGTTTCACAATTGACGACGTCGTCCGTACAGACGCGAAACAGTAATACTCAATAGTCAATAAGTCACCGCATACACTACCTATATAACATAGGTATCCGATTTAATATAATCGTTTATAAAATAATATAATATAGCCATACAGGCTCGTACGCAATCAAGCGGCGGCGGCGGTGACGAGCGACGAGATCGTGAAAAAAAATAATAACGTGTTGTGTTGATATTCACAAAGGCAATAATGGCGCCGATTGTCGAAGTGCTCGTACGTCCGCTGTGCGCGCGCGCGAGTGCGGGTGTGTATGTATTTGTCATGTGACCAGTCGACTTGGTTTGACGAATGTAGTGGAGGTGTGGAGGCAATTGTTTCTGCCTCTCTTTACAATATCATAATAAGTAGTAATAATATTTATTTCAAATATCGACAAAAACTTTATGGTTGTTCGGCGGTGGAAACACCGGTTTATTTTTACACAAAAGGACTCATTATAAATAAATATATAAATATAGGTACCTATAATTGACTTGAATTCCATTGCTTACATATAAATGTCCAATTATATACCTATTTCATATAACTTTTGTTTATCAAAGTAGATATAGTAAGACTGAGACTAAATACAAATATAAAGATTTTCTTAAATATCCTTTGTTTTATTTTAGCAGTTCATTAAATAATTTAACTCAGTGGTTCCCGGCCTCTTCTGTTCTACGCCTCCTTTGTAAATTTCCCCCCCACCTATACATTTGAAAAAATCGATCACCTTTTTAGTGTACTTTAAAAATAAACTATACAATATTTGGAATGACTACTTTTTTATTGATGATAATAATTATAAAATATAAATAATTGTAAATAATAAAATGTAACGATCAATGTGGGTGAAATATTATAGTAATAAATTAGTATAAAATATTAATAGTAAATAAAAAAATACATAATGAAATTTATAATTTATGTTAATGCTGACAACACTTTTCGTTGGACTGTTTCGTAATAACTACTTGCGCCTCCTCAGGTTGGGAACCAGTGATTTAACTAAATAGAACAATATTAAACCACCCCGTGAGTAATTAGTTATTTATTTTTAATATTATATTTGCACTGCATATGATATAAATATAATGATTTAAAACTAAAACACTTTTTTTTATCATTTTAATACAAATAATGACAACTATCAAATGTTTTAAATTTATTGATCTCTAAACTGGGTAAATTTATTGTACCACTGTCTCGGGGATGGTGTTTCATTCATTATGTGTTTAAAAAAAATATAATTCATTATTGAATTTATTTAGCTGTGTCAGTTGTTGCTATTGATTTACCTAATATAAAATATCAATATTTTCAAACGGTATACAATTTCCAGTATTAAAGCTTTAAACATTAATTAGTAATTTTTTAGATTCTGTTTGAAACTGTTTGGTTGGCTCTTGGGCTGTTAGGTTATTATAATAACTTTCTTGAATTTTCACTGCACCAAAAAAAAAATAAAAAAACAATTCATGCCGACTACATTTGTACGACTTAATAATATTTAATAATATAGCACAATATGCATGAGTATTCTAAATTAATACAATAGTAAAGTACCTGCTACGTTATCTCTCGAAAATTTCAATAAATCCCTTTGTGCTTTTAAAAGGTATAAATATTTGCCATTTAACACCTTTTATATGGAATTTGTTAGTAAATATATAAATATATTTTACGTTATCTTTACATAATGCTTTTTATAATCTATTGCTTATACAAATTAATTGAGCATAAATTTAATATTAAATATTTTAATGAATTTAACCATCATCAAAAAACTCTTTATCTTTAAATTATCCTTGCGACATTGCATAGCATTTACAACAAGCTGACTAGATAGAATAATTATATGAGTAAATTGAACATCATTCGTAAAATAATTAACTAAATCGATAAATTAATTATACTAATTAATGTTTCGCGATAAAAATCGACGGCAGCTGTTATAGAAGTAGTAGGACTTATAACTCGTTATCCGTCATAGCGTTACTAAACATTATCAGAACGTCAGTCTATAAAAATACGTAGTGAAGTGAAAAGAAACGTCGAAATTGTTTTATTTAATAAAAACATTCCTAACTAAGTATCAAGAAAAAATATAATACATGGACGCAAAATCTAGTGCCAATTTGGACCAATATCGCAACGGTAAGAATTACTTAGCTTTTCAGTTTGATATTTTTACTCTTTCACTGCCTAATAGGGATGAACAAAATAAATATAATAATAAAAATGGTTACATTCGAAAACTGCACACTTGATTTCGACCCCCAAAAGGTCAATACATTAATTAACATTTTTAACATTTTAAAATATATAAAGTATGATTTTAGCCAAACTTTAAATTTGAATACTACCTACATACATCTTTTTTATTTAGATTATTATTATTACATTATTTTTATTTTTTATTTATTTAAATAATAATTAATAAACTATAGAATTTTAAAATACTATATGTCTATCGACCTTTCTGTGGTCAAAATAATAAGTGCAGTTTTTGAATACAAGAATTTTAAAAATTGTGCGGTTTTAATCTCTTAAATGTGTTTGGTTTTTCATGTATTTTAACAAAAGTGTTTGGTTTTAGGAGTCAACGATAAAAATAATAAGTATTACATTTCCATCATTTTTGTTTAAATGATTATTCATTCGAAAGTATAGACTTTAAATAGATAGTTAAAAGTTAATTTTCTTTAGGCTTTAACTTGGTTATAATATAATTTCAGTTAAGAGTTACAATTAGCTGTAACCATAGGCGCAAATAGAGTTTTAAATTGAAGAGGCTACAAAAAAACCTGGACTTTATAACAGCCTCATTGGGCTAACGGTTACAGCGTCTTATACAACGATCACTACAGCAGTTGGTAATCAGTTATCACTCGAATGCCTAATGAAATTGCAATAGTAGGATTTACAAAGTGGTGGATTTTAAATGTTACCATTTTTTTATATTTTAATAACTATGTATTTAATATTTATATAATACTAGCTGTCCCCGTACAAAAACATTATAGTCCGTTTGTGCAACTATCATTTGTACCGTTTGGGCGAGTGAAATTATTACCTATATGCGAGTTAAAAACAGTTGAATAATCCTCGCCCAAACGGTATTTTTAGTTGAATAAACGTACTATGTATATATGTGTTAAAATTAATAATAGGATTCAAAATTCAAATCATCTCCACCAATATATTCATATATATATATTACTAATTTAGTACTTTATTTAGATACTTTATTAATAGTATTCTATAGAAACTAAAAATCTTTATTGATAAATATGTCAAATATGCACTTAAATATGTCTATTTTTTTATATTTTTAGTATAGGATACTAAAAATAAAAAAAAAAAATAAAAATAAACTTGAAATTTTGTTCAGAGATTTCTTAAGCAACGTAGAGGTAGGTAATAATTAACATTATCCGGCTGATTTGTGAATCCAAACCATCCAGGGCGTCATCGAAACGCATACAAAAAATTCATTCAAATCGGTCCAGCCGTTAAGGAGGAGTTCAGTGGCATACACACGTACAGTGGAATTATATATATAAGATGTATAATATAAAAATAAAAATTTAAAATACCATACATCAATTTAATATTTCGTTTGAAATTAACAAATATCAAAAATAATTACTTTTAAAATGTTGAGACTATTAAATAAAAATATTGATAAAAATAATTACTCGATAAATGCTTAAAAATACTGATAGACTTTTTATAGGTTTATAAACAGTAACATTGGTATGATTTAAATATAACCTTGTGCCTACTTAATGTCAAATCTTCATATCCTAAATTTTACATTTTATCAAAATAAGTAATTATTATTATTTAGTAGGTAATAATTACATATTAATCAATAGCATAGACATCGAGAATAGAAATAAGTTAAAATAGTCAATTTGATTGTAGATTATTCTCAAGATTTGAGAATCGACATTAAACCATATTATTTAAATATATACATTAACTTATTTGTTTATATTTAGGTACCTAATTAACTTGAAAAAAAACTTTATACTTCACAATGAATAAGTTTTTTGTTGTCAATGCATGGTAACATTTTGATTTCTTAACCAGAACTATAGAGATAGCTCAACTGATCAAGTGATTTTTTCGTAGATTTTAACAAATTAATTATAGACGTGTAATATCCACTTAAACTTGATAACCACGAAATCATTCTTTTGGATCTGCCCCCTCCCATTGTTCTCCGATCACTAGTGATACAGTAGAGCCTCGATAGTCCGAACTCCCGATAATCCGGTGAAATATTGTTATAGAAAAAATTAATTTAGTCATTTTTATTACCCACCTATTAATTTACCTATTTTTGTAATTTAAAGTGAAATAAATATAAAGGTGCCGGAAATAAAAATGTTATGGTGGTAATGCTAAATGGCTGTATAAACTAATCTACACAAATAAATAATAAAGTGATTCACAAAGTGTGTATTATAAAAATATCGTCAAAAAGTACTATAATATTTTTTGAGAGAAAAGCGAAAGATTATTTTTGGGTGAACAGAGTTCCAATAAATCCGAGAAATTGCCAACGGCGCGTACAACGTATACAACACTAGGATATTTAATCAAGGATTAATATTTGATTACCGATTAGTTAATTAATGTTTAACCACGCAACGGTACAACTGGCCCATAGTCATTTGAATAGGTTATTCAAAAACTTCCAGTAATCCGGATGAATCATTAATCCAGACAATGCTCGGTCTGAATTCAACCGGACTATCGAAGCTTTACTGTATACTTCTACACTTCTAAAATTATCTTTATTCGCAAATTTGTTTGATGCAAGGCATATTTCCGTCTACACAAATATTGAAATCAATTATATTCATTCTGAAGTTTGGTAGTCCATCCGTTGTCTCTATAGGCCGTATAGTTATGATTTCTATTCAATCGCTATCTCCAAAAAATGTTGGAAAACTTTATGATTAGTTACTAAAAGCCCCCAAATCTTTTTCACCAGCTGAGGTCCTGCACTTTATTAATACTTTTCCACTTAAAAAAACACCTGGAATAGACTTCATCACAGTTGAAGTAGCTCGCCAACTGCCAAAGACTGCATTAATTCACCTAACCCATATTTTAAAATCCATCATGAGGCTCTCATACTTCCCTATTCAATGGAAAATATCACTCATTATTTTAATTCCCAAACCTGGAAAACCTCCAGATAATCCGTCATCATATCGCCCAATAAGCTTACTACCATTTTTCGCGAAACTATGTGAAAAAATGTTCTTAAAAAGAATATCCAAGATCATTAATGACAACCAAATCATTCCCCACACACAATTTGGATTTCAAAATAAACATTCCACTATCCATCAGATACACCGCCTAACCGACTCAATCGCTTACTCCCTAGAAAACAAATCATACTGCTCAGCTATTCTACTCGACGTTGCCCAAGCGTTTGATAGAGTTTGGCACCCCGGTCTTCTACACAAACTAAAAAAAATTCTACCACCATCCTACTACTTATTTTTTAAATCATATCTTGAAAACAGATTCTTTGCCACCAAAGTTAGTTCTGAAATTTCAAACTTGGCCCCAATCCTAGCTGATGTTCCCCAAGGTGCCATCTCTTCCCCAATACAATTCAACATATACACAGCCAATCAACCAACCACCTCTCATATTTCGGTAGCCGACTTCGCTGACGACAAAGTTATATACATTTCAGAAAAAAATCCACACCTTGCTAGACAACACCTACAAAATCATCTAAACTTACTAGCAGACTGGTATTCCAAATGGAAAATAAAAATAAATAACGAAAAATCATCTCACATTACCTTCACTCTCAAACAAAGCACAGTACCCCCAGTTTACTTAAACAATAAAGTCATTCCTCCTTCCTCTAACGTTAAATATTTGGGAATGACTCTAGACAAAAGACTCACCAGGGCCACACATATTAAACAAAAACGGCTCATACTAAATGCCAGACGAAGAGCACTCTTTCCACTTATAGGGAAACAATCAAAAATTAACCTTAACACAAAATTGCTACTATACAAGACCCTCCTTAAACCAATTTGGTTATATGGTATCCAACTATGGGGATCAGCAAAAAAATCAAATATTTATAAAATCCAAACATTCCAATCAACCTCACTTCACATGATTACATGCGCCCCTCCATATGTTTCAAATCATACCTTACATTCAGACTTAAAAATACCCACAGTCAAAGAAGAAGCCAAAAACTCCTACAAACTTTTCCGTGCCCGCCTTACAAACCAATCTAACCCCCTAATCCTTGCTCTAAACTCTGAGTCCATTCCTGGTAACCCATCTAGAAGGTTAAAGCGTAGCTGGAACCGTGACCTAAAATAATTCTGACCCTCTTGTCAGTAAGTGTTGCCGCTGGGTGATTTCTTCATCAAGTCAATCATGTCATTAAACGTAATTCCTCAAACATGCTTATTATAAAATGTATTTATAGATTGTATGTATTATAAATAAAAGTTAAAAAAAAAAAGTTACTAAAATTTCACTTGTCGATGGATTTGTGATGGATTTTTGTTTCAAAGTTATTTTAGAATTACTGAAATATTTTTAGACAAAATGGGTATATGGTTGAAACTGGAAAGTTCTAGTTTAAACAACATAAGATGCACCAATTTCTTTGAACAATCATAATCATTGTTTGAACGAATAGTTTTATTTAATAATTAACTCTATGTAATTGTTTTGGAATATACGATTATATAAATTTATTAGTTAATATTTATCAACATTTTATAATTTGTAAAAATAGTTACTATATTATATATTATATCTAAACATATAGTAGGTATAGGTACGCATATTTAATTTTGTTTACTCGTAAGTTAATTGTATACTTTTGATTTGGATAGGTACATAAAAAATTCATCAATTTAATAATTTACAGTTAAAAATGTAGGTTCTCACTTGATAAAAGACGTTAGTATATAACTATTGGACACCCATTAAATGATAATATACAATGAGATAATTGAATACATAGTCCTTGAGTATATTTAAAAATTGCAAAAATCATAATTTTAATAAATTCATTAAGTACCTATTAAAGATAAAAAAATGCCTTTAATATGATCGACCATGAATCGTTCTGTATATATTTTGTATATTATGATAATATTTTAATGTCGTCCGTAGACTATCATGATGCGATGCAGACGATACAACAGTCGTTAACCGATAGGTTGACATCGTTGAATACGAATACTGTGACCTGCATTAGACCATTAAAGATGAAGAACAATATCCGTACTGTACCGCCGATGCCGAGGAATAGTATTCACACAGTGCCGTCGATGCCGAAGAACGGTATCCGCACTGTACCGACGATGATGAGGAACGGTATTCGCGTTACACCAACGATGACTATGAACGTCATAGAAGCTGCAGTTCATCAGCCAGTAAACGAGGACGGTCCAGTATCATTGCCGCCACCAAATCAATGCGGGATTAGTAAGCCATCCGAATTAGAGATATGGATGAATAACCAATGGCACTTGTATTGGGCCATGTTAAACAACCCTCACGGTGATGAACAATAGAGCCCCTATAGCGACGATCGGATGAAGAAATTTACATAATATAGGTACAATTCGTGATTTGCATTAGTCAATTGAAAATCATACTACATTATTTTCGATTAATAATAATAAATTATTAAATTATACCAATAACTACCTCGTTGCAGTTCACAAAGTCGTGATTGTCTTGTGATGTATACTAATCACTAGAGTAAATTAAAGAAAAGTAAATACAATTATAAAAAAATTTGACAGAACTAAATTAAAATAATTATCACTAGTTTATTTAGATTAATATCCATCATCTATCGACAGAAAAAGAGTAGACGATAGGTATAATCTATAATATTCTGGTTTTATGCAGATAAAAGAAAAATGTTTAAATCTAATTCTTGTATTATTTTTCTGTGTATTATTAAAATCACTATTTTTTTTTAAATTGTTTATTTGGTTAATACATACAATTAAATGATACACATTTTTCAAAAATATTAATTGGTGACGTCTATTGGTGACAACGAGCAATAGGACTCGAATAGCGACAGTCGGCCAAAACGAATATGATACTATAGTTTGAAAAACATAATAATCTGTATGATAATGTCTGCTGAGAGAATATGATATATTTTTGTTATTTTTTTTTTAAATGTGGCACATAATTATTAATTTATGTTTAAGATTTATTAACATAGATATACAAAATTCATTAAAGCATTCAAATTTTCATTTTCATTTTGAAAAAAGTGCTTACAGCGCTGTTAAACATTTTTTCCAAACTGCAAAATTATGGCCTGTAGATTTCATCAAGGCCAATCTTGGTTCAGAAAAATTCAAAGTGACAATAATTTATTAAAAAACTATAATTTAAAATTTGAACTAGGTGTTTGGTTAAAACAATTTTTCGCACTTGTATTTTTACCCCCAGAAGATGTAGGAGATGCTTTTATGTACTTAATTGAAAATAGCCCTACCGATAATTTTGAATTTACTGATTATATACTGAATAATTATATCACCTGATGTTGCTTTTCTTCCGATTTTATGGGCCACTGAACCTTCAACAAAGGCAAAAACAACCAGTGGCCTAGAAACTTTTCATAGCCACTATAATGCTCAATTTTTTACAACTCATCCGTCTATTCACCAAGTTATACATATTTTATTGGATATTCAAAGTGAATCTTACTTAAAAATATACAGTATAAAACAAAAAAATATTAACAAGCCTCGTAAAGAATGAGAAGAAAATATTGTATGTATAATAAATATTTGGAAAAAATATAAAAATGATGAAGTATCTTTATTTGTTGACACTAGGACTACGTTTTTGTGGTAAAAAGTTATAAGAATTTGATTTTTTTGACTATTTTGTTAAATCATTAACAACTTGACTGCCATGAGATCCAAACGTGGGTCCCAGAAAACTTTCATAAAATGCCATGGTATATTTAATAAACTTCACAAAATTGCCAAGGTACTAAATTTCATTAAAAATCTTTTAAACTTTTCATAATTTTTATGTAATTATTAATTATAATATAATTGGAAATAATTCCTCATTTAGTGATGAGACCCAAAATTGGAACTCGTGGCACTGGACAATGATTTTTGACAAATTTTTATGAAATACCTAATTTTGAGATACAATGACAACAAAAAAAACTTAATAAAATCTGCATTTTATTAAAACAACAACACAACAAATTTTTCAACTTGGACATTGTTTATAATAATAAAAAAACTTAACAATCTTTTAAACATTTTTAAAATATAAACAATTAAAGTAAGCACTTTTTATCTTAGGAACTCTTGTATTGAAATGTAATACAATCTTTTCACATATTACTTAGTTATGCGCTTGTGTAAACTAAAAAAACAATTTTGACACGAATACTTGTTACACATAATGCATTTAGTTTGTACCTTAAGAGAATGTGATTGAGCATAAGTCCTTCCATTCAGTTCTTTCATATTTTGATAAAAAATACAACATCTACTTCGCCTACATTTTTCTAGTTTATGACTTATAGCAGATGGAGAATTTACAATTGTTGTTTTTATAATTAAAGCTGAGACTAAGGAAGATCGAAAAGATGTAATGCTAATATTGCTGTTAGTGGTTAGATTGAATAAACATGCAGCATTTACCACACCAGTATTAAGTAATAAATCATTTAAAACTTTCCTATATCATTTCATCGACCTACACAAAGGATTTGAATAAGATACCTTTTGGTCAGACAAGTCTATGTAGCCTTTTCCTTTATTGTACATTAATATAATTTCTGGTTTTTGAGAAATTGTATTCCTTTTTACTACATCTACCATTCCATTAGTTGTTTTTGTACTGCACATGTATATATCTCGTTTATCCTTCCACTTCATAACCATCACGTTTGAGTCGCTCCTTAGTGAAAAACATTTGTAATTAATAATTTATCACTTCTTTAGGGTTCGATTTACGATTTGATTTTAATGTTCCATTACAATAAGTATTTCTATTTCCCAGTAGTTCTGCCAATTCAACGCTTGTATACCAATTATAAATTATCAGTGTCCTACCAAAATCCAAATAAGGTTCAATTAAGTCTATTACAGTCATTGTTGGCACATTGGTTTCTGGTACAGCTTCTTTCCTAGAATAAACTTTCATACTTATTGTATAATTAGGTGGCATGCACAATTTAAACAATTTAATACCATGTTTATGGCGTTTGTTTTTTTAAATATTGTTAAAAAAAAAAAGCCTGCCAGTAAAAGGAATCATTGATTTACCTATACACAAAAAATCTTTTGGGCTCAAAAAATTATTGGAATTCGCCATTACATTATCAACAATTGTTCCTAATTTATATAATTATTATTTTTATCATTAGTTTCATTGTCAGAATAATGGATCATTGTAGACAAAATTTGAAATCGGTTTCTACTCATAACTTTTCCAAAGTTGGTAGAAAATATAGGGGAATTACTCCAATACCAACTTCAGACAAATGAACTAATCCTAACCAATTGTGCATCTCTTCTATATGTGTATCGGTCCACTTATATAATCTGATTTTAGTTGAAAAATTTGAAAAATAATTTTTAAACTACCCACATTATCTACTGATGCGCTACAGATAGTCCTAACTCCTAAGTGTATCAAAATGTGAAGGAAAATTAAGCTAAGAAAAACATTTTATCGCGGGTCGCAACTAGCAGCCACCAATATAAAGATACACAAATTTACAAAAAAAAAAAAAATATTTTATTTGTTTTTTGAAAACAATTCAAAAATTTAAGAAAACGCGAAAGGGTGTCACGATCGATTGGTTAAGCTATACTTGAACTGAGAAAGGTATGTAATTTTACCGTTATGTCTTGTACTGTGTAGTGAATGGTATATCCTGTGTTCCTAATATATGCCTTTTTATTGTTTGACAAAATCGAAACCGATTTAATACCTAGTTTTTTATTACGTATCTCCGTATATTTTAAATAATACTATTAAGGTAAGTAAAAGTTACTATTCATTACTTAAGTTTTCAATAAAATGCTTTATGAATCATATGACATTATTCTCGCTAATCCATAAAAATTCAACACCGATATTAATGCAAATTATTAAATTAAATGTAATTTGCTTTAATTAAAAATATATTTTTTAATATATACATACATGTATATACTCTCAAACATGGAACAAGATGGGAAGAAAACGAAAAGTTTTCTAACTAACCTAACCCATTGCGTCGCTATGTTGCGCAGGAACGCCCATAGTCGTCTGTGATTAGTGGTACTGCCCATGTAGCCATGCCCACTTCTGTCCTTATCGATGTGTACAGCAAGCACTATTACATGATAAAGTGATACTTTGTTACCGAATACACGCGGGTCATCAAGAATATGTTCGATTGAGCATGCTTGTAACCGGTGCGCATCACCAGTCAGACCCACGCTCTACATAATACACAGAAAAGGCCAGCACAGTTGGCGGGAGGTTGGTAAATCTTATGTACGCCCCTACGTCAAGCAAGCGTGCCTTGCAGCGCTTTTTAAGACGATCGGCAGTCAGAATACCGACTAACTGTGCTCCGAGTTATATGCATTTGCAACGTATTTTATTGGCCTTCGGCCCAATGTAATCGTAATAAGAAAATGACACAACTTAAATTTAAGTTTAGTATATTACAAAATACAAATTAAATTATAATTCGAGTGGCGAGAACATATTCCCCCTGCGATGATTTAAGGCTGAGGTTCATATATAATAATAGCATTGCTAGTCTGGTAATAGGTCGTTTCACGGTGCTGCCCCTTGTTTTGAGTGTGGCGACTCGTACCAGTCCATCCACTCTCTGATGTAGTAGGATAACCCTGCCTAAACTCCACTCTAGGGGTGATTGATGGTCTTCCTTTATGATGACTTAATCTCTTACCTTGAAATTAATCATGGTCCTAGACCATTCGGAAATTCGGTTGAAGCGAATTCACATAGTCACGACGCCAACGCCACCAAAATTGCTGGAACATTCTCTGTACCAGACCCCATCAGCGTCTTGGACAGTTTATTGTCGGCTCGTTGTGCAGGATCGACTCTGGGAGAGAAGTTAACGGCCCGCCAATTAAACGCCCTTTCTGAGAGAACTGTCGTTCAAGAACTCGGAAAGTAATCTATTTGCACCAACGAAATCTGTCCTTTGTCCGAGTGTATTTGAATAAGCTTTCCCCTTCGAGATATGAACCGGCGCAGTGCCACTAAGAAGATTACGCTGGTGAGGTCAGATACCAACTCCAAATGAATGGCACGAGTACTAAACAGTCGAAAAGTGCTACGTATGCCTTTGTTAAGACTCGGCTCCTTCTTCCGCCGTGCCTAATAGTCATTAGTTCTGCATAATCTAGGTCTGTGATATGAAATGCTGCAGATGAGTTTACACTCGCAGTGGCAAGGGGCCCATCAATTACATTGTTGTCGGCGGAGCCAATAGATGTTGCGGCCCTGCATGCATTAATCGCCGATCCTCGTAATCGACTATCAGCCTTGTGAATGGATCATCGGCGATGTGTATAACGGGATGGCGTTCGTCATAACTCACATCCGCATGCTGTAATCAGCCACCAACTCGTAGGATTCCAATTGCATCAATAAATGGGGTCAGCGACTTCAGTTTGCTTCTGGTCTGGATGGGTTGATCTCAAGCTAAGTTGTTCATTTCCTCTTGAAAGTGTCGTTTCTGGGCCTGTTTTAGGAGTACATTCAATGCGCCTTGAAGCTCGGCCGAAGTAATTGTTCCATAGATTGGTTTGCTTATCGCACGACAGTTGCATTTAAATCGCAAGCAGTATGCGACTAATCGTTGGAGTTTTTCTAATTAATTGTACAGCATTTCCAGGTTGGGCTCTGTAGATACCTTTAAGCACACGGTGATCTGAGATCTGCGTTCAGGGATCTCTGCTTCAGCCATGGCAACTCCAGTTTTGGGCCATACCTGTTCGCTAGCCTGAAGCCAGGGAGGGCCGTGCCACCATCTGTCGAAATTTCTTAATTTTTTTTGGATTTAATCCTCGGCTGACATGGTAGGCTAGGTTTTCATTGGTCCCCACGTGATACCAGCAATAATTTATGATGCGCTCTTGAATTTTTGTTACTCTGTTTGCTACAAACTGCTTCCACTAGTTGCTACCTTGATGGTTTTTTAATCCATGCCAGAGCTATGGTAGAGTCGTTCCAGATCACTTGTTTTGAAAATGTGAGTGGTGAAGCTATGGTGTTTTTATTTGCAAGACGTGATGCTAGTAGAGCAGCGCAGAGTTCAAGGCGTGGTATGGTGGTATCCTTGAGTGGTGCTACACGGGAGCGTGAGCATAATAGTTCACCGCTGATGGCACTGTCCTTGCTCTTGTTTCTGATATAGACACAGGCTCCATATGCGGCTTCGGAAGCATCGCAATTGAAAATCAGTGACTTCGGTCACCTGGATTACTCGTCGGGGTATTCGTATTTCGTTTACATGAACCATTTGGGTTGTGATAGTTTACCCATTTTCGATGGTGATCATCTGGTAATTCGGTGTGCCAACCAATTTTTTACGCCACAGTTCACGTACGAGGATTTTTGTCTGAACTACAACTGGTCCAATGAGCCCCAGAGGGTCGAATAATCTTGCTATTTCAGAAATCATGCTACTCTTTGTCCAAGTGTTGGTGTTATTGAACGATCGCATGGTGTAGTGTAGTTTATCGTTACGGGGCTGCCAATATGTACCCAATGTTTTTGTTAAGCTGTTGCTCTCTTTGTGAGTGAACTTATGAATTTCTGCGAGATCCTTTAGCGGGAGGTTATTTAGAAGAGAGGGAGGGATGATTTGTGCACCATTTGCGAAGTTTGAACCTTCCACCATCACATAATTTAATCAGTTGATCTCGCAGTTCTAGAGCCCTTGTCAAAGTATCAACACCGATTAGCACGTCGTCCACGTAAAAGTAATTGCTGATAACTCCGGTGGCTAGTGGCAACTTAGCTCCGTCATCCTGGGCGTCATCCAGCGAGGGTTCGAGTTGCTAAATATGATGCTAAGGAGGTGCTGTACGTGACCTTTTGCAATATGAAGATCTTTAATGGTTGTTGGAGGCTCTCTCTCCAAAAGATTTTTTGAAGGTGAGTCTAGGATTTCATTATTTTTATTTGCCGATACATCTTTTCCATGTCCCCGGTAAAGACATATCGGTGAATCCTGAATCGAGCAGTGATCGCAAATAGGTCGTCCTGAACAATCAATCCTCGGTCCAATCAAAAGTGCGCTGTTTAAGGATAAACCCTTGGTACCTCTTGCGGATCCATCGAATACTACTCTTAGTTTCGTTGTCAGCCTTTATGACACTATGATACGGCAAGAATACGTCCTGCTGATGTGGGTGGCGTTCTGTATTGTCTTCCTCCATATGACCAAGGTTAATGTAATCCTACATGAACTTAGTATATTCCGTGTATAGTTTGGGGTTGTCCTGCATGCGCCTTTCTATGATATAAAATAGTTTTTGAACCATGGCTTGCATGTCGCCAATCTTGTTCAATTTTTCATAGTCTACTAGTATTGGTACCGTATAGCGCCCGTCCGTTCCACGCCTTGTGTGTGTTTTATATGTTTTTTCGCATTGTGACTCGATTCCGGTGAGTTTTTGTACTTGACTCACCTCTTCCAATTCCCAGAAGCGGATAGTTTAATCCAATATCTCATTGGCGTGAGCCATTGCCGAAGTAACCGGTGATCCATTGGATTAGTTGATTCTGCCGGATGCAATCCAGCCGAGTACAGTATTCTGTAACAATAATTGTGGGATGGTACCAGTAAGGCCTGGCCTAGTTGAATCAGTTGGTAGAAGATTTCGGCGCCGATTAGCATTTCCACGGTTCTGGATTCCCAAAAATGAGGATCAGCTAGGGGTATGTCTCCTAGTATCTGTATCAGTTTTGAAGAGGATGATTTTGGTAATACTCCAATGATTTTGGGGATTACGATTAACTCTAGGGTCATGTAAAAGGCGTCGATGCAAGATTTAATTTGGGCATAGGACACTGCAAGTTGATTGACAAGTTGACTGTGTTATTCCGATAATAGACGTGGAAGATATTCTCCCTTATAAGTGTAGGCGTTTGGCAAGCTGCGAAGTCATAAAATGGCATTGTGACCTAGAATCAAGTAATGTGCGTACTGAATGGATTGAACCACATGGGCTGGTGGCGAGAACGACTGCGGTTGATAGGAGCAGCGAAGTCTGTTGTAGTTACTATTGTTGTTTTTCAACGGGTTCCATGGCTATTGCAGCCTGAACCGTTTTCGGATGCAAGAGCGTGTGGTGTCTTCCTCGGCAAGTCCTGTAAGCTCCACCTAAGTATTGGTTCACCATGTGTCCCGAGTGTAGACAGTATAGCACAACCTGTTCTTAAGTGCATGTTGTCTTCGATCTACCAAGGTCATTTCCAAAAACTGCTTGCATGTGTGTAGTGAGTGTTTGCCGTTGCATATGGTACATGTTGACACTGATTTGTCTTCTGTTGCAATTGCGGTGGCGTAGAATCTCTTTTTTGGTATCAACTGTTGGGAGTTAGTTGCACATTGTTTTGGGAGCGACACAATGCTGCCATGGGATTTTATTTCGATTGCCTAAAGGGTCAGGCACCGTTGATTGAGGAAAGTTAAATAATCCTCCAATGTAGGAAGTAAGGTACTAATGCGGCTAGTTTTCCATAAACGATGAGATTCGATGTCCAGTTTTCCTCCCATAATATGGACGATCAGGATGTCCCAATGTTCCACCGGAAGTCCAAGGGCCTTCAAAGCTCGTAAGTGACCATTTATACTGTTCTGGTGGCTCCTTAAACTGATTGTCGATACCCTTGATATTGGTGACATGCTGGCACAGTCTCTTAATGTGGACTCCGACGATTTAGCGGTGATTGTCATACCGTTCACATAGCTGTTCCCAAGCAAGTATTTATTTGCCTCACCCCTTAGCGTAGCTTTAAGATGGTAAAGTTTTTCAACCGTAGGCATATGTTCATTATTATGAACAAGTGCCTTGAATGTGTCCCGGTAATTTAGCCATTTTTGACAGTCTCAGCTGAATTCTGGCAATGAGATCGGTGGTAGTCTAATGACTGGTTGAAGATTGGGTTGTCCTGTGTATCCCGAAGGAGCTATAGCTAATAAGTTCGATTGAGCATGCTTGTAACCGGTGCGCATCACCAGTCAGACCCACGCTCTACATAATACACAGAAATGGCCAGCACAGTTGGCGGGAGGTTGGTAACTCTTATGTACGCCCCTACGTCAAGCGTGTGTGCCTTGCAGCGCTTTTTAAGACGATCAGCAGTCAGAATACCGACCAACTGTGCTCAGAGTCATATGCATTTGCAACGTATTTTATTTTTAAGCTAGCATTTGATCGATATCATCTAAACGCAAACCAAATTAAATAAGTATAGAATACATTTATACATACGCAAAAGTACCCAAAAGTAACCGAACTATTTTTGTACAAAATTATTTATTTAATTTTTTTACAAAAAAACATTTTATGTCCTTCAAAGTGCTCTCCATTGGAGTTAATACACTTGTTTATTATGTTTTATATATACTGACCTGAGTCGTCCACCACACCGCCTCATCGCACTACAGCTGCTAACGAGGACATTACCGATTAAAGTAAGGTACATCTATATTGTCTATTATAATGCAGACATTATATCCAATTATTTTTTTATTTCTTTATACAATTCTTAAAATAGTTAAGTCAATTGTTAAATAATTTCAGCAGCTGATCATTCACTGACAAAATTAAGGTTAGGTACACCTACAATACCGGCCCAGAAATTGGGTGATGATGAATGGGTTAGTGACGCAAACCTCGGGGATGAATCAAGTGAAACCGATTATGCTGAAGACACTGATGATGATGGCAACAACAATGATGATGACGGAGATGATGATGGTGATACAGGCACCGATGAACAGCACAAATGTATTGAATGTGGAAAATGGTTCCGGCACAGATCTTGGTTGAAGCGTCACGTTTACCATGTACATTTAACATTGAAGCATCAATGCAGTTATTGCCCTGCGGCTTATAATAAAAAAAGCACATTAGTTCAGCACACACAAATACACACAGGGAAAAAAGATTCAAATGTCCCGATTGTGATGCGCACTACATTGAAAAAATCAATCTTAAAAATCATTGGAACATTAAACACAACAAGAACAAACAAACAAACATTCATTTGTCCTGAATGCGAAACAACACTGTCCTGTATCAGAAATTTAACATACCACATGAACGTACATAATAATGTAAAGCCATTTCAATGCGACCCTTGCGATGAAAGTTTCTTCTAGCCTTATGGTTTTTTTTTTATTATATTTATTATATATATATTATATTTCTTCATTCTAGAAAATGTGTCAGTAGATCTGCTGACAGGAAGATGTGGGGTACATTATATATTAGCAATATTGGACACATTTTCAAAATTTATAAAATAATACACATTAAAAAGAACGACAACCAAAGCTATACTTAGTACAATTAAAAATAATTATATAAAAGAGATTGAAAAACCTGAGTCAATTCTTACTAATAACGGTACGCAATTTGCAAATAAAAAATAACGAGAAAAAATTTCAATGTTCAACAAAACGGTAGCATTCTTAACAATCTACCATTCACAGTCATACCCAGTTGAGCGATACAACCGAAAGATTGGGAGAATCCTGAAGATGTATTGTAACACACAACACTCAAAATGGTTTATTATGTTATAATTGGTAGAACATTAGATGAACAAGATGAAATCGGAAAAAACAGAAGAGACACAATTTGAAATAATGTTCAAAAAAAATCCAGTCCATCAAATACATCAAATTATAAGATACCCCGACCAACCCATCATAAAAATAAGGAAATCACATGTCTGGTTACAGAAAGAATAAGGACCAAGGTAAAAAAAAGAGATTAAATAAAAAATACCAAACAACAAAAGATACGAAGTATCTTTATTAAAAGTATCATATATACTTCACAGTTTCCCGTGAGCAACATTTTTCAAATATTTCCTCATTTTTCATTGAACTTACACAAATACATGGCTTTTGGGGAATTTATAAAAACATTAATATTCCTCGTACAATCCAATAAATAAATTATCAATTAAGTTAACTGATAAAACCACAATTTTATGATTACTTTTAGTATTCTTTTTATTACAATTCTCGTGTGTTTTGTTTATTGACTTCTATAGTTAGGTCATATGGATCGTGACTAATCTTAAGAAAAACAAATTTATAACAAATTAGTTTTAAAAATAGTAAAATGTATATCATATTGAGGTGACACCGCGCGATCACCACTTTATTGATCGATATGCACGACCAGACGTTAGACGACATTATGGCGGCAAGTGTATTTGTCGGTTAGCAAACTTGCGCTACGATCGACAGCGCCATGACAGGCATCCGGACGCTCGCATCATTATTTTCGCGGTGTTTCGAACACAACGTCTTCCGCGACAATCACGTATTCACGCCCATCGTGCACATTAACCACGTTTCAAAAACAACTTTTCGCCATTTCTCCCCAAAATCATAGACAGAGCACGCGAATCAGCTTCCACGGCAACTCGAGCCATGCAATGGTGGCAGACCGTTCGCGTCTCGGCTAATGAGCCCGTGCGGATGCGCGATATCAACACATTGCATGCTCGCATCGACTCGCTTACCGAGCTGGTTCTCTCGTTTGAACTTCAAGCGCGCGAGCTCATCACGCTCGCAATAGCTACAAACGCACCAGAAACCGGGCCAGCCGTTAACGCCCCGCCGTCTGCATTCCGCCGCGACGACACGCACCAGGTTGCTATTACCACTAACGGTATAGGTTCTTTCGATTACTGCGGCTACTAGCCCTATCGTTAATCATTTACATTTACATGGTGGTCACTATTACGAGTTATCAATATATACTATACCAGTGTTTTTCAACCTGTGCGTCGCGGCTCCCAAAGGCGTCGCCGGTCATTATTAAGGGAGCCGCGTTCGCAATAGAAACTAAAAATACAATTTCCGCGCACCAATACATATTACATTTTGGGTGTGTGAGACAGATCGGCCGTCGATAACCGTGTTTGCGATATCGAGTAATAGCATATTTCGATTACTATTTACATTTATTTGATGATATAATGCAACAAAAACAAGCACAGCCGTCCCATTAAAAATAAAGTTAGATTAAAATTATTATAAATAATTTAAATTTGTTTATTTTAAATATTCGTATGGGAGCCGTACATTTTATTTCAAAATCAAAAGGAGCCGTGGACCCGAAAAGGTTGACAACCACTGTACTATACAGTATACAGATTATTAGATTGATATTATTGTTAAATGCATAGGGAAAAATACAAAAATGACCGCTGATGAATTAATATATTTTGACGGACGCTATAAAATTTATAATTTTGGTTATCATATTTTTATTAAAATATTAATTTGTAAAAAACGAACATTTTTTCGTTTTAATGAATAATTACACGTATATTTTGAACACTGAGATCTAGAAAAAAAAACATACATAATAATACAATATTCATCGTTGGATATGTATAAAGAAAAGGGCTTTTATACATACAGAGAACATTTAATAAGTTTTACAATTAATAAATATGGTGACATTCGTATTTTTCGCAAAATTAGAAATATCAAGGAAAAACGTCCCCTTCGAAGTTAACAAAGCGTATCCATTTTAATCATGAATAATAATTGATAAATTAAATATATGTATTGATTATGTTTTGGACTTGTTTTTGCTAATTCGGCATTTCTGCGTTCGAAAAATTTTCATTTTTTACAGTCCGTACCATCTGCATAGACGCACGCTACATATAAATTGCGTCTCAATCATCTGCTGACATAGCACAACTTATTACTGTTCAAGTTGTGTTAAATAATGTAGTAAGATTTTAACATCCAAGTGGCTTAACTATAAAAATGTGAGTTCTGTAAAAATTCCGCTTGACTAGATTTATTTAGCGATTATTTTATAAATCAATATAATAATTGATAGCATAATTAAGTGTTTATTTTGTTCATAATATTTCTTATTATTCGCAGCGAAACCCGTGTCGTTCAATTAAATGAGATTAACATGGATCTGTGATTCGGACATCGGAGCATACCGATGAATTTTGTTTTCTTTATTTAAATAATTCTTATAAATTACAGAATATATACAATACAATAAGTTATAAACAAGATTATCTATTTCTTTAAGCAATAGCTTGTGTTGAGATACAAGAGTATACAAATTTGATAAAATAAGTGACAAAAATATGTGATAAATATAATGAAAGATAATTTAAACATTAAGATTATTTGAATTTGGTTTGGCTTTTTTACTTATACAATTTTAACTTATAAATACAAAATCACATTTACTGAAAATAAAAACATAAATATGATTTTATGTAAACAATGTTAACAATACATTATGTTGGTTGGGAAAACAGCCAGTGGTATATATATTTTTTTAGTAATAAATTTGGTACAGTTAGTTTTTTTTTTATATGAATATATTGAAATATACTGGCCCAAGATAATTTACAAATTATATTGTAATTTTTAAT
This sequence comes from Rhopalosiphum maidis, assembly GCF_003676215.2. Taxonomy (NCBI): domain Eukaryota; kingdom Metazoa; phylum Arthropoda; class Insecta; order Hemiptera; family Aphididae; genus Rhopalosiphum; species Rhopalosiphum maidis. Next base: position 49,485,234 of record NC_040879.1, read on the forward strand.
TATAACACAAATAGGCACCATGTCTATATTAGCTCTACAAAAATCACTATTTCGCAAAAAAATGTGGGTTCAACAATTGTATTATTGAATATAGATTTATGTTAATCAAAATCTATCTAAATTATTCTTTATTTAATTTTAATTGATAATGTTATATTTTTATGGCGAGCATTGTGCATCAGAATTTTCGTATAGGAATATGAACATAATGAGTCTTCATCGGGTAGGCAGCGCTCCCGGTGGAAATCACAACTGGTGTACATTTTTCAATATATTTATAATTATTGTTTATACCTCTATATATCCACTTTGAGTACAATCTTCTTTTAACGAACACAGGATCAGAAGTGGTTTGAACATTTACATCTTACCGGGGCAGATAAATTTAAACCACCCACCTACCCCTGTCCTAACCTAATAAAAATGTTCTTCGTTCAGTTTAAATAATAACTGCTTAAGTCTTAATTATGTATCACTAAATATGTATGTTCTTAGTTCTTACATTTACTTGTATATTAAATTTTAATTTATTTAACCAAAATATACCTACAAAAAGCAGTGGTAAGCTTAAAAATTTAAAATGTTGGCGTCCCAGCTTCTTATTTAAGTTTTTGTTTTGGAATGTGTGTATACAGAACTGTACCAAATACTGGTAAATGTTTTGTCTGGCTTGACTTTAAAATAAAGTTCATAAGGTGCCTTATCTTTTCTGAACTAGTACCGGTCATTTTTAATATATATACCGCTGTGTTTACTCCTTCAGCCCATAATGACACATCTAAATTCTTAGCACATATAGTTGTTTTCTAGCTGCTTCAACGACTGTCCTGTTTTTCCTTTCCACTTTACCATTTTGCTCTGGTGTATATGGAACTGTCGTTTGATGTCGTATGCCATATTTCTGTAAAATACTTGTAATATCATTATTTACAAATTCTAATCTTTTGTCTGTCCTTAGTATTTTGACTTTAGATCCTGTATCTGTTTTAATACTTTTAATAAATATTTCAATAATATTTTTCACTTCATACTTATTATTAATAAATTATACCATTCTGAAGTGTGAGAAATCATCTTTGAATAATAAGAAATATTTTGACCCAACTATTGAGTCCTTTTGCATTGGTCCATATAAATCTGCATGAATTAGTTCCCCTACATTAGTATGCTTTGTAGTACTTTTATCAAATGATTTACGTTGTTGTTTTCCAATTATACAGTCATCACAGAAAAATTGTTCATCCTTGGTTGTACAATCAATTATATTTTTTACCAAAAAATTCTTCACGTATTGAATATTTTGATGACCCAATCGTCCGTGCCACAATTGTAATGTGTTTTCTACTGCAATGTTCGTATAACATTCAGTTTTATTTGGCACTTCAACCATAACCTGTAATTCGAATAATCTTCCGTTCCGTTTACATGTGAGGACTACTTGTCCATTCTTTGTAAACTCACATATTTTATTATCCGAGATTAGTTTTAAACCTTTATCTAATGCTGTACCACATGAGTATAAATTAAACTTTAAATCTGGCACAGGTAATACGTTCGCTAAGTAATTTATTTTCCAATTACCGTTTATATAAGTTAACATATTTATATTACCTTTGCCTGTTGCATACAAATTAGATCCGTCACCGATTGTTATATGTTGCGTTTTCACTAATGGCGCATAACTAGAAAACCATTCTAATTTGGCACACATATGATCTGATGCGCCCGAATCTAATACCCACATATCCGCTGTGGTATTATTTAGTGTTGACTCGTTAATAAATGCGTTTTCGTTTGAATCTGTAGTACTTGTCTTTTTAACTCCATGCTCCGAAGGTAACTCTTACAATCTCTTTTAAAATGTCCCTTCTCACCGCAATAAAAATAACTTAATTTATTATTATTATTAATAAATTCATTTTTACTTTTACTATAACTGCCGCGTTTTCCACTAGATTTGTTTTGAAATTTGGCTGAAAATGCATTCAAATTTTCTAGATCGCCCACTTCACCTTTAATCTGCTGTATCCTTGATTCTTCAATCAACAAACGACTAGTTAAATTATTTACCATTTTACTTCCCGTTGGGATGAGTCCAAAGCACTGTAAAAATGTTGATAGTCTTTTGGCAACGTCATTAAAATTTTTGTCATGACCATATTATCCGAAATAGGTTCTCCTGCTAAACTCAATTTCCTTCCTAAATTTTCTAATTTGGAAATGTGTGTCGATATATCATCCATTGGATATTTTGAATTACTGAAAAACTTATGTTGAAGCAAATTTTTACTTGCCTCAGATTTCTGCTCGTAAATACTAAGCAGTTTCTCCCTCATTTCAAATGCAGTTTCACAGATAATTAAATATTGCAACGAACCATCATCTATTTTGGTAACAATTAATTTTTGACATTTACTGTCCGCCTTTTTCCAAGTTTTGATTTGGTTCAGCCATTGTAATTTGGCTTCCTCGTCAGTTTCCTTTTCCGACGTCCTCGTGATTTTTGAACTTGGTTTAGCCCAATTACCAGATATAATACTTCCCACTTCGCTTGAAGTTAGTATAACTTTCATTTGAAATTTCCATAATAGCCAGTTTTCCATACCTTTTAATTTCGTGATCCTCACCGAGTCTTCCATGACTGATGAATCCTGTATACTTAATGATTATCGAAATTACACCGTATACTGTACTGTTCCTGAAATTCAAATACCCTCCAACTGGTTGTAGTTTTCTGTGTTAAGATAAATGCATAAATACATCAAATAAGCAATTCGACCCAGAATGTGTATCTGGGCCCATAACCTGTTGAAATTGAAGTCTGAGTGAACTTGGATATTGAGATATTTAACACAAATGATAACACGACTTTATGATTATAATAACAGTATAATACACACAAGATGAGCCCTATTTATACGCGTCATTGACGTCACATAATCATACCTATGTATGTGTGTGGTATTAATAAGTATTGCTTTACATTACAATAGAAAGTTAAACTATGATATATAATATATTGATACGTGCACCTGTATGCTTAAAATGTATGCATACTAATATTAATTGTATATTTCAACAGTGACCATCGTAAGTAGTAAAAACAAATTTAATAAAATGTAGTTATCAATTTAATTATTCTCATTAAAGTAAATTAATTACAGTAAATTTAAATATTCATAAAGTATTAAACTATTTTAAAACTTGTAACATTAGCTATTCACAAATATAATTGATAACGCAGTTAATAACAATTCCCAGCATAAGATCAAATAAAATACCCTTTCCACCGGCTCTACTATGGTGGAACGCTACTTGTACAAACTCTATGAAAAATCGATCCTTACTTTTTAAAATTGTTCGCCGCTCAGATTCTATCTGTGATTTTCTCTCTTATACTAATGCATGTCCCCTCACAACTCGCACTTTAAAAAATGAAAAAAGAAACAGTTGGAAGCGTTTTTACTCTTCCCTAAAACCATCCTACACAATCCAACACCTCTGGTACACAGCTCGACGTTTCAAAAACTACGTAATTTCCCTCCATGCGTCTAGATAACGATGATTGGTTCGAGTTTCTGCTCTAAAATTGCACCATGTTGTGTCCCAAATAAATCGGAAAATTTCCCTTATTATACTCCTTCTGTCCGTCTCCATCACATTGTTACAGATAATTTAAATTTGTCAGAATTACAACTAGCTATTTCTTTCCGTAAGTCAATAGCGTCTGGTCCCTATAATATCTCTCCACTTATGCTTAAGACCTTCTCCAAAACGCTTTAGATTCCCTCTTTTCTATAATGAACAACATACTTAATAATCAACAAATTCCCTCGTCATGGAACTCCTATAAAGTCATACCTATACCTAAATAAAATTCTAATACTTCTTTCCGACCAATAGTAATCTCTTTCACTCTGTTTAAAATATTCGAACATATGCTTAAATTAAGGCTTGATTGGTGGCTTGAATCTAACTCTATTGTATCAACTAACATATTTGCATTCAGGAAAGGTCTGGGAATCACGGAATGCCTCTCTACGTTCATAGATCGTATTTATCACTCCTTTAACAACAAACAATTCTTTGTTGCTACATTTATTGATATCCGTGGTGCCTTTGACTCTGTCAATATCTCCACTCTTATTTCACATCTCCTTTCTTTACACGCACCTCCAAAATTCTGCAACATATTGCTCTCTCTCTCTCTCTCTTTAATCACAGAAATCTCGTCTTCTCTCCCTTTGGCTCATATAACTTTCGTTTTACATTCAAAGGTCTGCCGCAGGGCAGTTGTCTTAGCCCTTTACTTTTTAATATTTATATGAGCATTGTCGAAAAAAATCTAACGTCATTCAGACACCAATGTTTTATTTATGCTGATGATATTGTTATTTTCACTTCTGATAAATCTCTTAATATTGCTGTTTAACATCTTAACTTGGCTCTTAAAGACCAGTGTCCAATACCTGATAGGGCTCTCGTCCCTCTTGCCTATTAACAATTTACCTCTACCAATTCGAGCTAACCTAGACTACGGTTGTTCAGTGTCGGCCCGGTGGAGAATTTTGCGGGGCCCCATATGACCATATAAATTAATTTATTAATTATTTTTATATACATTATACAATATACACATCTATATTTATTTTATATTCTATTTTCTTTTAATTTTGTAAACTTTAAGCCCTTTATGGTATGCTAGAAACCTAAATTTGTATGTATAAATCAATAAAATCCAATTCGCATTTTAATATTATATAGGACACAAAATAAGTAGGTTTAATGTACTTAGGTACAATGTATAAACAATATTTTATTAATAGATATTTTTATATTGAACGATGCAATGAATATACATTTACTTTGAATAAAAAAAAATAATATAGGTAATATAATATTATTTAAAACATTTTTTCGCGCTTTTTATGATGCAAACAGATCAATTGTCTCATTGTAGCTCAAAGAATCGGCAATACTATGTTCGATGCTGATAAGGTCTAGGTCCGATAACTTATGCTGCGATAGATTGCTTCTTAAATAATTTTTTATCAGCTTCAATTTAGAAAATGAACACACTGCGCCAGCTGATGTAACTGGTATGGTAAGTATTATTCTAATTGCAACTTCTATATTCGGAAATGAATTAGAAACGTTTTTTAAAAACGTTAATGCCTGCAAAGGTGTCGTGTTTTCATCTATTATATTTCGAAAAATAAGAAGTTCCATAAATAAATCTGCTTCATTTATATCTCTAGAAGTGCCTTCACTCAATACGTTTTGCAAATCTTGGCAACAATTTTTAATAAAACCATCATCTTGATGTTTAAGTTTTCCAATCCTATACAAAAATCCAAATTTGAGTTAAATGTGATTTTGTGCTCAAATCATCCTTTAATGCTTCGGTAGCACGGTCAATTAGAATCAAAAAGTAATCACAACAAAAAGCTTCTTCTGAACTAATTGTGTATTCATCGTTACTTTCGTAGTTAATCATTTTTTTTTCTTTTTTGGTCTTTTTTCCTTGAACCAAGCAGTTCCACCAATAGATTCAACGATTTCCATTTCAACCATTTTGGCGTTTTCAAATCCATTTGTACGATTTTTTTCTAGAAAAGTGATAAGACTACCTAAGCTACTAGCCGATGCATCTATATCCATTTTAGGATCTTGTAAAATTTTATATTTTACATTTATTTTATATTTTATTTTATTTTTTTATATTCCTGAACTACATATCTTTTTCTCAAACAATCTACCTCTTACTGCTCTATCTTTCACTGCAGAGAGCTTTACTCTTATTTCAAACCTTGCCTCTAATAAATACTTAATTGCTTCTGATTCAATGTCTTGTCTACAAGCACTTATAACTAATCCTTTTGACTCCATCTGTCTTCCCTAATCCTTATCATTAAATCAATTAAGCTCCGTCAAGCTAATTATACCATCCAATTTATTTGGGTTCCAAGCCATATCGGTATACATGGGAACGAGGTCGCCGACAATCTGGCAAAATCAACGTCTTATTTAATATGTCCCGCACTCACCCAACTTCCTCGTACCGATTTCATTCCAATTTTACGGCGTCATATATCTAACCTCTGGTCTAACCTCCCACTAGATACAAAAACATCGTACCAAATGTTCTTAACAAAACATTTTTTAACAACCTAAATTTACCAAGATCAAGTATACAAGTATATCGCTTATGTTTTGGTCATACAAAATTTATATGCCCACTCGAACAAATTAGGACTAAACGACTCCACACTCTGTACTCTACATTTTAACAAAAGTGATTGTGATCTCTTTCACCTTATTTTTGATTGCTCTTTCCTGCACGCGAAATGCGTTATTTTGTTTGATTCTCTTAAGTCCATCAATATCCCCCTAATCTTTCCTCCATCCTTAACTCCAATTCGGAAATAGTTGTAAAACTAATTATTTATTTTATTTTGGAAGCTAGTTTTATCGCTGTTTTTATAATTGTTGAGGTGTAATAGTAAAACTAAAAGCTAAATAAAAAAAAAATATTATTAAAATACGAATACTTTATGTAACTAAAATATATTTTTATATCTAACCAAGTTAAAAAAAAAAAGAATCAGAAAAGAAATTTTTAACTGAATATAAAGCTTCTCTTATAGTATTAAAATAATCTTATCATATTTTAAACACTTTTTTTTTACTTATCCTTTAATTTGTCTACATCGCTATCAATAACGTTCACTTGAAGTGGTTGCATATCGTTTATGTCAAGTGATTCAGTGGCAGTAGAAGTGGCGTTGTCGCATTATTTTCTTATTGTTGACTGGTTCTATTAGCATTCATCTTTGATCGGATTCACATTAGTTGCAATAATTGTAGTAATGTATATCAATATTAAGAAATGGTATAATTTCATAAAACTTTAAGTACTAATAACATCCTAAAATTTGAATTTCTTTAATGTATGTACAGTGAAATTAACGACCACATAACATATTTTGTAATTCAAAATTTCAAATAAAATGATAAATCATGATAATAAACCATATTTCTGTTATAAACTGTTAGAAATTCGTCGAAGTTTAACATTCCAAGAAATAAAAATCTTGGGTAGAATATGAGATGAAAATGGAGACGGACTAGACCTAAAACGCACTCAAGCGATTACAAGGTATAAAACTTTGAACACCTTCCGTGAACTTCAAAGTTACATAGTATTTACTATAATACATTAAGACAGTATAAAATCATTTTCTGTTTATTGCCAGATCATTTAGAAATATTAAAAAAACAAATCGGCATCAAATAACAAAATCAACTAATTATAAAATTATGCTATCAGATGACGAACACCGAGCTAAACTAAAATTAGTTTTTATTAATATTAGTTAATATTTGTTCACACAAATTTAAAAATTGTGAAATAATAATGTTGAAAAAAATATTATAATATTAATGCATTCTTTGTTTGTGTAAGTTTCTTTATTTCCACATACCCACATACCACTGAAAGACTGTTAGTCTAAACCTCTAGTTAAAACGTTGAACCCATGTGAGTAGCATATATGTTTCGAATTATGTATTCAATTTATATTTCTTAAATATTTAACACTTATGTGGAATTCCGTGGAAATCCTCTGAAGTTTATCGTAGTTGTGTTATTTGGAATATCAATTGTCGTAGTTATATGAATAAGTTTTTCAAATCCAACGTATATTTTTGCGGCCATATTGTGTAATATTACTGGATTTTTTAAATGCTTTATACTAAACTTTACAATTAACCACATTTTTGTCATAAACTGTATTATCATTTCTGGATATTGCCAAATCTCATTTATCGTATCTTCTTCCCAAGGCATTCCTGGTATTACGAACCTTATAAATACACCAATAAGTTTTCTATTAAAATATGATGAATAACAAATAATGAAATAAAATTTAAAAAAAAATGTATTTAATTTGTATGACCAGGTACCTAGTAACTACTGTGTGAAAATCCTTCAAAATAAAAAAGTGAATAATAACTTACTGACACAACTAAAACTTATTTAAATAACTACCGTTAATATATTTTGAGTTACACATTTTCAGTAAATCAAATTATAATATTGTCGGTAAGTCTTTTACATAATAAATTAAATTTAAGGATATATTATGTAGGTAGGTACCTATCTTATAACTCAATTTTATTAGGCGAGTACGACGTGAGATAGATATTGATAATTATTAATATTTATGTTGCACCACTTGAAAAAGTGATCTAAATCTTCCCTTAACTCTAAGCATTCATTAGGTGTGTTCATTGAATTATATAATAGGTACATTTTAAATTATTGTCAAACCGCAAAAATGTAGAATATTTAAAAGTTTTATCCAAATCATTAACTAATAGTATAAATAATAAAGGGGATAAATTACCTCCCTGAAGCACACCAGAGGTAACTTCTTTAGTATCAGATTAAATATTATTAATTTTTACATGATGTTGTCTGTTAGTAAGATTCAACACTCAATCTAACGTAATAAAGGACCATAGATAGCGTATACCTATCAGTTTAAGTTTTACAATAATATTTTAATGTCCATGATATTAAGCTTATTTATGATTCCCACAATACCACATTCAACTGTGAATATTAGATTTGAGTAAGTTCGTACTAGTTCGTATTACTTAAAATATGTTTGTACAAAGAAAAAATACGTTCTACTTCTACTACTCTAGTTATTAGTGCATATTAAAAAAACTCGATAATTTAGGCGTTATATTTAAATAAATATCTGCTTTACCCGATATGACTTTATAGTAAGATTTAATAGATTTATATCCTATTTAGTAGTTATATCCTTTATTATTTTTCAATTAAGTATACATTATACATACATTTGTGTATAGTTTTTTATCCTATTTGGACCAGGAATATTTGTTAAAATATCTTCAGGTTTTCTAAACCTAATCATACTATTAAGTAGCTCACAATTCGATTCTTCCAAGTTTGTAAGATTAATGGATAACTCAGATAAGTGTAATTGTATGACTACTATAAACCACATTTGGCTGCATTATATTGTACAAGTTGTTTCAGCTTTTTCACACTGATGAGGATTAACATCGTTTTTTAAAATTTAATCATCATTAAAAAAATTCCAATAGAAAATTGCAGCAATAACCATGTTTTCGACTTTGTAATAATAGGTTTGGGAATCGGGAGGTAAAGGTATAGGTATATCCGGCATTTCTTTTTTGTATTTATTTATTCTCGATGGTACACTTTTAAGAAAGCTTTTTTTCCTTAATATAAACGAAATAAGTTTCATATGTAATTAGATTTTATATATTAAATGAATTACCATTGTTAAATAATCTATTTATGTAATAATGAATTAAGTTTAGTCAAGTATTTGTTTATTAAAATACCATATTTAAAAAAAAAATCCAAAAACGTGAAAAATAGCATTATAAAATTAAATAGGCAGAGAATGAGAGAACATAAAGTATATATAATTTATAAGCAATAACTTATTACTTATTATCAAAAGCAATGATTTTATAACAAGTAGCAACTCTAATATCTAATAATTTGTTTTCCGAAAGTCTGCAAAAAAAAGTCAAGGGGAGGATATAACCCCCCCCCCCTGTGAACGCATCTGCATATTGGGTAAGAACTTGAAATATTTCACTTTGCGAGATGTATTAACATGACGATTGAAGGGCGAAGATCCAAAAATCAAAATTTTTACAAATTACTTACCATATTACTATATCGTATTTTATTACCTGTATTAAAACTTTCAATTTGTTTATTCATGTTGTGTAAAATAAAAAAAAATGTTTTGTATTTTAGTATTATAGTAACATAGTTTTAATACGTTAAAAAAGTGTTAACAGGCCAGAACGTAGTATTGCCGTATATAACCTAAACTTACTTTAAACTAATGAAATTTAAAATAATAAATATTACTGTTGTTAAGTATTTTAAAATAAAAAAAATGTTAAGAATACATTTTGGTACCTGATATTATATCAAAACATAAATTTATTTCTCAGTTTTAAAAAGAATATTTATTTAAAATAAGTTTTGTTGAACATAGAACAATAAATATTAATTAATAAAAAACCAAATAGTAAAAGATAAATTACTAAAAAAAATAAAATAAAATTCTTGATAATATTTGAAACACATCATAATATTATTTTTGATAAGTTTTATTTTGAATTAGCTTGTGCTATACTACACCTTATGTCTGTGACACTTTTCCCGCCACAAGTGACTCTGCAACCGAAGTATGTATAACTATAATTTACGTTTTCCAATTTAATACCATCCATGATAATGTTGGTCTACTTGTTGTCTGCTACCAATTAGTATCTTTGTCTTTGTCTTATTAATATTGATATTGTATTGTTGATAAAGTGTGTTATTTATTTTTTGAAGTATTCTTTCTAGGTTTTCTTCGTTGTCTGATATCATAGCAATATCATCTGCGAATCGAAGCATATGAACTAGCATTCTCAGATCTCTTAGTGCTTCCTCAATGTACAAATTAAATAAAGTAGATGATAAATTATAACCTTTTCTTACCTCTTTTTGAATTTGCACTTCTTCGTATGTGTCTTATTCCCCTTTTAATTAATATATCATATATGTATTAATCTTTTGTCTTTTAAGTCAATACCTATCTCATCCATAATATGAAAAAGGTTAATGACCAATGTATTAATGGAAAGATTAGATAACTAAGTTTATTTTAAGTTATCTAGTTGATAAATCTGGCACCGTAATGGTTAGTGAACTAGGAACCGTTAGTTTGTTTCGTTATGGCGATTCCGCAAGAGAAAGCGTTTTGCGTCCTACGTTTCAATAAATGCGAGTCGGAAATAACCGTTCAACGTGATTTTCGAAGAACTTATGGAACTGAAGCTCCTACTTCTCAAAGCATTCGACGTTGGTACAAAACTTTCCAAGAAAGTGATTGTCTGTGTGCACAGAAACGCTCAGGTCAACCTCGTACCTCTGATGAAAACGTCGAGCGTGTTCGACAAAGTTTCGTTCGAAGTCCACAGAAGTCTACACGTCGTGCGAGCCTAGTGCTAGATCTCCCACATTCGACCATTTGGCGTATTCTTCGACGTTGTTTGACATTGAAGGCTTACCGAATACAACTGTTTCAAGCCCTCCTACCGGATGACAAACAAAAAAGGATTGATTTTTGCAATTTCATATCCGAAAAACAAGAAGAAAATGAGTCATTTGTCTCACGCATTGTTTTTTTCGGACGAAGCCATATTTCGTTAAGTGGAAAAGTCAACCGGCATAATGTCAGGATTTGGGTTTCAAAGCAACCACACGCAACTGTTGAACATCCAAGAGATTCACCAAAAATCAATGTTTGCTTTGCAATTTCCAGGAAAAAAATTGACGGTCCATATTTTTTGAAGAAAACACAGTAACAGGTAACACATATCTAAACATGTTGCAAACGTGGTTGTTTCCACAGTTACAAGTAGATAATGATGAGTTTGTTTTTCAACAAGATGGAGCACCGCCGCACTGGAAGTTAGAAGTTCGCCGGTATTTGAACGGTGAACTCCCTCAGCGATGGATTGGGCGTAAAAGAAACGACGATTTGGCTATTCATCCCTGACCACTACGATCCCCCGACCTCACAGTGTGTGATTTTTTTTTATGGGGCTACATAAAAGATAAAATGTATGTAACGTTTGTGAAGAATTTGATTACCGTATAGATGTGTGTCGGGCGGACGGTGGGGGTAATATTGAAAATTTGTAACCAAAATAAATAAAACTTGACTATTAAAAATATATTTTACTTTAATTCACCCTTATATCTTCATTTTTAATATAAATATAAATTTTTGAAATTGGATGAAGACTTTTGATACACCGTGTACATGGATTTATTTATTCAGAACATTTTTTCTTTAATTAGTCTAAGACATAGGATTGTTTCTCTTGTTCCTAATTTTTTCTAAACCCAAATTGATCTTTTGTTAAAATTTTCGACGCATGGGATATTTGGCTTAATGTTCTCTATTCTTTGCATTTTTCATCTTTTTGCTTCTCTGATATAGGCATCATTACGTATTTTTCGAAGTTTTCAGGTAATTCTCTTTTTTCACAGGCATTTATTATTACATTACACAATGCTTCTTTTCCAGTTCCTACTAAAGCCATAAAAAGTTCGCCATTCAGATTATCGATTCCAGGGGCTTGTTTGTTTAAATTCCTTAAATGCTAATTCGATTTCATCCACCATGATGGTCCTACAGTCATATTTCCATTTTCCACTTCTGGGGTTCTGTGCCTTTTGTCCGTGTTTTCTATTTTGTATAACTCTTCTATGTATTCTTTCCAAACTAACATTTTTTCTCAATCTTCCAGAACCATTTTTCCGTCTTTTACTTAAGACCTATTGCTCCATTTTTATACGTCCCAAAGAATTGTTTTATTATTTTATATGCCTTATCACTTAAATCTCTTGTTAGACAATTTTTTACATTTGAGCACATGTATTCTAACCATTTCTCTTTTTCTCTCTTAACTTCTCTGTTCGCCATGTTTATATGGTCAAATATTTATATGTATTGAATATATAAAGAAATATACAACTATAATATGTCCAGATTTTTTAATTTATAGTTCTACTATTAATATGAAAATGAAAATAGGAATGTAGATATATAGAATGTAGTCCGATAGAAATAACACGGGCAATACTGTTTTGTGGTTTAAATATGGAAATATTACGTCTTGACTTGATACTAAAAAGAGACAATAACAACCTTTTGAATTGAAAGACAATTTTTAAATAAATATTTTTCATAGAAATAATCGATTTTAAAGTTTTTGGCAATACCACGTTTTGGATTATCGCCCTTCAATTAGTATTAGTAACTATTATTATCAAAATACATTAGTAATGGTTGTGATGATTTTAAATATATGGACACAAATTATGAACTAAGATGTTATTAATGTCGTTTACATTGTTAAATTGGAGGGAAGTTATTATAAGTAACTGAATATAACAATGTTTTTTTTTTTTACATATTGCCAGAAGTATTCGGTCATATCGATTACTGCATTTTGAGTTTTGGTTAAATAATTAAAATAACTACTTACATTTTTTTCGACATTGTGAGAATTTGTTATAAAAGCAATTATGTATTATATAATAATATTATTTGAACATTAATATAACGGTGATTTGCTATCTAGGAAATATTTTTAAAGTTAAAAATATTGTTTAGTTTAAGGTGTTAATTTTATGCAGTCCATAAATTGACTAATAAAATCAATATTGTTAGACTTTATTTACTCCGAAAAATAGTTTTTGCTCCGTATAAGTTATAGGACTATTAATTATTTGAAAATTCTGAAAACCAATTCCTAATGCAACATAATTTATAAATAAATTGGCCTTGATGGGCAAAATGTTATGTGTAATAACACATACCTACTCAACCTGTTATCTAATAAACTTTTAACTCATACCTAACGCGGCATGGTTTCTTTACTAAATATGTCTGGGTGCCGGTTGAAATCGGTGGATCATTTTTCAGTTCTATCAACAAACGTCTATTCTCCATCAACTCCATCATTTCCAACTTCAAAGCTACTGCTGTCCTATGTCTATTTATTTCCAAACGATCGATCATCTTAAACACTCGACGCATGCGTGCATTTAGCGCTTCCAATGGTTGTAGGTCGTCCTGTTTAATTTTATTCACCTTCATCGCAATGTCAATTATGGGGGAAATACTTGGCTCTACGGGCTGTACAAATCGCTGACGATTTCTCAAAGCTGATAATAAATTTAATATCCCGAAATTAAACATTGTCATGTATTCGTGGATACAATATAATATAATAATTTTTATCGTCTACACGAATTTAAAATTATTAAATAAAAATGTTTGAAAAAATATGAAACAAAAATATCTTTATTAAATAAAAAATGTATACAACTTTGATTTTATAAAAATTCGTTTATTGTCATGGAAATATAATGAAACTGTTACTATACTAAATTAATTCTGGGGATAGTAAATAAAATATATTTTTAAAAAAAATAGTTGGTGGTTTACCTTGCGTTTCTGAGTGTAAAGCGTATTTTTGTTATAAAGTCGGAAATATGAACTAATTACAAGCGTCCAACAACTAATGATGTTATTTTATTACAAACGGCATTTTCTTAGTTGACGTAATTTATGAGTGATTTACGATTTTTTTGTAGTGAAATAGTGTAAACTGTCAAGTGTTACCTAGTGTAGATACACTACCTTACCTATCTCAGTGCATACCTATTTTATATTCAAAAGTCAAACCCGTTACATTTTTTTGGTGTTACTGTAGTTAACAGAGGAATAGGTAAATTAAATACCAAAAGCACCTACTGTTCATTCCCATAAGTGCTTATATTATTTTATAATATGTATAATGAACTTGGTCAAGAGTCTGAACTATTAGAAATAGGCATTTCTTACAATTCTGGATACGTTCTGCCTATTCTACCTCCTCAACAGTGGCGGTTTTGGTTGTATTTTTTTAGTGAGGCAACTTATGTATCACTGCCTCACCTGAATAACAAAAATTAAACTTCATAATAATGGAAATAATAAAATATTATATATAATATTCAAAAAAATATAAAAGTAATTATAAATAATATATAATATATGTCTTGTATAGTAAATAATATAATAAAGTGAGCATTTTAAAATTCGGTAGTCCTGAAAAGGACTTTTTTTAAGTTTGCCTAGTTCTGAAACTATGAAATAAATAAAACTATATTTAACTATTATTCATTTGATACACTAGTTGATGGTATGGTCAAAATAAGAATAAAAAATGTATAAGCTTCAGGTAAAATGTCTTTCAATGAATCTTGTTCAATAACTTTAACTATGTCATAAATATGTATTAAATTTTGATATTTTACATCACTATACAAAACCACAAATTTCACTGTTAGTTTATTAATATTATAAAATATATTTGAATAGATTAAATTCAAAATATTTAAATCATTGTCTGGAAATTTACAAAAATATTCTTTAAATTTAGTCACATCAGCTAACTGTAAAAATGGTAATTAATTTGTCTTTAAATCTAGTATGTACTTGCATTAGAATATTAGTAAACATTTCATAAAATGTTTTAAAATTTGATTGATTGTTAGATTCATTTCTTGAGCTTTTGGAGGTTTTGTAAAAATAATCGCTTGATTAAATAATTTTAAAAATTCAGACTCATTTCTTTTTTTTATTTATAATTTCACATGTTATATTTATTTTTCTTAACACGTTAAACGCCGATGTCAACCCGTGGTTGACATGACTAAACAGGCGCGCATAGCCGATGTCAACCCGTGGTTGACACGAATAAGCTAAGCGCTCGCCCATGGCCGGTGTCAACCTGTGGTTGACATGCCGCTGCCTGTCGCTTATTGCGATATTTTGAAGGCGGCTATAGCTGTACATATTTGAAATTTCTGTCGGCTATTCAGTAATATATTGTTTATTACGTAGTGTAGTTGGTTCTAGTTTTTCCTGATTTTTACATTTTTTTTGCAATTTTCATTGTTATATGAAGTAGAAGAAAATATAAGATAAGTTATACTTTTATTTTACATAAATCCATACATTTTTTTTTTCACATTTGGAAAGCTATATTAAAATATTCTAATAAAATAATATTCCGGACCTTTTCCGTTAATTCACTACCACTATTTTTTTTGGTTTCAATATTCCTCATACAGTAGATATATATGTTATATAATAATAATAAAATATAAAATAAAATTATATTATTGTTTGTAAAAAATTGATTTTCCGCGAATTTTGAAGTTTATTTAAGTATAACATTTTTAAAATAAATTATAATTATAAATAATCGATAAATACTTAAAACATTTTACCATCGCACGAAAAATTGAATTTTAATGGTTTATAATATATAACAAAATTATTTTTTTTTTCAAGAAAAATTGGCAACCCAATGACTGACGAAGAATTATTGCGTTTGTTAGAAAATTCAGATGATGATTTTGGCTTAAGTTCTGGTACTGATTTGGGGGAAGGGGATTCTGGTGATGATGATTTTGATCCAGAATGGTCACTTCCGATATCACAAACCAATAATACAGTACAACAAGAAGAGGAAAATATATCAGATGTACCTATTATTTCTTCATCGAGTTATACATGGAGTAATAGACCACCTATAGTGACACATATCCCGTTTTCAAAATCCAAAGGATTGAAGGTTTTTCCGCAAGGAAATGACCCTATTGATTATTTTAATCTATTATTTGATGATAGACTTTTCGAGTTATTAGTTAACGAAACCAATAAATATGCAGTTGAAGTTTTTTTATCTGGATCTGGGGGTCCATCATCTCGAATTTCTACGCGGAAAGATACAAATATACCCGAAATGAAACTTTTTATTGGTTTACTTTTTCACACTGGAACTATAAGAGTCAATCGTTTGGAAGATTATTGGAAGACAAGCGAGTTATTCAACTTGAATTTTTTTCGGCAATATATGAGTAGAAATCGTTTTATATTACTTTTGAGAAATTTGCATTTTACTGAAAGTGAATATGATGTGAACAATCGCCTGAATAAAATTGAACCGATAGTAACATATTTCAATAATAAAATGACAGATGTTTATGAACCTTCTGAAAATTTAGCACTCGATGAGTCAATGGTTTTATATCGGGGTAGATTAGTTTTCCGGCAATACATCAAAAATAAGCGCCATAAGTATGGTATCAAACTGTACATGCTCACAGAATCCGGTGGGTTAGTCCACAGAATTATGATATACTCTAGACAAGGAAATGGTACGTCTGACGATTTTACTTATACAGAATATGTTGTCGTAAAATTAATGGAAGGACTTACTGGGTGTGGTCGATCATTGTATATGGACAATTATTACAATAGTGTAAAGCTAGCTCACATACTTCTAACAAAAGGAACATATTGTACAGGAACTTTGCGAGCCAATAGAAAAAGAAACCCTAAAGAAATAACTTTGAAAAAATTAAAAGTAGGAGAAAGTGTTGGAAAGTATACCAAGGAAGGCGTATGTGTGATGAAATGGCGAGACAGACGAGAAGTTTTAGCTATAAGCTCTGAGCACACTAATGATTTAGTTGAAGTTACTAACAGAAGAGGAGATCAAAAATTGAAACCTAAGGCAATTTCTATGTATAACAAATATATGTCGGGAATTGATAGACAAGACCAAATGCTATCATACTACCCATGCGAAAGAAAAACTGTAAGGTGGTACAAAAAAATCGGGATTCATTTTTTTAAATTATTTTTGCTAAATGCCGATTACTTATACGTAGAAAACGTAAAAAAATGTAGTCTGTATGATTTTAGACTTTCCGTTATTACAGCATTGGTAAAAAATAAAACCAGCATAAATGTTCCTCCAATACTTCCTAATAAAAAAGCACGCACTATCCTACAAAAGTACCAAAAAACGAAAAAAAAAATATATTAGAAAAAGATGTAAGGTTTGCCATTCAAACGGCACACGGAAAACAACAATATTTTATTGTAGCAGTTGTGAAGGTCAACCTGGTCTATGCATTGAAAACTGTTTCGAAATTTATCATGCATAATCAAGTTTGTTATGATTTATTTTTAAAAACATTTTAAGTTTAATTATTATTTTGCGCATTAAGTTTTATTATTATACAAAGTAAAAGATTTTTTTTTTTTATTTTATATTTATGTATAACTATACAGTGTTATTATAATACAAATGGTATAATTTTGAAGTAAAAGATATGTTTTATTCTTTTTTTAAATATTTTGAAAGGTACCTTTCATTAAAATTGTATAATATATATTATGTATTATTATTTATTAGTAGTTATATAATAATAAAAAATAAAAAACGAAATAGAAATTATATTTTTATAAATAACTGAAAACGGGCGCCATTGGCCGGTGTCAACCACGGGTTGACACTCGTTAATTATACAAATTATACGTGTGGCGACAGGCGCCCGCACGTCAATCGACTGCAGCGACGGGCGCGCGCATGCCAAATCGACGTCGGCGTTTAACGTGTTAAGCAAAATTCTATATCAAATGATTTATTTTGAAGAACGTTAAATAAATAGTCAGTATACATGAATATATTACTAAATATGAGTGCTAAAAAAGCAAATTCAAAAGTTTTTAAATTATCTAAATGATCTATAGCACCATAAATAGATTCAGATGAATTTTGGATCATTGCTAATAAAATCAAAAACATTTATTAACCCTGACAACTCATTAACTACTGTATGTACAATTTTTGAACGCGAAGACCTTCTAGTTTGAACGAATTGAGAAATTCATTTCTCTTCAATATTATTAACAACATTGGTACATGAAGTGAATTGTGAAAATAAGCAGCATACCAGTTATATTAGATAAAAATATAAAACATTTAGCATTTATACTACAACCATGTTGCAATACCCAAATTTAATCTATGAGCTAGACAGTGAGTAAATAAAACATTAGGAGCAAGTTCTTTAACTTTAGTCTGTAAACCTGTTAAATTACCTGACATTACATTACACATGCCTCATCATAACATTAGCCAACTAATCTATTTTCCACATGAAACTCATGTAAAACATAATAAACCAAATTAAATAAACCTTCAGCCGTGCGATCTTCACTAAGATTATGAAAACACAAAAAATGTTCAACTTATTCAGATTTATCTGTAACATATCTAATTATAATTGAACACTGTGTTTATTGACTGGTCTGTAGTATCATCAATTTGAATTAAATAAAATTTACATTGCCTAATTTCTTTTTTTATTTGATTTATTAAAGAATCAGAAATACACGAAATTAAATCATTTTGTACGGACTTGGACAAACCTGGAAATGTGTTTTATGCTTTTATAATGATTTTGTATTTCTTAAGAACACCTAACAATATGCAATCAAACAACTCTCTAAAATGTTCTTTGTTTAATGAATCACTACGCTCATCATGACCACAAAAAACTAGCTCTTGTTTTCCAAAAATAAAACCAAATCAATTAAGAACTCCATCAATAAACGATTCAATCTCACATTTTTATTATAATTTTTTTTAAACAGATTACCATGCTCATTAATAATATCCACTATAGTAAAACTATTTTTTTCTAAATACTTTAATCCTAAATGGTTATGAATATGTTCTTTTAATGATTGATGTATTTGAATAGGCCTAGTTAATTTTTTTAAATCATAATAACCAAAGGTATTCCAAACAGACTGAATTTCACCCAATAACAAACATGGCCAACAAAACAATTTTTGTAAATGATGACTTATATATAACCAAGAATGTTGTTTTTATAAATTTGGATTGAATGATCTACAGAAGGATGGCCAACACCTAACAACCAAAGTCTTTCAACTACATCATGACATTGTAAATAACGCTTTTGAAGAATTTGTTGAAAACTCTCTAATCTCTGCCCTTCCTCTCTACTTAGCACCAAAACCGTTTACGCCTGGTGAACTTCAACATCACATAAATCTGTTTCCTCTCAAAATATCTCCTGGTCTAGACCTTATTACAGCTGAAGTACCTCGCCAGCTACCAAAAAAAGCAATCGCACACCTCATTTAACTCCATCTTAAGGCTTTCCTACTTTCCTCTACAATGGAAAACTTCTATTATAATCTTAAAACCAGGTAAACCACCCGAAATCCCTTCTTCTTATCGTCCAATAAGTCTTCTGCCTCTTTTCTCCAAATTATGTGAAAAACTAGTATTGAAACGTATCTCTCCCTACTTAAATGACGTATCAACCATCCCACAAACCCAATTTGGCTTTCGCAGGGGCCACTCGACTATGCACCAAATACATCACTTGACAGACTCAATAGTAAACTCTCTGGAAAAAAAGAATATTGCTCAGCCATCCTCCTCGACGTGGCCCAAGCATTTGACAAGGTTTGGCATCCTGGCCTTCTGTACAAATTGAAAAACATTTTACCCCCTCCTTACTACTTATTCTTTAAATCATACATCGAAGACCGCTACTTCACAACAAAGGTAGGGTTTGAAATTTTGGCTTTAGCCCCAATAGCAGCAGGAGTCTCCCAAGGTGCCATTTCATCTCCTATCCTGTTCATTTATACTCGGCATAATTACAAATTCTCCGTTCTATGTTTCAAACCACACTCTGCACACGAACTTAAGAATTAACACAGTAGAGGAAACTGCAAAACTATTTTATAAACGATTTCGTTCACAACTAACCAATCGCCCAAATCCTCTAATATCAGCACTAAATTCTGACTCCATTCCTGGAAATCCTACTCGCAGACTAAAAATATTGTCGCGATCTCAACCATAATTAAAAAAAAAAAAAAAAAATTTATAAATTAAACAAAATTTTTCTATAAAGTGTCGCTATTGGGTGGCTTCTTTTTTCACGTGTCGCATGCCAAATTGTTATATATATCAGCATACATGCTTAAGCCTCGATTAAATTGAGCGATTTCACACGCTTGTCGCCGGCGAATTAACTCGCTGCGATTAAAGTCGCTCAATGTAATCGGTCTAGTCGCTTACTCGCCGCGTGTTGAATACTCGTTGCTCGCTCGCGATTAAAGTTGACGGCCGGGCTACTTTAGTCGCAAGTCGCTGGCGTTTTTACACTTCAGCGAGTAAAATCGTTCAGTGTAATCGCCCTAGCTGGCAAAATCGCTAGTATGCCAGCGAGTAGTGACTGGTCAAAATGTCGGAAGCTGTAGTTCACGCGGGAGTTATTGTGATTTCTCATTTATTGCGACAGGAGTTGGAAAAGAAAAAGTATAAAAAGAAAAGATTATGGATCAGAAGTTGGATTTCAAGGCGAGATAAATATGGTGCATCCAGTACATTATTAGAAGAATTAAAACACGAAGACTCTACAGCCTACCGAAATATTCTAAAGATGAACGGGGCCCAGTTTGATACATTGTTACAGATGATTGACAGCCTAATAAAGAAAGAAGACACTCAAATGAGGATGGCGATTCCGTCGAAAATAAAACTGGAAATAACTTTACGTTATTTAGCTACTGGGGATTCATTTAAGTCTTTACAATATCTTTTTCGCGTTTCTGAATGTACAATTTCAGTATTTTTACCCGATGTACTTACTGCGATTTCTCAAGTGTTGGAACCATTTATTAAAGTTAGTATAATTATAAAAAAATAAGGTACTAATAAATAAAGTTAAATTTAACTAAATATCAACAAAGTTCTTTTATTTATTTTTTTTAAACTGTATCATTATTAAATTGTATAATATAATAATTAATTTTAAATTCATACAAATTATTGGTCATTGTCTGAAAAAGAATTTATGATAGCTTGGCTTAACATATCGTATTCCTCGTTCACACGTGGAGTAGATGTATAATTACTTATTGCACTTGACGAGGTAGATGGTGATGCGACATTCACATGAAGTTGTTCCGTATAATGGTTGTTGATGGTATTGTTGAGGTAGAGGTTCCAAAGTAGATAATCTGAACCGAGTAATACAACTTTGTATTTCAGACTGTAACAAAATAGCATGGCGTTGTGGTAGTTGGCGAAGCTCGTATGCAACATACTTTCCAAATTGATCATACGCTTTTTCTTCATTTGCACTCTGAGCGATTTTGTCTAATTGTTCAATTGCAATTGCTATATCAGGGGCTGTTTGCTTTTTAATTTTTTTTACTGACCCTGATGGTGGTTTCATTTTTGTTGGCGACGGTCTTGGTCTCCCAATTGTTTCATCTATTTGAATATCGTTTATGGATCCCCTTGTTGAACCTTCATTTTCAATTTCTTCGATTGGGTTAGATTCCACCTCATTCGAACATTGACTTAAATTGGTTAAAATCTAAACAATAATAATCAATTTGGAAATTTAGATTATTTATAATATGATTCCATACATAATTAAAAAAAAAATGATTATACAATATAAACTTAATTTAAATTTAAAATTCTCGGGTGCCTGCGACTGCTGATGAATGGGGGAAAATAAAGGATACATTTTTTCATCGTTGGAATTTTCCAATGTGTTGTGGTGCAATCGACGGAAAACATGTGATAATTAAACGACCTCCTGGTTCTGGCTCATCATTTTATAATTATAAAAAAACCTATAGTGTTATATTGTTTGCAATGGTTGACGGTGATTATTTATTGTTTTACATACATCGATATAGGAGCTAATGGCCGAGCTAGTGATAGTGCAATATTTCGAGACAGTACCTTAAATATCGCATTAGAAAATAATACCTTAGGTGTTATTATTGGCGATGATGCATTTCCATTAAGAACAAACTTATTAAAACCATATAGTAAAACTGGACTTAATAATTATGAAATAATTTTTAACTATCGTCTTTCACGTGCTAGAAGGGTGGTGGAGAACGCATTTGGCATTCTGGTGTGGCGATTCCGAATATTTTCAAAACCAATTGATCTACAGCCAAAAACAATAGATAAATTAATATATGCAGCTTGTAGTCTACACAACTGGCTACGTAAAACTACTCCAAATAGTTTTTTTTACCTCCACAAGCAGTTGACCAAGAGGATTTTAACAACGGCAATATTATTCCTGGGGAATGGAGAGAACACGTGAATAATCTAGAAACTATCAATAGAATGGGCAGCAACAGCTATAAACGAGCTGCAGAAAATGATAGGAGTTCATTGGCAAAATATTTTTAGAGGAAAATCCTTTACCGTGGCAATGGGAGAAAGTTGGCATAACTATATAAATAAACCTAATGAATTTATTTAAAGTACTTTTAAGTAATCAGTTATGAAAAATTAAATTTAAAGTATAAGCAAATAAATACATGTTAAGCTATTCATTTACGTTACACATTTATATCTATAAAATTAAACAAAATATTCTTATTTATATTGTCTGAGTTTTGTTCATTATGAAATATTTATCATTGCACATTATATACTAATTTTAAATAGGAAATAGTTTCTCCATACTTTAAATATTGATATTAATTATTAATTTATAACACTAACAATATTATTATACTATATAATATTCAAACTTACCAAATTTGACTGGCTGTGTCTTGTTGATAAAACTTCACGAAAAAAGTTGGCAGAGTTGAACCACGTAAGTCTTGGAGAATATATTTCATCTGTTCCACTTCCACTTTTTTTTACTTTTTTCGATTTTTGCAAGCTCATTTCTATAAACATCTTTTAAATTTTTAATTTTTGTCTTGAGTTGCTTTTCATCTATTCCCATTACCAATCCTTCAGTCTCGAGGTCTGCATACAACTTTTTAAACATTCGGTCTTTTAATTTTATGTTCAAATAGTCTTTATGTTTTATGTTCCACAGTAATGGATACTGTTCGTACATTTTTAAAAAGTCAACAATGTTATTACAATTCTACTTCATCAAAAATTATAAAATTTTAAATATAAAAGAAAACGAATGAATTATCTATATTAATGACAACTTCTTGTCACGTGTATATCACATGAATGCGTGTCCGCGACTAGCGAGGGAGCGAATTTAATCTCTCAATGTAATCGAACAAGTCGCTACACGCTCATACGTGTGCGACTTTAATCGCCGACACGCAGCGTGTAAAATCGCTCAGTGTAATCCTGGCTTTAAGTACAGGGCGACCGTCAACCAAAATGTATATATTTTCAAATGCTTTTTGAGTAGGTAGCATAACATTATGCCGAATACCAATTTATTTTCAAATTGAAAATCTATTCTAATACAAAAAGAACAAACGGAAACGTTACAGTTAACGTGTTCAGATATAGCTGTATGTATCATTAAAATTTAAAAATCAACACATTACATCGCAGACGGTCTGAAGAATATAATCACTACATCTTTATACAAACTATAATGTCCTCCGCTATTTTGGATATTCAATGCGTACTTGGAGTCAAAAGTAAGTACAGAATTAAAGAGATATCTATTGTGGATATAAAATGTTGTACTATGCAGCATTGGATATTTAAGCACTCTGCTGCAAAAAGTAGGAACGTAAACAATTGGCTTGAACAACGGTACCACGGCTTAACATTAGATTGTGTATTTTAATAATAAAGAAAAAAAAAACATTGGGATTAAACACACCGAATGGAGCATAACGCTCACATACGCCGCGCGCCGTAATGAAATGATTACGCTTATCGAATATAATTATTAATTATCTGTATTGTTTTATACGTTTTTATTCGAAATTATTTCAATTTATAAATCATTATTTAAAATTTATGTAGTTACTAGTAAGTAAAGTATATTTACCATGGCGAGAGGTTTAAGACCTAACGAGTTAGTTGATCTCTTAAACTTTGGTCGAGATTCCGATCTTTCTTCGTTATCTAGTGACGAAGAAATAGTAGGCAATTTTCCTGAAAAGGAATTTGAATACCTTTTATCTAATAATTTTTCGGATTATGATTTTGATTTTGATTTAGAAGATACTGAAAATCAATTTGCTTCAGAAGACGAACAATTTGAACCGATTGAACAACAGGTACTCATAAATAACGAAATTTTAAATGAACAGCCTTTAAATTTAACGGCTTATAATAAAAAAGTTAATAACATAACAAATATACCTCTCGTTGAATCTCATAGTGATGAGAATTCAATCAAATAGGATAAATTTATTCCTATAGAAAAACGAAATATAATTTGGGGAAAAACACCGTTTTCTCCCCAAGTAATTAATTTAACACCGATAAATGAGCCAATTTATCCTACAACAATTCCTAATCCCATTGATTATTTTTCTAAATATTTTTGTGAAAATGACTTTGCTAATATGGCCCAATATACTAATCTTTATTCGGAACAAAAAAACTTAAATAATTTCAACAAAACTGATTCCGCTGAAATGAAAATAATGATTGCTATACATATGTTATTTGGTGTATTGAACTATCCCCGGAGTCGTATGTATTGGGAAAACAAATATCGAATAAACATTATTGCAAACAATATGTCCCGGAATCGTTTTTTTCAGCTTCGAAATTGTTTCCATGTTATTGATAATGAATCTGTTTCAAATGATAACCGTGACAAATTTGTAAAAATTCGTCCACTTTATAATTCGTTTATCAAACGGTGTTCCGAGCTTCCAAAAGAAAAAAATGTATGTATCGATGAACAATTAATTCCATTTAAAGGTAATTTGTCTATAAAACAGTACATAAAAGGAAAACCTACTCCGTGGGGTATAAAAAATTTTTTACTATGTGGACAAAGTGGTATTGTTTATAATTCACTATTATACCAAGGCTCAAATACTAATATCAACGATTTTATGCAGAAAAACTATGGTCTAGGCGGTGCGGTTGTGCTCAAATTAGTAGAAAACTTGAAACCTAATAGTCACAACTTATTTTTTGATAATTTTTTTTCGTCATATAATCTTTTTGGCTGTCTTTTAAAATATAAAATATTTGCGATTGGCACAATTCGATGCAATCGATTTTGTAACCCTCCATTTCCGAAAGATAAAGAACTTGCTAAGATGGGTCGTGGAACCAGCTTTGAAGTGTCTTCAAATCATAATATTACGTTGGTTAAATGGTTTGACAATAAAGCTGTCAGTATTGGTTCCAATTTTATTGCGTCAGGAATTCCTGTTCAAGTAAAAAGATTTGATCGGAAGGAAAAATGTTCGGTGATTATAGAATGTCCTGAAATTATAAACTTATATAATTAAAATATGGGAGGTGTCGATAAGCACGACCAGTTAGTTAGCTATTATCGTACTTTTATTATGTCAAAAAAATGGACATTACGGATGATGTTTCACATATTTGATATGGCGGTGGTCAACTGTTGGCTGGAATATAAAAGAGACACAACTGAATTAAATATTGAACCAAAAGATGTTATGGATTTATTGCATTTCAAACAGCGCCTAGGAGAGAGCTTAATTAGCGTTGGTGTACAATTTTCTCCTTCAAGTAAAAAAAGAGGTCGCCCTTCTAACTCTCCCCCGATAATTAACCCACGAAAGAAGTTAGTTAAAAAAGTAGATGAAAAACCATTGGAAGAAGTTAAGAAAGATAGTTATGGCCATTTCCCAGAATATGATGATCGCACTGAAGCAGTACGTTGTAAAGTTGAAGGATGTAAAGGCAGGACACACGTTTATTGTTTAAAATGTAAATGCCACCTTTGTTTCACGAAAAAAAACAACTGTTTTCTCAAATTTCACACATGAATAACTTGTTTACGTATTTGTATTAATTAATTTGCATATTTTGTTGATTCTTATGAGGTAAAAGTCATACCATTTATTTTGTGATACTAATTTGTTATGTCTAATGTAATAATTTTTATATTTTAATTATCAAGTTTTTTAATAGTTATTTTTTATGATACTTTCTGTGGTCTTCCATAATTTATTATGTATTATTTCTTTTGTATCAGTACCTATGTTTATTTTATATTTTTATTTTAAAAATGATATTTTTTATAGTTATTTGTTATGATTATCAAATTATACATATATTCTTATTAATTAATTTACTTGTTTTATTTATTTTAGTGAGGTAAAACTGTAAAAGTCATGCCATATTATTTTGTGATAATTTTAGGAAATGTTTGATTAATCCCAATGTACATTATGATGTACATATGTGTTTATCTATGAATACCCAATGCACATTCTAATGTACATACAGTCATTACATTATATACCCAATGTACATAGTAATATTTTCGGTCCAGATGGTCAGAATCATCTGAAACTTGCTAAATATCTTTATTGAATGCCTATCATCATGTATAATGAAAAAAAAAATTTTTTTCTTCAGTTAAAATAATTCGGGTCTGAAAGGGTTAATACTACAAAATGTACATTGTATAAAGTATTTGAATTAAAAAAATGGTTTATAAATAGTTCTTAAAATTTCACTTGCTATCCGCCGTAAGTGCCAGGTGGATTGCCCAGCACAGTTGTCGACTTGCATCGGTTAAGGACTGATAGCTAGACACCCAATTACTATTTTAAGTATTTATATTTTTTTATTCATTAAAAAAAAAAAAAACTGGGCATGCATCGTATACCGTGTTACACCAATTGATAACTGATAGCTAGACACTCAATTGTAATCTTCGGCATGTTTTTTATAATTTTTGAATTCAAAAAAGAAACCAGGCATGTGATGACACACTTTTACACCGAATGATAACTGATTAGTTATAGAATAACAGTTAACTCACAAATACGGTAATCGACTTGATCACATTTATTAGTGACCAATTACTAGACACCCGATCACCATTCTCTATCGATTTTCCGGTGAAACGATTTTCACTCGACCACCTCGAAGGCGGCTTCTATACACCTGGATCGAGTTTCACCAACTACTAGTAACAATATAATAAATCTATAATTTAATACGAATTATATTGTTAATAGTCTAATATTCATAACGTTTATATATCGAGTTGTCTTCTTTGCATATGGCGTCGCGTTAAAGCTCATTCTGTGGTGGTATATTCGAAAACAGCTATTTAGTATTAGTGTATATCTGTGCGCTATATCATTGTCATCAATCCGGTGTAACTGTGACACTTTAGCGTCTGCGAATAACAGACAGCCAATAAATGAGGAATCGCCGATAACACGAGGTTTCGTTATGTGAATAAATAAACACGTTTTTTGAATGCGTCGGTCGACGATACAATTTTTATTAATGTTAAGTAACGCAACAAAAACGACAAATAGATGATTTCGTGTACGTTCGCAATGAAAAAAACACAAAGTATTAGTAATATGGAGGTAAACAGTCACAGGACGGAGTATGTCGTCGCGCGAGTCGATACGCAACGTACGTCACGGTAAGGCGGAGATGTTGTGATCGAGCGCGCGCAAACGAAAGTGAAAGAAGGCGTCGGCCGCCGGAGACAACGCGCGTGGTATGGGTGGTAGGGGGTGACATGGTTAGGTAACAAGGAAAATAATAATACAATAATCCAATAATCACAGTACGTACGGTATACAATAAAATAGTACAAATAACATAACAATCTAAATAAATATAACACAAACGGTAGTGGAATTGTGGAAATAACCCGGTGTCTCCACTACATTATGATTCGAATTATATTTGTTCCAACCAAACACTTTTCCACTCATATTTTGTGTTAAAAATAGTGATTGGAAATAGTATATTGTGTGGCAAGGGCGGAAAATGACCTTCCCGAGCGAGCCACACATACTATTTTTTTGTCACGTTCGTGCGTTTATGGAAAAGGTTATGCAGGTAACGCACTTATCTAGGAACAGTGCAAATTAAATATTTAACTGTTTAAATATGTTTCCCCCGATAACATATCAAACAATCAATTATCATCCTTCTTGATAGAGTTCAAACAACTCATTAATCCCTTAATTCAATTGCTTACCACAGTCATTAATAAATTAATTATAAATAATGATAAATAATCAAATTAACAATAAAAATCTTAAAATCATTCTCTGGAATGCTAACGGTCTTAAACAAAAACAACCTGAACTATTAAACTTCCTTTTAGAAAATCAAATTGATGTAGCTCTTATCACTGAAACCCACTATACAAACAATTCCAAACATTTCTTTCCTGGCTACAATGTTTACAGTACCAATCACCCCGATGGGACGTCCCACGCCGGTTCCGCTATCCTAATATCATCTTCAATCCAACATTATCCCCTACCGTGTTTTCAATTCCCCACTATCCAAGCAACAAACGTTTCAATCTCAATAAATCATATTCCTATAGTTATCTCAGCAGTCTACTGTCCTCCTCGGCCAAGTATATCGCAGTTACTTCTAAATCAATTTTTATCCTCATTAGGTCGCACCTTCATAGCTGGAGGTGACTATAATGCAAAACACCTACTATGGGGTAGTTGTGTTGAAAACCCTAGAGGTCGAATATTCTTCAATTCCATCCAAACGAACAAGCTCTCAGTCATTTCCCCCCCAGGTCCAACCTACTGGCCAACTCATTTAAACAGGCAACCCGATTTACTTGATTTTTTTATAACATCAATCCCTAACCATATAAATCATAGCATACAAAATGTATGTGATCTGTCTTCAGACCACTCACTAGTCTTGCTAAACATTATGAAACCTCCAATTCTTATTTCTCCTCGTCCCTCCCTTTCCAAAGGTCCAGTCAACTGGAATCATTTTTCCACGTCGTTAGTAAATAATACAAACTTAAAAATTTCTCTTAAGTGCAGCAACGAAATAGAATCCGCAGCTCAACATTTAGTCAGCTCAATCCAATCAGCAGTCTATGAATGTTCTTATCCTCCTAATCCGAATTGTCACTCCAAACACAAACACAACGAATATCTTTTACCCCCCGATATAAAAGATTTTTGTTGAAAAACGCAGGATACGTTCCCGATGGCAAAGATCACGACTACCTTCTGACAAGTCAACCCTCAATAATGTGTCAAACACCATCAAAAAATTAATCAAAATATATAAGAATAATATTTTTGACAAAAAATTTAAACCTTTAAATACTCATGATGGATCTTTATGGAAAGCCACGAAAAACTTGGTCAAATTAAAAAAATTCTCTAGTCCCATTAAAAAAGATGATGGTTCGCTTGCATTTTCAGATCTAGACAAAGCAAATCTTTTTGGGGAACATCTCTCGAATATTTTCACACCTCACCAAAACATTATTCCAAATACCGCACATTTAGATAAAATAAATAAATTCATTGATGCCCCATTACCTATGTCTCGTCCCATCAAGCGTGTCTCTCCGAATGAAATTTCAAATATTATAAAAAGGTTAAAGCCCAACAAATTCCCTGGGCATGACTTGATAACGAACAAAATTCTAAAACATCTCCCCAAAAAAACAATTGTCTTGCTTACATATATATTCAACTCTATGTTGAGATTGTCTTATTTTCCTGTCATCTGGAAACTATCCATCATAATTCTCATACCCAAACCAAGCAAACCCCCTAATGTACCAACTTCATATAGACCCATAAGCCTACTTCCAACATTAGGAAAATTATTCGAGAAAGTCGTTTTGAAAAGGCTAAGATCAATCACTGAAACACAAAAAATAATACCCAATGCCTAATTTGGATTTCGCGCAAAACATTCCACAATACAACAAGTTCATAGGCTAGTTGACACAATTTCTTCCTCTTTTGAGAAAAAAAAAATACTGCCCAGGAGTATTCCTCGATGTGGCGCAAGCGTTCGATAGGGTCTGGTACACTGGTCTGCTTTATAAAATTAAACAATTCCTTCCCGCGCCCCTATACCTATTAATTCGATCCTACCTTGAACATCGTTTCTTCAAAGTACGTCACGGTAATTCTCTTTCTTCTCTTTTTCCAATCCAAGCCTGAGTCCCTCAAGGTAGTGATCTCTCTCCTGACCTTTATAAAATCTTCACATCAGATATCCCCACAACTCAAAACACGTTCTCAGCCACTTATGCCGATGATACCTCCATCTTATCCCCAAATTGTAGCTCAGTAGGAGCATTTAATGCTAATCAACTCCACCTCGACCTTATTGATAAATGGTCCTCTAACTGGAAAATTAAAAACAATGCCGATAAATCCACTCTCGTCTCTTTTACCCTCAATAAAAAAAACACACCCATTATCTCCTTTCAAGGAGTTCCTATCCCCTCCTTGGCCCAAGTTAAATATCTAGGAATAATTTTAGACAAGAGACTAACTTGGGGTCCTCACCTCAAATCTAAAAGAAAGTCTCTTAATTCAAGATCCCATTTACTACGTCCTATGCTGAAATCCAAACTCCCAATCCATAATAAAATAATTATTTACAAATCTATGTTAAGACCAATCTGGTCATATGGAGCCCAAATATGGGGTTGTGCAAAACCAACCCAAATTAAAACAATTGAAGCATTTCAATCCATTTCCCTCCGCACAATAACGTCAGCTCCTTGGTATGTTTCTAACCACACCCTTCACAAAGACTTAAACATCGAATCAGTTGAAAACTTAGTTAAAACCCAGTATAAAAAGTTTCACTCCAAATTACTTCATCATCCAAATCCTCTGATTGCAAACCAACACTCAGCCACAATTCCAGATAACCCCCCTCGTCGCCTCAAAAAACGCTGGTGTCGCGACTCCTAAACTGAAACACTACTCCCTGTCCTAACTGTCACAAGTCAAAAGGGTCCTATCACTGGATAGTTTCCCTTCACAAGTCTTCAAAGTCACTAAAATAATGTTAACTTATTTGCTTATTGTATTATATTTGTACAGATTGTAAATGTTATTTTTTTTTATAAATAAAAAAAAAAAAATATATTTATGCGTCATGCAAGAAGGTTATATTATGAATATAAGATGTAATCAAAAGTTTATGTTTCATAAAGACTGTGGTATACATTTTAGTTTCTGGTTGCGCAGAGGATACATGTCCGGCACTTTTGGGGATTTCCTCATTTCCGCTCGGCACTTTTGAGGATTTCCTCTTTTCCGCCAACAAGAATGAAAAAGGTTGCTTTCTAGCGCTTCAACCGTGGTCGAAAACCAAACTTTCGGTACAGGCATGAAAAAAAATATTTTGCGGAACAAATAGTCATCCACACCACTTCGCACACCCAATAAACCTAACCCATCTTTATCCCCTTTTGCTACCGGTGTTATATGGTTCAGTACAGTATATACACTAATTTGTTTCTTCTTTGTCGTTTGATTTTCTTTTTGAATCATAAATTTTCATTTTTTTTTTTGTTATACTTGGACTTTCAAATTCTTTTTTATAAAGACTATTGGTAATGATTACAGTTTTTCCTCTGCGTGTACTTCTACTTCTAATAGCATGAGGAATCCTTGAAATATACTTAAAAGAAACATAAATGATAAGTGCTTTATTTTTTATTGTATTACATTACAGTCATGTAAGGACAAAACATAATATTAACGTGTTTCTCAATTAAACCACCAGTTTTATAAATAGTTTTATGCTATAAAATAAAAAAATAATGTTCAACGATTTCAACATTAACAAAATACAATTTTATCAATATTCACTTGATGATTTTTATGATTTTGTATGTCTGACTTTCTGGACGACGCAGTACTTGGACCAGATCTCATAATTGAGGTCGTCGTCAATGGCCGTTCCGCCTCGGAAGTCCTATCCCTCGTTCCAGACTACGGCACGAGGTTAGTGGACTTTTCCTTGGGTTCGGGGCTGATGTACAAGATCTCTAAAAACTGGCCTTATTATGTCAATGAACGGATCACATCTGCTTTAAGATTTTGCGGAATCATTAGATCCACCGGCAGTTTCAACGATGATGTAGGTATTTTTTTATAATATTATTGTTTTAAGTTCTTCTTAAATTCATAGTAAGTAAATACATTATTTTTTGAACGGTATTCTGTGTAGTAGTTTTTTTTTTTTATAGATATTTGTGTTTTTTATTCAGGGATGAAACTTAAGACAATACAAGACTTTTTTGTTTTCGTAGAAAAACAACATCAATAAAATTTGTTTGGTAAAGAAGAGCTCATTGAACAATCTCAAGAATTACTTGAGGCAGCAAAAAGAGTTGGGTTAGACATAAACGTGGAAAAAACAAAGTACATGATAGCTCAGAGGTCGGTGTTGACGGAGGATGTACACACTCATCTAGAAGTGGGGGCATATAAATTTAACAGAGTACAGAAGTTCCAGTACCTAGGTACACTTATAACTCAAAATAATGAAATACAAGCAATGAGATAAAAGCAAGAATACATGCAGGCAATAGATGCTATTTCGGATTGAACAAGCTGTTTAAATCCAGAATACTGTCTAAGAACCTAAAGATATAACTGTACAGAACACTTATTCGACCAGTGGTGATGTATGGATGCGAAACTTGGACGCTTCATAAAATACAGCAGAATAACCTCTTAGTATTTGAACGAAAAGTTCTGAGGTCGATTTTTGGCCCTTGCATAGATAGTCATACAGGAGAGTGGAGAATCAGACATAATGTGGAAATTAAAGAGCTACATCAGAAACCAAACATAGTCAACGATATTAGATATTAGAAAGAGGCGGCTCTTTTGGGCTGGCCACGCATAGCGTAAAGAAAGAGACCTTGTACAAAAGGTACTATGTGGCTCTCCAAAAAGCGTAAGACCACTTGGTAGACCAAGGTTGAGGTGGGAAGACCAGGTGTCAAAAGATGTGGAGCGGGCTGAACCGGATGCTGATTGGAGAATCCTAGCAGAGGATAGAGAGAGATGGCGTGGTATATGTTTATCAGTTTGGTCTTAAAGGCCGTCAACTACGAAGAAAAAGAAGAAGAGGACGCCATATCCACATGTGTTGTCTTTGTCTTACTAACGTACACCATAACAAAATTTCGTTCAGCAGAATACATTTTGTGATGTTAGTAATAATATTAGAGTAAATTTACCTATTATCAAATTTAAAGGTAAGAATATTATCGAAACAATGATGTATGCTTTTAATGATATTATTATTTTATAGTGAGTTACAGCTATGTAAAATATTAGTAGTAATAACTCACTACTATATCAAACCACAATCATTTATTACAAATTTTAAATTTAATTTTGAAAATATATCTCACAAATGACAACATTAGTTTAATAAATCCAATAGTTAACCAAAAATTAGAATTAGATCATTTTTAACAAAACCAATTAATTTTAGAAATCATTAATGTGTAACGTTATTATTTTATTGTTTGCGCAATCTATAATGACGGCCCCTTCAGATGTGCTGTTCAAACAGCGTGCTATTATTGAATTTCTTGTTGCCGAAAATGTGAAACCAGTCAATATTTATAGACGTCTGCTTGCGGTTTATGGGAACCAAACTCTCTGTTCGTCGTTGAGCATTACGGGTTAAAGGTTTTGAAGTAGGAAAGGCGATTATCGCCGATCAGGATCGAAGTGGGCGGCCGGTGACGGTAATTGATGAGGCCCATAAACAAAAAGTCGATGATTTGGTCAGGGGAAATCGGAGGATTAAACAATCAGAAATAGCAGTAGCATTAGGAATATCTAAAGAACGAGTCCAGCATATTCTTCGTGAACTTGAATATCGAAAAATATGCGCGAGGTGGGTGCCCAGAATACTAACAGAAAAAATGAAGCAAGACCGCGTAGACATTTGCCGCCAACTTATTCTGCGTTATGATAGTGAAAAAGAAAATTTTTTGAATATTATTTTTACCGGATATGAATCTTGGGTACATCATTATGACCCAGAAAACAAAAGGCAGTCAATGGAGTTTCGTCATAAGACATCACCGTGCCCAAAGAAGTTTAATGTTCAAGCGTCAGCTGGGAAAGTCATGTTGACTGTGTTTTGGAATTCAAAAGGTGTGATCCATACAGAATATTTAGAGAAAGGATCAACAGTAAATTCAATACGATACATAGAGACAATAAAAAGTCTAAAAAAAAAAGGATAAAGCGTGTCAGACCAAATTTAACCTAACTTTTGCTTCATCACGACAATGCAAGACCTTACTGTAGCCATGCCACCATTACAGCAATTGAATCACTCCGGTTTCAAGTCATTCCACATCCACCTTACAGTCCGGATTTGGCCCCATGCGATTTTTTTCTGTTTCCTAAGCTTAAAGAACATCTCAAGGGTAAAAAATTCAATTCTGACGAGGAAGTTAAAGCTGAAGTTAAACGATGGTTCAATGCTCAAGCTGAAGAATTTTATTTGGATGGAATTTCTAAACTAGTTAATCGTTGGCAAAAATGTATCGCCCTAGAAGGTAGTTATGTTGAAAAATAATAAAATGTAAATAAAAATCATTTAATTTACTATACACTTGTTTTTAATTTATTATTCTATGTACAATTGTTTTAAAACTACGCGTTAAGAGGCATTACTTATCAGCCCGCCTTCGTATATTTTTTAACTTTGAATTTTTAGTATTATAGTATAATCCATATTTCTTTTACTTGTGTGTAATTCATTTATTAATATAGTTATTTACTTATTTTAATTCACAATACTGACATCTGTAAACAATTTATTATTATTATTTTTTTTTTAATACAGATTTTTAAAAACTCTACCAATGATAATTTTCGTTTATTTTTAATTATATTTTAACACTGATTCAATAGTTACCCATTTTCTGAAAAATTTCACCATATAATAGAGTACTTACCTAGGTATAGACTTAATTATTTAAATAAATATGTTACACACTATGTTCTGAAATCTTGTCAATGATAACAAATAATCTAACAAAGATTAATAAGTTATTGAAAAAAAATAACTTCCTTATTTAATTGGAAAGTTAAAAAAATGAACTTTTTAATTAAATAGTATAATTTATAATTTACAATATTATTAGGAAATTGTGCCTCAAAAAACATTTTAGACTAAACACAGAAACAGATTAAAATATTAAATAACAATAGGTATACCTAACAAGAAAATTTAAAATAGAAATTTTTAATGCGTATATGTAAAAATATATATTATAACCATTAAAACAATTATTTTTTCATAAAATATTAATATTATGTATTGTAATATTATTATTAAGTATGTACACGTTTTAAAAAAAAGTAACCGTTGTATCCATGTTTTGTGTATTTTTGTTCCATGTGTGACGTACTGAGGTGTAGTTAAAGTCCATCTCTCTCACCATAATATATTGATATTTCAAAATGTTCAGACAGTGGTTGGGAACGCGCAGTTCATATATTATATATTTATATGTCTATGGGTGGTAACGACCTTCTCGTAATTTCATCGTTTGTAAGGACCGATCAAATATTCCTGAGGATTCCCTTGGTTACATATACTTACGGGGTGTTCCACGGAGATCTGACAAATGAAATAACTTGTTTTAATTAATATTTTAAAAAAAATTCTTTTAAATATAATTCATAAACATTTTCACTACATTTTTGCTTTTTTAATACTGAAAATAAAAAACTAAAAAATTGATAAAAATTTTTCCAAAATATACAAAATTGCCAATTTTTAAAAAAAATTAAACGATAAAAATGTTTATATGAAATATTTTTAAAAAAATTATATTTTTTGAAATTATAATGTTTCTAACATAAACTAGATCGTAATTTACCTACCTAACAAGAATATTGATATTTAAAAAAATTGTAAAAAATCAGCCAATTGACCTAAATGTTTTTACCACCTAAATTTTTTTTAAATCAGATTAACAAATTAGCTATTTTGAATGTTTTGGAAATTTTTTTAATCAATTTTTATGGTTTTTTTATTTCGTTTTTAAAAAATAAAAAATATATACTAAAAACGTAATGCCTGTGGCGATACGGCCGGTATCACCGGCTCCATTTATGACGTAAACCGACGTATTTTAGAATCTGAGAGTAGTCATAGAATTAAATTTTACAACGTATCATGTCGGTAGTACAATTTCTTGGTCATCAAAATGTTGCTTTTCGTGGATCACCTGAGCAGTTATTTAAACATAATAATGGACATTTTTTAAAAAAAATTTAACTTCGGCCAAGTACAATTATTATAATTCTGTGATGGTTGAACAAGCAAGAAGAAGAATTAAAAGTAAAAAAAATGTCTGAATCGCTGTCTGCTGTACGTCGCTTATGTACCGTCGCCGTCATGATGAACGAGTATCTCGTAAGACATGTATAATATGTACACATAATATTATGTCTGATAGCTACTGACTAATTTACCAATATTGGTTTTATCTATATCAGCGGTTCTTAACCTTTTGTAGAACACGGACCCCGATGAAAGATTTTTAGAGATCGCGGACCCCCTACCAATTTTTTTTCAAATACCTTTTTTTTACAAAACATATCAAGTTATCATAACCAAAATTATAATAACTATTTTATACTACAAATTATAGAAGTAGACATAACAAAATGTACACATTTATAATTATTACACTTGAACAACATTAAACACTTAAATTAAAAAAAAAAAATTGTAATATAAAATTATTTTAATTACTTAATTTTTATTTACTTAATTAATAAGTGTTAATGCGATGGTTGATGTTGCATTTCAGTTACGAGTTTTTGAACATCGGGCTCAATACTCGAAAGCTTTAATCGTAGTTCAGATTCTACGTTTTCTATTCGGTTTCGAAACTTATTCTTAATATAAACGAGGGCGGAGAATGCTTTTTCACATAAATAAGTTGTGGGAAATGGAATCAAAACTTTCAGAGCTTTACTCAATAATTGTGGATAATCCTTTCGAACATGCAACCAAAAATGTTCTAATGACTTTTGATTGAACTGCATTTTTAAACTAGTATCTGTAGACATTTCTACAAGGCTATCTTCTTCCAATGATGTCAGTCCATTTATTTGATGAATATCAATTTCAAAAGGTTGTCGAATCCAATTTCTACTTATATCTGGAACAGGAAAGTAATCACGAAAGTTACGTTGCATATCACCCATGTGTTGTATGAAATATTTAGAATCTTTATCTGACAATTCTTCTTCAGTTGATTCAATAAAATTTTTGATATTTGGAAATGGATCGTAATTCTTCTTTGACAGCCGAAGACTCCACAGTTCCAACTTTTTAATCATCGCTTCAATCTTATCTTCAACTTTGAAAATTGTAATATGTGTTCCTTAAAGACTTAAATTAAGTGCGTTTAAATGAGAAAATATATCTGATAGATATGCTAAAGTAGCCAACCAAGAATAATCATTCACGCGTTCACTCAACGAAAATGATTTATGTTCGATAAAAAATAATCTTACCTCATCTTTCAATTCAAATAGACGAGAGAGCACTTTATTTACCTCGAGATAACCAACGAATTTCAGAATGCAACAGAAGTTGATAATGTTCACTAGCCATGTCTTTGCAAAGTTGTTCGAAAATTCTTGAATTCAATGATTTTGCTTTTATAAAGTTCACAATTTTTACAGCATCGTCCAAAACTGTTCTCAAATGTATTGGTATTTTTTTGGAAACTATGGCTTCGTGATGAATGCAACAATGATGCCATGTGACTGATGGTATGATATTTCTAATCCGTGCAATTAATCCAGTAAATTTTCCTGACATTGCTCGAGCACCATCTGTACTAACTCCTACACATTTAGTCTATTCAATTTCATTCGCTATAATAAATTCATTAATTTTACAAAATATTTCCTCTGCCGTGGTGTGTACTACAGTGGTTACGAATAAAATGTCTTCAGAAATGACATTATCGTATTCGTATCTTACATAACACAGTAATACTGATTTATTAGTTATATCGGTACTTTCATCAAGTTGGAGACTAAAGTAGTCACTTTTATTAATTCTTTTCAACAACTGCTTTTTAATATTTCCTGATAAACGATCAATTCGTTTTTTTATTGTATCATTTGACAATGCAATTTTATTTAAGCTATTTGCAGCTTCTTCGCCGATCATTGCAGAAACCATAGCTTTCGCAGCAGGTAATATCAAGTCCTCTGCGATCGTGTGAGGTTTCCCTGATTTCCCAAACTATGAACGATGCTTTTACGGCGCTTTCATTTGTACAATCAGTTGCAGTTTTTTTAATAAATTTCATATTTTTTCTCAATTCTTGCTCTTTATTTTTAAAAAAACCAATGGATTTCATGGCATGTTCTTTATGCTTAGTTTCGAGGTGTCTTTTTAGTTTTGATGGTTTTAAAACCTCGTTTGATAATACCTCAAAACATACCACACATTGAGGTTTTGGTTCTTCTTCAGATCCGTTGGACGTGAAACCCATTGATAAATAATAACTATCATACTTACGAAGTTTTGTTGACTTTTCTTTACTCGTACACGGAGTTTTTTCATCATCAACGTCAGAATTCTTCCTTTTTAAATTTAACCAACGTTCCATTTAAACTAAAAAGGCTAATGTCTTTAAGATGATTTGAAAAAAAATCACGTATTAATTTAAATTATGTAGGTATAAAACTGATCAACTGCACTTATTGGTAGTAAATATACGACTGTCGAGTGCCGACTTCAATGCTATATGCCTATAAAATTCGTATGAACAAGAAACTGATAAATAAATATTAATAATAAAATTATTAGGTTTAGATACTTAATTGTATCGAATTCCACATTATAATCGGTGTAATAAAGATAAGATAGGTTTACCTATCTCTTACAATATAAGATATATTTTATAATTTTATATGATACAAAAATAATAATCGAAAAATATTGTAATAATACACTCATGTCACAAATTGACTTATGTTAGGTGGTAAAGTTGCCGCGGACCCCCAATATGAGTGTTGCGGACTCCCAGGGGGCCGCGGACCACAGGTTAAGAACTGCTGATCTATATGATTTATTAGGTCTATAGGTGGTTTGTGCCGTCATGGTCACACTCTTTGTGTTGCACAAATTTATAGAATGACCCCTGTCATAAGATATATACATGTAAAAAATAAAATAAAAATGTGGTCGCAGTCATTCATTTGTTTGATGCATGAGTATAAAGTTATCCAATATACATTTATCAAAACTACGGTTTTAACTCATGAAATATAAGCATTTTTTTTAGTATAAAAAAGTGTGTAATCCTTTTTCACAACAAAAAAGAAAAATAAGAATCCATTTGCATTAAAATATGGTTTGAAACTATTGTAATTTCAACTAAACTATAATAAATGTTAAGTATCATTATATAGTAATAAAAAAATCCATAAACTGTAATGATTGTAATAAGTACTGATCCAATGTAGAAACTGCATGAATAAAAATTGTATTTATTAATTTCATAATAGCATATAGATTCCTTTAAGTATAAATTGAATTGTTAGTAATAGTTCAAAAAATATATTTTGTATACTCACACATGGCTTAGTAATAAAGTACCTAATTTTCCAGCGTATCTCTCTAAGTTCTAGCTATAACCAGTTAAAGTTTTTCTCCATTTGGGTCTGGAATTGACACACTCTGTTCCTGTAATGTTGCACTTGGTTTCGTTAATGTTACATTATCTTCTGAAGCGTTTTTATCGTGTTCCGTCGATATTACATTTTCTTTTGGAGCTTTTTTATCGGGTTCTGATATTTGCTTAGATTCCATTGCCACAATAGACTTCTGTGTTTGTGAATTAGGGTCTAACGTTACTGAATTTGATTCTTGTAAAGGTGCAATAAGGTCCACCAACGCGTCAGTATGTTCTGTGAAATTTTCATCAGGTTCTTTTGTTTCAATTACATCTAGTGTTTGTTCAATAGAGTTGAGCGCTTCTTCATTAGGTTCTGTTGATGATACCGTGGGTTTTGATACTGCTGCACTCAGTTCTGTCGTTTCAATGGAATCTGGTGTTTCTACAATAGAGTTGAGTGCTTCTTCATTAGGTTCTGTTGATGATACCGTGGGCTTTAATGCTGCTGCACTCAGTTCTATCGCTGCACTAGGTTCTGACGCTACATTTGCTTCCGGCATTGTTACATTAAGTTTAGTTAGTGGTTGGCTAGGTTCTGTCACTTCATTAAGTTCTGGTGTTTCTACATTAGAGTTTTGAACTGCTACATTTGTTTCTTGCTTTAGTGTAGTAGAACTCATAGCTGCATCAGGTTCCGTCGTTTGAATAGAACGCGGAACTGAAACACTAGGAGTTAGTGCCCCTGCTCCGAATTGTCCTAGTTTGAAGGGTAATATCGTTTGGTTTTTTAACCATGATGTTTGTGGTTGAATTTTAGTTGCTTCAGTGTACTGCCAATAGCAATGCAACATCGTCATGTACATTAATTCGTACACGATAACTGTATTAAAATCATTATATAGTTATTAACAAAACTCAATAAAACTATTAATTTAAAATACTTGATACTTTTAGGTTTCGTTTGTGCAAAATAAATTTAAAAAAAGTTAATATATTTTAGAATTTTATTGAAGCTAATTATTAATTATTTATTATATAGGTACAACTATATACTTACCAAGAATATTTTTTAAAAATTGAAAATATCTGACTGGAGCCCAATTCGAACTAACAAAATATACAAAAATGTATAAGCACATACCTAAGATTATATGTTATCTAAGAAAACTAATACACCAATAGTAATAAACAAAGCAACAATATAAACTTACTTATAGTTACGGAAAAAAAGATTAAATATGTCCAAAATACATCCAATTCCTGTTATGCTTAATGAGTTATGGATGTGATTGGTTATTCCCTAAACAATATTATAAAATAGGTAATGGTTTGTTCAAATAATACAATACTATTACCTATACATAAGTTGCTGTTAATTTTATTTCATACGCATTACATTAATTATAAATGGTATTAACTTAACCCTGAAATGCAGAAGTTGCTTGTTGGCAACAATCATTATAATATTATTTAATAGGTATCTAAAATACAACATGTCAAAATATAAATACTAGGTACCCTAAGATAGCATATAATATTTATTTTATAATATATATGATATTATTGAAATGATTAATTTGTTGATTGCTATACTATTATAATTTTTTTTTTACCGAAATTCAGGCATCTCGCGCAAGATAACTTCCAATACCAAAAATTCTTATTGCTTAAACCATTTTATGATTTATTTTATAATTCTTATTAATTAAGTCTAATTGATGACAAGGCAAATATTGAAGAAAGTATTAGAGAAATAGAAATTCCGCAAACAAAACAATTTTTAGGGATTCAAATCTCAAACAAACTAGAAAAATGAAAAAAGATCAAAATCAAACTGTACACCACGATAAGTGATGCCAAAACTTCATCAAGTGAATGCACTACAAACAATATTTTTAAGTGTCTGAGTAAAGAAGTTTCTTTCTTAAAGCAAATACTAAACAATTATCAAAAAGCAAAGACAACCTTCTTGGAAAAATTTGTCATCAGATTCGAAAATAGCCCAAATACAAAGAAAATTGTTAATAAAACCAACTACTACTGAAAAAGAAAGAGGTATTAAGACCCTGAAAAAAGATACATTAGTACAAAATATCCAATTGAATTTTGACCATATTAATAATTTTTAAAGTATTTGTATTTTATTGTAATTTTATGAACTATAAAAACATACTTTGGAATTTGTAAATTTTTAATCAACCAAGTAGTCAACCGGAAACAAAATTAAATACAAAAAAACCGGAGGAATGAAAAAAAAAAACAGCAATAAGAAAATGTTGGTATCGGAAATTAGCTTTTCGCGTTACTACTGTTTTTCTGATTACGATAAATCAGTGTTATTACTAGGGCTTGGATTTGAATGCATTTCCATCTATGTTTTGAAATATGTTTCACGATGTTTTTCAAGCTATAAATGTGTTTCAAGTACTCCGTGTCTAACCACAAAATTTTTTTGGGGCATTTTTTGCAATTAAGCGAATTTTAAATTTTT
Source organism: Rhopalosiphum maidis (assembly GCF_003676215.2). Lineage (NCBI taxonomy): Eukaryota > Metazoa > Arthropoda > Insecta > Hemiptera > Aphididae > Rhopalosiphum > Rhopalosiphum maidis. The sequence goes on from NC_040879.1 coordinate 49,527,677, forward strand.
CAGGGAATTTTTCATTTTTTAGGACTTTTTTGACATATTTCTCCTATTACAATAAATAATCAAAACAATCCGTTAGATTCTATAACAATAAGTACACTGTCGCTGAAAGAGGTGTGTTGAAATTATTTCGACGAAGAAGATATATTAAATGGATTTTTGAATAAGAATTAATTAATTGTTTTGGAATAATTTGGTTGATTGATAAAAATGCTGTTATACTCGTATAAATTAAAAATTACTAGAATAATTTTATAAATTAAAATGTAATGCATGACAACTTTTATGACCTAGTGCACCTATACATTAAATATGCCGTTATGATATGTTACATTTCAAAAACTTTATACTTCGTCTTGTAAATAACAATTCGTCATATTAGACCAGTGGTTCTCAAACTTTTTTATGTATCACTTAGGCATATTACCAATCAGTCGCGTACCACTAATAACTAAAAATAGAACGATCCAAATTCCAAATTGTACAGTTACATACATTTATTTTAAATAATAAGGCAGTAAAATACTACAACTACAGTATAATTATTTTTTTTTAAATAAGATATGAATTAAATAATAATAATAATAATAATTGAATGGGTTTATTATCCAAAAACGGCTCTCCACGTATCAACATATAGATGTTATAAATTATTATTTTCTAAGTGTGAATGTATTGCTTACAGTTAACAAATTAAAATACTTGTTTTCGAGAGACTTAAATAATCCAAAAAAAAAAACGTTTTAATTAGTTTTTCTTCAATTAAGTGTAATATAATAATAATAATAATAAAATATCTTTGCCATAGTTTTAAATACATTTCTTCTGTATATACCTTAGATTTACTACGTTATCTAATAATTCATAAAATATACGTAAATGTAGACTTATATACTCCACCACATAACAAAAAAGAAATAATTATCAACCATTAATCTAGATCGTAAATACTATAGGACTTATAATAATAGAATAATAATAATAATAAAGGAATTGATCACAATTCATAGTTTGCCTACGTAGGAACCAGACTGTTTCAGATGACATTTCAAAGTTAGAACGTGCACCTTCACGCAAATTTTTGCTAGATTTTATATTTTAGAACTTCAAACGTTTTTGAATTATTATATTTTTTTTACTAGAAACTATTGAATTAAATCGTATTTTGAGCCTTAGAAAATATCGAGTTATTTTGAATATATTACCTCATCTTTGTAACGTATGAGGGCTGCTACAATTCTATTTTTAAGATATGTATTAAGATTCATAAATAGACAAAAATATGTTAAGACATAATTTTGAATATTCAAGACCCACTCCAACCTTGAATGTATTCAACTATAAGGTTGAACATGTTTCACATAAAGGCAATAAATTACCATTAATATTGCTCCAATGGCGTAAATGGCTCCAACGTAGTGAATTCGATTCATCATGTTCATAAATGTCATCACCTTGTGTAACGTTACAAAATATACGTGTGGGTTAGAATTCAAAGTCACTATACGAAGCAAATTAATCAAATGTATAATATACCAGTGTTTCCCAACCTATTTGTAATGGCAACCCACAAATGTATTGTTTGTTGGGTACGAGAACCTTCTCTAAAAAAATATGTTATCATAGAGTAAGTATTATTGATAATCATTTTTGATTTCGATCATACAAAAGTGTCCTTAACGCCATTTCTAACAAAAACAAGGTAACATTCGAATTCCAGTGTTGGAGGTATATTCAACGTTTTATGCAAAAAAAGATACTCAGACATTCCCCGGCGTACAAAGAGGCTTGTTAATTTTACGATTTATGTGAGAAAGGGCCTTATCCCTGGACTATGGTCCCTTTTTACATGAATTTACCTAATTTCCATTGCTGTAGCTAGTCTAATTTATCAATTGTTCTTTATTTCGTTCATTTTATTACCATGTCTTTTACTATTAATTGATATAATATCGATAAAAACATTTTGCCTGCTCATTTGTATAACTGATGTTCTGTTTATTAAATGTTATTATTTAATGATAATGATAAATGAGTTCTATATTGTATTTTGTAACATGTTACAAAATAAGATAAAATAATAATTGTACATCCATAAGTCATAATAAACGAAGACTACATTATGTTATTGCTATTTATGATTTCGTGTAAATTACATTATTTTGACAAGAACCTGACTTTTCTTTAGCACATTTTTTTTTCATTTATGCAAAAAAGGACCTTAATCCAATTAATTTTTATTAAAATCAAATTAAAATGATAAGGAACCCTTTTTGCACGAACCAAATATTTTATTATAAGCGATTTTGTCATTGAATTTTAATATAATGATTATTTTTTAATTAAAATATTTAGAAATAAGTGTTTAATCATAGACTAAAATTTTTCGTTTATATTTATTCATATAATCTCGATGTACTGTTCATAAGCCAATAAGCAGTGTTGGGATTTATCTAGATGAAAATATTTATCTTTATATTCATATTAGTTATATTTTCCGATCGGTAGTGGCGACAGAAAAACACAACAGTTTATATAATATATATTTAATAATGATAGCGTATTTCTGCGAATACAGTTTAATTATAGTTATGCATATATTACTACGTATAATATTATATATATATCCCTTGGAATTGCCCATGAGAACATACGGGTTTGTCTCGTACACGGCACGCAGACGTGGATTGTACAACTGCAGCTATATATATTATTATTGTCATTTGTCGTTCTCTAATGTTCTTGTTGTTACCAAGGTTTCTACCTATCCTTATTTCAGATTTTGACTAGTGATATCTAAAATATTTAAGTATGAAGCGGTTTTTGACTGAAATATCTGTGAATAATATAAAAAACCTAAGTGTATCAACTTCATTTGGTTTAGCAGAATTATCTGTATTCAGACCATTTTGATAATGGGGTAAGAATTGTGCAAACGGTTCATCCTCGTGAGGCGATAACACAAGGAAAAAAATTAGCCCATTTTGATGATGCTCATACACTAGCACACTACCGACAGTAATTGATCCTCATGGTACTGAGCAAATAAAACATACTATAAATTTAGCTGATCATTATTTATTTGACGGTAAATTTTAAATTTTAATTGCAAAATGTATATACTACCAAAAATGGGTTTTTGGGGGGAGATATAAATACTTTAATAGACATATTTAGTCAACACATATATTTATATTTTTACATACAATATGTTGTATTGCGTACAAAATTTAGTCTCTGTGGTTTTTTTCTTTTTTTTTTTGGGGGGGGGGGTGTATGACCTTTATTCCCTCCTAAGATACGCCACTGATAAATGGTATTTAATCTAGTGGTTCTTTCCACATTGGGAAGTTTCTGACAAAGCCACTGCATGTCTACATAGATTTTTCATAATATAAAAAAAAAAATACAAAAATATGCTTATCTATTTTTTTTATCTAGATAATATTTTAGTTATCTATTCCCAACACTGCCTATAAGACAACAATTTTTTCATACTTACAATACAATTATATAAGTTACTAAAAATATATTTATATAAATTGTAAATCTGTGACCTACATTGTACCATACTGGTTAAATTTCACATTATTATTATACGTAAAGGTAACAAATAATAAATAAACAGTCATCGATTTACGGCTAAAATTATTTTCATATATTTATTTAAATTTGTATAATATATATATATATATATTATAATCGAAATAGTTGCCTCGTTAGTTAACAAAAACCGCAAGTCGCGACCTATAAAAAATATTTCACGTCCCATAAGGTTGGGAAACACAGTAGTATACGGTAAGACAATTTTATGTTTTGTTATAAATATTGTACTTACCAAACAAATCACTGTTGAAAGCAGAGTGTATTTTTGAATAGAAGCATTTTTAACAGTAAACTGAATCTTAACCATAATTGTTATAAAATCAACGTATTAAAAAAAATAATTAGTTACTTGCTGTATTTTTTTTTAAACATAATAATTGTTTCGATTTGTTTATAAAAAAAAGTAAATCTTGGTAGTTACGGTTAGTATGTAAATATTTTAATAACTACAATTATTCAAGCCTATTATTAAATAACTTTTTTTTAAATGTATTTAGGTAATGATCATCGTTTTGAGATTGAAGCACAACAACAAAGCGCTGTTACCACGTCCACGATGGCTGATCAAGCAACACCACAGATCCCACGTTAGTGGCAGGTGCTTCGCAACTTCGTGTGGCTCCAGTAAGCACCCGGGACGTTGACCCGTGGCCTTGCGCACGACGCCAACCAAAATTGTACTACATTAACGTCTTCGCCTTCGCTTCAAAATTTATACGACTATTAAAAATCAACTTTGACATCTTTTCGGCCTCTTAAAAATTCACACGCAACAGTCAAGAACTCAACTTTTGATCTATTTCAGGAACTTCAATAAAATTTTCCGACCAACATTGCAACCACCATGTACTCTGCATACATGTTAAATTACTTTTTCTAGTATCACACCTTTAGCCTTAACTTTTACACTTCAAAATAATTTATATAAAGAGTAGAGAGAAGCAGGAAGAGAACTATTTATAACACAAAATAAATTAAAGTATTTCTATATTATCTTAATTTTTATTTTATTTTAATAAGATCACATTATTTAATATGTGATATGTATTGTCTAACTTTTGTTGTATTATGGGAAAAATAATAAAAGTCAAGAAGAGGAATCAATTAAACAGTTTTGTTTAAAAACACAACAAAACAAACAAATTTTAGGTGAAATAATACGTATAACAGAACACCATATCCAACAAACAACCAAAATGATAAAAACACATAACATATACACAAAGACCATACAGAATTACGGAGGTTATCATAAACCCAACATTAGACAATTAATCATGGAGAAACCAGATGATAAAGATAACACCATACACAGTGTTAAAGAAGAAATAAATGAAGATGATGACAGGACAAAAAATTGGAAACAGATCGGTCAGTCATAGACCCCCTCTAAAACAAATATCAAGTTTAACAAAAAAGTAAAATCTCCGCCAGACAAGTTAAATCTATTAAAATCGGAAGATTTAATAAAGGACGAAGATTTTGACATCACTAAAGTAAAGACACAACAGATGGGATGTCCATATATAAAAATATTTATAAATAACAAAGAATACGAAATGTTAGTAGATTCGGGAGCAGAGATGTGTGCAATATCTGAAGAATACTACGATAAAATAGTAAAAGATAATACAGGGTGCGGCGTAATGGACTCCCATATTTCAAATAATCATTAGCGCGTAATTAAACTGATTAGATTAAAGTGGTTTATTTCGCTAGATTAGATTATTAATAAGGTTTTTAGTCGTCACCATGCCGTGGTCTGGTGAACAACGTGGTTTCGTTATTGAGGCATTTTTCAAAAACGCTGAATGTGTGATTGCGACACAGAGAGCATTTCGCACTCGGTTCAGTTTGAATCCAAACGAAAGTGTCCCTGATCGGAAAACGATTTTGAATTGGGTACAAAATTTAAGAGCAACGGGATCTGCAATGCCTAAAAAACCGGTTGGACGTCCCAAGTCCGTGAGAACACCGGAAAACATTGCCGCAGTAAGAACATCGATAGAGCAGTCTCCGTCACGTTCTGCTCGGAAACATACCTCTGCTCTCGGGATATCGGATCGGACGGTAAGGCGAATTTTGCACTGTGATCTTAAATTACACCCATATAAGATTATGGTAACTCAGGAATTAAGTCCAACAGATTGGGGAAAACGAAAAGATTGCTGTAATGCAATCCTTACAGTTGTGCCTCCCAACGGTATTGTGTGGAGTAGCGACGAAGCACATTTCCACATTTCTGGCACAGTGAACAAACAAAATTTTCGTTATTGGGCAGCTGAAAACCCTCTAAAAATACACCAACGACCTCTTCATAGTCCTAAAGTAACAGTTTGGTGTGCTTTGTCCTTGGTAGGCATCGTCAGGCCTTATTTTTTTGAAGAGGGTGGTGTTACAGTTACTGTGACTTCCAACCGGTACTGCGAGATGTTGGAGAACTTTTTACGCCCGAAAATCGAAGAGTACGAAAATAATGATGTCTTCTGGTTTCAACAGGATGGGGCCACAGCTCATACAGCCCGTTGTTCTCGTGCTGTATTGCAAAAAATGTTTCCTGGTCGCTTGATCTCCTTAAGGGAAAACATTACATGGCCTCCTCGCTCCCCTGATTTGAGCCCATGTGATTGTTTCTTATGGAGATACCTCAAAGCTGAAGTTTTAAAACATCGACCAAGAACCATTGAAGAACTAAAAGAGGCCATCCGTCAAGAAATCTCCGTGATTCCACTTGATATGCTGGCGAAAGTGATGAAAAATTTTCGAGAACGGCTCCATATGTGCGTTGCTCGTCAAGGCAATCATTTAGACGATATAATTTTTAAAAAATAATTAAAAAAAAACCTTATATAATATAGTTTTTAAAAATAAAAATTTTTTTTCTTTATCTTGTATCGTTTTTTTTTAATTCACTTAGGAAATGTGGGAGTCCATTATGCCGCACCAATAATACCGTTCACCGGATTAAGTATACACGACACAATAGGTTAAAAAACCTATAAAAGTAAATAAGCAAATTCTAATACCAATAGAAATAGAAAAAGAACGAATATAAACACCATTTATTGTAATAAACAATTTAAATGAAAAGAGTATATTAACTAGAAACATAATGGATTTTAATAATGATAGTAACCTATACATATTATATAGTTCTACCATATGTGCTTACCTTTCTATACATTGCCATGAAAGAATATTGTAGATATAATGCTAAGTCCACACAATTTGCTTTCAGTTGTTTATGTGGCTTCGAACCAAGTTTTCCAATCCTAAATAAAAAACCAGATTTCGTTAAACTTCGAAGTTAGTTCAAACCGTTGAGTGATGATCTACCCAGTCCACTAGCTTCGAACAGTATTAATTTATAATTATAAAATATTTATATTTATACTTAATTATTCCATAATAATTAACGGTGTGGAATCGGTTACCATATTTTCGAACAGCAGTGAATATCTATGTATTATGAAATCAATAACGTTGCATAAAATATGAATACCCATTTTTATTCACATAAACATGTAAGGCGCAAGGCCCTGGGCGTGGGCCCTACACAGACCGGTTGCTGCGGGGCCTGTAATTTGTAGCGGCGACCGTTATGTACCGTGTGAATTTTGTGCCACGTAAAGCCCCATCTGACTTTTTTCCATTAATTTAATTATTCTGAAATTTAAAAGGTATTTATCTGCACGAGTCAGTAAGCGACGTTTTTTTATTTGATAACAATTTTAATAAAATGTATTTGTTTATTAAAAAAAAATTATTATTTCTTCTTCAATTAACGAAATAATGACAAATAAAATAATTAATTTATAATATTTATTACAGAAGATTCGTTTGTATGTGAATTATATGAATATTTTCATACCCTTCATGGTCAATATATCTGCATGCGCTATAAATACTAAATACGTATTATAAAATGTTGCGCCCAGAGGTTTATCCTGATTAGCACTTGAGTATTCGGGAGTTACATGACCGGTCATTGAATAATTGTTTCTTCGCAGGTCATAAACTTCAACGAAACATAGTGGAATTTTAACCTGTTTTCGTATCCATGAATATACATTTATCACTGACATCTATAAGATGTATCGCCTATATTCTTCTGGAGTACCAACAATTCCAATAAGTATTATTGGCGAACGTCACCGCACTACACGTTACGACAATACGGTTGGTTAAAACAAGTTGACTGCCATGAGCATCATATTTGGTGCTCAGCCGTTTTTTCTCCACAAGTACCCGTAAGCATTTAGAGCCACTGGATTTGGATCCTTCAGTCGGATCTGTTGCTCTATCACTCGAATTCTGCTTGCCTCTCGGGAGAAAACCTCCGAATATCGGCATAGGACTTCTTCAACACGCATACTGTACACGCCTTCCGGTAAAACTGCGGTTGTTTAAGTCCACTCCAACTATTACCGGAGTTACTGGATTTCTCCAACTCACGGAAACTTCTCTTACTTTTCAGATGGATTATACAACCATTATAGTCCCAAGCGATTTGTTACTCCTTGAGGAAATCATGATGCAGGTCCTCTAACACTGAGGCCCTGAAACTCACCTCCAAATCCACTATCCGAGCCCGAAATTCGGAAAACTCAGTAATTTCTCGGGTTCTTCCGTCCGCCATCCAGTTTTTCGATTAAACTTCTTTATCACCCACGGTATGACATTAGTCCTCGCCGCTTGGGTCAGTAACGCTACTACTGCCGCGAGTGCAATCTCAAGTTCTATAGTCGATACCGGAACATCCGATACCCTAGTTTTCCCTGTTGACACCGTTGTGGTTCAACAATCCGGAGGCTCAATGGTTTTCACCGGATAACTTCTCACTCTGATTAGGAAATGTGCTTATTTAATTTCCCTAAAATTAGCACTTATAATAATGCGTTCCACGAACGTGGATCAAACAAGACTGCCGACTTGACCGGTCACGTGTCGTGCTCTTGCGAAATTAGATAAGCAGCGGCGGTCGTTGCGATAACGACCGTGATAATAGCATCTTCAATAAAATTTCCGACCAATCGACATCTCAACTGCAATCAACACAGAGCCATAGCCCGACAACGAAAACGACATCCATCGCTCACCGAACCCAACTACGCAGCTCACACAGAGATCATCGACTCCAAATCAGGTCAATTTTTTCCTTTACCTAGGGGAAGTAATGTAGTGACACCGTATTATCACCACTTTACTGGTCAAACCACCCGACCAACGATTCTCACATTTTATACGTGATTTTTACTTTTTTACATTGTATTCGTTCTCAATATTTTGAGTTATATTCTTTTTTATATTTTTATCTGTATGCGACAATAGTAAATTTTATAAATGTATTTATCGACGCGACGCAGTGATCTTGCCCCCCACTCTTGTGGGTTACCACAATATTTCCTTCCTTCGCCTCCCCCCCCTGTCGTACATTGGTAGCACCGACCGCCACGGTCCCGCTCGCTTTCTCTCACAACTACACGGACCACGGAACATGCACGCTCGCCAACGCAAATTTCAATGTTTCGTTGAAATTCATTTCTTTAGGTATTTTTGAGTCCATTTTGATGATGCGTATAACGATAATGTTGTTTTTTATGTTTCAGTTTCCTTCATCCGAAGAAGAATGGAAAGAAGTAGCAAAAATGTATGAATAACGATGGAACTTCCCTCATTGTCTTGATGCGATAGATAGGAAGCACATAGCGATTGTTCCACCGGCTAATAGTGGATCGTATTATTTTAACTATAAAGGACATTATAGTTTGTTTCTTATGGCAATTGTTAATGCAAAATACCAATTCATGTACATGGACGTTGGTATGAATGGTAGACATTCCGATGGAGGGATACTACAAAATACTGTATTTTTTGAAAAATTAGAAAATGAAGAATTACATATTCCAAGCAGTGAAACGTTAATTGGAACAAACAGAAATTTGCCATATGTATTTGTGGTAGACGATACGTTCCCATTACGTCCCGACATGATAAAACCGTTTCGGAAGGCCGATTTAATATCACAAGAAAAAAAAATCATGAATTACTGATTATCTCGTGCCAAGCGCGTAGTAGAAAACGAAAACGCTTTTGGGATAATGGCATTTCGATTTCGGATATTTTATACTAATATAAATTAGAACCAAAAAATATCGATGAAGTAGTTAAAGTTTCCTGTGTATTGCATAACTTCTTAATTGAACACTCAAATAAGTCTTATGCACCTCACGAATGTTTCTATCGAGAGAATTCTGAAAACGGAACTATAATTTCTGAAGGATATAATACACAGAATAGTACAATGGAAAACTTAGAAAGAAGAAACTCAGGGAATACTTTGAACACCGCAAAGATTGTCCGAGAAAATTTTATGAATTATTTCAATCAGGAGGGAACAGTACTATGGCAGGATAATTATGTTAGTTGAATTAAAATTTTTAAAATTATTAATAAAATATTATTATAATGATTTATCATTTACTTTAAGATTAATTAACTTATTTTAAATAATTCTGTGTTTTTGTGTAATATCAATAATAATGTTTTATTCGACTAAGTAAAAATAAAAAAAAAAATTAATTTAAAAATATTATGGACTAAGAATTCCGACTAAGTGCTCTGAACTGAATACAAAAAAAATCAGTGAAACGGTAAATACTTTTGCAAAAGAATGGCTAAATGACATCAAGGGATCTACTGATGATTTTATAGCTGAGATGACCATGTGGCACAGGTAACAAAATATTTAATTTCTTATACATAAAAATATTGTTTGTGATCTATATTAAAACATAAAATTCATTGTTGTTTCAAACATTGTTTAAATATATCAAAAGATAAACGGTCGAAAACATTTATTGAGACTCTCAACAATTGTAATTCTGCATTATATTCATCACACATTTTTGCAGATTGGTGCAATTCTAACCGTTCCTGTGGCAACAAGCGAACGGTCTTTTTCTTGTCTTCGAAGATTGAAAACATATCTGCGCAACAAGACTGGTGAGGAGCGATTAAATGGATTGATTCTATTAAACTTTTACAGAGACGGGGAAGTGACTTGTGAAGAGGTCATTGATATAATGGCAAAAAAACCAAGACGTATAGATCTTGTTTTATAATTTAAATTGAATTGACAAATTTTAATAATTAATTTTTAATCTATGATATGTAATATGTATAGTGTAAGTGCCTAAAATAAATAGTTTAAGTGTAATACAGTATGAATAATATGATATTAATGAATACCTACTTTAAATTTTTTCAAAATTTTTCCTGCGTTCACCCCTGTTTAAAGGATATCATGGAATATACAAATATTTTATCAAAATATTTACAATCTGTAAATATTAATCATGCCACTGTTATTGACATGTCTAATAGTACTATAAATATACTTAAAAAAATGCAATCAAAAATTGAATGTAATAATAAATGGAATGAGGCAATGGAGATGATTAAAACAAATAACATTGATTCTCCCAAAATACCTCGAAAAAAAAAACGTTCCGTGTAAGCAAGGTGGTGGCGAAAAGGGACCACAAACTTCGAATTTAAAAGAATATTATCGTATTTAAATTTACTATCCAGTTTTATATATTATAATTAGAGAAATGCAACAACGTTTTCAAAAAAACCAACTAGATATATTAAATGGATTAAAAGAAGTAATAGTCAATGATAATCCACTATATGAAGCATAAAATATTGTTTGTAACACCTACAACTTTGATTTAAAACATCTGAATACTGAAATCGAAGTTTATAATAGAATGTTCAAGTTGAAGCACTCCAACGTAGAAACAGCTAGTATTATGGTAAAGAAAATAGAATTTAATAAGAATGATGATTTACAAAACGTATTTCCGATTTTAACATCAATTATTCATATATTTCTTACTATACCCACTACAACTGCCAGCTGTGAAAGATAATTTTCGTGTTTAAAGAGACTTAAAACTTATTGAGGACCACAATGGGTCAAAAACGATTAAGTAATCTTGCTACGTTACAAATTGAAAAAAAAAGAATTATCAATATAGAAGAAGTCATTGATGAAATCAACAATAATGCCACTGTGAATAGCCAAAAATTAAGTTAAAAATTATGAATACCTATTGTAAATTATAATATAATTAAATAATAACATCTATTGAATATACTTTATTTATAGTTTTAATGCTTTTTTTTTAAATTTAAAAGAAAAATGGAATCCTCCTTCAGGCTTAAGATCAGGGGAGAAGAGAGGTATATGCATATTTGAATATCTATAGTCACTTAAAAAAAATTGCAACACCAAAAATGTTTACCAAATTACGCCACTGTTACAAGATACCAACTAATAAATATATATAATTATACATATTTGTCATAAATTATGTATACTCTTGTAAATTGTTGTGTTGGTTGTTTATTAATTTTATTGCTTATTTATTCTGTTGAACATTGATGGTTAATGGTAATTCAGTTTATTATTATATATATTACATTCAGTTTTAAAGTCCACATTCGATCCACATAACTATCGGTCTTTCTCTTATCTTCGGGCTAAATGTAAACGTGAATCTAGGAAATACTAGACTTTTTTGAACGAACTTAATCCTCTCTAGCTCGCTGTCCTAATAAATTCTGCGACTCTGTCCGTAAAAACCGTACTACCAGCGTAATTCCCAGTTTCTCTAGTACTAATAAACAAGAAATTGTTGATTATTTTGCCTCTCATATCAGCACTGTTTACTCATCTACCCACAGTATCCTGGACACTAACGGAGTCCCTAAGTATTCCTTTCTTCGACTTACCTCACAAAACTTACTTTTCCTTGGATGATGTGCTTTTTAAGTTATACTCCCTACGTGGAGTGTCTTCAGTTGACTCTGACGGTATTCCGGGGGATTATCTCTATCAGCTTAGGCAAGTTATCTCCTTTCCGATATGGTTGCTTTTTTAGTGATCACTTGATGAAGGTGTTTTTCCTAGAATTTGAAAAATCAGCCACTTTACTCATGTTTTTAAATCTCGTCAAGCATCGGACATAAAGAACTACCGACCAATATCTATTCTTTCTCACTTATCAAAAGTTATTGAATCTCTAGTGTTGGACAATATTATGTTCTTTCAATCAGGTTCTGATTGACAATTAACACGGTTTCCATCCAGGGCATTCAAGTGGAACTTACAACGTTACTTTCTCTAAATACATTTAAAATGCCTTTTAATTTGATTCCCGAGTTAACGTAATTTATACAGATTTTACTTAGGATTTTACAATGGCTCAAGCTCTTAGGCTCTAAATCTCGTATATTTATAGCCATGTCTGGTGTCCCTCAGGGAGAACAATTTCTCCAATCCTATTATCAATATTCATAAATAGTGTCTCGAATGTCCCCGCCATAACAAACTTCTGTGTTTTGCTGAAGATTTTTCTTAAAATTGATGTCCTGAACGATTGTTTAAACTTGCAAGATGATTTAGACAGATTTGTTAAGTGGGCTGAAGTTATCGGGTTATCTCATAACATTAACAAATGTACATCTATGTCATTCACCAGACGTCGCATTCCTTGTATCTTCTCCTATTCAATTAATGGAACCCTCCTTACTCAGGTTGATAGTGAAGTTAGCGATCTTGGCTTCATCCTTGTTCTTTCACTGTACCCTAGAGCCCACATTGGCCACATTATATACAAAGCAAATAAAGTATTAGGCTTCATAAAGGAATTTAAATTGTCAAGATCCCTAAAGACATTATACTGTGCATGACTCAGACTGATTAAGTACGGTTCCGTGGTGTAGAACCCTCGCCTGATTGTACACAGCCAACAAATCGAGCGTGTCCAGTGCAAATTTCTCAGTTTTGCAGGTTTCAATTTAAATATTGCCCATAACTTAACCTAACCTCATGATTATGTCCCGATACTCTAAAACTTGAATTTACTATCTCTAGCTGATCGCCGTATTGCCCGTGACCTAACTTTCTTTCAGAATATCATACGTGGTAAAATTGATTCTCTCTCTCCTTCAACACATAAGTGTGTTATATATATGTAAAATATCTAAACAATAGATATAGTAGAAATTTTTTCATTATAGAATGGTAATCGAGTGTCTAGAAATCGGTCACTATAATAGGCGATGAAGTATCATTGATAATAAAAACCACGTTAATTTTTAAGATTTTTAGTACGTAGAAATAATAATAACATTTTATTGTCGTTTCTATTATATTATTTTAGGTAAGTAATTTAAACATATAAAAACAATAATTAAAATGTATTAAACAATAAATCTATTATATTATTTGAGCAACACAAGAAATTGTTTATTATTATCGCCGCCTGCGTTATAATAAATGCATCTACATTAAACATCATATATGTATAATGATTAAATTAATACGTAACGAAAAAATAATATATATAAATATATTTTCAAATAATAAAAACTATAAATTATTGTTTTAATAAGATAACGAAACGACGGTAAGGTACACCCAGTGCCGCGGCGGACAACGGGTCAACTATTACGCGTTTTATAATATAAAATTCATTGTGTGATCATTGTACATTTACAACATAATTAGTCTATTTTTTTTTTTTATAAGCTATTTTGCTACGAGGTTGATTGCTTGAGTCATCAAACAGTAAACAGATGAGTACAGCCAAATTATATTATTGAATATTACACAAAAATAATAATAATATACTATATTTTATGTTTAATAAATAACCCTAACCTATCCTAACCCTAGGGAGTACCCAAAAGAAACCGAACTGATGTGTTGGGGAGAAGAGTAGTATTAGTATTACGTTTTCGCCGATGTGACAGTATACACATACTTCATAACAGTCATTATGCTAACTGCCGTGGCTATAGAATGTCGCCTTCAGTTAGTGTGATATTTTCTTTAAGTTGTTTTGCGTACTCGTTTTTTTAATGGCTGATTCGCATGAAAGTACTTTGAACATTGGAAAACAATTTTGGACAAGTGTCCAATGGAGAGTACTTTGAAGAAGATTAAATGTTTTTTTGTAAAAAAATTTAATAAATAACTTTGTACAAAAATAGTTTGGTTACTTTTGGGTACTTTTACGTATGTATAAATGTATTCTATACCTCAGTGTTTTTCAACCTGTGCGTCGCGGCTCCCAAAGGCGTCGCCGGTCATTATTAAGGGAACCGCGTTCGCAATAGTAACTAAAAATACAATTTCTGCGCACCAATACATATTACATTTTGGGTGTGTGAGACAAATCGGCCGTCGATAACCGTGTTTGCGATATCGAGTAATAGCATATTTCGATTACTATTTACATTTATTTGATGATATAATGCAACAAAAGCAAGCACAGCCGTCCCATTAAAAATAAAGTTAGATTAAAATTATTATAAATAATTTAAATTTGTTTATTTTTAAATATTCGTATGGGAGCCGTACATTTTATTTCAAAATCAAAAGGAGCCGTGGACCCGAAAAGGTTGACAACCACTGCTATACCTATTTAATTTATATTTAACTTACGTACTATGATTAAATTATTATTTAAAACGTATATTATTAGAGAACCTACTTTGACTATTACACCAAAAATTGTTTATGGATCAAAAACTTATTTTCTTGACACAGAAACGGGATCTAATTTAATTATTTAAAAATCCTACTTTACAAAGCCGAAGGAATTTGAGATGAGTTTCTGTTGTATATGCACACCCGCGCTCTGGCGGATTTTGCCGAACAAACAATAAATTAGGTTTTGTTCTTTTTCTCTTCACTTGTTTTCGTTTGCTGTCGCGTTCTCTTTATATTTTAAAAACTTATTAAATAAACATGTCTTGTTAATGTATATTTTACTTAAATAAATCAGCACTGAAATAAGGTGTTTCATTTACATTATTATGTGTTTCCAATTGCGGAGGCAAGAAACACAACAGTTTCTCATGTTAAAAATTAACGGTTTTGCATTTGGGTACATTGACCAAAATCAAGAGCATACTTTGAAAAGTTGTGGGCACAAACAATCTGTTTTAATGGCACAAATCCTGATGGTTTAATTATACATGCAATGGTGGTAACAGATGTTCGTTGTGAATGCTATTCAATTGCATTCTTATTGAGTATCTAATAGAAACGATGAAGTAGTGTTTAGTACGATACTTGAAACAATAAAAGTTCGAGTTGATTATCTGCACCAAAATTATAAAGAATATAATTTCAAGCAGATCTTATTTTAAAGGTTGAATGAAATATATGAGTCAAAAACTCTTTTGTACATGGTGTAGTAGGTTATCTATGTGCTGTAACCACTCAGTTGCTGTAAGACTTCTTTAACGAAGAAGGCGGTATCCGACCAAAATAGCGAAACAATAACCGCGAATGTAAAATCACGAAATTAAAAATAACGAATTTTAATAAAGAGCGAAAGTATACGATTAGGCATTTAGATAGGTTTTTTTAAATTTTTTAAAAAAACGATTAGGTTAGTGATAAATTATATGCTACACCATTTACCTAGTTATTAGTATTATAATTTGTAATTAACAAATTAAGTCTTTTAGCACAGTACTTGTACTTTTATTTTTCTGTGGTTGTTCTTCAGCATTATACTGTTCTCATTTCAATTCTTCTAAATTTTGAATTTTCTTTTTTCCGTCAATAAATTTCCATACAGTAGCATGGTTTCTTCCTAAAGAATATATAAGCTACACATTGACGCACTGCTGAACTACAACTATATTAACTTGTCTTAGCTCAAAGATAATACGTTTGACAATCTTATCTGGGTATATTTCCAATATTAAAATAGTTATAATAGTAACTATGATAGCACATTGGCGATAACCCGATACGAGAGGATGACTGACGTCAATGCGAATTTGTAATTTGGAACCACGTTTTTATGCAAAAACGCGGTTTTTACTACAATGGCGAAAAAAATTATCCAACATAAATAATAAAGAAAAATGAATATAGCTGTACGTAAAATACTGTGTGATTTATCAACAGAGTCGGATGTAGAGAAACTTAAAAATAAACTTATATACATTTCTTGAATGAACGAAGACTTACAAAAATACTTGTATTATTTTGTTCAATATTAGAGTATTCACATTTTTGAAATGAATGAGCAAGTTCCATCAATATACATATAAGTACCGATAAGTTTTCATCTCAGTATCATCTATCTAATGACTTAAACGTGATTTACGTTTATGTGGGGTGTCTAGTAATTGTTTTGCACATCGATTTGTTTCAATAATAAGTTTATTTATAATATTAGCTTTAAGAAATAAAGAATAAAAGTCGTATGGAATGCCAACAATTAACGTTTCATATATTTCAGAATTTACACCTACAGTAAGTCCATCAGGATTGTATAGAATGACACATCGTGCCATGTAATTAAATTTGCTATAAGCTACGCTGTTGGGTGTAGGTACATAAACACTCGATATCTGTAAATCTGTTCCATTGTTAAGTTGACCGGGATTCATAATATATATATATATATATTGAATAAATACAAGTGTACACTACATCGCATAGTAATGAAATAAAACGTCTATTAAACGATGGCCGGGAATATTTGTTCGAACACCAAAACCAAAACGCTATGTAAAAAATGACAAAAGAACGCTATTTGACACGGTGACTATAGAAAAGGCAAAGAGTACTATTGAGGAAACAAATTAATAAAACGCGCTCTGGTGGAAATTATTTGTATCTTTCGATTCGTGGTAGATTATTGTGATTATACTTGACTACTTGAGCACTAACCATTGTAGAGCCTTAATATTATACTAATGATTCATATTAAACACTGGTTTATTTTGTTTAATTCGTTCTATGTTTTACAAAAGTACATTAATTTTGTAAAAAGAAGCCAGATTACTTTGCAGTTTTCATGTTTTCCAAATATTACTTTCAAACCTGCTTAAAACGTCCTAAACTACGAGTAGATGTAATTCCGATTAAATTTGAATCATTTTAGATTTTAATACAGTTTCCATAATTATTTAAAATTAATTTTTCAAAATCAAAAATGTGAAATGAAATGAAATTTTTTTTAGTAGCTGTTTAAAAATCTTTAATTTAATATGTTACCAAAACATAATGCAGTATTTAATAACGATAACAATGTAGTAAATATTGGAAATGAACAATCACAAAACAATAATGGTGTATTATTAATGACTTCTTATGAACTTTACAATAAATCTAACTACTTGTTAAATAATGTGTTTAGATAATAATAAATATAATAATTTCTAACATTCAGAATGTTCATTGCTATAATGTAAATAGTAGTTAAAAATCTTAAAAGACATAATATCGACAGAAATATAATTGAGGAAAGTTCAACAAATGATGGAACTTTTCCATTAACAAAAAGGATAAAGGTTAATAATCTATTTTTATAAAAATGGAGCCAAAAATGTATAACAATTCATCAATTAAGAACGGTTGGGCCGATTTGGCTCAATTTTTTTTCGAATTGAAAAAGTTACAGCAAACTTTAGTTTATAAAATTATCCATATGACATTATTAATCGTTAAAATGCCCCCCCCCCCCGACCAACACCAAAAAAATGGATCAACATGGAGAAAACGATTTTAACATGTTTTTACTACATGGGCTTAACAACCTTATTACGCTCCCATAATTCCAACAGTAGTGGTGGCCGAATGGGATAAAGTGTCATTTAAAGAGTGGTGACCAAGATATCAAAACTTTTTTGCAGTTTTTTTTTAAGATTATTATCTTTTTGGATAAATTCCACTGGGAGCGTGAAAAATTGTTTTATCCAAGATGGATGTATAGAGGTGTAAACAACTTGCTATATTGTACCATTATGATTGTAGTAAACCGTCGTAGTCGCTTTACTATTACTATTATACTAGTATTAAAATATTATATCTAGTACAGGGGTGGCCAACCTTTTTTTATATTGTGCCAAATTATGTATACAAAATTGAGAATGTGCCTTAAAAAATATTTATTTCTTTACAGATTTTCAATGTTTACATAAATATATAAATTTTAGATTTTTTTCATAGGTACTATTTTTACTACAGTTCAATTGCAATGTTTTTTTTAATGATTAGGTATGTTGAATTTGCTTCATGGATATTATCTCTTCATAATTTAGTTTAAGTTTAGTTGAAGATAGAAGCATTAAATTTTTCAAATGAGAATTTGTTAGTTTGGTTCTATACTTATTTTTAATGAAAGTCATCCGTGAAAAACTTTTCACTTATATATAAGTAGAACCAAATCTGCAAACTAATTTCACCGCTACATTATGTAATTCTGGAAAATCTTCCTCGGGTAGGCATTTCCAAAATTCTATTATCTCAGATGACTCTTTATATTTGCATTTTAAGATTGTTGAACTTTGAAGTTCAATAATTTCCAATTGCATATTGGGGTTATATTTTTGGAGATAGTGTGTCTCTATGATAAATGGATTAATAAATAAGTTATTTAAATCTTCTTCTTCTTTAAATTTGCTGAATCTTTCTTGAAAATTATCATATAGTGATGAAATATGATTTTTAAAAATCGTCAATGGAATATCTGTCGGTAGATATAATAGATTTTAACCGTACAAAGTGATCTAAATTTTCCATTCCTAAATTACTTTCGAAAAGACGAAGTCGAGACATGAAAGAATTTATAGAACCTACAAGGGTTAGAAATAAATTTCCTTTACCTTGGAGTCGTTTATTGAGAATATTTAAATGTCCAAGAATATCAGTTAAAAATGCAAGGTTTATTAACCAATTTTTATCTTTCAGTACTTCACATTCATCAGGAAATTCATTATTTTTTTCTATAAATTCAATAACTTCGTCTTTTAGACTCCAAAATCTTTCTAATGCTTTTCCTTTTGCAAGCCATCTTACTTCACAAAATAATAATAGTTCACCAGATTCGTTAATGGCGTCTTCAAATAGAGTTCTGAATAATCGATGATTTAAAGGCCGAGCTTTTATTTTGTTTATACATAGAGATACTGGTTTTAATACATGATTAAATTTTAAAATTTTGACGCATAAGGCTTCTAGGTGTATAATACAGTGATATTTATTTAAATTTCTATTCAAAAACTCCTCTAGTAGTGTTACACAACCAATATTTTTACCTATCATACATGGAGCACCGTCTGTGCATACACTTTCAAGTTTTGACCAGATTAAATCGTCACTTTTTAACAACAAAGTTTCAACACAACATTTTAGTTTATTAAATATATCTGTACCTTTTGTCGATGTTTCGAGTACTTCAAGTCCTAAAAGTTCTTCCGTCACTTCAAACTTAGAATTCACACTTCGAATAAATATACTTAATTGCGGATTGTCCGTAATATCACAGCTTTCATCAAGCGCAAGAGAAAAATATTTAGAATTAGTGGTACTACATGAAATTCTTCTCATAATTGTATTACGTGATAAAGAAATGTCATTTACGTACGTAGAAATTTTTGAATCATTTGCATTTTTTGCAAAAATATCAAACATTTTTTAAATGATTTCGCCATCAGAATAAGGTTTTCCACACTTGGCTAGCAAAAATGCGATTTCATAAAACGTTAACACCATGTCTTTTTTTTCATTTGATTGTTTAGTAAAAATTGATTGCTGAGTTAACAATGAATTAGTATTCTTTTTAATATATTCCGTCCTCTTTACAGAACCCTCGGGATATTTTTCAATAATATCATTGTGATTATTATAGTGCCGTTGAACATTGAATTTTTTTGGAACTGCAATTACAGAGTTACATACTAAACATGTCGGTTTAGATTTTTTCCCTTCTATACATAAAAATTTTTCTATCCATTCTGTATTAAAAATTCGCAAAGAAATGTCATCTTTATAACTTCGTTTTACGCCTAAACCTGAAGTTCCTGGTTTATTAGATGCCATTTCACGATCACGGCGATTCTAATACGACTAACTTTATTGTAGTAATCTAGTACATACGTACCGTAACAATTCTCGAATCGGAATAATAATCGGAAAATCCCACTGCGATAATATAATCTAATTTAATAATACTTATTTTTAAAAATTATATATTATTTTATCTGACTCTAGTGTGCCATTCCATAACAACAAATGTGTCGCAGTTTGGCCATCCATGATCTAATAAGCCGTCGGAGCCGCTTCACTATTACTATTGTATACATATTGACGTAGCCATTTTTACTATTGCTGTTATGTTAATATTATTAACTAATATTGCAATGATATCACGAGTCGTGACTACGATGTTTTTAGCTGTTTACACATAATGTTACATACGTTATATTAATTGGATTTCAATTCTACGAAATAGAAGATTAACAACCTATGTGAAGTAGCACAATAATAGTTGTATTATTAAATCATAATTTTGGAAAGATCAATATATTTTCGGCTTCCTTTATCCACCACTTCTAATCTTTACCGTGCATTCGTCCAGCGGAGACTTAGTATATATACAGGTCTATCCGCTGTACGATTAGAATTAGTCTACCATCCCAGATCACCGAACTTAGCTTAGTCGTTGGGCCGCGCCCTAACATCGCCGCTTGTATTCTGAGTCTAGATCCAAAGTCTTAACTAATTTCTCGGGCAGAGTTATTTCACTCTGTCCACAAACTTCTTTAGTATATTGCAATTAAAACATTTATATTTTTGTCTTACTACAATAAACCATTATTTACTAACTCAAACTGCTGTTGTTCAACTTATTCGACCAAACCCGAGTTCCGTCTACTCACGTACGACCGACAAGCGTTCTCAGAGAAATACATATGTAACGCATGCAGTGCGATGGTGGACCAAAAACAATACACCACTTGTAACTGCCACCGGGAGCGCTGACTACCCGACGAGGGCTCATACTAGTTTGTATGACACATAATGCATTTTAGCATTTATTTTTACTTTATAATATCACGTCTTCTGCAGTTCTATTCCCTGCTGTTTATATATTTTATTTTGTTTGGGTAATCCAGTGATACACCCAGGTACAAAACACTTGAAATGTTAGGGCGACGCGACGACTCAACTAAGTCTGGTGATTTAGAATGTAAGACTAAGGCCCTCCGCACACGGTAAAACTGTTTTGCAATGAGAATCTCAAATGAGTTGCGTGAGCGATTGTTGTGCAATTGGTTTGCGATCAATTTATGTATTTTCTCCGCACACGAGATCGATCGAATTTCAATCAGTGTACGCAATTGTATGCGAATTGATGTTAAGAAAGAATGTGCGTCTTTTAAAGTTTTTCATAGTTTTTTATAGTTAAACATTAAATTTTTACAATATGTCGAGTAGTTCTGATGAAGATAATATAAATGACTACTATCAGTACCATAAATAACGAAAATTAGTACGAAGAGAATATTGGACTTATCCATATATAGAGAAAAATATGAAATGCAGGCTGTTTGTTGCAGCAGAACAACTAAATCAAACTGATACTAAGTTTATAGCATTCTACAGAATGTCAAAAGATTCATACCGGGAATTGTTAAAGTTAGTTACTCCTAATATACATAAAATAAACACAAATATGAGAGAATGTGAGTCGGCCGAAGAAAGAATATTGATAACTCTGAGGCAAGTGCTATTAGTCTTTATTGAATTATAAGGTTCAGAATTTCTTACATTTAAATCAAAATAATGAAATAATATCGACAAATAACTAAATTAAGAAATTAATAATGATTATTAAGATTACTATAATGGTGCGAAATTGGACTCGCGCTCCTCATCGTAGTTTTCGAATGTCCCAGAAAAGTTGCTATAACACTCGAGTGCATTTGATGGTGTACTCCCAGATGTATACGACGTGGTAGACTGCGAAGTGTGTGTTAACGGAAATGAAGTGGTATATGGCGACGAGAACGTTGACGATGATTGGGATGATATATCATCTATAACGCTGAAAATTTTTTGTTTAAATAATTTAATCTGATACTTATTAAAATGTTCAACTTTAGGCATCAAACTTAATAAAAAACATCTTGAGAGCTTCTTTGTTTTCATTGTTGTAAGAATTAGTAACTAAATTTGCTTCCAATCTTGCCTTTTTAGCTTTAAAGTATTTAGCCACACAATTATCTGCTTCCACTGCCGATTTATTTTTGAACTTCAGGTTTTTCTTAGTTCTAGACGACGAGAACTGTTCAGAATGATTGATTTGTTGCGCTAGCATTGGTGATGCTGGTAATGCGGAAGGTGATAGAAATGGTGCTTCTAACGTTGGCGATGATGGAAGTGGTGGCGGTTGTAGTTCTGAGTACGATGAGTTTGTCAGACCATCACATACTTCTGTATTTTCTATAGTTTCATCAATCGTTTCGTCCTGTGGTTTCTCCGGAAAATTACCAGTGAACGGCGGAACTAGCGTTTTTATAAATGGGACAGAAAACTGCATGGCATCTGATAAATAGTATGCCTTTTTTTTTCTACCAGACCCACTTGCCGGAGTTTTCATTTTTCGTGTAAAAACAGCACGAAGATTACGCCATTTTTCTTTACACTCGGCCGCTAAAATCAATGTAGTGAATCTCGTAAATGAGTAATATAAGTAGTGTAAGTAGGATTACTGGTTAGGTACTCGCTCCGGTCACCTAACTAAATTATTTACAGTAATTACACAGTTTGCACTGTTTCACATATGTAATAATATTTACTTATATTTTAACGGATATTTGGCTACATGATGTACATTTGTGTCTATTTCAGTGCACGAAACAACTAAAATAATCTGGGACACATTAAATGAAATATATATGCCGGTACCAAATAGAGAGCATTAGAAATTGATAGCAGATCGTTTTGAGTCAATTTGGAATCTCCCAAACTGCATTGGAGATCTGGACGGGAAGCATGTACGAATAGAGAAATTTCCCAACACAGGTTCACAAAATTATAACTATAAATCGTACCATTCTGTCGTTCTAATGGCATGCTGCGATGCAGATGGATTATTCACGATGATAGAATCGGGATACGCAGGAAGAAACAGTGATGGAGGCATTTTTAAAGCTAGTGCAATGAAGTATTGGATTACCCACGGAGGTTTCGACATCCCTCCACCTTCCCCGTTAATATATGATGAGACAAATACTCAATTTCCATACTACTTTGCAGCAAATCTGTTTAGTTTGAGTTAACAAATGTACGGTTTCCTATTACGCTACATATGCAATGTCACCAAACAGTCGCTCACGCAACTCATTGAAGATTCTCGTTGCAAAACAGTTTAACCGTGTGCGGAAGGCCTAAGTCTCCGCTGGACGAATGTACGGTATAGAATAAAGGAGGTGGATCAAAGAAGCCGAAAATGTGTTGGAAGTGCTAATACTCATCCTTCAGATGTTTTTAATAGTACAACTATTATTATGCTACGATTTTATGTGAATTCGTAGAAAACCAAATGTCAACTTATTCGTAAACAACATGCTTAGATACGACGATTCGTAGCAAACTAGTAATATCATTGCAATAACAATTTAATAATAATATAATAGTAATACTAAAGCAACTACGTCGGTTTACTTTATTAGTTTCATTTTAAAAATGATAACAATATACTTTCATGTGGGACATATTCGATATTATGATGCTTCTGAAAACAAGTACAGCACTAAAGGCCATAATAGATTCTATTATAAATTTTATATAGGTATTCTAGTCACGAATAAAGATGTACTGGTTACACATCCAACTTGTAGTATAACGCGACTCGAAATACGGAATTGTAAATGTATTGACTAATAGTCTTCTCAATTTATTTTAACCGCGGAAATTTATCAAATATGATAACTAAATATCTACTTATTTACTTTATAAGACACTAAGTCTCTGAATAACAAGATTATACTTGCATAAAAAGCCCACACGAAGTTTCAAAAATAACGTCTGAAATACCCAAAGATAAAGAAGAAAAAAATGGTAAGTAACTTTATTTTTATTATTTAAAAGGTCAAATCGAGTTAGTTCAAATTATTTTTATAAAGAATACTTGGACATCAAGTTCCACAAACCCATTAACTGTAAGCTATTATGCCTAATTGAAATAGGTACTTACCTATATATTTAGATATGTTTAGTGTTTACAATATATCTTTAATGGGTAGTGTTTTACTTAGGTAAGTATTGAATATTGTATATTGTATGTATATATATTATGTTGTATATATTTATTATTTGAATAAATCTTGTGTCTAGTAACTTGATTTTCTAAAATGTGTATGTGGTTTGGATATCTGCTACAAATCTAAATACATTAGTATTATTAATAGATTGTATTTAATTTAGTATATTAACAAAAAATAAAAAATCGGTAATAAAGTTTACTAGTTGTTAATTTTCAGTTATACTTACGTTACTCTGCAGTACATTACACGTATAGTA
The DNA here is from genome assembly GCF_003676215.2 of Rhopalosiphum maidis. Classification (NCBI taxonomy): domain Eukaryota; kingdom Metazoa; phylum Arthropoda; class Insecta; order Hemiptera; family Aphididae; genus Rhopalosiphum; species Rhopalosiphum maidis. The sequence continues at coordinate 49,552,695 of NC_040879.1, forward strand.
TGATACATAAATACGGGTAATAATATTGTATGGACTAAGGAGTAAAGACCAATTGAATCAGTCAATATCAAATTATATCGAATAAAACGTTCAACCCGGGGACGTACTAAGGAAGTTTTTCTTGGGGGCCCAAGTTAGTAGGTATCTTTGTATATTTAATGGTGTCATGAGTACGTTTTTATTTGCCAGGATACAGTTATCGAAAGCACTAGGAGCGTGGGGATTTTAGTAGTTAAAAAAATTTTAATCGGTATCAACCATTCTATAGATTGGAGTAAAGATTCATTGAAAAAGTGGCCGCATCTTCGATAGAGTGTAACAAAAAAGTAGGTTCTCAATTGTAAGAGTTAAAAAAATCAGAGATGGAGGAGTAGTTGACAGATTTATAGTTCTTGTTCGTATGGTAATGGCATTATCTTTCAGATATATAAATTGCAATTTTATGAGCTGGGGAGGGTGGTAATGGTCAGGGATGACAAGATATTCAATAGCTGGGAGTACTAATACAATACTAGAGCTGGAAAAATTAAGGTCTAAAATCCTACCATAATTATTTAAGTTAGAGTTGAGCTGGAAGAGATTGTAATAAGAGAAAGCATTGATAATAGAGTGGGAAGTAGGATTAAGATCATCAGAGGCAATCAATCTTAACTCATCCTTGGACGAATCAACACTAGGAATGTTATAGTTACCTTAAACAAGAAATTTGGAGGAAGTATAATTGGAAAGACCTAGCTCGGAGTTAGAGACAGTAGGAGAGAGCCAAGTTTCAGTCAATATTATAATATCATAATTTCCAAAAGTTAGGAAATTAGTTTTAAGAAGGACAAGCTTAGTTCTGATACCTCAAACATTTTGTCAAGAAAATATTGAGATTTGATGTGGAGGAATGTTCAACATTTAAGGGATCAGTTTTATTAGTAGTTAAAAAATCAAAAATATATTTAAAGTAGAACTAACACGTTTAGTGTTTACACAAAGTACGCGAAACAGTAGAATAACTGAAATGGGCACAAATTTGGTCCAATAAAATGTTGAAAGGTAGAAAACATGCATTGGTTAGTTTTTTGAAATGGAAAGTAATTTGTGTTGATTAATCTGTGTAGTCATTGGGACTGGAACAATTCGAGGGAATCCATTGTAGTAGCGGATGGAAATATTTTTTGGCTTTTGTTTAGTACGCAACTCATTGTAGGTTTTACGGATTGAGTGTCGCTCTGAAGGTGTAGGAAAGGCATAATCACACAATCCACTTCATCGTTCGACAAAAGTATTATTTTATGAATGTGTAGTATGGAATTTCTACTCTTCTCAATTCTAAAAGCTTTGAAAATTGACGTTGATTGTATAAAAGAGTCAAGCTTTTGAAAAAAATTATTGCCTGTGACTCTTTTTGACGCCAAAGGGTCTAGAGATTCAGGCACTCCCCATATTATGATATTCCTAGCTCATTGGGATCTTAGATGGATCTCGTGAGTGATGTTATAAAGTAACGAATTATTAGCCAACAAAGGTGATGATGAAGATTGAGCAATATTAGATATAGTTTTTTCAGAGTTAGCGAGTCTAGTCTCAAGTATATTTATTTTATTATTAAGTATGTATTTTCGAGTTTCAATTACTCACTTGGGAGACTTGCTGCGTTAATCCTTCGAGATTTTTCTTTAGATCAATAAATAGAGCTGCTTGAAAATTCACAAAATTATTGTTAGATGTAAGAATGTCTGATGGAAAAGATTATAAATTTATGAGAAGTATTATATTCATAATATCTGAATTAGATGGAGCTGGATTAACAGATTTGGTAGACATAGAAGTATCCGATCTAGTGACTATTTGAGAAATTGGCGGTTTAAGAAATTGAGAACTCATAATTAAATGTAAATTTTCTGTGTCACGCTGAATACAGGAATTTTTGCGTATACCGTGTATACGGTGTGTGTGGGACGATCTAATAAAAGACGATACGGGTAATTAATGTGACAAGCGATAATAGTTGCGGCTACTTTCTTGCGGATAAAATACAATATAGATAAACTTATAGTGGCTGTTAAAATAGAATAGATTCACAAAAGGTCCTTGAGGGGAGATCAAGTCAGACCGACTCAAAATCGACACCGGTCTAAACGCGCACTTTTTTCGGATTGATCATGACAAAAAATATAAAAGAAACTACTTTAATGGGTACCAGAGTCCATTTTCTTCAGATAATTTTTTTAGAATTTTGAAAATTGAATATTAATTAAAACCATTATGATTTTAACATGGTTGAAAATGTTACCAAGCTAAAATGAAAAAAGTGTTAATAGGTTTCTAATATATTTTATGTATTTCGAAGGATTAATATATCCTTATAATATTAATATAGTATTATATTTCTGTGTGGTAGAAGAATATTTATGATAAATGTATATAGAAGTTAGAACATATAATTCAATAATATCTTGTAGTATAAGGTAAAAGTCAACAATGGAATGTTCATCAACGATCAAAGAAAAACATTGCACATTTTCATCAGGGTATCTATTAAATTTTATATTGCACATGATTAATTTAATTTTTTAATTTTTTACAATTTAAAATTTAAGATTTTAGTTAAGTATTGTTTTTAAGAGGACGTCATACTTACACCACAGTTATATTGTCATCATTTATGGTCAACGTATGTAACAACCATTCATCCAATTTTTTTAAAAATTACTGGAATTGGTTGTTTATAGATTGGATGACGTTATACAGGGTGGGGCACTGAAACGGCCGATTTTCATAGACAAATTATAAAATAAAAAAACCAAATAAAAATTAATTATTATTTATTATAATGAAGTATATAACATGCCATTTATTTTTTAAAAATTATGTCCTCAAGATGATGGCCATCTCTTCTCAAACACTCTTCTAGCCTACTTCGTATATTTTCCACTACACGGTGTATCACTTCCAAAGGCGTACTGGAAATTTCTTTTTATTTTGTTTTTTAGTTCATCAATATTTCGAGGTTTCTGTGCATAGACTTTACTTTTTACTTTTTAAATATCCCCACAAAAAGAAGTCACATACTGATAAATCCGGTGATCGAGGTGGCCAATGAATATCACCATTTTTGGAAATAATGCGATTTCCAAAAATTTGTTGAATAGCATTTATTGATACTCGGGCCGTGTGGGATGTCGCGCCATCTTGTTGGAACCAAAAGTTATCATTTTAAGGAAACTTCGTTAGTTCGCCGACCAAAAAATTATTGATCATATTGACATAACGATTTGAATTAACAGTTGTTGCCCGTCCATTTTCGTCCTCATGAAAATACGGGCCAATGATGCCATAATGTGAAATTGCACACCATACAGTTACCCTATCGCTGTGTAAAGGTCGTTGATGAAGTTGGCGAGGATTTTCTTCAGACCAATAACGACAATTTTGCTTATTCATAAAACCATCAAGATGGAAATGTGCTTCATCAGACATCCAAACATTTTGAATAAAGTTTTCATTCTCGTCCATTCGGGTTAGCATTTCTCGACAAAAAGTTTTGCGGCTATAGTGATCTGCAGGTTTTAATTCTTGAATCACCTGCACCTTATACGGGTAAAAGTTTAGGTCACTGTGTAAAATCCGACGTAAACTTCTACTGGATAAATTTAACGATAACGCATGTTTTCGTGCAGAACGTCTCGGACTCTTTATGAGAGCGGCTCTGACAGCAACGATGTTTTCAGGTGTGCGAATAGTTTTTTGTCGTTCAGGCTTCTTTTTTAATGCTAAACCCGTTTCTTCAAAGTTGGTTATCCATATTTTAATAGCCTTAGCCGATGGTACCGAATCATGCCGTTTAAGATTAAAATGAAGACGAAATTCACGCTGTGCGGCTATGTAACTGTCATTATTTTTGTAAAATGATTTTATCGCATAAGCACGTTGTTTACCACTCCACTGTTCCATGTTTACTAAATGGCATGTTGTCTTTGAACTAATAGTATTTAGTGAGAATTCTTATCTTAATTACTACTGAGAAAATCTATTTTTAAAATCGGCCGTTTCAGTGCCCCACCCAGTAGTTAATTACATCATGTATATTCATTATAAATTTGTTTTGTTTAATAAATCCACCGGTTTGGAGAATAAATATATTTACATATTCCCCCATAATAGATAGTTTTCTGTAAATCTGTTCCATTGTTAAGTTGATTGGGATTCATACTGATTATATATATTAATTGAATACGGTGTACACTACACCGCATAGTAATGAAATAAAACGTCTATTGAACGATGGCCGGGAATATTTGTTCGATCACCAAAACCAAAACGCTATGTAAAAAATGACAAAAAAAAACCGGTGACTTTAGAAAAAGCAAAGAGTACTATCAAGGATACAACACTCTCTACTACCTTTACCCATTTTCCATTTCGTTAAAATGACACACCAAGCAAGTTTCATGGGAAGAAAAAAATTAACATTAAGCAGTTGAGTGATGTATGTTGAGTTTGGACGCAAAAACACAAATTCAATATTATATTTCGAACGGGCCTTCCATAGTCAAGTGGTGTGGACAATTTTGTCACCAATTATTACTTGTTTTCTAATGAACGGTATAACTATTTTTAGTAATCAGCAAAGCATTGAACTTCATACCACCCTGATTTACTTCAATTATACCTAGCATTTGGAGGTCTGTATCCACTGATTCAAAAATCATAAATATAAATTGCCTTGTAGACTGTAAGTTGGTTAGAGTTCTCCCCAGTTCCAAGTACAGGCAAACATTATAGATGTCAAGACCTTATTTTATTTCATTATTCTTTCTGAATACTTGAACCTTCCTTTAGTAATAATTTTAACTCAACCAGGGTCATCGCTCAGATTCGTTTCGTCGTAGTTAATAATATTTTCTGGCAAAACGTTTTCTAAAGATTTTTCAAAATTATCGAAGTATAAATTTATCATTTCCTTACTTACTTGAGTTCTTGCACGTCTTATATTGTCAAAATATTATGTTTTTTGAACAAATCCAAAAAGTTAAACCATTTTCCAAATATTCTAAAGCAAGTATAATATCATTTGCAGTTTATTTCGTGTATGGTTTTTGGAGTACAGTTCATTTATATGTACGGGCTATTTTTGCCACGACTATTAATCAACAATAATAAAATTATAAAATTATATTTTACATTTAATTAAATTATTAAAATTAATAAATAACAAGATTTTCAAGAATTAAATTTGATACAATTTTATATATTAAATGCACACGTAGTTACGTACCTGTTCGTATTGGAATTAAAATCCAAAAATGGATCGATACGTATCACTTGTATAAGTCGTAACTATTCTTGAACGATAGATTTGAACAAATATGTATCGATACGCCCGAATATCCTCTAATAAGATATAGATTATCGGTGTTCTTATTCACCCGATTTTGTTCTTATGTCTTCTAAAATTTATGTCCCCGTAAAAAATGTAATTCTTATAATACATTTAAGTGTCTTAATTATCATCAATATGTGTTTTGGTAGAATAATATATCATAAAGTCGATTAGTCGGAAATTTTGTTGTGGTTGATCGCAAGTTGAATTTTTTGACTTGTGAAAATTTTTAAAAGGCCAGAAAGATGTTGATTTTTAATAGTCGTTTAAATTTTGAAACGAAAAAAAGTTCTGGCGTTGATGTAGTGCGAATTCGTTTATGGTTTGAGCACCGCTTTTTGGTTGCGAATGGCGGGGGGCACGATACCACGTTGTCGCCATAAGGCTGGTGATAGTAGCAGACCACTTGGGGCGTTCCGTCGCAGAAAGCTGACGAAGAGTCGAGAGTGGCGGACTTTAGTTCGTGTGTCGAAACCAAGTCTTTGAGCCGACGAAGTTCAATTTGTAGGTCGAAAAACAGGTACGCAGCCCATCGATTCTAACGTAAAACGTGTCAACGTCAAACGTGCGTGCTGGCTCACCCGAAGTTGAGCGAAGCACCTGCCACCAACGTGGGGTCTGTGGTGTCGCTTGATCAGCCGTTGTAGACGTATAGTGATTTTAGCGCTTTGCTGTTGTGCTCCCATTTTGAGAAGGCGATGCACAGTGGTCGGAAATGCAAGTTTAGACGGACAAAATTGTTTTATTTACAATATGTTTTCTAAATGTTTTAATTTAAATTAAAATAATAATTAATTTAAAAATGTATTAGAATTAAAGAAATTATATTTTATAATGATTTTTTTTTCTATACTCATAATTATTAATTATTTTATTCAGAATTATCGTTTTCGTCACTGTCGCTATTAATGTCACTATTTTCGTCTAAATCAACTATTAGTAGTGCTTTAATGTCTTCATCTAGTAATTTCATATTAAGTTTTGATATTTTTTTTAAACTAGAAATGTAGAGATATGAGGATACAAGAAGCATATGACCTAAATCCTCATTTTGTGAAACCCTGTTTGTTTTGCGTGTATTATTTTCTCCGATATTCCTGAAATCTTTATTTTGTGCCTCTTGCGCCTTTTCTGATAACTGGCTTGTATAAATAACATGTTCGTGATTACTTAATTATATTATATATTACATAGACAAACTATGGGTAATTATCAACTATTATATTATTGAAAATAGATTTATGTTAATCAAAATCCATCCAAGTTAATCATTATTTAATATTAATTGATATATTGTATTTGTATTGCTTTTCAAGGATTGTGCATCGTATTTTTGTATAGTAATATAAAAATTATGAGCCTTCATCGGGTAGGCGACGCTCCCGATGGAAATCACAATTGGTGTATCTTTTTTCAATCAATTTATAATTTAAATGTTTGCACCTCTATATATCCACCTTGGTTTTATCCAAGAAGCACATATTAAATTACTTTTATCATAGTTTGTCGGGCAACCACATGAACTTAAATCGTGGACCTTTGGAGCTCGAAACAATGTAATATTTGTATAATGTCTTGAATAAAATGCTGCCAAAGTAACTTTTAGAAAAATTACAAAAAATATATCTGACAGGATGACACAATAAACGAAGAAGAGGAGATATGAGATGACGTAGTTGGTGCAAGATATTACAAGTTGTAGGCCACTGGTCATTTTTGCAACATTATCGGGACCGGTCCTGCAAGCAAATGAGCAAATGCGCAAATGCAAATGCAAATGCGCATTTGCTTGAGCACGTAATGCGTTGTCCACTACGGAAAACGAGGTTCAGCCTCGGCCGCTAGAGCAACGGTTTACGGTGATGAAGTTGGTGCACGATGATATTGAAGATTACGATTCTGGTGACAAACAGCGGTGACCGGTAGCAGTGGCGTAATTTGGTCATGTTTGTGGTGATGGGGGGATGAAATGTTTTTATTTTTACATATAGCCCCCAAAAAAATTATATATATATATATATATGTAAGTACAGCTAACATTAGGGATTCGGGTTTTTTGTATTATTTCTACAAAATACAAACTAATTAAACTATACATAATAATATTTATTGATAAATCAATAAATAAATGTAGTCAATAATTCTTTTTAAAAAAAAAAGCTCGTGGTAGTGGTACGACAACAAAATCCTCCCTCCTCCGTAATTACACTACTGGCCAGTGGCGAGACTCCACCAGCGGGGGTTTGTCGTGAAACAAAATAAAAATCGGAATCGTTGCTCGTGTCAGTACCACTAGCCGCCAGGTCACAATTATCCGTCGTTCTATGTGACCTAAGATTCCGGGCGCTCGCACAACCACCAGAAGGTCAAGCGCGTCACGGCCACTGTGAGCTCACGATGACAACCAACAACTCATCACCCCGTAAATGATCGGAAAATGTGCGCGGGTGACTAACCGTCGGACACCTTTCGTGCACTTTCTCGTATACCCTCCGTCCTTTCGTTGTTGTCATCATGTCCATTATCTTAAGCTAAAGAGACTAAACCCTTGACGCTATTCGCATCGGGTGCAACATATACCCATCACAACGCGCTTGACGCTTCCCATACTGCCGAAAAACATCGTCATCGTTGTCACCGCTTTGTACGGATGTTATACCCAGATCAAGCCAACCGACGAGCTTGTCAAAACTGACTGTTCCTGGCCTTAAAAAGACTACTCGGAGTAGCCAATATTATAGGAGCCGTTGAGTAGAAGGGGATTAAGAGTTTTATGGAAATTATTAAGTAATATGTAAATTGTTATGGAGGAATGTATAGCGAATGGCAGCTTAGATGCCTACAAAAAGTACAAAAAATTATCATAGAATGAGCACAATTTATGTATTTGTATTTCGCCCCTATAATTAAGTTAACTAACTTGCCTAATTATTTCGCTATTATATAAACCTCGAATTAATGGAGTTGTGATAGTCCTATCAACAGCTTTCTCACCAAGAGCATTTCTCAGAAATGGTACATTCGAATCAATGTCTTCCGGCTCATGATTGTGTGGTGTTACAATCACGATTTGGTTGTCCATCTCATTTTTACTGATGGATGCTGAATCATAACGTATAGGACGGACGGAATTTTTTTTATTCGTTTACAAACTAAACGTAATCTATTGACGAGTGACTTCTTATAATAATATTTATAGCACAAATTATCCACATAAAATTTTGAGTTCAGTCGTATGCCGGGAATTTTCCTATGTATTCTTGGGGCTTCTTCTTATTGTGCTGGTGCTTTTTTTCTTCCTGCTGTGACGTATTTTGAACTGCAGGCACTTGTCGAACGTAGGTATGATCTTCACATAATATTGGTTTTCCAAAATTCTAAGTTTCTCTATATAGTGTACACAATAACATTTTTTATGAAATAAAACTATAAATAACAAATTAATATAATTTGTTTAATATCATTAAGGAATTATGCCTATAAAGTAATTATTATATAATGTGATGCAGGAAATAAATGTTTATGAATTAATAAAAAAAAATTTTTTTTATTATTATGTATAAAGTCCCAGATATTGGGATGCGTCCAAAAAAACCCGAACAGTTGACTGTGGAAATCAAAAGATGTTAAAATGAAGATTTTATGTCTTAATTCTTTTTGGAAATGTTGGGAAGGCACTTGCCCACCATTCCGCCACGTGTATCTCCATCCCTAGTTAAGTGTCCCGAATTATTGTGTGATACCATTTTATATTTTGATTTTTGCTCATGCACGTAAACAATTTTTTTTAAGAACATAAAACGAAATTATAGGTAGGTATTGAAGAACCCATTTTTTAGTAATAAGAATTTAGAATCATGTAAACATTTCGTTGTATTTGTGACAGTCGTCGCCAGTATATTTTTTTGCAATCAGTCAATCGCATGCTGGTAACATTAACAAGACGTTTTATTTCTACAGTGTAAGTTTAAGATTATTCATTAAGTAAATAAATAAAAGTAATTATATCGATCAAAACTGCGTTAGTAATTTTCTTTCCTCAAGAAGAACCCACTATCAAAAACAACCGAACCAAACCAAACTGGAACGGGATATAATAGTATTAAAGTATTATACATATTTAGTATATAGCTAAGTTAGATGCATAATGGTCGTATGGTCAACCTACTATAAACATGGAGGTATAAGATGTATTTAATAGTATTTGATAAAAATAAATCTTTAAATATTATACTTAATAATTGTTATTCTTTTGTTAAATTACTTTTTATTCGATTCAACACTGTGTTTTTTATTCTTGTCAAACGTATTTTTTTGTTGCCCGTTGGCAAGATTTATAAATAACTCTACCAGGACAAATTGCCTAATGTTACTTTCAAAAAATTGAAATAAGTGTACCAAATGAGTCGGCGAATAGTAGAGGTCAAGATATCGTCAAAGTTTGACATATAGAGCTACTTATTAAAACTTTGACTCAACAATATAATATAATAAAATGGAAAATAAAGATTTTTTAATTTTTCTTTTAAACTATTGAATCATAATAAAATAACAACGATCGTAAGAATATTCTAACTTATTTTTTTATGGCTATTATATATATACCTAGTTATTAATAAAAAAAGGGTGTGGGCAATTGTGTATCGCTTTGCTGTATAGTATATACACATAGGCGTGCGCAGACTTAAATTTCCGATCCAGCCTGGAAGAATTAATGCCCCAACACTTAAACAGTGCCCCTAATTTTTTTTGACACATTAACATACTGTAATATAATATATTACAACATAATTATAATAATTGTAAATTTAAAATTGTGTACATGTATATACCTATGCAAACAGAATCAAGTTGTATGTACAATGTGCATACGACATTAATGTGCTAGGAATAAGTACTTGTATATTTTTTAAGTTAAAAATAAAATTACATATTATATTAATACATACTAATACATTTTTTATATCTAATTATAATACATATAAACTTAGTAGGTAATATAAAAATGTGTAATTATGTAATAATTGATAAATTAATTTTCTTATTTCCCATAGGCGATAGGCCATTGTCTATACTATGAAGTATAGACTTAGTACTTCTTCAGTCACACTAGGTACATATTTTGACATTTAATGCACAATGTTTTAGTCAGATGAATAAATCAATAAAAATTATGTGGTTGTACACAAATATTTTTACTTTATTTCACTATTACGATAAATACAATTTTCAAGATCTCGACGAATATAATGATAAAGTCAAATATAATATACACAAATTTGAAATTTTACTATGCCCCTAAAAAGATTCCTGTCGAGCCGGGGCTCGTCCGGTTCGCCCCGTGCGCACGCCTATGTATATAAACTATTATAATGGATGTGTTAAATTTGAATGCAATGAAAAATATCATTGTATACGAAAAACTATTCTGAACGGAGATGATTTGTCAGTCTAGGATAATTAGTAGGATACATTATATTATTACCTATATTTAAATTGTAATATACCTATCGTTATTTTACGCGATTTCGTTAAAAATTTAATTTTATACGCTCATAAAATTTGTTCTATATTGATGCTAGAATTTTTTTTTAAAGTTAGGTACTTGAAGGAAAACATTGGAAAACCTTGTATTGGATTTTTTAACCTTAGGTATAAATCACAAAAATTTTATTAATTTAAAACAAATATTTGTAATTTTTTTAGGACATTTTTTGTTATTTTTATGTCATATTTGCATTTTTTAGGTCATTTTTTAATGTTTTTAAGGTCATTAACTTCCGAGCCCTATAATATCTAATTATCTTACGTACAATTGGAAACCTCGGCCAACGGCAAATTCCGCATGTCAGCCAAACTGGCATACGAAGCACCATTTAAGAACAAGTCCTGAATTCAAACGACGAAACGGGAGAGCAAAATGATGCCGATTCATTTGGAGATCATGGATCATAGCATTGTCCTATACCAGGTGGAAGAGAGCCAGGCATATGAAGGCAGAAGAACTAGTTTTCTACTTTTCTACTTTATTAAGATGATGCAGATAACAACAACTTTCCAGCCACGGAACTTGTGTTGTGTAAGTGAGATACCTACATATATCTATAAGTGTCTTTAGTTGTTGTGCTACACATAACCCGTAATATAACATTATAGGTTACACATGGCCTTTTTAGATAAAATATTATTTTTACCACGTCGGCGACTTATTCCTAAACATATACTTAAGTATAAACATTTAAGCTTTTTCTTGATAGTCAGAATCATCATAAAAATCGCGATAATAATGATAACATTCATCATGAGAGTAATAATAACATGAAAATAAAAAAATATATATATAAATAAAAAAAAACACACATTACTGTAAAATTCATCACTCCATTCAAAATCTAAAAACTTGGAAAATATGACAAATAACTAACAAGTAATTTTTATAATTCAATGTTATAAGTATAATAATTTTTATCTATAGTAAATTATTAAAAATTATTATATATAAAAAACTAGGCGGAGTGTCGAAATTACGTTTTTGGAACGTAACTTTTCCAAATACGCCTTTGGACCAAATAACTTGCACTTTGCAGTATTGCAGTTTAAGTTCAATTCAATGGTATACGTATACCTAAATATAAATATATTATTATTTATATCTGTGCTTTTGCCGATTGGAAGATATTGGTATTTGGTAATTAGATAAATTGGATTTCAGGACTATTATTTTATAACTGAAAATAGTAGTTTTCGGGAATAAGGAAACAGAAAATATTGAGCCATGGAAAAACGTTCTATTGGAAATTGAGTGCAATATAGTAAAATAGTAACACAGTACAATAACGCAGTGGCGCCATTTGAGTTTTATAATAGGGGTGCCAAAATTTAAGCAGGTCAATTTTTTTTTAAATAGTAAATACAAATATGGTCTGTGTGTAAGTAGCTTGTATGTGATTAAACTCTTGGAGGGTATATTTTAATGAATTCAAATTATTCATTAATAATTTATTTGCCTTTGGGTATAGATCCAAAAATATTTAGTATAGATACATATATATAATCAGTGCAATTTATTCCAAATAAAATTAATATATTATATTTATTTATTAACATATTATAATAAATAATAATACAATATTCCATACAAAATGCATTAGTTTTTTTAATTAATTATAATATTCTAGCTTATACCTTCTAGTTTTTATTTTAGAAAATCGTCTAAATTCATTTTGCTAGCATCTTCTATTTCTATCGCTATGACCATTAAATCACTTAATCGTTTGTCAATGACAAATTGTCACCCATTGAATTGACATAATATTATACTAAGTGTAGTAACCGTTAGGTAGTCTGTAACGATATCATAGAAATGTTAGAAATACAGAATTATTTAGAATTACAAGTATAATTTATTGTATAATGGAATACCCACATACGCCGATACGTACCTATTATATATTCATATATATACCGTTATTTATACTATATTTTATTATACCGCATTTATACCTACTAACGAATAAAACATTATGTGGAAAGTTGGAAATAGCTTTGATCAATGATCATAGACGTATTATAGTACATGCTATAATCTAATAAGAATCAAAAACTAATAAATATTATACATTTATATTTTATACAATATATACCTACGGGACTACGCATCACATAATACCTATTCATAACAATTAATAATATATTTTAATTTTTACTCATAAGTCTTAGGGCCATAGGCCATCGCCCGTGTGCCGTCGGCACGTAAATTTTACTCCAGTCCAATAAGACTCGGAAAAAAATAATGGCACAACAGCAATAACGCAATTGGATAAAATGGTTTTTAGTAGGTAATAAATGTTATGTTGACTTTTTCTATAGTCTACTTTTCCTATGGGAGATAATATATATAATGGATAATTTGGAAAGTGGTAAAACTGGTAGCAAGTTCTTGTTATCAAAATTATTTAATTTCGAAATGATATCACAGAATAATTCATAATAAATTATCAGCATTCTGTGATACGCGATAACAATTTACTTTTTCAAATCATATTATTATTGTTATTGCTTTTGTTCATTATTATTTATTAGTTTATTACTTATAACATATAGTCATATTCTGTTTTAAAATTGTTCAGTTTTACAAGTTATTACACCTCGAGTCATACTGCCTAGGTACTTCTTTGTGAGCGGCAAATCAAAAAACACTTAAAGAAAATCTAATGCGTAATCTTTCACAAGTATATGATTTAAATTAATTTACCTATTATTTTTTTTATAAGTAGTTTTTATAGAATAGTATAACAGAAATTACACACGAAAACAAAACAAATTGTTGAATTCTGGTTCAATATGTGACCTAACACTTAATTTAATTTTCTAACAATTAGTTCCTATCACTAAATATATAGTTATAATATATGGAAGGTACCATACCAGCAACCATATATGATGTTTTTAAAGGTTGAGTAGTCAATTGCATTTAGATGATTTCCATAGTTAAATGAAAAAAACTAATATATTAAGTTAAACATTAGATAATTTCTAATAGTTTAATTATAATAGTCTTGAGGCATGAAGGTGTATGGATCTCAGCAACTATGGTTTATTTCAATATGTTCTTCTTCCAACTCTGATATATGCCGACTCCTATAATCTCTTTTCTACACTAAAGATCTTACAATACTTGGCCAACGCCATTGTTGTTATTTTAGTAAATGTGAATTATAATTTTTATTTTATTTATTATTTGTGATGTATAATGATTATTAGAAGCAATTTGAATTATTTTATTAAATTAATATGTAGTTTTAATAACTTTGTAGCGTTTTATTATCGTACTAATATCCATGAATCCATAACATAATTTAAATAGTAAATTATATAATATTATTAATATTAATATATTATAATATGTATAGTCATATTGATGTAAACTAATATAATTTCTTTGTATACAGAAAAAAGACACTAAAATTCATAATAATGGATTTTGAATTTTCAATGGAAAATAAAACAAGCATAGTGGTTATCTCCTGCGCTATCTCAAATAGCTCAGATCGCTTCAAAATTCGAAAACTTGAGGGTAGACCTTTATTGTTACCCCTCAACTAAGAGGTAAGACCTATGAAGAATCAAAGCTATTGTAGCTATTAAAGAGATAAAAAGAATATTCAGATGTAAAACGAAAATACGAGATACATGTCTTGACCAGTTGAATAAGAGTCTAAATATTACGAAAAACAATCTAATACACGGGAATGATATTTGCATCAAAAAGATTCTTATCAGTTATGTCTATAGATAAAGATGTGAGTAAACCGTATTGTTATGAATTAATTTATTTTTTAGAAATAATGTTAAATCCATCAGTTATTTTAACTGATAATATTGTACTAATTCCTCAGCTTTTTCACTGTAAAACCTAACTTCAATTTTTATGGAATAAACCTTAATAATTCCCTTTCTAAATGTGAAATTAAGCATTATAAAATAAAATAAAATATAAATATAGATAGTAATAATTCAAGTCACTTCGATTTATGTAAGCAACACACTAATGCTCGTGATATATAGATAAGAGTTGGTGTTTGCTTATGTGACTTGATTTGATAATTATTCAAGAGACGTGTTTATGTTAGATTAATCTAACAAAAATTAAAAATTATTTAGAGTTGTGCGCCGCGTCCACTAGAATTTATGACAGATATGTAGTGGAACGTGTTCCGTCACAATCTAAATGCATAAGGAGGATTGACCAAATTAACTTAATAATCAATTGAGATTAATTTTATTCAAATAAGTTGTGAATAAATATGAATATTAGAGAAAAATAAATAAATAAAATAGAAAGAGTTAAGATAGTTTTGAAATTAATAACTTTATATGCACTTAATCTTACCATTACTCTGTACAACATATATTAATATTATATTGTATAAAATATTTAAGAGAGCATAAAGGTTATATTAATGAAATACTACTAATTTATTGTAAACCATCTTATTGTACAAGATTAAATTATTTTATTAATCACATATGTAATCACAATATTATAAAATCCACTAACCACATATTTTATTGTATCAATGAAAAATAATGTAACTATTAACTAATATATATAAGTATTTAATCACTTATATAACCAACGTATATTATATAATGTATAATTCGGAAAATATGAAAAAAAAAAAATGTTAACATGTGTGTAATAACACACAGGTGTAAAATTTATTAAAATATTGTAAACAAGTTTTAACAGTTTGTATTGTACTTACTGCAATTTAACCATTTTTGTACTAGACCTTGAAAGATTTCTGTCTTGAGGACATAAACCTTTTTTTTGTGGGGAGATGCTACGTGCTCTAACATCTCAGAATAGTAATAGTAATATAGTGAGTTCCGTTTAATGTGATCACTGGCTTATAGAATCAATCGTTTATTGAAAATCCCAAACCAGATCTTATATTACTAATGTTATGTTAACCTGTTATTAGAATCACCAAGTACTGGATAATTGAATCATTCTTAAGAACATTCTTATCGTTTTAATGGTATTTCAAACTTTCACTAAAAAGAAATAAGAATTGTTTTGAAAAAGTTAAAAAGAGCTATTCAAAAATATGTCGAAAACAATACTTTTCAGTTCCAAAAGTTATAGATACAATGTGCATACATTATTATTTATTTAATTTTAAATAATCAAAAATCATGTATATATTATACTAATTGAGTATCGATTTTAATTTTAGGCTAATATGAAAATGAAATCAGTAAATTCTTAAGTACTATCAAAAATAGCTAGTTTCTTTACTTTATTTTAATTTAATTTTAGACATACATATAAATATAAACTCATCATTAAATAAAATGTCTTATGGAATCAACCAGTTAATAGAATCAAAAGGATCTGAACCAATGTGATCACATTAAGCGGAACTCACTGTAGTAATTCGTATTAATAACAATAACAGCATATTAGGATGTCTCTTGTGGCAAAAGATAAACAATAGTAAAACTGTTTACTATCACTAACACTTAAAAGGACGTCATACCCGCATGTATTGTCTCTGTCTTACTAACATACATCATAACAAACTTTCGTTTAGCAGAATACATTTTTTGATGTTAGCTTTAATATTAGAGTAATTTTACCTATTATCAAATTTAAAGGTAAGAATATTATCTAAACAACGACATGATTTTATTGATATTATCATTTTAAAGTGAGTTATGAACATTTAAAGTTGTTATATTTTACATAGCTGTAACTCACTTTAAAATAATATCATTAAAAGCACATGTCATTGTCTAAATAATATTCTTATCTTTAAATTTGATAATAGGTAAATTTACTCTAATATTAAAACTAACATCACAAAATGTATTCTGCTGAACAAAAATTTGTTATGATGTACGTTAGTAAGACAGAGACAACGCATACGGGTATGGTGTCCTCTTAAAATGAATCAACTTATTTTATGTAAAAACTACGCAGTAATAATATTGCAAAGAATACCATTTATGAACATGTATAAACAAGGTTACATCCTGACACAATCTAATTAGGTTTTCGCATGTCCTCGTAAATCCTAAATTGTGTAAATACACATAGAATAATTTACAATCAATTATACTTTGAAAATATTTGCATCATCTTATTTATTAAACCAAGGCTACACCACCACTGTACATCAATTGTTGATTGGCCTACTACAATATATAAATATTTTAGTAATAGCTTTAATATATATTTATACTACATCTGTTTGAACATATTATAAAAGTAGGAAAATAAAACAATAATAGTACAAGTAACCAAGTAAAAGTTTATTAAAAATTTTATTACCAGATAATGGAAATTTAGTAAATATCAAATTATAATAGTTTAACTTAATGGTATAAAATGAAATATTTTTTTTTGTACTCTATTGTTTATGTTTAAACACACTTTTTTTTATTAAAGCTTCTTAGTCAGTTATTTGAATTTATTATTGATAGAAATGACATATTTTTAACATTTGGAAAATAGATAACAATAATAGTATCAAAAGTCAGTAAGGATGATTTTATAGCGTTTAGTATACTATGTACTAACTATAATATTAGTAACAATATAATACATTTAAGTTTTAATATTTACAATTAATAAAATAATAAAAATTATTGTAGAAGTTCTTGTGGGTGTCTGTTTGAATTAGCGTTTGAAAGGTGGATTACTTGGTCTGTAATATTTCGCACTGCTAATAGAATTTATGTGGTTGAATTAGTTGATTATTCATTTTTTTATGTACTCAGTTATTGTGGGTAACTCAAAGTCTTTATGAAATGTAGCATTGCGAACAAACTATAGAGCATTAGATTGGAATTCTTGTATTTTATCATAATTTCCACATACAAGGACTGCATATAAAAGTATTAATCGTAGAATTTGCTTATATATAATAAATCAATAATATAATGCCATAAAAAACAGGTGAATACCAATAGATCGTATATTAAACCAGGTTGTAAGTCATTAAGTCAAATTCAAGAATAGGTCTCATATACGTCCAGTAGTAAGTTTATTGCATACTAATTTTATAAGCAAATTATTATTATTATTATAATTGTGTCTTATAATATTTTTTTCAGATTAACTCATTTTAATCTTATGTTGATAGAGAATTGAATGATTTTTTAGTGATGAATAATCTATGTTCATATTGTCATTTTGATTAAAGTCGGATGCAGTTTCAAGTTTAACTCCTGCTAAATTTAAATAGGTAAGTAATTAATTAATTTAATAAATTATTAAATATGCAACGGAAGATACATTTTTTATGTTTTAGTTAACATATATCAATTTATGCAAAAATAAATAACCAAGGAATTATACCTTGCTATTCAATTAAATTTCTAGTTTGTCGTCTTTTTTGGTAATTATTAATTAGTATAAAAAAATATTTTTAATATTTTTATAGTTTCATAATTTTAGTTTCAGAAAAACAATAATAATACAGGTAAAATTGTATTATAGGAAATAAAGAAGCTTGATGACACCTATGAAAGATCTTATATTCCTTGTATTTCTGTATCTTTTTAATCTATTATCTAATTCACTTTTAACTAAAATAAAAAATAAACAAAAAATTTTTAAGTGGAAAATTGAAGTATTTTTACTACTGTTAAGTTAGAAAGTTTTAACTGACAGAAATAATAAATAGATAAAAAAACACACATCATTGTAAAATATATGTATTTATCACCCTCACAAAATCTAAAATTCTAAACACTTACTTTTAAAAACTTACAACTGTCCTATAACCATATCTATTTGCCTGATACTTCGATTAACACTATCTAAAAACTAAAAGTAATCAGGTTTAATATTCTCCCATTAAAAGAAAATAAATATTTATATCAATAATAAATTAAAATTTTTATTTAAATTATTAAACAACCTATACTTATTAGATCATATTAATTTTAAAAACTCTTAAAAACACTTAAAACCCAAAAATAAAATCATTATTTTAATATTTACATATTATGCTCTCTTAGGAACTATTTAGAAATATAAAATATTTTATTCTAATGAGTATTTAAAATTTAAAATGTTAATTTATACCCATTTTTATAAAATTACCTATATTTTTTTTATTTTTTTCAAAATCTAATAAAATGGAATTAATTTTAAATCATTTCTTATGTTCTAGGTTTTTAGAAATCCGAAGGTGCTAGAAATATAATGATGCCGAAAGAATCTAACAAAAAAAAAAATAAATAAATGCTCCAGTACATTTATTTTATACTAATAGTCAGTCAACTAAAGATCTAATATTTAATTTTCAAATTGATTTAATTGATTTTAAAGTTAGTCCATTCATACAAAGTATTACTGTTTTAGAAATATTACAAAAAAAGGTAAATAATATTATATTTTATAATTTAAAATGTTTAATTGTATTACTATGTTAACAGGATTAAAATCATTAAAGTTCTAGTTGGCAACTAAAGAAAAATATACTGCTGAATGCTGTGAAAATAGTTATTCTAATTCCATAATTCAAGATTCATTTGAAATATTTATCATGATAATTCGATAACAATATCAAATATTTTACATGAATATTCACCTAAAAATGATGAATGTTATGACTTTGCTTTCACTACACTATAAACTGATAATATGATGATGTAATTAATAATTACCTATATATAATTACTAATTATACATAGGTTTTAAACGTGTGGGTCTAACTATTGATGATGTATCACATAATCGTAATTATAATTTTAATGCACCTGTTACTGCCACATACGGAAGCAAATTATTTTTATCACGTGACATCAGTTATATATCAGTAACAACTAATTCAAGGCCTCCCTCACCTCTTGTCGTACTTACAATTCATACAATACATTTATAGTAAATAACAATTGCATAAATATTTTTCATAGGATGGATAAAATATTTTCCAGTAAAGCTTGTATCATCCTTTTTCGAAAAAGTATTATTTGGATTTACTGTATCTGACCTAATTGAAGTATTTTCACAAAAATGAATAGGTACTAAAACCAATGTTTATAATTGATTGTTTTGTAGAAAAATTAAAAGACATAAAACATATTTATTATTATTTCATTTCTATTGAAATATTTGAAACTTTAAATAATATGAAATCAAGTTCTTAAAATGTTGTATCTAGTCTAATTAAATTTTAATTCACGGATTTATATACAACAATATCATTAAGTAATATTCATTACAAATTTAATCTTGTACCTATTTGTTAAGCTTAATTCGCCTATCAATTTATGATGGTTGTAAGTAATTAATTCACAATAAATGTTCAGGTCTAACTGTGAGTGAACTTAAATGTGTCACTTTGAAAAATCGTCATCTAAAATGTATTTGCAAATCTTGTAATAATGATCAATGTGATATCTCCAAATTAAAACATTTAATTAATAATCCATTAATTTAAGTTAATGATCTTAAAACTCAAAAACCTACAATTTTGGATCACATCATTCTAAAGATTTCATACTTTGAAATGAACATGACTATTGGACCAAAATAAAAACTATCTGATGAAGGCTATATTTTCTTCAACAGTCGATGTTATTGTATATTTTAAAATCAAAGAAAAAAAAGATTATCATTACAATCTCCTTCTATCTTTTATATCAGTTCTGACTGTATACTTTTCCAAAAAAAATTTCTGATGAATTAAAATTTCAAAGAAATAATGGAGAAGTACATTTAAATTGTTAAGTTTGTATAATATAAGATTAATCGAAAATCGGTTTCAAGAATAATCGACCTAATACTTGTGATTTTAATTCTTTAAATTATTTTTTATAATCAATATTTTTTACCAGAATATGCTTGGTATTCTGGTAATAATTCCTTTTTTACGTAATACTTTATCAATTGTTTATTACGATATAATTTTTTTAAATGAAAATTGGTTAATTAATAATGTACTTGATGAGGAAATTAGTTTTACAAAATATAATTTATAAAGAGATAATTGAAATTTAACTTGTAGAATCTTAATTGCATGGTGGTGGTGCATTAATTGCAGCAAATAATAAAATATGTTGTCAATTATTAAATGTTGCTGTTGTTGTTGGATTTGAACAAATATTTTTAAAACTTGCATAGTTCTGGAGTACTCCAAAGTTCACATCTTTCCATCTTGGACTCCTTTTATTTACATTATTTATATTAATGATTTGTCTTCTATTTTTAATAGGTCTGTATATACTATATAGTCATATATTTTCCTATTATTCTAAATTGTTTTCATTGTTCATTACCGCTATAGTAGCTAGTACCTACTAATATTTTACATATTTTTTTGATATAATAATATATATGTCAAATTTATGAAATGGCTAGCAGTAATATATTCAGGTAACTTAATAATAATAATTTCTATTATCAGTTGCAATTATTATAATCTACTCCTATTGTTACTATTATATTTAAATTTATTTTATTCATCGTACATAACTAATTCAAACATCTTTTAATTTTTATCATAAAAAAAAAATGAATAAAATATTATAAGAAATAATTTTTTTAAATTTTTTTGATACATGCAATGCAGCATATTTTTATAGGTAAAATAAAAATAAACTTATGAATTATTTCATTTAAAAAAAAAAATGTGATAAAATGTTAGAATATTTTAACATAATTGCATGGTAAATTAGCATGGTATTCTTTGAAGTAGAGTAAGCACAGAGGTACATAACACATCTTGCACTGTTATGCACGTTTATGTTTTCTCTTTATTTTTATATAACATTATGTACAGCTTTCAAAGTATTTTTTCCTTTTATAGCCAAGTTGTAATGGTATAGATTCTTAATAGTGGTATTCACAAATATTATTTGTGTGGAGTTTTTCGGTTCCTTCTTGTGAATATCAAATGCATTGTGATATTTTGTGTTATATGTCATCTGAATCAAATATTTTAAAAGTGAATACTTAAACTTTTTGAATCTAAAATCTGTACATCCCGAATGTTTTTTTATAAATATAAAATCTGTTTCATACTTTAATATATATATAATAAGTGGAATTTTACTTTTTTATACTACAACTTACCCAACTTGCGAGGATAATATTAATAACTCATCATTTGATCTACATGATCAAACCACATATAGAATCATTAAATTGAGCTATTTAAACTGGTTTTGGCCTATACCAATTTATTTTTATGGAGATTCTTTTTAGTTAGTATTTGGTTGTTAAACAAAGAACATACTTTTTGTCTTTCCATTTTTAAACATAAATAATGTTTCTTAACTGTTTTTTTTTCTTTACAAATTCTTTTGGATTAGTTCTCAAAGTGCCTGTATTTTTTTTTTTTTTTAGATAGAATTACACTGTTAAAATAATTATTCATGGCTTTTATTTAAGTGCCTAATGAGATAGAAGTATTCGGTATTAATATAAAAAAAAATTTGGACCCCTCTCTCAAAATTTGTTTTTAATTACGGCTTTGATTTTTTTGATTTAGTTATCATTTTCTATACCTATAAATGCCATTTTAACAATATTTTTGACAAGTTGTACTATATATACATATTATACACAATTCATATTATAATTTATAGAGATATTAATAGTACTTAAGTTATAGATACCTATCTACTTATTTTTAATTTTACTATGAATCAATTCATACTGTTCTGTAGTACGTAGGTATTGACTTATAAGTTAATAGTTACCTATACTTATTAACAGTTAATATTTAATAATAAATATATTAAAATTGTTATTTGTTTTTGGCAAAAATTAATTCATCCTTCAGCCTACCGTATTACTAACAAAGAAATAATACAGTAGATTAGATTAATTATTGCCAAAACATTGCATTTATTATATTATTGTTATTACTTTTGAGTCAATAGATATTGACTACTTATAGTTTATAGATTAATGGTATAAATAGCCAATAGGTAATAGCTTGAAATTAATAAAAACAATTTGAAAATAGCATTGCATAAGCATAGTGAAATATACTTATAATAAATAAAATATAAAATATATAAAAAATATAAATTACAATGAAATAACTAAAGCTGTAGTTTTTTTTTATCAAAATGTATACTATTACTTCAAATATCTATAAAAATAATTGAACATATATATTATTTTTTAGATTTTTGTAAGAGCTATTTATGAGAAATCATGTTTTACATTTTCAAGTCTTAAAATAAAAATTGAACATTTTATAAATTTTAACTACAAAATAATTTGCAAATGTTCATGATTTCATCAACATTTTAAACATCTTTATAAAAATAAAATAATTTAAGTTGAACACCATTGCTTTTAACATTTTACCTTTGCTTATAAAACACTATAATACACAAGTTCTTACATAATAATTAAAAAAATTATATTTTTTAAACTTGCATTATAATATAAAAAAATTACCCAATATACAATACTTAGCAAAATAAAATGTATTCATATAGAAAACAAAATTATATAGTGTTTAAATTTATAAATATTCTTGCTGATAATTTGCTTTTATCATATTTAAAAGTAATATCACAAAAATATTTTTGTATGAACAAAGGGGTAAGGACCTGTCAATTTTCTAAGTATATTTTAAATATATATAAATATCAATTTATAAAAACATTATCAATCCATTTTAGATTCTAAACGGAGTGATGAATGTATTGATTTTACAATGATGTGCGTTTTTTGTGTTTTTCATCACATTTTGGAGTAGTAATAATGCTTTGATTTTTGACTTCAGCCTCATTTGAATCTAGTTGGTACTTTGGGGGTCACAAGTAAAAAATGTCCTGTAGTTTTCAAAAGCGTCAGGAAAATCCCAAAAAAAATAACGGAAAAACGGGAATTTTTACGCATAAGCAGTTTTTGATAACCGATTTTTTTATTTTACCATTACTCAATAACGATTGTAAATGATTGAAATTTTCACCAAAAGTTTATGTTAGCGTTATCTATTTACGAATATTAAAATATTTTGACTTTTTAAAGCTATTATTAACAATTGAAATTTTCGATATTCCTACATTTTTTTTTTTTAAATGCCGATAAAAAAAATTGGCATACCAAACAATCTTTAAAATTTAATAGAAGGTTTATAATTAGTTATACTCATCGTAGTAAAAAAATAATTAAAAATTGTAAGTCACAATTTAAAAAAAAAAAATCCCTAGCATCAATATAGAAAACATTCTATAAGTGTATAAAATTTAAATTTTTACGATATAACGTAAAATAACGATATATCCTAAAACGATTTAAAATATGTGTTGTTATTCAAAAAGTATAAGTCGCAGAAACTTAAAACTTTAATCAGTATAGTTGAGAAAAATAAATTACTTATCAAAAAAAAATGTATTACAGTTTAAATATACCTAGGTAATAATATAATACATCCTAGACTTACAAATCATCTATGTTCAGAATCGTTTTTCGTATACAACGGTCAACGATTGCATTCAAATTTAACACATTCATTATAGTGACCTATTCTGAACGGAGTGATGAATGTATTGATTTTACAATGATGTATTTTTTTTTTTTTTTTGTGTCTGTCATCACGTTTTGGAGTAGTAATAATACTTCGATTTTCGACTTCAGCCCCTCTTTGAAAAGGAAAATTCATCTAGTTGGTACTTTTGGGGGTCAAAAGTAAAAGTTCCAGTAATTTTTTAAAGCGTCGGAAAATACCCTGAAAAAATAACGGGAAAACGGAAATTTTTACGCATAACCACTTTTCCTCAAAATCGATATTTTGATTTTGCTGTAACTCAAAAACAAATCATTGTGAATACTTGACATTTTCACCAAATGTTTATATTATAGTTATCTATTTACAATTAAATTTTCAAAATATTTTGACTTTTTTTTAAATTATTTATAGACAATTGAATTTTTCGACTTTTTAAAATTTTTTTTCTTAAAATGCCGATAAAAAAAATTTGGCTATCCAAAAAATCTTTAAAATGTATTAGAAGGTTTATTATAAATTGTACTTATTGTAGTAAAAAAAAATCAAAAGTTGTTAGTCACAATTTTTGTTTATAAGCATTTAAAGTTCAAAAATTTACGACATTTATTCAAAAACGCGAAAATTTTCAAGGAATTTTAAAGTTGAAAATTTATAAAATTTTTGTGATTTATACCTAAGGTTAAAAAACCCAGGTTATCCATAAGTTTTCCTTCAAGTAACTGTAAAAAAAAATTCCAAAGTCAATATGAAAAAAATGTTATGAGCGTATGAAATAAAAATTTTTTTCGAAATCACGTAAAATAATGATATATTACAATTTAAATATAGGTAATAATATAATATATCCTACTAATTACCAATGACTAACAAATCATCTCCGTTCAGAATCGTTTTTCGTATACAATTATGCCTGTTATTGCATTCAAATTTAACACATCTATTATAGAGACCAATGACCTACTCTCCATCTCTAATATACAGCAGAGCGATACCCACTTTTTTAAAATATTGACATGATACAATCCTTATTTATTGATGGTAAAATAAGTGGCTTTATCTAATATAATTATTAGGGCTGGGATTTTGATACAAAGGCATCTTTTCTTCTGATGTTTTGAAACGTTGATCCGTAAATATAAAATGTGTTTTGGGTGATACTGATTATTTTAAAATATTTTTTATTTTGCATTTTTTGACTAAATTAACCTTAAATGTTTTTTAGGATGTTTTTAGTGCATTTTCTTGGTTTTTAGAGCATTTTTTACAATTTCTTTGTAAAATGAACGAAAATTGTTGCGATTCACAAGACACTTTCGGCAAACTGCTGACGGTACGAATAATATATTATAAATATTTTCATATATTCACATATTTCATCATAGCTAGGCTTTTCCCCAAAAATTATCACCGTTATACACTTATTTTGAATTATTATTTTTATACATACATACAAAGGTATTTTTTTTTAAATTATTATTTTAAAATAAATAATTAAGAAAACAGAAGCATAAAAAAAATAAACAAGTACCAACGCATAATAAACAAAAAAATATATATTACTGAAGTATAATTTAAACTATTTTCCAATTTTTAAGCTATAATTAATATTATTAAAATGCATTATTTTAGTGAATTTTTTTAGATTTTTAAGTCATTTTTGCATTTTTTGAAATTTCTTAAGGCATTAAAATCCCAGCCCTAATAATTATAGACAATATATTATAATAATTATATAACAAACCAAAATTATTTAATTTACTGAAATTGTTAAATTTTTTTTTAAATTTGAAAATCGCTACAAAAATCTTAAATTGTACTTTATAAAAATTAATCAGCCCTCCCAGAAAAAAAATCTTGGCTACGCCACTGCTCCCATGTAAGTAATTTATTCTTCAACACATGGATCACTTGAAGTTTTAAAGTATCGTGTAAAAATAGTAAAATAAAATAATGCCAACAAATCTTCAAATACCAAAATCTGATTGAAATAAATACAGATCTAGGTAGGTAGATACAACATATAATGTTAACAAGAAGTAATAAAAAACATGTATATACATATATATATATATATACTCACAAATTGTATCATTTTATCTAACACTAACAGTATAAGGTTTGCCAAACAACAATTTCCCATATGTGACTTTTGTATTCGCACGTGATTAGATTACGGTGATTGGTAACAGCAGCTTGGCTCCTCACATTCTCGCCACGCACAATAAAACTATCACTCAGTCTGTTCGCACACAACTCCTAACGAGATTAAATTTTGTTTGGAAACATCATATGTTGTATTATCAGTTAATATATCCAACGTAAAAATAAAAAAATCATTGAATACATATATCTACAATTGTATTATAATATTCACATGTCGCGGCCGGGAAAAAAATATATTTTTAACCAATATAAAGTCGATAAGCATAAAGCAATCATAATCAAGTACTTAACTATCCTGGCGATTATTAGTACTTACCTTAGTTAAATATATAATATAGTTATAGTGGATATTTTTTTAATTAATTATACGAGTGCCTATTACATACCTATTTATAACATATTAATCATCTTAGTGAGTAATTGGAATTAGTTATTTTTCTCATTGTTAGTACCTACTTGATTTATCTTTTGATTTATTTAGAAATAAGTTATCCTTCAGTAGACGAATACTTACTATAGGTACCAATATTTTTTTTATATTAATTTATTCATTATATCTTTTGTTATATTCGAAATAAATTATACACAAATATATCAGCGTGGCGTTTAATCATGTGTTAAAATGTGACAATTTTAAAAATATTCAATCTACGTAGTGTCGTTTTTTACAAATCAATTTTATCTTTAAATATAATACTATATTAGGTACCTATAACTTATAATATTTACCTATCTTAAGCTATTTACAATATTGTTTTCATATTTATTTTAAAATTATTATCAACATTGTGTATTAATTAATCCGTTTCAATTACTAAAGAAAAAACGCTTGTCAAGTCAGAGTTCGGCATGTAAACTTTCTTGATTTTCAATTTTTAAAAAATTATTAATTGTGTGCAAAATGTATTTATAATTTATTTTATTTTCATTTTCATTTAGTGAGATCAATCTCTGAAACCGGAAACCGGATTTTGTTGTTTCGGGTCTTGTTAGATTCACATTGGCTAGGAGAAGTTCAGTGAAGATTTTTTATAGTCAATTCACTACAGAGCTTCAAAAAAAAAAAAAAATAAAACACATTATATTGTGCGTTTTTTTTATGTTTTTAGCATTATAGCTTTATAGTGAGTTAACAATTGAAGATAAAGTTCTGAAAATCTTCACTGCACTTCTAGCCAATGTGAATTTAATAAGACCCCAAATAACAAAATCCGTTCTCCAGTTTCGGTAATCTTCCACGCTAAATGAAAATATAGGAAAAAATAACTATTTTTTTAACTGTGAAAAATTAAATGACTTTTTTGAAGATTTTTAATTTTACATTTTGTATCTACTTGATAATCCTTTTTTAATGAGCTATCAACTAACTTTTTAGCTATAATAGTTTTGGAGAAAAGTTAAAAAAATAGAAATTTTGGGACTGTTCGCGCCGTCATTTTTGTGGATTCTATCGTTATACCGTTTGGGTGTGATATCGGATCTCTCTCATTAATATTTTATATTAAAGCTAGGTTAATTATCTGCTATTCATTACAACTAAGTTACATTTTTATCATTTTCCTATTTAACAAAAATTCTTTAAGTTTTAAAAATTCAGACTTTTTCATTTCAATTACCATGCTTACTTGATTAAAAATCAAGAAAGTAATATCTGCAGTAGGTATAGTTGGTTTGGAATGTATAATAACATCATTGAGTAGGTAATAATGAAAGTTCGAATACTAGTTCGATTTTTAGAGTGGATTTAATCTAAATATGCCTGGTAATGTACCTTCCTATATTGAAATATTAAATTAATATTATTTATTAAATATGTATTTTTAAATTATTTTAATATTACCTAAAGATTGAACCGAGCTGTGACTAGAAGTTTTTAAATTCGGAGCAATGTATGTGTGTACATTAATGATATGTGTTTCTTTCCGATAAGTAGTCGAAAAATGGTTTGATTTTTGGACATCGAATTGGATCTAATTTGTACTTTGGAAAGGTAAAAATTAAATTACCTAAATCATATTTGAAATAATCGAGAAAAACAAACAAATTTAAGGAAAAACGTGAATTTTTACGCAAATCTAGTTTTTGACAATATCGATTTTGTTTTTAGGCAAAAAACAAAATCTAATTAAATCTAACTCAAAAAATAATAATCATAGAAACTTGTTATTATTTTTAGCAAATGATTATAATATGATCGTTTTCAACACATAAATTATATATTGTTATGTAACCAGTGGCGTAAATAGGGATAGGTAAATAGAATAATAATTTAATTGATAATGCCTATTACATGCACGAAATTTACAATTTTTTATCTGTTTATATATATTATTATATATTTCAACGATTTTCTGGCGGTGTAAGTGCTGCACTTGCAGCACTCAATTTACGTCACTGTATGTAACATAACATAATGTATAATATTTTTATTTTTTATTATTGGATATACATTGATTTTCAAATGTTATCATTCTAATAAAATATCATTTAAATAGGTGGCATTAATATATATAATATATATTTGTTGTGTATCTATTGTATCACTTTTGGAGTAGTAAAAATGCATCAATCTTCAACTTTGGGGATTATTTCTAATAATATGTGTTAATATAAATGAGGTATTTTGTGTACGAATATAACAATTCATAAAATGTCTCAAGTTCAATTTTTTTTTAAATTCAATGAATGATTGTTGATGACATTGAATATTTATACTTAAAAAAACGATTTTTCCTCACAATAAAATTATTTTTATATTGTAGTTAAAAAAATATTAACTTGTAATAATCAACTTATATTTTAATTATCATTTCTTATAAATAATGAATTTTTAAAAATATTTAGACTAATTTTAATATGTTCCTAGTCATTTGAAATTTTTGAATTTTTTTTTGAATTTTGGTTTTATAAATGTTGATAAATAGTAATGCTTGGTTTAAAAATCTTTAAAATGTAATACAAGGTTTTTGTTATTATATTTATATTTGTATTATACAAAGAAAGTTATGAATTTCAAATGCTTATAAATAGCACAAAAGAACCAAAATATTTTGAACATTTGATTATTTTTGGAACATACTAATACACGAGTAAAATATTAGATGAAAAATGTATGTCACAATCATACTAAATCAAAATAAAAAAGGTAGGTAATTGCCAATTAGGTACCATTTTGTTGTATATAAGGGATGGAGTGTTCCATTGTTTTGTGTGTGTGTTAAATTTAAATTCAGTGAAATATTATTGCATATGAAAAACAATTCTGAACGGAGACTATCAGTCAGACTTTTTTACTAAGTATGTCTTATGATTTTTTTTTATATAGCTATTATTAAGTCATTTATTTTAATTTTGACATTGTGATAGGTTTAAGATTGATACAGTTTTTCCAAAAATATTACATTTGTTATATTGTTATGATAATAATTAATTATAATAATATACATTTATACCATATTATATCAATTTATATAACTCAAAATGTAATAACATCTCTCTATAAATACCGTAAAATAGTAAAAGTAATATAAAGTGCATAATATATATATATCATATTTTAAAATAAATTTAAAATGTTCATTACGTATAGTAAAATTCATATTAATTAACTAAACGTAAACGTAAGTTTACACGAGCGATGAGCTGACGAATAATAATTTTAAATTATAAAAAGACAATCAACATCGTTATTTATCGTTTAAATAAGTAATTTTGTCAAATTTCAATTAATTTATTGCATATTAAAAAATTGTGGTTATGTATATTTAAATTTTTTTGCACAAATATAAGAGCAACTTATGTAGGACGTCATTAAAAATGTTTCAATAATTTTTGCCCAGTGAACAATTTTTTATAGTCATTTTTAGATAAATATCTAAAAAATAAATCTCATACCTAAAAAAAACTAAAAACGAATCAAAATATTATGAATTATACTATAGAGATAGTATAGAAAGTTATAATATAAAAATTTTGTGAAAAATTTAAGTATCTACGATAATTCGTTTTTGGATTACAACAAAAATTGTTTGGAATGGAATAGTTATTATACAGGGTAGTATTCGCTGTCATAAAAATTTTAACTTCAAACGGTTATAAAAAACCCCTTTTATAATAACGATTTCAAATCTTAAGTTTAAAAACAAACATTTTTATAAATTTCTAACAACAAAATAATTTGTACATTTTTGAGTCATTGACGAATTTTGTTAAAATTCTAAACTTTAAACGCTTATAAAAAAATATTGTGATTATAGATTTTCGATATTTTTAGTTGAAAAATTTGTGTTAATATGTATTTCTACTTAGAGAATAATTTTTAATCGTCATTTTAAGAAGAAAAAAACTAAAATAAATTAAAAATTTCTCATGTTTATAAATATATCAAAAACAATTGAAATATTTTAGAAATTTGAACGTAATATATAGAAAATATTAATGTAAATATTTGATGAATAATGTCAAATATCTACGGTTACATTTATTCTTATGTTACACCAAAAAACCAAAATCTATTTTGTCAGAAATTGGATTTGCGTAAAAATTCATGTTTTTCTTAATTTAAATTTTGTTTATTCCGATTAAAAAAAAAAATACTGGAATTTTTAATTTTAACCTATCTAAAGTACAAACTAGATTCAATTGTTTATCCAAAACCACCCTTAAACATGCATAAAAAAACACATTATTGTAAAATCAATACATTCATCGCTTCGCTCAGAATCCATAAAAAAGTAGCTAACCGTTCTGCTGTACACAGTAGGAAATCGAGTATAGGTACTTCGTTATTGAGTCGGTCACTGTAATGGAGATGCCAAATTTAAATATGATATATGATAAATAATTGCACGTGAAAAACGATTCCGAGTGGAAACGTCTATCATCCTATTATAATAAAAATATATTTTAACCTCACAAAATTATCAACTATCTATGTAGTTTTAATTGTCTATTTTATTTTAAGTTGAAGATCGAACTTTTTTTCAACTTTCAATCATTAATACACAAAAGTTAATAACAATTGTATAATAATGTATAAATATATTATATTATACTATTAAAGGATTAAATATTAATAGTATAATAAATACAATCTTATTTTTGGCAAAAATTAAATCATCCTACCGTAATAGTGTAATACTAACAGTAAAATAAAATAATTTAATATAGTTATATAAAAAAACATATTATGAAATATTGGTGATGTAGGCTATGTAGCCGATATAAGATGACAGACAATATTCGCTCAGAACTGTTTTTTGTGTGCGATGACTTATAATTCAAATTTAACACATAGGTACATTACAGTGACTTACTCAGTGATGAGATATACACTTAACACATATATACTGTACAGTAGAACGATAACCTAATTTTATTTCACCTTTTTAAGTCTCGTAATTGAGTTTTGTATATTTTTATCTAATATATATAACCACAAATATTCAGCCCTCCGGCCACCCTACTATCGGATTATATAATCAACTCGAAATAAAATATATGTCTAAATATATGAATAACAGTGATACTATTTTTTTTTTTAGGACGAATAGAAATATTTGAACTTGCACAAAAAAAAATTCTGGATATCTACGCGACCACGTTACTGAAAATAACTGTAGCGTAAATGAAAATATGAGTAGTAAGCTTTTACATATATATAGTGTGGTGGGAAAATTGTTTTTCCCTCTGGTTACACAAAGCAAGGGAGGCGTAGGTTAAAATCAAATTATGTAACGCTTCGTTAGATTTTATTTTGTTTCTTGAGCTCAGTGCCAAGTTACGTATCATCATTTCAAAATGGCGGCTTCGTAATGAGACTTCTTTTTTTCTGCCGATCACGAATCGTTTTTATATTGAATTGTTTTATATACATCAAGCGAATATTATAGTATCACGCCTTCATTTATAAATAACCTGTTATAGACTTATGATGCTGACATTTCTTATAGGATCCTCAAAGGTCGTAAAATAGTTATGGGTCTTATTACATAATTGGAAACATAATATTGTGTTAGTAAGAGTTATTTCAAATATAAACTTAATGTTATTGATTAAATAAAAACGGAACGTAATTGATTAATATTTTTATAAAAATTAAACGATTTTTAATGTTTTTTGAAAATGCTCTTAGTAGGTACTATAACCATTATTAAATGTATTTACGTATATCATAGTAGGTACCTGTTCAATGTTATACATACAAATGAAAAATATGCTAATATTTTCCCTGATCCTACCACAATTTTTTAATTTAAAGGATCAGGTATTAAATAATAATAGAAATGAGTAATATGTAATTTATATATAACACTATAAGAACTACATTTTAAATAGGATTTTATATTATTTTTTTTTGATACGCGTGGTTGTGTGAATATGTATTATTATTATTCTGATTCAATAATATATATATATATATATATATAAAGGTTTAAAATATTATAATAATGTACATTGTACATATATTATTCCTACTTCTAAAACAATTTTGAGATAGGTAGTTAAATACTATTATAAATATCATAAATTAATATTATAATAGTAAATCTTACTTAATATTTTTACTATATTGTACTAACTTAAATAAAGTTATATCATATGTGATCATTAGGCTTAGGGACTTATATGTTCTATAAAACACACAGATACATACCAAAAAATTAGCAAATGTTTTACAAAAAATACCCATAAGGTTAAACAGATATTGTTGAATTATTAAAATTTTTAATTTCTATTTATTTATATTGTTATTATTATTATTTGTAAAGCTATATCACTTTTATATTAATGTTATCCAAAATTCCGATCCTTGAATAAAAATTTTAAAAAAATCACTCAATATTTACATATAGGTAATAATTATAAATTGTAAGTATATTTAATTTTTAAATTACGCTTTTATGAATGGTTTTTGCTTTTGCAGAATAGTTAATGTATAAACACTAAATGATAGATAATGCGTTAATACCTAAATGCTTAGGTAAATGCTTTATAAAAAGTAAAACTTTAAAATAATATGCACAAATGTGTAAAATGTAATTTTGAATTAATGGACCTTTCACTTCAAATTTTTATTTGACTCTACTGTCTATTGAAAAAAAAACCAAATATTCAAATGTTAAAAATTCCTAAGCTTAAATCATCAATAGAGTATAAGAATATAACACATGAATTTTACCTACAAATCGTGTAGGTTATATTGTATATAATAATAAAGAAAAATTATTCATGTGACAATTTTCAATCATTCAATTAATTTCTAATAACTATATGTGAAATAAATTTATTAAAACGCAAATCTTAGAATGTTTTATTAATTACAGTTTTCGAATTTTAAACGAAGAAACCATACTGTGCAAAGGCTAATCTAAAATAGTGGCTAAAAATATAGTAAGTCTGTACAATTTTCGCCTCTCTATAGATTCCAATAATGGGAACGATGAAATAATATTGGCTTTATATTATTATTTTTATTATTACATCATTAGCATCTTTAATATATTTATATCATAGGTACTATTATATGTATGTGATTTCTTACATACTATAGTAAAAGTGGGGCTAATTTCTCAGTTTCTATTATTTAATTTGATATTAACGTTTTTTTCAGTATCTGAGTACCTACACTAGTCTAATTAAAATGTTTAGGTTTATTTAGTTCATTTGGATAAGTTTGCTACTAACATCTAAATAGTTTTATTTTGAAATGCTTAACTATATTCTTTGTCATATAATGGCAAAAAAAATCTTATACGTTATAACTAGAGTCCGGATTTTTAGCAATCGTATACTGTTTGATGGGAGTAAAAAATGTTTGTATTTCATAACCTGTAGAAACTGTCAAAAAAAGCTTTTTTTGCATATTAGTGCATATTTTAATTCAGAATATTTTAGTTAATGGTACATAATATAGAATATTTTAGCATATTTCCGTTATATTGGATTATATTAAAGGATATTCAGCACATATAAGACAATAATTACGGATCGCCGTAATAACTTTGCTCCGGAAAATTTGGAAAAATATATTATTGTATATATTTTTTAAAAACATTATATGATATTTTTTTTTTTATATATTAATATATTGCATAATGTAACATAAGATATACTTATATAAATAATGATAAATTATAAATTCATAATCACAATCAATATTGCATTTTTTTTTTACTTATTAGTTATAGTACTATCAATATTTTTCAGAATATTTTGAGAATATTACGAATATTTTTGGGAATATTTCATCAGTTTTAGCTGCATATAAACATCATATTTCAAACGTTTTAACAAAATATAATTCCGGACTCTAGTTATAACTAATAGTATAAATGCGTAAATCCACGGATTTAATGGAATTGAAGGATTTCCTATAAATGTTAATAGGTATGCATGACACGGATATAAAGTCAACCATTTGTACCTACCATATACATATTAATATATTATTATGTACTTATTATGAACATTTAAAATTATAAATAATAATATGTATACAATATATACCAAAATGTATTATAATCTACAGTACTACACTTAATTATAGTTAAGATTTTAATGGAATTTGTAGTCTCAAGTACCTTATAATACCTTATGTCCTTATATAATGAAGAATTAATATTTAAAATAAAGATAATATTCTGGTATGTTATATTTATGTATATTGATACTTACATCAGAATATTTAAATAAAAAATAAATCGATTTTTTTTTTTTTTAATTTATATTTTCAATATAGAATATACTTGAAAATATTAATTTAACAATAACAATGACATGACTATACATTGTTTTTAGAAAAATTAAACAATTTAATTTTTAAGATTTTATTTAGTAAATAAACATTTAAGTGGGTAATACATAAAAACAATTATTACATACCTATTAACATTTTACTGTTATTGGGTCTTCTTAAAATCATTTTTAAATTGCTGAATACATAATATTGGTATCTTATTGATGTCGAATGTAAAAAGAATTGCACGACATTTACATTTACTGAGGAATGAGTCCGAACAAAAAGTATCACTGTCAATATTAGCCCCAGCACATAAAGCACATAAATACACAGGGTAATAATACATGGTTTACACACATACGTTTAATAATTTAAAATTATTATTTCTTACACATTTAGAGAATAATGGTTTACAAATTATTGTGACTTTATTGAAATATTTTCTTTTTTAATATGATAATACATAAATCTTTATTATTATTAAATTAAGGCCTTAACAACACATGTTATTAGCCCACATGATAATATAATATTATCTAAATAAGGGTAGGTATATCTATTTTAAACACGATAATGATTTACACATACACCAGAGACCTACCGGTACCATCGTATGGTGTACGTATTAATACGATAAATATTATATATTTATATAATGTGATATCTTCATTTATCAGTGATCATAACTTTTTTTCTCTTAATATATTAACATTACAGTTCTCTTGTAAAGTCAATTTTACGAGTTATATGGTTCATTTTGACAAATTAATAATCAAACTACAATTTAACCATACACAGGTATACCAGCAACCAATATAAGCGTCAATACGTGTATCTAATATCTAAATATAAACGCTAATCATAACGCAACAATTCAATTACACGCTGTTAAGCGATAGCATTGAAATTGAATTCCAAAAGAAAATTATTGTCGATTTCAAAAACAGCCGTTTATATTAGCCTCGAACTGAACAACTTATTCAGTTCAAACAGTTGTAATATTTCATTCGAACGATCACAATGGAGAATTCGTATACATTATCATGCGCAAACGACGCAAAACTTAACTATAAGTCGTCGTGGAAAACGATAAATAGCTTAATACTCGCACGCCAGCCTTCCCATTCGTACGTGACTGGAATTACGAGAACTATGTTTGTTTTTCGGCAGACCGTGCGGACTCTGATTAGATCAGATCCGCCGCTTATTACCCGTAGTCCCTGCAGGGTATATTAGAGCTTGATGTTCGCCAACAAGGCACAAACACACTTGT
Source organism: Rhopalosiphum maidis (assembly GCF_003676215.2). NCBI lineage: Eukaryota > Metazoa > Arthropoda > Insecta > Hemiptera > Aphididae > Rhopalosiphum > Rhopalosiphum maidis. The sequence goes on from NC_040879.1 coordinate 49,589,237, forward strand.
TTACTCAACATATAGTTTCGCAGAGTAAAAAAATAGAATGTAAGCCTCAAAACGGGTAGGTATCCAATAACGGAACAACGTCGTCGTCTTTTAAAACATATATACTTCAGCCGACTTTTAGGTATGGTGCAATGAAATAAAATTTAACTGCAAACTAATAATATAATAGGTGGAATATAATATTAATGCCTATAATATAGGTAATAAGTATAGTATCTTATATTGGACCTATTTGCTACAAGTCCAATAGGTATATAATTGTATAAATATAATAATATGATTGTACAAGTAAACTTATAAAATTGAATTTATTTTTTTTTGTTTTATAAATTTAGTAAAATACCATAGAACAAGAATTAAGAATATAAAGATAAAAATAATCCTTTTAGCTTTTATGTCGACTGTAAAGCCGCATTTACGGGATCAATAAAAGTTTATTTATAATATTACGTATGTACATGCAATGATAATAGTTTGAATCAGGAAAACAGCGCATAAATGCGCTTAAATTAAAATGCAGAATAAAGTGACAATACCATGGGAAATTATAAAAAAAAAATGTGTAAACTAAAAATAAAAAATAAATGCGTATTTTAATTGTAATAGAGGAGCAATCACAGTATATCAGACACCATTAATTTATTAAAAGCCAACTTAGTATTATAGGTATACATAATATTATCTATTAATTTATGACAATTATTAGTACGATTGAGATATAAAATAATAGATTGCATATAAGTAACACAGATTTATGATAATTATTTCTCAAAGCTTGTATACAAAATCTTAAACACGAGAACAGTGTTTGTAATTTGGTTACTCATATTTTTGGCTACTCGAATAATGTTTGTTAGATTTATAAGCGTGACAAAAAATAAAAAATAATAAAATAAAAACCCGTATAAATAATACGATATAAAATCACATCGTTCTCGTGAACAGAAATGAATAAGCCAAATAATACGACCAATGCGTTTGGTAAAGATACTAACAAGTTGTTAAAAGCCCGTAACCCCGCATATATGCCAACTACTAAAGAATAAGAGATAGAGGCGTGGCCCACTGTACAAAACGGCAACCAATAAGGTCGTTCCGTTCGTTCCCCTTTTCTCACCCTATGCACTGGTAGCTATATCGCCAACCCTCGTCCCCCTGTTAAGTAGCCGAATGGTTTTTACAATCGTTCTCTGTATGATAAACTCCATCTCGTAACAGTCGACCACATGTGCACTGTAGAAACACATCAATTGATACTGCGGCATAGTGTTATTTCGCCTAAAACCAGTCAAATTATTTTATCATATTAATTACTTAAATCATAATCACTGAGAACGCGAAACATTCAATTATGTCGCGGTCCGATATTGAAGAAGACTCGTGCCCCAGAGTACGGTATTCGGCGAGCCCATTGGATTTGAAACAGAAACCTACGAGTGACTCTCCGTCAAAGTCGAAGAAAACTTCATTTTGTATAGAAGCGTTGCTTGGCCATCGCGAAGTTTCACGTAAGACATCAATGACCGCGTCATCGGACTGTTCGTCTACTCCTTGTTCGAGCCGTAGTGCTTCGATATCTCCCGGCCCGGAACAACAGTTCGGATATGAAGGTAAACACAGCGACGAGAACGATGCAATTTCGACAACAACAATGAGATCATTAACTTACAATTCCAACTATTTGAAATCCGACTTCCCGATCACTTCCTCTGCTACCGACGTTTTAACCCGTGACCATAGACGGAATGGTAGTTTTGGATTTATTCACGGATCTTCAGCATTTCAGCCATTACCTCGTATAGACACTAACACCAATAATTCGCCGAGCTCAACAATCGCAACAGTTTCGGCAACAACTACAAATCCCAATCGTTCCAATGTCTCTGCTGGCCAATTGCAACAGATGCAACTTGAGTGGTTTGCTAGAGCAGGAATGTTTTACGCTGGACCAAGATTACACGATTTAACAGGTAAAATATATTTTTAAATTATTTTTTTCGCTATAACGCACAATGTAATAATAACGTTATTCAAATAAGTTCAACGACAACTAACAATTTACTAAAACTTTTATAATGTATTATTATTTTTGTGAAATAAAGATTGATTGAGTTTAATAAATAATAATATAATATTTTAAATTCCTATAGGTCTTACAAAAAGTAGAGAATTTATTACTTTATTTAAATTTTAAGATGATATTTTTAATATTTAATACATATTTATTTGTAATTAGTAAATATATTTATATTTTGTAAAAGTTTCATTTGAAAATTTATATTAAAATATATAATATACTAATTATAAATATACTATTTATAAAAATAGTAATACTTTTTCCAAATACCCGTAAATGTGATATTTAATTAACTACCTAATAGAACAAGATCAAATAAGTCAGTTACATATTATTATTATTGTTTTAATAAAGTTATTTTTTCTAATTTAAATAAAAAAAAATTAGTTTAAGGCTTATCATATTATAATACATCTCTAAATCAAAGTTTTACTATTGTCTACATTTTATAATTATTATCTACAATACAGTTTTACGGTAGAACTTCCCGTTAAAAAAATTTATAAATTACTTTGAATTTCAAATATTGATTTATCTCCAGTGGTAGGTATCTTTAGAAAAAATGTATTTTTAAAAAAATATAATATAATGATCCCGATTATAGATTAATTTATTATTATGTTTCACTTTATAATGTTTTTAGTCATAAATACAATTATTTTTTGTTCTAACTATAATAATTATCTTTAAATCAAATCTATTGATAATACTAAATATTTCTAAGGTAAGTCCGTTCATCCTTTTTGAATCTAAATTTGATTCACTTACGCCATGAACTCTTAAGTTGTAGACACTTAATCCAAAATTCAACAAAACCTTCTACACTTTATATAAACGAAGAAAATGTATTGAGTTAGATTAAGTTAATTTTTCATGGAAATAAGAAAAGTATTTACTCTATTTATTAGTTTACAATATCAAATAATATTAAAACAAGTATTTTAAACACAAATTTGTTTTTATTATTATTTTTTAAGGACGGACCTTTCATAAATTTATATCTACAATTACATGTAAATTAACTAGGTATAAGTACGATGTGAATCGCTTTAAACTAATAACAGTTTAGATTTTCCATAGAGTTATATGTTTTGTTTTGTACACATCATTCTTAAATTTGTTCTTAAGCCAATGCATATTATCTATATCTATTAATGTTATTTGCTATTCGTGTAACATTTAATCAAATCGGAAAATTCTAAGCATGTATTTTATATTTGTATTTTGTATCATATTTTGATTAACTCTTATTTTATCTACGTTCATCTATTGATGGGCGATAATTATAAACGAATTATCCATTGGTGATACGCCAACAATTGAAAACAACAGCAGATTAAAATAAAATATAAATTTTGATGTCTTAGTTTATCTGTAATACCAACACGATTAACTTATATATTATAATCGGTAGATCAACCATCGATTCATATTATACATTCTATCCATTTAAACGTGGTTTGTGCTCATAATACTATAATATTTAAACTGAAAAACAATTTTTTTGTTCAAATCACAAAAATAAATTTAACGATACTTATGTACAAATAGAAAGAAACAAAAATTTCATCCCACGATGAGTAAAAACAAATAATCTATGGCCGTAGATGTCTATCTGAACTTTAAAATGAATATTTTATTGAACCTATACATAATATACGTGTTTGTATAGAAATTAATCGAAAAATAACAAAAATAATTGTGTCTAAACATGCATTATAGGTAAATACCCGCTAAACGTGTAAGCAATCGACTTGAAATCGACATTAACTAAACCGAATCGGTATCAATTCGGGAGTGTGTGAACTCTGAATATACAAGTATGCTTCAGCTATTTCATTCCTAAGGAATGATTCCTTCAAATCCCTTGTTCAAACATCTTATTCGTGCTCCGCTTTTATTTATTTATGTATTATTTCAGTCAACGTCAAGCGAACGTGTAAACAAACGCATTCCTCGGTTTTTTTCATGAAGTTCTTTCAGTGTAAATGATACGACAAAATACGAACCCGATAGTGATATTTTGTGAAAAGGCGATTGTATAGATTCCGCCGATTTTCTAGTCATAGTCTGTTGGTATTGTAACTGAAGAAAGCGGTCAACCGGCCGGCCGGCAACGGATCCGTCTTTATTCGATTTCAGATTGAACTAACAAGGTTATATTTATTAAAGTTCACAATTAAATAGATAAACACATGAAAAATAGACCCGAGGACCTAACACTCTGACTGTTATTTTTATAGATACCTATATCTATAAATTTCTTTTTGCATTTTTGCTTTCAGCCGAAAGCACATATTAAGTTTTGAACAAATTGCTGTCCTCTATATTCTACGGCCGCTTTGATTTGATTTGTTTAGATAGGCAATGTGTGGCTAGGTAAATAAATTTGTTTGTAGGCACCGTGGTTCTATTCTTTCTAAGTTGATTGAAAGTTTGATTGGTTTGTAATTCGTACAGCTCATTTTCAGTAAGTATTGATTTCACCATAACGTCTGCAAACGGAAAACTTTTCTTCAAACGCTATGTCGCACATCGCATTGGTTTCAAATAGAGTCTATTTAATACTACAATTATTAATTTATTTTTTTAATCAGTTTATTATTATACAGTTTAAAAGTAAACAAAATAGTGTACAATATGCAAAATGTACAAATAAAACATATTATTTAAGTTATAGTATGATCACAATACGTAGATACATAGAATATGTTTTGATGTATTGTGCGATTATTTATTTATGTATTTTGTATGTTATAATAAGTTTTTCTTCAATTAAAGCACCGTTGTTAATGAACGTTAAAGTATTAAAGACATATCTAAATATTTACATTCAAAATAGATTTTACATTTTTTCATAGTGATAAAAAATTAAAATGTATGAAAATCGTCCATTTAAAATAGCAATCTAAATATATTACCAAGTGAGGTTTGAAATTTTTAACTTGTTATATTTTACTTGTCCATACAATTTTTATAAAATCTTCCAAGTGGAATATATGAAATATACTTAATGTAAAACATGAAAAAAATTTCTTTTTTAATGTATAATGTATATACCTACTTCTACTTCTTCTTTCGTGTAGCCGACCAATCTTATAATATGCTTATCTCCGATAGTATTTCTTTTAACCGATTTCTTGATATATCTTAACTTAATTTTTTATTGATTTAACCGCCGGTTTTATAAGTATGAAAAGTTAAATGTGTGGTAAATTTTCGGTATGATGATTAGTATACTTTGCATATAGTGGTAGATAATTGGTTATGGTACTGATTTGAATGGACAATTTGGTTGAAAATAATAGAACTAAATATTATTACTCGAGCTTTGAATTTAATGCAATTTGTATAGCATAAAAATGCATTTTAATCTCGTTAATATAAAATATAATGCACTATAAATCTTGAAAATTGCATTAAAAATCTTATAAATTTATAATTGCATTGAAATCTCAAAAATTCACCATAAAATGCACTGCAAGTAACTATACAACAATCATGATTTAAGAAATCTAAAACTGTATCAAGTGCAGCAAAATATTTTAGGTTAAAGATATTATTTATTTAGTACGATATTCGCGTAGAATGTGTGATTTATTTATTTGAAGAAAATAATTTAAAAAATATATTGGAAGTTTCTATCTATAAAATTATTAAAAAATATCGAAAAATATATACAAAATTGAAAAAATGACCTAAAAAAACTTAATAAATCAAATATTACAAAAATTCAAAAAACTGCAAAATAAAAGTTTTAAAGTTTAATTCATTAGTACCTAATTCAAACATCATGTTACGGAAGTTATGTTCTACAAAAAATTAACATTAATCCATTGTAATATATCAATTCACAGCCGTAGTTATTATACCTACCTAGTAATACTATTACTACTTAACAATGTTATTACTATTAATTTATTGCACTAATTATTAAGAAGGTAATTATATCTAAAACTATATATTACATAACGATTCCGAATACATATTACATTTTAAATTCTTAGCAAAGCGATGATATATCTTTAGCCTAAACTTCAAAGGTTGTTATCCAAAATAGTAAATTTTACAGGAGAAGAAAAAAAATTTAATTTAATAAATTCAGATAAGTTAAATAAGAATTAATTGATTTTTCTTAATTTGAGTAGTTATGTTTTTGTTCTTGTCAGCTTATACTTATTATAGTATTGAAAAAAAAACTCACCAAATTCAGTCTACAATAAGCATTTCTACAAATTGGAGGCAAATACTGCAAATTGTATCACTTTTTATGTGTATTTTATTTGAATTTTTTGGTTTTTAATTTGAGGGAGTCTAAATAAAAAAGAACAGCAAACGTATTGAGCAAATGTTTTACAATTATATTTAAATAAAATAAACGACTGAACCGTTTTTCAAATAATAGACATTCAAATTTAAAGTAACAATACTCTGTGCCAAATTGACTGTTTAATAAAATTGCAAAAATATTTGTTTATTTTCATAATTTAAATTGTGTGTCTTCTTAATAGATAAATTCTGTATTTATACTTTCTTTATAGTTAATTTTTAAAACAATTCAAAAACCATGTTTAGTTTCCTATACAACTAATTCCTAAAAAAAGTTGAAATACTATAAAGTGATCATAATTAATAAACAAATTTAATTATATTAAAGCTATTTCAGTTGAAATAACTACTAATTTTGTTGTTATTTTTGTATTTTATTAACACAGTTTTTATTATTTCTGTGAATAATTTACAAATATATAATAATAACAATAATTTTGACAATTTTAAAGTTCAACTTTGTGAAATACCTATACACAAAACTTATATAGGTAGATTATAAAACTGCAATACTTACCTCACGACGTTCAAATGAGCTATGCGTTTATTATATAAAATAAAATAAATAAATACCTACCTTATTATTAACTATCGTTATTTTTTTTCGTTATTTTATAATGTTTTTAATTACAGTTGACTATGGTTTATGAACTGTAAAAAGTTCACTATTAAATCTGTAAAACTGTCTTAGTATTGTCTTATAAGACAATATTACTGAAAAGTGAATAATTGCTTTGTCTGGAAAATAAAGTTACTATTGGCCGACAAAGTAAATTAACTTAAACATAATTTAATACTTTATTTAAATATCATAAATAAGTTAGACTAACATGTTTCTCAAAAAAATTTAAACTATCGATTATTACAATATAAACTAAGAACGATATCAACAAGAATACAGTTTATTATTATTCCTACATTCAAATTATTTGTTAATTTGTTACTATCACTCTATATTTCAAATTACGAATTGCCTTTATTTAATTATTTACGTAAACCTTCCAAATTGTTCATAATACCGAGTTTGAAAATGGAATCTAGTTAGTTATCAAAACTAATAATCTGATACTAACAATCCAAAAGCAAATTTGGTGTTTGTTTTAAAGTAATATTATTGGTTTTGTCGTCTGGTTCCGCCGCCATGACTGTGCGAGAACTGCAGGGTTGCTATGGTAATAATTATATTTTCCTCCCTTTGACCATTTGTCCCTTCGCATTCCGGAATATAACACCGAGAGGTGTATCAAGCCATTCATTGAAATAACGTCTGAAATTATCATAAATAATGATAATTAAATTAGGTACATAAGCTTATATTCTTTAATCATTTTTATTATGAAAATTTATAAATAGAATATTTTTATAAAGCTATAAATGCATTACACCTTATATCACGCTTTTCAATAGGTACGCGAACACAATTTTATAATTGCAATTAAATTTTAATTTCAAAACAAATAAAATGTATGACAAATTATTTATAGTTATTTACTAATGATTGATAACAAATATGTAATAAATAATAGTAGATTTACAATTACTATTGACTAATGAGTATATCTTAAATATTATGATAAATGATGATAAGTACAGTTTTCATAAGTCCCAATCGAAGATAAAGTTCAACTCTCAATTTAAATTCCAGACAAGTAAGGTAATTGTATAAATTTAAGCAAAATAATTGAAATAATTATTACATAAAGTAGATATACAGGAATGAATAAAATACCTATAGTGATAAATTATTTAGTAAGTTATTAGATGCATAGTGTAACTCTTGAGTTAAGAAAAACATTTTGTTTAGTCAATAAATACTTTTAAATGTTAAGTAGAACATTTTGTTATTGAATTGATATTTATCTATATACTAATTTATTAATTTCCATATATTGCACAGCGACACATATGTAAAAACTCGAGTTAAATTTATTATATTATTATGATTTATCTACCAATAACATAGGTATTATGTTATTATTTAAAATATTATCTAAGAATCAAAAAGGTATTCAGTTTTCATACGACTGTAAAAACAGTTTGTCATAATTCACAATCAAGTTCATTAGTCAGTTAATAAGAAACTTAATGAGATAATATTATACCATAATAACTTAAACGAACAAAATTAAAGAATAATATTGGATTGAATTTTGTAAAACTGTTTAAACGAACTTGGTAAAGTATTTTAAGTCAATCAATTTCATTATTAAGTAATTTCTAACCAAAGCACGTTATAATACTCCAGCCTGTTAGCAAAAGATTTCAATATATATTCTTCAGCTAAATTAGTTAATCCATAAGTACCTTGTGCCTTTTTCAATGATATTTCTACGTAAATGCCGTTTAAAAAAAAAAATCTTCAGGTTATTCTCAATGTTGTTTTTCATAGAATTTAATGCGAATTCCGGTATAGGTATAGATACCTATAATATGTAATTATCTAAAATAATGTTTGTTTAACAGTTTGTATCAAATGCTAAATACATTTAGTATAGATATCTAGTATAGTATGAATATAAATATTATTACTTATTATGAAGTAGGTACATTTATTGAATATAAGAATAATATGAACTAAATTATTATTTCCAAAAAAGATACCATAGCGCCCTTATATTTTTACAACAAATTTATCTGCAGTCTACTTAATTCAAATTTTAGTACTTAGTTTATTATTTTCACTTATTCCAATTATAATTTCAGACATTTTTTTATGACAGTTAAAATAAATTAATTTAATAGTAGATACAAATTTGTCTGCATTTTTGGAAATAATTTGAAAAAATTCAATGTTTAAGATTATATTATTTATACCTATGAATAATATAAATCACATAGTAATCTAAGTATGAGTTATGACACATATTTATTAGCACTGTTTACATATTCTCGCATAGCACAATGAATAGTAAACTCGATAGTGATCTAAATCTTAGGATTTTGGTTTGGTTTTAAATGGTAATTAAATATAATTTTGAATTTGTATCTACTTTTTTGAACTTTTACTCAGTATTCTTGTTATAAATATCAAGTTAATTATCAGTCATACACCTATTACTAATTATTGAATAATATACAAAAGAGTATATTTCATTATTTAAAAAATTAAAGGACAAATTATTAATTGAATTTAACTCAGTTAAATATTGAAGGTAACTAAATAGAGTATATTGGCAACGGTTAGAATTATTATGCAGATGGTGAAAAGCATTAGACTGTATAACCATTCGACCAACGTCAGTTTTCAATTCTTGATGAGGGTATAAACCTACGACAGCGCTGCTTTGTCTTTAATTAGAAATGATAATGAATGTGTATACTTCAAATAAAAACTTTCATTATGCAATTCTGACTTGTCGTCATTATTTATACAACAGTTGAGGTAATCTTAACCGGGAGTAGTATTATAATTTTAATCGTGTTAATTTAAAAAAAAAGGTTTGCACTACAAAACACAACGTGGATTGTATTTTAGGTATAATATTTATTAAAATGTATTTGATATACTATTGTAATATAAAAATATTTATTCAGGAATAATGGCATTATAAAATTAACTTATAGATAATACTAGACTTATAGACTAGACCTATAGACTTTTAAATAATAAGCATAGGACGTTTATATTATATACTAATAATAAAATTAGTAATGAATCTATAAAACTATTTTTCAATTTTAACTAGTGCATGATAAATGAAAACATTGATAACCATTATAATATAACTGATAGAGAAAAAAATGTAAAGAGAAATTTACAATAATTTATTTTACACAGTAAAAACAACTAGTCGGATATTAATAAAGGCTTGAAGGACACAATCTGGAGTGAAGTATAATAATTTTAAAAACAACTATTTATTTTTTCATAATTTTGTTTCATAAAAATAAAAATAGTTGTATGTATTATGCGCATGCATTTGATTCACCTTCGTAGAATCTGATAAAACTGTTTATTTTGTAAAAAAACAATACATTTCATTCAAAAATGTTCCGGTGTCGTATTAACTTAAACAGTAAATTATATTTAATTACTTTTCTGAAGAGTAAAATTTCATATTGTCAATTTAATACATTGTTATAAAATTGTTGTAACTAGTTAGTAATTTGCTTTTACAACTAGGTAGGAATATAATCTTATTTTCTATGACGAATAAAATAAGTAACATAGGTACTTCTATTAAAATTATGAAGATAAATTTTTATTTTTGTTTAATTAATGTAGTATGATTATAAACTTCTAAAAATAAAACAATACATTTTTACATAATTAAGTTAATTATTCACCATCTACAAATGGAATAAAATATATTCAATATTAAAAATACCTTACAAATATTTATAACTTACAAACTAATAGGATCATCAAAATGTATAGATTATAAATAACACCAGTAGTAAACAATCTACAGAATAGATATTCAGTATAAATCATAACTTAAAATTTATTGCCGATAATTACATCAACGATTTACCTTCAAAATGAAAAAAAAATTTCAAATATTAAGGAAAATTACGACTTTTATTAAATAAAAAAATTATTTAACAAGCGTATATTATACCTATGTTATAGTATATATATATATATACATAGTTTAACACTATTTATATTTAATAAGACATTTTTCTTGATTACAAACTGCAACTAGGAATGTAATTACTATGGTTACACATCACGAATTACCTTTGAAATAATTAAATTGCTTATTTTAAAATGTTGTTGGAAAATAAATATTGTACACCTCCTACCTACTAGATTTTCATTACGATAATTTGAAGTGTTTCACGATTTCCACGATGTGCTTTTCATCATTCTTTGTTCTGAATAGTTTTAAGTATCAACAATTTACAACAACCACCTATATATCTTATAAATATAAATGTTATAATACTATAATTTCGTTGAACTTTCTATAAGATTTGTTTATCAAGAATTTCACTAAATAAAAGAAAATAACAGTAAATGTCTACTATATATTATAGAAAATCGTTATGGTGACACAAACATTTTATTGTTTATACACAAAGTTCATCTTTTCTTTTTCTGATTACTGCTAGCATAACTGAGTAGTTTGTGTAGTTTTGAAACATGTATTCTGAACAATAGGGGAAAAATGTACGAGATTTCATATGCCAGACTATTTGGAATTGCAGATTTTTTTTCCACGGCAGTTGCAACAGGGACGATAAAACGACTGAGCTGAAGAGAAAACATCTCGAGGGATTTTCATGTAAAATTTATAGCCATTATGCTAAGTATACCGAAAACCCTAACAGTGACAGATAAACAGTTAACAAAGCTTAACTACAAAACATATACAATCAAAGACGATCAGTTTTTCAGCAGTTCAAAATGTTCTTAAATTCCCCTTACTTTTTGCTGCCTTCCCTTTGCTCTTTGTGCTATTATAAGATACAGTTAATGGTAATTGATTACATTATAATACCCAAAATATTTTCTTACAACAATACGTACCTACATCGTATAATGTAAAATAGTAATAAAAACTATTCTGAAGCATAATTAAATTAATTTATATACGTATATTACCTATACCTAATTTTGTGGTTTTGTTTAAAATGCTTTATAGTACTTACACATCCGAATTTTTAATTCTAAACATTCACACAGATAATTTTTCAGTTTTCATTTTACTCAACAGAAATACTAAATGCAGAATATAAATCTATGACATATTGATATACTCGTATTGGCGACAGATGGTGTGCGCGCATGGCACAAGCATGATAATAATATATATACCAATTTATTAGCAGGAGGTTAGAGTAATACGCAATTATATAAAATCACTGTTTGTATTTATTTACGGTCAATAATTGGATAATATGATACAGGAAAAACATTATTAGATATATTTATAATATGGTGAATTATAGTGAGCAAATAAAGATCAATAAAATACTGAAATCGCATCAAATAAAAACGTACATCGACGGATAAGATGTTTCCTAAATTGAATTTACTTAAGTAATAAAATAAAATATTTTTGTGAAAGTAATATTAACTACATTTTATATATTACCTTATAAAAGCCAAAAACCTCGAACGCAACAATTTATTCCAAATACTTGTTAGGACACCTTATACTGTATTTTATTATAACCAATTTTCAACGTGTTCTAAATAATTATCTATCAAAAGTTTATTGTGTGGGATTTTAATTCATTTATGGAAAAATTAACGGAGTTAAGTTTCAGTTTTACCACAAAAATGTGTTATGATAATTTATTTTTTTTTTATAAAACGACTATTCTCAAAATAATAATAACGACTTTGTACCTGAAGTGTTCGATACAAAGCATATATATTAATATATATTTAACGTTTGAAACGTTTTGAAAATATTCAAAGTTTTACAAAAAAATAAATTACCAGTGACATATTATAGTTTTATATTTGCGTTAACATCACTATTGAAAACTTTGTGCCAGAAATATCTTATGTATTCAATCTATAAACTTATATAGTATATAGAATATCATCATATATAAAGCTTGAAATATTTATATTCCTATAAAAAGTATTCACATAAAAAAAGGAAAACATATTATTTTAAGCTTCGACCAATAACTTTCTCGCCATCAGATTGTAATAACGTATAAGAAAATAAAAATATATGTTTATAGGAATTGTCCAATAGTATTCGGACATACGAGATGTATTTATTTTTTAATTTTCTAAATCGTTTTATGATAATAATAAGAAAAACTCAAAGTTTAAATATTAAACGCATTTTTTTAATGTTATTGGCTTAATGGGATTTAATAATATTAAAAGATCTTTTTAACATTGATATTACTAAATTAAGTTATCAATTTTATTAAAATATATTTTTATTATTTCTAATCATAAAATAAGATACTCGAAAACGTTTAAATTAAATAAGAAACATTATTTCTCTTTCCGGAACTAGCTATTTTAACACGTCTGTATATTATATATATAATAATTTCTAATATGTTGTTTGATGTGGATTGTATTGGAAATTTTTGAATTTCTTTCCCTTCAATTCATGTTGTGATGGTCCACAGCAAAGGCTAAGTGATTAAATTAAGTAGGCAATCCCGTCGTCCGGATTCGCTCCTTTCCTCCCCTCGTCTTCTAAATGGCTTTTGGCTCGACAGAGTGCTACGCAGCGACCAGTTTTATTTGTTCTCTCCCGGGCGTCGTCCCTTTTTATATTACTTTGAAACCCTGGTAGAAAAAAACGTTCAACAGATGCGGACAATTTGCTCTTTGTAAACATTCGGCAAACGTCCTAAATTACATCCCCAAAAGCGTCTATCAATTATGCCATCATTCTTCTATGTTTAATCTGTATAGGAAAGAACCAAAATTACCACAATTAAATTATAAATTAGGAATTGAAATGTACAGTTCAACACTCGTTATAGCGCGATTGTTATCAAAAATAAATATAAAACAAATGATTTAGCTACGATCTAATAGTATCGCGGTCAGTCCTGCATCGAGTTGTTACAAAAAAATGTACGAGACAAAAGTATCACATTAATAAATAATCATTTATACTAAACAGGTACATTTTAATCAAAACAGAAAATTAACACGATACGTTATTCAATTTTATTACTATGAACAAATTAAAACGATAATATTAGATGTCACCAATAATCACATCAGACAATATGTACTACGTATAATCTGTGGTAGATTAGAGGCGGTAAAATAAAATATCCAATAAAAACTTAATAATTACTTATATAAGTAATTGTTAATGGATAATATGGTGCATAATATATAATAATATGGTAGTTTAATAGTTCATGATTTTTAGGTATTAAACCCATAACATTTAAGAGCCGAACCTATTATGATATTATTGTCGTTAAAATACACGTCCATATTTGTTTGTGTTTATTTTTATTAGATGAAATATTTTTTTAAACTTATTTTCTTAATTCATAATAGTTTTTAACTATACATTTTTCGATAGTGTTCCAATATGAAAAATGAATTGACTATAATTTTATCTGAGTGTAATATGTTATTCTAATGTTTTCAAATAGATACTAATTTTCCATTCATATAATTTATGCATAATTATTACCAAGTTATATAATATAAATATAGATATTATAAAATTGCCATCATCGTTTTAGTTTAATCCATTTACTATATTTTTAAATTGTATTGTTACTTGTTTTTGGTACCTATAGTTGATAAATTGATAATAAGCTCATTATACACTACACAGATATATATATATATATATATTATAGTTGTACTTTAGTGGCAGTTGCAGACAATGTGACGAGAATCATTAGTCTCGACTAATCAATTAATCAATGTACTTATTATAACAATTACTTCTTCGTTGTTGTTGTTCTAACGATCTTTAGATTTTTTTTTACGTTTTGGTTGCTACGCGGACGTACTGCGAAAACATTCTCGCGACGTTGTCGGTTTCAAACTGCAGGAAAAAAAGTTTTTTTACGTTTTAATTTAGCCAATTTTGGTTTTTATCGCAGTGCAAACAGATAGAGCCGTGGGTTTTTTTTTTTACTAAAACGCCAGTCTTCGTTCATTTTGAAAACATCACTGAACAATTTGACTATACTGACTGAATAGTTAACAACAACTATTTTTTTTTTGTCGTATAATAAATTTACTTTATTTTAAAATCAATCAATTATTAATTTTATACCTATTATATATTATAATTTTGGTCGTCAGTAGTCAATAACTTTATTATAATCGTTTGGCATGTGAGTAGCCGAGTAGGTATAATAGGTATTATTTTTATTGTGCACATACTAACATTTTCCTAGAAATGTTCTAGACCAATACTCTATACAAGTCCGATATAAAAACAGTACTGAACGTGAAAGAGAAATATACTTTTTTCGAACGAATAATATTAATTTTGAAAAATAAATTGAATTCATTAACCTATTTTCTAGGTTTTTAGGAAATAGATTTTTGATTTTATTTTATTTTTATTATCCAATATAATATAAAGTAAAATAACTTATTTTTAAATATCTTACACCTGAGTTGTATTATAGGTATTCACGAAATTAAAACTGATAAAAATCTATTTACGAGCAAATCTGCAAGGTAAAAGGAGCATACAAACCAAATATAGTTTTCAAAATTAAAATCGAGCTGTTGAAAGTATATTTTTCTCCCATTTTTTGATCTAAACGCATAAAAAATAAGTATAGGTTGTTTCAGTCTCCTCAAATAGAAAAGCCGCAAATTTAAAAATATATAAGATAAGTATATGTATCCATTAAGACATTTATTATTATATACTTTAACGGTACATAGCATATACGGTATGCGGTGGTTATACGTAAAACTTTTGTGCAAATAAAATTATATATAACGCGCGCTTATCATTGACTTTTAAACTTTCCTGGTTCAAGACGTTTTTCCAATCTACGTCGGTACTCATACAAAAAAATGCTATTTACTTTTTTTATTATGGCTTACATATGAATTTTTTATCATAAATTTATCATAGCTACGAAATCCTGTATAGTTTATTAATTAATTTTCATTGTAATATTATACGTCAATATTAAACGAGATTTAATTTAATGCAATACGATTATATTTATATGTACTGCGGTCTGCGCTTATTAATTTTAAGGAAAGATTGATGTTGTCCAAAATAAAAATAAAAATACATCAATTTGATATAAGTAATAAATGCACAGTATGTAGTTGTACTACGAAGTATACAAATATGGAATAATCTATAGTTATTCGAATTAAAAATTATAACAAAAAGTCAATGAAAAATCAATATATGCATATTAAATTATAATAGAAGTGTTCAAAGTAATTATTTAATTTGATTTCAATATAGGCATTTAAAATAATTCATATTAAAATTGTTTTTTTTTCTTAACTATTAAATGATTAATGTTGGTTTAAAAAAAGTTTAAGCCACTATTCGATATTATTGTATGCCGACGAATGATGATCGAATTCCTATTAGTCAGTAGTCTGAGCTTTTTAGTAGTATAATTTATAATTTTTAATATATCTGTATTGGCTGTAATATACTGTATAATGTATGCGCGATGTAGTTCTATCGGTCATGGAATATCACAATAATATCTGCAGGTTACCTGTATTATGTAATTGGTTTCTACAATCGTCGTTTAAACCGAAGCACTTGACACTGACATTTAATTTAAATCCGCTTCATCAATAACGGGATAATGATGATCCATCAATTCGACATTATTTATCCATCAATTTATAAAACTCTAGCTTTTAAAATCAGCTCTTTACTACTACTTAAGCTATACAACGTATTAATATTATTTTATTATTTATTCATTAATTCGATGGTGTTTTAGCTAAAATAATTTAAAATCACTATTATTTTATGATTATTATTATGTGCAGTTATTTACTCATATAAATTGATCGTTAATTATTAATAAATATTGAATTCGATTTTCGTTGTTATATGACCTTTGCCACGACGACTATTTTATTATTTAGACACGCGGTCGATTATAAGTTTAAAATAATATCTTGGCCGTCCAGTGCACACAATGTGTACGACGCATTTAGTACATACAATATGTAGACGCATACTTATAAACATGTAAACAATATTTCGGTGTAAATATATATATATATTTCATCAATTATCATAAGGGGAAAGGTGCGCCTGAAAGTGAGCGATAGGTGTTATTATGCGACCTACGCGAGTGGCCGTTTGATTTAAATTGAATTATCAGAGTGGCCGAAGAGCATACGGATATTACGCGTCGTACGTACCTGGGCCATAACAATTGTAACGGGTAACTGTATTAGATATTATATAATTAATATTGTCAGCACTCGAAACTGGACCGAAAGTCGGATGTGTACGCATAATAACAATATGAACGCGCGCGCGCGCGCGCGGGTATAGGTATATATGATGTAGTCTCACACGTTTAAGCGTTCGGACATCGACGCAATTACACGCGCATACATATATATATTTGCGTGTATACACACGACGAGTATGGCGTTTTGTATTGTCGCGCGTGCGTGTACACACACACACACACACACAACAATATAATAATATATACCATGTCACCACAAGATTATAATATACTTTATTATACTGACTCATCGTGTGTATGGGCGCGCGCGTGTGTGTGTATAATATTCGAGCACATAAACATCACGCGCGTAGCGTTTCCCCCGACGTTGCAATTAGGAGGAGCGTCCAATTAATCGCGAGAGGGTCGCGAGAGTAGCTTAAAACGGACAAGAACCATCACCGGTATAAAAGTGGGGTGGTGGTGGTGGTGGTTAATAGATAACGACAACATTGACTAAACGTTTAACCATTGTTCGCGACAGTTGCCATTGTTATGATAATTTAATTCTCGGATAAACACAAATCATATATTATAAAAGGGTGCGATTAGAAAAGGCCAACCGCCTCCCCCCACCCCCATAATAATAAGCAGAATCACACACACACACACACATACGGCGAACGAATATTATATTATATTAGTATGTCCACCGGGGCCACAATGGGACGTCATTTGGCGTGATCTTGTGTTTACTCGCGGCATGTGGTTCACGGCTATCGTGTCGGGCCGCCGCCGCCGCCGCCGGGTGACCCCATCGCCGCGCACTTCTCGTTATCGATTGTCCCGGCCGGCGTGGCGGCGGTGTACGCGAACGACAAAACTCTTTTCGAACGACAATAACAATAAATAATAATACAACAGTGATAATAATAATAACGCGATCGTATTCGGCATAATGTGTTGTGCACACACCGCCGCACTGCGGAGTGACGAATATTTGTCGACTTTACAAATTAAGATCGCATTTTGAACGAGCGGCAGACGGCGCGCGCGTACGACACGACGTGTACTGTTACAATAATTCCTAACCGTAATAGTATGACATTGTTACGTTTAATCTTTATTTTTTAAATGTGTCGCGATACGTCTGCACGTGTAAAGCGGCAGGGAGACAACGGACGGGGCTGATCTCCGATGGTTTCGCAGTCGGTCTTTTGGAAATGCCTTGAAACGTTTAATCGTCCGAAACTATTATTGAATCCAAACGCCGATCTGCATCGCGTTATAAGGCAATCGACTGTCGTTTGGGAGGCGGGTGGCCTCGATTAGTACCGATCGACAATTATCCGGATTTTGATCTATCGCGACCAACGATGATACGATATCATATCTGCTTTTCAACTGAATACCATCTTATCGTAGTGTTGTATATTGTATTACTATATACTTATTTTCAATTGAGTTACTTGCTGTATGTATATATATATATATTAATTGTATTATCTGTACGGTTTTCAAAAGTATTATCAATACTAATCAATAACGATTTATACTGACGTAAAATTTGATCTCCTGCGCGAAAATATATGCTCGTTAGATCTTATACAAACAAAAATAGTTAAGCTACCCCGTGTGCTGGCTACGGTAGTGTTATACTTACTGTAGAACACCGGTGGTACATGCTAAAGTGCTGTGAATGTACGTCGAAACGGCTAAATGTTACTATATAATATGATCCGCACTCGTCCCGTTTTCGATTATTTCCATTTGATTCGATGTACCTACTTATTCAGAATCCAAAAGAAAATAAATAGTCGATGATCGTTCGTTAAACTTTAAACGCCTAACTGAGTTATTTATACAAACGCGTGCCTGAGTATTTTTACTATGCATATGATTTTAAAAATTCTTATAAACGATACATTTAATAATAATGTGCAGTTGTTATCGTAGTTACGTTTAATTTACAATTTTATATTAATTGGAAAAATACGTTTTTTTCTAACTTTGTTGCATTTGCATATGCATGTTTTTAGCATATCGGAGTTAAAGTTTACTAGTTGAGTTATTTTATAGTAGTTTATACCAGTTAAAAACCATAAGTTATAATTCAAAGATTTTTTCAGTGAATATTTTATAAGTTTATTCATATTTTGTAATATTAATACAATTTTACTATGATACAGATTAAAAATAATCTTTTTTCAGTAACCAATTATACATTTTGTACTTTGAATCCAGAACTTATTGTATAATACTAGACGTCTGTACTTACTTAATTGTTTTAAATTGTTGATTATAAAAATGTGGTAGATAATTATGTGAATGATTTTTACAATTTAAAATACATTTTTTTTATAATAATAATTTATCATTATTGATGTTTTAGAGCATTAAACCCTAACTATGGAATTGTAGGCTAAAAATACATTAAACTTATACAATTTATAATATTTTTAGATAGTTTTAAATATTTGTTATTAAAACATCATCTTTTTAATTAAACAATAATTATGTAACTGTGAAGTAAATAACATTTTAAAACTACCTATAATATTAAACAAAAAATACGTATGCTAGAATATATGTATATATATATAATACATAAATATAACATAATGTATGTCTCTAGCCAAAGTAGGAAATTTACCGATAAAACTGACAATCTGATAAAATATGTATAGGTATACAATATATTTATAGGGATGCAATTCATTTTCATAATCTCATTGGATAATATTTTAAGAATTACAAGAGACAGAACTGAAAATAGTGTGGGATTAAAAAGATATGTAGTTACAATATTTTATATTTTATCTCGTACAACGTTCGGTGTTTATTTTATGGTCTTTTTTAAAAATAATTTTATTATTATTTCACAAAGAAAACGTATAATAGGCACATCAGTGACATCTATGTATCATAAAATTATGTAAAATGAAAAAAATCTATCTAGTATTGTACGTACTATATGTTAAATAAAAAAATGAATACATATTAGGTACTTATCCAGACGAAGGTTTAGTTTAAATATATAAAAAAAAAAACATTTTTTGTCCACTTATTTATTATTTATGAAATAGCTTCCAGCGGTCTTTTGATTTATATAAAGAGATATATCTAAAAAATGGGGTTTTATTTATAGGTCTTTGTTTATAAACGTACCGATTTTAACTTGAAATACCAGCAACAAAATATATAATGTCAATTATCTGTTTATATTATGTCATTACTTAATACTTATATAGATATAAACCAATAACCGGAAATATTTGACTTTGGCCAATTATTTATAAGTGTTAGAATTTGAACTTTTATGTTAAATTTTTATGTTATGGTGTATTTTTTAAGAACTGCGACAATTGTATCAATATTATTTTTATAAAATATTAAAACGTATAATTTTGATTTTTAGGTTATGTTTTAAGACTGAATTATATATAAGATTCTCTAGATTATATTATTGCAATAATATTATAATGTCCATAAAGTAGTTAAGTTATGAAGTAGTTAATTATGACCATTGTATAGGTGAAAATGGAAATTGGCCATATTAAATATTTCGTATATAATTGATGTACTAAAGAGTTATAAAAGTATAATGATTGTTAAAAATTACACAGTTGTTTTAGTAAGCTTGGCTTCAACATAATGTAACATAATAATATTACGGTATGTACATACCTACAAAGTTAGTACAATAAATAATAACATTTTTGAGGTTGCACATTAGTCTCGTTTCGTTAGATTCAAACATCATGCTTGAACATATTATAAAAAAAAAAGAGAATGAACGATATTGTGAGATGAATATGAACTTTGTACACGTGCAATTTAAATATTATAACCAGAATTAGCACATTAGTTATATTGTTCTAAATTACTGATTAAGTTTTGCTTTAGCGTTTGCTATATAGTGATGAAAAATATGTTAATTTAAAACGAATTTTTATTAAAACATATTTTATTGTATGCTACATATTATAGGTACCTAAAACGTACAAATAATTCAAACGATATAATTAAGGGAAAAGTAGGTAACGGTTGTCATATTTATCTAGACACTGAGTAGGTCACTGTAATATTTGAATTCAATAATAAATCACTACATACAAAAACAATTTTGAGCGAAACGATTTGTCGGCTTATAGATTACTTAGTATATTTCATGATATACTGGAATTATGATAAATTACTTATAAGGAACTTTGTATTATACAATTTTATGTATTTTGATAAAGCCTAACATTTTTAATCAATATGACTATTAAAAAAAAATCAAAACTGTGTTAATATGTCAAAAATAAAGATACAAAATATTTTATGTGTAGAAAATGTTAATAAATAGTTAGTGAAATTTTCAAATTTTTACGATTAATTGCTTTTGATTTTTACAAAATAAAAAAAAAAATGATTTGATAAAATTAAATTTAGTTTGACATAAAAAAAATTTTTGTGTATATATCCTGATTTATTTTAAAGTATTTGATTAATATTTCTATTATAAAAGATATTAAAGTTGAAAATCAAAGCATTTTACCACAATATAACGTGTAGACAGACATACGAAAAAAGTAGGTGACGTAAAAGTTAAAATTGAATTTCATGATAAATCATTACTCACGAAAAACGGGTTTAAGCAAAGATTGTTAGCTTATTATCACGATAATTTATATGCATATAAACATAAAGTATATTGCTTTGATTATTATTAATCATAGTAATCTATTTTATTATTTATAGTAGTAGTATCATGTATATTTTAAATAGGCAATATCATCAAACAAAATTAGTCTTAAATATTTTGAAAATGTTATTTAGTACATAAAACATAATAATATAGGTACGTTAGTTTCAAATCTCTACGAAAAGTATTTTTGATTTACAACAAAAATAACTAAAACCGTTATTCTTTGAAATTATTTCATACAAGAATTTCATCAAAATTTGAACTTGAAATGCTTTCTATCTTTAGAAAAAAATTTTTAAAAAGACAGAGATGTCCAATATCTATAAATAATAAATGTATAAAATGTCAAAATATTTAAAAAATTATATTATTTACAGAAAATGCTAATATAAACATTTGGTGAAAATTTCAAGTATTTAAGGTTATTCGTTATTTAGCTACACAACAACTCGATTTCGTTAAAAATTTTGGTTTTTCCCAATAAAAATACATGAAATTTTCAATTTTTACTTCTCAAAAGAACCAACTAAAATCAATTTTTTATTAGAAACCGTCCCCAAAATTTTTATAATTATTTTTTTGCGTAGACAAACGAAAAAAAAAATATTATTTTAACGTCTATCATTGTTTAAGTAAGACGTTCTTTGCTCTTCTTGAAATCTAAAAATTCCCAACTCTATTACATTTTTAAATTTAGTATGAACTTTATTATTATAAGTTACATAATATATTATACTAATTATAGAGCAAAACAAAATATTAGTTTGAGAGAAATTTTAAATAAACAATGAATATATAGTGTTATTAATAATTGCATAGGTACGAGTATTATAATTATTATAAATCTAAAAATATTTATGGTAAAAAAAAATTGTAATAAAATATAAGATATGTAGGTATCTTATCAATTTATTTGTTATATACTTGTTTGAATTTTAATAATCACAAGATATAATATCGTAATTTTAGATTAATATAATATAATTAATTGAAAGTTGGTATTTCGATGCTATAAAAATATTTTTGTTATGTTTGGTTTAGATTGGTATCTAAAGTAAATTATTATTTACATGATGCACAAAATCACAAATAGTTCTCTAAATTATAATGTGAGTCTTCAACGTATCAAATGAGCATATTATCTCAATATAAAGCGAATAAACATTAAGTATATGTTTACACTTACACTATCAGAATCATATTGGTTTTTAAACATAAACTATGAAAAAAGTGTCTATTTTAATTTATTTTTTACTTTTATTAATTACATATATTAATATTACAATAATACAATATGTTATAATTATTATTGTTATCTTATACAAGTTACTATTAACTAATTAGCCGGATATTTACCTCAATCAGTTTAAAATTTAAAAAATTGGCTTGTTAACTAAGAACTATAATCTTATAACGAATTCAAAATTATTTAGATTGTTTAAATTTCCAATTGCAGTATGACAATGCTTTAGTGTTTAAAGTATACTCAAGACTTGACATTATAATACGACGTTATAAATTATATAATTATATATTATACTATAAAATAGTTATTGGCCGATTATAAATTTTTTTTTTATTATTATTAATTAATCCGCGGCAACAAAGGCCACTGGATGGTTTGTTCGTTCATTTGTCGAGAGGAGGAGGAATGGTAGGTTGAAACACATTTTCTGTATGTGTGGCAAGGATTTGTCACTAAAATCCTGACTGGTCACCCATCCGGGAACTTGCAACACCGGCCGATACGTACACTCAGAGCGTTTCTGCAGTTGAGTGTACTACACCAAGCCACATTATAAATTTATATCATCTTATTTTGTACAAATATTTTATTATTTAAAGTTTGATTCATAGGTAAATTTATTCATATCACGACAATGTTAATTTTGTCAATAATCAACTTACACACATTTAGTTTCAGTATTATTATCGATTACCTACCTACTTTAATCATACATAATGTTATTAATGTTAACAAGACCCTCAGAAATTGTTATGCAAATTTAGTTTATGATCACTTGAAGTTGAAAAAACACTTTAATAAACCGATCTTCCCTCAGTTTTATTTTTCGAACGCGATGATTCATCATTGCTTTCAAATCAAAAATTATAATATAACATTATCCTGAATCAATGGTGAATGAAGCGTGACAAATTTTCAACACCCACTGTTTGTATATGTGATCGGTTTAAAAAAAAAAAAATAATAATAATAAAATGTATACAAGCAAAGCAACAAGAATAAATTAATTTTACATTCTGGTGAGTAAAGGTGTGAGAATCGATTTCTGTGTTTTTATATCGTATGTGGTTACTTTAAATATAAGATTCCGTTTGATATATTTTATATCGACAATTTAATTTATATGACGTATAAAATTATTGCGGAATGAATAAAAATTGTATTTAAACAAGTCATTATACAAATAAGTCTGTGGATGACATGCACATTATTATATTTTATTATTTTTATGTAATTATGGCACATTAAAAAAATGTACAAACTTTAATTAAATACAAACGTTTATATTTTTATAGGTCCACATCCACATACTTTACTGGGGAAGACAAGACGGCCAAGAACTGCATTCACTAGTCAGCAGCTTCTAGAGTTGGAAAAACAATTCAGACAAAACAAATATTTATCCAGACCTAAAAGATTCGAGGTGGCTACAAATTTAATGCTCACTGAAACTCAAGTAAGAATAGTTAAATAATTATTACCTATACGGCTATACCTAAATATTTTTGAAACTTTATTGATGTATAATAAGAATATATATTTTTACAAATACATTATGATTTTGAATCAATATTTTTTTAGAAAATTTTTTATTGTCTAATTAAATTTAAATTATGTTAAATGCATTTTTAATTTTAATGATAGGTTAGCGTTAGGTTATTCTAGTGTGTGATGATAGCTAATGCATTAGATACATATTATGGTATTTTTCAATGAACTAATAATAATAAATGATACAACGATACAATGATTATTTACAATTTTCTATTTTACATAAAGTATTACTAAATTATTGTCTAATATTATGTAGTTTTATAAAATCTAACATTTCAAAATGCTAAGTTTTTTTTTAAATTTACGCGGATGTTAGAACTGTATGGTACCTACAATTCTTTTCTAAAATCTAGTGCTGAGGTAAACGAAGTGTAACTAATTTTATTATAGTACAATAATATGAATGCATAAAAACAACGTGTCTCTGTTATTATGTATACGTAAACAATATACCTAGAATCTAGACACTAAATGTCACATAATATTTTAAAAAAAATCTCAATAAAAAGTCATTGAAAAATGGGAAACAAATATTTAAAGTCAACTTAATCAAATAATTTTAATGTGATAAATAATATACACCAAAAGAAAAAAAGAAGTTAATAAAAATATTTACTACTTAAGTATAATATATTAAAAAATAAAAAAAAATTGATAAACGATACGTTATATTATAACGTATAAATTTGTGAAGCATAAGAGAATATTATATCTATCTTTTAGTGTGATTTATGATAGTCAAATATTAATAATATATATAATCTCTTAAAATAATCTATCTTGTACGTAAAATATAATCTTCATTTTTAAATAATTATTTTGTAAATTACTCGAACTTAACTTTTCTTTATACATTTTTTTGTACTGTTGTCTGTTTTAAGTGAAATTTATAGACTTTGTTTTAGGTTTCATCATATATGAAAAAAAAAAATCAACATTATAATATGGATAAATACTAAAGTTTAACACTAAAATACAAAGACCAAATATGTTATTATTTACTATTTGTTTTAAGTATAAACATTAAATACACAAACACGGATACGAAAATTACATAATAGATCATTAAATAATGAATAATAATGATATAGGAATATACGCCCAATGTGCGTTGTAGGGCCGTATAATTAACCTATTCGTATGCGCAGGGAAGGGCCGCTGGGATTTTAGATTCTGAGTACAGTTACTGATACAGTGAAGAATATATTGTATTAACATTTATGTGCTAAATATATTTTTAGTTATTTTTAAATTATTTACTTATGAACATTTTTAAATCTAACCATTTTTTTATCTTTATAAGCGTTTTTTAGTTAATTATTTTCAAGATTAGGTACTTGCTTAAGATATCATGATAATGATTTTTATTTAAATCAAGTAAGTAAATTTAGTCTTTAATATTTTAAATTTCAATACGTGTCTAAATTTTAATTATACTGTCGCTACATTATAATTGAGTAATAATATTTAATAATATATATAATATAAGCTATTAAAAATCTTCACAACATTTTTTTTTAATTAGCTTTCTACGGCAATAGTCATGCAATAATTTCTATTTGCACTAGAGAACATTTTAATAGTTAGAGAATTGTTTGAAATTTGAAATTGTTTTTACTGTACCTAAAAGTTGTTAGGAAAAACGTAAAAATTAGCCGTCATCACTCATTAATGTAAAACTATAATAGCACACTTACTCACGTACTCCATTCTAAATCTACAAATAATTGCTCTGTCTACCGTGACTTTTATTGGCACGACAACCTGAAATAATCATATTCACGCGTTCATTTTACAAAATATATATTTTAAAATATTTATTTTTTTTCATTGTCATTAAATTATTAATAATCCTTTTGGATTTTTATTATACATCGATATTATATTATATTTGAAGTTATAACAAATGTCACATAATAATTACCTATCGGTGCTTATACTCGCGTATGTATTTATGTTTTAAACTTACATTATCATAAATTTGAGTTAAAAGTGCTGCAATAAAAAAATCATCATTATTCATCTCAGACTAGTAATATTTAATTAGGTTTATGTATAAAACAGAAACATCGTACACTCGTAAAACTTTCTTCATACTATATTTGTATTTTTATAATTTTATACACATTAAATATTTATGGGTAGCTATATAATATGTGAATACATTGTACATACATTCACATCAAGGAATCCCCTTCAGACATAGGTAATCCTTTCTGCTAAATTTCCTGAAATGTATATATTATACGTATGCTAATTCAAGCAGTAGTTAGGTGTATAGAGACTATAGAGATACCGCTGAGCGTTATAATTTCACCACCACGCTTTTACATTGCTTCAGAAAGTAGTTATCCGTGTATAGTGTACACATAAAAATATAGTAATATACCTTCGAGAAATATGAAGAAATTGAAAGAGCAGATTTAAGTTAAGTATAATATCTCAGTAGTACACACAGTCGCACACATCATGATCGTTAAGTAAATATATAATATTAAAAAAAAAAAAACGTATTCCAATAAATATATAGTAAATTTAATTTCATAATATGTACAAACCGGTGTCGGTCCACAATTCCACATCTCCAACTTTTTTGTGAAAAAATAAAAAGGTATTTTATATTATTGAAAATTAAAAATGGTTTATGTTACAAATTTAACGGCTCACTAAACATTGATTTGAATTTTATTTTGTCATAATAATGAAAATATAATCAAATTTAAACATAATAACAATAATAATATACCTATCTATTTATAAAACATTTTGTTGAACAAATTAGGCGAGTTCTTTGAAATCGAAATGTGTATTTTTATGCGGTAACAAATATTGCATACGTGCATGCCTACTTATTCATTGACAAATAAAAAAATTAGTATTTGAAGGTGTATAATACAATCTCAGTAAAAACATGTAGCTCGATGTTATGCATAACTTCGTGTCTATTTACTAACCTACTCATAATAGAAATTATTCTGCAGAATAATAGAATTATAGTATATCTATAGTTAGTATTATATAATATTAGTACTTATGTATTAATAATTATTTTAAATTTATAAAAAATCATTATTTTTTAATCAATATGAAATGTAGTTTAACTTATATTGAATATTATAACTTACGACGTATAATGAAATATATTAGTTATAAATTTATGAACAATTTATAACATGTTTATTAATTAACTATATTGAAGTTAAATTAGTTTATACATTTTTACTCATAATTATTAATTACAGATAATAGTTAATGTAATCTAACTATTTTTTATTTTAGGTAAAAATTTGGTTTCAAAATCGCCGAATGAAATGGAAACGTAGCAAAAAGGCTCAGCAAGAAGCTAAAATATCTTCACGAGACGATACGATGTTGGAAAAACGAGGAACCGTAAATATTCGAACATGCGGCACTGGGAGTAATGATCTTCAAAGTAACGCTAACATCAGATCTCCCGAAGAATCTCGCATAAAAATAGACTGTCCGACATCTTCCGCTGCCACAACAATTCAAACTCAATCTCATCACAATTCTACTGCTCAACTAAACCATAATTATCACACTTTAAACAATATTAGATCGCACGAGCAAGACGGAAATTGCGAGTCATTGTACAGACCGTACGTATCATAACAGACTTTCGAGTAAATTTGTTTTGTGTATAAAATTCCGATCAAAATAATAACAACGTTGATCGTTTTGTATTATAGATATTATTAACTGGTTTTAATTATTTTATAACTTAATAAATTGATCAAATCGATATACATTATACCTAATATTATACTGTTTTTTTATATATATATCATAATATTGTACTATTGAATAAAATAATAACTTATTAACAAAACAATTAAAAAGTAATGTATTCAGTCTAAACACATTTCTAAACATTTAGAATTTATTTGGAAAGCATTATATTTAATAAAACAAGTATATCTACCTAAATATTTTTAATTTTATGTAATGAATATTAATCTGGGTTTCCAGTAATATATTTGTTTAAAATAATCATCTGAAATCGTTATCATGATTTATAATATGATAAACACATTGTGCATACTCATATTATATAAAACATATTGTTATTTACCAAGTATAATATTTACTTTTACATAAATTTAATGTTCTTTAACAATATCGTATATTATTTATTTTAGTTATACGAGAGAGATAATAATTGTATGTTTTTGTGTGACTGTTTTTATTCGTACTTACTACCTACTAATTTAATATTACTATGAAATATTTTAATAATAGATATTATGAAACATATTTAATGGATAAATGATAGTACTCAATCAAAATCTGAAAATTGTATAAGTGCACGCTTTATTCATGTGAATTGTAAATAACTACATGATATGTGAATATTTAATAAAAATAAAAATTACATATTATATAAAATAAGAGCGTTTCAATTTCTTACCAAATATCCGATGTACTTGTTTGATAAATACTATAACAATATTAATTTAGTTATACCTTTATCAAGTTAATTTTAATAGAAATAATAATTAATCTTATTATCGGCTGCAGGCTACATAATAATATGTGCTGTAGATCTCGATTCTATTAAAAAACATAATCGACTAATTGAGTATTTTCATCGGTGATTACTGATTATACCTTACCTTATATTGTATAATCGAAGTGTTAAACTGCAGTGATTCTATTGAAGTTTAATCCGGGAATTCGCTGTACAATTTTTACAGTAGAAATATTGCAATAATAATAATAAACCTCACATACCTATACCCTACATCAATCGATTGTTTTTTCAACAGCATTATTTTATAATTTATTTTATTCAATTTTAATTCGACAACTTGTATTATTAATTAGATACAATAATAACAAGTATTCGTATAAAAAATTACGTCCACTTTCCAAGGGGGATTCGCTAACCGTCACCCCTTAAATATACTAATTGTGTTAAGAACTTAAGGTATTACAATCAAATATGATTAAAGCGACTTGAACTAATCAGTTATAATTATATATAACACATTTTTCACAATAAATGTACATAATATTAGTATTATAATTAATAGGGTTAGAATGTGTATGTATTGTATATATATATTTTCTTTTAGTCGTGCACATTGCAGACTAAGTAATAAATACGTTTTTTGTGACATAGATTCAGATATATTAAATTTTATTTTTTATATTTAGGGGTTAACAGGAATGAATTCGTATTATAGAAAAAATCAGTGAATAAGTGCATATTTCAATGAATTTCATAATGTCATATTTGATTGTTTTAAGAGCATTTACTAATTTTCAAGCATATTTATGTGTATTTTTTTAGTTTTTAAGATCGTAAATAAACATTTTAACCCTAATAATAATACATATTAAGTATACGATGAGAATTTTAAAACTTTACACTTGAATTTATTATAGTTACATTATTATAATATGTTAATACACCAACACTATACAGTATAATTACTACCATACGTAGATAGGAACCTACTTAATATTACTATACCATCACGTAATACAACATTTATATGGTACAAATATTGAGAAATCCTTGTTTAATTAATTTAATTAGGTAGGTACACTATTAGTCTAGTAATCCCGAGCTTAATCCGAATAGATTACGTGTTATATAATATAGACGTAAGCAAATATCTATATGTAACAATATTAATAATAATAATAATATTAATGTTATTAATAATATGAATATTGAATTATTTCGTTGTTATTTACCTCGTATATTTCAATAATCAAAAATCAAATTTTCGGCACATGAATTACACTATATTGATACGTCAATAATATATTAAACCGACGTACGGGGCACTAGTAATGTAAAAGTTATAATTTTGCGATGCCGGTGAATTCAATTAAGTGCTCAAATGTATTGTGTTATTAATAACATATTTTACAAGATTAAAATTTGTTCTCGTTAATAACAGTATAAATGCATTAATTCAATAGGTTGAAATGTGTGACGTTGATCCTAAATACATACGAACGATGGCCCCGTTAAAGAAAACAAATGAGCTAGGGCGAGTTTACAATTTCCTTCAGAGATTAAAAAGTGGTTTTATGTTAGGCGGAGCAAGCAAGCAGCGGTCCACCAACGTGCCAATGTGAACAGGCGGCGTTTAAGGGAGGAGGAGAGTTTTCGCCGCAGCTCTAATTAGCTCCAGATTAAAGTAATGTCGAGGGAGCTATTAGAGACATTTAGCTGTTAATTAAAACTGTTTTCCAGTCGGCCCAACTGCGGGCAAACGTGGTAGACACAGGGGAAAACGCTCGTAAAAACTTGTGATTAATGATCAACGAGAGAGGAATAAAACTATATTCTACTGGCTGGCCATTTGATGAAAACGACTATGGTATCGCTCTTCTTCTTCATTTTCACCCTCGTATAGTTTACATACACTACCCTAATTGAAAAAAAAACCCAAAATTTATATTATTCAAACTCGATTGTTTTCCCTATGTAGGTGTGTACCTATACTAATTTTACAGACACGTGTTTTTACGTTGCTTATAAAGTTATAACAAATTGATTTTATGTAAGAAATTATTATTTTCATTTTAATAAATGTATTTGAAATTTAAAAAATGGCCATAGTGGATTAATGATAAGACCTGAATAGAAAATAATTGTTGTTTAATTGTCGTTGTAACCTACATAATAATTATCATTTTAATTATAACCAATTCAATTTTCGATGTATACTAACAAATGTCGATGTTACTTATAAAGTTATTAATACTAAGTTTATTAAGATGACATCACGCATTTACTTGAAGGAATTAATACAATATAATAAATAAAACTATTAAATGATTATCAACATTTTAAATGTTGAACATGTATTAATAAATTAATATGTTCCGCGAAGTAATGAATCGAGAAGATTACCACTCGATTTGTAGACAGTGTTAAGCACTAGGTAAAATCTAAATGTTCGCTATCGCTATACAATGAAAAAAACTTTTACTGTGCAATATTGTATTTATTTTTTCAATATCACGTTTATAAAAAAATTATTCCAGTTTAAAAACGTAAAAATAATGGACTCCAAAACAATAATAACTTTTTTCGTTTTATGGTACCTAATATCGAAAAAAATAAAATTTAAATTTCACAATAAAAGTTTTTCTATTTTTGCGGTGCGATCACTCGAATTTTTAACTAGGACTATAGATTGTCTATATAGCTTTAATATCTACTTCTTACCCGTGCAAATCAGATTTTAATGTTTATGAGATTCCAAGTATGAAGTAG
The DNA here is from genome assembly GCF_003676215.2 of Rhopalosiphum maidis. Lineage (NCBI taxonomy): Eukaryota > Metazoa > Arthropoda > Insecta > Hemiptera > Aphididae > Rhopalosiphum > Rhopalosiphum maidis. The sequence continues at coordinate 49,621,218 of NC_040879.1, forward strand.
AAATATAATATAAATTACATATTTATATATTCGTGTAACAGGTGATTTACCTTAAATTTTAATTATAATTGGTGGTTTATCATTATTTTAAATATTTCGCAAAAATTATTTTTATATTTCTTTTTTAAAAGTGGTAAAATCGTTAAGTCTACTTTTAAGCTCATACTATTAATTACTTATTCCATAATATTATATTCAGAATTTACATCAAGTACCGATACATTTAATGTTTACTGTAAATATGCAAGAAATTGTAAAAAGGAAATTTATTTTAGTAATACTGTAGAAAGCACTCGAAAATGTAAGTTTGATAATAGGTAGTTTATGAAATAGAAACATAGTATAGTTAAACTGTTCAATAAAGAAAAAAAAATAGTGTATTTATTAATGAATTTTTATTATATGATTTGATTTATTTGATTTATAATTTTAATATTCCTTAACAACTAATAAAAAATAGTTTTTAATAATTAATCATCAATTATAAACTAATTTTGTGGGAAAATCAGCTGTTACACCACAAATGGCCATCATATTTATTAATTGAAGCAAATACTCATTTAGACAATAACGAGTGTTAATGTTTAAACTGAAATAGTAAGTTAGGTATATAAAATTATTTAATTTTAAACTACAAAAAAACAATGTAATATAAAACTATTATTGTTTATTTTTAGGGTCCGCAAACAGTTAAATACTCTGATTAATAATCTCAATAAATGTTCTAGAAAAATATCTTTAAGTGCCTTAACAATTAGACATATAAATGTAGTACCAACTTGGGTATGACACATTCTTTATGTTTATACGATTTATAGCAGAAAAATACTTCATCTTCAACTGTGATGATGGTTTCTGATAGAAAATAAAAACTAGTAAGTACTTTAAAAAAGTCAAAATTAATAATTCTCAGTATTTTTTAAAATAATCAAAAATGAAAAAATCGATTAATCTTTCGATTTTTTTTTTAAATATCAATAAAAAATTGTTTACTAAATCAAAAAGCTTGGAAATTTAATTCAAGCTTCCTTATAAGTTTTAATTTCCGGGATTAAAATATAACAGTTGAACTTAAATATATTTTTTGTAAGTGTTTATATTAAAATTATTTAATAATTCTTTGTAGTTGAATATTATGAAATATTAAATTTTTATAGCTATGTGTATAGTTACCATTTGAAATGCATAACAAATATTTAATCGTAAACTTAAATAATTTTAATTTATTGGATTACATTTCAATGAAAAGAAAAATATAGTTAACAAGTTAACATCATGATAATATTAAACACGTAATTTCAGTATATTATTTGTTCCTATAACGTATTTTTTACTACATTTGTATTATGGTATTGTAGATTAATATTTTCCGAGTAATTTTAAAGCTTGCAGTCAATGGTTTTTTAGTTTTGTTGCAGCAAAAATGTTGAACAAAATTACTCTTAGGTGTATAATAACCATTAAGTATAATATTAATTATCTTCATATGATGATAAACCTACATAGTTGAACTGCAGAAGAGATTTAAGAATAGTATATACTTAAATTTGAAATGTTAAGTGGTCGGAATTCGTCTCGCTTCAATCATATTGATGCAATATAGTGCTGTAGTTTTGTTATATTAAATTTTAAAACAATGGTAAATTGCGAAATAGGCATGAAAAGTAAAAGTCATAAACCCACGAAAAACTCCAAATTTTCTATCGTTTAATAAAATCTTGTTCGATAAAATGTAATAAATGTACCTATTGTTGAAAAATGTGATATATATATATAAGTTTAATCAATATCGATTTCCGGTTTTAAATTCACTAAATTGTAAAATCAATATCACATAATATTATTACGTTTATAAACTAAGAAAAAGAATATTTTCATTTCCTGTAAATTTAATATATTCTAAATTTATCAATGTATCATTGACCAGCATAGTAGTTTGTCACACCCAGGCACCTACAATTTTTCCCTTGTATAGAAAAAAAACTAAAAGAGTTACAACAAAAATACAGATTAACTGACAAATTATTTGACAGCACATGAGTAAATTGTGTAAAGGAGTTCAGCTGTCCGTAAATAACCTAAACAATTTAGGGAATTATATGTGCATTTAACAGCTGTCCAATTACAGTTAAATTTATTATATTATTTGCTGATTAATTACGTACTGGAATTACTTAGGTTAGACAGTAGGGTAGTCTTATTGCTTTTTTCAAAATATAGTTAAGTTTATATATTATATGAACTAATCGTATTTATGTTTCTATAAGGCTCTAAATAAAATATTTTAAAAATATATTTTGGCAATAATAAATAAATTAAATATGAAAACACAAGGAGGTATAATATATAGTATATACATTCTACATACGTCGTACATAATATTGTAAGTAAAGATCTTCTTTAAAAATAAATCATCGCGGACTAGATAATTGTTTAAAAAAATTGTAACGGGATTGCATTGTGCCAAAGCACCATAACACAAAAAGTAGAGCCATCTTATAATCTGTGCGTTTCAGGCCGATAAACATTTGCAGGAAATTACACTTCCTGTTATTAAAATATTGAAGGCACAGTTCTTCTATACATAAATTGTCTTAAAAAAAAAAAATAAATAAAATTACGAACTGTCAACTTGTGCTTGCTGTCACAAAGGTAATTATTAATGTACAAAATATTATCGTTTCGTTGATTTCAAATGTATATTATAATAATAATACGAGTACGTGACGCATTAACTACATATATATTTCACCGGTGTGAGCGAATAGCGAGACGGCTCGTGTCCTGTACAGTCGCACATATACGTACACTGTACTACTTAATTGTTGTTAGCAGGGAAGAATAGGTAGACTACCTATGCCGTTCGATATTTGCTCATCTATATTGCAATTAGATCAGATAATTAATAATAATAAAAAAAAGATGTTAGAGCCACCTACATTTGATCCAATTTCATATAAAATATAAATGTATCCGTCTCCGTGCCCTCGTCTAAATCAGCGATCGGTGGTACTGTGTGTTCTTTTTCGTCTACTACCAGAGTGTATGCAACACACATTTAACTAAATAACAATAATAATAATAATAATAGTGTGAAATGTAATTTATAATTTTCAGTACAAAAATACCTGTATAATATGTATTTTAATTATTGTACTATTTGTGAGTTTATGTAGGGCCTAGATATTATTAGACCTATTATACATTAAATAAGTATTAATGATTTAAATTTTTTTTTGCTGCATTGGTTTTTTTATTTTCAAAAAATAAAATGTATCAGTATTCTGTGGTTTTAATACACATTTTTAATTAACACTATGGGACACAGTCGCTAAACTTTAAATAACAATTTGAAAATCCTTTATGTACCTAAACAATATATTTTATGTACTTATAGTTAAAATCGTATGTTTAAATTTATAAGTTTATACAAATTTGTTTGGATCCAAAGGTCTTTTATAATTTAAAAAATAGGACACAGTATGTTACACGGGTGGTTGAAAAGAAAAAAACCAGAGTTATAATTACATTGATAATAATAGACTGTTCATATTGGTATACATACTTTAAAATATATTATTAAAAAAATATTGCCGATAGTATTTAATTATTTTAATAGCATATAATATATTTTTACCTGTAAACTATATTATTATTTATATTTTACACGAGAAATAGTTGAATTGAAGAAGCCATCCATCCAGTGACAAATTTAAACTTTAAATTTACTTATATAAAAATAAGCATGATTATATATTTCTTAGATTTTTTAATTACAATATAAAAATGTATGAGCAACATTCTACTTATTAATTGTCAAGTCTAACTTATAAACATAAAAAATTTTTGCTTATATATCTTTAATATTTTTCGATTAGTATATGAACGAACAACTATTGTTAATGAACTTAATATTATATTTTTAAGCTTTTGAACCGAGAAAAAATATAATATTGACAATTAAGAAATAAAAGAAAATTAAAATGTTTTGTATAAACAGTACAAAATAATTCAAAATACTTTAAAAATTATTCTATGAATAGAGAATGTATACCTTATCAAATCAAAATTATTATTACAACCGTTATTTATTAATCACATAATATAATAAGTGCCGAGATTATTATTAACTATTATTGTACCTCAGTGATAACCCAATCGTTTATAATTATTGTATAATGATAGTGAAAGGTTTGCGGGCCAACTGCAGGTTTATTCGAACTTTTAAATAAGTTTCATAAGACATTAATGTTTTGGAAATACAAGAATTTCACCAGTATTATTTTAGGTTCTAAACATTGGTGTTCTTTAACACTCACGAGACTATATAGATATTTATTAACGCAACTTGACTAAATTTAACTTGTAAATTAATATCTTATTGTTACATCCTAACATATATTTAAATAACAATGTATATTTTTGACATTTTATTAATATTTATTTCTTGAAGATCAGCTGTATATCAAAAAAATATTTATTAAAAATAAATTATTCAAATTTCTTAACAAAACGAAATTTGTTTTTTTAAATGTTTGAAACTATATAATCACAAATTAAACAACGGACGAAAATAGTGAAGGTATATTATAATGTAATTGTTGTCCGTTACAGATGATGATCACAATACAAGTTATTACAATATAAACCTAAAGAAGTACGTTCAAATAATTCTTCTTTGACAGTTGCCATTTGTGATCCAAATAGGACATACATACGTTGTTCTGTGTAATTTATTTAATTTTAGTGAACATAATTAAATTACTATTTTGCAAATTTTCTATAAGTGTGATTTATTTTTTATGAAAAAGTTGTACAATACAACTATCTATTTAAAAAAAAAAAAATTGGAAATTATGTAAATGTAAATTTAAAAAAAATATAGCCAAGTACACAAAATATTTATTACACATTTATTATTTAAAAATAAAATTATCTAAAACATTTATAGGATAAAATGAAAACCTCTAATTTCCCAATGAAGATTATTCTAGTTTTTGCAGTATACCTAATCAAATATTCAATGGAATTAGATTATTCGAAAATACAGGTACCTATTTAAATTATTTTATATAATTAATTTGTTTTTACTTAATATGCAAAAAAAAATTGACGCACATTGCTTTATTTATGATTGATATATTATACAACCAGATAACTTTTTATTTTATCATTTATTTTTATCCAAGACCCAGATACATTTATTTAAATAAATTTGATCCAAAACATAAAACATAAAATATTCGTGAAAAATTTTGAATTATCATAAAACAATTAAAAGTTTTAAATAGTTTTTATTCAATAAGTAATAATTTACTTAAACAGTAATACAAATAAATAAATCACAAAATTTAAAAAGTAGGAAAATATAAATTTAATTCAATGAAACTTGGAAACTGACTGAAATATTTTAATTATGGACAAATATAATTATTTATCTATAATAACTTATAATATAATAGGTATTTTTAATTATTAATAAATTAAAAATTAAACATCTATTATTATCTTTTTTTTGAAAACGTGGTATAAAACTAAATATTTTTTTTGATAAAATATCAACACTGTATAATGTATATTTGTTATTTATAGTTTAAATCGAATTAAATTTTAAATATGAAATTATTATTTTTGTAAAATAATAATAGTAAGCCATAGTATTATTAACATAATACCTACTATTAATAGTAAGCCATTTACCCATATTTAGGGATTTAATACTAATATGGAAGAAGCTACACAATTCCTTCGTGAATGGGAAAATGAAGCAGTAGCCTCGTGCAATAGAGTGGCAATGGCACAGTGGACATACGCAACAAATATAACGGAATACAATAAAAAGCAAATGGTGAATCTATAAAAATTAAAATATTATTAAATTTTAGTTTTGAAATAACGATATATTTTTTTAAATAGTGGTTGTCTTTTAACAATTTAAAATAACAGTAAAACTAGTAGAAGGTATACGTGATGAATAAAATGGTCTGATATTGGTAAATTGTTGCCCAATTCCTAAATAAATTACGAGTTGCGGACACACAATAATGTATTCTTATACATAATATATAGTACATAGCAGGGGCGGCCAAACAGTCGATCATATTAAAATTTATTTTTTGGGTCACGCACACGAAAATTAATCGAGGTTGTAGTGAACAAATTGTCGATAAGTTTTATCTGTATAATTTTTCATATATTATATAAATTTGCTATGGAAGTCGATACTCAAAGGTGAAGTATATTTTTAGTAAATCGTGATCAAAACAATTTTGGCCACCCCTGGTATATAGTATATACACATAATAATAATATATAGGTAGTATTAGGTACATTAAAAAAAGTAATTTACTAAATAAATTATTAATACTACGTATTTTCCAAATATTCAAATATTAAATTTAAAAAAATAGTGATAATAGTAATAATATTAATATTAATATATTTTTTTTAAATCAACAATATAATATTTCTCATTTAAATTTTCAATTTTCATATAAATAATATTGTTTTGTTGGTTTTTATTTTTATTGTATAATATAATAATATAATAATAACATTAATCATATTATATCAACATAAATAGCTACTCACGCATGTCGAACATTTCGTTTATTGTTTATCACCACCATCGTTTCTGTCAGGTACATTAGGTTTATAATATAAATAATCTTATAATATAATATCTACAGGTACATAGGTAATGATAAAAACTCGGGACACAATTCACCCACAACCTAACAGTCTTAACTTTTACAACGATGTGTTTTTTTCTGTTTATAATCACGTTTTAAAGAAACGAACATGCTTCAATCTTCAGTTTTGAGTGTAGTTTCAGCTAACAAATTAAATATTGTTGATTCTTTTAGAAGTCAAAATTAAAAAGATATTTTTCAAAATAAATGAATATACTAAAAAAATTTACGGAGAAACTGAAATATTTGAATATAACCATAGATCTCATGAATGTCATCAAATTTATATATTACCTATCTATGTGACTAGGTATAATATAATTTTCAAAATAGTTTGTCTGCTTGAACAATTTATAAATATATAACATTTAATACTTTAAATAATTTCTTAATTATTTAAATGTTGATAACATTTATTATTACTAGGTCAACAATTTAAAAAAGAAATGTAAGGCCCTCTCATAAAGTCACAAGATGATCTTATGGTAATTTAAATATATAGAAAATATAAATCAATACGTTTTTTTTTTTAAATTACTTGAAGTTTAAATTTTTACATAAATCATCAAAACCACGATATTTAAACAAAATATATCGATTTTTCCTTTAACAATTTTAGTTATTTTTTTTTTTAATCAAAAAATTTTAATCTATGAACTTGAAACTATTCACTATTTGACCACTCTAATCGTTTGTATCATAATATAATGATAATATTTATTTTCAATCAAATTTAACTTTGTATACAAATACGTGGTATACCATGAATGATCATACTTAAATCATACTATGCATCAGTATTGACTTTTAAAGAACTTGTATATTAAGTGATATACACATTATTTTCAGTCATATTTAATAAAATCAGAATTTACCCTACCAATGTGTAGTAAAACTATGTTTTACACATACCTAGTGTAAAAAAAATGTATTGTGTCAGATTTTTATACATTAATAACAAGTTATTACATATATTATGCGTTTAGTATAATGTGAATATGTAAAAACTTAATATATACGTAAGTTATAAGTTTGGCTTTTACTGAATTATTAATTAATAAAATTACGCAATAATTGTTTTTTTTCTTTAGTAAATAATGAGTAATAATCATTAGGTAGTTGTTACCATAATTATCATTGTAATAATAATAAGTAATAACTTTTATATTTATTGCTTTCGAACTCTATTACTATAAAGATAGATGAACAAAAATTGAATTCAAAGTTCAACAGAGTATCTTGGAGAAAAGCTTCTGATTTCATGTGGACTCGTATATCTGATCCTATTATACAAAGACAACTCAAAATTTTGGCACTGAAAGGCCAATCAAATATACCAGATTCAAAACTAAATCAGGTAGGTACCTATATTTATATCTACTATATACTTATAAATATATGTATATATATATATACCTGCATTAATATTCATTAAAAATAAAAATTGAATTCTAAATCTAACATTGTATACTAGTTGTACATTGATTAACTCAAAATAAGTTCTAAAAAGTAAAATTAAAGGAACCAAATATTTGTCATTTCTCATTTATTAGTAAGACAAATAGGTTATGAAAATCATTTTTCGTGAAAAAGAACCACTCATGCTACAGTTATAAATGAGAAATCAAATTTACACAGGATACCTATAAAAGACAAAATTTTCTGAGCCATACCTATAGTTTTTAATGGATTATAAAAAACTAATAATTATTTTTTGTATTATTGATGTAAACAAAATAATAGAAATGCTAAAGTATAGCAAGTATAATTTCTTAATTAAAATGTATAGGTAGTAGGTATACTTGGTTTCTTAACTATGGCTTTAGTTGAAGTCATTTATTTTCGAATAAAATTGTTTTTTATTTAATCTTGTTATTGTAAGCAATAATTTTAATGACTTGGGTGTGTATACAACTACTATTATAAGATACTTTGAATAAGTACATATTTAAACATATTATTATTAGGATTTAAAATTTTAATTCTTCACAAAATGTCATTAAAATTGTCTATATCAAACCATTTAAAAACAGATGGCTTTTCAAATTTAGATTTTCTCATACACGTATCGGTCAGGTAGATCGTACATACAATTTTTATTAGTTATCCAATAAAATATGTGTGTTCACATTTTGAATTAAAATTATATTATCCCTTTTTTATTTCTAATATAAATCAAGAATTTTGGTAACAGTATCTTAAACATATAGACAATAAAATTTTGAATTCGAAGAATCTTTTTTATTATGCGATTTTGTTGATAAATAGTATACCTATTTAGACGTTTGAATGTTTCGCCCACTAATCAAAACACTTAACAAGTAAATACCAAGCTGCGTACCATTTTATAAAAAAAAAAAAAATATTTTTACGTAGACGGGCGTGAGCTATATTGTTTTTTTTATATATATATTTGAAGTACCAATGCAAAATATGATTACACGATATGAAAATGTTGTTCACTAATTATAACTTTATTATTTTAGTATGTAAAACAGGTATTAATCTATTCTCGTTATATAGATGCATTCAATTTTAAATGAAATGAAAGATATTTATGCTAAAGCGAAAATATGTCCATTCAATTATAGATTGACATCGTATTGTGAACTAAGTCTTGAACCAGGTATCAATAATTTATTATTTATATATTATAATAAACAGTCGTGTGCATAGTAATATGATAATTTTGAAAAAAAAAATGCAAAAAGATTTAGTAAGAGTAATGGCTAACTCAAGAGATTTTGAAGAACTATTGTATACCTGGCGTTCATGGAGAGATAATATTGGACATGAGATTCGACCTAAATACATAAAATACATGGAATTGGTTAACGAAGCTGCAATATCAATAGGTATTGTGATATTTTTATTTATTAAAAACAATATAGAATTATTAGTTACGCTATATTAAATAATTAATAACATACTCTGTTTAAAAGTGAATGAAAATAAAATAACCGGAATAATCTTAAATCTTATTATTTATAATTCTGCAGTAGTATTAACATAATATATTTACACGCAAATGTACAATTAAAACGTTGGCTTACCTGCAAGTGCGATGAAATATCACTCTTTTTTATTTTTAACTGTAGGGTTTGAAGACGCAGGTCAGCAACAAATTGCAATGTATGAAGATGCAAATTTTAAAGCAAAACTTGACAATTTGTGGACAGCCATAGAGCCGATTTATAAACATCTTCACTCTTACGTACGGCGAAAATTAGTTTCTCACTATGGTAAACGCAGGGTTCGAGTCGATGGACCAATTCCAGCACATTTACTAGGTAGGTATCATGAATACAATGTGAATACCTAATGTAATATATAAAATATTATGATAAATTATTCTGCAAAATGATTTTTAAATATAAACTATATAATTATATTCAAATGTAAATATAGTAAAACCTCCTTATAACGGACCTTCTACAATAGGTGGAAATCTCCTTAAAACGGAAAACTACAACAGTTCCGCGTAGCCTGTATCCCGTATCGGTATTTTAGTCTACCTATAACGGAAAAATTGGTTGGTACCGAGCTATTCCGTTATAAAAAGGTTTTACTGTACATTGTATTCAATAAGTATGTACCAGAATAGGTGTATTTTAAGTTAAACAGTTTTGAAAAATCTGTTTTTCATATTCTTAATTCATTTACTCCAACCTTTTTTTTTATAATATTATAATTTACAATTTATCTTATGCAGTTCTATGTTTTTGATAAGGTAACATGTGGGCACAGAACTGGAAAAATATAATAGACTTAGTGATTCCATTTCCGAAGAAAAGACGTATTGATGTTTCCGGTGAAATGTTACGTCAAGGATACACGCCTTTAAAGTAATATGTCCATTAGAATTAATACATTTAAACAAATAACAATAGCGGAATGACCCAAATACATTTTTTATTTTTTGAACATATGTATCAAATCATGAACAGGTTAATTTAATTTTTAACTGTGAAATTATACTTAACATTTTCATTTTAGATATTAAATGTATATAACTCCCATAAAAAAACAATAATAATATACAAATTTAAAAAATTAGAATCTAATCATTTCGAAAAAGATGGGTAGCAACAAAAATAAATAAATTCAACAAATATCATAACTCTTACGAATAAGAAAAAAAATATGTAATTTTTAAAAACCAATTTATTTATAAATTTTAACAAAAAATGTTTATTTTTACCATTTTTTTTTTTACGAAATTTGAGTCTTATAAACGAAGTGTGAGTCTTTTAACGGAATTTTTTTTATAATGTTTTTGGATACGTCCGGACTGTTCCAGACGATTTTGAGTTCAATAAGCCACTGAACTTTATATTCGCGAGTCTTATAAGCGGTGTTCACTGTATAATTTAGGTGAGGCCTATCAATATAGGATAGGTAACTAAATATTTGAAATCATAAACACATAATAATATTTAATTATATTATACAGCTATGAGCTAAGACACTTGCCATAAGACGTATGCAACTTATTTGTTGCTATCGCTTAGTCTACATAAATTAATAAGTGAATAATTACGTTACATTTTTACTTTTTAGTACTTAACATATTATGGTATTACTATTTTGTTCGCCTTTTCAATAAAATCGGAGTAGATGCCTATTTGAAAAATCTATTTAACATTTGGCTCTAATCAAAGTCAAAGTAAACCCTCTAAAACGCGATAAATGTAAATCCTATGTACATAAAGTTTTAACGTGTATAAATCAATAGTACCTACTGTTCTTTTGGCCATTTAATTATGTAAATATATACATCGAAGTTATAAAGAAAATTAGATTATAATGATTTAAGCAAAACGCAAATACTCATTAATTATCCAAAGATAAAAAATAAAATAAAATGTGTGGTTCGATTATATTTTTATATTGTTTAATGCAAGATATAAGACATATATTAAACTGTATATTGTAAATGAACTAAAAATGATCTTTCAACTATAACAAATGTCTTCCAACTAGAGACAAAAATACTTATTATGCATTGTAATATAATCAAATAATTAAATGATTAATAATATTAAAATGGCGCGTTTATCAAACCTAATTAAGCATTACTATATTTCATAAAATTAATCTATTTTTCATTAGGTATATTTAAAAATAAATGATGTAAGCATTTTCCTTATAGTTCTGTTCAGTACCTAAAACTAACTGAAGTAATTTGAAATGGTTTTGGTTCGAATACACTTAAACCCATAACACTCACTTTACAACCCTAAAAATTTTAATTTAAAAACTAATACGTTAATACGTAATAGTGTGAATCGTGTAGAATCCAGCATAATTATTTATTGGTGTATCAAGGGATTTATGTAATTTGAAAAAAGAACACTTTATTATAGCTGTACCTACGTTTAAAGTTATAAGTATAGTGAATTTGTTACACGGATGCTTACTAACTATATTTAAACGAGGCAAATATCGAAGAACGTTTTTGTTAGGGGAATAAGATCATTTTGGTCAAAAATTCAAAGCATTCCAATTTCCATGATTCTATGTAACTATTGGTTATCATTAGAGCACGGATGTTGTAGTACAAAAAAACTAGTAAAATTGATTGCAGTATTAGGTACACTAAAAAATACCGAAAATTGCACTTAAAACTTTTAGATTTTAGTTCGTACTTACCTGACATGCATTCGTGCCCTAGTTATCATATTCAAAACCCAACACAGATGTTACCAAAAATACTACCTGAAATTTAGATTCTGAAGCGGCTAATGAATTTATTGTTTTTATAATGATATGTGGTTTTTTATAATTTCAAGACACTTTTTACTGTAGAAATAATATTCCGATTGTCTATTCGTTAAATGTATTACTATGAATATTTATTATTTTTATTATACATTAATAAATATGGTTAGTAATTTAGTATAAGTAATGGAAGAGTCTTGTAAAGTACTATTATACTTGGTAGGTCTATTCTTTATCTAAACAGTGGTCGGCAACCGTCAGCCCACGCGACTATATACGGCACACTTTGAATTCTAAAATAACGATTTTTTTTTAACATTTTATTATTTTTTAAGTTTTACAGAATTTTTTTTTTCATAATAAATAATTAAAAAATTTTAATTTTTATTTTTGTCTGGCCAGTGAACTTTTTAATTTGCGAATGTAGCCCTAGAGTTCAAAAAGGTTTCCGACCACTGCTGTAGAATATTAAAATAATAGATACTAATAATATCCTACATAATATTAGGATGTTTCAAATTTCTGAAGAATTTTTCACATCACTTGGATTGAAAGCGATGCCAGTGGAATTTTGGCATAATTCAATTTTGGAAAAGCCAACAAATAGGCCAGTATCGTGCAAAGCATCTGCTTGGGATTTTTGTAATAAATATGATTACAGGTAAATATTATTGTACATATAAAAAATTACAAATAACCAACTAGTTAATTTTGTGTATTTTTTATTTAGAGAAGGATCCACTTGTATTTATTTGGTGTTTAAATTAAAATATCTTAAAATTGTTACATAAAATCATAATAATAAAAGTAATCATTTTTAAAAATTTAAGCTATATAAATTTATAATAATACGTGAACATTTACTGATTGAATTATTATTACTTTTTTTTTTTTTATTGGTATTTAAAATATATTCAATAGGTAGTTTAATATTGAAAAAGTATGAATAATTAATGAAAATTAGTTATTTACTTGAATAAAAGTCGATTTTGATTACTTATTAGTTATTACATATTTTCTATACAGTTATTAATATAATATGTATTGGATTATGGGAATTATACCACCTGACACCTACTAAAATTATTATACAGTTATTAAATAAAAGTTTTTAAATTATATAAGCAAGTACCTGAACATAATTTAAAACAATTTTAAATAATAACTCAATTTTTTTTTTTTAGAATAAAACAATGCACTGAAGTTACAATGGATGATCTGTTCTCGACACATCATGAAATGGCTCATATTCAATATTATCTCCATTATTCTGATCAGCCACTGATGTTTAAAGAAGGAGCGAATCCTGGTAGATACCAACTACAAATATAAGATTATTTCATTTATTTAAAATTAGATCAATTACAAACAAATCAATACATTTAGGCTTTCACGAAGCTTTGAGTGACGCAGTTATTCTTTCTGTCTCCACACCACGGCATTTGCACAGGATTGGACTATTAAATAACATAACTGACGATTATGGTGCGGTATCAATTTAAAGTTAAAAACAAAATATTGTACGCATTAAAATGTTATTATTGTTTTTGCAGAAGATCAAATAGACTTCTTAATGGAAATGGCTTTAGACAAAATTGCTTATCTACCTTTTGCCTATTCAGTTGATTTGGTAAGTAGCTCCGAATATCAATACATAATAATACTAGAAAATTGTGGGTGCTTGCTATGAAAAAAAAAATGTTTATCAAAACAAAAATTGTTTTTAAGCAAAATGACTCTGTTGTAGTTAGTTGTTTTCTAAGGAGTGTTGTCTAGGTATAATTCATTATGATTCTAATAGCTATATAATCATTACATTTTCATCATAAGGTGTTTATAAGGTAAGCAAATGAACGTTGGTGTGTGCATAAATGCGCCCACAAAATAGTATTTTTGTATTCAAAACACTCAAGCATACGCGGACACACGTAGTCTAGTTTTTGATATTGGGTATGTGCGTATGGCATAATATATCTGTCTATAGTGGTCTTGAAAACTGCTATATTTGTAATAACATTGTACGACTGACACCACCATAAATATAGTATGATTTATTAGCATACACTTTTTAAAAACTTCACCTTAATAAAAAAAAAACTGTGTAATTTACAATAAACCACCATTAATATTTATTTTTGTTTATTTTGCCATAGATACTTAAAATGAGTTAAATTTACTGTTTAAAATGGTTACTAATTAGGTGTATTATTTTTATATATTAACTTGCTTTCTTAAATATTCTTTTCCAATCGTTTGTAACTCAATTGTATACGGCGTTATTCAACTTTTATAATATTAATATTCATTAAACGATTATTTTATTATATAATACGTAGCCATATCATATTATGGATTTATAACTTAAACTCATAACTCTCATTTATAACATTTTTTATTTTAATAGTTAAATGAAATGGCTTTGTAACTAATGAAAATACATTTAATAATCATTAATAATAATCTAAATTATTGAATTATTCATTTATTTTTTAATTAATTTGAATTAGTGAAATATTATTATATAGCTGACGAATATCTAGTGTCTACCAAAACAAGAAGTCAGTCGTGTAATAAATACTTTTTCGGAGTTTTAAGTTCAAATACAGATACTTATTTTGAAAAATAACTCGGTAAAAAAATGGTTTGGGTAAAATATAAATACTTTAAAAAAGTATTTATAGATACATTCAAAATGTTTCAATAACATTTTTGGTATCTTAAAAAATTATAAATCACCTAACCTAACCATTACATTAATTTTATAGATCGTTTAAAAAATAAATCTTTTTTCTTTAAAATACTTTGTCTATAAGCAATTTTTTCAAAATTATATCAAATATATTTGTATTAAATTATTTAAAAATAATATGAATACTCTTACAAGACTAAAAGTAAAAACTTATATCTGGTATCACGATACTCATTTTTAAGTATTCATTCTTGTCTATATTTAAAATATAAATGTAAAATTATAGTGGCGATGGAGTGTTTTTTCAAAAGGCATACAAAATTTAAATGCTCGTTGGTGGGATTTAAAATTATTGTATCAAGGAATCATTCCACCGATAGCCAGGGATGAAAACGATTTTGATCCAAGTTCTAAGTATCATGTGATTGCTGATACTCCTTATATAAAGTAAGTATAACACCTAGCTGTACGAACCTATAAAAATCTCAAAAATAGTTTTATTATAATTCTAGTAGTTTTCTAATTTCTGGCTACCTCTAATTGTGGATACTCTAGATTATGTTAGCATAATGTATTTGTGTACAATTGTGTAGGTATCCTAAGTTTTAACCTTTATTTAAAGGGAGTAATACAAAAGTCAATTTGCAATTATCAAGCACAGATATAATACTTATTGGACTGCGCGTTGCAATTTTGTAATTTAAATCAAAATCAAAACGTCTATATCTTGACACAAAAATATTGTTATTATTTGATTTATAAAATATATATTTATTATTACTTATTAATAATAATGAATTATTACAAAGTTTGTAATGGTTGTCAAATCGTTAAAAATATTTAATTAACTATTTAAATGGTTTTTCGTTTAAATTGATTTTTTAAGATTGACATGATTTCATAACTTGTTTGAACGTAAAAGTAAAAATAAAAACTGCGTGTTTGATCTACGTATGTTTATTAATAAAAAGCCATTAATAATTTCTTATTCTATAAGTATTCATTCTAATAGAAGTATTTTTTTTTCCAAAAACAAATATAAAATTATATTAGTTCCTGTGATTAAATTATAAGTTATAAGTCAATACCAGCAACCAATGTACAGTATGAACGGTGGTGTGAATAGGTTTTTGTCTAAATGACTTAAAATGAATTTAAATATTTTGAAAATTTAATTGCAGGTATAAAGAAAAATATATGTAATTAAGTGTCAAGTCACTTCATATTTTTTAATTATTACAATAAAATACTAAAATAATTATTTTTTATTTAAATATATATCTAATTCCGTAAATTAAAATATTAGATAAGTTCAAATACTAAACTTATTAAAAACGATGAAACTTTGTATTTTTAATAATTTTTATGCGCTAATATAAAATACTATAAAAACTTAATAATTGGATTTTCATAAAAATTTTTTAAAAATAAAAAAATATATAGTATAACATATTATATAAAAAAAATTTTACAGTTTCAAGTTAGTTAGATAAAAAACCAATATATTTTGAAAATTATATAATCCTATAAGTATTTATTCTATTTTGAAATACAACAAAATATTACTATTTTTCAGTTAATTTTTTTTATTTATTCAATTTATTTAAAAAAGTAATTTTTACTTTTGAACTTTAAAGTATCAACTAGATTTCATCTTCTACCAGCAATCACCTACAAAGTTAAAAAATTATGCATTTTTACAGTTCTAAAATGCGATGATAATCATGCAAAAAACTACATAATTCATCAATGAACCTAAAAATATCATCATCTCTTCACCGAGAATCTAAAATATTATGCTTAATTAAATATATATATACATTAATATAAATATTGAAAATAAGTAACCGATTATAAAATTTATTAGTTTAACAACTATAAAAAAGAATTATTGAAATGGTTAATAAAGCATTTATGATTTAGCTTAAATAATTTAGGTATATAATTTCTTTCTTAATAAATTATTAAGAATTTTCATGCGTAGTCTATTAAAACAGATGTTATTGCAAAATGTTCATATAACTACATAAGTTTTAATATAACTTATACTTCCATAATCTCTAGCAATAAATATAGATTGAATATTTTAATTTTTATATTCAAATATTTCAGATTTTTCATTAGTATAATACTTCAGTTTCAAATACACGAAGCCTTGTGTACAGCAGCAGGACATATTGGTCCATTACATACTTGTGACATATACCGCTCAAGAGAGGCTGGTCGGATATTAAGGTAAGAACCAAAATGTTTCATACTAATGGCGTAGGTATAGTCTAACTCACGTCATTCTTTTAAATGTAGTTAAATAGAAAATAAAAAATACTAAATAGTCTTTAGGAATTGATTTAAAAAATGGTGAAAGATAAACTTAATTTTCCGGCAAGAAATATCATAACTATACTACTGACCTACAATTTGACAATTTAAATTACTAAAAAATTCACAAAAAAAATGTAAAAAGACTTAATAACCTACAAAAAATGCATTAAATTTAAAAACAAATCCAAACGGATTTATGTTTTCACCGCATATTTTAATGCTAACTGAAAATAAAAGAACAAAAACCTATATAATCATACAGAATATATTACTGTAAAAAATATATGTTTTTACTTATATAGTAGTATTATGATACATATGTATAATGTATATTGTATAATATATAAAAAAATCTAGTCTCATCTGTATTATCACTACAACAGGTATCTTTTTAAACGCATTCCACTCTCCAGTATATATACAGAGATACAATTAGTCCAAATGACCGTTATTTTAATTGTTATAGCTCAGAAACAAACCGTTAAAATCATTATGTATATACGACAAAACTAAAGTTGTTTTGATAAATCCACACATGAAACTTTTTCAGTCTCATACACCGTGTCAATACGAATACTGATTTAAAATAAAAAAATGTCAATAAAACGTTACCTTCCACTACATAATATTAAATTTTATTATTATGTTAATGCATTATGTTTTTTTTTCTATTAGTGAAATAATGTCAATGGGTTATTCAAAACCATGGCCACAAGTTATTAAAATCCTTACTGGAGGAAGAACGAGTGAAATTGATGCACGGCCACTGATTGAATATTTTAAACCACTCACGCACTGGTTAATTAATGAAAATAAAGCGGAACGAATAGGATGGTCTAGATTAAATGAAGACATAGGTAATTAAAAACCAAATCATATTGTTAAAAATATACTATAGCCGTATTCGCTTTTATAATTTCAGCACTATTCGAGCCCTTGTCGAAGGCTAGCAATTGCGATTCAGTCGACAAATACTTAATTATATTCGTGATTTTTAATATAGTAAAAAATGTATACCATTAATTTTATGTTTAATAATAGTTTACAAATTTTTTATTTTAATTCTATAATGTAGTCTTAATCTAATTTGAAAGTATTAGTTAATATTGTATATTGTAACTCATTAGTAAAATATTAATGTAAAATACATTAATATGCGTTGATTTATTTCTATAATATAATATATCCATTTAATTGCTTTAAAATAAAACGAAGGATGTATAATTTAAAAGTATGTTTTGTTTAAGTTATATATGTTTGTAATATTAATGACTGCAAAGTACAAACACAACAAAATATTTTAGGAATATCAATTATATAATATTATAACCATAACCTATACATAAAACGGATAAAAAAAATACAGCAGACAAATAAACCTAACCACACAAGGGGCCCGATTGACATGAAATATGGTACACAGACATTTAACACCACCAAAAATTCAGGTAAACAAAGTTGAACATTTGTACAACAAAAAGAGGGACCTATATGTTTTTACTATTGCAAGTTTTTTAAATACCTTTAAATAGTTTAAAAAATAAATAATATTTCTCGTGTATAATACACTTAATCAAGGTAAAAATATCCTGTACCGAAATATCCAAGTAACAATGGTGAAAATATCTAATAGACACAAAATCTCAGATTGAAAAAAAACCATTTGATAAAAATAAAAAAAAATTAAAAATAGATGGGAAAATGGGTATCGCTCTGGTGTATGGTATATGTAGAAATGAAACTGTTACGAATGCGTTTAAATTCAATGATCACTGTTAACGGAAAACGATCCTGAGCAGAAACGGCCAGTCAGCTTGTATCAATAAGTACATTTCACGAAATATTTTTTAGTATTGCTACAAGTTAATTTTTTTACTTATTATTTATTAATATTTAACTATTATAATAATGTATATTTATACTATATTGTTACACTATTCTCGTATTATTTTTATTATATTTTAAGTCAATACCACATTACTAACATTATGCGCGTATTATAAAATATAATAAATATTTCTGATATTTTTTAATTAATAGACGAAAACCTATAAAAAAAAATTGATATTCAATTTTGAAGCTTTTTGCCGTAGGGAAAATTATTTTATGCCCATTTATAGAAAAAAATCTAAACAATTTCAAATTCTATAAATTGCTCAAAAATATATAATATACTTAGAAAATTATACTATGTGTATCATAAATATTTGCTGAAAATGTTAAGTACCTATCCACGGATACGAGTTTTTAAATTATATAAAAAAAACAAAATAAATTTAATTAAATATCAGTAGGTATTTAGATCTATTCGGAATCTAAAAAAACGACGGTAGCAAAACAATAGACAAAAAAAACATTCGTTCGGGTAAGTAACGCAAAGCCACTGACGCTTTTTAATAATAAAATAATTACGAAAAGGGGAAAATTATGTAGATTAAATGCCCGATTTTAAGTTAATACTTAATATCTATACTACCTATCATAGTATCATCAATTTATCTAACAGATTTATGGCTATTATTTCGATCAGTTTTTATGCAATATGTATTGAGGCTAAAGTCTAAATATTTCTTAAATAAAGTAGTGAAATGTTTAATAGTAACAAAGGTACCTATGTACATTGTACAATGTCAGATGTTTATTAACAAGCGATGTATAATAATTAATTGTTCTGGTCTTCTATTCTTATTTTGTTCGTGTAAATATGTGAATTAGCTAACTGTATACTCGCCACGTTATCAATTACACAAAACGTATGGGTTACTTAAATTAAATATTTATTTCAGCAATTATTTTAAATTTCTCTCCTAAGCATTAATTATTAAACTTAATAATCTTGCTTCACACTCACTGCATTCGTTTTGAAATATTCGTGAATAATAAGTAATAAGTAAATAATTGTATATCAGATTTACTTATTTATTAATTTATATATAACATTATAAGCACCCTTCATTATAGGAGTAAGTAATGCGATTAGTAAACGTTATTAAGACACATTATATACACAGTCACATCTTAACTTTTAAACTGAATCAATATCGCAACGAAAAACACAATTATATATTATTCGATTAAATGCTATATATTTTCTTTAATATTAGTCGACTATTATTTATATTATTACCTGATGTTTATAATAGATGCACATTCGTTGTAATATAAAACATTGTTCGTTGGGACTTAATTTTTTTATGTAAATTTTATTATACGCAATGATTGATATTTTAAGATATTATTATGTATTAATACTATGCATCTATTTTTACCGTTTTACAGTAAATACTAAAAATATAATAAATTAAATATTTTCGAAAAAAACTATATCAACCTATCGTAATACTTATAGTAAAATAAATGTCTTAAATAGCTATATCAAAAAACCATTTCATGAAATATATTCAACTAATTAGGTGTATACAATAGTATATCATTGAATTCCAATTTAAATATTCATAACAGCGAGCCACTGGACATCTCATGTGATATCCACTTGCCTACTTTTTGACAATTATTATTAATAAGAAAATGTTCATTCAAATAAATATTTTTACGCAAAATCAGTTTTCAACTAAAGTGATTTTGTTTTTTTTTTTTTATCGATAAACAAGTACTCGAAAATTCTTTAAATCTTCACAAAAATGTTTACCTATTTTAATATTTAGTATAATTTTCTAAATATTTTGACTGGTTTTTAAGCATTTATAGATATTTGAAATCTATTTTTTGGTTTTTTCATTATAGTTTTAACTATAGATTTTTTTCTATTCATGTCTATTTCAAAGTTTTCCTAGTGTCAAAATTAAATTTAAGATTTACTCTAACATTCTTTGTCCTTAATATATTGGAATGATAATTATTATTACTATCGAGTATTCAAGTTATTGGATAACACAATATTACAAAACACAGACTATGTCACCCGGTTGTGTATAAACGGAAAACAGTGGAAAATTCTATATATATTATGAATTATAATCATCAATTTTTAATACAAGTGTAATTTTTATTCAACATAATAACTATATAAAATCGTTATTTATCGTTAAAAAAATGTAGTAATGTGGCTTCAATATCTATAAAAAAAAAAATGTGCCAATGTATTTTTAATATTTTTAAAATTCTATAAGAATAGCTTATGAAGAATCTTATATTAAACTCAAGTATTTAGCATGTTAAGATGTCAATACACATTTTTCATCAAATTAGCATATCCACTCTAATATACATAAATATACGAACAAGACATAGAAAAATGTTTTATTTTTTTAACACTTATTGAGGCTGATAATAATACAACTAAATGAACATTATTAAATACATCAAAATACATACATTAAAATTACATTGAATCAAACATAAAGTCATAAAATATAAAGCTATAAAAATCAAGTTGGTGTCCAAGTATATCATGGAACGCGATCTCTTAACCAACCAAATAACTATCTTCTACTTTTCAGCAGAAACGCAGACTAATTAATCAAATTTTTCTATCGGCATTGCAATATTGTGATTCACGAAAATATTCAATAAATATTAAGTAACAATTTTAAGGTATATAATAATATAATTAAATAAAAATAAATAAAAATAACTAACGAATAACATAAAATCACTATAAATAAAAAAAAACTAATAACGTAGATAAATATATTAAAAAAAAAAAAATTAACTTGTCATAAACTTGTCACAAGTTAACTTTAAATATTCGATAAAGTATTTATTCTGTGGCAATTTTAATTTTTACGTTCGTGCACTATTTGGCCAAGAGATAATGCTAGCGTAACCTACCTACGCATATTATACACATTTTACAATAATTAATAGAATATAATATACGAAACATTTAATTTAATCACAATAAAGTTTAAATTGATAAAAATGTGTTGTATTTCATATTTTAATGTTATCGTTACAAATATGTCAAACGTAATGAAATATATTATTTTGCACATCATCAATAATTGTACATAGGTATTATAATCTAATAATTTTCTCCTTATTTATTTTGACTTTTTATTAGTGACGCGTAGGAGCCATATAATGATTATTCAATTACGTGTTTTAATTTTTCGTCGAATATACTTTTATATTACGGTAGTGAAAAAAAATACCGGAAGCTCTAAGTAGCTCCTCCACATAATACATAATAATACGTATATTTTATACATACAAAATAAAGCTTTTTTTTTTTTTTTTAGTTTCTCTATCACGTTTTCCCATTGGTTTTTGAGAAAAATTTTTAAAAAAATGGCAACGTTGTAAACTTGCAGGCTATACAGCGAACGAAAACCGCAAGCCGGTACCCGTCTCGTTGACGAAACTTTGATCATCATCGTGCGGGCTGCCAGGCTCGGTATTACATTATTTCGTAGAAATATGTCATTATAACTATATACGTGTGGGTCACACAATAAGGTTGAGGCGGCTAATATTGATTTTCCCGAGGGCCGTCTGCGATTGCGCAAGCTCGGCGGCATCCGACCGACCCGCCGTGAACTTATCTTGGCCGTAATAATATACGCTTACAATATTGAGTTGTTGGTCTCCGTCATTTAGGTATAGAAGGAGGAATACTGAAATTAATTTTTGTAATCGCAAATTTTCACGCTGTTTTATTTTTTTTACTAAAAAGACTGAAAACATTATATTATTTTATATACACGTTACAACGGATCTACAAAAAACAAGGTAAGTTACAAACTATGAAAAATAAAAATATATACACTGCAGTCATTCGTAAAATTCGTAAAATAATCGTTTTGAACGCATAGAAAATAAAATGAAATAAAGTGTTATGCTGAAAGTTAAACATAATATATAATAACATTTATACTATTAATATAACTGCATGATTTATACTTAAGTAGATAATAAGTATAACAGTAACTTTATAACATTTACTCATTAGATTATACTGTATTGTTTTATGTGTAGGAACGGTGTTCGCCTGTGCCGTTCAAAATTGTGTCGATATGAAATATCGAAATATTATAGGAACAATTTATACGATTTATCTATTTAGGTAGCGTAAATGTAATAAATAATAAGAGTGTAGCTATACACTAGATACATAATGTTATGTATATACAATAAATGTATCAGTAAATGTGTGTATGTATGTTTGAAAACAATGTTTTGATACATAATTTGATAAAAGTCAATAGAATTTGAGGCGCAACTGTGATGTGGAGCGACACACAAGGGTATAGGTTCTCGCCCTAAATTCCTAAATATTGTTGTATTACTAAACTTTGCCTATATAAGATATTTTAAATATATAAAAAATGAATTAATATTGTTCGATTTTAATTCATCAAATTGAACTTCGAATCATTAGGTAGTTAATTACTTACATTAGTGATGTAATTAAAATTAATATCTTAAAACACCAACGACGGTAAAAAAAAAAATAGTAAAAATTATAAAAAAAAATACTTTCCTTACTGAAATATTGTAGTTTTATGACTTTAAATCGTCTTAAAAATATATTTTCAAAAACATAATATACACTTACCGATGAAAAGTTATCTGCTTAGCGATGAAAGAATTCACCTCTTACCTATATCATGTATTATATACTGGCAATGTGTTTTAATAATTATTACACGGAAAATATATACTTGTATACCAATTGTTACCAACCATTATTCGCATACTAATCATAACATTGTTAGGTACCTACCAGGCAAATTGTCATAATTTAAATAATACGGTGTGCCCTAGTTTCACTGCTGTTTGTTTTATCGGCTCACCGCAGGCCGTCGGTTCCTACACCTACGCGTTTTCAAGGCTGTAACTACGATATACCTATATCGTTTGATGTGTGTTTGGATTTGTTAGTGTGACTGAACGCTTCACGCGTTATGGGCAAAAAAACAGTGAATCGAATAATCGAGTTGTTTTAGTTATGTTTATCGCCTTAATAAAAACAATTAAATTAAACTGATTGAACATCGGTGACAAAGTGTTTTCATCTTTAGATATTTTAATAATGTGACATTCACACGTAAACCACTTTCGGTATAAGTGTTAAACTTAAACTATTTAAATAAGTAAGTGAAATTAATATTCATAAACAAATCTAAATATATAAATTTGTATCGAATCGGTCAGTTAAATATGTATTAAAATATATAAATATAATCTTAGTAGATACAGCAATACAGTTGCACACATATACATGAACTTGTTTTTATATACAGTTAACGTTTACCAATATAAATGTGGTATAAAATAAAGATATAATACTTTTTTTATTGGAAACAATTAAATAGTATTCGCTCGAGTTCAAATAAAAATAATGTATCTGTATATCATTATTGTTTTGTGTACACATGGAATACCTTTTGATATATTTATATGAAACGTTAGAAAGAAGCGGTCCTTTCAGCACCGTTTTTTAACTACATTTTTATTATGTGTTTTTAATACCTGCAAATGATAGTAGTAATGTACTCATACTTATGATTTATTGTTATTTTCCACTTTTGCTCAATTGGTAGTTAGTAAAAACTTATACAGTCTAAATACAAATGATACGTAATTAATTAGGTAATTAATTACATAATATTTCATAAAACTGCTATTTATATCAATTTCAGTTTTTATTTATCATAAAACAAACACAATAACATTTTACCTCTATCGGAGATATTGACGTATATATATATTACCTACCTATTAATCGTGTCAATTTATATTCATTTTTTCTGTAGGAACAACCATCATATTTTGTATAAGCTGTAACTTTTTATTAGTACCCGCATATTAATATACTGCACAAAATATACAATGTATAAATTTTCAAATTTCTATGACTAAAAAATACTTTATTTAGTGTTTTTTTTTTAAAAAAAACAATTTATATTTATAAAAAACGATCGATAGATAAATAGCACACATTAATTATACTAGATATATGTTCTATACTTATAATTTAGTAATCAAATTAGTTTTTGAACACTCTTGAATTAAAATTTATCGGGAATCATTAGTAAAACTTGGTCAATGATATTATATTTCCCTATAATACCACAATATATAAAATTAATTTGTTTTTGAATTTAGTATTTTTCCAAAAATTAATATTTTGCCTCCAAATCCATTGTAATGTATAATAAATTATTTCAAAACATTGTTTTATAATATTTTTTTCCGTAAGTTTGTCAAGAAATATTCTGTGCTAAGTGTATGGAAATATACACGTTATTAATATAAATATCTGGGAAGAACTGAATAGTAATTTGTCAAAATTATTTAAAATACGATATACATAATTTAAACAATGATTATCGATCAATGATTAAAGACATATAAAGTCAATAGTTAATAATATTTCTCTAGTACTAGTATTATCTAGCTCTAGCCCATTCTTTTTTTTTTATGAAAAATCGTAAAACAACTTATTGTCGTTATTATTTTATTGTTATTTATTTTTTATGGTTTATTGGAACAGAGTATTTTATACATCTGAAAATCACTAGACGGTAGACATATTCAAATATTTGACCATGGTCTCTATAGAGTTGTGTTATTCCTTAACTTGATATAAATAGCATTAGAATTTTCAATTATATTAAGGGATATTTTATGCTGAACGTCATCACTGTCTGGACACAGACAAACAAAAAGTAATTTTTACTTTTCAAACAATATACGTTGACATATAGTTTCTGTTTCGTTTCTAAGTTTATTTAGTAATTTTTTTTTCAGAAAAAGTTATTTTGTACCGTACCTATATATTTGCAACTACTTCTAGTTTCCACCCACCCCAATTGTACAATACAATGGTATTAATATTGTGAATTAATAAACTGTATATTGCTTTACTATATTTAGTCAATATTTGATGTTAAAAAATAAATATTTTTTTAGAAAAATACTTACAATTTATTATGAAATAAAAAAATATAATAATAATAAAAAAGTTGTGTTAAATATATTTCCGCGATAGCATTAATGTGACCAGTGCCTATATTGTAGGAAAAAATTATTCAAAGTAGGCACATAAAATATTAATATTAAGTAAAAATAATTCTTATCTGAAAATGTATCTGAAACTACAGATAACAATTTAAAAAAAAATTTTGTAGACATATTAATTTAAAAATAACTAATAAAAACTAATATATATATATATTTAATTGACGACCCGGAAAACTAATGTAGTAAGGTTAATGGATTAAAAGCGTATTTAAAGTATAAACAGTGTATTGTGGATAAAATTAGGCGTGTCTATTATAAACGTACATCTAGTTCCGAGCCTTTTCCCGTGGGTGGAAACTGGAAAGGCGACACCGCGACGGGCGTCAAAAACAATATAATATTATTACAGTATACAATGTATATTATACGTACTCGTTTATAAATTATAATTGATTTGTATGTACCTATATATACGAATCAATGATGCGACAGTATTATATTAAATCGAATACACGCTGAAGCTTTAGTTTTTGTTACGAGTTAGATAGCTATCGTGGATTATATTTTAATCATATTAATTATTGTAGTTACTATTCATTAGATTTCAAGCACAAATCCCTTTGGTATTAAATAACGAATACAACAGTTTTATTACATTTATTTGACTTGGTTTTTTTTCCTACTGGGCGTGTTGTTTAAAACTAATATAAAATAATGAATAATTGATTAAAAAAAGAACATTTTATTTAGGATATACGTTTTATTTGCGTAGTAAGAACCTACCTACACTTTATTTCATGTCGATAAGTCAAGCAAACAATTTATAAAAATAAAGCTATAACTCATTATACAAATATTTGTGGGTAGCTTATATTAGTTATTATTGTTGACATAAAATAATTTATTTTTAAAGCTTTGGAAGAAAAACAAGGTTATCTTAATACAAATAGTTACCCTAAAAAAGAAGACAAAATCACAATCAAAATGCGACGCTATGAAAAAAACAATAGTTAAAAATAACTAACTTAGGAACCCATCTTTTAGCATACATTGAAATTTGAAAGTTTATTTGGCAGGTATATATTTTATGATGTAGTTCAATAAATTTAATAAATATAAAATAATAGATAATTAAATACTTTTTAAAAGTGTTTTTTAATACACTTAATACTAGTTAACTATAAAAAAAACCTGTATCATAAAGCACAATTTATATGTCCAAAAAATGACTATCCTTGACTAGTATGAATACCTATATAAGTACACTTACATTATAAATCGTTTTATTGCTATAGCAAAACAACATTTTAGACTCTATTTTAGATTGCTTGTTTTGAACACCAGATAAAATTTTTTTTTAGTTTTAAGGTAACCTACTATACAATTTACATATGCAGTAGTTCAGTTAATACTGGCAGTTGGTACCTTATACGTAAAACTTACCATATTCATTAAAATAAAAATCATAGTTAAATTTTTTTTAGGATTTTTTTTTATTTTGCACATTATTGCATAAACTATAAAATTATATCTAAACAGAGTATCATAAAATTGGAAGTAGGCTAAAATTGCATAAATATTTTTAATTTGTTTTATCAAATATTTCCATTCATAACAAATAGACATATTTCAAAATAAAAAGTGATTTTCTATAACATTTTATTATTATATTCCGCGGTTGTTGTGGCCATTGGACGTAACAGTGCAATACATAGTGTATTAGTGTAGATAAATTAAGACATAACAATTTATAGATTAGTTGATAACGGTGAATAAAATTTGTTTTTTAAATAAATTAAACAAAACAAATTTAAAAAAAAAAAAGAAAAAAGGTTGTATACAATTAATATAAATAAATGAATGTAAAGCATAGATAAATTGTTGAAGAGTGATGGTTTGTTGATGTTCGCTATGGACAAAGTTAATGAGATGTGTTGTTGATAAAAATTGGCTGAGCTTGGTGATGTACTGATATTGGATGGATTGTGCTTGGGCGTAGGACGTTTGCGCATCGCTATTGTTACGAATGACCTTATTCGTAGGCCGTTTGCGCATCGCTTTTGTTAAAAAAGGCTTAGGGTATTCTCCCATAGCTTTTGTTTTTTATAGGTCGTTTGAGCATCACAATTTTTATAAATTACGTATATGATACCAATAATTACAAAATTATAAATGTATAAAAAAGAAAATCATTAATGTTCATATTCAAAATAAATAACATTTGTTGTGCAATAGCTATTATTACAAATACCTAACCTTTTATACGCCGTTTGAGCATTAAAATTTTTATAAATTATGTACGTATATATATATATATATATACATATCAATAATTATACAAAACTATGAATTTATACAAAGAATTCTTAGAGTACTGGTCTATTGTCGGTTTTCACTGAAGCATAGCACGTTTTTTTCGGACGTTTCCATATAATATCACTTGTGTTTGGTGTAATACATTATGTATATTATGTATTTGTATTCGTGTACTATTATTGCCGATACACATCTCTTCGATTGTATCAAGTGTAATGTAGTCATTTTATAACGAAATATTTAAATGACAAACTGTTAATATTTAATAATGATAATAACGGTAATGATAAGCTTTTGAACATGCGTATCCTAACAAAACCAAAAACTACAGTTCTAGATATTGCTGATTTTCGTATAAATCTACAAGTGTGGTTCCTAAGCTTATAACTTATAAGTTATGAGTTATCGGTGTATCATCCGGTCATGTCAATATAGTAGGTAGGACGACAAACCAAATTTCTTACCATCTGAGGTGCTAATGATGCGCAAACGACAAATACTTCTGTGCTTAATATTTCCGCTATAGGTGGTCACTGATCAGGTATTTGAAGTTTTCTTTTCTCTGTATCGTTTACATTCGGTAAGAGTAACAGTGAGAAGGAGCCCGCATTGTGTACACTAAGGGGTGACGTCCTTAAAATTATACAATTTATTGGACTTCTTAATTCTTTAATATAGGTATCAATGCGTAACAACTATGGTGTTATCCATTAACTTTGTTCAAAATGTTTAAGTGATTTTTAAGTAATTAGATATTTAGTCAAATATAGCGATAAGTTACTAAAGAGTGAAAGTATGAGTTTACTTAGGTAATATCAATATTCTTTACCAAAATTATAATATACTAAAATATTATATAATATTTTACCGAAAATAAAAGTATTTTAGTCCAAAAACATGAGTTAAAATATTCAACATTTTTTAATTACATTTTTTTTTTAATTACGTCAAAACAAATTAATTGACGCATGTGAATTTAATACAATATAGTATTATAATTTAAATTAATAAAACTACGTTAAGCTAAAATTACTGGATATGATTGAAAAAGACTATCCACTTTCATTAATTTACTAAATATAATTTTTATTTGTGCCTCGAGGGTCATTATTTTTTCCGCTGCTCATAAATTGTATATTATCAAAATTAATTTATAATCCCATTCTCCAGGGAATTAAAAACAGTGAAAATATGTTTGTCCTTTAACGCGAAAGCCTTCGTTCTACACTGTATTAGCTATGTCATAAACCATAATTATTGTTTACAAAATAGTCAAAAATAATTTGAAAATAAAACATTAAACTTAAAAATATATGCCTATCATCAAATTTGTGTCATTATTATCAAAACATAGGTTTTTAGTTTAGTTTATTTGTTAAATTATTCAACTTTTCGAGTAAAAATAGTCGAATCAATTATATAATAATCAAATTATTATTTTAAGATTTTTTTTTATTATTATTATTATTTAGTGAGACAAAAATTATTATACTTCAACACTTAAACTAGTAAACATTAACATAAAACATAAACATTAACATATAAACATAGTAAACCGACAAAGTAAGACATAGTTGGTAAAGCTCACGTTATTAAATTTTGAGACCTGGCTGTAAAATAAAGTTGAAGATATGTTTGATAATGATTTTATTACTGGCTGAAAGAGAGAAATATAGGTTATAGATTATAGGATCTAATTTATTCGTTTTACATATTTCTCAACAATTTTAAGCATTTTAGATATTTCGCATACGAAATACAAATAATAGTAGGATTTTAAATATTAAAAACAGGTTTATGAAAAATGTACGCATTATAAATGCTCTGAATATTTTATTGTTGAATATAAGTGCATATTTGAAAAATTTCCACGAAATAAATGCATACCTACATCAATATTTTTACGGGTATATTTGAGTGCATATTTAAGACTTTCGTAACGCATATTTACTTTTTTTTTTATGAGGATATTTCATGAAATTTTGACGCACAAAAATGTTTATTTATTTTTTACGTATTTTCCGAAAAAATACATAACGAAAATTCTTATTATTAAACGAGTATGCTATTAAATGCTTTAAATCAAAGATGTCTCAAAATACATTAATAATATTATTCTAAGCTTCCGTATTCTAGATAAAGTTTAAAATTATGTTATTATTATATTGATAATCTTTTGTTTTTAATAAAATTTTTATTTTTTACAGAGCCGACAATTTATGCAACTTTGAACGGCTGTAATGCTTGATTATGACAGACGAAAAATGTCAAGTTGTTTTCCAAACAAATCAGAAATACTGTTTAGCTGCAGCTGCGAAGATTTATAAAAAAAATGTCTTCAACGATGTAACATAATAACAGCCATTGATATTAAAATCATAATAATTTGTTTATTATGATACAAACACTTCGGTGGCAGGGCTATCCGGTGATGATCTCACGACTGTATCAGTACATGTTGAATTTTTCATAGTGTTCTTTTTTGTTAAACTCTAAACTTGAGCAATACTTATTATATGTATGTAAATACGTAAGAAAAAACAAACACTCCAAACTGTGATATATCTCCTATATTTTTGTTACATAAAAGCTGCTTAGACAGTACATTTAGTTATCCAAAAATACCTTTTTATTATTCAAAATAATTACACTTACGTGCTATGAGCGAGAGCCAATTCTTTTGCCCTCGGCTGATCGACTATTTAGCTATTGTCGGAGCTCATCCCAATTCTTCAAAAAGAAGTTCTTTATACGAGTTACAAAATAATGGAACCAACAATGACGAATACAGCGGAATCAGTTCAACGGTATCCAGTAATGATGACAACTTTTATATTCAGGTACCTACAATGATTTATGCATCTTATTATTCATTATAAATAATCACTCAAGAAAATCTGTCCAGTGACACATACAAAAATTAGATATAGATACTAGGTACTGCCTACCAATTGGGTGTATAATGTTTGTTTTGTGATAAAATATTGAATGGCTAAGTGGCACTTAAATAATAATTCAATTAATTTGATTTTAAGGCACGCTTGAAAAACAGATAGTTAGATTCCATTGGTTTTCCGAAAGTTTTACCTTAAGCTTAAGAATCAATACCTAAGAAAAATAAATATGTTTAATTTATAAAAAGTTAAAATTTAAAACTAAATAGTTTGGATTACTTGAAAGTTATTTGATTGAAAATAACATCGTCGAGATTCCAAACAGATTATTTCCAATAATATTAAAAATATAAGTTTAACTAGCTGTTCTAATCATTTTTATTACAATCACCTAACTATTAAAATGTTTGTTCTTGATATTTAAAGAATGTCGATTATTGCAAATTATCATACCTAAAAATTAAAATATCCAATTAAAATGTACAAAATTCTATTAATTTGATGGTTTTGATAACATTAGAACCCAGAATTACTCCGACGGTATCCTGCAGAAGACCATAAAGATTTTATACTACCGGAAACGATGTCATATTTTTGTCAACCAGAAGGATGTGTTTCCTTCAAGCATAGCCGATCTGAATCGAACAAAGTTACATCGTTTGTATTTACACTAACAGATAAAGATACAAGTCAGTATAATTCACCTTAATAAATCTAATCATTTTTATTTTATCGAAAGTTTTATTTGATAAATATTTTTTTTTTCAATAGCCCGAACTAGGTACGGCGTGTGTGTAAATTTTTACAGACGCGTTGGTCAATGCTTTACAAATACTTCAAAGAATATAAATATAAATGATGAGCAGTGTGTAAAGAAACCACAAAACAACCATTCTTCGGTATTTTTAAGATGGTAATACTTTAAGATAATTTAATAAATGTAACATAAGATTTTTATTTTAAAAACACAAAACTAATCTTGACTCCTTCATTATAAAAATTAAAAAATGTTGATGTTAAGTTATTGATTTTATCAAAATACTTAAATTATCAAAAAATATTTTTATTATTGAATATACTCAACTTCAAATTTGTTTCTAAGTATTTATAACCATCAACTAATTATATGTAAATAACGAACATAATTAACTACCTATAAACTATTAAATAATAAAATATAAACATAAAAAAAAAATCATATAGAAACCTTTTTAGCATTAAAATGTTAAAATAAATCAATATAACATAACATAAAGGTTTTTTAATTAATAATTAGATTTTAAAAGTTTACTACTAATCATTTTTTTGATGAGTAGTATATATTTGATTTATTATTTAACAATATATGCTACGACAGGTTAAAATATACTTACACGGAAAATACACTATAAGTGTAATAATGTTATATGACTAGAAGTACCTATAACACTGAAGTGAATTCTAAGATACAACATTTTCTCTAATTTCTTATTAATTAATTAAATTTAAAAACTCTTGAAAAAATGGACACCGTTTGAATTGTATGCATTTTAATCCAATAAAAACAAATTATTTTTCGTACTAGTGTTTTTAACATAAGAGTTAAATCAAAAGAAATTGAAAACAAGAACCTTGATAAATATAAATAGTCTTTTTTTTCAGATTTTGCAACTTTTCAATTAGTAAACTAGTTGACACAGCTCTAATTATTTATACATATTCACTTAAATGATAAGGAAATCAAAGAAAAATTACTATAAACTCGATAATAAGTAAATTTAAATTGCGAAAATAAATATATGTTAGAACATTAAAGCATACAAACATATTAATTATTTAGATGAATAATTTATCATCGTAATACTTGCCTAATTCTCATTAAGAAATTTAATGCATTTATTTAACTATAACCATATCAAACAATTATGAACAATACCTACTTATTAATTTTTCTGAATGATAAGTAAATTAAGATCAAAAAACATACTCATCTAGACAAATTAATAAAATACTTAATAATTACAATTAAATTGTTAAATAAATTTTTAATGTTGATTTTCTATTTTTGAAAATTACGTTAAGTTTTAGTTGAAGAATAAATTTAAATAGTTGTAAGTAGATAGGTACCTATTTATAATGATTTACACTAACTTTACTACTTTAGATAGATTATAATAAATATTTTAAAATATACTAAACTTAAACTAAAACTACGTATTAAACTATTTTTTTTATCTTGACGATTATAATAAAACAACTTAGTACTTACATATTCCACAACATACATTTTGATCCAAAATATGAATTAATATTAATTAATTAAATTTATATTAATGTGTTTTATTTACAGTCATTCTACAACTTCTTTTGGCAAATCAATGTCTCAAGAACATCCCACGGATCAGACAAACGATAAAGTTACACAAAATATCTCATCACAGCCAGTAAGTGTTCAACAATTGATTTTGATATTTATTAAATTATTTGAAGTTTTGAACACATTTTATATTTTTATTCATTATCCAAAAATTAATAAAATTAGTCTATTATGTTCATAATTTATACCTAAAAAATTTTTAATTTTCGTTATTAATTATTTCAGGAATCCCAAGATTTATATTCTCTAACATCGTTGTGTCTTCTTTCTCATCATCCATTATTTTCAAGTTTTCGTACATGTTTGTTTTATTTAAAAAGCCTTATCGATTCGTGCAATAAAAAAATCAATCGCAGCAGAAAAGAAGGACATAAGAGGTACATATTACACTTGAATGTAACACTTGAAAAATTTAGAATTGCATGTATTAATGGTTAAACGTTTTCGTATATAGAAAAGAATGTATATGGAGTTTATTGACTGGATTTTTAACTCAAGCAAATTCACCGAGAATTATACAGTTTATCAAAGAACTTGAAATGTGGATTTTACGTTTGCTCAGCACTCCAGTTCCTGTACCAGGAAAGACCAAATTAGAAGTAAGATAAATTAAATAAGAACAACTATCACATCGATTTATACAAAACAAATTAAAAAAGATAGGAAAGAGTACCGGCCTGCTGTACATTATAGGTGTCGAGTAAGTCACTATATTATGGGTGTGTTATATTCAATGATGTATTATTGTACATAATAAAACGAAGACGATTCAGAAAATCTAACAAAATGTATAAAACACAATCTGTAAAAATATTCATTTTTTAACTTTTTATTTAATTTTATATATTTCTTTTTACCTAAGACAATTAATTATTCTAAGTTGATTCATACATTGATTTAAAAATATATATATTTATGCCTGTATTAAATGAAATTTATTTTCGTATAGGTTTATTTGTTTTCACAAAACGAGCGACAGCCACCACTGGCTTTCGCGTTACCCGATCACACAAGATTTTCACTAATTGATTTCCCTTTACACTTACCATTAGAGTTGTTGGGAGTAGATACGTGCCTTTACGTATTAACTATTATTTTATTAGAAAGTAAAGTAAGTAAATAAATAATATTTTATTTAATGTAATAGATAACGTTTATGATAACTCTTTTAATTATATTGTGTATTTTACTAATATTATGTTAAACTTTAGGTTGTCTTCCAATCGAAGGATTATAATGCACTCACTATGTCAGTAATGGCTTTAGTGGCACTTATGTATCCCTTGCAATACATGTTTACTGTTATACCATTACTACCTACAAGCTTACCAAAATCGGAAATGGTAAGATAATAATAATAAAAAAAACGCAATACATTAATATTGATATTAATACATGCGTTTGAATAACAAATTACATAATTCAATTGCCTTGTATATAACTTTTAGCTATTCGAGAGTCCTGTGCCTTATGTTGTTGGAGTTCCGTCCAGTTTTTTTTCAACAAAACGAGATTTCAGGTTAGCTGTGGATGATTTAATGATTATCGTGTATGCATTACAATAAACATTCTTTTGTGTTTCAGATTTCCAAAAGACGTTTGGATAGTAGATTTGGATTCAAATAAAATAACACCACCGATAGTTGTTAACCGGGAAGATGCTATACCACAGTTACCCAAGTCTGAAGCGTCAACTTTGAAAAATAATTTGAAATCTGTAATTATTATCATCATAACAGTTAATAAACTTGTAAATATGACAATTCTTTCTTATTTTATTTATGTTAAAATAGGCTTTAAATGGACTTTCGCGAATAAATATTTATAATAAAGCAACAAATAGTTTTCCGGAACATGAAATTATGTCAACATCACGGCCTCCAATAGAATATACAAGTACAGGTGAAGACATCTCAAAAAGAAAAATGGAAAGCTTTCAACTAAGTAGTAATGTCGTAAACACTGATAATAGTACAAATCGAGGAAACGAAATAAGGTGATAATAATATTTATTCATTAGAATGAACTCTACTATATACTAAATATATATTTCAAATAATTTCGCGGCACTCTGGTTGGGAATTTCTGGTCTATGCTAGAGATTTGATTATTCAGAATATACTATCATAGACCATAGTTAATTCCTTAATAGTCATGTATTTTAATTACTTTTAAATTTAAAAAAAAAATGCTCATTAACTCTGGAAATCACTTATGTTAAATGGATCATTCCGTACAGGTTGTCCTAACTAACTTTATTTTATATCTTAGTCATTTATAATTATATATTTAAAGATGATAATTTTTGTTAGAGTAATGGTCACATTATTTTTTATTCAACAGCTGTACATGATGTGCGCAAACAAAAAGTCTAATTTTTTTTATATTTAGATTTAATAATTTAACGATAAAAATTAGACTTATAAAGTGGTTATCTAAAATTGTAATTGTTATATTAACGCCAAAATATTATAAATAGGTACACTCAATAACCCTCTATTTTAATTTCTTAAGTTTTCAATTATTAAATCATTGGAGTATTTGGAATAATGGTTATTTGTTTAACGTATCCACTACACTTACCATTCACATATAAATTTATTTTTTCTTTGATGCACTAAATACTTAAGTCTTAAACACGGCACTTTACTTTTTTTTTTTTTTTAGAAGACAAACGTCGATGAATACAGCGTACAATACTGTCGATATCGATTCAGTGGATATTGCAATTAGAGTGGCTATGGTTCGTTTCTTCTTGTCGGGTGACGTATTGGCCAACCTAACAGAACATTCACGAACACTGAGGCTCTACCCTAGACCTGTAGTATTTTTTCAAATAAATTCTTTTCTAAAGAGCCGCCCTAACCCTTCACTTTTCACGTGTCAACTGGCTCGAACACAAGCAGTTGATTATTTTGCCGAATGGGCATTGACACCAAACAATGTGGTTTTCCAACGGATTCAAACAGGTGTTAACGACCCGTCTATGATTGGCGATAAGCTTAAATGGTTTGCAAATACCTTAGAGCCAGTTATATTTACCGTATGGCAAGAAAATTGTTCGATTCAAAACATAATGAATATAAATGTAAATTCTAACCAACCTTCTTCGGCGTTGGGTAATATAATTTCCGACACGTTAGATATTTTTTAATATATAAAAGACAAATATACTTATTTTGTATTTACATAGCTGAAAAGAGTCATCAGTCTGATAGTGGTGGTAGTGATACCAGTAGCAGTGAAGACGAGAGACCAGAAATTTATCGCGAAGATTTCAAACACAGTGTTGCTAGTGAAAAAATTGTAAAAATAGGTATTTATTATAATAATTTATAAATATTATACTATATATTCAAATATATAATATATTGCTGCCTTAAAATGTATACGAATAACAAACATATTATATTATATTTATTTAGAAAGTCAAAGACTCAATATTGGACCAATAATACAAGGAGTACATTCTGCTTATGAACCACCAATAACATTACAATTCCCATTGACATCAGATGATAGCCCAGACGATGATGGAACCATAGAATCAATAGGCAGTAAATCTATTGGATCATCGCCGTCCAGTAGCCACAGTGACATGAGCTCGCCCATGTTTAAACCCGAATCTTTAATAGTTTGTATTTTTAGTTCAACTACTACAGTCCTAAACTAAATAAGTGCTAGACTATAACTATAAAAAATAACATTTTTATCGAATTAACTATTTTTAATAAATGTATGAGTTTCCAATCAAAATAATTAACCAATACTATACCAATGCACATAAAATACAAGCTAAAATATTACTTAATAAATTAATCTACAATTTAAAAATTGATATCAAATAACAACTTAATGGATAACTATATCTTTTAATATTGTATACAAGCTTATGCGGTAAAATATTAATCATTACCTATACATTTAATTATAATTATCGTGAATAAATAATATTTTAATTCAATTAAGGCCCGGTTTTTCATTCATTCAGTTATCCGCCAGATACGTATCTGGCGGATAAATGTGAATAACCGTAAAAAATTAAATATCTGTGTCTGATATTTTTATTTACAAAAATTCAAACGTTAAATATTGTTTTAATATCATTATCGTATTAATTTTTGTATTCGAATTATTTATCATAATGAAACTAATTGTCAAACAAATTAATTTAATTATAATCGGAGAAAAAAATAAAATATTTTTTCATGGTAATATAATAGCTCAGTAGTAATTCATATTTCACACAATATCATTATTATTATAATTTTTAGATTAAGTAACTAATATTTATGAAAGGTAGATAATTTACATTACACCTAGCTACACGAAAAGCGGAGACCCGTGAATTAAGCGTGGCGATTTAAGCATATATACATACATGGAAACAGGCGAAATTTCCTGTAAATAATTTATTAAAATTACATTATTGATGTTTGATTATTGTAAAAATAATGTTTAGGTATATAAAAAGTAACTAATTAACAAAAGTACATGTCTAGAAAAAAAAACTTAATTATAATTTATTTAATTACCTATTGTTTATAGTCGTTTTATCAGTTTCAAATAAAAAAATATATGCATTTGGATTATTTAAATGTATGATAGGTACTATTGTATACTTATATTAAAATAATTTTAATACAAGTGTCAACTATTGAATAATATCTATTATTATATTATAATTGATTAAGTATACAAAGTTCCTAAGTACTTTGTAAGTTGTAGGTCAATGTATGTATGTATCTCTCCTATTTTCTTCGTCCTCCGTTTTCAACTATTTGGAGTCCTGTCACCCGTGTACGCAACGCCGAATAGTCAAAGTATTAGACTACCTACTGAGATTTAGAATTTCTATCGTATGACAACTACAGCTTTTGTACGGTTTAATAATTCAAATCAGTTATATGTTTTACTAATTTAATACTAATTAATCATTATCAAAAAAGAATAAAATTAGGTACGACAAGACACCCATAATCGGCCCATACTTCACTGAGATTTTCTCGATAGCTTGCCGGCTCAATACTATACTTAAGTATACCTTCTATTAATATTAATTATATAACACATATAGGTAGGTAATTATTAATTATCACCTGCATTATAAAAACTTTAATTTTTACCCAATTATAAACCCGACTAATAAAATAGTAAATATAATTTTAACATAAAGTCATATAGGTATTTTCTTGATTTACGTATTACGTATGATATTTAATCATCGCACAACAATGAAAATAATAAAATAACTATAGCGTGATAAACATACACAGTGTTTACATAAAAAAAAAATGTTTCTCGAGTTCACAAGCTATAAACTGCGAGTTTGTTGAAATTAAATTTATTTAAATGTGCTCAACTTGCCACGCTTAAATAGTCAAATGACATTGGTAGGTATGTAGATTGTAGAATACATTTATCACATTAATTTATTCCAATGACTCCATGTTTCATACCTTTATAACCTCTTAATCCTCCAACTTTTCACAACTCAATAGTACATTTCTAAATCAAGCACATTTTTAAAATCATATCATAAATATAAATACTATCCACAAATATATTTGTCAAATTGTAGGATATCGTTAGATCTAGCCAATTGCAACAATCACCTTCACAGTTGGCTGCAACTGCTACGAGTAACAAACTTCTTCTAAGCAGACATAACACAGGTGGTAGTGATTCTGCTTTAAACCATGTAGTTGTAGAACAAAAACCAAATAGTAATTTTAGACCTACATCGCAAACATCTACAGTAAGTTGAAACTAAAACTGTATATTTAACATATTAACATTAAATTATTATACAAACTGTATAAAGTGATTTATTATACAATTCACTATTAATTATTTCATAAATATTATGTATAATAGTATTCATTCACTCATAATTTTAATTTCTGGCTATTGTTTTTTTTTTTTTATTTTAGTCATCCGAATTCTACCAAACATTACCGGGGGCACTAGAAAAGAAACAAAATATAACGTCTAGTCCACCATCGTCAAGAAAGGGAAGTATAAATAGCTTACACCAACAGTTGACAAGACAATCCAGTCAAAATAATTCAATATTGGAACATTTTGCTATTCAAGCCAAAGAACTTGTCAGAGAAACAGCCAGGCAAAGTAGTCAAGAAGGAGCTGGAGGAATACTAGCGCATGTAGCAGACAAATTGACCACTCAAGCAAAAAAAGCTGCAGGTGAAGCTACAAAATCTGTGCACGAAGCTAGTAAAACTGCATTTGAAGCCAGTAAAACAGCGGCTGGTGTCAGTAAAAACACTTTTGATGATTTAACATATGTTGGAAAAAGTACAATCGGTGACCTCACTAAAAGTGCAAAACAAGTAGCGTCTAAAAAAGGATTTAAGGTAGGGGCTACTTGTATTGTTTATATTATTTATTAAGCTTTTATTTCAAAGTCAATTGTTTTAGACAATTTAAGTTTATCTTCAAAATTCTACATATATATTTTATAGTTTTGAATATGCAGGAGAAACAATTTAATCATTCGATGACTCGGAAAAATGAGTCGCATTAACACTAATGATAATAATGATATTTATTAAAATTTTAAATTACATATAAGTACCTATGTGCATTTAAATATTATTTAAATAATTATAAATTAAATGCAATTAAATACAGTAAAAAGTATAGAAAATAATTATTTTATATAATACGTTACAATATATTTTATTTATTTAAATAATAAGTAATTATAACCTTTACATTTAATTTCATAGAACATTTGTTCAATATTTAATTATAAACTCTTTCTAGATAAATTTGAACTTATTTTGTTTAGTGATAAATCTTTAGATAAAATCTGTAAGGCCTTAATACTTCACTGCCACCATATTTTATTTTAGATATGAATTGTACAGGTACTATCAAATACATATTTAGGTACATACGTTGTTGTCATAAACGTAATTATCAATTTCGACACTGAAATCTAGAATATTAATAAATGTAATGTATATTATTATATTAAATAGTATACCTTTCCATGAATAGGTATAATAAATATAATATACATATACCAATTACATATTATTATATTGAATTTTATATATATTTATTTATAGTTTATATTTATTTTATAGGTAGGATTATTAGGTGAATCAACGTCTCTAAGCTCACAACAGCTGAGTTTTGATGATGAAATAAATGACAACAATCCATCAACTAATCCAATATCAACTAGTTCTATTTCGGAAATTAGAAAATCGTCAGTGACATCGATGGGAACTGGTGCCACAAAAGATTTTTTTTCAAATATATCAAACGATATAAATGGATTGGCAAATCAAACTACAAGCATGTTTACTGATTTATTTGGTAAGGATTAGAAAAAAAATACTATACATTTTTCCTCTACAAGAAAAATTGAAGAATTATAGATATGTCCTTGGGTTAATATAAACACTATAAATTAAACAGTATGAATTCTTGGCCATAGGTAGATTTAAAATCAATATTTTGATTACCGCCAAGAATAATGAGTATTAAGTCGCCATAGTAATAGATTTCAATAAATAGCGTTAGGTACATAAAATCTTTTACCAGTAATGGGTCAGAAAAAGAAAAGTTATATCCATCCCAAAGCATAATATTATCTATGTTAAAAATTATTTATATTCTCAACTGGAAAAACAATGAATCATAGTTATATTTAACCTACAATTTGTCTGTGAAACCATTTCTTAGAACTTGGTATGGTAACTTAATTATATTATGTGTCGGTTGCTACAGGCAACCTAAATACTACGAAAAAAAATAGGTAATGAAAAATAAAAATAGTATTGTACCTAGGCCAAAAACATATCTATGTTAAAATAATTATTAATATTATAATTTCCTAGTACCTACTATAGTACCATAATAGAATTCTTTTTATATTCACTTTATTCCTTTACATACTGATTCAAATTTTAGGATAAATGGCGCATTTATATTTGATCTGTCTAATTCAACTATAAAGTACCCTCGACTCTCAAGTACCTATACCTACTTAGTTTCTTATCTTTAATTCAGTACTTTTGTTTCTTTTTATATATTTTCTTATAAAATATGCTGAATTGTCAGCATGATTTGCTTAAATACTAAATAAATAATAAATAATATGAGTATTAACACAAAGAAATTTAATATTATGTTTTAGGTGGTAATAAACAACAAAAAAATAGTAAGTCATCGCTCACGTTGCCAGTAACTAAAACTAAAGAACGAACTTCCTCTGGACCTTTCCCGACAAAAGGTAAATCAATTTTTTTTACAAATTTAATATTTTAGTATTTATATTTCGTATTTTTTTTATTAGCCGGGCGTAATGATTTAGTTGAAAAATCTAGTTTAATTCGTCACTCAAATCCGAGAAAACTAAGTGATACGACAAAAATACCAAACAAAAAATCAGTTAAACCAAATAGTCACATGGATAATGAAACGTTTCTAAAGGATGTATGATTCATACCACCAAATCGTTTTTAATTGACATATCAATGCATAAACTAACAAGTTCTTGTAAATCTTAGGTAACAAAACAAATTCTTGATGGAGATGGGATAGGTTGGCTCAAGCTCAGTAGATTCAAAAAGTTAATGGAAGAAGAGGGATACCGGAATTTAGTTGTCAGTAAACTTAACCGCACACTGGATAATAAAATTAGTCCAAGTGATCATATTGATGATGTGGTAATGATTTAACACATTTTTGTTATACATTATTTCATTGATATAATTGACACTTATTTCGATGAAATAAATTTAAATGTTATTATTATTATTATATTAAGATTATATTTTTTCCTTCTAGTATATAAACAGATTTGTTTGGAAAGGAATGCTTAAAGCCTTATTAGCAATTATTCATGGATTAGAAGTATCTTTTGGCAATCAATGTGGAGGTGGATTAGCATCTGCATTCCAAGTACTAGAAATAGCTCATACTCATTATTGGGCTAAAGACATATCTATGACTGGTTTCGAATCTCAAGTAATTATTCACATTTAGTTGTTTTATGTAACATAATGGAACGATAGATTAATTATTAGTTTTAAACAGATGTGTATGTTTTCGTAAATTCCAATGAAATATTATTTAAATGAGTAAGTGTTGATTATTATTGAAAATTTTTATTATATTGATTTGCAAAAATTTAAAAAAGTGGACATTAGGTATTTCAATATTATGAAGATCTATATTTTGAGTAGTTAAGTTAAAATATTATCTATATTTTGATGTGTGGGTATTAAAAAAAAATCTAAGCAGTGTTCTACTATTAACATTAGTATAATACAATTATATGTGTTGTATAATAATAAATATCTCTTTCTAGTCTCTACGACTTATACATGAGATTTGGTTTTCACGTTATTACTCTTGTTCAAAGTTAAAACCACTAAATATGCAATATACTCGAATAGGGGTTTTCACTGTTTGACTGATGATTGTTTGATATCAC
The DNA here is from genome assembly GCF_003676215.2 of Rhopalosiphum maidis. Taxonomy (NCBI): domain Eukaryota; kingdom Metazoa; phylum Arthropoda; class Insecta; order Hemiptera; family Aphididae; genus Rhopalosiphum; species Rhopalosiphum maidis. The sequence continues at coordinate 49,664,608 of NC_040879.1, forward strand.
GATTCTCTAACAAGGTTAAGTATAGTTTTATAGTTCAAACTCTTGTATCCGGAAAATTGAGTAACGCAATAGGACTATGTTCATGGCTGTTTTTACATCAACATTTTTTTAAAAGATCTGCATATACACTCACTTCACAGTTTCACATCTAATCGTATTAAAAATAGGTGTAATTAGTATTTTTTCATTTTTTCCTGGGTAGAGAGATACGCCTAAACTATTTTTTTCATGAAGTTAGTGCACTTAAACCGAAATACATCAAGCACTGAATCAAATCCGCATTTTTTCAAGTGTAAACCAACACCAAATTTCCCAGGAACTGAAGTAAATATACTTAAACCGAATTACACCAAGTCCCATATTTTATATTTTGTTCATTTTTACCTGTGGAAAAATTCAGATAGTAAAACTAGTATATTATAATATTATAATATTTAAAAATACATTTAATTGGAATATATTAAACTTTCTTTCTTTGATAATCATATTTATTTAAAGTTTTTGCAATGTTTTTATTGGTAATGTCATAAGATTATAACAACAGAGTTTGTGTAGAAAACTTATAATTCATAGTTTTATCATATTATAAATAATGCCATTTTTCAATTTCAAAATCTATCCATTATTACTCCTAAAACAAAATAATCATCTAAATATTTTTGTTTTAAACTTTTAATAGGTACTTATTGATTATATCAGCTAAGTTTTTAGTAAATACTTATTACATCGCTAAAAATAAATTAAATTTACCAGGGTAGATCTAATGACTAATTGACAGGAATAGAATATTTTTAAGGATTCTTAAAAATTATTTATACAATCATATTATATAATTTGATTTATCTTCTATAACTTTCTGTGAACAGTTAATTATACCTGTCTTATACTGTATAAGTTAAACAATTTCTGGATCACTTATATACCTATCTATTTTATTATTATTTTAATTTGTAGATGTCCAGTCCATATAGTAGCCGTGAAAATGTACAATCACCACTACAAAGTCCAAGTATTGCTGGTTCACCAATGTCAAGTGTTTATCAAACATCTAGGAAATCATCTCAAACCAGTACATCTGGATTATCTGGTAAAATTCTTATTTTTGTATATATATATATATATATGAAAAACATATTATGTAATGTGCTATTCACAGAGTAATGCTTTTAATTCTAGAGTACCTTGCTAATACATTTTTATTACTAATCAATCGTAAAACTGACGAATTGAATAGAAAATATGTGATTTCTAGCCAATTTAATGTAGGTATTTTACATATATCATTAGTCGAAACGAAGACGTGGATACATCTTACTGATACAAAAGTTGACACAAACTGATAACATTAATAAAAAAATAAAAAATAATAAAAAATGTAATTCAATTTAATCAGTTTTTTATTTTATTAGTCCTATCTTGGCTATAATTATATCTCTCAGCTAAAAAAAGTAATTTATATTATTATTGTGTTTATTATTTACTATTATGACTTATAAACTTGACTTTTTAAATTCATATGTTAATATTATTATAAACTTTAAATTGTAATTATACAATGTATATGCAGACGAAGTACTACAGACTCGGAAAAGATATACCCTTCAAGTAGAACTGAAGTAGACGTGAGAGAATTTATCATCGGTAGAGTTTACAATCGTCCATTGTCATTTTCTGTCTATGGTTTATGAGATAACAGAAAAATCATAGTGTAATATAATATAATTAATACAAGCTTACCATTTGAGTCTGAACCAATATTGTTCGCACAACCCTATCGTGGCCAAAACAGTTTATTGCATAATAAAAATAATATATAACAATAGAAATAGTAAAAATGTGATACAAATGATTTCAAAAATGTAGGACTTTAAATCTTTAAATTATATAAAAATATTTCAAAAACTATTAACAGGTACATTTTAAGAATATGCGAGTGTGCTTTTAAAAGAATCGCGTTGTATTTATATTATATGCTTATAAAAATATTAGTCTCAAATTTAATAATTTTAAACTAAATCATAATATTATTTAAAATTGTTAATTAGAATGTAAAAATAGTGGAGCTGGAAAATTTTCACACGAATTTTCATTAGCTGATGACGGAGAAGGATCGACTTCTAATGTTTCTTTAAATGAAACGTTCAATGAGTTAATGAATATCGAAAACAATAAGCAAGAACAAATTTCAACAAACCCTTTCTTGGAAAATGAAGTAAATAATTTGTTTTACATGTATATTTATGTATAATTTACCATAGACATTTTATGTATGATTTTAATTACTTTCTACTTATATAAGAATGTGTATTATTTCTAAATATAAATTAAAAGTGCTGTCAAAAATATCTAGATAATAACCAATTATTGTATAGCGTTAGGTAATTACACTCTGAAAGGATCTGAAGGAGTTCAATTAAAATATTTTTATAGTTAAATAGATACTTTTCATTTATATTTTATAAGAAAAAAAAATTTAAACAGAATTATTTGTTTAAGTATTATTAAAATTATTTTTCAACAATTTAATTTGATGAAATCAAAAAAATAAAATCTTAAATAAATAATATTAAAAATAAAAAGCAAAACACAAATAGGTATAATTATTTTTTCTATCGATATTTTTCTTATTTGATCGAAAAATATTGCCAATACTGCAATAAAATTAACTTAATTATATTATTTATTATAATATACCTACCTAATATCTACATATTTAAAAGAAATATTTAATTAATTCATTGTTAGAATAAAGTTTTTAATCTTTTAGGCTTAAAAACATTTTTAGAAAATGTGGAAGATTTTCTTTCCTACATAGCATAATCGTATCTATTTCCGGAAAGTATAATACATAACCTGAAATATTTATATTTAAAAGCTGCATACATTTTACATACGGGGGAGTGAAAACAATAAATGTAACTTTAAGTAAAAACGTTAAATTAGATACTAACTACTAGCAGACCATTTTTTCATCGATAAGTCAATTGAACCTGTAATGTTTGATTCATTGATGCGAAACAATTACATTGAGGATTAAAGTGATAATAAAGTATTCATATTAGATTTATAAGGTGAATCAAATAATTCGTGTTCTTTTATATTATCACATTTTATATAAATCAAATGCATCAATGCAATTAAATATCATTAAATTAATTTTAAATGTAAATTCGTTTTAATAATTTGTACTTTGAAATAATTCTATTAAGATTTGGGATTTATATATTTTTACTCATTTTAAAAATAAAAACACAAATTTACGAAAGCAATAAGAATACGTATTTTGAATTAAATATAATAAATTGTTATTGTTGGTGAAATAATAGCAACGATTTTAAACTCTTTTAAGAGTTACTAAAAAAAACATCTACTCGATTATTTAGGGAGAAGGATCATCCATTGGGCCTATAGTAGTATCAGATGAATCCAGTTGTAACAGTAGTACAGTACTAGTCAACAATCCGTCGTTTTATTTGAAACGGATGACAAGTAATAATTGCAGAAACAATGCATCATTCTTTCGAAGTGCTGTATCGGACAGCGAACTTGATAATACAGGAGTAAGTACATTGAAAATTTCTTCTTAATAGTTGTATATTAGGTACACAAGTTTAGCGTTTTATGTTTTATTTTAGTTATTACTTAAGTTTTACAATTAAATTATAGAAAATAAAATATTTTCCATTACAGCTTTTCAAGACGAATAATAAGAATCGTACTCAAAGTATTTGGTCTAGTAAATCATCACTAAGCGCTGGATTTCGATACCACGGAGGTAATTTGTTGAACACCGCATCTGGATCACCTAGCCCAGAATCAGGACGTACTTATTTGTTTGAAGGTATTTATGTGTACCTACATTTACTATTTTTAAATAAAAATACTTTTAAATGTATAATGGTTATAAAATAAGATTATGATTATAATACTAACACACCCATAATTATTTTGTGCAGGTATACTGGGAAAAGAACGGAGTACAATTTGGAACCAATTAAAATTTTGGGAAGATGTATTTATTGATGCTGTCAGTCAAGAGAGAGACATGATAGGCATGGATCAAGGACCAGTAGAAATGATGGAAAGGTCGATAAAAAGATTTTTTTATTTTATATCATAAAATAATATATATACATATTTATAAATGTTGGTATTTTAATAACTATCTTATAGGTATAAAAATCTAAACCAAAGTGAACGGAAACGCCTAGAATACGATGAAGATAAGCTCCTATCCATAATGATATACAATTTAATTGCATTTATGATCATGGTAAACGTTCCTAAAGAAAGTATTATGAAAATCGTTAGGACTTTAGTCGGGAAAAGTAGAGTGACAAATTGTTACGCGACTGAAATAACGAGCCTCATGTCTCAACTATCCAATTTAGTAAGTTATAACATGCTTTAACCAAAATACTTATTTAAAAACTATTTGTTTGGTGTGCTATTTAGAATGGAAATGATGTCGATTTGAAGCCATCAAATTCAAGACAGGCACATAGACAAAGCTTTGCTGTACACTGTGGTGATTCAACTGGGGAATTGTTGTTCTTAGAAGTTAGAGACGACGGACTAGTTTTAAGATCAGTGAGCGGAGTGATTGTCAGTAGATGGTGGTATGAACGCATTGTAAACATGACTTACAGCCCTAGAAGTAAAATATTTTGTCTTTGGAGAACCGCCAACGGTGGACAACTTCAACTGAACAAATATTATACAAAAAAAGTAAGTGACAATCTCAATACCTACTCTTTATCCAATGACGTGATGAACTTAATAGACGTTTGCAGAGCCGAAAATTTACATTCAAGTCTCATCCTTTTACAATTTATCTAACCGTTTTAACCTAATCAGTCGGACGTACCACTGTAGACTTTTTATTTAATATCACAGACTTCAAAGTATTTACCTACTTTTAATTAGATGTGGTCCTTAAAAATACAAATTACTTTAATTACTTATATTATTATAGCTCTATAACAATTTTAACTACCACATGTTATCCAATTTAAATGTTAATTAAAACGATAAAAAATAAAGAATTATACTCTGTAGAAGTTAAGAAAATAACCAAACGACTAGTTTTCATCAGATGGTAGTCAAGCAATACACATTTGTTACCCCCCCCTCTCCCTAAATCAACATTCTGTTGTAAAATTGACTTTACACACAAGTCGGCCATTTAGAAGTTCTCTTAAAGGCAATGGTCAAACTGCACTCGGGTTTAAAAAACATATTTTTACGAAGATATCGTACATTTTAAGAGGTTAAAATTTAGAAAACACTCATTTCCCTTTCATCTAAAAGGCTAAGGATTGACATTAGTTATATTAAGAATATATTATCCGGCTATTCTTTTATCGATTTTCGATGACAAAATTATCTGAATTACCTAAATGACATTCGAGAACCAATATAATACTATATTAAATACGCCATAACGTTCGTAAACAAAATTCGTAATATTATTTTTTAACGTTTATTAGTTTATTTTTCGAATATTTTGTTGAAACCTCTTTTTTGAACGTGTACAGTTCGACCATTAACTTTTCTTTTACCCAAGTCCAATTCGATCATCCTATTCTTGACTTGAATAGAGTATAAATATTTGTTTTACTTTTTTTTTACAAAACATAGAGTAAATATTTTTTTATTCTATATATTACGCTATACAGTGCAAAGATTTATATACTCGTATCAAGCATTCCATGGAAAAAGCCGCTGAGAGAGGACAAGGTATCATTCCTGGAGTTGAATTAGGAGGCGAGTTTCCTGTTAAGGACATGGCAACTGGGGAAGGTGGTATACTTCAAGTTTGCATGGAAGGTGTTGGTTTATTATTCGCTGATAGTAAGGTAAGTAATAAATAAAATGCATGTCGCAGCAACAATGATATATATTACTATTATGCGTTTTATTGTTATTACTATTACTATTATTATTAAAACTATTGTTATTGTTGTTGCTGTTATTATTATTATTGTTAATATAATATTATTATCATTATTATTATTATTATTACAATATTATTATTTTATTATTATAATTATTTTTTTTATATACATATATTATCATTATTATTTTAATTATTATCAATAATATTATTTTATATGTTTATTTTTTATTATTATAATTTTTATTGGTAGTATTTTGTTTAAAACCCTCCTTTCTCAATTTATTTGTGGTTAAAAGAAAAACAAGTTTACTACCACATCATAGATATATATGTATATATAATAATATCTTTTCGTGTATAAGTAATAAACTATTAATTACAATAAATAAGATACAGGATAATACCTATAACGGCTATAATAATGTATAAATATCACATAAAATATGGCAATATATCAATAACAATCATGAAAATATGACAACAATTTTAACTGCTTTATCCTTAAATCCTTATTTTTTTATAACTACAATAACTAAATTTTTAATATTTGTTATATCTTCTTTCATTATATCAGATATCTTAATGTATGTTTCTTATAATGATAAAATATTGTTTTACTTTTTGTAGTGGATTAATTTTCTAACTTCTTTTTAGATCATTCATATGTTTTCTATTTTAAAGAATTTTCAAAAAAATGTATATTAATGTAAATTTACATATTATATATATATATATATCTATCTATATAATTTTCTATACCCAACAAAATTAATTTTAAGCAAAAACTTTTTTTCTTTTAACTATATTATGATTACTAAATTTACATACAAAGAAAGCTGTTAATTACAACTTACTACTACAAATTTATATATTTTAAGGACCTCTCAAAACTTTCTTAAAACATTATTGTTGTGTTGATTTTAAAACATTAACACAATAAATACGTAAATGAAGCTGCAATACATTTATGTATAATATATAGTATCTATTTATATTCGAATAACCCCACTTCAAATTCGGGTCGTTGGTATAAATTAACTACACTTAATTCATGATGTATACACGATAAAATAAAAAGTACCTAGTACCTACCTACTATTATATCATTATCGTGAATAGGCGTGTATATTTTCTTAAAGCTTTCTATTAACCGCGATTTTTACAGAAAATTAGGCATGCGATACTTTATATCTTTTCTGATCTATATATTTTTTTATATATATATTTACATAATATATATTTTATTTTGTGTGATTGTATATATATATATATTTGTATATATATATATATAGATACATTGTGTCCTAGAAATACAGAACCATTCAAAATGTCCCTTTAACAAATGAATATATTTAATACATTTTATATCGACAAATTTGGGAGATAAACGATACTTGCTCACAACAGATGGTTTTATTTATATTTTTTTATCCCAAATTTGTTTGAATTAAATAATTAATACGAGTGATATTTTGAATGGATCATGATCATTATTTCTGAGACGTATTGTATAAGTATATTCAATATTCAATATTTTTGGATATTTATATTTACATTTTTTTTTTTTTAACAATTCAGAATGTTCAATACGCTTTATAATTTATTTATTTATTGTTATTTTTATTCTCAAAGTTTTATTAATAACACCACGCTCGTTAAAATATTATACTTCACACGTGTTTTAACGCTCATTTATATCTAAATATTTATAAAAATATATAGATATATGAATACATAATATATAGATATATGAATACATACATATATATATATATATATCAATAAATGTATACAACGGTATGATAATTTATTGTTATCGCCTTGAATTAAATTTAATGTTTTATTTCAGTCAGAAAAACACGTCGTGTTGTTGTTATTCCTCTTGTTAACTGCAAAGTTTAAGAAACTTTTGAGATGGTCCTCGGTCAGGTCGATAATATAATGATTATCGAAACACGATGTATAATAATATTAATTATTCGTGTTAAACATAATGTTTAGTTGTGTTTTGTTGATTTTCAATTGTCCTTTTTTTTTTTTTTATGAAATGTCATAACGCGATGGATTGTTGTCTCGTTCAGGACTTTGAGGTACCTATATTAGCAACATTTACGTTTAAAAAAAGTACGGTTTTGTCATTGGTAATAGATATTATAATATAGTTTTGATTTCCTGTTTGCTATAAATCAACCACTCTAGTGCATATTACGTATATACGATTGGACTGTAAAATATTTCGTTTATTTATTTATTTTCTTTTATTACCTATATATATATATATATATTATGCAGACGAGTAGCGTCACTGTTTTTTTTCTATTATTATTGTTTTACAAATTACTGTTCCTCGATCGTTCTACCCTATACACACACACTAAACGTGAACAACATAAATAATAATGATGCATTTATTTAGGAGTTTCTACAACGGGGAGAGCATGGCTGTAATTGCACAAAAACATTACAAAAAAAAAAAAAATTATATTTATATACATATCACATAACTACATCTATATGCATATAACATACCTATTATGTATTCATATACATATACTTACTTACCTATCTATATATATATATGTGTATATATGTGTGTATGTTAGTGCGTGCGTGCGTGCGCGTGAGTGAGTGTGCGTGTGTGTGTGTGTGTATGTATGTGTGACGTGAGTGTGTGTGTGTGTGTGCGTGCGTGTGTGCGTGTGTGTGTGCGTGTGTGTGTGTGTGTGTGTGCACGTGCGTGCTTACGTACATGCCTGTTAGTCTGTGTAAGCATGTAAGTCACTAAGTCACTCGATCAGGTACCTATATATTTCAGTAAAAATAATTGACGATGAAAATAATTTAAAAAAATATATATGTATATATGTTTATGTATTACTTTATAACAGCTTAGTTTTTCAGTAATATATATAACATAGATATATATGACGCATGTATATGTTTACATGTACCTACCTATGTAGTACGTATATATAAATATGTATATACATATATTTATATATGTGTATCATCAACGTGAATTGATAATGACTATGTGTAACGATTACCTATATAATTATTTACAGTAACTGCCTGGCCATCTCACTAGTTGACTTAAGCTTTGATTTTTGATGTTTGTGCTTTTGTCCGACATATTACATTTCATTATTTATAAAAAAAAAAAAATATTTATCAAAACGATGTTCAACCATGTATAATATGTTTTAAGTATTATCACTGTTCTGTGTTTAACTTTAGACTTATTACCGTAAGTGTGTGTACCTGTATTATAGTATGATTATAATATTATGTAGCTGCACCGAATTGTTTTTACATTAACTAGTTTGCGCTTACAATTTGTATTACCCACTATTGTGTTGCATGTGTATTACTGTATTTAATTTAAATAATTACCTTTATAAAATATGTGGTATGTGTTATTATTAGGTACCCACACTAGGCATAAATTATAAAATATTTTAAGGTTTAATAGACGATAGCAATAGATACCTACCCGTCTTTACCTATGTAACGTGTTGTAAGTTATTGGTACTTATAAAAATTATTTACGACGTGTATAAAAACTATAGCGCTGTTTTTCCGATATGACGATCAGAAGTTCCTTGTACGAGTGATCCATTTATCGCAAGACGCTAACTTTTTGAAAATATATATTTTAAATAATTTCAAATCATTATAAGACAACGTTTTTAGAAAAATATTATGTTTCAAAACAGAATATTATTTGGAGTATTTTTATCTGTCAAAATCAAATTTCAGTCAAACTGTTTATTTATTGTAAGTATTTAGTAGTGGACCAACATTTTGCGGGGTACTCTTAACCATCTCAATTCTAAACTACGAATACTTATAATTATGAACTGCTTGTCCAAAACTGTATTTATATGTATCGAAGTTCTTCAATAAAATATATTCTAGTTTGAAACAAGGTATTAAAAATGCATGTTATCGTTTGAAAAAAATAAAAATTTAAAAAACGTTGTTTTATAAAGACTTAAATTATGTAACGATGAAAACGTAAAAATAGTTTTAGAAATAAAGAGTGTTGCGTTAAATGGATGTACGAGTATTATATATTCTATATTTTCTTAACAGCACCAGTTTTCATTATAAAAATTATATCGCCATTTTTGTTCTAATAATAATACTTCAATTTACCTACAGTTTTCTACGTCCAGCCAATAATAAGTTAACGTAGAGCATTTCAATTATCATTTGTTACCTATATGACCAATAATTACATAAGTATCTCGTATCTACTGGATACTGATGGATCAGTGTCCCGAAAACTGTTTAAGAATCGATTTAAAAACGATATCATTATTTTCATTAGCCGCGTGTGACGAGTAGGACTGACTTTTTTTTTTTGAAAGTGCTATAATTATTTTGGTAAGCTCAGTAGTAAATGGCTAATTGTTTTTTTTTAAAGACTATAATTCAAGCTTGGATGGCAATTTTCAATAGCATTTCTTAAAGTACCTATTGAAGAACGGCTGAAAATGTTTGAAGAAATTCGTGCATCGATTTAAACGCGGTACCTATTAAAATGCGTAGTGGCCAGAGAAACAAAACTGTGGTTTCATCAAGCTCTGCTAAAAATTGTTTTTTCAATGCCATCGTTTATCATTTACGAGCACTTCATTTCGGCTTCTGACGTTTCTGTAGATATCTTGTTCATCCCAATTTTTCCCATCAATGGCAACTCCGAGTTTCGCGTCGATCGCGATTTGTGTGTTTATGTACAATGCTGTACCTACCTAATTATAAAATACGAGTATAAATAAAACGATTGATTAACTATAATTTATTGTTGTAATAATTTTAATGACTAGTAATTGTCTTGATAAAAACTTAATTAATTAGTAGTATATAATATATATTATATATGTATATATATAAAGATCAATAAATTAGGTGCACAATTTTAATCCGATGCCGTTAGCGAATGTAAAATTAAATACTTAACAACTATATATACATAATAAATAGCATCACCAGCACATCTAGTCATCTCACTTAAAATATTGTTTACGTTAAGAACTAATAACTAATTATTTCGTTTCAGTTTTTCGTTCGACTTGATCACGTGCGAAAGTGTTTTACAGTGCAGAAAAAAATATTTGTTTTGGAAGAATACAGTGAGTATACCCAAATAATTTAGTTTATTTCAAACAACTGTTGCTAAAACCATAAACGTTTAATGTGTTTAAAGATCCGAAATTGAAGCATATTATTCAAAGGCAATACGAATCACCTATGGTAAGTAGTAACTAATGATGTTATGTTCTAGAACTTAAGTTCTCTATACATATGTATATTATATAGTATAGGTTAATAACTGTTTTAAAATGCATGCCCAAGACACCTATATCGCAATAATATAATTGCATGATTAATGTTTGTTTATATTATTATTTATTAATTATTAAACCTGAACATTTTGAAATGTTCAAACTCGATATCAGTTATTACTTTGAAACAATATAATTTTTCCCTTTATTAGAATCTGGTTTCGAACGCGGTGATTCATTATTGTATTAAAATTCAAAATAACAGCTGAAAACCACCATCTCACCAATGTCACCAATATTATAAATATTCGCCGGGCCCGTATTAACAAAAATTGCCGTCAGGGGCAACATAAAATTTGCCACCTCCCCCCCGCCACAAAAAAAAAAAAAATGTTACTTTATTGATATTACCGAATTGTAGTAGTAAATAGTTACATTAATGTAAATTAAAACTCAGTTATAACCATTAACCAATATACTATTTGAAACAATTTTTAAAATGACAAATTAACTTAAAAAATAAAAATGTTCAATTAATTTATAAGTTAATAACTTTCTGCGAGACTGTTTTGAAGCAAATGATTTAATAATATAATTGTAACCAATTGTTTTAGTTATGGATGACTCTATATTTAATATGGCTAAACTGTTCAATCTCTCTGATGTCATGGTCGATCTTAAATATGTTTTAATCTCCGTAGAGTAGAAAATGATCTTTCCGTTAAACAGTTTGAAGCAGGAGTACATAGGAACGTTCTAAGAGCAACATAAACATATGGAAATAAAGCTTCTATGTTTTTTTTCTTTTATAAATTTACACATATTAATAATATTTGTTGGAGGGTTTTTGATGGTCTTAAGCAAGCTCTGAAAATGAACACACTCGTTTTCAAATCATTCTTGTATATTTTTCTTAATTTTTTTGCATCATCGCGAACTTCTGAGGTTTTTTGTTCACTAATATTCAAGAAAAATAAGTATTTAGATATTATATCATTATAAGATTATTATAGATACATTCAAAATCTATTTTTGGTGTAATTATATTATTAAAGTTATTTTTTATTATACATTTATACTAATTATATATTATTATATTTTATTCTACATTTTTGTATTATACTCATTAGGTAAAATTGTATAAATAAATTTTACATTTTTGACCATTTCAATATTTTGCCGCCCCTAAACCTAATTTTTATATTTCCGCCAGGAGGCAGGAGCAATTGCCCCCCCCCCCGAGCCCTCCCTTAAATACGGGCCTGAATATACCTACATCATGTTTTCGTTTAAAGTATTTTGTTTAAAATAATCTTAGTACCTACGCATTGTAGCTGTATTATTTTTTTGTGTGCCTACGACCTACCCGTATAATGTACATACAAATATACAATTATACATTATTACCTACAAAGGCTACAAATAGAGCTTTCAGTTATTTTTATTCATAGGTAATCTGTAAATTGACAGTGGCCCATCCGACAAACTCGTCTTTTTCTTTCTTTTTTTTATATATTAGCTCAATTAGTAATATCTACGCTGGGATACATATCTATAATAGTTAATACACTGTCCGCATGTTTATGTATTGAATCATTAATAAAAAACTTAATTAGAGTTAATCTCACTATCAATGTTTTAATTACTCAACTCAAACATGTGTTATTATAATAAAACAAAAAGGGTCGATTTAAAAAAATTCTAACTATGCAATCTTACGTGGTTGAGATTGAAATAAGTAGGTATATGATTCGTAAAATATAATTTTTGTATTTTTCTTAAGAATTCAAAACACAAATCAATTATATTTCTTTTATTTATATAAGCATATACAATTTAAAATATTCGACGTGTATAACAATAAACTCTAATAATAATTTCACATTAGTCGCAGACATGAATTGTGCAAAAACATTCATTTTTTTTCATCTGTAGGTAATTTGAATTTCTACTCTAATGTAAATAAGCCTTATTGATATATAAATTGTAGTTAATCAAAAATAATATAGTAATTCATTTAAAATACGATTAGATAAATTCAGAAACACTCGCTTTATATTTTCATGCATATAATTTAAAAGTATTATTATTCATAACCAACTAATATTTTAAAATGTATATGTTTTTTATACTTACCTACCTGTAGTAAATGAAGTGTAATACACTAATACCGTATTAGTGCAGATGCAGAATGAGTATAGATCGCTATATGTGCCTAATTATTTTTATAGAAGGTGCATGGAATCTTCTCTGAGAAATGTGCTGCAAAATATATATTTTAGATATTAATGTATTGTAATATAAAATAACAATAACTGTCAAAGACTTTTCGAGTTTTGCCGGACAATCAAAAATTTTAATTTTCTAATTTATTGTAATTATTGTTTCAATACCTAACAATAGCGACAAGTCGTTTTATCTAATAGATATACCTAAGATTTTCAAATTCTAAAAACAAAATTGTTTAATACCATTAAAGTAGTCATAGTCAAGATACAAGATTGAATTTTATAAAAAAAAGTCATATAATAATATAATTTCGATTAATTGTAATGAGTTTGTATGACTTTAAATTAAAAGTAGGGGCTATCCTTTGAAAGGCTAATCCATAAAGACCCCTTAATTTCCTTCCCACTTAGTACCGTTGCAACCATGAAGACTTGTGCACGCCTATGCATATTCATATTATTAAGAATTTAAAACAAAGTTTATTTTATTTAACATTATTATAATGTACATACTACAATTATAGTCGTATATCATTAAGTTTAGTTATAGTAAAAACATATAAGCTTATTGTAATATGAGTCAACTGCATCTGCATGAAAAATTGCATTTGCGTATAATATGTTTCCAAAGAATTATTAATTATGCTATGTAAAATGTATTCATAATTGTCGATGGTGATTATTTGACAACGTACTATTTTTTTATAGATAACATTATGTTGTTTTAGGCTAGCGAAATGTTATTGTCTTTGCACCGCATCATGTCTATTGTATATACGCAAACATTGATGCTGAGAACAATGAAAGTCACGGAGAGCTAAATTATTATTATAATATAAACTGGAATGTTCTTGTTTGTCACTCCCACATTAAGGTTTTGTTTTGTTTTGTTTTTTTTTTTTCATATACGTTTTATTATATTATTTTATTATATGCCTTCTTCAATACAGAGTGATCAATTTCACTTAGTGTTACCTATGTTCATTTTCTCAGTCAATTCGGTTAACCTACCGACTATAAATAAATTATTTTAAAATGTTAATAGGAACACATAATATATGAATTAAAAATATAGGTAATAAATTTATCAAAAAATGTATATTTTTTATAAAATTAATAACTATATGTTTTTATACTTAAAGGTTTATAATTCTATTTTTCTTAAAATTTTGAATGCATATTTATATGGTTAATTAAAATGTATCTTATTCCGATTTATGAATCACTTAAACAAAAAATGAATAACAATTTTAATTGCATTGAAATATTACCAACAATCTTAGTACCTAGGTAACAAATTTGATTTTAACAAGTATAAAGTTCCTTGAAATATAATGCATTTCTCTCCAAATAGTAGGTAACAATATAAATTTATCAAACGTTAAATTGGCTGAGAAAATTAGAACATATGTATATTATAATATACCTAGATGATTTATTTTTTATTCAAAAAAAAAATCGATTAAGTGGTAGTAGTTTAATTGATGCATTGAATTGCTTTGAAATACATTGAATCAGCTATAATACTTAAAAACAAATATATTTCATATAATATACACAACTATTTTATCATGTTTGTTTGTTTAAGGCTGGACAAATTTGTTATGCAGTATTATGTGTGTTTTCGTATATTGCTGCTGGTCATAAACGGACAATTAGTCAAACTTATAAAGACAAAACACAACGAAAATTGTCAACATACTCAGCCGAATCAAGTGAAAAATGCTAATGTCTCAGGACATTATTACAGGTGTTTAATATACCTAAATATGTAAACAAGGAAATATGGTATTTAAAATTAAGTAGAAATTCCTATTTGTTTATTATTATATAGTTTTGATGTTCAATGGCTATTCATGTTTAAATGGCTAAATAACTTTCGTAACACCATTTTTTTAATTAGATTTATTTAGATTATTTATAACTTTACTAAATAATATGTTTTTTTTTTTTTTTAAATATATAGGATAAAAAATATTATTATAATTATTATATTATCATTTACTATAATCTTTATAATATTAGGTAAAGAAAAAAGTACCTAATAACAGATTAGTTATATTTTCTTAAACTTATGCAATTGTTAATTTCTTGCAAATACTTAACAAGTTTAAGCAACCATGTTATGAACATAAATATATATACATACATATATACATATATATATATGTGTGTATATATATTAATAATTGTAGGTACATGCAAATATTTAGAGCATTATAATAATGTATAGTTGTATCAAATTTTATTTTAAAATTGTCTTTGTTAATGTGTTATACATATAGCTATAACATGTGTTTAATGTGGTGTTAATTTTATCAAATAAAATACATATGCATTGTTTAATACAATTATTGCTGTAGGTATACCTACTAGGTACCTACTATATTTTATGTAAAAATATACAAAAAAATTTTTTTAGTGAGCAACATATTAAATTCAATGAGTCATATCAAAGTTGAGGTTTCATGTACAGTTCAATTAAAACAAAAATGTGCTGTTTGCCCAACAACTATTTGTTTACAATATTTAAAAATATGAATATTAATTGTTTATAATCAATCAAGATCCATTGCATTTATTTATAAAACTTAAAAAACAATAATTATACTATTTATATAATATAAAACTTGGAACGGTTTCGAAGATTGTTGAATGTTTTTACGACTAATTATGAACGATATTACTGCTCATCTACAATACGAGTATCCTGGTTATTAATAAAATCTATTAAACATTAAGTGGAATTTGTAAAGTTTGACTAAAAAATGTATTACTAGATGATTAGACTGAACCTTTCATTTATCATCTATTGTTATCAATATTGAGTTGTGTACAACATGTGTGGTGCTGATTTTAAGTTAATACTTATCAGTGGGTGGTGTCTGTTGGGTCCCCTAGTTGAAAATGTGATATGATATACTAAATAAAGAGTCAATAATGATCTGAAATAATTAGTTGTATTATCGTATAATGCATTTATGCATTCATAACTTAAACATTTAAAAGATTATTTACAAGAATTGTTTGATGCCCTCTCCCCTTCCCATTGCTACTTACTGTAATAATAGTGGTGGGTGGGTACATGGGGTATTTTGAACTTGCCTCCAGAAAATTTTTAGTTTGCCATGTCACTGATACTTAATAATTCTGCGCACCCAGCAATTATCTACTGTGAGCAGGGATACACAGGGTTAGCAGGGTTACGTACACAGAAAAAAGTTTTGGGGGTGTTTTTGAAAATTAGTTATTGAAAAGTAGAACTTTTTTTAATAAATATACAAAAAAATTTTATGAAAATGAAGTATACTTAAAATACTTTTTTTAGATACAAACATTAATCTAACAAAATTAATATTAAAATTGAATAAGTAAATAACCATGCAAAAACCCAAGTATTTCGGGGGGTGTTTGAACACTCAAAACACCTCCCTGGCTGTGAGTAATCCATTTCCCAAATATGACTAAGGTTTAATGGGTATATTAATATTAGACAATAGTTTGATAGCCCTGTCCCACTGTGTAATAATAAAATTTATTATTATATAAGCATATGTGGTCCTTAACAATTATAATTACTTTTAAAAGTAATTTTTTTTTTTTTAATTTAAATTTAAATATTTATGAATATGGACTAAATCTATTTCGATAGATGAGAACAACACTAGTCGCATGCACCATTATCTAATACAGTGAAAACTCTATAACGAATTTGAAGGGACCAAGAGATTTCTTACATTATAGAGTTTTTTTAATAGAGTATAGGAAGATAGAGGGTATAAGAATTATATAATAGATTATAAATCAAACCAACCATTATAATGTAATATTTATGTTACATAGAATTTTTCGTTTTTAAGAGTTTTTACTATAATAGATAATTGGAGACCAATATTAAGTTTATGGAATTGAAAAAATTTAACAAAAAAAACTATGAATCTTACATGATGGCTACATTTTAAGCAGTCTATTTGATTTAATTTATAGAACAATAAAACTTGAAACTAGAACTGTAAAGTAAAATTTTATTTATAGACCATCTATACAATTGAATTACAATTTTAAATATAAACATTTTAATTTAAAAATTATATTAGACGTAATAACATTTTCAATTAAGCACTATAAAATATTGTTCTTTAGACTTATTAGTAATAGTGAACTTGTACTCGATGTAATACCTTAAATCAGCGGTCCCCAACCCATGGTCTGCAGCACACAAGTGAACCGTGAGCAGCGTAGAACTGGGCCGTGGACCATACCACAATAACATTAATAACGTATTTATTTAAAATAATATTATTGTATATTTTTATTATATACCTTATAGTATTATACATATTATATATACACGTTTATTATTTGCTATTAGTCATTAGTGGGCCTTAAAGATTTTTTTACAAAAATAGTGGTCCACACAACTTTTATTAGGTTAGGAACCGCTGTCCTAAATCAAAACATGAAAATTTAGTATTTCAATACAAAGTCCATAATATTGTTTTGAATAATGTTTTATAATAAATATCAATTACATATTTAACTTAAATCCTATCCCATTATTTACTCAATGTAACCACTTAAATTATTTATTATAAGGCAAAGACTACATCTCACATAAAATAACAAACAGTCATTGTTAATTATATTCATGTACAATTTGGCAACAGTAGGTATTCAATTCACCTAATATACATATGATTGCATCAGCCGCGTACATAGTACAAATAAATATAATAACAAATATAATTACATTAGACAAAAAAAAAAAACCAAAATAATATCAACAAACATTTCAATATTTTTATATTGGTTGCTTATCGTCGACAATGAGATTAACAATGATTAAGACTACAATTAACTTAAATGTTATTATTTTGTTTTCGTTTTTGATGGATATATAAAACTAGTAAATGTGGATGGATATTTAAACTGTTGATACATGCCACTTGAATTGTTGCTACCATTTTTACTATTTGATCCTGTAATTTTATAAGATGCACCAGATTTTGCAGTTGATGTAGTAGTAGTTATATAAAATAAATAAACTCGTAAATGATCACATATTTCTTTACAGACAAACATTGAGTACACTGCTAAATCAATAACAGTCCATGCCTGTAATTATAAATTTATATTTAACATTAATATTTATCAAAAAAAATAGAATATATGAAATTATTACCATGCAAACACACAGTACGTAGTATTCTGGCAAAATAGAATCAAAATATTGATTTAAAAATAACATAGCTGGGCCTATAAGCGTGGAATCAATATATTCTATTGGACTTTTAGTCATATGAGCAATCTAATAACAGAAGACAAAATTAAATTGTAAAGTAAAAATAAAAATGTTATATTAAATAAAGCTTATTTACCACAAGTTTATTTGTTATTTTAGCAGTCACTAAACCAAATGCCATTATGTAAAGTACAGGATGAGTTTCATAAATGTTTTCAGTACTCTTGCAACTAATAATATATCCAGGGACAACCACTAACATAAGAGGAATAGCAGGAGACAAAACACTGGTACCCTAAAATTAATGAATAATGAAAATTTATTTAAGTTTTAAATAGTTATTTGACTTACAGCTACTGAAGATCCATTTTTGCCAACACCACCAGTAAGTATAACTGATAAATTTGATTTGGCTAAGACCATTGATATAATTAATGTCGTAAGTAGTAATACAAACTTGAGTTTGACATTGAAAAAAGGAATCTAAAAATAAAAATGTATTATAATATATTAGTACATTATATCAAGAAAAAAATTGTTAACATTAATATAGAATACAAACATAGCATATAACTACTAAAGATATAAAAAGTAATATTATTAAACTAGATATGTACACATATAATCTAGAAATGTTAACTACTATTACAACAACACAATACAAAGTAAGATAAAAAAATATATATTTCTTTTTAGTGACAATAAATAAAAACACTGATACCAGTGCCACATTAAGTATGCATTGGTGACAATGCAAGCATATATTATATAGCCCATTTAATAGATAATTGATATGTCCAGATATTTTAAGTAGATTTATAATTTTATTGAATGTAAATTTCTGAACTATAATTAAAAAAGAGTACGTTTCATAATATCCAAAAATAAAACATATTTTCATATATTATTTTGAAGTAAATGTATTTTCTTAAATATTCCGTACTTTTATATTTTACTTATTTGGATATTGACAATAATTAGTGCTAGAAAGATTTATATGCAACAGCATGTTTTTATGAGACTTCTGATTATTGATTTTGTCAGTAATGTCCGTGAATCATCTTAATATGAGATAAATGGTGTTTTTTATTTTACATGTTTTTGCATACTATTGCATATATTTAATAAAAATGAATATTATTGCATACTTCGATTATAAGAATGCAAAAAATGCATGTTCTATAGTATATTTTGTAATTAATATGAAAGTCTACTAATTATAATAAACACGAGGGATCAACTTCTTGAGTGTAACGGAAGAATTGTAGATAAAGTTAAAAACAAAATATCCTTGGTTTTACAAAAATATAAAGGATTAAAACTACAAACAATAAATAAAATATTAAATGGCGAATCAGACTATGACAATTTCAGTTGTAATTTAACACTAGGATAAATTTCTTTATTTAAATATGCGCCAACTACATCATGTGACAAAAAATATATTTAATCTGTCATAAATCATAATAAATAAGTAAACAATTTACTATTTTTACTATTCAATCTATTTTACTCTAATGACTATAGTTAGCATTTGGACTCGTTAAGATTTTTTGACTTCTCTATTCAATATTTTTCTCTTTTATAAAAAAAAAAATAAATTTGAAAACTTGGTATTAAATATTTCTTGTTTTTAAATATATTTTGGCAAAAATTAATAGAAAAATATTAACATATTTTAACTTTTTATTATATAAAATTCATGCTCTAATAATTAATAAATAATTAGTTCAGTAGATAAGTATTAAAAACACATTTTAACACAGGTGATCCATAATTACAATTTCAGTAGATTTAACCATAATAATAGTATAATATATTTTAAGTCAAAATGATCGTATTATATACGGTATGAGTTAAAAAGATGTCAGTGTACTATTTGTTTTCTCTTTAGCTAATGCATTACATAACAAATTTTAGTTAAGAAGAACTAATCTTCTGTAGTTAGTTTTAGTATAAGAATAAAATTAGCTATTATCAAACTTAAAGTTAAGAACAATATCAGTATTTTTATGTTGGTTTTTTTTACAATATTTTAATTTTAAAAAGAGATATAAGCATTTTAAATTTTATATACTGAAATACTTATAACTTTCATAAAAACTAAAATATTGTACAAAAAACAAAATAAAAACATGGATGTTCTTAATTTTGATTTTGATGCTATTTCATTTCAATCAATTCACTTATATTTAATCAATAACACAAAGTGGGTTTTACTTAATGTAAATAATATACTATGTTGCATGCAAGCCAGAGAGAAAACAAATAATGTACTGACGTCATCTTAATGTAATATGTATGACACCCCCCAGCACCCTTGGTAAATGCAACACTGGCTGATATTAACATATAATAATTTGATAATTATATACTGTTGTTTAAACATTTCTACAATGATCACGTTAATCAACTTATTAACTTATAAATATTTGAAAATGTTTTTTTCTGTATAAGTGCACTATCTTGTTTAATTTATTACTCACTGTTATATGATTAGGTACTTACTTCATAATCCCAAATACCTGTACCAAAAACAGCAGACATTAAATGAAGAAATATAATAGATAGTTGTGTTTCCGTGACATCAAATTTACCAAAACGTAATGTACCTAAGTCATAAGTAAAAATAGTAACAAATTAAAAATATATTACTAATCTAGAATAATCTTACTTTTTTGAAAAATTTTAACATACCAGAAACATAAGTCTGCCAATGAGCAAAATAAAATAAAGCAACAGCAAAAAAACTTTGCAAAAACATCCATGATGGGTATTCTCCTAGTTTTACTGACACACAGGCTGACAATGTAATGAATACTGAAATAAAAATTATTAACATGGATCTAAAATAACATTTAAATTTATTTTACCAGTAGAAACAGAATCACAACCATGATCAAATAATTCTCCTAAAGGTGAAGAAGAACCAGTTCTTCGAGCTTGCTTCCCATCAATAGCATCTAAACTCTGATAAACAAATAAACCAAAACCACACAAAAAACTTGCCCATCTAGGAATCTGAAAATGTTAAATAAAAGGACATTAAAATTAAGATACAAGTAAAAATATACAATTACTTAAAACAATTTTTTTTTATTTAATAATAAATGCACTCATTTACATTTTAAAATAAATACTACACTCAGATCTTAGATCTGAAATACAAAAATATTAAATTCTACACATGTAACCACAACTAATTATTCAACTACCCAAATATCCTAGAAAAATATTTAGCCAAATTAATGCCCAGTAATCGTCATAATAAACTGAAAAAGAAATTACCATCTGACATTACCTTTTAACCAAACTCAGAAGTGTTGTCAGTGTGTGGCTTTCTCCATTTAAGCCACCAAACCAAAAAAAATACTCAATCAGCAATTATGGTTATTATGCTAAAATTTCTTAAGTTATAACAAAAATGAAAAAAGTTAGTAAAGAAAATGATTGAAATTGTAGTATAAATATTAATGTAAGGAATCAATAACTCTATGCACACTTAGATAATAAAATAAAAAATGTATTAAAAAGAAAAAAATATATTCATAAAATTCTAATTTTAATGATGTTGTCTACAAATGATGTAGCTTATGTTATATTATTATTAATGATCAAACATTTATAATTCTCCTTGTAGAACATTTATTAATAATCTTAATAGTTAACTAAAATATTTTTTTTTACTACTAAAATATCTTATAATCAATACTAATATAATAAAGCTGAAATCCTTTAGTTTGTTTTCAAGCAATATTATCCAGAACTATCAGTCAGATTTATTAAGTTATGTTTGCATTTTGTTAGCCTAATTCTTGAAAAAGGTTATAGGCTATTAATTATCACGTTACAATTTTAAAGACGAAAAAAAAAGAAAGCTTAACTAAAAAAATAGTATGGATGTGCAATTTGACAAAAGTAGATAAGGGGCCGACAATGTCTAAAGTCATTTTTAAAAAGTCCTATATAAGAGATGATATTTTTTTATAGGCAACAAAGTGAATGAAGATAACCAGGGCTGGCAAGAACTTTTGTGGGCTCCAGGGCTGATCGATTCTAGGCCCCCTTTACTTACACATATTTGTCTGACATGATAATACAATTAAATACATATTGTACAAAAGTGAATACAATACAAATATTTAAGATTTATAATATGTAAACATCAAGAATATAGTAATTTGGTTCAATAATCATTTTGGGAAAAAATAAATACCAACACTAAAATAAACAAAAGTAAAAACCAATTATATCCTTAGCTTCTTGAGATAGTGCCTGATCCCTTACCAGTGGCCTAGCCAGGGGGGGTTTTGGGTGTTAAAATCCCCCCTCAGCTTTATTTATATCAAAAATATAATGTTTATAATATAAGAATACAATAATTTGGTTTTGGTAAAATGTATTCTGTTATGTCGTATTCAGACACTACCACAGTTTAAAATAAACTTTATCTTAGATAGTGCACACTACTACTATTGTTATTTGTAAAAAGAAAAAAAATTATTTTAAATAAATATTTAGAAGTTAAAGATATATTATAATTTATTTGAATAATTTATGAGTACATTTCAGGAAGTGTGAAATCCTTTGCAAGTTAATTGCGAGTAATTTAGAATTAAATATATAATATTTTCTAAAATAGTATCTATGATATGGCAAATGATTATAAAATAATTTTGTAAAAAAAGTGTCACAGGCCCTGAGGTTTTAGCCCTTCCTGCCCCGCCATCTCCCTGGCCCTGAAGATACCTAGTTAAGGCCAGTTAATGCTTTAACTAGTTAAGGAATACATTTTTTATAACATATCCAAAAGATTAAAATTTGAAATTATTCTACTTATACAACTATGTTTACAAAAATAACATCAACAATGCATAATTTTAATTTAATTTATGCAAATAAATTTTATAAAAAAAAATAATAATAGTAAGATAAGAAATGTGTTTGGTCTAATTTAATAATAATCTATTAAAATATATACTTCATTAGTTATTATTATAATACAGTTTTTATACAGTAACAAATTAAAATATGGTTAGTTCATAGATAATGATATCTAAATTATCTTTATGGTTTGTATAACTCGTATAAAACTGTAATACATAGTTGTATATTTAAGTAAAATAAATATAAAATTTGATAATAATATTATGATATTATTTAGTTATTAATACCAATAATTATTAGTAATGGTATAACAAACCAAAGCACAAAAAAAATATAAAATCAACATTTTAATTAATTTTACAATTATATAAATCTCACAAAATATATTAAAAATTTTTTTACAATTTACATTCTTGTTAAAATAACTTTCATCATTTGAAATATTTTAATTTATTATATTTTGAAATCATACACAAGTTGTCTATAACTCAAAGAGCAATTTATATGATTGATTGTAATATAATTTTATTTTAGAATATATATGGGCAGAGCTCTTTAATACAATTAACAAGTAGATAAAAATGAAAATAAAGTACTATATGACACAAATGCAACAGTATACAATTGAAAAATATAACATAAATGTATTGTACATATTTTTAACAACAATGTAAATAATGACATACTTCATGAAATTTAATTTTATATTAACAAATTAATTTGTCTTTTCAATTCAAATATTTAAAAACTTAATCTTGGTATTGATTACTAAGATATCTAGTAATTTATTAAAATGCAGGGGGGAATACTGAATAATAAATAATAAATATCAAAATTTAAAGTTTAATTAAAATGATATTACCTTAGAAAAAGTAAAATAATTTCAGAAAGTTGAAATCTATAGAATTTGAATACCTATATAAGAAGTAAATTAATTAAAATCTTTAAAATTGCTATTATTTAATAAATATTAATTGAAAATAACAATTATGAATATTATTCTTATTTGATTTCAAAAATATTTTTCTGTGTTTTTAGGAAATGTCTATAAAAATTACTAGTTTATACACAATATTATCTTTATAAAGTTATAAAACTCAGAAATTATTAATATTATTGCTACTAAATAATTAGATTTCTTTATGAATAATGTATATGTATGTAATGAAACTAAAATTGACAATATTTTTTAAACACTGCAATGGAGAAATAAATATCATGTTTACATAATATTATGTAACATCACAATAATATTATCATAAGTATTTATCCCCACAAAAAACTTTTTTAGAAATGAAAAATAGTTTAAATCAGCAATGATTTGCATACATTTAAAATAAAAAATTGGAATTAATGTTTTTGTAATGTTTCAATATTCTTCTGACATCATGCTCATTTTATATAATGTACTAACAATATAATCAATTATTTTTAATGTTAAAAATTGTGTAAATTAAATTATTATTAGTGGATATAATATGTCATAAGAAAGAACATCTGTGTATGTAAACTTTAAAGACACTGGATTTTTGTTTCAATTGAATGTTTATATAATTATTAATTATGCAAGTTATAAATATTTTAGGAGAAATATATTGAATGCTAAGCAAAAAATACTAGATTCTAGAACAAACAGTAGTTCACTAATCAGTAGAATTAGCAGTACAAAAGTAACATGTTTCTCTAATAATTGATTACACATAACATTCCAATTATTTTTTTATTAAGTGAAAAATAATATTGTATAAATAATACAAAATATACTGGCTGTATTTGAATTTTATTATTCGAAATATTACTTGTATCCAGGGCTCATGAGTTCATGCCCTAAAAAATGCTTAAATAAGTATGCACTTATGCACTAAAAGCTGGCAAAATATGCATTGAAAGATGCCTTTAAAAATTCAGAAATATGCATTTATATGCACTAAAAATCTAAAACTATGTACCAAAAATATGTAGATAAAGAAAGAAGAAATTATAAGTAAATTTTGGAATAATAAAAAATGTCCATTCATATTTGTCACAATAATGACTGAAATATCAAGAATACATCACTGTAAAACTATTAAGAAGATTAGAGTAAAAGACTATGTCATATAACATGTTTTCCACTAATTACTTAATGCAAGCTACGAATACATTACGTACACGCTTTATCTGCTCCATACGTTTTATTTTTAATAATTTTATGTTGTAAGAACTCTAATATATTTAAACTGGGCAAAAATATAAATTATTGCATTTTAATCAAATTTTGGTAAAAATACTCTAAATATGCTCAATAAAATAGAAAAACGCATAAATATGCCAAATAGTTTAAACAAACCTCTAAATATGCAAAATATGCAAAATAAAACTTCATATACTCAACCACGGTACCTTGAAATTGATTTCCATGTCACCTAGCATTGAATATGACTTAGCAAGATTGATAAGCATGAACTCACAATCCCTGCTTATATCATTAAAATTAAAATTTATCTTCAAATATAACTCGTATAGTTAAAAGATTTGATATATATATTTAATAAGTAATAGGTAGTTAATATTAAAATAGGTATATAAAACTTTTTGATAATGATTTAAATTGCTCTAACATTACAAAAGGCTCATTTACTAAATTTAACTATTATATTGTACCTAGATTATAAAAAAATATTAAGCAATAAATAATATAACTTCTATTATTTTTATACAGATTTTAATCAAAATGTAATATACATTCAAACCTAATCCTTATTTTTTTATTCTTATGTTTGTTGGTAAAACCATAAATGAAAAACTAATAACTAGATTTTGTATTTCATTGCATTTGCATTTTTTTATTTTCAAGTGCTACTGTTACACAATGAAATTTTTTCATATGACCGTCATTTTATGTTGAATCAACTTATTTATAATATAAAATAATTATTAAACAATAATTCGACCAATTATTTTATTATTTTAAATACACTTTCAAAAAAAGGTTTGGTATTTTTAAATTATAAATGCATTATTAATTGATATTTAAACCATACTATTAACAACATCATCAACTAACTTAAAAGTAAAAAAATAAGGTTAATATACAAAATGTTAAAATTGCATATATCTTAAACTGTTAGATAAGCTAATACTTTTAATATTAATGAGTCATAGCAATTAAAAGAATAACCTTGTATAATAAATTGAGTATAATATATTTTTCTTTTTAACTATTAGTCTATATCAATTTCAATTAAATCTAATGCAAATTTCCACTTACTTCAGAATTAGCATTTGGACTATAACGTATAATCACCAGTGTAGTAACAATATTTACGATCAGTCCAATTAGTGTAATTAAGTTTGGTGCCAACCATATGGGTGTTTTTAATACTAGCCAATTCCAAAAAGGTTGCAGATATGCATCGGTAAGACTTCGGCTCTCACACTTATATGTGTGTTCACTAAGTTTCTTGAGTTGAACTGGCAATAGTATTTTATTTTTTGTAAAACTAAACATTTTGGTAAGGATGCTTGAGTACCGACAGTGCATCAATGGCTAAATAATGACAGATGTGTGGTTTTTTATAAGTTTCGGTGTGGCTACTGCATCATGAAGATATGTCTAGAACAAAAATTTAGTGTCAATAATCGTAACATAAAAATTACCAAGTCGCAGTCACAAATACTGAAATCAGTATTGTTATTATTATGTAATTATTATATTATTGTCACTGACAAAAGGAAAAACAAAAAGCAATTACGAAAAAAATCGCAAGTATTTCTAAGTACTTACATCATATTTTGTGCGGTCAACAACGAGCCATTTTTGTTCTTAGAAAACGTATAAACATTACATTTATCGCATTCGATCAAATATGTAAGTTTAAACTTTAACCTCTAACCAAAACACGACCAGACTCGAATAAAATATGAAATAATAATACGTTTTAAGTGTGTTGTGAAATATTACATGAAAACGATCGAGACCCACTGGTTATCGATAATGCTCGCCGGATATCAATCGGACCATATTCGTTTGGTTAGTGATAACACCACCGCTGTACCAAACGTCTCGCCAACAGCATGCTACGTCATGCCGTGGCACGACGACAACGACGACGGCAGCTGGCCGTGTTGCGGTTCCGGAATATTGCTATCGATACACATCAGCAATCGCCTAACTGTCGGTCGAGTTCTGATAAGAAAAAATATTAACTATTGAATGCGATTTTTTACTACAACATAATTATTTTATTATACGACATTACGACAAATTATTTTGACATTTGACATAATTTTATTATTATTATAATTGCATACACATTACTTCCGTACAAACTATTCGACTTTAATATTGTAATGATGTTCTTCACTGATATCATACATTTAATTATTTAATGAATAAGTACATTACAACTTATCCAACTGAATTCAAAATCGAATAATAATCGATTATCTCCCTATCTAACTGATATTTTCATTGATTTTAATTGTTTAAACTTAAACTTAAGAGGACGTCATACGCGCATGTGCTGTCTCCGTCTTACTAATGTACAATACCTATAGCAAATTTGCGTTCAGCAAAATCCATGCTGTTAGCTTTTAATATTAGAACGTTTTCTGGCATAAATGCTAAATGCAATTTAGTTTTTTTGTAGCTACTTTGTTATAATAATATATGTCTGTTCTTTTTACATATATTTTTTTTTTTTTGAATATAACGTGTTTGAAATGTTTGAATTCTTTGAATCTCAACGTGTATGAAAACATTTGTTTTTGAAAAAACTTCCAACATAAAAAATTATTTTTTAAAAATGTTAAGATTCAGTATAGGTAGGCATTTGTTATATAGTGGTATAAGCTATAATTATAGCCTATAAATGGTACAATTAATAGATGTGTACTCTAAAAAATATCGAAATAAGTAACTATTTTTCAATTATATATCCAAAAAAAATAGTAAATACTTACCCAGTGATTATGACACTGACAAAATAAATCATAACAATGTGTGATACAACTAACGTGATACATATAAAGTATAAACCTATATACCTTCCCAACTGAATTACAGCAGTTCTTACTGTTTCATACGGAGGTTTAACCGGTTTAAAATTATTATCATTAGATAGACGTTTAGAAATTTAGAAACTTGGAAGATAATTCGATGTATTTTCTTTATTATACCTACGCACTATATTTTCTATTTAGACATTTTCCATTTTCAGTTTTATAGCGTACCTCGTACGACTACTTCATGTCTACATAAGTAGCTACCTACTGTTTATTTTAATAATACAATTGAGATTCTGAAAACAGATTTAAATTCGTCATGAAGTCTTAAATGTTCTGTTAAATTTTTCTGAATTTCCAGTTTATCTTAATAAATAATAAATTATAGTGAACAAGACATGCATAATATACATATACTTAAGACTTAACACATATTTTAGATACATGCAATAATATTTAATATAATATATTATATTATATACCTAAGTCTTATTTTATAATAAATTATAATTCCAGCTTAAATTTATTAGTAATCTACCTATAGTAATATCAAATATTTTGTTTCATTACGTGGATAGCTATATCATTCGATAAAACAATTACACGATATCAAATTTTAGTATCCATATCGGGAAAAGATATTCACTTAATGACATTTTTGAACATTTCAGATTTGAGAAACTGAGTAGATTAAATAAAAAATACCTACATATATTGACGAATAATCGGAAAATTGTTGATTTTTATTTAAGAATATGCATAAACCTTATAATAAGGACAATAAGGTATAACGTATATGAGAATATGTTACAGTTAAGACAGGTATACAATATAGTTCATCTGTATCATTAGGTAGTGTTATTACTTATTATAAATCAAAATATTTTATCACATTGATTCGGATAAAAAAAAATGGTGAGAAAGTGGGTATCGCTATGCTGTATAATAGAGATGGAGAGTAGGTCACTATAATGGATGTGTTAAATTTGAATGTAATGACAGGTATCATTGTAAACGAAAAATACTGAATGGACATGATTTGTCAGTCTATCATAATTAGTAGGATATATTATATTATAAGCTATATTTAAATTGTAATATATCATTATTTTACACGATTTCGTAAAAATTTAAATTTCGTGCACTCGTAAAATTTTTTCTATATTGACACATTTAGTAAAAATGTCAAGTATTTACAATTATTCGTTTTTGAGTTACAGAAAATAAAAAAAAATATCGATTTTATCGAAAACTGATAATGCGTAAAAATTTCGTTTTATCCTTATATTTTTAGGGTTTTTCCTGACATTTTTGAAAACTACTAAAAAATTTTTACTTTTAACCCTCCAAAGTACCAATTAGAGGGGCTGAAATCAAAAATCAAAGCATTATTATTTCTACTCCAACACGTAATGACAGACATACATAATTGTAAAATCAATACATTATTCACTCAATTCATTTATTCATTTATTTCAACAATTAATAATTATTGATATTTAATACATTTAATTATCAATGGTAATAGATATATCATATATGTTTATCATACATCGATTAGATTTAAGCACATAACTGATATTACAGTATAACACCTATAATAATATAATATAGATTATTATTTGAAATTGAATATTTAATTTTAACAAAAAAGGACGTCATACGTTGTTACGTTAAACAGCAAATTTGCATTCAGCGAAATCAATTGTAAGTCATTAACTTTAATATTACAATAAATTCATCCATTATCAAACTTAAAGATAGTTAATAAATAATAATATTATCTAAGGATTCTTATGGCTTATTGATATTTAAATTCTTAAAATATGTAAAATGTTAAAACTTTAAAATGCTCATGATTCCCATTTTTCCTAATTTTTTTGAAAAATATAGGGAATTTTCAATTTTGACCAGCTAAATTACCATCTAGATTTCCAAATCTACTCTTAAAGTTGAAGATCAAAGCATTTTTTCGACTAAATCGTGCATAATATGTACAAAAATCTTCACACATGATGTAAAAATAATTCACATTATTGTAAAATTAATACATTCATCACTGCATTCAGTATCTAAACATCAAATGAAAACTAATAAAAAACTCATTTAATTTACCATTAAAAATAATAATATAAAAATAAATTTTTTATCAGTAGGCCTGCAGATAAAATTCATAAATGGGTCACTATTTGATGACCCCCGTTATGTATATATGGGTAAGTCATCGCCTATAAGTGTATTGGAATTGGTACTTATACTACTTAATAGTTAAATTATATTAATAATATATGTAATCTTTCTTTGATATAAAACGTGCCGATACAATATTGTGCCCACATAAATTACTCGTTATTTTTCTACTGAACAAGTGTAGGTACTCACACTTCAATGTAGAATTACTACCTAATTCATTTTACTATGTGACAATAATCGTAAATCATTATTCATAATTATCATAATTATGATCGGTTAACATCGAATGTTTGATGATAATAAAAAGATTTTAAATATTATAATAATTATGGAACTACTAGCATTTGCATATATTTGATAAGTACCTACTCAAAAATATAAGAGAGTAAACTACAAATATGTTTTATATTATATAAAAACTAAATTTTAATTTTAATTTGCATATTTTTATTTTTATTTGATGAGAGTTTTTATACATATAAATATAGATTTTATGTAAGAAAATAATTTATTCGAATAAGTAGTTATGTAGGTATACCTACATGATGGGTAGATACTTTCAGTCTTGTTGTATTTTTTAAATATAGTCATTGTCTAAAATTATATTATTCTAGTCGACCTATTATGATTTATTTTATTGGAAACTTTTTTCGTTAACTAGTTGGTAGTTTAGGTAGTTAAAATAACAACAAATATTTATGATTAGAGGTACACCAACTCGAACATAATTAGTAAACAATATTTACTATTTTTATAAACACTCAGACCTCATTAACACTCGTCAGTTGAACACCATATTTTCGAGTTACATTGTACACGTACATATTTTTAAATTGTATTAACATACTTCATTATATTTAAGGTCATATAGCAAATGTTTGTGTATTTTTAATTACTATAAAAATCATATCTTTAATCATAATCAATAATGTAAGTATTGGTACTAATTATTCATTATTATGAATTATTACTTGGCAGATGACAGGCTAGGCACAACTAGACCTCTAAAATGTGGGGTGCTAAAACTGTCGATAGTTCAGGCGCGGATCCAGACTAAATTTACGGGAAGCAATACTATGTGCGTATCATATTTTATCGGCTGCCCAAAACAGCTAGATATCCTAAAATTTACCTATGTGGCATAGTCTACGCATGGCCCCTTGGATCCGCGCCTGCGACAGTTTACCAACTGATAATATTTCACTAAAATAATAGTAGTTAGGTATAAAAAACAAAGGATGTTAAAGACGTTTTTGCACCCCCTTAGTTACACCACTGCTTATAAAACTAAAAAACATTAGATATATTATGTAAACACTTATACATTTAAAAACAATCAAATATGTGCTTAATTTTTTTTTAGAGGTTTAATTAATAAATAAAATTGCGTAATATAAATATATTTCACGCTATTACTACTCGTAAATAAATAAAAACACTTTTTTTTATCTAAATTTAACTAACTTAACTTTTATTTTTAATGATTAGAAAATATTCAATAACATGATTTATTTATAAATTTCATTTTTTTTGTGCGCAGTCTTCTGGTGTGTGGGTGCATTTAAAATTTAAATTATAAAATAAGGGAATGTCGTTTTGATAAGTTAAAAATAAAAAATGTGCAGTAAAATATTCAAAATAAAGTCTAAATAATATGCAACATACAACATACAATTACAAATTTAAATTTGTCGTAACATAAAACAAATCTATATCTATTTGATCTTTTATTGTGCCTTATTTGTTATTATTTAAACTAGGTACCTTAGTCTTTAGTTTTTAATAGTAAAAGAACAACATACAACAAAAAATATAACAATGTATGAATAAATACTTGCTGACTTATTGCTGTATAAAGTGAACGTTAATAAAAAAAACAAAAATAATCTGTAACTTGGGTCCTGTTATTATATACTTATTATACCTAAACGCTTATGCCATAACTCATAAGTCAAGATAAAATATGAACAGATGAGTGGTTGCGGATAAAATAACTAGTAATTATAATTATAAATTATTCACTAATTACATTGTTATCATAATTTATTATTTTTTAAGATTATTATTAGGTTATATTATACTTATTATTACCTATATTATTATTTATAGTACCTAGTTATTACTTATTAAATTTGCAATTTACATTATATAAAGTAGCTATATTATTTAGATGCTGGAATTTCCGCTTAGGTAGGTATATAGTTCAGAGTAACAATAGGCAATAGCTACCTAATTATTTTCATAAATTCTACAGTTCTACAAATTTAGTTCAACTATAATTTACCGTTTACGACTACTATACTATAGTAAGGGAGGTAATAATAATATATACTATTATGTAATACTATTGTAGTATTGTAGTTTATAAGTATTTTGTAGATTTATAATAAAAGATATTATACATTTAAGCTTATGACAGTTTATCACGTCACAAATTCTTACCTACCTTACGTCCTCATCTCATCTGCGTTTTTCCGCTCGAAAGATAAAAATAAACAATAATACTTAGCTCGCACTTAAAAATACATTATATATAATATTATGCTCTACACACAACACACACACTACATTACATTCAATAGTTACCGCGCCAACACCACGTTAACGTCACCACTTATAGTATGGCACATAAAACATAATATTAATATATTATACTAATACACGCCCACGGCGACACGATGTCACGATCCACGCGTCTATATTACAACTATTCAAAGTAATAATTATGATTAAAAAGGAGTTTAAAATGGTTTCTGATGTCAAATCGGATCTAGGTGTTACTATGGCGGTCAAAACCAAAAAATGTCAAGTTTTTTCCAAAATAATCGTAAAAATATGTTTACATTTCGGATATTTATACAAAAAATAATGCTTTTAATTGTTTTGTTGTATTAGAAAAAGTATTATTTAAATGAACTTGAAACTTTTAATTGCATTTATAATTAGGTATTAGTAATTTTATTTTATTATTATAAAATGTATAATAGTATACTGATATAATAATAGCTGATAACGACAAAATGCTAATATTGATCGCTAATTGCTATACATTTTAATAATCATCATGGTATTATCTGAATATTTACTGGATATTAAAATATTGAAATGACTAATAAGTATAACAATAACACAGAATAGCAGAACAATATATACCTATTACTTATGTCATAATATGTTCGTAAACGTGTGTTTGTCTACAATTTTCGGTAAGCGCAGAAAATAGTACTAATTAGGTATTTAGGTCTGTGGGACAATAAATTATTACCTAAAATTTAAATAATTATGTATTGTCGTGGTGATATAATGTATTGAACTTTGACTATAATGTAATGTAGGTAGTAACAATATGTACAAATTAATACAGTAATACAAAAACTGCCCTAAATTAAATTTAGTTGAAAATTCAATATTATATAAAAATAAAAAATATAACCCAATTTATTTTAAATAAAAACTATATGGTCGATTCGCTAATTTCCCCTTTATCAGTAATCTTAAATAATTAATAGATTATTAAATATGCACTTATTTCAAAGGCCATTGCAATATATCAACATAATTGTTATTCATAAATATATTAATAACCCAAAACAATAACAAATTGGTTTGGATACATTTTATTTACTTATTCCGTTCTGAATAGGCAAAAAAGAATAATAAAAATTAACGAATAAGCAAAAAAAACAGTATTTTAGTATTTAAAAATAACTATTAAATATAATGTGAGTGCTAAATAAAATAAATTCAAGCAACACGTAGTTTTCCTAAGCAGTCACCCATCAAAGTATCTACTATTGTACTAACTACACCCAGGCCCGGATTAATACAATCGTAGGCCCTAGGCAAAGCCGTAACTAGAGGAGGATCCAGGGGTCCGGACCCCTCAAGATTTTTTAAAAATAGAAATATTTTATAGTGATGAATAAAGTTAGATGACTATAAACTTTCAGTATTAATATTTAAAAAAATAGTGAACTCCTCCCTCCGAATTTTTTTTCAGTTGCAGCCTTGGCCCTAGGCACAGCGCTTTTAATTCCTATGCGCTTATACAGCACTGCGGTGTCCAGTATTTAAATGGGTATAAAACCTTCTGTTTAGAAGAGGAAGTATTGAATTTCGATGTTAATCCTTTAAAATCTAAACTTTTATACATGATAATATTTTAATAAATCAAAAAACATTTAATTTTACTCAGTCTACAAATATATAGAAAATTAAATTGTTAAAACTATAAAAAACTTATTTTATGCCAATTTGAATATTTCTTTATCCCTCTCGTATTTAATTATTAAACAAGATAATTGTAACAAAAAAAAATAATAGCCACACATTTTATTTTTGTAGGCCCCAAAAATGTTCGTAGGCCCTAGGCACAGTGCTTATAGTACCTATGCGCTAATACGGCCCTGACTACATCCGACATCGTTTAACTTCAATGATCAGACGAAAACTGATGTTCAACGTGGTATGGTAAGTTAGCAAGGAAAAATATTGATCTGATGATTAGGGCTCAGATGTATATGTATTAAAAAAACCAAAATATGTAAATATATATCTAATAACAAATTGCTTTATATGTGATAATAAAATGAAAATACAAAGTATAAAAAAATTATAGTAAAAACATTACAAAAAAAAAAATTAAAAATTGCTTTTTAAATAACAAAAAAAATAAGACACTTGAATTGAAATTATTATGAAATTGAACCTTGTTTATCTTGATCATGATAACAATGAAATATCATGTACATGTTCAAATTGTCAAAGTTAAAGATCAATAGCACAGATTTATACCTACTAAAGGAGTGCTCAACTTTAACAGAGGTAATGTGCGAATTTCATGTTTGCAATGTCCAAAGAAGTAAGCTCAGCCTGCAATATATATCTCTAATTAATTTTAGGCAGTTTAACCGAGAATTTTTATTTAATACACTGTAAATATGTAAGAAAAATGGAATTGTTGAGAAATATGTAAAAGTATGTAAAATAAAAAATAATTCATTTCATTGGAAATCGCTTGAAACGAATTTATCACTTATCTAAATTAATTGATCAAATCACAGAAAAAATATGTATTTACGTATAAATCTGAGCCCTAATGATGATATATAGGTATTTAAAGGTAATAATAAGTATATTCAATATTAGTATATATTAAACTGATACTTATTAGATAATAGATATATCCAGATATTCTACAAAATATATAATTATAACCATTTATCCATTTATTTATACCTACTCACTCAGTCAGTCAATCGTATAATCAATGTGGAAACAGTGGCAGTGGAAATGTACTTAAATTGTTTAGAACATAGTAAATACCATTATCAATTGGTAATGGTAGGTACTAAATGTCTAAATATGAATTTTAAAAATTATCTACCATAAGTATTTGAGTAGATACTAGATACCTATATCGGGTTATATTATATATAACCCGATATAGGTATGTATTATTTTACAGTAACTAATAAATAATGAATATAGAATACATAATCCCACAACCCTCCAAATACTTTTTTTCGTAATTTCAATTTTCTAAGCGTTTTGATCATTAAGTTGTAATAAGAATAAATTATCAGTGATTCACTGATCACCAACAAAATCTTATACTCTTACATGCCGCTGTAAATGTTTATAAAAAATAAGCATACCTATGTAGGTATCTTTAATATTTTTAAACAACTATACATAGATCATCACAACTTATGAAAACATTTTGTGTGTTAGATACATTTTCATTAGGTATTTTCAATAGTTTTTTGACCGGGAAAATTTTTTGTGTTGATTTTTTTTTCTATAAATATCTTACTAAAAATAAATTGAAAAATCCTAATGTTAGCTCAATAAGAGTAAACATATTTTGAAAATATCATACCTAGAATATGCTGATTATTAACATTTTATAAAAATTTCAAATTTATAAGTCATTTTAAGTCCAGTTATTTTTATTCGAATAGGAACAAAATAAGAAAATTGTTTGATGAGAAATCGTTATTTTACGTATGAATAACCATTTTCTTGCAAATGTAATACAATTAAAATTAGTTTATGAATTATGAATGTTATTATTAACAACATTGATTTTTACATAGATGTACTTAAGTTATTTTTAAAATATCCCAATTGAAATAGTTATAACTTCCACAGTAAAAATACTTTTCTCATATTTGATATTTGTACCTTTTAGTCTTTAATGCATTTAAAATTAATAATAATTGGTAAGTACTATTTTAAGTTTATGGTATTTACCTACATGGCCATATGTTAGTGGTGTTAAAATTATATAGGTAGGTAATATAAGAACTTAATAATTACTCTGACAATAGAACATGCCATAATTATCTAGTAGCGATATTATTAAATGAAAATACAATTTAAATAAATATAAGTCTTATTCGATAGTTAAATTTAATCCGAATCTACGATTCTGAACGGAGATAATTTGTCAGTCTAGGATAATTAGTAGGATATATTATATTATTATAATAATAATAGCTATATTTAAATTGTAATCGTTATTTTACGCGATTACGTAAAAAATTAAATTTCATATGCTCATTAAATATTTTCTATATTAACGTTAGAATTTTTTTTTACAGTTATTTGAAAAAAAGTTATGAAGAATTTTGTGTTGAGTTTTTTAACCTTAAGTATAAATCACAAAAATGTTGTGAATTTTCAACTTCAAAATTCCTTTTAAATTTTCGCGATTTTGACATATTTCGTAAACATTTGAACTTTAAATGCTTATAAACAAAAATCGTGACCAAAGATTTTTGATTTTTTTTTTCTACGATAAGTTCAACTTATAATAAATTTTCAATTAAATGTTTATGATTATTTGGTATGCCAATTTTTTTCATCGGCATTTCAAAATAAAAATTTAGAAAAATCGAAAATTTCAATTGTATATAAATAGCTTTTAGTAGTCAATTTCAATACAGGTTTGATGTGACATGTAGAATAATTAAAAAAATATCCAAAAATACATACCTTTGTAGAAGTAACATAAAATGGAAAATTAACATTTTGATTATAAAATGATAATAAATAAATAAAATGACATACATGTAAGCATTATAAGCCACTAAACAGCATTAACTTTTAAGTTTTAACAATATATATATATATATATATATACCTAGGTATAAATCAACACTAAATAATGCATGTACCAATTTAATTACATTTCCATTTGAACAAAATCATGCATAATAACAATAAATAATTATATTATTTTGTTTGTGTATACAATATTTAGTTTGCATGCCATCTCATCTTGACACGTTGACGGACACTCGATCAATTTTACTACTATTACAGTAATCGTCTATTTGTGTCTATTATGACAATTTAAAATATTACTGCTATAGCAGTATTCTAAAAACCTTCTTAAATGCGGCATTACTGTAATGACAGTAATAATTCCAATGGTTTCTTGTGAAAGAGTAAATTGTGGTTGTCCACATTAAGCCAATAGCGCATTTGGCCACTGTCGAATTAAAGCGAATTTTTATAGGTAATTATTTCAATTTTAGCAGTAATGAAAAAGTGCCATTCTGAAGCATGGCTTTAGAACAAAATGGTATTATATCTGACTGTCCGTCAACGTGTTAAATTATACTCAGTAATTGATGCAAAACGTGCAAAACGTTCTAAACAAATCATAAATATTTTATTTGAGATACAATGGTATATATACATTATAAAATATGATTTTAGCACGCGTCGGGAAGACAAAAATAACATTGGTTAGACAACTGGAGAAGGTAAAATATAATAGAACCGACTGTCGAGAGTGACACGGAACAGTGAACGGCACTTACTTGGTTTTTCGATTCTTCATATGAACAAAAATGACGGGCAATCCGATTCAAAGCAATCGTAAACTCCGAACTCGTAATACAATAATCGATTGTATTACAACTATACTCGGCTACAGTCGGGACCGAGACAAAATTAAAATTACAAATTTACGAGCAAAGCGGCAAACAGAAAATCTACGAGACAATGTACGAATTACTAACATTAGTATAAACTAGTATTTTCCATTAATGTATAAATAAAAAATAGAAACATATAGGCAACCAATCTACTAAGTGTGTGCGTTGTGTGCAAGCATGACGAATAAAATACAATTATATTGGTCACGCCAATCACGCGTGCGACTCGCGCAGTGGCACGGTGCGCGAGCTACGACTAACGATGAGTATAATGTAATGATTGTAAATAATTGTAATGTATTGGCCAATGCTCAACCCAAAACGGTCAAAACACTTATTTTTATGTTAAAATTAGGTTATCACTTATCATAAGCAATATGACGGGACCATATTGTTATACGTAATTATATTAATTATAACTATTTATAAGTCTATGGGCACGGATGAGCTCTTGACATTTTTCTTTGGCCGTGACGCCACAATTTTTATTGTGCATACTGATAATTTTGTATGATTTTATTGTACTTTTTATGTTTGTATCGTAACTCTACAATACGTCTTGCTTACATGGTCCAGGTCGAAGGCGAGAAGGGACGTCAAGGGTTGTCGACGACCAAAGAAGGCCGTACTTTGTTAACTAATGTGGTCCGGATTAACAGCAAATTTGTGAGTACTGAGTGGCATCAACTATCTAAGTCACTAGTCAAAATATTTTGTACCTACTTAAATTTGTATGTTTATATGCCTACAGACTTAAGTAGCCGTAACTTATTACTTATTGAAATAAGTCGTTTAAATCAAATTGATTTTTTGAAAACTAGTAAAAATGAATAATCAATGTGTTCAATCCCAAATCAGGTAATTATTTACATAATAATCATTTTAATTGTAAAATAAAATCTTTCTGTTCTTTCTGTTCACCTAAATAACCAAATAATCTCCATCAATACTTCTGTTAAATACCTAGATCCCCTATTCAACAAAAGACTAACCTGGGCTAGCCATATTAAATTTAAAAAAACATTACTTCAACAATCTCAGACTCCATAAATTAAGATCACTACTCCGATAATATCGGAGACATTATCCCATAATCTCTCTGAAGAACAAAACGCTGATTTACTAACAATAATATAATATATATAATATCAAAAATTTAAACCCAATCAAATTTCAATTGTTTCAAACAATAACTCTTTGTATCATTACTAATGTTCCCTAGTACATAGAAATCATATTTTACATTATGATTTCAATATACACACTTGCTTCCTATCATTGTAACAAATTTCATATAAACTTCAACTACACTAGCTCCCTCATATCCAACTCTCTTCTCACACAATATCTGATAACCCTCAACGTCATCTTAAACGTAAAAATCTTTGCGATCTATTAAATAATCTATAACAACTTACTCTCCCAAAGTTCACAAATTGTAAATAGTATTAATGGATTCTCTACTAATTCACGTTTTCCAAGTCTAGTACACTAATTGTTAATGTATTTAGGTAGATATTTATCGTATTGTATATACAGATTGCAAATGTCTTTTATGCATACAAAATAGAAATGAATTTAAACAGTTTAATGATTGCTAATATTTTTATAAAACATGCACTCTTTTTCAACACTTTTCTACAGAATTATTAATCTATAATTATGTAATGTATACCTTGTACAGACATGAAACCATTATTGATGGATATGTATTAAATCAAAATAATTCATAATATATATTAATGATTCTATTACGAATATTTAGTGCTAGTCTAACCTATTTTACATATCATATTGTTATTCTGTAATGTGTAAAATTATTACCTTCATTGTATGAAATATCAGAGCATGGTTGTATAAAATATCAATAAAATCATTGATAAGTTTAGTTAGTACCTAATTGTTTTTATGTTATTATAGTTTTGTTAGTAATTTTCTTGGATTTAAGTATTACTTAACGTGTTATAGAATTCTTAGCAATAGAGGTTTTTTTTTTAGGAATTAAGCTGCTTGGAATTTTTTTCATACTAAAGGCTTATTATTGTTTTAAAATTAATTTAATTATAATACACTATTATCCTCTTTCAAAGTTAACAATGTATGTAATTTATGTAATTTAGTGCTACACAACTATTTTTTTAACAGAATATAGGTACTTGATTTAATATATAGTTCAACTTTTTTTAGTTCAGAAAATTTGCATCATATCAATACTAAGAGACCTCTACAACTTGATGAATGTTACAATCCATGTAAGTTAAAATTAGTTTAATACTTTAAAAATGTTATTTTTTTTTGTTTTAATGGGTTATATTATATTTTTAATGTGTTTCAGATAAATTTAAATCAAGAGAAATTGGTTATTACCCATATATTGATATAGTCACATTAATCAAATTAGAGTTGCAAAGTATTTTAATGAATTCTGAAAACAAAAAAACAATTATAACGGATATCCTACCTTATGGATCAAGAATTTTAGGTCTTAATATTGATAATAGCGATGTTGACTTAAGTATAATGTATGGTTAGTATTATGATCTTTGTAATACATTAATTTACACTGTAATAATTATTTTATAAAGCATTAAATAATATAACTTAACTGTAATTTTTATCTTTTAACAGTTAAAAATATATATATATAAAGCTAAATGGTGGTTGATTTATTTATTCATATTCAAATTATTTATTAAATTTTAACACATTCAGCATTTTCATTATGTATATTATTTAACAATTTTTTTTAAATTTTTTATTTTTATAAGCCCCTTTTATATTATTGGTTTTTTTCATTTATATGTTTAATTATTTTTTCAGTTTCAAAAACATCAGTCAAAGATGTTATGAAATCATTTGCTAATAAGCTTCGTCAAAGTCAAGTATTCATTAAAGTTTTTCCTTTGTTTTATGTTAAAATACCTATCATAAAATGTATTCATAAAAATACTGGTATTTATTGTGATATATCATTTAATAATATGAGTGGAGTTCATAACTCTCATGTTATCAATTACATTTTAAGTATAGACCATCGTATTAAACCAGTTCTAATGAAGTTAAAGATATGGGCTAAAAATATTGGGCTTATTGATGCTAAGGGATTTTCTAGTTACTCGATCTATTGGCTTGGACTATTTAACATGCAAGTTATGGGAATATTGCCCCCCCTTCATGATTTACAAAAATCTGTTCCTGAAATTCTAGTTAATCAATGGAATTATGCATTTCCTAAAAATAAACAAGAATATATTATTAACAAACAAGAAACTCTAAATGTGA
Source organism: Rhopalosiphum maidis (assembly GCF_003676215.2). Classification (NCBI taxonomy): domain Eukaryota; kingdom Metazoa; phylum Arthropoda; class Insecta; order Hemiptera; family Aphididae; genus Rhopalosiphum; species Rhopalosiphum maidis. Next base: position 49,706,565 of record NC_040879.1, read on the forward strand.
GTGACATATTCAATGTTTTCTGTACATATTATTTAAATTTTGATTTTGATAAATTTGTGATAAGTCCATATACTGGTTGTCCTATACTCAAAAAAGATTTTGAAGATGTAGAAAAACTGCCAGAAGAATTATGGAGGTATAAGCAATTTTATAAAGAAAACAAAGAATGCCATGAGTTATTATTGTTAAATACTAAAAATAATAAAAATACAAAATTTAAAATATACATTCAAGATCCATTTCAACATAATGTAAATATTACAGAAAGAGTGGAACCAAAAATATTTAATACATTTATTAATGCTTGTGTAGAACTAAAATCTTAATATGTGAAAAAAAACAATTTTAATTTAAAATTTTACTTTATTAAAAATTATTCGTACTACAGTTATATTATTTTATTATAATTTTTTTTATATTTTTTATTGCATTTTTTAATATCTTAAGTTTTCTGTGTTGTATTAAACAAATATTTTTTAATTTTTAAAAAACTGTGATAAATTGAATAAATAAATCATATTAGTATGATACATTTTTTGAATTTTTTTTTAACATATGTAAATATTTTGGTAGTATAAATCTAAGCTCTTATTATTACTGTTATTTATATTACATTTTCACTTTAATTCAATTTGTATCTATCATATTTGTACTGATTTTCTTTATACTTCATTTGCAATTCCGAAACTCTTGAACTTTTTAATAAGTCTGTCTGTTGTTTACACATTTTTTTATGTTAGCTTCAAATTCATAGTTAAGAATATTTTCTAGATAATATTCTTACCATTAAATATGATAATTGGTAAACTTATACTAATATTAAAGCTAACACCACAAAATGTTTTCTACTGAACACAAATTTGTTATGATGTACATTAGTAAGACAGAGACAACACATGCTACCTGCATAATGTTCTCTTAACAAATCCTCATAGTTCATATAAGTATTTTTTTTTCATGTTTATCTTTGATATCATGTTTATCAATTGATCAGTTCATTTATAGTACATTCATTTTCAATATTTCATTTATTTTCTCTTTTTTCTTTTTATAGTAATAATTTAAACAATTTTAAACTAATTTGGTTTTTTCATTAGCAATTTTTATTTGAATGGGCAGAACATTAAATACTGTGATGTACAATCCTTAAAGTTTCCAATTTGTTAACAGTTAAAACAATAAATGAACACTATTATATAATTTAATTAGAAGTATCTCAAAGAAAAGGCATAAAATAAAACAAATGGTAAATTTTTTTATAAATTAAAAAGTATATAATATATTTATTTATATAATTTTAATTTTAATACATATAAAACAAATCTTTTAATATATAAGTGGCAAATATTTAATTTTAGAATAAGAATAACTAATATTTATTTGCAATTAAAAACAAAATAACAATATCTAGTTAATCTTAATTATTACAAAATATATTAAGATAAGAGGTTAAAGTTAACAAGTTAAATACCTTTACCATAGTATATCTTTAAACCAGGACAGTGGAGTATTTGCTTCTTCTAAAAAATAACATTAAAAATAATTATTAATATTATGCGAATAACATAAAAATATGAAATGTAAAATAAGGTTCACATTGTGTTAATAAAACAAAAGTAATTCAAAGTTTGAATTTTGTAGCTCTAAAAAAGCCCCTTAAAATAAAGCACATAATTAGAATATAATGGCATAAAAATAAAAATTGGTCTTAAAAATTTTAAAATATTTTTTGTAAGTTATTAATAAAATAAAGGCCAACTAAAAAATCTAAAATACAAATAACAAAAAAGTACTAGTAAAATCAAAATAAAATTTGTATTATATATTACAATACATTAAAATTGGATTCATATTTATAAATGGTATAGTTTCATATTAGACTAATAAAAAAAAAAATTCAAACACAAAATTAGATTTATAATATTTTAATTGTAAGGTCAGCAATGCGAAAAAAAAATATAAATATTTTTAAACTTTATTTTATTTTATATTATTAATTAAAGATTTTTTACCTGTAGTTTTAAGTGAATTTGCTCCGGAAGTTGTAGAATTATCTTGACGATTTTGATGGAGTTGCATTTGTGACTTATGTCTCTGTTCTTGATCAGTAAACAATTCAGCATCTTTTCTATACTCTAAACTGTGCAATTCTTCTAGTCTAGAGTTAATATTAATAAATAAATAATATGTTTAATATAGAAAAAATTGAGTAAATAGGTAACTACTCTGCTGTACAAACGTACAGCAAGTGCCAAGTGTATTAAGAAGGTCAATGTAATAGTTAATATAAATTAGAATTCCATAAAAATTATTGCATATTAAAAACGATTCTAAGTAATTACCAATTACTAAGTATATTACAGTTGTGCAATCATTTAATGAAATATAGTGTTGCTTAATTCTATCTGTCATTCAATTTTTGATAATATATTTCTATAATTTAACCTAATTTTATTACTATAGATTTGTTTTATTATGCAAAATATCTATGATATCATTTTAGATTCTAAGTACAAATGAATGTATTGATTTTACAATGATATGTTTTTTATTATTATTTTTTTTTTGTGTGTTCGTCATCAATTTATAGGACAGTAAAAATTATTTGACTATTAACTTTGGGAAGTCGCAAGTAAAAAATGCTTAGTAGTTTTCTTAATAATCAGGGCGAACAATAAACAAATAAAAGTAATAAAATAACTAATAAAATTTTTATGTTTAACCAATTTTTGACAAATTAATTTCTTGAATTTTTTATAATTCAAAAATTAATAACCGTAGAAACTTGAAATTTTAACCATGTGTTTATATAATCATTTTCTATACATGATATGTTTGAAGTATTTGATTGTTATTTTTTCTTAAATGTAAACAAATATTAAAAATGTATATGAACATTTTAAATGCTTATAAATTGCTTTGGATTGGTCTAAATATTTTATACATTTTATTGAAAATAATAATATACATAGAAAATAATAATTTAAATAACAGTGGAATGTTTCAAGTTTCTATAACTAATATCAATTTAAATCTATATAAAAAACTAAAGTTGTTTAACCAAATATTAGAATTTATGCATGAATATTCAATGTTTTCAAAATTTAAACTTTTAACACTCATACAAAGTTATAATGAATTTACATCAAATTATTTCATTTTTTTAAATTCTATTAAATTGAAAAAGACATTTTTGAAAAAAATTTACTCAAAAAAAGTTTAAGTATATTGAAGAATCATAAATTGTGTTAAAAATATAAGCAGCTAGTGAAAATTTCAGGTAATTATGGTTATACATTTTTTAATTACAAAAAATAATAACATTAATTTGATTAAAAACTGATTTTTGTAAAAAAAATTTCAACATAGAAATAATAAGTTACATTAGAAAAATCTAAAATACCGAAGCTAAGTAGGACATTGATGCCAATACATTAAATTTGTCAGCAATAGATTGATAATAAAATTATAATAATTATTATTCTATATAAACAAAAAATAGAAATGGCAGCTGTAAAACTATAACATTTAATTATAAAAGTTCATAATTTTATTTTATAAAATATTTTACTTGTCATCCATGGTTTTTAAATCAAATTTTTCATCTAATACATTTGATGTACCCAATTGAGATTTATTGTCAGATAAGAATTGAATTTGTCTGATAGAATTTGATAATTTCAATTGCAGCATATCACGTTCTTCTAATAACTAAAAATTATAAATTCATATAAAATCAAAACACAAATTAATAGAAAAATTCACATTTTAATTATTTACCCGGGTCAATTCTAGAGTTAATTCATCACATCTAACATCTCTCTCATGCACGGCTGTTAATGCTCTGTCCAGTTTGTCTTGAACTAATCTTATATCATCAACATTTCGATTTAAATTATCCAATTTTGATATTTTAACAGAAAGAAATTCTATTAATCGATCACGCTCAGCAATGGACCGCTGTAGCTGTTCATTTTCTCCATTTGTTAATAAGGAAGATTGTGTTGCTTCTTCACTAGAACTTAAAGATTTATTTATTGATGATTCCTCAGGGATGAGAATATTGCTGTCTTTAACAACACTATCTTGAGTTAATTTTTTATGGAGTTCATTGGTAGATTTATTATTTTTAACAGATATGAATTCTAATAATGTTTCCGTGCAAGATTTTAAGTCTGACATTAAATCAATTAGTACATTACTTGATGAAACTTCAATATTGCATATATTAGTTAAAATAGAAGTAACTAATTCATGAATAGTTTGAACATAAGTTTGTAATCGTTTAACTTCAGATTCTTCTAAATTAGAACCATACAAACTATCACAACATTTAGCATCAACTATTTTATCTAATTTTTTGGATTGAACAACTACCCAGTCACTATCATTTTCAATTGCTGGCCATTCGCATAAAACTCTTGAATAAGCTGAATCAATTAAACGTTGAGTTTCTTTCAATTTTCCTTTTAGAACTGTATTTTGTTCATTTATGTGAATAGAATTTGAATCTTTATCATTCAATGAATTCTGGTCATCTAAATTACTTTTAAGCTGATCATAATCATTTTGCAATATTTCATGTTTTTCCTTAAGTGCAGTCAATTGACGATAAGCTTCAAGTTTTTCACCCATGAGATTTTCAATTTCTGACTGACATTGGATTATATCTGCTTCATGAGTTTCATTTTCATTGGAATATTGATCATTTAATTGTTTATACTTAGAATTTGCAGATTCCAAATCATTTGTTAAGTTAACAATTTTTTTTTCTAAGTCAATTGTTTTAGCTCGGCATTCTTTGAATCGAGATTTTAAATTTTTGTAACGTACCAATAAAATCTTTGAATCGCCATTTTCTGTAGAAGCCATTACTTCTGAATTTTGTAATTTCTTCAAACATACATCCTCAGATACTATTTTCTTACCTTCATTGTTTTCTTCAAGGTTTTCTATAGTTTGAATAAATTCATTTTGTGAGTTTAAATTTGAATATTTATCAGTTTCCAGTTCAATAGGTTGTTCCACAGTTTTCAATGAAATTAATCTCTGATGTTCACTAATCTGATTGTTTAAAAGTTTATTTTCGTTTTTTATTTCATTTATGTAGAACTCAAGTGTACTTAATGAATTTAGTAACTCTCCATCATCTTTATCATCATTAATAACCAAACCCAAATCTTTTTGGATATTTTTTAAAAATTGTTTTAACGTAACGTTTTCATTCTTAATACATTTTATATCTACATTTTCTAAAGACAGTAAATTGTTTAATGCAGGACCATTTAAGTCTGTTAATACTTCTTTATTTTCTAAAGTACAAGAAGACATATTTAATTTTAGTGTATAATTATCATTTTGTAAGTTTTCTATTAATTTGAGTAGTTCATTATTTTGTTTGTGATATTCATTTTGTGTTGATAATTTAACCTTTTCTACAGCTTCAGATACACGTTTTTCAACTTCAGTGTGGTCAATTAATTGTGCATTAGAATGTTTTTGAGAATCATTTAAATTTATAATGTATTCTAAAATATGAATAGAACCAAAGACCATTTTTTTAAGACAAATTTGCAGTTCATTATCTAGAATGGTATTGTTACTAATTGAATCGACCATTTCAATCACATCAATATCGACCTCAACACCAACATTTTCAAAAGAAAATAATGATGCCAGACCCATCAAAACACAACGAAATATATGTATGTTTTGATTTTGTAAATTTGATTTAATTACAATTTTATTTAATAATTCGTAACAATTTTGAAGTTCTTCATCACAGTTTCGTACAACAGTACTTATTTGTTTATTACTTTGAATAAGATATGCCAATCTCTGATTCAAAACATGTATTTCTTTATTTAAAGATGCAACTTGCTGCTGTAAAATTGAACAATTGCTTTCAGATTCTTTTAAAGCTTTGATTTTTACTTTCAGTAGTTGTTTTTGTTTTTGGTATCGATCTGATAATAATTTATTATCTTCCATTGCAATATTAGTTCCATTTAATTTATTTAAAAGCATATTATTCTCGTTTTTAACAAGTTCTAACTCATTAGTTAATTGCGTAGACAATGTATGAAATTCTGTAATAGTATTATTCAATTTAAATATTTCTGTATCTTTTTTGCTAAGACAATCATTTAACTCTAAACGTTCGCATTTAAATGAGTTATTGTCTTTTAAAACAATATTTAATTGATTAGTTAATTCATTTATTGACGTTATACTATCTTTAAGTTTATTGTTACAGGTTGTAATTAAAACTTGATCATCTTCATGTTGTCGAATAAAATTCTTTTTATTTTGTTCATATTCATTTGAAGCTTCCTTCATTGCTTTTTCAAATGTTTCACGCATGTTTTCTATAACTGCCATTAGATCAGATATGCGTTCTTGGTGTGTGTCGTTATCAGCTTTTAATAATTTTATATTTTCCATAGATTTTTCAATTTGTCCAGTTAATTTAACATTAGCATCATTTAACTCATTGTTATTCATTTTTAATTCATCAATTACCTTTTCCAAGAGTGTCATACGTTCTTTATCATTAAGGTATGCATCTTTCAATTGAATCCAACGACTTTCTGTCTGCTGAGCTTCCGTTATTTGATTTTGGAGTTGTTTATTTAATTCTTCATTTTCAAGATTTAAACGTTGAATCTCGGATTCTTTTTCTAAAATAATAATAATAATACATAATATGTACTCTGCTTTGCTAAGAAAAAGTGCCAAGAACCAATATATTAAGAGAAAAATACATGCATGTATTTACTTAAAGCATTTCCGAAGAACAATAATTGTGCTTTTATCCTATATTAATGAAATTTCAGAGATATTCTCTCAAGAAAAAATGTGTAAAATTAGTATACCTATCAATTGGCGTATCTATCTTATTTTATTGAGTTACAGCACTTGCTTACCAGGGCAGGCAATTAGAGTAGATAGAAATAAATTAGTAGTAAATAATAGAAGTAACCAGGATATAGATTCAATGTTTTACAGGAACAAAATTTGTCATAACTTGTAAGGCTACTAGTCTTTTTTTAATATATATAAATTGTAAATGTGTAAATGTTTTTATTTACTTTATTTTACCATTATATTTATTTTTAAATTAATATTATATTCAATAGCTAGAGGACTATTTTATGCTTCCCATCTCTTCTATTTTTTTTTTTATAGAATAGTATATTTGTGAAAAACTGAAAATCCCCATTAGATATTATATCTAAATTGTTTATTTTTAAAATGTAAATATATATTATACATTCCAATACACAAAATTTATTTTTATTTTTTTTACCAAGACTTATAATACAATATATTGAATAAATTAAAAATTTATAAATAAAAGATTAAAAATTGATTCAATGTTAGAGTATTTCAATGAAAGCAAAAGTATCAAAGCTGGTTTCTAGCCACAGATAAGAATACTTTCAAATGAGTCGGGAAATCTAATCACGGAAGATAATCTTATAATGAACAGTGAACCATTTCAAAGAGTACTTTAATCAACAATTAAACCGACCAGTTATAGAATAAAACAATGAAACTATCTACAACTATATGGAAAAGCCCTAACAAGAGGAAATTGACAACATAATTAATAATTTTAAGAACAATAAAGTACCTGGGAAAAATAATACAGTGGCCGAGTTGCTGAAGAAAGGTGATACTGAAATAAGAAGAAAAATTAAGGAGATGATTTCAATTATATAGGCCACAGAATCTTTGCCAGAAGAATACTGCAATAATATGCCCTAGATTAAAAAGGGAGACCCAAATAAAACAGAATTACAGGGATGTATTTCTCTTAGACACATGTTACAAAGTGTAGATGTCATTAATATTAGAAAGAATTAACCCATATATTAATGAAATAGTCGAGAATTATTAATATGTTGTATACTTAAAAAATGTATATAATATTTACTGTCAATTTCCATTAATAAATTATCATTTTCTTGATGATGCACTGGTTTACTCTCCAACAAAGCTACATGGCTCGATAATAAATCATTTTCTTGTTGTAAGCTTAGCAATTCTTTTTCCATATCTAATACATATAAGTATACATAAGCAATATGATTAATTAATAATTTTAAGTAAAAAACAATTTACCGCCTATAAGATGTTTTGAAGTTTCTTGATTGTGTTTTAGCATCAACTTTTTCTAAAAAAAAAAAATTGTGTCAAATATTTTTATAAAATGGTTATTTGACAATATTAATTATGTTACTTATGTTTAATGTTTTCTTTTATAGCAACACCTCGATAAGACGGAATTGCTGGGGATCATGAAATTTGTCTATGTAAATAGGGTTTATGTTTTGATGGGTTCAAAAAAATTAAATTTGAAAAAAAGCACCAAAGAAATTTTCCGTATTACCAAGGTTTCCGCTTTACTGAAGTTCCGTCTTATTGAGGTTTTACTGTATTAGAATTTAAAAATGTCACTGATATATTATATTAAGACATGATATATAACATACACATTACACAATCCAATTGTAATAAATAAAAATGTTGAAATAAAATTATTACAAGATTTGTTCAAAAGATACATGGACTGTTTAGTTCATGGTTAAATGTATTGTTCATGAGTACTTCCATCAAGGCTCTACAGTTCAGCGAACAAGACCTACTACATTGAAGTTTTAAATTATCTGAGAGATGTCGTCTATCACAAAAGGCAAAAATATGGAACAAGGTGACTAGTTTTTCAATTACAACAATGTTCCTGCTTATTCAAAACTCGTGAGTTTTTAGGGATCTTGATATAATGATATGTACTATATAAATAAAGTTAATTTTGTTTTATGACGTCAGTCAGTGTATTTTTTTTTTATTTGATTATATCTCGTATTATAGTTTATTATTATATTAAATCTAAGTATAACAAGTATTTTTATTGAAAAAAATTAATTAATTAAAATAATAAAATTTAATTGACCATGGGATACTAAATTATGTTTAAGAAACTATTACCTCACTTTTGATTTATTTAATGTTTAGTGAATGGTAATGAAACTCGACCTAATAATTATAACTCTATAACTTAAGAAGAACCCACACTCATGTGTCATTGCGCGTCTCATCACCATCTTACAAATATATAACACAATTTATTAAAATACTGCAGAAATACCAAGATTTTTTATTAGCTATACAGTTAATAACTTATTTAATTTCTAATTAATCCAATTTTAAACAAATAGAATCATGAACACTAAATACATAAGAGATAAATATAATAATAATCTTATAATTTTAAAACAACTGAATTGTTTTTTCTTTAAAACAATCCACACAGATTATATCTGTGTCTGTACAAAGTAAACAAAAATCAAAAGATAATGAAGAACTGTCTTAGTTTATTGAAATTAGATTATAAATTCTACATATATTTAACAAACCAATAAAAATTATAATAGTTTAGACCTAGAGTTATAAAATAACGATATCCGTGGGCTAACTTTATCTAGCCCGTATACAAGAAACTAATTTTTATTTGATTGTAAATTTAATTAAAAGTTTTTATCAATTTAAATTAAATTTTTTTTTGTATTTATTTTTTTAGATAAATATGTATACAGGTATACAATTTATATGCCCTCCAAAAAATGTTAACTGCTGATCTTTGGTCTATATGGTGTAATTATTCTTAACATGTATTAGTAAATAATATATCTCATGTTAAAATTACTAAAACATACTTAACTATTAATAATATACTTTTACCAGCAATATATTGTGATAAAATATGATTTAAAAAAGGCTATATACATGCTAAAAATATTATTTTCTTTAATTTGTGTAATGGATAGGTAGATCAAATGTCAATGTGGCATACTTCTTAGTAGTAAATAACTAATGCTCTAAATAAAAATATTTTATATGTCTATAACTTTAATACTGCACAAGCCAATATGTTATTAAGCATGTTAGGTTATTAGACAATATTATTAAAATAATAAGTAAGTATTGTTTCCATTACATTAAATTCCTATTACTTTCCAATAAACTTCAATTAAACTAGGCAACTAAATTAAATAAATACCCATTAAGTATTCTGTAAATAAAAAATGTACTTACTTCATTCTCATAGCTTATACTTAATTTTTCGATTTCTGATTTTAGACTTATTTCATTTTTTCTTAGTTCAGTATTTTCTTTATCAAATTTAATATTTTTTTTTTTTAATTTATCACAGAGTCGGTGAACATCCTCTAAACTAAAAAAAAGTAAATAATATTTGATATGTTAATAATAAGCTCATTAATTCTTATTTTGTACTAACTTATTTTTTAATTCTTCTGCTTCTTCTGCAATATGATTAATCTCTTGAGTACATCTTAAACGTTCTTCATTGATGTTTTCAATATTTCTTTTTTTTAACTCTTCCACTATTTCTAAATGTAATTTTTTGTTTTGTGCTATACTTTTGTTTAATGCCTCAATTTTATTAATTTTTAATTGCAATAACATATCTTTTTCAGTAATATTGTTCTATTTTTATAAAAAAAAATAATTAACATTTAATAAATATTTATTTATGTAATTAAATATAATACAACTTACACGATAATTTTCAAGTTTTTCATTCAATTCAACAATTTGACTTTTTAAAGATTGTATATTTCTTTCCTGATATTGTGCTGATATAATATCTTCCTAAAATATAAAAATTAACTCAATATTAAATATGATAACACAAGAAAAAAACATAATATAATATCTTTTATTCAATTGATAATTCATTAGATTAAATTATAAATTTATTGTAAGGTTTAAAAACAATCATGTTGATTTTTTTATATCATTATTATAATCAGTAATTTCATATCTGAAATCTGATTTACAATTTTAATTTCTAAACTCACTAGATCACTAGGATCTTTATACATCAACATAATATTTTTGTCAATTGTGTAATCAATTTATATTATTTTGATGTAAGCAGTATCATTTTTACTTTCCATATTCTACTAAAATCATAGAACATATAATTTATTGAATTTGCATATGTAATAATTGAAATAAATAAGCATAATAACATTGTTTATTGGTAAAAAGTTGATTAACGAGAAAAAATATAGATAATAACTATTTCTAACATTAGTGTATTTGAATTTCACAAAATTAAAATTATAAAAAATTGTTTTCATTGTATTTATCCAATTTGTGAGATATTAAATATAATACAAAGAATAAAAAAAAATGCTTATTTATTATAAACCTATCTATTATAAACTATAATTTGGTATCTAAAAAATAAAGAAAAATAGTAGAAAACCAGTACAATTAAATAAATTACTGGTTCTAATTACTAACTTAATTTCTGCCAGTACTATTGTTTTAATATTCAAAGAAAGAACTTTTAAACTTTAATTAATTAAAAATAAAATTAATATTAAATAATTAAAATATTTAAAAGGAGTTATACCCACATGTGTTGCTTTTGTCTTACTAACGTACATCATAGCAAATTTTCATTCAGCAGAACATATTTTGTGATGTTAGCTTTAATATTAAGAGTAAATTCACCTATTATTAAATTTAAAGATAAGAATATTATCTAGGAAATGTTATGTGCTTTTATTGATATTATCATTTTGAAGTGAGTTATAGCTATGTAAAATACTACAACTTTAAAATGTTCATAACTCATTTTAAAATGATAATACCAATAAAACCTTAAATACCTTTAAATTTGATAATAGTAAATTTACTTTTATATTAAAGTTAACATCACAAAATGTGTTTGGCTGATCGAAAATTTGCTATGATGTACATTAGTAAGGTAGAGATAAAACATACGGTTATAACGTCTTCTTAATACGTAAGAAAACTTACATAATATGTTGCATTAGGTTTCTCTTTTTCACGTTGTTGCACATCCAATACATTTTCATCATTCGCTTGATCGTCATCATTATATTTTTGCTCATCTATTTTACTATTCTCAACTAACTTTCTGCAATAAAAGTTATGTTATTTTAGTATAATACATTTTAATAGAATTTGAGTGTACACTGTGCATTGTATGTTCATTTAAATCTTACCAAAAACCATAACATATTATATAAAAGGGAGTTATTATAACATTATATTACACTCATATATTATTATTATAACTCATAAGTCAGTGCAATTATACTATAGAATAGTATAAATAATTCTTAATATAAAAGCCTATATTAGCCTAAACTAGTCTTAATAATTTCAATATTTTATTGTATAAAAATTAATAATATATAATATAGAAAGAAGTTATCCAAATCCTAGGGATTAATATTTTTTGAATTAAAGAAAATAACAATTATCGTTTGTGACAAAATTATTGTTTTATGATGGTTTCATACTAAACATTTTTTATTTTTTATTCTAGTAAATACTATTTATGAATAATCTTGTATTTCAAGTCTACATAAACAAATCTTTACTATATAAATTCCTATTAAAGTGTTCCAATACATATCTGAAGTATACAAATTTAAGAAAACACTAATCACAACCAAAAAATAAACTGATGTTTAATTAAATCTGCTTAAAACAATTTTTTGAATACAAAATTGATTATAGCTTTGGAATTTTAAATTTTGAAGTGATATTCTAATTTTATAAATAAACAAGTTGAATTTTGATCCAAATCATTATGTTTATAGTTTTAATAAATAACTATTCTTACAATATGGTGTTATATACCTACAACAACTATGTGTTGATTATATGCAAAAATTACTAGAGATTATAATAATTCTATTTATCTACCTATACTTTATTATTATTTTCATAGTATTTTTCAAATTAAAAAGCTTAAATCTTTTATTCAATTGAATTAGTTAATTCAAAAATAACATGTCATAAAATAGAAATTTTCCACAAACCAAAAATAACTTAATAACCTGAGATATTTAATGTTATTTTTGTAGTGTTCCAAATTCTAATGGCTCAAATTTTAAAATATAATTTTTTTAAATGGTGACATATTGTTTTTAAAATGACCAATTAAATTAAATATAATATTAAATAATTATTAATCATACCTGTCATTTTCTAAAACTTGTCGGAATAACAAAATTTTGTCACTTGTATCAGAAATAACACTATTACTCTGTATAGACTCTATACTTTCTGCTGATGTGATGGGCAAAGGTGTATTACACCGACTAGAAGATGTATATCTACCATGATATTTTTCCATGCGCTTAGCAATTTCCTAAAAATAAAATAATTATCTATTAAATTAATTATAAAAAATTATGATTATAAACAAAAATATAGAATCATAATATTTTGGTTATAAACATAATGTTAATTAGGTTAAAATGTACTATAATATACTAGAATACTATTATATACCTGTGTTATTTTTTACATACATTTTGTTAAATTTAATTTAGCATTATATAATATGTAAAATTTATTTTTTGTAAATAATAATATCCAAATTTCAATATCTAACTCAAGAACACAAAAGATATTCAATCATACCTTAAAAACATATTCTAAACAAGATAAACTAGTTTATCGTCGCAGTAATAATAACTGAGTAATTAATAATCAGGGGTTGGGCTACAGAATTTATAGCACTAAAAGGATAAAAACGTATTTTAGTGAGTTAAAATTTGAAAGTACAAAAAATAATATATCTAGAATAATTTACATTTAATAAATTAAAAAACTAAAAATTTTCAATTTAATTGGTAATGTATTTTATTTATAAATAGAAATAATAGTTATTAATTAATAAATAATATAGTAAAATTTTTGTGATCAGATCTTGGGGGCATTCAAAAGCAGATTAATATAAATCAATGGAAATTTTGAAGAAAATTACTTAAAATTATTAAATATACTAAATTCTGCTTAATGTAATAACACTAATATAGATGCAAGTATTAAGATTTCATTGAACAACATGAGCGTTTCATGATTAAGATTGAGTTTTAGAAAAGTAATCGTACTATACCATTGACTTTATTAACCAGGAATTACAATAAGTAACACTTATATATACATCCTAAGACATGAAATTGTGGTTATAATCAAAATACAAATTATTATCCAAGAAATTAAACAATACTAACTTGAGCCTTAAGTTTTATCTGATTTGTTGTTAACTCCCCATCATTATCATCACTATTATTTGAGCTTTGCTGTTCCATAATGACAAGGCTTCTTGAAGTGTTAGTTTACTGTTTTGTAATTTATTCTAAAATAAAATTTACTCTATGACGGCTAAAAGTATTGTAGAATAATTGGTGATAGGAATAATTTTCTAAGTAAATCATAGTGAAAAATACTGCATTAACATAAAATTGAACAAATAACTATTTAAATAAAGTAATAATGGTTACTATTAGTGTGAAAATTATTCAACTAAAAATGAAAAGCACAATATTTTCAGAATTACGTCGATTATGTATGGGTAATAGCCAATAGGTACCTCCTATTATCTATTAATTAATTATTATAACATTTATCAACGTTTTAGAGGCACGTCATAACACGTCTAACACGACATAAGTACGAATAAGCAAATGGGAAGGTCTAAATTCTCCAAACACAGTAAGCAATTGAGTGATTGTAAGAGAGATAAGCCTTAAAAACACCACGAGATCATTTTTTAAAATTATTATTGATAGTGCATATTACATAATGATAATACATGGTAATCAGCCGCACTGCAACGACAATTATTATGATTGGATGTTAATCAATTACCAGTTCATATTTTCATAAAAATATGAACAGTAGTAAAATAGTAGCTTAAAAAGATATTACCAACTAATATGGCAATAACACTATTACCTAACAATTTTAAATAATTCGTATCATACTAATTAATAGTGTTTGAACCCTATAATATTTTGAGTTAATTTATACTTCTATACTATTAAGACATACAAATACAAAACACCAAATAATGAATTTAAATAAATAAGGTATATCTAACTGCAGTTGTAACTGTGTTACGCAATCGTTGTTTTTGGTATTATAATTTCTTGAAACGCGGTTCTTAATGTTCTTATTGTTTTAATCGTGGTTTTTATATAAATACATTAAATTTATTTTATATTCGATTAAGACTGTTTTACTGCGTAAAATGGAAGAAATTGATGCAATAATATTTTGTACTCTAAAAGAGATTGGTTGGTGAGTTTCTTTTTCTTAACTTAAACTATGGATAATATACAATTTATATATTTATTAGTGGTAATGTATAGATGTATATATCATTATATAAGTACATTTTTTTAAATATAATTTTTGTGGTTATCTATGTTATAAGTAATTGTTCAAAATGTTTTCAGCAACTTTTGACTGTCAATAGGTACAACCCTTTTAAAAGTTTAAATTCAAAGTACTATCCAGTAGATAGTTAACTTAATTATGATCAAAATATTCTTTTGAATAAAATTATTATGTCACTCATTGTCACCTGGATTATACATGATTTTTTGAAAACTATGTGATAAAAATATTGAATTCAATCATTTTAATTTTAATTTTTTTAATGTAATGGATTATTAATATCTAATTAATAACACCTTTAAAACTAAAGCAAAAATGTATTTGAATTTAATAATAAGTGTTATAGGAAAAAGAAAAGCAACATTTTTACATACAAATCCATCATCCCAATTTAGTTGATATACATTTTAGTACCTACCTAATAAATATTTTAATTAAAAATTTAATAAATTAATAAGTTATTAAATTATTGTTATATTTTAAATTTAATTTCTTTGTAAAGTGATAAATTTCCAACTTGCCACTTGCTGAATGTTTTTTTTTAATAACACTAAATTTTAATTTTTAGTTATTTTCATCAGTATAAACTACTTTAGTAATTTTCCACTAAATAAATACATAATACATAGCAAAAAAATGTTTTCCCACAAGATCTTGAAAGAACTTAGAAGAAGTTGATCATTTTATAATATGTGTTCAGTGTTTACTAGCATTAAAAATATTTGCTTTTAGTAATTTTTGTAAAAAAAATTTAAAGTATTGAAATAATGCGGCTTATTTACGGTTGCAGGAACTTCAACATAATATATAATAAACTATATTTGTAAGTAATAGTTCCTTTTTTTTTTTAGTGAATTCTCGGAAAATGAAACTGCTTTTACAAATATAGCTCAGGAAAATTTAATAAAAGCAATAATAATGTGCTTACAAAAAATTCAACCAACAATAAACTTATCTTTTACAATTCCTCGATCTATGTCTGCTAAATATCAATATGGTATCACTGTAGCAGATGCTTGTAAGGTAAAAGTAATACTATTTATTAATATATTATATAAGTGAGTTCATAGATATCTATTTATGGTATTCTTATAATGACTATACAAATTTAATGACATTTATTTTTAGTTAATTTAAATAAACAACTTATCTATAATATCCATATTATATACAGTCCATATTATCTACGATTTGTAAAAACAATAAATTTCAACTTAAGAAAAAATATTAAATAATTAATATCAAATTATATGGCTAATAAAGTAATAATGAATAACAATATAACTAAAAAACAAACTTTGAAAAAGTAGAAACAAAAATATTACACAATTTTTATATTTATATAAATATGTTACTAACAAAAATTACAGATTTTTTTGATGTAACACACTTTATTTTTTAATAATAGATATACATATTTAAAATGATTTGTGATTCAAATATAATAATAATATAGGTAATATACTGATTTGTAATAACTTTTTCAAATTTCTATTTTTATCATGGGCCTATTTCTTCTGGTTCCTTAAACATCATCAAAAAACAATTTTTACTATAAAATATTGATAATTGTTCATTTTTTTTTTCTTTTCATTAGTTATTTTTGTTTACATGCAATATGCCACTCAATTTTCCAACATAGGCAGTACTGGTACTTTATAGGTCAAATTATGTAATTATTAATTTTTATATCTGATATTATTGTCTGAACACTATATTATCATAAATAAAAAAAGCTACTAATTTAGTAATCTACTCATCTAATGGCTAAGATCAAAATATTAAATATAATGATTAGCAACTACCAAATTTTTAAATAATAAAAATTAAAATAAAACGATAATACAAATTATTGATTATTCAATATATAGATAAATACACTTAAAAGTAGGATATTATATAGTATAAAAAAAATATTAAATAATGTAAAAATCAATTAATACATAATATGTTAATTTTTAATTAAATATATAATACATACAATAATTTTAATAATGAATTGTTTTTACAGTGCAACATTGTAGACTAATAAACTGACTACCAAATGCTATCGTATATAAAACCCCATTCTTTTAGGAAATAAATCTTATTTAAATTAATCATCCTGATAAATAATTATAATGTATAGAATGATTCACCAAGTTCACCAAGTATGCTTACTCCCAGTTTTTCTTTAATATATGTTCAAATTCTGATTTTTGGAATTTTCAAATGTACTAAATAAGAATTTTTTGAAAATATAAATTTTAAATCATTTATATCAAAACTTGAATGAGAAATTTATGAGTTATTAAAATGTATATACTAATGATAATAGTCCTTAAAAATGGTTGTACAAAAATATAAAAGTACAATTTTCAAGCTGCTATCAATAATATGCCCGTTAGTATGCTGAAAAGAATAAAGAGAAACTTCAAAACTCAATTATCTCAATGCTTTGACCAGAACAAAAGACACTTAAACAATATGATTTTTAAGATGTACAAATAAAAACTTTAAATGTCTTCTTATATCATGGAAAAAGAATTAAACCGATGTATCTTATACTATTTGTGTTATTAATATTTTAAACAATAAAGTAGTTTCTCTACCACACTGTGTATTGAAAAAAAGATTTTGGTTGACCACATGACACTTCTTAAATATCATGAAATGTGTAAGTATTTGAAAATAAGATCTTTAAGCATAAGCGGAAATTTGGTGAAATTACTGAAGGGGCTGAGCAATATACTCATTACACCTATATAATACTAAGACCTGTACTTTAAACTTCTGGGGGGCTTAGTCTCCCCCAAGCCCGATTTCCTCCTATGTCTTTAAGTATGCTCGAAAATTCTAAAAAACATAATCTAAATGTATTAATCATGCGAGTAAACATGCCTGGCAAATTATATATTGGACGTTAGCTAATATTCAATTATACAAGTTGTATTTATCTATAAATAACACATTTTTATTACAACTTAAATTCATTCTTATTTATTTTAATATCAAGCTTTTTTTTTTTTAAATATTATTGGTTATTCAAATAATATAACAATTTAGTTTAGGTAGATAACTTTTAAGTTTAGTAAAAACTTTACTTATAATTTGCTAATTATGTTAAATTATTTTAAAAATTATTTTAGAAAGTTGGTTTCAAGTCTGACATAGGATATCAAACAATTTTATATGGAAATATTACAGATATGAGAAGAATATTAATGTTTTTAATTGAAAAATTACCTAAAGAAGTTGAAAATATCATAGAATACAGAAGTATGTTGTATATATGTATTTATACTCGTTTAATTAAATTATTGTATAAGGTATCTCAAAAAGAACCCCGGAAATACATCAAATTAATTCATGTAAAAATAACAAAAAATACATATCATTTTCTTCAGAAGAGGTTGAGATTTAAATGTAAAAAATAATATCGGGCATATGCTGGAATTGTCATACCAATAAATTTTGTTTGCGAAAATATGTTTAACATTTTTTCAATGTTAACAATACTTATAACAAAAACAATATTTATACAGTAAGGTAACTTGTAAGCAGAGTTTAGGACTTATAGTATTTACATATATTTTTTATTCATTCTAAAAAACAGTAGTGTGCAAAATAAATTAATTTCTCAATGCCATAGTATCCAAGCTGAAATTTGAAAGTGGATATTTTTACATATTTCATGGTTTGCAAGATAGTGATTCTTGGGGGTTTTCATATTTTTTATGCATATTTTGAAAACATTTTAAAATTTTAAACAAAAACTATATGTACATACTTAACTAAATCAGAAAAATAAAGTAAAGCTTTGAATTGAAAAAAAAATATTAATGCAATCGTATATTTGTATGTTTTTTCTGTACTTAACTTGCGAAAACATTTAATTATTCAATGTAACAATGATAGTAAGATAAATATAAAATATAATTTTTAATTTTTCCTATATTTATTTAGTTCACAAATAAGTTCAAAAATTGAGAAGTAGCCTATTATCAAGAAATAATACAGATTTATCCAAAATTTTAAACAATATTTTTCTTTTAAATTTTTTATTTTTACTACTTATTCTAAAATATGAATAATAAATATAATTAAATGCATATTTTAAAATTTTGTATGCATATTTCATAGGTTTTAATGCATATTTTAGCACTTGTTTAAATTTTTTAAGTGCTATAAGTCCCAAACCCTGCTTGTAAGTTATAATATTTTATTTTTGAAAAAAAATAATTAACAATATCTTATTAGATGTGAACCATATAAATACATTTTTATGTATTCTACTATTAATATTCTATATTAATTATTTTATTTTATTATTTAGGTAAACGATGTGCAATTTTAAAAGAACTTAAAAAAAGTTTATCGTCTGATAGAAAACCATTGAATTCTTCATTATTTTCAATATTTTCATACATCTCTGTACTTTTAGAATCAGGTGTAACTGTACCAGGACATAAAAGAAACTGTACACCTGCTGGTAAGGTTTATCATTTATAGATCATATATAATAGTTAATAAGATTAACATTTAATTATTTTATTTTGTTTTGATTTTTTAGAATGGAGAAATTTCTGTATTAATAGTTTAAAATATATAACTGAACAACCATCAGACTTGAAATATTTAATTCCTTCACTAATAACACTTAATACTAAAAGGTTGCTGAATATTTATGAGTTTGAACTTAAAACAACAGATGATTTATCAAAGGTAAAAATATAATTTTAATAAGTAAAGAAAAAATTCTAATAAGTATATTTAGTTCCTACTCTCCTAGGTTTATTATAAAAACGTCTATAAAAGTATAGTTATATCAATTTAAATTTTAAATATTTTAAAATGTAGTAATTATCAATTATTCTACGTTGTTTAACTACTAAGTTTTTTCTCTGTGAAAGATATTAAATAAAAATGGCAATATATATTTTTTTTAGAAACTATTGTTGATTCAATTAAAATTTTTAATTTAATTAAAATAATTTCACTGACTGTCTAATAGAACACAAAATTATTTTAAAATATAATTTATAAAAAAAAATTTAAAATAGATAAGTTAATAACTTAATGTCAATTAATTTATTTTTACTATAGTAAATAGACATTATTTTACATACATTTTTGATATTAAATTTATAATATTGTTAAATTATTATTTTTTTACACTAATTTTTGATATATTATTTAAATTATATCATATCTATTAGCAGGCACATGGCCAGGGTTTTTTTTTTGTAGGAAGTATTTCAAATTTAAATTTGAGTATAATGAGAAGGGTTCACATACTATGGATTTTAGTCATCAGTCTTCATTATAATATCAAATATGAAATAGAAAAACCATATAACAGCAGATAGTAATTATTATTTTTTTATAATTCTTATGTTAAGGAGAGTATTACAACACCAAAACACTCCTCCTTTAATGTTAATTAAATATTACTTCAAAGTTTAAATGTAACTAGGAAATTACTTACACAATTAATAAATCTGTTTTAGTCTAAAATAGTCCAAGGTGAAATAGAAAAATCAAATTCTAAACAAACAAGTAATTTTAACCCTATAGTTAAAAGTTTATCTAAAGATCAAGTTGAAAATATATCAAAAGAATCTGAAGCAACGTATATTGAAGAACTAGTTTCAAGAAATAACGAACTAAAAAATTTATCCTTAAAAGTAAGTTGTTTCTTTGTAAATAAATAAAAATTGTTTGTAAATATTTATCCTATTTCTATGTAGCAACATTCCACAAACATAAATCTTATGTTGAAATTAGAGAAATTAGAAAAAGAAATTGCTGTTCAAGAAAAAAGTTTAAATATTATTGATAATCCCGAGATTGTTACTAAATTAAAAAATAAAGTTGATGCAGCACCAGATAAAATAAAAAGAATGAACAATAAATGGAGTAAATATGAAAATGAACAGAAATTAATTATATCAGATCTAAATGAAAGACTAAATAAAAAACGAGTGAGTATTTTATTATTTTACTAAAGTTTTAATTAATCTTTAAAAGATAATGAGCTCCATAAACCATGTTTGTGTGAAGGCCCATAGGTTCACATTTTAAAATATAAATTTAATAAATTCATAGTACAATTAAAATAAATTTATCTTATATAACTAAAATATTAATATATTTTATTATTCATATTTATTATAATACAAACAAAATTTAAATTCATAATATAATTATGAATAAATTTTGATTTGATAAATAAAATTCAAATTGCATCTGACTATAATACAAACCAAATTTGCCCACCCCTAGATTGTAATACCTAGTTATTTGTATTAAATTTAAATACAAATGTAATTTACTAAAAATACAGAACAGTATTCATATATTTTTAACGAATTTTGATAACTTTTAAGGCCAAAAATATTAAACTAGAAATGGTGTACGGAAATGAAAAACTGAAATTACAAAATATTTTTGAAGATATACAAAAAAAAGAAGATATTATAAAAATATGTAGGAATGATTTAGACTCAAAGCCAAATTATAATTCAAGGTCTGTAAAATGTATTCTAATCGAATTTAAATTACTGTATAGTTAGTAAAAGTATTAAATGCTTAATACATGTTATTTAGGTCAAGTTATACACAAAGAATACTAGAAATTATATCTAATATTGAAAAACAAAAAAAAGAAATTAATAAAAATTTGAATGATACCAGGCAAGTTCAAAAAGAAATAAATTCTTTAGATGGTAAAGTAGAGCGATGTTTTATTTCAATTGATGAATTGATGTTTAAGGTATTTAAATATTATTAATTTTATCCTAGCTTTTAATTTTATAATACTAAAATATGTTATATAGGTAGCAAAAAAAGATGATACAATTCGTAAATGCTATAAACTATTAGCTGCTATTCATTCTAATAGTTCTAGCATTATAACATCTGTAAAACAGACAGGTACAATTGGAAGAGAAATTAAAGATTTAGAAGAACAAGTATATTATATTTATTTTTATTATTATCATTGTTATCAAACATATATTTATTCAGATGTTATTTAAAATATGTTGTATTACTTTTTTTTTAGATTGAAAATGAAAACCCTCATCAAGCCGCAGTTAATGTTCAAAAACTTAGGAAAGATTTAGAACTTGTTAAGAACGAACAACTATTATTATTAAAAAAAATTAAAAATCAAAATAATTAAGCTTGAATTCTGTTCAATTCCTAAGCATTAACTCATTATATTTTGTAGCTAATGTCAGATTCGAGAACTCATTATTGAAAAATAGTTAACTTAATAAATATAATTATTCATTATTTTTATGTATCAGTCATATTTAATATATCTTTTATAATACCATTTAATTTGTTTTATTAAGAAATTAATATTGTACGAATTTAAAAAATAATCAAATTTCAGATTCAACTTTATGATTCTGATTTATACTTAAATTTAATTGTTATACCTTATTACAAAATAAAATTATTTACTTTTTAAAAATATGTAAGATACATTGTCATAATTTTATTTTATAAGCATTTGATTAACAAATTATTTGTTTGTCAAAAATTTAGAGAATATTTCAATTTGGAAAGAAAGATCGAAATGAAATTATCCTGAGATTAAAAAAGAGTACTCATATTTTAAGAAAATTTCAATATTAAACGATTTTGGTACACACATGCATGGTGCATAATTCAATTTACTTTTTTTAATTAATTGTATAAAATTATTTTTTTAATCTTATAAAATTATTGAATTTAAAGAGCTTAAAATTGTAAAACAATTTGTGGTTTACGGCAATATTTTAACTATTCTTTTTACTTGAGGTAGCCCCAATATTATTATATGGCTATTTGTACACAAATATGAAAAAATGCGTAAATAAACATTAATGCTTGTTAAATAACAACATTGATATAAATACATTTTTTTAATGTCTTAAAGATTTTGTAAAATTAAGATAAATTATAAAAACATATAATTAAATTTATTATTCATTAATTTCAACTTACTCTAACTTTGTCAAATTTACAATTAAAAAAACAATAATCCATTAAAATGTATAAAAAAAATTAGCAATGCCATTAAATAAAAAAAGTAAATTGTATTGCAATTGTATTTGTATGTATTGTAAAGGTTAGAATGTTCTCAAAATGTGTACAACGGAACTGTCTAACTTTCCAAAAACCCTATTTTGATCTGAACTCATATAGATTAAATATTTACCTTCTATTCATCTTAAACACACTATTTGCTGTTTCCTTCTAGCCACACATTGTCACAGCTGCTAGTTTCTGTTACAATCATTAGCATTAAATCTATCTAATTATAATTATTGTCTGTTGTAGTAATCTCTCACTACTGTTTTATTAAACCTTTACTGTGCTTTCCGTGTGGTCGAGACGTGAATATGAAATGATTTTGCAGACTTGCTGATGAAGTATAACAATGATTAATCATTATAAGTATTATATAGCTTATTGATATAAAAAAAATTAATATAATAAAATTCACAGACCCAGTGTTAATGAAGTCCATCCGAAAATATTGTTTATGTGAACTCTGAATCTAGATATACAATGCAATCAGCAATGCCAAGACGTAGCTAGAGCAGTGCAACTGAGAGCATCAAAAGACCTAAACAATAAAGCAACTATCATGACAAATATCCAATTGGAGGAGATAGTCCCCAGAGAACAAGGTTTTATTTTGGTATCTACACAGAACATCAGGGTTTATTCTAGCTATTAGTCACCAAACTCGTCTCTCCAAGAATTCTTGGACTTCTAAGAAAACTGCAAGTTAGCATCAGAATGACACAATCAGAGTCAAATTCTTAAATACTATTAAATCTTACAACTTGCATACATAAATTTCACAGCATTATGTTTTTTTGTGAATTTTATTTATAACTTTTTAATAATTATTAAATGTTGACCTTACGGGTTACAACATTATACAACACTAAAATTTCACCTATTGACATGCAAGGACTCACTCGTCAGTAGTCACGGTTGTTCAACAACCTACCTCAACAGTTTGGTAAACTTTGATCCACTGCCTGCTGGTTCTGTAACGCTGAGCAAAACGATTCGTTCCACGCCCTGTTTGCAACACATGGCAAAACGGAAAACATTTTAGTCCGAGTCCATCTTTTCTCTGAAACACGTGTTCTATCAGTGAGGAATAAGGAAGCAGACGAAAGAAGACGACTTCCCACGTATATTTACTTAGATAATAAAAATGTACGCCAAAAGCAACTTTTGGGAAGATAAAGCCTCTTGTTTAATGTACTCTACCTTCATACAACCCATTGTACCCTAAAATATTTATTAAAATATAAAAAAAAAGTTGGGACATTTAAGCTTTTAAGTTGGAACCAATTCTAATTGTATAGTATACAAAACTTGTATTTATACATTCTTAGTAATTTGTGTAAACTCAGTAGACTAGAAGCAGTAACAAACAGGTTCTGCTTAAGATAACATTATTAATACTATTATTATATTGTTTTAGGGTTATTGTAACCCAATTAAACTGATATATTTATACATAATTTCTTACATATATGTAGTATTCTCATCGTCATTTACCAAACTGTACATAACTTGTAAAAATTATTATTATTTAGTCAAAATAATTTAGTTCCGTGAAAAACCATTGGTAAATTTTATCCGGCCCGCAGACAAAGAATAAATAACATATACCATGACATTATATGTACTTAGAATTTTGATGGCCCATAAAAAATTATAGCAGAAATAACATAAAAAGTTATAATTTGTAAAAACATTGTTTGACACAAAAATACGTCGATGGACAAAAAACATTGTGCTTTATTTCTCATTTACTATTTTTGCTAAATTGATTATTAGTCATAACAGTGATAAACGTTTCTATACAAAATATTAAGCATATAACATTGAATTATAAATAATTAAATATAATTGTTTAAATTGCATATACTGTTACAAAGTTAAAAAAGGCAATAACAGAAAATAACATAGTTTAACTCATATGTATACAAATATAATAAAAAAAATTTATATCATATATTATTGGACGGATGTCTTGCTGATTTTGATTAATAAATGCACTTAAAAATCATAAAATTGACAGATTTATATACCAATACATAAGTACAATTATCAAAATAAATCCATGTGTAACTAGTATAACAGTTTAGAAATTTAAAAAATATAGATACGTTAGTTCAATGACATTTTAAATAAAATATTTATCAGTAACTTTCTATAAATAAACTTTGAAATTCTTTAAATGTATATTTTTATTACAACAATAATAATAATAAAAAAAATGACCAGATTTAAACATTTAAAACTTATATCACATATTACATTACTTGAATAATTTTAACGATTCTATAGAATGTAGATCTTTAACATTTATCAATAATAAGTTTGAAGTTATAATATTATAAGCTCATAGTAATTTTATAATACAAACATAATTATAAACAATACATACATTGTTTAAACTGTTAAAATAAATAAATTAACAACATTAAGGCATGTAGATTTTAATATGACTAGGAAAAAATTATTTTTTAAGGCATTCTTTGGTAATAGTTGGTTTATATGCAAAAAAACGAACATTATTGATTACAGATAAAATAAAGAAAAAATTATATGAAATTGTAATAAAAAACAATAAATAAAATTGACCAATGCAAAAAATTTTTTTCCGTTTTGATAAAAATAATATAATAATTAATAATCCATAACTATTAATTAAATATAAAAAAATATATTATCAAACAAATATTTATTGTAAAACTTAATATCGTTTTTTGAATAAGTAACAAAGATTTTAATATTGTTTTGTTTCGGTAATAGTTTAAATTATTTATAAATTAAAATCTAATTAAAAACAAAATAAAATAAACAAACAATTTTTAACAAAATATAATTATAATAAAATGTCTTAGGTCAAGAAATAACAAAAGATCAATTTAGCTGATAATTTGGTATAAAATAATCAAATTATTAATAGATATATTTTATTTTGCTATTATACATTATTAATTTTGATTTTTTTTTTTTTTATTAGAAAAATATAATATTGATTTCAATGATTATTTTGATAATTTTAAACAATATATAATGTTTCTATTTAATAAATTTGATCTTAAAATAATTAATATGTTTAAATAAAAACATATTAATTTAGTTTATGCTTACTATACTAACCATCATAAAATGTATAAATATTAAGTAAGACAGATAGATTAACTTGTTAAGTTTTTATGTAATTTTATATTCTTTAAACTTTTAAAGATTTTATACATAATTATTTAAGTAGTTATTTATATTTGTTTACTGTTAATGTATAACAATCAATTCAATTATTTATTATATCAATAATAAAGATACTAAATACCAAATAATCAGCTCTATTACTCTTTAAAAATGATATGATATTTTACAGTGGTATAGGAATAATATTAAAAAATAGCTATAAAATGTCATTAAAAAAAAT
Organism: Rhopalosiphum maidis; assembly: GCF_003676215.2. Taxonomy (NCBI): domain Eukaryota; kingdom Metazoa; phylum Arthropoda; class Insecta; order Hemiptera; family Aphididae; genus Rhopalosiphum; species Rhopalosiphum maidis. The sequence goes on from NC_040879.1 coordinate 49,733,296, forward strand.
ATATGTTAGTATAAATATTAAAATATATTAAATTAATTTAAAACAAAAATGATTGTGATGTTTGATTAAAAACTATTATTATATATTAATGTTAGTAAAATAAATATGGTAAATAGTGATTAACTGTATAAATTAGTAAAAATAAAACTATTAAATTGTATCAGTATGATGCAGTTGATGTGGTTGTTTGTTTATGAACTGATATATTTCCTTGGGCAATTTCTCCACGTTGTATTGCTTGATACTTCAGTAAAGCATCATATCCATATGCGAACATTGCAGCAAATCCAAATAACTATATAAATTCAAAGATATATGTTAGCATTATTTTCTAATTATCATATATTAATAAAATATTTCTTAAAAAATTTATAATTATTATTTATAGATAAAAATTTAAAGAGTGATACATTAAGAAGAAAGCTTGATTGATAAATATGTTAAAAAAGTATAGAAATATAATTTATACTTATTTATTTTATAAATAATGTTCTTAAGATGAATGTACACTATAAAAATATACATAAAAATTATTATGTGAATTGCGTATTTTAATTGGTAAATATACCTAGAACATGACTAAGCTATTATGAATTTCATTAAAATCAAGATAAATATTTTTCATACAAATTTGTGTAATTACTTTGTTCGGATAGGAGGTTTTATCCCCTAATTTATCAGGAGAGAAAATATTTCCTAAAGATTAATCTAACCTAATTACTATTGTTAACTAAAGAAAATGTAATTAATAAGTTCATCCAAATAAATAAATATATATTAAAATATAAACATAAAATAAAAATTTTAATTTATAAAAAATAACTTAAATATATAATTTTATAATCAAAATAATAAAATAATTTTTAGTTGAAATAGGAATACCTATGTTCAATTATTATCAGAATTTTTAAAAAATTATTGAAGGTATAATATTATACCTTTCATAAAAAAGAACTTCACAATACTTAGTATTGACAAATTCAAATTAAACATGTTAAGTTAAATGTGTATAGTAATAACTGATTTAATAACTATAATACTTTATAAAAGATAATTTAAATAATTTATTTTATGTTATAATATCAAGCAATTAATAGTTTTTTTTTTTCACAACAGATGTATGAAATATTTTTTGATTCCATTTAGAAAATATCCATAAAATTCCATAACTATTGAAACAATTTTAAAAATAGCAGATTATGTCATAAACTCATCAAGTCAACTAAAATAAAACATAAAATTGTGGGTCATACAACAAAAATTGTGATTAATAATTTTATAGTTAACTTATAAGTACATACCAAACTTATCATGTAGCTAAAATGTAATCCAGTATAAGCTGCTGCAGATGACGCTGATAAAAGGTAAAGTATTGGCCAACAAACATCAAAAATCATCTCCTAAAATTAAATTATTTACGTATTAAAAAATAACATAGTAAAAATTGTTAAAATCTTATTATGATATATGATAATATAGTTGCATTTTCAGTTTAACAATACTTACAATTTTAAGCCATGGTATTTTATAAAAACATTCAACCACGTGAAATATATAGAACACCAACATAAATAAAGAAAACCAAAATCCAAACATTGATATTGATGTGACAGCGCTATTTTGATACCACATACTGTATGTAGAGAATGAAACTGCTATAAGACTTAATAAAACAAACACCTATAGATAAATATAGTTGTATTAATTAATAATTTAATGTCATCAAAAGGTAAGTCTTGTTGGTATTATTTATAATAATTTTAATCTTAGTTTCTTATAATATGAAATATTTGAATTTAAATTGGATATTTAACTTAAGATTATCAGTAATAACAAAACCATTTAAAATTTAGAAGTCTTATGATGTTACATAAACTAGGTATACCTTAACAATTCACTAGTAAACTGTCTTAAAATACCTAATGGGACCTTGTTTCACTTTTAATTTATTATGAATCATAAGTTTACAGCCTGTAGGTTTTTAGCTTTAAATGCTGATTGCATAATACTATTTTAAAGGCAATTTTTCATTATTAAAAAAAGAGATACACAAAACACTTTTATTTAAAATTTTGAGAGAAGTAAAAGTCAGGGCTATCCACAATAATAAATGGAAACTTTGATTTATAATTATGAGTAATACTTTACATTCATATACAAACTGTGGCTTATACTCAGTATGATGAATGATTAAAGTGAGTTGCAAAACAAAAATTTAATGTAAGAGCGTATCTCCTTTGCTTGAAAATCAGTTGCAAAAAATAACTCAAATAACTTAATATTTGAAGATTTTTTTAAATAACATGAAAACAATCAAAATATATGTTATTAACATAATGGAATATTTATTATTATTCAAAACAACATTTTTAACCATAAAATAATTGTTAATGTAACAACCTTTATGTTTATAAGTTAACATTAGATATTTTTCTTTTTATTCTCTTGTAACAATATAAATTTATGTTAATAATAAATAGATTTATTTTAAGAAATCAAAATTACAAAATCAGTGATAAGCCACATAAATTATTATTATTATTAATTAGGTACTGAGTTATAGTAATTTTATTTATACAAATTACATATTACATATAGCTAGCTATAATTGTAATATGTATACTTAGTTTTCAAATATCTGCATTTATTTTTAAATACTTACAATTTGGGCAATTTTTAATTTTCCTTCTAATGTGTATAAGTATGCATTGTCATATCTCAAGTTTGAGATAATTTCAGTATTAGTAACAGTAGTAGTAGTAGTATGTTGACTAGGAAATCCTGGATCAGCCATTTTAAATTATTCGAACACTATAAATAAAATAAAATTTAATTTTAAATTTATTTTTGTACAAAATACTTAGGCTAAAAAAAAATTCTTCATAATTCAAATATTTTAAAATTACCTATAAGTTATGTAAATTGTCTTTACTATATCATAGCCAATTTTATATAATACTATCTATGAATGTATATATGCAGAGCGCCCATATTTTAAAAGAGGGGGAAATAAATGTTTTATTTGGTATCGGTAAATAAAAAGTGCACATTTCTTTGTTTTATGATAGCTAAGTCATTTGATAATAATAGTTTAATTTCATGGTAATAAATATAAAATTAATACTACAATTTTTATACAAAAAAATCATTTTATTCTACCTAGTCATTCTTGACAATGTCTACTTATCATAATTTTATTAATTCTCAAAGAGGATAATCAGGCTTTACTAAAAATTGCCAATTTTTGTTTTCTATTATAACTCAAAAACGAATAACTATAGATACCAGAGACGCCCGGAAAGGGGGACCAGTGGGGGCCATTCCCCCCTCTGACATTATTTGTGTAACTTACAAAATTGGAAGTTTTTTACATAAAGTTAATCTTGGGTATTCAGCGACTATTCAACAATCCTTGTATCTAAGTCATATAGGAGGTATTTAATCGTAAAAAAAGACATTATGATTATTTTCAATCACTGAGTCACTTTTGGCTAATTCCTACAGATTGTCTGTTAGTGCGGACAAGTCAAAGTAATTAATTAAATTAATTTATTTGCTTCAAACAAAAGGAGATTGCCATTACTTTTTGAATAAAATAATAAAATATGATGTAAATTTAATCAAATAAAGTTGTTTTTTTGTTTAAACTTTATTATGTTTTTTCTTATAAATATTATATATAATAGTGTAATTTTATATTAACTTAAATAAGTTTTGATTTTTAAAAAATTATTAATAATAGTATTACAAAATATGAGTAGATGAAAGATGTAGCGGTAAATCTTCCAATAATTATTTAGGTACTTGCAATTGTTTTGCCCCCCCCCCCCATCCCTGAGCTACATTTCTGCGGGCGTCCCTGATAAATACTTAAAATTTTTACCAAATGTTTATACTATCATTTTCATTATATGAAAAAATGTTCACAAATCTTTTTGCGTTATTTATAAGTATAAAAAATTTGGTTTTATTTTTGAGCTTCTTTTTCTATAAAAGTTGATAATAAGTTATTTGCTGAGATAAAACCAAACTTGAAAATTTAATTAAAAATCCCAAATAAATTATTCTTATAAGTGTACAAAATTGTTAAAAATACATAAGCAAAATATTAACAATAACTGTATATACATTTGAATTTCAAATGTAGACTAAATTACATATTTCAATACTGAAAACAGATGTTAATCATGTTTCTTTATTATTTAAAAAACATTTGGGGAACTTAAAACTTTTACATATTCTATTAATTTTATAATACACTGAGCTATACACAATGATATTTTTAAAATATGTTAATGAATTAAGATATTATCTATGAACCCATTCACACTATTTTAAGGTAAAGTGGTATTAACTCAAAAGTTATTAACAATATAAAATATTAATATGGCATAATTTTATGTTATTATAATAATTAAATAATAATAATATGATAAATTCAATACTATTGGAAAATATTAAATAAATCTACCATAATAATAAAAGTAAAATAAATAACTTTAATTGCAATATCAAAAACATAATATGAAATATACTAAGTGATATAAGCTGATATATCATTTTTTGTTACAATGATATATGATTGGATTCAAATTGAGCACACTCATTTGACATATAATATATGATAGATCATTACCTATTTGCATACCTTTTTTAACCTTAATATAACATGTATATTATACTTAAGTTGTACAATTAAATAGTACAATATAAAAAACTATAAAAATTAAATTATAAGCAATTAAAAAATTCTTCATCTAATTAATGCAACAAGTAGTAGAATAATCCTATCCTATACATTTGATATAGATCAGTGATACCCAACCTTTTTAATTCAGTGTGTCACTTTGGTAAGCAATCATCTCCAAACGGGCCATCAAATATAAAAGTACAAATAATCCCAATCTTAATATAATAATATAATTTGATTATATATAATAAGTGTACAATCTATATGGCGTATATCTTATCTTTTATTGACCATTGAAAATATCACGGATTGAAGTATATATTGTAGGTACATACAATGATCAGTATATCAGAAAATAAAAAATAAATGATTTATAAATTTGTGACGGGCCACACACAAAAACTTCGCGAACCGCAGAATAGACACCACTGATATAGAACTAAGTTATGTTATTGCATTATCCAAAGTTAGTTAGTAATTTTTTTTATTTACCTAACATCTATTGGTAATATATTGTAAATTTTTGAACTAATATAAGTATCTGAATTATGTTAGTCTTTTTTAAGAATAGTGATGTGAACTTTGATATAAAATATTATTAGTCTAATACCTATTATTTTTGATAATATAAAATACATAACTGGTAACATACATTAAATTCCATCTTAACTAATTAGACTAATTTTAATTATTTAAAAATACAAACATATCAAACATGTATGTATATTGCAACACATACTAGTTAAAATAAATCAATTTTTTTATAAACATTTTGTAACAAAAATACATTATATGAACATCAATTTCATATAATAGACAATACCTAAATTATTAACTAATTTATAGAATTGTTAATAAATAGTAAATTAATTTAAATATTGATTATTTATAAATAAGATTGATCATAATAAACGTATTTTATGTTATAATAAATTTTGAAATTAATCAATCAACGAGTTGTATTAGGAGTAACAAAAATTAAAATTGATAGCGACAACAGGTTCACTAAATTGTCTAAATTAAAAATATGTTATCACAAAACAAAAAATAACTTAGATGTATAAATTACATAAAAATTGTATATTTCAAAGATTTTTAACTACCAAATAAATTATACATTTTCGTGAATTTGACAAATTTTATCAAAATTAGAACTACAAAGTACAAATACTCATAAAAAAAATATATTAACAATGTATTTTTAATATTTCTATATGACTATAATAATAACTAATGAGGAACCTGGTATTAATTTTAAAGCTCTTTGATTATTAAACATACATTTTGTTAATTTTATTAACATTTAGAGAAAAATAAAAAATATTAAATATTGAACGTCTGTTATAATATATAGTTCAAAAAGTAAACATATTTTGAATTATACCATGTATAGAAAATATTAATATAAACATTCTGTGAACATTTTAAGTGTTATTTGTTTTTGAATTACAAAAAAATAAAAAAATGGATATGTTTATAGTGAATTTTATCAATATATAAACTTCAGACACTTGTAGATAAATAGTTTTCATATGACTGTAAACTTTTTTATTTATTCTAGTAAAAACAACTTGTGATAAACCTTGAATAAAATTTATTTATCTGGTTAAAATATTAAATTAAATTTTAGAAATTTTAAACACCATAATTATTTGCAAACTTTTGCGATTTTTACTTAAACATTATTTGCTTAATAGAGACTAAGTGGTTTATGCAGTCATGCTTATGCAAAATATGGAAAATTTTAAAAATATGAAGCTAAGCAAATTTAAAAATAAAAATTTTACTTAGCCATTTTTTGGATAATGGGGGCAATATTTTTATTTAAAATTGAATGTAATTGTTAATGAAATAATTATTGAAGTAAAATCATGCTTAGAAATAAAAATACTCTAAAAAAAATATTATATTTTATATATTGTCATTTCTTGTCAAATAATAGGTACTTAAAAAATTAATCAATTAGATACATTTGAAAAACTATTATTTTACAACACTTGTACACAGATTTATACAATCTCATTAAAATATATTTTTCCTCTTCACACACACACGTCTTCTGTGTTTAATTTGTACATGGTATTATATCAATATATTTTAAAAATTGAGATTTTTCATCATAAATAGATTTTAGAAGTCGCCATAAAAATAACGAAATGGTATTCTATAAAAATCTTCTGTACCTACTTTGTTATAATCAGGAAATAATTTTCTATTTTAAATAGTGGTTACAGTTTTAATTTATAAATACGTTTTAAGAAGTACCTACTGTAGTTTTGCCACATTTTACTATTTTAGGTGTACTATACGGACTATTATAATATAATATTAAGATAAGAGTATCTGTCTATTTATATTATTCACATGCAAACATCGAACTTTACTTATTGTTTATCAACAAAATAATAGTTTATCTATACGGTGTACACTGTATAATATACAATGTGAAAGTACATAGTATTATCACACATTTTGCTTATGTATTCATACTTAAAAATCATTGTCCTTGCCCAGAATTTAAAAATACCAAACAATGGCACATAACTTTCGGCTAGGTATCTCTAAAATATATGCCAAGTATAGCATTAAAATAAAATGATAATTAAATATTATATTTTATGGCAATCACTAGACGACGAATTTTTTTACTTTCTACACTGTTTCACACTGTTTACAAGAGAAATACCTGTTGCGAGTAACAAGCACCTACGGCTTTAATATTAACATACTTTACCCTATCAAATGAATCATAATAGGCGATGTGTCGCAATGTGACCAAATTTGGTAATTAGCAGAAGGACAAGGCATAACAGATACATTTATAATGAGCAATATTCGACGTACTCACACAAACACACACACTCACACATATATATATATATATATACACGCACACAGTATAAGATTGTACTTACGCGGTGCAGGACGAAAACCACAATATTTACGACTGAATCGAACGCGGTGGAGAGGACTGAGAGGAGATAAACAGTAGTGTCGAAAATCAAAATTCTACAGGACCCGTGTTGGTTGGGCCACAAACGATTGATAATAATTCCAATTGGCAATTAGTAATTTATTGTTAAATGTATTAATTACATACACGCGCACACGCCGATGCGGTTTTACGTCAAAAACGGTGATAATAATAATATGATATATGATATTATATAATTAAAAATTTGAAGGTACTATACTGTCTATACTAGTATCACTGTGGCAACTGGCGAGGATTCCCGATAACGCTCGACAAACCGCTGAGTATCCGTCGAACTCGGACCGTTGGTCGGGCGAGTGCAAGTGGTGTTCGACTTCCGTTCGCGGGCCAACGCTCCCGCAATCATGGTGGGAGTGTTTCAAATCCTCCCCACCCCGACTCTGCGTCACCGCGCTAATTAATAAATGGACGCAACACCCGTAAACGTAATATTTAAGGATGCCAGCTGCACACTGCCACACTATTCGTTTTCTCTCTCTCACTCTCTCTCTCTCTCTCTCCTACAGTCCGACCCACGCGCAACATAACAAAATTGGTGATCACCAGAACCAACCAACCTCATGTCAACTTGTGTTGTTAGCTCTAATTTACAATCATAGTAAAAGTTACAGAAAACACGCTCTGCGGGCTGCAGCGACGTGGTGAACGACGTTCGTCTGACATACAATTGCTTAGCCCTAGAAATGTATGTTGAGCTTAAAAATTAAAATTTTTATGGATGAATGAATACCTAGTTAATTGTCATATTATTTTTTATATTAAACTGTTATTGATGGCCTATGGCCTATAATGAAAGTTCTAAATTATAAGTAGTTTTAGATTAGGTATATACTATGTTGTAGGGACTAGGGGATATAGTGGTTGGCGGGTGGGTCATTGCTTAATTATGTACTTTGCTTTGCTTTGGTTTAAAATAATTAAATATTAAATATTCTATAAATTTGAATATCATCAATATAGCCATATAGCCATATAGATATACAATATTAATAATAAACCTACCTAATAATACACCTACGAACTATATGTACCTATCTATATACACAGCAGCATAAATAGTTACCAACATTTAAACATAACTCCCGAAAAAGAAACCAGTAACAATTATACAGAGTAGTATCGTGTAGTTATGTGTAGTTACTAGTTAGCAGTTACTATTCGCTAAAGTACGCAAGTGGTAGCATATAAAATATAAATATATAATATTAGAGTCTAGAGAATACATAGATACCTACCTACCTACCTACCTACTAGTTACTACATAATAGTACTATTAGTACTGTACATAGGTACACACGAAAAATTGAAAAATAATGAGTAATATGTGTATTATGTATTTATATACTAATATTATTATATTATTCCTTATATACCAATAGATAATATAATATAAATATAATAGGTTTTCTAGGTAGCGTCTAGTTTTAGCTGTCGATAATGTGCACACTTTCAACTTCTCAAAATGATTTTCTGATTTATCAGAGCTAAATCAGTCTTGTAAAGTATTCGAATACAAGTATTTCATTATTTGGATACTAGTATTTAAATACATTTTGAAGTATTTTTTAAGTATTCTGACTACATTTTAGAAGTATTTTTAACAAAATTTAAATACTTGTAATTAAATATTATAAAGAAATTAGTTTTATCAATTTCAGTAAAATTTTAAACATTAAAAAAAATATCAGATAAAAATTTCAAAAAAAATTTATTTTATAAAAGAACATGTTTGGGCCAATATGTTATTATCTCTAAAAATCTTCAAAGAATTGATTGTAAAAAATTTTAAATTTACTGTATCAGGTACGGTTTAAGTATGTAAATCTGTAAAAATTACAAAAAAAAACTTATATTTGTATTTAAATATTTTGTAAAATATATAATTTTATAAGTATTTTTAATACTTTTTCATGCGAATACTAGTAGTAGTATTTTTAATTTTAACACTTTTTTAAAAGTATTTTTTATAAGACTGGAGCTAATATAGCCAGTATAGGTAGATACTTAAAAAGATTAATTATTTTATACAACTGTAGGGGCACCCTCACATTAAATAACAAAATATAATATACTAATATATAGATATTGCCTCAGCAAAAATTGCTTCTTGAGCCTTGCCAATGTTAGTGACTTGCATGCTAAAATAGTAAAATATGTATCATAATAATAATTAATATTATGATATTTTATTATTTATGCATCATATTATGGCTTAAACTAGTTAAACTACATATTGTATATAGGTAATGTATATTATATTTTTTATGTTAAATGCCATTTATACATCTATAGTATATTAGTATAGATAATAGATACAACAATTTATAACGTATTCTGTTAATTTTTATAATATTAATGATAGGTAATAATAGATAATATTTATTAAATCAAATCAATTATTAATAAATATAACGCCCCAGTAAAAGTACAGTTAATACGTGAAAAACAGCATTATCGTTAAATTAATATTTAAAGAGAATAATAAAGTATTTAAATAAAAACTATACATCAAATATTTAAACTATAAATACCTACAAGCAGTGGCGGATTTAACGGGGAAAAAATGGACATTTGCTGCCTGGGCCCCTACACGAAAATGCCCCAGTGTCCCAGTCCTCAGTCCTCACTTATTTTCATTTTAACAAAAATTGTCAAATATAATTAGTTAATTCTTAAGTTTTTGAAGTTTTGGATTGTAACACATCAAGTAATAATTGGGATAACAATAATACTGCATTCAATACTGGCATCATTATAACTATTTTTATTTATATTGTTTCATTGCCTAAGTAGTTTAATAGTTTTTTAAGATCTGAAAGAAGGCGAAGGTAAAGTTCTCCACGAGTTAGTATTCACGACAATTCAAAATTATTGGGCCCTTTAAATAATATGCCGCTAGGGCTTTTTTCCTTAAATCCGCCACTGCCTACAAGTTAATAGCTTAGTACAGAAATAATAATAAAAAAAATCAGGTATGATTTAAGCACATTATCGACAGGCAACACACAACTATTAGTAAACATTTTATATTTTGAACAAAGTATAGCAAAAAGTAGATTAAATCTGAATTAAATGTTTAAACGGTTTAAACTATATTTAATTCGTTGATAAACTAATCGATAATACGATGATAGCTGTTAGTTAGTTGCTATATCGATGTATATTCCAGTGGTGGATTCAGGATTTAATTTTTTTCGGGGGGAGGGCCCATAGTCCAAAACGCAAATCTTAAATTGTTCAGTAATTAACAAATACATACAAATATGTGTATTTAACTTATGCCAATGGGGGGGGGGCGAGGCTTTTCGGGCTCCCCTTAAATCCGCCTCTGGTATATTCGTTCATGAGTTGAATTGCAGAGGTTCTCAACTGATTATATAGAAATAGAACTTAGAACTTATACTGCTATAGGTATAAGAAAGACGTCTTTCCATTATTCTGGTTTTTAGATAGGTTCTAAACGAAGCTACAAATATGACCAATATAGGTATTAATGATGTAGGTAGTTTTTTTTATAAATAACCTACAGGATACATAGTAGAAAAAATGCTTTGGTTTTCAACTTACAATGTGGTTTTGATTAGAAAATTTAATTTAATTTATACTTTAGAGAGGTCAAAATTCTTTATAGCCTTGTAAGTACTTTTCAAAATAATCAGGAAAAACAAAAAAACGGGAATCCGTTTTTGGAAAAATCAATTTTTTTTTTGTTATAATTTAATAACTAATAACCATAAATATCTAATATTTTAAATTTAGTATTAAAATTATAAAACTAAAAATATTAGTTGTCTAAAAAACTATCCTAGAATAATTCATCATTGTTTATTTCCGCGATAGTGCGATACAAAAATTATATGTTTATCATAATTCATAACCGTAATGAAGACGAGGTTATTTTCATTCACAAAAACGATTGTATGTCCTAGTAGAACAAAAAAAAACAGTGATTCAGAAAATATAAAATAGATACTTCTTAGTTCTTATATTTAAAAACTGTATGTTTTTAAAAGAAAAAAATGTATTGAAATCTGTGATTAATGTTTACTTTTAAAAGTATAAGTCTTTCAAATTTCAATCACTATTTTATAAGTATTATTATTATTATTTATTATATTTTATTATTTGTCATAATTTTAGATTCTATTAAGAGAAGTGTTAAATTAACACTGTTAATAATTATATTGTTTTACGAGATTCCTAATACATTTTTTTTAACTTTAAAAATATATATTTTTTAAAAGTGTTTTGAATTTCAAATTTTTATGATTAGTTATTTTCTATGTATGATACAATTTAATTTTTTTTACTACTTACAGGCTAACAGAAAATTTGTCGATTTTGACATGAAATGTAAAACATTTTAGATAGTTTTATGCTATTTATATTTTATAGATATTTAAAATATTTTAATATGAATTAATTAATAGGTACATAATTTTAGGTAATATATTACTTTTTTATAGCTTTATTTATATACCACGAACCTATTCACACAGTTGATCGGTATAAGCTGGTTATATTGACTTAAAATATATGATATAATATTTTAATTTAAGTTTTTTTTTTAATTGTATTATAGATAAAATTGAGTGTATCAATATAATGAAATGTTGTGTGTGAACAGTGGCGTACTTTTTTTGGGGGAGGGGATGTCTACGGTGTCTGGACACCCCCAAACCAAAAAAAAAAATTCAATATTTAATGTCGATAAATTTTGAAGGGAATTCGGCAAACAATAATATGTGATTCGTTATGAACTAATCTAATATTATATAGTCATAAACTAATTTTAAATTAGTTCATAACGAATCACATATAATTGTTTGGAAAATTCCCTTCAAAATTTATCGACATTAAATATTGAATTTTTTTTTTTTATATAAATAAGTTATAAACTAATTAGGAAGGAAAATCAATTTAGTTTTAAATAATGTACTTATTATCTTATTATATTTTTAATTATTTATAAAATTGTTAGTCTTATATAGCATCATTAGTATCGAATTTAACAAACAAAATACATAGTAATAATTATGTTTACGGTAGGTATTTTATACTTGTATGATTTAATTACTACTTTTAATTAAATAAATAAAAATGTTTCATTACAATATTTGATGAGTATATTATGAGCTTTGTGGTAGTAGATGTAAAACAGGAATATTGCAACCATTTAACAAATAAGTATATACCTATATTATCTGGACACCCCTCAAAAAACATACAAAATACGCCACTGTGTGTTAAGAGTCTACTCTCTTTTTGTCCTTAAAAGTTGAAGCCTTTTGGGCTTAAGCTTAAGCTAATAGCCCTATGTACTCGTATTAAAGGACCTGATTTACAGTTCTTTATTACAATGACGTGTTAAGTACAAAATAATTGGGTAGGCTCGTTTTGCTCTGTAGTATGTACAGAAGCATATTTACAATTTTAGCATCCTAGATGCAAAAATATATTGGCGTCCTTTTTTCCGCTTAAAAAAACTGAATCCTAAAAATTTAACTTTTGCTATTTATTAGTTTTTATGCATTTTTAACTAGAAAATAGTTTGAAATTGTTTACGATGTTTACGAATTTCGTCAAAATTCTAACTTTAAATGCATAGTATAAAAAAAATATAAACCTGTGTCCTGTGCCTATGCATTTTTTATATTTTCATAGGAATATAAAAATATCTTTTGTGGGATCTTGTTTTAAATTTTCAAGCATAACTACCCAGCAGATAATTTAAAAAAAATTATCGTATAATGAAGATGATTATATAAACATTTAGTGAAAATTTCAAGTATTTGTAGTTTTTGAGTTACCTAAAAAAAAAAAATCCATTTGCATGAAAAATTTTGGTTTTTTTTTTTCATTTTTTGTTTGTATTTGAGTATTTCCAAATTATAAAAATAAGTATTTGAAATTTTTTAAGTTTGACCTCTGAAATGTATAAACTAGTTAGTAGACCCAAATTAATATCCAAAACCACCTTCATTTTTGAAAATAGTAACATATTATCGACAACTTATCGTATACTCATAAAAAAAAAAACTATTATTCTAATAAATTATTTATATAACTCAGCGTTATTATTTTAATATATCCTCATAAAATATAACATAACTTATAAGAAAAAAAATTAATAAAACTTAATTAACTACAAAATAAAATTGGTAAATATTTCTTTGTATCAATGTTTATTTTATTATGCGTGTAGTCTTTATGTTTATGTTCTTTAATCTGTAAGTGTAATACTTAGCAAATATACATTCAATATTAATGGTTTAATTTTTTAGTTTTAAATTTTAATATTACAATGATTGACCAATTATCAAATCTATAAAAAGATAACTATAACATAAGATTTTTAATAATTTAAAAATGTTGAGAGCACACATTTAAAGGTAACAATTAACAACTAACAATATAATTTTTCTTAAAGATTGGTTCAGTATTTTAATTGTATGGAAACCACTAACTAAGATATATTATATCTTAATCTGTGACGGAAACAGAAATATTGTTATCTTTAAAATTGATAATAGGTCAATACACTGTGACAGAATAAAATACTGTAAAGTTATTTGATTACAAACCAAAAAAACTAAACATAAATTGCTGCAAATATTTTTATATTACCTACTTGCAAGTTAAGACAACAAAGCAATGCGGTGTTCTGATAATTAATAGTTACTAATATAATTGTGCATTGAAATAAAATGTATCAAATTTAAATCAAATTCACAACTTAGAATATTAAATAATAGTTGATACCCAATGCTTATATATATATATATATATATAAATATATTGACAAATTAAACAATGTATTTAATGATATTTTTATAAATATACTAGCAGATTCAGTTTTCAAAACATAATCTTTAATTATATTACACATTGCGATTTATTATTTTTTTTATATTATAGAATTTTAAGGCTTATCTAGGGCCCTAGATAATATTTTTACTTTTGAAATTAATATTGAATTAATAATTATAATTATTACAATTATTATCTAATATTAAAAATTATAGTAATATAGAAGATTATTCTGAACATAACTATATAGTATGTTATGAGTTAGTAAAATGGATATAATACATGTGGATAAGAAGTCCTCTTTATACATTTTATTAGACAATTTGAAATACTGCAATAAGTTTAATTTATATTGAAATTTATTACTGTTTTAAAACAAATTTCTTGAAAATATAGTCAGTCTTAAGATTACCAAGCTAACTAGGCAAACAAAAATACATATATTAGTTAATTTTTTATTAATTTTTGTTTTAATTATTTAAAAACATTCAAATTAAATTAGTATTTACACAGTATTAGTATATAAATACAATTTATAATACATTGTTTAATTTCATTATCAAATCAAAATTACAATTTGAATGTGTTTTATTTGAGCAATTTTTTCGATATTTTTAGGAGTAGCAAACTCCTAACTCATATAATAAATAATTATTCAAAATAATTACGGCATCAAATAATAAGACAACTAATCTTATATGGTATTTAGTGTTTTCGTTTGGAATGTTCTTACATTTTATTATTTATATACTTTTTTTGTATATTTTGATGTTATAACAATAAGTACTTATACAATTATACATTTTCACAATTTAAAATAAATAATTTTTGATTACAATTTCAAAGTTCATTAGATATTATTTGTTTCATAATTGTAGCATAAAATACTTCAATTTTCTTTACATTTTGTATATCTGAGGTTTTAAACTGCAAGCACTAAAACACGAATACATTATTATTAAATGTTATAGTTAAATTAATGATGGTATATTGTAATATATATTATGATGGTGTACATATAATCTATCTAACACAAAGGGTATAATTTATTCTACAGAATTAAAAAATACAGAGTAATTTTTTCAGGGTTAGTAGAAATATATGTATCAAAAAAAACATTTTAAAAATAAGGCAATTTAATTTGACCATCAAGTATATATTATAATAAATATAAACATCATAATGTATATTTTAATAATATAATATAAAACAATTTAGTTATTTACCGAAATATCATCAGTTACTTTTAATTGCACAGTTGATTCACTATGACAATACTTCATAGTACATCTGACCTAGAATAAAAATATTTTTGGCATTCAATTTTTACAACAAAAATTATTGTTGCTAATATGATTAATTAACATTAATTATGCAACTAATTTAATTAAATTAAATAATTATTTTATTTTATTCATTTCTTAGTAGATATATTAATTTTATGTTTTATTTAACAGGTAGGTATTTATTAGAAATATAATACTCCAATTCACTAAAACAATTTAATTATTGTTTTTATCCATTTCTTTTATGAAAAATATTAGGTAATTTGGTACCTTTGACTTTTTTCAATACCAAAAATTTAAAATTTGTTATAACTATAGTAAGCAAGTTTGATTTTAACTAAAAAATGATTATATTGTTTTGATTAAAATTTAAAATTTGATTTTGTTGCTTAAACTATTAACAAATTATAGAATAAGCCATACAAAAATAGATATTCAAGCAATAGAAAATTACATTATTTTATAATTGGTTTGTTACTGTGGTGCTACATTTTTAACTTTCTAATATTAGTCCGCTATTTTATATTTCTAATGTTTTACTTACACAGATATACAGGTGTTTAAGCAATTTTTTTTTTTGTAACAGTAATACATGTGTTTCTTATTTTTACAAATGTTTAAGTAATTTGATTTATACTATTCTTTTGCAAAACTAAAATGCATAGTAATTTATAGACTAATTATAATTATTGAATAGTTTTGTGTGATTTTATTTTAGTGTTAAGTTTAAAGTATTGTACGTGAAAACGTTAATAAAATGATAATAATTAATTTTTGTAAAAAATTGTAACAGATTTGAGATTGTGGATTTTATTATGAAAAGTTAAAAAATATATATATAATTTAATGCATATTCGTTTTTTTATTAGATGCACTTAATAAATGATTTCATAAGGTAGGTATGTATCATTTAAGGAATAGAACATACTACATACTTCTAACTTCAATGGTGAAACACAGAACATAATAGCCTAAAAACAACTGCCTAACATAGAAAACAAATCTTAATATTATCTGAATACATTTAAAAAATGTTACGATAAATGAAAAATTTAAATAAAAGTAAATTAAGGTATACAAATTTATTTGTACATATTTTCACTGTAAGACGTGCGATTCACACGATTAAAATTATTGTCTTAACAAGATAATAAAACGTCAATCACCCTGGTCGGATCTTTGAGGAGCAGGTTGTACGAAGCGGTTTCAAATTCTTTCCACGTCTTTAAATACATGTTGACGTTCGGATAGTCGCTTTGCTATAAAAGGTCGCCGAAAGAGAAATACGGAACGGTCAGAACGGTCAACCGATGAGAATTCACATTGGCGTCGTAATTCTTTTCTGGAGTGGGTCCACGACGGTGAACGCAAAAGAACGAGTACGACAAACACTACGGATTAAACACAAACCGGTACCTACATTGACGCTTGTCGCTCGTCGACGTCGTGGTGTGGACAGACGGTGACGTCGGTATTCCTTGTGAATTGATAACGTTTGTGATAAGTTGATAAAAGGCGTGGGACAGTTTGCAGGGGACACACAGTCGTCGCGATAAACAACTTGGCACGCATGTATACCGGTACGGCGGTAAAATAAAATTACATACCAGCTACCTAACGTATAAGCATAATATACAATTTAATTGGCATCGATTTATCAAAATAATTATATAACTTCATTTAATATTTATAGTCTTTCAGATTTGTCTTTATAGGACATAGGTAAAAATGTATTTTAGTTCAGTGGATAAGTAGGTAAGTAAAAAGTTTAAATTTAAATTTTATTAATATTCTGTATTTATTAGTTGGCAGGTACTTACCACTTCGGTTTTATATTTTTCAATTATAAAAATTTCAGGTGATTTCCAATTAATTGTTTCAAAATAATGTAATAAAAACATCGTTTAATACGAAAGTATTATATATTTCCTAAATAACATGACGTCCAAATTCATTGTTTCCAAATAAAGTAGATTTAAAATGTATAGATTTGAAATTATGTCAGTTCTACATTTATCAATTCCGTGTACTTAATCTCTATTATTAATTTATTGTTCCTTGGTTAGGTTTAACTTAGCTTTACTTTATCATGCAACGATGCAACCAACTATCCTCGTGTTGTAACTTGTAAGATGTAAGGTATAGATATAGGCATATAGATATATCATGTGAGTATGTGACATGTTGTAATAAGGCAGACATGCGATATGCTTAAGATTTCTATCAATTCTATTATCTGCAGCATATTGTATTGAGTATTTGAATGTAAATAGGTATCTACTATCTAATTTAAAATAAATTTGTTTTTGTACAGATGTAAAAATAAAACTAGGAAGTTAGATTGTACCTATCTTTTTCAATTGATCTTATTTGATAGGTAACTATTTATGTGTTTTTCATATTTTTCAAAATACTTATCTACTTACCTACTAATTAAAGTTCTGTTGAAATTGTTGTACAATGTACATAGACTTCAACAATTGATCATTTAGTAAACGAGAAATTTGTCAAAAAAATACTATGATAAGGAATACCAAGAAAAAAGTATATTAATTCAATTTTGAAAAATAATATATTAATATATATGTATACCTATATAAAAAGGTAAAGGTACCGCTTTATTGTAAGGTACATCGTACATTATATGTCGAATGATTCACTATAGTCAATAGTTTTGGGAGTGTTAAATTTGAATTTAATAATATATCATTAAAAACAAAAAACGATTGTTAGCGGAGATGGTCAGTCAAATATCTGCCTTAATCACTCAGTATATTTCATGATATTATTGCTTATAACAATTAATTAATACATTGATATCATTCATTTTTAAAATAGTTAATTTTATTCTAATTTGAACCTCTTCAAGTGCCTATAAACAATAATTGTGTTTGAACATTTTTTAGATTTTCTAGTACAAAATATTTATGAGAAATATTATACCTATTAAATTTTCAAACTTCAACTAGAAATATTTTATTATTTTTTTTATTTTTACTACAAAATACTTGTAATTTTCGTGATTTTGACAAATGTAAAAATTTTAACTTTAAATACACATAAAAAAAATTAACGGAAATATATTTTTAATAATTTTTACAGATATATGAACAAAATTGTTGGGTCTATTATCACGATTATAAAGAACAGGTTATGCGTCAGAAGGAATATTTTCGGTCAGATTTTGTTACAGTGGTGTAGTTCTTCAAACTGCCGAGCGCCGTTAGTTATCCGTGTTACATATTAACATTTTCCTATACAAACCATGTAAAACTAATTTTTTAATTAATTAATTAATTAACATTTTGTTTTAATGTTAGTAATTACAATAATATAATAATATTACATATTCATAGGAAATGCATAGACCTGCATTTTGGGTGCTATAGCCTACTGTATTTTTAGACCTTCTTTTTTTTATTTCGGCCCTACGCCCCTATTAACAATGTCTACAAACTTCGATAATATTAAATTATTTTTCATCAAACTAATTGAATTATTTTATTTTAATTTAAAAGGTATTAATCTTTTAGATATTAATTATAAAATATTTTTTTAAGAGATAGGCAATGATATTTTAAAAATATTTTGACAAATTTTAAATTATTTAATATTTTTGTTTATTTTTTTTTCACGCGGTTCATGTTTGAATAATTATTGTTTGAATGTAACCTGATTTAACATAACCTAACCATTGATAATTGGATAATTCTGAAATGAACATTATAATATGGTTTGTCAGACGTATGACAATAATATTCAGTGGCGTGCCCAAGGGGGGGGTTAGGGGTTATATTCCCACCATTGACTTTTTTTGTTGACTTCAACTTATTAGATACTACTCTATTATCAGTAATAAGTTATTGCTTAATAAGTTATTCTAATTATAGAACAATACTCAATATATATGTTTCTTTTGCGACTTCTGATAATTGGTTTTGTAGGTAATGTCCACGAATCATCTCATGATGAGATAAATGGTGGTATTTTTATTTTGCATATTTTTGCATATTTTGGATAAAATGCATATTATTGCATATATTGAATAAAATGAATATTATTGCATATTTCGATTATAAAAATGAGAAAAATGCATGTTTTATAAAGTATTTCGTAAAACTTGGTTTGTTTGTCAAAATTACATTTTATTTATATAAATACAAACCTATGATACAATATAGGTATGCGATAAAAGATTGAATAGTTTGACGGAGAAAAATAAACACAGTTAATAAAATTAAGTAAGTCAATATACAATACAAGATGGTCGTAGCATGTAACACACGTGAATTCATGATGAATGTAAATTATAAATTTAATTTATGAATTTTTTATTTCTCGATTACATTATATTAAGACAAAAGCTAATCACTGATATATTTCAATAATTAATATTTTTGAGTTTATCTTATAAAAATTTAAATGCATATTTTGGTAAATAAAATGCATATTTTCCATTTTTTTATTGCATATAAATCCTAGCCCTGCTTATAACATATATATAACATATATTCCCCCATTGAAAATTTCTGGGCACGCTACTGATAATATTAATATATTATACGATTCATCTTCACCTTCACGAATTCACAATAGAATATAGATAAATATAGATGTAGCACGATTATAAAGAAGTTTTTTATAATTGTGAGATGTAGATGATTTTTTACAATTATTTTAGAGCACGGTTAACTAGCAGTGCCTACCTAGTGGTAAAGAGCCCAACTATATCACTGTAACAATTTCTGACCACGGTTGTGCCATACAAATCCACTACCGACGCATAATCTGTTCTTTATAATCGTGCTCTATTATATCTATCTTTTATTCTTTTGTAAAAAAAAGTCTATAGTAAAAATTGTTAAAATACTAGTACCTACTGTTTTGTATAAAGCTGTTTTGATACTTTGATAGAACTGGTTATGTTAGTGCGAAATTTATAAATTTACTTGGGTATACATTTAGTTTTTCATTATCTGTGATAGTGTGATATATATTAAAACGTCTACACCAGGCATGTCAAACACGCGGCCCTTGGCTCATTTTTTTGTGGCCTGCGGCTGCCAATATTTATGGACAAATCAAAAATAATGGTAAAATATTAATGTCGTGTACAACTATCTTAGATTCTTAGAGAACTGTTAAATGTTAATGTTAATTTCTTTTAAGCTTTTTTAATTTAGCAGTATGCCCGTACCTAGTGTACCTGCTGTGTTTATAAACGTAATGAATAAAACTGAAAAATTTGTATAAAATATATTTATTTTTTTTGATAAATTTTTATGTGCGGTCCACACAGTAAACTATTCAACATGTTTGGCACATTTTATACTTTGAGATTAACATGCCTGATCTACATCATTATCCTAAAAAAACCAACTCAGTATTTACAATAATTATGATATACTCATATTTATTATATACCTATCTGCTATCTAAGTATTTTTTATCTATATATTCTATACATATAGGTAATTAATTTAAAATTTATTAATTTTTATTATTATATTATTGTTTATTAATTTATTATTACCAAGATTTTTGTTTATTTTGACATCTAATTTTTGTTTTGTTATGAAAATAATTTTTAATTTTAGGATAAGTTTCCATATTGTATAATTTTGGTGGCAACTATAAAATACGCAAATACGGTATACAGTCAAATGTCAATATTAGATAAAAAAAATCCTTAATACTTCCACAACTTTGAATCCATTTTACGGAGGAAAACTTCACTTTTTAAACTAATTAATTCTGGTTCGGTTTTATATGTTTTTAAAAATACATTTATTAGTACATAGGTATATCTACTACCTAGTGATGAACGATATGGTAACACTGTATATATATATATATATATATATATAGTAAATAGTATAGGTATTATTTATAGTTATTATATTCATCAGCCACTAGAAGAAAGAAAATTAGTAATAACTATATTTTACGTGGTAAGCATTTTGTAATATTTGTAACTAAATATATTCTATTACTCTTATATTGTATATTATTGAATGGAACCCAATCTATTTTGAATAGCCTACAATTTCCTAAAATATTATAAACTAAGACATTAACACAGTAACACTTATAGTAAATAATAATATTAATATATCCTGCACTATATAGGTATCCACAGCCAGTCCTTAATATCTTAAATTTCTACGAACGTTCACAGCAATAGAATAATTTATTCCAACTATCAAATGATTAATTATTTTGGCTCCAATATTTTATTAATTCAAACAAATAAGTAATAACGGCTTACACTAAAGCTCCTATACATGCATTTCTTGGTATGTTAGTAAATTATTATTCCACTAGTTACGTAAATTATATCGACTGGTCGACTGGATCTGGTCGTATCATTCCATTTTAATGAAACATTGAATAACAAGTGATCGTATTCAGATTAAGAATCAAATAATTTAATAATATATTCAATTCAACTAAGTTAGTTGTTTAAATGTTTTAAATATCAATATAATTTAGTTGAACATTTTTAGAATATTATTTTATTTTATTTATAAGACTAAGATTTGTTATATATACCTACCAACGTCTAATAAATTAAAATTTTTAAAGCAATACATGAAAAATTATATTATAGAATCACATAACCAATCCCAACAAGCAATTTTTTTTTATGTAACTGTTAAGAATTATAATTTACTGATGTTTAATGATTAACTCATAGTTTGTATTACTTATATAATATTTTCTGCGACTACTGCTTCCAATCGAGTTTCTGAATTTATTATTTCTCTATTTAATTGTTATCATTTAGTTATTTTGTTTTGATTTTACTAATTCGAGTACCTTCTTGAGTAATCTAATTGTAGATGATTGCATTCACAATTTTGAAGAATAATAATATTCAAGTAAATATACTAAAATTTTAATGCCTGCATAAATTAAATAAACATTTTTAATTATTTGCTCTTTATTTATGAATGCGGATAGGTACTCTGTACCTATAGCTAATTATGGATAATTTTTACTTTAGATTAATTTTCAGAAAGAAAAAGATAATTACTATAAGTGACTAATAATGAAGATAAGATAATGATTTCTTGAAAAAATACAAGTGTCAAGAAGTGTACTTCAGTTTAGACTTTTTAATGTGTACATTTTACGTAAATCTCAATATTTTTTTCGTTTTATGTTTTTAGTTAGTATTAAAATCAACTGTAACTTAAACAAACTGTTTATATTTAAATAAAAATAACTTTTTATTCTTGAATTTGAAATGTTTAACTGGAGGACAAAAAAGCCATCTCAAAATGTACAGTACAAATACTCCGGTAAGAAAATATTTTTTACTATCATATACTTTTTATTCAGCACATACAAAAATTACACACATCATACATTATGTACATAATTATTTTATATAATATAATGTAGAGGTACTATATGTATTAGTCTTTAGCCCTTAGGTTTATGATATTTAAAATTTAAATAAATATTTAGACTATGAACAATGGTGTAAATTGTTTCTATAAGTATTTTGCGTAGTTATTCTAGACCAACATATGAGTTATACTACCTATAGTTTTTAAACAATTTAATTTTTTAATTAACTATAGATAATAAATACCATAAAATAGCCGTTAACTACATAAAGCATAATACATTCGAAATATATTCAAAACCCCCCGCAAAAAAAAAAAAATTCATACACTATTTGCGCCTATGAGGCTACTAAGCTAACTAGATTAAGGACTCAATTAAAAACAACGGGGTGTTGTAGATAATCGTTCTGCTGTATTGAGTGACGAGTATTTGAGTATAAGTCACTGTAATGAATGTGTTAAAATTTAAATTAATGATAAATAATTACATATGGAAAACGATTACGATGATCGAAAACATTTTGTCAGCCTACAAAATTAAGTATATGTATTTTTATGATACATTTTATTGCTATTATGTATATGTAGGTTAAATTATTTTTTAGATAAATTAAGAAAAATTGATAATTAAAGTTGTAACAAAATGTTTCAAATTTAAACGATTAATATTTGTAGAGTAATAATTTATTGTAAAATGTTAAAAATTATTATTATACGTTTGAATTTACAGTACCGTCAATCACTAAAAAATAATTTATTAGCGCTACTTTTTTTTCCAAATAAAAATGTATGAGAATTCTTGTAATAAATTTTTAAACCTTAGGAGCTAAAATAAAAATATCATGCATTTTTTAATTACATAATAATTTACAAATTTTCGTATTATTGATGAATTTTGTATAAATTTGAACTTTTAACGATTAAAAAAAATTGTAACCATGACGTATTCCTAATATTTTTTAATTAGGGTATGAGTAATTGATGAGGAATCTTATATTAAATGTTCAAGCTTTTTAATTCAACAACAAAATTATTATATATCAATATAAATTTAAAAATCAAAAATTGTAAATAACACAAATACCAAAATATTTTGAATAATATCAAATCTAAAAAATTCTAATATAAAAATATAAATATTTAGTTATAAATATTAAAATCTCTACAGTTATTTATTTTCTAATTATTACAAAAAATCAAAATTTATTTTGTCAAAAACTGGTTTTGATTTGAATGAAAATTCTTATTTTCCCCTATTTATTTTTTATTTTTTCTGATTATATTGAAAAATAATGAGAATTAAATTACCAACTACCTGCATGCAATTCGCTTCAAGAAACTGATCTTAAAGTTGGTTGAAGATTGAAGCATTTTTTACCACTAAAATAGATAATGACAGATAAGAATAAAAATATTATTTTAAAATCAAAAAGTTCCGAGAAAAGCACAAATATCTAAAATTATAATTATAACTAAACAGTTAGTATACAATGAAAGATGAAATTCACGACAAAATGAATGTTTTATTTTTATGTTTAATACATCGAGACATCGTTACCATTTTTGAATATTTGATATTGTTTTCAGTGTTGTAATGTAGGCATATAGATATAGATACTTATTAGGCATGTACTTATAATGTTTATTTTGATCTTAAATAATACTATTATTATTATGAATTATTTAAATTTGTCTGGATTACAATGTTCAAGTGACTTTTAAAATATTAGATAGGTACATGCCCGTACACATGATTATTTGAGTCTGCGTCTGGCATGTGGTTGTGCAAAGTACAATACTGTATATCTATTGTTTATGTAAATATTTAATATAATCATCTATGCGACTATGCATACGCATCATTTGTAATTAAATATGGATAAAGTCCTATTGTAATATATATATGTCAGGATATCCTATTTGTGTTTTATGGAGATATCTATTATGTGCTTGAGTATTTTCATTTATGCAAATTAATATTACTTTTTCGTATTTGAGTACTTCATTATTAGACTTAATAAATAGAAAAATAGTTTAATTATAAAAATATACTTAGACAAGTTTGAATTTGATTAACTATAAAAACTTATTATAAATAAGTCAGTAATTGATATTGTAAAATCTAAGAAAAATAACTTTTTTTTTTGTAAACTTTATAACTTTTATTTTTAAATAACCTTTTAGTACTTATATAATTTTTACATTCTTTCAAAATAAAACGGTTAGGTCGTATATATTAAATTTTTGAGTAGATTGATTAAAAAATAATTATGTTATAAAATTGTCTTATTTTAACTTATTATTATTCTTGTAAATTCCTTGTGTAAAACTAATAATGTCATGTCATGTGATAGAAATGATAGAATGAATACAGTATAAATATATATTATTGTATTGATATAAATGTTCTAGCGGGATACAAATAATAGACTATAATAGTTAGTTGGGGCTTTATTAACATCTTGCCTATAACCACTGACTAATGCCCATAACTAACCATGATTTTGAGTTAAAAATAATTTTACGCCCTATGTATTACCGCTAAGCACATTTTTAAAATATGTACTCCTTATTGCAAGATTTTTGATTATAATATTCTGCTGGTGAAGTGATGAACAATATATTATGATATAAATAATATAAATTTTATAATATATAAATTTACACAAATATATGTCGTAGGCCAAATGGAAAATTAGTTTTATTGCAAAAAGACTAGGCTCTTTGCATTAGGGTAGCCCGTTTGTGAACTACTTATTATTTTTCCAAACAGCCTGCTGTTTTTCAGGCTCATTGCATACAGACTAACAGCAGTTAGGCCTTTTAAAAACTACAATCATTTTATGGTAAAAACCGTTTTAATTATTTTATTTTTAGTGTTATTGATAATAACACAGTACAATAAATGTAAAATGTAACATTATTATTCATTATCTACTTATTACTTATTAATTTTGTACAGTTGTTGACTATTGAATTACTAGTTTTATTATATATTATTAACAAAAAAAAAAAGAAAAAAAAATATGTATTATTATTATTTGGACGGACGTTGGGAGAAATGTGTCAAGTCAAAAATGCTGATTTTTCAGAAGAAAAAACGTTTCTATTCATTAATTTTTGTTTTTAATTTCTCGGAATAGTTATTTATATCTCATAGACATACTAATTTTCAGATTATCATTTAACTTTAAATCTTAAATCATTTTAACTTTTGTAGTGACTTGACATTAATGACATAAACAATATCTGACTTGATACCTTTTGCACATGTTTCTTAGCTGTAATAACACCCACTAATTTGGTTTTATAAAATTCAGAGCTATCAGCGACAGCTATCATACTATGTTGATCAATACATACTATTTTTTCAAACTAGTTAAGTACCTAGTATCTACTTGGTTTATTAACAAATTTGAAAAGAATAGTTTTATAAAATAAACCTATGCAAGAAAATCAATAAATAAATCTATAATAAATTAAAATCTGTAACTATTTCAATATTTTAGTAATGGAGGTAGGAGGTATTATAATAATAGTATAATACGTCAAAAATTATTATAACTTATTAATATTCTGATTCGTTTATACATTTCATATATATTACCTACAATTTTATTTATATATACGTAAACAAAATAAATGCTTTGTATTTGGTCTTAAAAAGTTGTCATTATTATGTGCGAGTTTTCCAACTTTGACAAGCTCCTATGTCACCCTGGCCCGGATTTACCCGTTTGTGGCCCTGCAGGGGCCTATTTTTTAATGGGCCCCCAAGCAAAGTTATTTTTTATAAAATTAATAATTTTTTCTAAAACAATTTTTTTAATTATAACCAAAGTAAAAAGTTGATAAAAATAAAACAACAGTTTCTTTAATTTATTAGTTTTCATCTATCTTATATATTAATACAATAAGTTATATTTTTAATATAATTAAAATCATTTTTTTCTTGCTTTTAGAAAAACTAATTTCTGGATAGTCTCATCAAAGTTAATAGATTCAAAAATATATTTTCTGATAATAATACAATTAGAGAATTAAAATTTTCTTTTGTTGAAGTAGTTCTATACCTATTTTTTTTATACGTACCAGTATAGGAAACTTCCTTATATCTATAAATCGATGTACATAATTTTTTAGGACATAAAAAAGCATATTTTCTATAAAATTATATATTTTAGTAATATATTGTCAAATTTAGGATTAATTTAAATATTTTATAATTTCTATAAATTGTTACTTTTATTTGTTTTTTCAGTGTTTAATATATTTTTATGGTAAATCATATTTTACCAAAAACAAATATTTATGCATTCAAAACTCAAAAGATTATTTTGATAAAATTATAAAGCATTAAAACTTCTTATTTTGAAGATTTTAAGTGCATATAAAATTATAAAAATGGCCTAGTTATAACTTATAATATCTTATAACATTTATCATTTTATCAATTATAATCTCAGGTATTAATAATAAATTACACTCAAATAATAAAGTCGAAGTTTGATAATTCGATTATATAGGTCTTAACATCCTATATTATAGGATATAAAAAAAATTAATAATATAATTTTTAATTCGTAAAAGTTGTTTTATCAATTAGGCAGTATGTAAGATTATGTTCCTTTTCTTTGTAAGTCCCTATTTGGGCATGGACCAATTGCGCTAACATACAAATTTTGTTTAGGGTCACTATATCAATTGCGTTCCTTATATTTTAGGATAAGTATACCGTATACCAATATCCGGACACCATTCATAAAAAAAAAAAATTCAAATAATTTAATATAAATTATAAATTTACCAATTACTATGTAAGTCAATTCACCTCATCGAGGGGGGATTGCTCCCTCCATAAGGACGCACCTGCCTACAACCTACAAACTAACGGTAACCAAAGCAATTAAAACTTGACTATTGTACAAATATATTTTACTTTATTTCACCCTTATATCTTCATTTTTAAAATAAATATAAATTTTTTAAATCGAATGAAGACCTTTAATACACTCTATATCAATTAAAATATCGCATAAATATTTTATCTTACACCAAATGTTTGTTTTGTAGATTGTCACGGAGATCAAGAAAATAGACAAAAGTGTTTCAGAGTCATACGATTTAATGACAAAGAACAATTTAAAAAAAAATCAAATCGAGTCGTGACTACTCAATACGGAATTTTATCATTTTTTCCACTTTTTATCACTGAACAATTAATAAAGTTCACCAACCAATATTTTTTATTTATATCTATACTACAGGTTAGTATGTAATAGATAATTTACGACTATTTAAGAATAACTTAATAATACTGTACTATTGTAGCGTTGTATAATGTATTAATGCCTATAATAAATTAACTACACTAATGTAATATAGTAGATATTATATACTATATTAATATTTAATTGAATTACAATTATATAGGTATCTGAAAATAACTCTTAAACTTTCCATCAGCATAATGGGATATCTAATAATATATAATATGCGTTATTACACTTCTTTAAAGTTTATAAAAAGATATATTAATATTTTTAAAAGTTTTTTCTAATAACATGTTCTCCTTCTATTTCCACACACTGTAATAATATTATATTTTTATAATAGTCTAACCCTTAGCATAAAATCAATAGTAATACCTACCAGCTACTACTCTAAATTATAATACCTATAACACTAATTTTACATAATTGATAGCCTGTATTCTATATGTATACTATATTACTGTATATTTATATTAAAGAATAATTAATGGAAATATTTAATATGTATCATACTAGTTATATAAAATTAAAGATACTAGATATTTTTAATTTTTTAAAGTTTTGAAAAAAAACTGACGGTTAATATTAATTTAAACATAGGTACCTATATTATTAGTTATTACCTACCTATTTATATATTATAAATGTATATTTTTTAGCAAATACCTGATGCATCTCCAGTGGGCCGATTTACAACTATATTACCTTTGACAATTAAGTTTGGATTCTCGGCTATAAAATCAATTATTAAAGACCTAGTAATTATACTTATACTATTTCTTTTATATATAAATTGTAGCACACTCTTCATAATATGAATTTTCATTTTTATTATTTGGTGGCTTATTGCACAAATTCTTGATATTTGTTACATCTTAGGTACCTATCAGATATATTTTTAAGTTGCATTATTTATAAGTTGCAAAAATTGTATATTAAATATTAATTCTATTAATTATAATAGCATTGCAGAATTAAGAAACAGTATAATATAGGTATAAGGTAGACTACTACCTAGTACATATTAGTAATCACTAATTTGTTAAAAAAAAAAATGATGACTAACACCTTCTTTAAAATTAGCCAATTTTTCATTTAAAATTCTAAATGAAGTGATGTATGAGTACTGTGTAGTGAGCTTTTGTGAAAAATGTTCAGTAAATTTATTTTATATTATCATTTTGTGGACATAAGTTTCAGGATAATTTTTTTTTTTAAGTTCATTATTGACACTTGAAATGTTCTAGTTTGTATTTATTAAGTATTTTCTTTTATATATATATAGATAACATTTTTATTAGTAAGCCAAAAACGTGAAAAAAAGGTCCTGAAAAAGCATTTCTTAAAATTTATTCTTACAGGTAGACTGATACCTAATATCAATGTGAGAACCTCAGTTTTTTTATTTTCGATTATATTTTATTTATCAATCTTATCTGCATACTGCATATTTGTGTTCTAAAATCTTTAGTGACTCAAATACTTGTTGTGTATTATTTTAATATTAAGGACTTGTACTTATATTTTCTTAAATTTCTTTTAAAATGTTGTTTTAAATTAAAGTTTTTAAGAGGACGTTATACCCGCATGTGTTGTCTCTATCTTACTAAGATCTAGTGCATTTATCTCATAGGCTTTTATTGATATCTTAATTTTTAAGTGAGTTATGGTTATGTAAAATATTAAAACTTTAAAATGCTCGTAACTAGCTTGAAAATTAAAATACCAATAATAACCTATAAGATGCCTTAGATAATATTATTACCTTTAAGTTTGATAATAGGTAAATTTACTCTAATATTAAAGCTAACATCACAAAATGTGTTCAACTGAACGAAAATTTGCTATAATCTATATTAATAAAACAGAGACAACACATGCGGGTATAACGTCCTCTTAAAAAAAGAATTTTATGATAAAAAGTGTGTACCTATTCAAAACAGAAAATTAATGATTTTGACTCTAAAAAGATTTATAGATAAAATCCGCACACTTTATTGGTTTTGGCGTAGTAAAATAAAACCGCACAGATCAGATATAGCCATGTAGGTAATTAAGAAAGTTAAAAATTTTCCAACAAGTATAGAAAAGATGCTAAATTTTATTTTGAATTGCATTATTTTAACCATCTAAAATGGCTTTTGTTTACAAATAAAACAAAATGTTTACTGTAACATGTAAACAAATATTGAATTATTTTGTAATTATTGTTATGAGTACCTAGATAATATATGTATTTAGTAATATATTTTAAAATGTATTATATTTAAAAATAATAAATAATACATTTGTCTGCAACTCGTACAGTTGCAGTAAATGTGCAGTTTTTGGATACAACGATCTTAAAAAAGTGTGCGGTTTTGTCCTGTATTTTTATCTAAAATGCATGTGTGGATTTTAGATTCAACGATGAATAACAAGTAAATAACTAATTTAATGAAATCTGATCTATAAAATATATTAAATCACGATTGGTACAAATACTATCTTAATAATTGTGTAAATGTTTAATAGATTAATCATATTAAAGATTATAAAGTTAATCATAAATATGTGGAAGTGTTAAGAAATGGTATTTTAGTTCAAGAAAGATGGAGTGAAATCGGTATAGGAGATATTATTAAAGTTAAAAATAATAATATCTTTCCAGCAGATCTAGTACTACTTTCCTCCAGGTATTTAAACGATTTCAGTAATTTATTTATTTTCTATAACTAGATAATTTTTAGCGAACTGTATGAACTTGTCACATAGAAACTACGCGTTTAGATGGTGAAGAAAATTTAAAAATCAGACAATGTGTTAAAGAAACATCTCATTGTAAAGAATTAAAAGATTTGATTGGTTTAAATGGAATAATTGAATGTGAATTGCCAAATAAGTTACTTTATAATTTTTTAGGAAGACTGACAATTATGAATAAAAAGTGAGACATATTTATAATTTTTACGAAACTACATGTTATGCATTAAAATTGAATACATCTACTTTTATAGTCCTATACCTTTAGATAATAAACAATTTTTACTAAGAGGATCAGTTCTGCGAAATTCAAAATGGATCTATGGAGTTGTGATATACAGCGGTCATGAAACTAAAATTATGCTTAATCAATCTTTACACTCTTTAAAAGAATCAACTGCAATGGAAACAATTCAAAACTCGTTACTAAAAACGGTTTTTCTATTGATTTTTTTCCTGAGTATTATGTGTGCTTTATGCTCTTTGTGGTGGACTAAAAACCATACTAATAAACATTGGTATCTTGAACAAAGAGGTAATACAATATAAGTACCTATTTAAATAGTTATTTTTATTTGAAAAATATTTTTCAAAAGTTAAACAAATTTTAATAATAAGTTATTATTAATAACTAATTTAATTAATAACTTATCTATTTAGTTGTTCATTTTTTATGATAAATTTAATTTTTATTTCTAATGCAAAATATTTAATAATACTAACATATTATATTTACTATGGAAAATAATATCTATGGCCAGTCAGCCAATGTCTATACAATTTATACCCTCACATTTGTTAAACATCCGTTAATTGAACAATAAAACTTGCAACACTTTTAATTATTTATAAATATATAATATGTATTATTGTTGCCTGTTGGTATCTATTTAATAATTATAATTATAAATAAATTAGTAAGTAGGTACCTAAGTATCTGAAATTATCAGGTAACAATGTAAAATGTAAATAGGTAAATAAATTCAAACTTTATACTCATATAGTTTGTTTATTCTTTTATATTAATAGATGTCAATGCGTACACGTTTCTTTTACAATCAATCAGTTTTTTCGTTATATTTCATAATACAATCCCCGTATCACATGTTTATATTGAAGTAGTGCGTTTCTTACAGGTAAAATGTTTATTTTTTTTTTTATATTAAACAAATAATCGTAAAAATAACTAAAAAATATTATAATAATAAGTAGGTGATATAACTAATATTAAAACAGGTGCGTCCCCGAGGAGGAGGGGCGATAGGTGCGATTGCTGCTTCTAATAAAAGAATTTTAGACTTTGTTATATAATAATATAATACCATATATATATATTTTTTTACTATTATTATTATAATTTACTTTAAAATTGTAAGTACCTATTTTACTGCATCTGTACAATATATCAGAAATGTTTAAAGCTAATATAAGTTGAAATTATATCAAATATATTATAGGTTTAAGTTTTAGTTTATCAAAGCGGTATGTAAGAGTTAAAAATGTTCGCCCCCCCCCCGTAGAATTGACCTGAAGACGCCCCTGTATTAAGAAGCTAAATATATGTGCCTATATTTGTTAAAGCTATTATATAAAAATAACATTTCAATAGATATTTTTACAGAAGTACTTAAACGTCTTGAATATTGAACATTTATCTCTAAAGTTACTACATTTTATAATTCCCATCATAGATACATCTGATTTCTAGCTAGCAGTAAACAACCATATAATCGACGGATATAATAAAAAAATGTAATAAAAAACATATATATCAACACTTATAAATATCTACACTTTTTTTATTTATTTTTTCAACGCAATTTTATGATATGAGTTATAATACTAACTTCGATTAGATAGTATTATGCAGATGGTTGATGATTATATAAGTTTAAAGATAGAAATATTTCTAGTATTTGAAGGTCAAATACCTCTAAGTTACTTACTTGCCTATTAACCAAGCGTTAATGGATAAAGAGCACATGTTAATTTTATCATATTTCATTAGTTTATTTTTTGTCAAAATTGACCTCAATCTATTTCATTTACAATCTGGTTAACTAAATTATCTTAGAAAGTTTAAATTAGCTTCAAATTAAAAAAAATTATTTAGGGAATTTTAAAATCATAAAACAATTGAGATAAAACTATAGCGTATTATTTGGTAAAATTATATTTTCAAGTTAACTTTGTAACCCATTTTAGTTTTAGTATCTAGGTATACTACTTTCTGTATTTATTTTTAGTTTAGTTTTTCACTGTTTTTGTTTAAATTGACTGATATTTATCGATATTTATTGATTCCACAGGCTTGGTTTATTAATAATGATATTGATATGTACCACAAAGAAAGCAATACACGTGCTAGGGTTAGATCACAAAATTTGAATGTCGAGTTGGCAAAGGTATTTATTTATTAATTAGATATTATTATTTTGTTATTATAAGATAATGCACACACGAATATATTTGACACAATTATTACTGTATTAGATTGGTACCTACCCTCATTATATTTATATTTTATAATCTTAATAAATAGACACCACATATTAATTACGAATACCTAATAGATAAATTTTGTTTTATCATAATTAGAAAATGTTTAATTTACTAAAAGCATATTTTTAGTAATAACTTATAAGCTTGTGTATTTCTATACTATTCATTAGATAATATATATTATATAATAGTACCTATGTTGTTCAATCGTATAATAATAATTAAGAGGACGTCTCAATGTACATGAAGTTGCCCCCCCCCCGTTTTGTCTGATCGATTTCAAAATACCACTAAATAATTGCAAATAATTGCAAATCTTTTTTTATATTTTTTATTAATTTTTCAACTTACGAAAATAATTATATCTTTAATTGCAATATATTTATTTATTTTATATTCATAACTTGTTTAAAAATTTAAATTACATAAAAAAGTAAAACATACAAACATAGATATGAATATTACCGTAAATTTACTATTTTCTGTTTAGGTATAACTAGCAATATCCATAAACTTATTAGTGGAAGATATATTTTTTTAATTTATGAACAATCAACAATTTTTAAAACGAATGGCATGCTTGCAAAATGATATTATTTTATTTTTATATATTACGTGAAAAATATTTTTAATACTTAATTACTTGTTTTATACATTGTTTACGATTTTTTTCAATTGCAAGAAATCTTAATTTGCGATTGTTTGGTGGTATTTGGAAAACGATAGAACAAAGTAGGGGGCTGGCTAAAAAAGTTTAAAAATTCATAAAAAATATAAAAAAGATTTGCAATTAGGGAAACTCGATTTACAATTATTTGCAATTAATTTGCTATTGTTTGGTGGTATTTTGAAAACGATTGGACAAAGTGGGGGGACCAACTTCATGCTTATGACGTCTCACCCGCATGTGTTGTCTCCGTCTTACACAAGTACGACATAGTCAATTTTCGTTCACCAGTTTCAATAGTGTGCTTTTAGTTTTAATATTAGAGTGAATTGACCTATTATCAAACTTTTAGGTAAGAACATTATCTGTGTTCTCTCGTTGACTTTTTACGATATTTTAATTTTTAGGGAGTTATGAGTATGAAATTATTAAATACTTGAAAATGCTTATAATTCACTTAAAAAATTAAAATATCGTTTGCTAAGGTGTTTGTTAACTATTCATGAACAAAAATGTAATTTATTTTAGGTAAAATACATTTTTTCTGATAAAACTGGTACTTTGACTAAGAATATTATGAAATTAAAACATTGTTCAATTGCTGGAGAACTTTATCCAGAAGGATCTCAAAATAAAATTATATATGTAAGTTATTTCTGTTTAATAATTAAATCTAAACTGGTTTTTGACAAAATCTATTTTGTTTTTGTTGTAATTCAAAAAAAAGAAAAACTGTCGACTAAACATTTTAACCTAGAAATGTCTTATTAGCATGGCCGTAAGGGCACCCACTAATTATAGCTTATAATTTATAGAACTCGATCAATCATTCTACCAAAAACAACTATGTCTTGGAATTTTTGAGAATAATGTCTATCTGTCATACAGTTATACCTGAGAAGTCAAAACTGACTGATAAAATAGTGTACAACGCATCGTCTCCTGGTAAATACAAATTTATGCAAACAACGTACCTACGATATTTGTATATTCTAAGATTAGTAATGCAAATGCATTATCACAATTATTAATATAGTTACAATGTTAGAATTCTCAAATGTTGATACTGTTTATAAGTGGTTTTATTTTTAATGAAGACGTATTTACTAAATTGAACCACTAACCTAACTAGAATAATTTCTTTTGCGAAGAGGTAAAGAAGTTGTTTTTATTAGAAATAACTATATAACCCTGGTAGAAATTAATTAATGGTTACTGTGACTTTAAATTGGTGCTTGATAAAAATATTAAAAGCGCCTACCTACTTGAACCTAAAAAAGATAATATTTGTAAGTTCGTACACAAGATAGGTATATACTATATACCTATATATACATTCCGATATGTATTTTTAGGGTTTAATAGGTTTGATATACGGTTATAAAATTTAGTCGTAATTCGTAAGTCAATAACAAAAAACAATTTTTATTTTTTTTTTTTTTGGTCAGTGGCTTATATTTTTCTACCTTCAGCATGATCACTATCGTTGGAACTTGGGTATCTATTTCTTTAGCAGATAGATGAGTGAAAGCCTACTTGCACGTTTCGTATTCTTACGAAGACTGATAAATAGAAGTGTTGATGCTCACTTACTTCTTCCTTAATTAACAGTTCAACTTCTCATTGTACAAGAAATTTTAGACATTACTTTTATTCTTTTTCCGTTTATATTTAAAATATATATACCACTTGATTATTATGGGAGAAACCATCAGATCAATCGTATGATTTGTATGATTTGTTTGATTATGAACCCTCTAACTTTTTATTTTATTCAGTTTATTATAAACTGTTTATAATCATTTAAGTATCATGAAGAAAGTGTATAAATTTACTGTTGTCTGTTGTTTATTTTCAAAAGGACCTCGCAAATGATTAGCTTATTTTTGTGTAGACACTTACATATCAAATGACATATATTGTATATATACAAGCGCGTAGGAAACTTATTACATAAAATTGTAAATAGTAATATTTATATGTATTTTAATTTTTTTTTATTTTTATATTTTTGTTTCATTATTATACTTGGGTATTTATATTTTTTCAAGTCATATATTTTTTTTAGATTTTAGTTTTCTGTTTCACAATTTATTCTAAATAATTTATATATCTGTATGCATATAATTTAGATGAACAAGCATTAGTCATTGGATCTCAACAATTTGGATTTATATTTCATACTCGTAGTCCAACATCAGTTACTATTACTACATTATACGGAGAGGAGACTTATGAAATTTTAAATTTAATAGAGTTTACAAATTCTAGGAAAAGAATGTCAGTTATTGTTCGGACACCTGATGGTCAAATAAAATTATTTTGCAAAGTAGTACAAATGAAAATAAATATTAATATAAGTATACATGTTTATAATTTTAAAACTTTATTAAACCTCTGCCAATTTTTCTAGGGTGCAGATACCGGTATCATTAAACGCTTATCAAAATCTGGTGAAAAGTACAAAAACCAAACCTTGATGCACTTAAATGATTTTGCCCACTCTGGTTACCGTACGTTATGTTTTGCATATAAAAATATTTCTGAAAGCTTTTATAATAAGTGGAAAGATGAATATCTCAATGCATCTGCCGTGTTAATAGATCGTGAAAGTGCCAAAAATAAGGTCGCTGAAAAAATAGAAAAGAAACTGACGCTAATTGGAGCGACTGCAATTGAAAATAAATTACAGGACAACGTTGGTTAATATTATGTTTTTAACAATAATATTACGTACATATATGTATAATATATATATTAGTATGTCTTATAAAATACATAACAAATTATAGTTACCTAATTACTGAGTTTCATAAATAATCAATGTACATTTAATTAATTAATAATGGACTAATGGTCCATTAACATGATTAAGTGGCCTGTGATTGATTCATTAAAATTTTAATGAATCGTTAAATGAATCAATTTTATCTCCAACGCTCAATGCTCAACTGACGTTCGAAATGCGGTGGTCTGCCTATATTTGGCATCAGCCTATCCCGGCAAACCATAGCTTTCTAAACCTTAACGGAAACGACACCTGTGTGCTTCACAAAGACAATCTGATATCGAACCGATCCCCTAGCTAGTACCGTATAGCGCGCTGCACCAGAATTTCACAAGCATTCACTTGCAGGTGTGGTGAACGGAAGGCGCTTCTTCGTCAAAACCACGCATTTTGATTTATCGGGAGCAAGTTTGAGGCCGTTGTT
The DNA here is from genome assembly GCF_003676215.2 of Rhopalosiphum maidis. Classification (NCBI taxonomy): domain Eukaryota; kingdom Metazoa; phylum Arthropoda; class Insecta; order Hemiptera; family Aphididae; genus Rhopalosiphum; species Rhopalosiphum maidis. The sequence continues at coordinate 49,770,828 of NC_040879.1, forward strand.
GGACATATAGTTGGCAATATCTGACTGAATAGAACCCGTACCGGTCGTACCTACTTACTTACTTGATTTAAAAATATTTAGCCAACACCGGAAGTTAGATTAAATATAAAATAACAGTAAAGCAGTAGCACTGTTACAGTTACAATACCATTATATTAAGTCATACAAATATGTATATTATAATATTATTTAATTTTTATGTAAACCCATGTATTTAATTTTTGTAGTTACTTTTTACTTAAAATCTCATATGTTGATTGATATTATTTGCTGTAGGTACCAAAAACTATCCAAGCATTAATGTGTGCAGCAATTAAAGTATGGATACTAACTGGAGATAAAGAAGAAACAGCATTAAATATTGGATTATCTACAACACTCATTACACAAGATAGCTCAATAATTATTTTTAATGAATCAAATTTAACGGTAAATTTATAAATTATAAATAATCAATAGATAACTAGGTATTTACATTCAACAAAATCAATCTGCTGTGTAATATTAAAATCTCATTAATCTCTAGAACCATTAAGTTTAAGATTTTGAGTTAAATAAAAAATTATGTAGATAAATAGGTAGTAGGTACCAACTAATGGTTTTAGTTTGTAGTTTTCGTAACTGTATATTATTAATTAGTTCTTTTATGTAGTAATTATACTATTAGCTAAAGGTATTATTATTCTTAGAAATACAATTAATAATAATTATGGTAATAACTGAATAATATATTACCTACCAATAATTTTAGTTGAAATGATTTTAAAACTATATTTTACCTTATGTACCTGAATTTCAAGGATCTCAGGCATGCTATAAATCAAAAAATGTATAATTTGGACCTTAAAGTTGAAACAATAAATTGTACATTGATAATATGTGGACGATTTTTGAAGCACGCATTGTCTAGTGATCTTAAAATGAAATTTCTCAAATTGTGCTTTAACTGTAAGTCTGTGATCTGTTACAGAATATCGCCTACACAGAAAGCTGAGGTAGGTGTCTAACTGATTTAAATTATTATTTTAATTTATATGATAAATTATTACTGACGACTCATATTAGCTAAAAAAAAATGGTAATCGTTCAATATGTAACCAAATTAGACTACACGATCTACTCGTATTTGAAATGATGATCTACTTGCTACTCAGAAGTATAGGTACCCACGTGTAGATACCCACATACATAGCTAATTTATGTTTTTCTAAAGTAGAACTCTGAACTTTATAACACTACGGTTGTTGCCTATGAAAAACATGGCATGAATAATTCGTATTATTTTGTGTTTAAAGTTTATCAATTTATATTTTAGTAAACATTTATTTAAAACTGATTTTTTTGAATTGAATAATCCCATATAATTTAATTACTATTAACGCAATGAACCAACAACTAAATATGAATTAATAAATTGTCAATAATTATCAAAGTAATATTATTATTTCAGACTATATACGAAATATGAAAATATATTTTATTAATATTAAATTAAACCCATGAGTGTGGACTATTAGAATTTTATTACAGAGAATTATTTTAAATTATAATATTTGTATAGTTATTTACATTAATCATTTAAGGATCTATGATCCAATATAAATATAAAATGTTTATTTTGAATATTTACTTATTTGATGTACTAAAAATTATAATATTTTCTTATAAGTATAGTCTGTGATATTATTGACAAAAATACACGTCATAAAACATGCATTTAATAATAAAATTAGACCTTATAATATATAATCACGGCTGTGGAGAGTAATCAAGGGCACTAGGCCTATTTTTACATTTAAGTAAAAATTAGGTAAAATATAAGATTTGATTGCTTTGGCCAGGCCCAAGCTACATACTGCCCCTTCTCGTCGTGCCAATATATAATCGAATATAAATATAACTATCGGTACTACGTCACCAATTTATATCGTTTTAGTAGGTTACATATTAAACCCGTGTTATTATTAGTAGTCCCGATAATGAACGAACATCGAAAATTTAAAATAATGTACATCTAAAAAAAAATCTAAATAATATAAATTAAATATTATCAGATAATCTAGAGAGAACTAAAATATTAACACAATAATAAGTTAATTAGCTTTTAGAAAAAACAATGTATTACAATTGTTGAAATCCATGTAACAGATTGTTGATCTCGTAACAAAATATACAAATGAAGTAACCTTGGCTATAGGTGATGGAGCTAATGATGTGCCTATGCTTCATAAAGCTAGTATCGGAGTCGGTGTAGTAGGTTTAGATGGATTACAAGCATACAATGCTTCAGACTATTCAATTGGACAAGTAAATAAGTAAACCTAAATTATTTTAGTTGTATGTAATTTAAATCAATATTTTTTTCAGTTTAATTATTTATTAAAATTATTGTTTGTGCATGGCGCTTGGAATTATGAAAAGATTACCAAAATGGTTTATTTTTATCACTATAAAACTGTTGTTTTTAATTCATTGCAATTATGGTTTGCCATTTATTCTGGATGGTCTGGTCAAGTACTATTCGATAGATGGAATATTTTCACGTACAAATCAGTAAGTATTTAGTTAAAACTATGAGTTGCTTACTATAAGTTACCTAACTATATGAACATAAATACATAATATAAAACTCTCTTGGTTGTTAGCCATGTAAGCATACCGATTGTGATAAATAGTAGATACCTATCAAATATTAATCAAGATACTTAAATTTAAATTAATAACCAGATGCAAACAGGTTTTTTGTGTATGTTTAGTTATTTACAGTTTCACTACCGATTGTAATGGGACTATTTCTAACTTCATGCTCAACAGAAACAAGATTAAAATGTCCACAGTTGTACTATAAAACTCAAAATGTATTTAGTTTTAAAATGTTTTGGATATGGATAATTAATGCTTTATTTCACTCAATATTCTTATTTTGGATATGTTTATTCATCATGAAGCATGAAGTTATATGGATCAAGGGGAGAGTAGGCGATTATTCAGTATTCGGAAACATCATATACACTGTAACGAAAATTAGCATAATGATCTACAATTAATAATCATATCTAAGTTATATTTATAACTATTATCTATTTTAATAATATTGTTGGTCGTTATTTATCTAGTGTACGTTGGTCATTGTGTGTTTCAAGGCAGGTTTACATATTCAGTCATGGTCTTTTATTGTACACTTAGCTATATGGGTATCAATACTACTATGGATATCATTCATAATAATTTATGAGTAAGATATGTAAATATGTAATTAATTATTTATTGTAATATTGACTATTGTACTATTTGTACTAATTAAAAAGATGTTATACTCACACATTGTATTGTCTCCGTCTTACTATACGTTAGACAATTGTATGTTAAAAAGAATACTTATTACTGTTTTAAAATAATTTCATGATTATTATTTATAGCCTTATAGGTATACCTATTCCTTTTTTGTAAAAATTATTTATTTATAGTTTTTTATTTTGTTTTGTTATTTAGCGAATTAAAGAACATTTTAATGCATTTTACTGTGTTCATCAATATAAATGAAATCATATTTAGATCGCCAATATTTTGGATTACAATACTATTTACTACGAGTGTAGTTCTATTACTTGATATTATAATTATAACGTTAGTATTAAGTGTGATTTGACAAACAGTAAACTTAATATTTTCAATATATTTTTTATTAAATACATTTTACTTAACTTTGTTTTAGAATTCAACGAACTCTAAGCAATGATATGACAAATAACGATTAAGAAAAATGGAATTTTAAAAAAATAATGCGATACCAGCCACATAATAAATAACATTTCATAACTTTATTGAAATAGACCTATTAGTAATTATATATTTAAAACAATTGAAAATATACAATTATGTATGAAGTAAGCAATTTACTAATTTTTAAGAATACTTTACCCTACTTTCTATGAACTTCTATATACACTTATTTACCTATTTGACCTATTTGTTAAAAGTTCTTGGATGATAAACTGATAACTAATAACTAGGTATATTGTGGTTTTTCAATATCGATATAGATTTCCAGAGTGCTGTATATTATTTATATTATTTTAATTGGATATATATTGCATATTATTTTTTTTATCACATATTTTTATGTAGATATACGAGTATGTTCAATTTTGATCTTTACTTTGGTATTGTAATAGTAAATAATAATATTTTAATCGGATATAATATTATTAACTGTTAAACTAAGTACGTATTGAATGTAATAAATTGTTGTATTTATGTCATATGAGAGATATATGACTTGGTATTATAATACCAAATTCTATCCATGTTTATAATATTACTAACTATTCCACATGGCTTTGTGAGTGTACAGTATTAAAATGATTAAATTTCTTCCAGGATCTCTTAAATGACGGAAGGTGTGATTTGAAATAAAGTATTGTTTAGTCTTGTAAATTATCGAACACATTTTAGGGGGAGAAGTGAATGCCCCTCTGGAGGCATATTATATAATGTACACGGTCAAAAGTAAGTATAATTCAGAAGCAGTTACTTGATAAAAATTCCAATAAAACTAAACTTTTTAAATTATGAAATAAAAATTAAAGTTATACGTAATTTATGTAGGACCATCAATAAATGGAATTCTTTATTTAATATATGTAACTATGATGTAGAGGCCCAACAAATTGAAAATTGCCCACTCCCCTTAATAGTTTATATCACCAATTATATTTCATAATATGTTTTTTTCAATTATTTTTATAGACATCTATAGAAAAAAACTAAAATAAAAATTGAAAATTTGTCATACCTATAAATAATCTAAAAAGAGTTAAAATTTTTTGAAAATATTATTATATAATGAAAATAATAACAAACATCAGGAACGCACACAAAAAAAAGTTTTGGGGGGTTTACAAAATTTAGTAATACATATAGTGCCGTAACATAATGAAACAATTTTTTCCTCGTTAATCGAAATTATTTCGTGGGAGGGGGTGAATCCTAAAACCCCCCCTGTATACGTGTACAAACATTTAGTGAAAAATTCAAATATCTTAGTATCTACTGTTATTTTTTTAATTTAAATACAACGAAATATAACCGCGTCAATTCAGATAACATTATAGACGACATTATTACGCACGACCTCTCGAAATCGACGTTAATCGATGTAATATTAATATATATATCCATATGGGTTATAGTAATGTTAACAAATCGTACATTTAAAAATATATAGGTATACATTTTTTATACCAAAATTGACGCATATTGCATAGGTATGTTGGTATGTAATGACGTAATGTATACTCACGCAAAATACACATCAAACAATTTTATTTTCATGCTGTACAGGGTTAAACAACCCAAAACGGCCAAAACACACTTAAATTTTCGTACTTCGCTTATACGAAAAACTTACAAAAAAAATATATTTTAATTCTACTCAACCCAAACTATACGTTATAAATTAGTCTCTAACTAAAAATGACAAAAATGTCTCAGATATCAAAATAAATTTTCTCTCAAGATGTAGTCTATTTGTGCCTATGTTGTGATTATTACCTATATTAATTTACTTTGAAGCAACTATTTATCAAATCAAATAAATTATTTGTTCATGCAATTTGTAAGGTAAGAACATTTTTAAATTTTGGGTTAATCAGAAGGTTTTAATCAGGTTTGCCTTAACTTAATTCAGCATTTAAAAGTATATTTGAAAGCCAAACGATTAAAAGGAAAAGTAGGTATAACACGATTTAGTGTATGGTTGGAAAAACCTTTAGTAGATTATTAAATTTAAAAAAAACATATAATAATTAATTGAGGTCCGTTTAACAGATGTTTGTCTCTCCGCGTAAGACTAATGCAATCCAGTGGAATTTCACGTCAGCAAAATTCTCTCACTCATGGCAACCGTAACAAAATATTACGTTGCCTCAGCACAATGTTTACTTCATGAGTCCTACTTAATTTAGTAACTTACACTTTAAAGTCTAGAACATATCATGTCTAAAATATCGAAAAGGACTTTTTTTTTCCTAATAATTTATCTAAGTCGTAAGTTTAAGTGACCTAAACAAAAGTATATTATATTACTTATAATTATTTTTATAATGTTGATGGTTGTCTATAGTATACAATAGTAATAAGCTCGTATAGGTAAACAAAATGAACAACAGTGATAGATTCCTTCAAAAGTAGAATATGACATTAATTAAGTAGATGCTAATTAATAGTAAAAGAAATAAATCGAACAGTAATAGACAATCGGAATCGAGTAGGCATACATTTTACATAAATAATTGAATAGTAATAGATTTTTAGGTTTTGGATAGGCAACTATGTGTACAAATCACGGATGAATAATATTATACCGATAATATACATATGTGATTTAGGCATTCTTATCAGTTATCACAAACTGACAACTGTGTTAAATTTTTAATTCTTATCCTTACGCTTTGCAGTTTGCAATGTTTGCATTTCGCAGCATTAGCCATATTAATTGTGTATTGTTGATAATCACAGTGTTCAGCGTATTAAATATTAGGGAAGACTAAATGCATTAGACAGTAGACATAGTAATCGATAATAAGATATTCCGAAAATATTGTGGAACGATTGGTAGGTAAATATAATTTTTGAAAATAAGATGGCTAGGGCATGACTATTAAAGTTATTAGTTTGTACTGATACGAATGATCATTATGATTTATGACGATCATTATAATTTATGAATAATTTACTATTATGGTAATCTCGAGTTCTTAATAACCGGATTAAGCTACCTACCTAATCAAACGTCATTGGTACGTAATTGTTTCACTTATCGTTGTTGTTAATTGCCAAGAGAATCATTTAATATTGTTACAGTTGTCAGATGTTAATCAAACGTTTATATTCAGTATTTAAAAATACATTTTCCGACATGGACAATCTTATTGCTGTTTGTCAAATAACATCAACTGCCAATAAAGAAAAAAACTACCAAATGTGCAAGACGCTAATTACTAATGCTCATAAATGTGGAGCTAAAGTATGTATGGATAATGTGATGTCATATTTAAAAAATAGTTTTAAGCCACTAATTATTAAATAATTAATTTGTATTTATTTGTATTTGTTATTCTCAGATGATTTTCCTACCGGAGTCATTTGATTACATCGAGGAAGACAAAGCTAAGTCATTAGAGATGGCTGAGTCTTTAGATGGATCTCTTATCAATAGTTATAAATCATTAGCTAAGTCATTGAATATTTGGCTGTCTTTAGGTGGATTTCATGAAAAGGTAATATTGTTAATAATTTTAAATGACATTGTTTTTAAATTATAAAAACTTTATTAACAACCAAATAAACATATAATTTTTTAAATACAATTAATAATATGTTAAACATAGATAATACTTGCAATGTTACTAGTTAAAACCATTTTCATTTGTTAGAAAGTTATATTTAGTTGGTTTATTTGTAGATAAGTTTATTAGAATAACATGACTATTTTTGTTAGATTTGTTTAAATTTTAAAATGTTTATAGGTATATCATAATAAAATACTAATAAATATATTGGTAGCCTAGTAGGATTTATAAATTAAATATAGTTTATCAACATTATATAAGAATTTAAATATATTGTTAATAATGAACAAATATGACTTATATGACACAAAATAATGTGAGACTATATGAATGTCAAACATCTCTCAACTTAAAATTTAAACACTACTTATTAGTTAAATAAGTTTCTATTTTTTAAATTAATTTACAATGTAGTATTGAATTATTTTCAAGTTTTCAGAAACTAAATTAAGGAACACACATTTGGTTATCAACAATAAAGGTGAAATAGCTGAAACTTATCATAAAATACATTTGTATGATGTTCAAATACCTTCAAAAAATATTCAAGCGTTAGAATCAAGTGTAATTGAAGCTGGTAATGAAATCTTACCACCAGTTAAAACACCAATTGGAATGTTGGTTTAGCTATTGTATCCTTTTATATCGAACAGTTAAGTTAGAATAATTTATACCTATAATTAAAATTTATAAAAAATAAAGTCATAAGTCACAACATTTTTATCAGCAAAACAATTTTTGAAGTGTATAATAACAATTTCAATTACAATAAAGAAATGTTAATGTTCATAATGATTTTTTTTTTTAATTCAATAAACAAAATTTTTATTTTTATAGCATTTAAATTATTAACCTAAACCATTATTGTATTTGTACAATATTGTTCTGCTAAAATATATTATTTTTAATTTATTTACTTTTAACATTTTATTTTAATAAAATAACAATTGCTTTTCATAAAATGCCATAATAAAGTAATAAACCACATTTTATTTACTTAAAATTAATATTAAAAATCAAGTATTTTAAAACATTAACAATTATTGTATAGTTTTATTTATTTATACATACACAAATATTTCTTTAAATAAAAGTTTAGTGTTATGATATGCGATTTTCTCAGATGGCTATAGCGCTAGCTGAAAATGGAGCAGAAATTTTAACATATCCATCAGCATTTTTTTTTGGGACAGGTGCTTATCATTGGGAAATATTATTGCGAGCCAGAGCTATTGAAACTCAATCTTATGTAATTGCTGCTGCACAAACTGGCAATCATACCTCAACTAGAAAATCTTGGGGCCACTCTCTGGTTTGTTTTATTACTATTTAACTTATAAATAGTTTTATATTAAACATTGTATAGGTGGTTGATCCACTAGGAACAGTAATAGCCCAGTGTTCTGATGAACCTGGTTTTGTTTTGGCACCAATTGATTTATCGTTAATAAAAAGTATTCGCCAATCAATGCCTATAGAATGTCATAGACGATATGATATTTATCCAAGAATGATGTCAAGTACCTTATGTAAAAATAAGTCAGTTGAAGATTCTTATGAATTTAAATTTGGTTCATCAATAGTTAAAGGGTTACAAGTCTTTTATAAAACACAATTATGCTTAGCATTTACCAATATTAAATGTGTTTTACCAGGTCGTATCCTTTTAAAATGTATTAAAATTATATTATTTTTATTTGTTTTCTCAATGTGATATTTTCATTAAGTATATATAATCAGATGTTTTAGTGGCTCCTCTTAGAGCCGTAGAAAAAATTACTGACTTGTCTAATGACGAAGTTGGGGATCTATTCCTTACAGTTCAAAAAGTTCAAAAAACCATTGAACAAGTACATAACACTAATTCATCATCTATTGTTATTCAAGACGGCCAACATGCTGGACAAACCATTAAGGTATGTATTATTCATTTTTTTTATAATATATTTGATGAAGTTAAATTCTTTGGTATGTAAACATTTTACATTTCTTGATTTCTATTGTTACACACAAAATTCTAAAAGATATATAAAAATGTTGATATTAGTTGTGAACTACTGTTATTTTTTTTAAATACATATCGAATACTAAATACTACTATACTTCCATTTTAAAATTAGTTTCTTCAATAATTAATTTGATTTTTTTTTAAATTATATTTATTCTTAGACTTAACATTTAATTAAAATAAAACAATAACTCACAAATAAACTATTTTATAAATTGAATAAGATTCAAAACAAAAAATAATTAATTTTGCTCCTAAAGTTATTTACTATTAGTTTATTACATTACATACCTAATTGAATTAAAATAGATAATTTTTTACTATGATAAAAATTAAAATATATATATATATTTAGTATTTAACTGTTATTTTAATAGATACTGAAATAATAATGAGTTTAAGTTAAAAAATATGTTGAAATTAAAAATTATTAATTTTATTAAAATACTTTTCCTTGTGTACAAAAACTATGATTGAGATTGCACTATACATGCACGGATAAAATATTGTTCTGTTTAATTTGTGTATATTATTTTTATTATTAGCATGTTCATGTTCATATTATTCCAAGAAAAGCTGGAGATTTTTTGGTGAATGATGATATATACAGAAAATTACAAAATGAAAAAGACTGTACAAATTCAAGGAGAAGCGATGATGAAATGGCACATGAAGCTAATCTATTAAAATCGTTTTTCTTAAAAAATTAGTTTTAAAAATGATTGTCATTAGTGGGGTTTAGATTACATTATTACTCTTTACCAACATTTATAATATAAATATAAAAATAAACGTAAATAACTTAATTATAATTCATGTTTTTTTTCTTGCTTTATTCTTAAACTTATAGGTAATGTATAATATAATTAAGTCTTATAATATATGATGAATACAACAAAAACGGCCGTAATTTCCTCCAATCAAAATAGGTACTATTTTCCACAACAAAAAACAAAATTATTATTTTTAATGTGTGAAGGAAATATGACTTGCCCACAAATGATTAGGTGTTTTGAAGTTAATTTTAAATGGTAACTGTGAAAAATTATTACAAAGTAGTGTACACACAACACAAATAATATGTTTTTGATAAAACAGGGTGTAATATGTATTTAATATAAATTGGTTTTCTTCATAATTTGAAGAAATTCTTCTTGACTGACTTCACCATCACCATCTTTATCTGCTTCGTCTATCATTTCCTATAATATCATTAATACCATATTACAATGAAATGTATATCATTTTATGTAATTCCAAAATTTTATTTTTTATAAAACAAAATTAATTTACATTTATTATTATTTAATTCTACTTGATAAATACTTTAGATGTAACTTTAAAAAAAATTTATTATTTCCAAGTAATTAAATTTTTTTTTTCACCAATACTAAGCAATAAAAATTCTAACAAACTTGTTATAAAATATAATGCATGACTGAATCCAATTTTAAAATGTTATCATAAAAACCAGATATTAAATAAAATAATTAATTATATTATACAATATTTATTATCAACTAAATTATAAGGGATGCTTTTCATTTTTATTGAATTTTTTTATAAATGTCTTGTGGTTGTAACAGTATAGACTAATGATGCCAAACTTTTTTTCCTCGGAGAGCCACTTGTTAAACAATTATCTTTGAGCGGGTCACCAAATATAAATATACAAATAAGCTCAACTTTAATCTAATGACATAATTTTGTCACACATAGTAGATAATAGGTATACATAACAAATACAATATACCTGTAAGTATAATAAGTATATATTAGACTTGTTTTCTTATCTTATATTGATTTTTTAAAACATAACGGATTGGGATACACATTAGTTTGATCAGTACGCTTTTTTAAGTGCACAGGTGATAACAATATTAAATCATAACATTTTTATTTGAAAATATTCGACAGAAAAAAACACAAATATATTTTTGATTTGTTATTATTGTATTTTTGGAAGATTTAAAAGAATAATCGTATTTTAAAATAAATATACTGTTTTTGAATATTTTGTTTTATTTTAACGGGCTATATATAATGTGACCTATGGCTCGTGGGTTGGGCACCACTAGTATATACTGTCACATACTTTGATTATTTTTTACCACTGCTATGGTTTTCTATGGACTCCTGCATAGTAGTAAGGGAACGCGAGTGGCAATCTTTTTTTCTTTAGACAGTATCCTACTAATAAAGAGAGTTTGTTTGTAGCCAAGGTTTTAACTAATAAGTTATTGAACTTGGCCACTTCGTCCTCTTGACTAAGCAACTAAATGTAAAGTAGCAATAATAATTAATATATTATGTTTTAAACTATTTATATTCACCTGAAGTTCTTCATCAGCAATATTCTCTCCTAATTCTTGTGCAATACGTTTTAAATTGGAAAATGTTATTTTTCCTGTACAGTTATCATCAAAAAGTTTAAATGCTTTAATAATTTCTTCTCTTGAATCTTTATCTGCCATTTTCATTGACATCAAAGTAACAAAATCATCATATGTTATGACACCTGAATAACATTTTAAGTATTGATTAATTAGTTGTTATTTATTAAGATAATTAGTTATGTAAAACTTAAAAACTGATCATTAAAAAAATAACTTACCAGTATGTTGTTTATTCAAGTTAAGCAACATACGTTTGATTTCTTCTTTTTTTGGTTCAAATCCCAAAGCCCTCATGGCTACCTAAAATTTAAATTAAATTAATATCATAATATTTCTGAGATCATACAGTGACCATAGGTAACTAAAAAACAGAAATTATAGTCTACGAAGCTAAATTAATTTTATATATTTATGATACTAAATACCTTTAACTCTTTGGTTTCGATTGACCCAGATCCATCTACATTAAACAATTCAAATGCTTCTTTTATATCAGCCATCTGTTTTTCACTGAACTCAAATTTATTGCCTCCAGACTTTTTTCGGTTTGTAGCTGGCATCTTTATACCAACTTATGTACTACCAATAATAACAACAACAATCTAAAAATAAAACATACAATATGTTTAAGTGTCTGTCTAGGAGACCACGTTCAATCGCTGTATTGCTAATTTTTCAGAGTACATTTTAAATCGCACAAAAATGAGTGTATTGACAACAAAAATTATTAAAACCAAAGTACCTAGTAGTACATGCAATGCTGTGTGTATTATTGATTTTTGAAATAAAACATGAAAAATTCAATTAGATTTGCAAAAGGAATCGTGAGACAAACATGGGGACTTGATCATTTGAGGAGTATAAATCTGACAAGCGAACGGTTAGTGGCTACAGGTCTCTGGTATGCTTGTATCGGTCAAGGAGTGAACTTTAGGTCAAAACTTCATGAACCTACTTGCTACGTAAGGCATTAAATTTATGTTCCTCACATTCATTACAGTTTTTTTTGCAATACAATTAATTGTCTCGGTATGAAAAGCATTTCCGGAATTGGAAATGAGAGAGACGTGAATTGTGTAAAATGTGTGTACGTGTGTGTAAAGCAGATACACCGTGCGCGTTCGTAGGGACTGTTGTCCACTTTAAGCACACGATGACGGTTGTGCACACCAACCTAAAGACGGGGCGGCGGTTTTCGTGCTGTCGGCCGTCAAATCGATGGCGAACGCCAACGGATATCGGACGGGCAACAGAATGATCGAATCGACTATTGAGTATACGTGCCAAAACGCAACAGAATTAATGCACTGCTCGCGATTTTTTTTTCCAATTATCGATGAAAACCACCACTGGATCGATGACGAGCGACTGGTGGGTCTGTGCCTCTGTGGGACGGAACAGCGCGGCTAGTGGCTTGGTTATCAATATCACACATTCACACCACTATTATATTATTATAGTTAATAGTCGTGTAAACAAATTGTTTGCGTTCCCGGCTAACCGTACCTAAGCAACGCGATTTCGATTATCGGTTTGAGAATAAAAAAACCAACAACAACAATAATATTCTGTTCGGTGGGTGACGGTGTAGGAAGATCGATATTGAGAAGACTTATTAGTTTTCTCTCTTCGTTATTATTAGCCGTACACACGGGTAAATAACACGATATCGCCAACAGTCATTCGAGAATCGTGATAAATTGTAAAATATACAAAAAATAATGATGATATCGTTTGTGTGATAATCGTGAAATAAATATGTTCATATTGTGTATAACGATAATAAACAGTATATTATAATAGGTACATATTATGATTTGCGTTCAATATGGTTGTTGCTTTTCACAATAACAATAATAATATCGTTATCTACGTGTAAAGCGGCGCATTCGTGATAACTGCACCGTGCAATGTGCATTCGTTTAACGCGGCTCTTACTACACAGTACATATGACGGTCGATCGGTCGAAGCGAGATCAATAGGCATCTGTTGCAATTAAACTTCACAGTATTGCACTGTAAAATACTTTTGTAGGGTTCCCTAAAGTCTATTCGTCCCTCTTTGTTTTCCGTTTCTAGACTTCGCATTAGCACTACGATCGGTGTCGTGTTTAGTTGGCCCGGAGTTTTTGTACACCGCAATCATGAATAAACAATTAGATCAGCTCACGGACGTGTTCATATCGGATGAGGTGTTGTTGATGTGCCACAACTTGGCGCTGCTCACGGAAAAGGAAGAGGTCGCCGCTCTGCTCATTGGCCAGGTAAGCGTGCCGATGCAAGTTTTTGCCATACCTAGCACGAATGCGTCCACTTAATATTGGTTTTTCTAGAAAATAATACACGAGAATGGGACCACTGTGTCCGTTTCGGCGCTGTCGATACCACCTCGGGGAGAGATAAAAAAGGACCGAGTAGAAATCATGTCCGAAGACTTGGTAAACGCTATGGAAGATGCCAAACACTTTTCCCGCATCAAAGGTGCTAACTTGAATGTCATTGGCTGGTATCATTCACATCCTCACATAACTGTATGGCCTTCTAATGTCGGTGAGTATTTAATTATTTCAAATAATATTTATAATTAGTGTACCTATACCTAATTGAAAACATTTAAAATCACATCATCAATGAGATCTAGTATTCATACTGAAATTCAATTTAATATTAAATTATGTACTTATGCATAAATAAATTTTTAAAATTAAAATATCAATAAAATCCTTTTAAATACTCTAGATAATAGTGTTATCTATAAGTTTGATAATAGGTAAATTGATCCTAATACTAAAACTAACAATATAAAATTGATTCATATGAAAGTAAATTTGCTATTTTATGTTTGCAAGACAAATCATCACATATGGTTAGAACATCTTCTTAAGAGGCATTGCTATGGTTATTATTTAAGAGACAACTTTTAGGCAATTCATAATCTCGTCTTAGCCGCCCAAGATCTATGTGTTAGTTGAAAGTGATTATTTATGTAAGTGAAATGCAATGCGGGTACTGGCTGGAGTACGCGCATGCACATGTCAATAACTTGATAACAATAAAAATTCACTATACAAATTTAATGACAACTTACTTATTGATTTGACAAAATTTAAGTTAGTCAACATCGTCTGATCTTAATTCTGAAAAAAAAATTTTAATTCAGCAGAAAAATGTCTGTTGGATTGTACGAAACATTTTGGTTTTAATTTAAATTTTAAATTTAATATTGATTTGAAAAAATTCATATTTTCAAGTTTTTATTACCATTTCATTAGAATATAAGATTTAATTTTTACAAAGTATTCTGTACGATCTATAGACAATTTTCTGCAGAGTTCAGAATTGTTTTCAGAATCAAAATTGGACATCTTTTTAATTTTGTCAAAACATTACTTCTTTTGAGCTCAAATCGACGGCAGTAGCAAGGCCCCTTAAACAAAACTAATCTTGTGTATTTAGCATTGATAAAAAAATGGATTAAACCATTTGATAATTAAACTTAAAGTTAAAAATATCTGTGTTTTTATATTCACTTTTTTCAATATTTTTGCAATTTATAATAGTTTTTAAATAATTTAAATATCTTAGAAACTCATGATTTTCATACAATTTTAATAATTATGTAAAAGTTAATAGTTATATTTGTTTAAAACGGTTAAGTCTATTACGGAGCTTATTTTAAAGGGCTTCTAATTTCAAAAAGAATGACTATAATTACTATGATTAAATTATTCATAAACAATCAATTATAAAGTTATAGCAAATGCATTACATTATTTATAATAAATGGTAATTTATGTTTTAATAAACTACCATTTATGTTCATAAAATATTACTCTACTTATACAATGATACATTATTTATTAAAAAAAAATAAAGTTAATATCTAATTTTGATTTTTATAATTTTTCAGATTTACAAACTCAACTAAACTTACAAAATATGGATTCATGTTTTATCGGTATAATTTGTTCATCATATAATACAGACACTACAACAATGGTAAGAAAATAAATAACTGAAGTACCTACTAGTATGCAAGGCATTTTTGACTGTTGAACTCTGATAATTCAACATAGTATTATTTTAATGATTATGTGAGATATAAAATAGTAATTTACAGCATTTTAAATGCAAAAATTGTCTTAAACTAAATATTTTTAATACTGTATTAATGTGATTAATAAATTCATTAATTTTTAAATTTCCAAAAAATCTAGAATTTATGTATTTTCATACACATTTATTAGCCTAATATTAACATATCACCATATTAGTCATGCTACATAAATAAATGTTAATATAATTCTACAATATTGTTTTTAAAATTATATAAACATGATTTAATTTTTAAAACTAATATGAATAATTGTTTAAATATTAAAAAAAAAAAAAGTATAAATCATTCATTACATTGTATTGTTTGTATTTTGTTTTGATATTTATTACTTGAATGAGCTAAATAACTACAAACAACATATATTTTGAAATGAAATTCCATGAGTGGTATACTACAATTTATGACTTAAAGTGCAAAAACTATATTTAGTTTTAAACTTGATTCATGCAGCTTTTAAGAGTAAAATAATTTAATTTATTAACTAAAATCTTCACATTCAAATATTGATATATCTAAATTATATTCAATTCTATTTATTACTTACAAAAACAAAAATAAATCTTATGGCCTAAACATTTTTTATTTATTTACTCAATATTTTCACGAATATACTGTAGCAAATTCTAAAATAACTAGAACACAGTGGATTAACATATAATATTATTGTATTAACTTACTGAATAATTGAACAACTTAAGTTTGATATACTTTCATTCAGTTGTTTTTTTTCATCATCATGTCT
Organism: Rhopalosiphum maidis; assembly: GCF_003676215.2. Classification (NCBI taxonomy): domain Eukaryota; kingdom Metazoa; phylum Arthropoda; class Insecta; order Hemiptera; family Aphididae; genus Rhopalosiphum; species Rhopalosiphum maidis. The sequence goes on from NC_040879.1 coordinate 49,787,443, forward strand.
TTAGATAATTTTGATTTACTTTAATATTCTTTAAAATATAACTAATGGAGTGAATTTCTCTCCTCAAATTATGCTAAACCTAAAATTAATAAATTATTTGTGCAATTATATCTTGTCAAAGTGCTATAATTCATTCTTTATACATTTAAAATAAAATAATAATATAAGTATTGTTATGCTACTAGAATTTTCAGAATATAATTATTATAACTCATTGTCTCAGTAAATACTCATTTAATATGAAAAAGTAATAGATATTAGTATTTATTTTAAGCTAGATTTATAAGACCTTAAAGTGTGCTACTTTGATTGTAAATTTAAATAAAAATATTAATAATATTACAATATTGTAAATCATTTGTTTTAGATGAAAGAAATGAAAACAGTATGCTTTCAAGCGAAACAAATAAATGGTATGGTGCATAGAATAGATGTTAAATTTCAGGTTGCACCTACAACCTGCACCAGTCAATTGTCATTTGGGGTAATTACTTATTTATATTTTTATGTTTAATCAAATACTATACATAATTAATATTATAATTATATAAATCTGAGGTCTGCTGCTTGCTTTAAATATTATAATTTATTGATTGATGTATGTTATTAACAAATTTGAACCTCCTTTTCTTATATTGAAATATATCATGGTATTGGACATAATCTTATTAATTTATTTTTATTTTTTATTTATCTTAATATGTATTACTTCATATTGATTTAGTTGCAGATTAATACATTTATAATTTTTACTATTACCTTAAATAAATAAATATATAATAATTTACACTTAAATTACATAAAATAGTTACAAAAGAATAATGATATTTACACTTGTAAGTAAGAAAAAAGTAATTTTCATATTAAAGCAATAACTTATTTATTTAGCGTTTTTTTGATAATATTTTGTATAAATAACAGTTTTAATTATTTTATATTCAATTTAAGTAATACAGGTTGGTTCCAACAATATATATATATATATTAATTAAATAGATTGATAGCATATTCCAAAATTTTGAAATTATTACAAATCAACAATTTTTATTGTAGCTTGAGCAATATTTCTGATAGAAATTGATCTAGAATATTGTTTGTTCTGTATAAAGATTTAAAATTTTCATTACACAATTTAATATTTTAGATGATTATAAATTGTGTATGACACAATCTTTTTTTTCTTTTTTGTGTATAAATCTGATCAAAGAAATATTTATAAATATAGCTAATTTATGTTTATATTTTTAGGTAATTGTAAAGCATATTGAAACATTGTATGACGAACTTATAAAAAATTATAATGAAGCAAATGAAGGTGATATAAGTCCAATGGCTCAGCTTCATAATGATTCAGGTAATTCTATCATGAAAAAAGTTTTTCTAAACAATCTAAACTATCATTTTTGTGTAATATGGAGTCGACCACTTAAATAACTTTAAAGATTAACATTTATGTCTGAAATACCAAGTTTTAAATTATAGTACACCTTAACATTTATTCATTAAGCCATGTTCCTTTACTTTTATTAGTTTTGTAGTGAAATGTCTTATTTTTATTAATATTCTATTCCATTCAAAACCATAATAGAGTTGTTATTTCATCATTATTACATAATTCAGTTTAATGAATAAATGGAGATATTATTAATAATATTTTGGTTTTTAGTATATACGTTATCTGGAATACATATGTTGGAAACAGTGGCTAAACCTATGCTGCAAATGTTAGAAACACAACGTGATAGTTCAACTAAAAGAATTCAAAGTCTTCAATCAAAACTAGAACAGCTGTCATTAGGTATTAATGATGAGTCATATTGTGACGGTACAAACAAAAATTATGATGATCAAGAAAATAGTGATGATTCTTCTGAAGGCTTGATCACTTCAGTACTAACAAAAAATCAACCCAAAGATAAAAAAAAAGCGAAAAAGTCTAGTATGGTCTCCTCTCCTGTGTAAATTCATGAATAATGAGTATCTTACTATATTTTTTGATTACTTGTCATTTTTTTTTTTAAATATAATGTATATTGTTTAATGTATATAAAAAAATTTTGTTGAAATGTTTTTTTTTTTAATTATTATTATTTATAGTTTTACTGATCACCTATATACAGTTTGGGACATTTTTGTGAGTAATTTGAATGAGCCAAGAAAATATTTTATGGATGGTAAAAATTTTGAATTGCATAATAGACATTTTATCTATATAATATATTATTAAAGACAAATCATTTATTTCCAAACGAAAATTAAATGTAAGAACGTTATATAAATGTCATAAATTAGCATTGTTTTCAAATGTATAAAATAATATTATATGGGCTGTGAATTAAATTTTATGTTAACTATACTCTTTAAACAGTTTAAATCTATGGAACTACAAAATGTGTTTTTATTTAAAATTTAAAATTTATAGTCAAAAGTGGGAAACTTAGTTACCACTTACTGTATAGTAAGAATCAAATGAAACTTGTAATTTAGGTCATTTCAATTGATGTATTAAATATGAACTCATTGATAATTCAATGCATTCAAAAATGTTGAGCAATCTGTTAGCATATATTAATAAATATATTTTATCTTATATTTACATTATTTCTAAAGAAATTTATTTTACTTAAGTATTATGTTATTATATATAGAGAATTATAATGAATAATAATATTCATTAACATTTTAAGTCTAATATTTTTGAATTATAACAGAATGATAAATTGTTATGCGTTTTTTTAATATATATTTTTTCAACAGAACTTCAGATATCTATAAAAAAAAATTTAATTTAAATTTTTAATTTTATGAAATTTAAATTTCAAGCCTTAGGTATAAAAATTAAAAATATATTTTAATTACAAAATAATTAATACATTTTCATAATTTTATCAAATTTAGTATAAATATTAAACTTATTAAAACAAAATTTTTAAATTGCTAAAAGAATAAATTAGGTAAGATCGTTTTAAATAGCCAACTTTTTTAACCAGACCTAAAATGTTTATTCATTTCAAAACAAAAACTTGAGAATTTCAAATGCCCATAACTAGCATAAAATTTAACTAAATATTTTGAAAATTTCATTGAGTATGTAAAATTATATGCAATTTACTCTATTAGTCTAAAAAGTAAAACTTTTAAAAAACATAGTACTAAAAAAGTACTAAAAATGTTAGGAATTATTCAAAATATTCACATTTTAAATGAACTATTAACTTAGCGTTTTTTTTTTTTTTTTTTTTAAGTGATTGTATCTATTTGTTCATTTTTTTTGTATAACAGTAAAAAATAACCTTATGAGGAACCCAACATTTTTAACAAATTTTTTTTTGACTTATAGAACCTCATAAGATTCAGGAGGCTCATGATTATAAAATAGCTCAAAAATATATTACAAATTATAAAATATTATAAAATAAAATAAAATATGAATAATATATGCTAATAAATACACTAAACATAAAAAATAATATAAAATACATTAATTTATTTGGAGCAACTAAAAACGCCCACTCAATAAATTTTAAATAATAAATATAATATTATAAACCACTGTCAGCAGTAGAGTTTAATTATATATGTAAATATTAGTTAAATTATATATAATAGATGATTAACACCTGATTTATAAGATCCATTTTTAAATTTTATGGCAAATAATAATCATTAATTTGTGAATCTAAAATATATATGAACAGATTCTTGCAAAGATTTGTATATAAACAAATGGTAAATTTAATATAGTTCTAAAATTTGACAAAATGTTATACATACCATAAAAAACATTGACGTATTATATTAGGTATTATATTACAAACACCAACAATTAATACATACTGTCAGGTAGTTTAATTTGGTAATAAAATGATTTACAACACTGAATTTAACACCAATAGTATATACATGCTATAACATATATATATATATATATATATGTGTTGATATATATATATATAAGTATATAATTTAATATAAATGTAAAATAAACGAAATGCTTAATCGTATAACTTGTAATTAATAAATCATACATGAAGATATTTTACTTAATGTTGAACACATATTACAGAAAAGAACTCATTATAATTATGTTTAAAGATATATTCAATTAACAATATACACCGAAATGTCTCGTACTCATAAATTCCCAGTCACCTAGCTCAAGTATAATCCACTTAAGACTAAATATAGTACATAATATTTTGTGTGCAAACTAGTTGAACAATTTATATCTACTTGTAGTACAAAAATTATAAACTATACTAATAAATAACTAATTAATTACAGTAAAACTAATTGAATAGGAAACGATCAAAATACACAACCCGTTAAGACTACCTACTATGTAACTAGATTGATGTAACATTAGATGGGACCGAATAAAAATATTAGGAGAATCAACTATCCACTAGATTGGTATTCCAATATTTCCGAGACATTTGGCATACATAGTACATTATTATTATAAATAATTTATCGTAAACAGTTCTGATTAAAACATAATACAATAGTAAAATAATATGATGAAATGTTTAATAGTATTTTTTTGATAAATAAAAAATTGCACGTGAACTTTCTTATCTCAATTTAAATACAAGTATATTATTTTTGTAAATATAATATGGAGATGAAATTGATAAACAGTCACTTTTTTTACTGTTAGGTAATTAACAATTTGTATTTTATTAAAAATCAAAAATGTTTGTTAATTTATATAATTATTAATTGAATATTGCCATTACAACTTAGAACTTAGAATATAACCATATACAATTTTGAACTTCTAAATCATATTATATTTTTTTATAAATAGTGCATTATAATTATCTTTAAATCAAAAATAATTAATATATTTTATTTAAATTGAGATTTTATAAAGTAAAAATTATAAAATACTTGTACATTGTACTTAAGTATTTCTAAAAATACTATTAAACTTTCCAGATAACTATTTATAATATATACCACAGATAAACAAATAACTATGAAATGTATAATAGAAATAATAATAATAATAATAATAATAATTATAATTAAAACAACGTACAAATTAATAGTACAATTTTACAACATTGTTTACTTAAATAAAATCTAGATTAAAACATTAAGCCTTAGAGGGAATGTATTTGGGACGAGAAACAAATTTATTTCAATATAAATACAAATTTAATAACATTTTGATTAAAAAAAAAAAAAAAAAAAACAATAATAATTAGTATATTATAATTAAAAAAGATGCCATTTTCAGATGAAATGTTACATTATATTTATAAAAATAATAACTAAATATGAAATGACGGTATTTACCTTAAATAATAATAAATTTGTAAAAATAATTCATAGTAGATGAAGTTCTTGTAAAAATGTTACGGTTTATGTTATAAGTTTAAATTGATCGATTAAATTTGGCTAACCAATTTATATAATATATACATATTTTTAACATGTAAATCTTACAATGTTTTTAAAAATTTTTTCATATTGCTAAACTTTATAGCAAATAAAGAAAACTTCTAACAAAACATTTACACAGTTCTTGGTATTTATTCAATTATTATTGGACTGTTTTAATTATTACTGATTGATTCAGTTAAATTGTAGATAATATGCATTATATAAAATATTTGCCATTTAGTATTATTTACAGTAAGGAACCTACAATTGTTAACTTTTTGAAATAATTTAGTATTTATTTTTCAATAGATTTTCTTGCATCATTTAGAAATATTAAGTAAACACAAACAGTAAAAATACTTAACAATATGGTTATTTTCAAATGATCAAAAATACAAATCACAAAAATGATATACCACATGATATTTAATAAAGAGAGACTTCATAGATAAATCATTATATTCAGTTTGGTTTACATTAATATGTAATCCTATAATAGTTTGGAATTAAGTTTTGATAAATATGAATTGAAATATTTTATGATATAACATGTATGTAATAGTTAAATACTTTACTAATCATTAAAAATATATCATTCAAATACAGTCACTTGAATAATTATTTAAAAAAATTATTTATTATGAATTGGGATTTATTTTTAACTTATCGTAATTTGTAATTAATAAACAATATAAAATATTTATATATATATATATCGAGATTTAATTAAGAAAAAAAATGAGTTTCAATTGATATTTGATTAAAAACAAGTATTAAAAATTTACAACTAAATGGCAAAATCATTAACAAATAAAATGAATTTATATTTGATATAATGTTTAATACATTAAACTGTATAATTTGTGATACATAGTTATATTAAATTAAATAATACATTTATTATATATATTTTTAATTCATTTAAACATGAATTTTAAAAATATATATAGATTTATTTATAATATTAAACAAAAATAGTTATATAAAAACATTGTTATTTTTAAAAGTAGAAATCCCAAAAAAACATAAAAGATCATTTTAAACAAAATTTTAGTGCTTTTGAAAAATAATGACTGAAGTTCAGTCATTAGATAATATATTATAATGTATGAAATAGTTATCAAATAGATGGTGTAGTTTTATATTATAATGCTGTGAACATAACATAATTATTATGTTGTTTCTGATTTAAAACAAATTTCAAATATATTCATAAAATAATATCCATTAATTCTGTTATAATACATTGGATAATAGCATATTCATAATAATGGTTTAAATATAACTATCTACACTTTATTGGCTATGAACCATCAAATTTCAAAAACGTGTCAGCAATGAACATGTCATTATAAATGTATTGCACTGATTTTTATGGCAAGAGCTTTTAAATCTACAATGTTAAAATTTCAAGATACAATCATATTTTTCACTATTGGATGTAATATTCTGTTATTATTGCAGCAGATTCAGTCTGATTCTAAATACAGCATCAAAATAAATGTTAGGTACATTAAGATATAAAAATATACCCTTATCGGAGTGCCAACGATCACGGTTTTACAATACGGAAATGACTAAGACACAATTAGCAATACAAGAATATTGAAATAGTGTACTTAATAATATGATATGAGATTAATAATTACAACTTCAAAGAAATTTTGTTTTATAAATAGTTATAATTTGATAACCTAAATGATTTTAATTGCATCATTGAAATACTAATAAATATATTGATTTGTTAAGTTGTCAATTTGTCATTAACATTACTGTAATTTTAATTTTAATTTTAAAAAGTGAATAATATTTTTATAGATTGAGAATATAAAATAATATACCACAGAATAATGACGACAGATCTACCAATTAGTAATAGTATTTTTTATAACGGATATCTCTGAATAGGGATGTCATAATTAGAAAAGCTATTTATCCAAAGTTAAAAAACATGACTATCACATAGTATAATTCAAACTAGAGAATGGATATCAAGTTTGGTCGTTAATATAAAACTATTACTAATAAATGATAGTAACAGAGAAAAGTTATATTGATTGTTTGAATAAAACTTATATCAGCTTCCTTAATTTTACCATACAAATTAAAATGCTATACAAGAAAAGAAATTAAGTAAATTTATCTGATGTTTACTATTTTCATTTTAAATTAAATAATTCAAAATAAACATCATTCAATAATGTTATTCTGTGAATCTTAATTAACATAAGAAAATGTATTGATAAATTATATAATTTTAAACTTCATACCTTTTCATAACATTTTAGCTGAGGATGAGTTTGATTTTGATTACACTAAATAATAGTGTAAATAGAAAACTAAAGAAACACTCAGGCTGACAAATAATAATAATAATATAAAAAAATTTACCCAGATCAAAATTTAATATGCCAAATACTTGTAAATAGATACATATAAGCTCTATAAACACCAATTTAAAATTCAGGCACAATACACTCTATATGATAAATTCAGTTTAAACTGTATTTTAAAGTTATTTCATGTCTTTAATATTTTTTTGGGAATCTACATAGTTTTTAACTCGTAGTGATAATTTTTGTTAAACGCTTAGGGTAGTTTATGAAAAACTATCAATTGTGAATTTAAAAATCTGACAAAAAAAAGATGAATAACAACCCGATGACGGTGAGGTGAAAAAAATGGTGAACAATACTGAATGTTTCAAAAAAAAAAAAAAAATTAAATGCATTTTAATACTACATTAATAAAAAAAAAAAGTTTAAGTTATAATCAATTGTAATTATTTGCCACATTATGTTTCTTGGTCACCATACAATTGTCATCACTCCTTAATCAGTATGTAGTTCATCGATTGTCTTCAATGTCCCTAAACTAATATATATCCAGGCCAATTACATTTTCTCCTGCTCCTCCAAATCCTGACAAATTATAATCGCCCATGCCACTTCCACTATCTTCTCTCGGTGTCCCTGGGCCACCTGGCGCAGGTGAATTTTTCATACCATCTAGTCCTTCACCGTTCAAAACCGAATTCATTGTATTAGGACCCATTGGTCCTAATGGTCCACTGTCTGATGCATTATTCATTGGAAAATCCTGAAAATAGTTTTATGTATTTTAAGGAAACAGTAATTGAGTTTGAAATATACATATTTGTCAAAATTCTCTTAATTTATAACTTACACCAGGCATATTCCCTCCAGTAACCGGCTTCATCATTGTGTACATACTTTCTCCTCCAGAGTTTGAAGAATCTTGAACATTATTGCTCAAATTAAGATCACAAATAACTTAATGAACTACCTATATTTATTTATTTTACCTTGAGGACTTTGCATTATTGGTGTGCCTGGTCCAGGAGGGCCGCCTGATCCCGAGGGTCCCTAGATAATATTTTATTTAATACCCTAAATCTCTTTTTATCAATATTTTTACTGAATCGCAGTTAAAACTATTAAAACTATAAGTATCCATATAAATCTAATTTAGAAAAAAAGTTATGTTATGTATTTTAAAAATAAAATATTAAATTTAAACTTACTCCATACGCTCCTGGTGATGATGATGAATAACTCATTGGCTGAAAAATATTAATAAAACATTTAAATTAGTTCAATGAATTGATTTTTTTCTTAAGGTTACTGAATAACACTTCATGAGTTATAATTCTAACAAAACCATTTGATTAAAAGAAAAAGGAATCCTATACAATATTTTTATTTGTAAATTACAACTTTGAACTGTTGAGGCCATGTGCCATCACAATTTAATTCAATCACGATCAATGTCAATTATTAAAGTTTTATATACAATAAATATTAAAACTTGATTCTAAATAATTAAAATTATATCAATGCATTTTTTTTTAAATTTCCGACAATTTTGCTTTAAAAACCTTGAAATGTTTATAAATCAGATAGGGTTGCCAGGTTTGATTTTGAGCAGTCGCTGAATTAATCAAAACCTTAAATGGTGATGTAAATAAATATAAATAAAAAAAAGTTTATTAGCTTTAGTAATACAGTGAAACTTTCATATAATGAACTTCTATTTTACGAAATATTTTTAAGAACTATGACCCTCTTTGTTATTGATGCAAACGAGTATACATACAAATTTTCTCTTCGTCCATACAAAAAAAATGTCAAAACATAAATGTTTATCTATCACCAATAAATTTTAAATTTTAAATGAAGTCGATGAAGGTGTTAAAAAAAAGTACAATTTACAAAAACAATAAACAAACAAAATTCACTGATTATTTTACTAAAAATTAAATTAAACTGTATAATGATATTTAATGTTGTTTTTACATAACACATTCAATATAGAAGTATATACATACATACATAATTACATTTTAAAAAAAGTTGAAAAAATACATAATTCTATTTAACAAATTCCTCCACATAACAATTTTTTTTTCTTGCTTTTTCAACTTTAGTTTTTCTGTTATCAGATCTATATAATAACTAATAAGTAACATATCAATTAAATTAGCATTTTATTTTGATTCAAATAGTTCAATTCTCTTATGAAAGAAATCGATTTCATTTTGGAGACTATTATTTTCTTGCTTTAATCAGATACTACAGAACTAAGATAATTGATTTTAAACAAAAGTGACTGATTTAGAATCGTGAATATGAAAGTTCTTTTTATAACTAATAAATTATTATTACTTTATTTTGAAGGTTCCTTTAAGTTCAATGTAATTTGTTATTATTTAATATTTAGTTTACATAATTCACTAAAAAACTATTTATATATTAAAGACTGAAATATCAATAATAATAAATATAAAATTTATATATTTATTAATAAACAAAAATAAATAGTAATATTTGTGTTGTAGAGTATTGGTTTGAATATTAGTTCAAAGTTTATGCAAAAATGTTTTTTTCAAATATATTGATTATCAGTTTTATGTTGTATAAGAGAATCAGATATTGAAAAAAAGTTCGACCTATTCTTATTAATATCGTTTTTAATCATTTTTCAGTATCACAATTCACTAGTATAATAAAGTGAGTAAATAAAAAGATTGTATTCAAATTCTGTAAAAAAAAACAATATAAAAAGCACCATACCTACATTTTAATTTAACTCAACGCGATAATAGCTTATCAATAACAATGCATATGTTAATTAAACAACAGTTAAACTAGTGCTATTTGATAAACTTGATATGTATTTATATAACTTTATTACAGCCAATCTATGAAAGTTAAATATAATAATATTATAAAGGATAAAATAAGAATAGATAACTCACAGTATTTGCATTTGGTTGCCATTGTGGTCTTCCAACAAGTCCGCCCATAGATAAAGGCATGTTTGGTCCGCCACCACCAGGGCCTAAGGTTGTATTAGGCGGAGGTCCGCGCATTCCAGGGCTATAAGATCCTAATGGACTCATGTTTTGAGTGTTTTGACCTCGAGGAGGATTCATACGAGGATTCATTGGTCCCATACCTCCTGTTCATTAAAAAAAAATAAAACACATGAAAAATGTATGTTTTTTTTTTTATATATATAATATTACATTTACATAAGCAACAACTAATTATGAAGTGCATATAATGAACAAACATAATATGTTGAAGCATAGTTCTTATAACTTGAATATTAAAACAATATATGTATTTTTAATATATTAATTTAATGTGCTTTAAAATAAATTTGTAACAAACAAATAATATATACATTATTATGAAATTATAGATTAACAAATTAATATCAATTAATTAAAACAACCTTAATAAAATAAAATAAAAATTTAAGCAACCGAATTAGAAAAATTGTATCAATCCAAACTATTTCATAACTATAAATAATTAATAATTAAAACTTCCAACAATTATTTATTGAAATACCATTTTATTTATTTTAGAATTAATAAAAATAATAATAGACATTATGGCACTCAACTGGTAACAAAAAGTATATACCTTAAAAGTAAATCTATGTAAAAAGTATCAGATGATAAAATACCCACAATTAAAATGTATGCTTCACCATTGAACAAATTTGTGTTCAATGAGAAATCATAGTACATAATGAAAAATTATATTGAGTTAAAATATACTGTTGGCCTATAGAACTAAAGATATTTTATTATATTTATATTGCTATTAGTAATTTATTTTTCTAACAATAGGTTAACTAATTTTTGGCAAAAACACACTTATATTATATAGAATTATTAATTATTATAACATAATTAATATTTAATATAATATTGCTATCTATTATTAACTTAAAAGTCAATGCCGATGTGCTGTTAAAAGGTATGATTAGATTTGTGGAATAAATATAGTGAACTAAATCTAAATATTTTGAAAAATTTCTTGTTTATAGAAAATAATAATAAATGCCATAACAAAAAATTAACTAAAAATAGTTGTCTTTTCTAAATATCCAACTTTGTCAATATTTTTAACTTAAAAATATCAATAAAAAAATGTTTGTTTATTGTTAATATTTGTTATTCCTAAGTACTAACTAGATCCAATTTGCTATCAAAAACCATCAATTACGCTAAAAATTGAAGCATTTTACTACTCATACAGTTTATAGTAGATCTCTTCTATCTCACAAAAATACATATAAATAAAAAAAACACATTAATATCAAAACATTTATTGTTACACAAAGAATCTGAAATGCATATTAAATTGCAAGAAATTTAATTAAAATGCATCTATGAAGTATGTTAGTAATGAATTATACAGTATTTTATTAACGTATTTTAATGATGTTAATACATTTTTAATAATTTAGTAATATTAAAATGTTAATTTTTATATTTTTCAAAAATTGTATTATACAGAATTAAGTGTTTTTAGTTAGTATATTAGATGTAAACTGACTATGAAATTAATAAAATAATATTGTACTCAACGAAATATTTTTAATGAATTAATAAAAAATCAAGAGTATATTGAAACTTTAACACTAATAGTCAGGCTTAGGATAAAGCCAGGGTTTTATTTTGGGAGACAAGTTAAAAAAAGTTAGTAAATAATACTAAACATTCTTATAATTTAAACAAAAATTAAATTTGTAATGACCTCTACATTTTAATCGTTTAGTAATTTTTTTATAACATATAATTAATTATTAATTATACAAGTACAAAAAAAAATTGTAGAATTCAGATCCTATCTTTCTGGCTATGTCTCTGCTTATAGTATTGCATGGCTTGGTTTTAGATATTTTTAACGTAGACATTTGGACATTTATTAGATTCCCTTTAATAGTATATTCATAACTAGTTAGAACGAACTGATCCATCTACCTAACTCACAGTTAGTCAACCCCACTTTTGTTTATTAAAATAATCAATATCCAATATTAAAATGGAAACTATTAATTTGAATATTAATTCAAAAGAATAATATATTTTTCTAGTATAAATAAGTTTGTAAAAAGGATTTGATTTACTATCTATGAGATTTATTCACTATAATTATTTAAAATTTGGACAAAGTGAAGAAAATTGTAAAACCTTCCATTTAGTCCAATCTTTAAATACATTACATAAGTTAAAAGTACAGATTTTTTTTTTTTTTTGATAGATGACTTCAAATCAAATTAAAATTTGATAAAATAATACTGTTTTATAAATATTTAATTACAAAAAAAAAAAAATTAACACTTATTCAAAATTTGTTTTCAGACGTATGTTGATCAAATTTTACTTTTCAACCAAAAAACTGCTAAAGTAAAACAATTTTTAGCTAAATATGAAAATTTATATTCAAAGCATAATTATTAATAATAAATTATTTATTCAATAATTAGATCTTACGAAAATTTTATACTCCTTAAAGTAACATTTAAAATAAAAATGTAGAAAAGAAGCTGTGTAGTACAACAAATAAAATAGAAAAAATAATGGAAATCATTTTTAAGTTTCTTCCCTAAATAGTTCGAATTTCACTTCATTTGTAGTAAACTATAATCATTTTATTCATTTTTATTATTAATTGAAAATATAATTCACCAAATATGAACACACATTTTAATTACTTCTTAACAACATCAAACACAATTTATGAGTTTGAATTAAGTATGTATCAAGGGAAATGGCAGTGTTTAATGACTATATTAATGAATTTATGATGAAAACTTATTAAAAATTACCATAGAAAAAAATGGAATAATTCACATTTTTTAGATTTTTATATTGCCATTTCTCTTAACAAATAAAATTGTTATACCATGCTTTAAAAAAAAAAAAAATCAACGATGAATAGATCATAATAATTACTTTAAAATAAGAATCCAATACAAAAATCCAAAAATAAAATAAAAGAATAAAGATATTGAATTTAAAATGACTTAAAAAATTAATATAAATTCCAAGAAAAACAAATAGTGTTATTTTATCATCATTATTAAAACATAAACTACAAAATATTTGAGTTAAGAAATAATGTGCATAATAAAATTTAAATAATACTGGCCTACCTTGCCAACCTACAACATATTCTCCAGCTTCACCTACAGGAGAAAAAATTATTAAGCAAATTATTGATTAGTTATGTATTTTATACTTTCATTCCTAATTAATAAAAATTAGTAAAATATAACCTAATTACACAACAAATATTTTTTATTGTTTAATAATTATGATTTTACATTAGATTTGATGTTTTAACATAACATGCCAATACCATAGAATAGCTTACCTTGTCTTAAAGGATCCATCCCAGGCATCATTGGTTGCCCTGTAGGCTAAAATATAAAAATAAATTATTTATTATTTAAAAGTTACTCATGTTATATAGTGACCATTTTATAATTGTAAACTTACAGAATTAAAATCATTTCCTAATTGTGACATGCGAATTCCAGGCCTTGGACCACCTGGATATCGAGGACCCATAAAAGGCTAATACAAAATAAAGTATCAACATGTAAATTTGACTTTTACTTTGTGCAATTAAATATTTAAAATAAAATAATTAATAACAAACCTGATTTGATAACATTTGTCCATGTGATGGTGGTTGAGAATGAGGAGATTGTTGTGTTGAAGGATGACTCGGAGGTGATGGTCTCATAGAAGCATTCTAAAATGTATTCAATGAAATTATTTTTATTTAATCATATGACTGCTATTAAAATTTATAAATAATTTTAAAACACAAACTGGAAAAAATCCACCAGGCATTGGACCTCCTGGCATTCCATCATTTGGAGGCATTTGTCCTAAAGGACTAGGAGAAGGTCCAGCATTCTATAAATAAATATATTTTATTTAATTGTCTTATTAATATTAGTTAATAAAAATAAACATTTTGTGATCTTAATTACTTACATGTGCAATACCATTTACACCATATCCTGAATTTACAAAACCCTAAAAAAAAATAAAAAAATAAAATTATTATAATAACTAATAACTATGTATAATAATTTTTGTAACTATTCAAATGCATACATAATCATGAAATGCTTTAGCTTCACTTGAATGTTCACATGTATCACGGCGTTCTGGAGCTGCACAATATAAATCCCAAAATACACTAAAAATATAAATCAAGTTTATTAAAAATATAATTTGTAAAAATGAAAAGTATATAGCATTAAATATTTTTGACAATGTATGCATTAAACTATAGTAAATTTTAAAACAATCATTAGTATACTAGAATTTAGAAAATAGCTAAGATGTTGCTTATTCAATTTTTTCGATCTTAAACTATAATAAAAAATTTTAGTTATTATTATCAAAAAATATAAATATTCAAAATTAATTTTCAATTCTAAATTTAATCATCATAATTTAATTTTAATAATAAATATACTACTTTATATCTAGTAATAAAATTAAATATGAATTAAAATAATTTATTAAATGATTGTTTACAATGTTTTATCAAATTATGACAGATATAAACCTAATAAGAAATTTAAGAAAATCTGAATCAATTTTTAATTGAAGCATTTTGCTAATCGAGTTTTCATAATAAAACATTATAAATAATATTAAAAAAAAACCGAAAATGGATTTCTAAACTCTTCTAAGCATATAAAGATATAATTAGTTGACATTTTTATAATTACAAATAAAACTTAGTTTGTACAATTAAGTTAGGTTAGTACTTACCACCACCAAGAATGCAGAAATCCTGGTGGTTCACCAAGTGTGATATTCTTTTCCCATCTAATCTAAAATAATAAACAAAAACAACTAATATTAGTACATAATTTATTATTTGGCAAATCATAATGAATAATAAAAATTATTACATCCTATAATTAACATATTCTACCTAATATAAACTTATATATTGAAATAAATATAGAAAAAAAAATATTGTAATAAGTACTCACTTCATTTAAAAATGTTTGAGCTGCTTTCTGAGCTCCAATATGTAATAAATACTCATAAACATACAATGCTAACCTAAAACAAATAAATATCAAAAATTATTCCAATCATTCTTATTAATTTATATATATACAAGTTAGATTAAATTTATAATAAGCAAAGAAACCTCTAAATAGCAAACACTCTTATTTACTCTTATTTAAAGATGTCCACTATTTAGAGTAAGTACATTTTGAAATTTTTAAAAAGTAAATTTGTAAAAGCAAAAAATATGCATTAGATTAAATTTAATTATAATATTATTATTTAATGTTTTAATTATATTATAATTTTAATATTTTAATAATACATATGTATTTAAGTAAACATCAAAATGTTTTTAAAAAAATGCATATACATACATAAATACAATTGAATTTGGTGTGAAAAAAATTGGTCACTGAACAAGTTTGTTATCATTATATTATTGTAAGCTCATTTTACTGTTATCTTTTTACAATTATTTTTATATTAAAATTAAAATAGGTGTTCGATATTCAAAGGTTTTCATAAAAAATAGTAAAATTGACCCCGTTTCCAAAAAAAAAAAATAACTATTTCCTATTGGGAGATTTCTATTTAGGAAGGTTGCACTGTATAGAGTAAATATTTTAACATCCATCACACTCCTTTTTCAGAATTAATAATTAAATTTGCTGTCTTCTTAAACTCAAATTTTAGATTTGAAAAGGTTTAATTTTGAATCTATTTGACATACTTTCAATGACTTCAAACAATAAAAAAGGAGATGCCAGTTAACTAAAATACTGTAATTGGTTTTACTACATTCATATAGTTATAAGATATATAATTTTGAGTTTCAAAACAGAAATTTGGAAACCAACAACATTAATTCTTCAATATTGTAATAATACTTCAAATATGTACAATATTTTTATTGAAAATTAGTAATATCAGCAAAAGCTCAACCTCTCAAATTGCACTAGTAAAAACAAGTGATGAAATATTGTATTAAAATAACCAAAATTACATTAATAAACATTTTTTTTTTAATAATAACTAATTATAGTATTTTATTCTATATTTTATTTATTACTTACATTAGGTTAGGTAAATAAATTAAAAATTGATAGATATAGTTTTATATTTATAGAATTATGTTAGTATAGTACACAACCATATAATATTAATCTTTAACTATCTAACTATTAACCCTATTAAGTAAATTTATTATTAAAATTAGTGTTTATTTTAATTCTAAATTTGTACATGCATTACAACAAAATTCAGTACTTAAAGATGTCTATATCCTAATTTTGATTTTTATACTAATGTAAATATATTTTTTTTTTTTTAATTGGAAATCAAGCTATAATTAAAAAATGATTTGGTTAGAATAACAAGTATTTATATCAAATTGATAGATCAAATAATCAGTGTCTATCCTTACACATTAAGATTTAGATTTTTAAGGAAATACATATTATCTATTATGAATTATCATAGAAAGAACTTTTTTATATTCATATTTGTTTTGTTTACCAAATTCAGATTAATAAAATATACTTTTATGCATTAAGTCATCTATAGTTACAAACATCTGAAATAAATGTTGGATTTTAAGCTTGAATCATTATAAGTTTACCGTGTTTAATTGAAGTAATTATTTTAATAATTGTTTTTTCAACCGAATAAAATAGATATTTTTATATTTTATTATAACATACACATTAACAGTTTTTAGAATATAAAAATTATTATATATATGATTAAATTCACTCACTAATGTTAATATGTTTATTTACTAGTTATACACTAACACCACTAAATTACCGTCAAATATTTTTATCTATACTTTTTCCTTAAAACAATTTTTGTTATATACTTTTTTTGTTTAGTACGTTTTTGCTTTGCCTAATCAATTTGTTTTAAAATCCAAAACCTTTATATATAATATATATTAATTTAAAATACAAAGTGACTTATTACTTAAGTACAAAACTACAGATTTTATTAACAACTAATGAGCTTTAACAATAAGCATCAAAGTTTTTCAACATTTTTAAAAATGCAATGACCAATGTTATACATATAACGTTTATTTCTAGTAATTATTTTAAGCATAAATGAAGTCTGTAATCAATTAATTTACGATAAAGATATCGAGTATTGGAGTGTGATTATAGTAGAAAAGATAATATTTTAATTCATAAATATACAGATTATAATTAAGTCAATAATAACTGATAGGTGATTCAAAAGTAAACTATTATTTTTTCTGATCCAATAGTCATAGAAAAAATCAAAACAATAATAATAAATAAAATTACATAAGCACTTTAAGTTTGATAGTTAATACCTAACTACTTAATAAACTATAAATACATAAGATAATTCTTAAGCAATAAAAATATTATTTATATGAATTGTATTTATATTTTATAGTTATCTAGAGTTAATACCTAATAATAGGTACTATAATAATAAGTTAAATTTCAACACATAAATAAAAATAAATAACACAACAAACAAATGAAATAACTACATAATATATTATATTTACATACATAGATGTACCAACAGTAATCTAAACTTGGAATGAAAACAGTGACTTACTTTTCTCTAGCCTGAGCATCTGATGGCACTGTTGCGCCCTTTCCTTTTGCATACATCTCAATTTAAATTTGTTTAATAGCTTTGACTTAAAACAAACCCTGCAATTACGGCAGCAACAAAATAGGCCACACTATACAGACAATGACAGAAGCGCAATTGTTGTCATTGTAGTGTATATTGTAATGGTAGTTTTCAGGCACGTCTAGATGCTTGTATACTGTCCTTGATCAGTTACTTGCAAATCAGCGACTGGGCAAAGGAAATAAGCACTGAATGTATCGAGTCCCGCGTCTTCGTTTTATGCGTCAGATAAACTACCGAGTCAAACGATTCAAACAGCCGTTTCACGAAATTAATTCAAGATTTGTATAAAAGATTCGATGGTCGCGATGGTTCAGAGATACAAACTTAATTATCCACGCACGACTTCGACACTTGTTTTGCTCCAGAGTACATACACTCGATCTAAGGAGTACGTACCTCTAATAAAATACACGTTTACGGTCGTGATTATATTATATTTTTATCAATGAACGGACAGATGGACGGACGACTGAATGTAATAAAACGATCGCGGAAAGAGTAAAACAAATAAAATCTATTTGAAAGAATAAAAAACACTATATTCTTTTTCCTCCCCGAAAAATTAAATCGATGCGGAGAAAAATATTAGAGCATTACCTACGATCGAGGTGCAGCGGGTAGAGACGACGTCCAAGATAGTCCTTTCCGAAAATGATAATAATCAAACATTGATAAATGGCTGCGGTGTTGCCAACCATCCGGACCACACGATTCCACTACTATTATCGCCTACCCCTTCACTAAAGGTACGTCCCACCATCAATACTGCAGCTCACCGCGTTCGAGCACCGCGTCCGATGACCGAGAAAACACAAAACGAAACAATAAAAAAATAAATTACAAAAATATTATCACCAGTGGGCAGTGATTCGGGTTCCCCACTTAGTACTACTTACACGGTCATATCAAAACAGCCGAAATGACGCGTATAGTTTTTTCTACAGCGTACAAATACACGGCAAAGTACTCGAATTATTAAAATAAAAATACAAAACAAATTTTCACAACAAAAAAAAAATTGTTTTTCCATTTTATCGCAATAATTAAATAGCTAACAAATAGTATTTTTCAATCAAATATTTTTATTATTAACTTCTTGTTTCCATATACCTACTATAATTTATTACCTACATGGCTACATATTACACATAGGTATTCTCAAATTGAAGCTAATCCATTGCTAATCATATTATATTTTACCGATTAACAAATATATTTATTGAACAGAAAACATAATTATATTAACTAATAAACAAAAAAAATTACATAAAAACTAAAATATTTCACTGCAGTAACTAAATAGGTACCTATAGACCAGGAATGAGAACTTTAAAATGTAACAACTAGCGGGCAATGGACATGAGAGTATGGAAAGGGTTCTAGGTCACTTTATACGGTTGAGCATCAAAAGTGCGAAACGCGGACACTTTGTGCTATTATATACATACCTATGTATATTTATAAACAATTTTATTAAAATTGTTATTAAGTTTAAATATTATTTGGTAAATCTAAGTATCTTATACATAGTTTTTGTACAGTTTTACGGGCAATACAATTGGACGAATGTGGCAATATTAAATATAATATAATATTTCATTTTTACATTTTAATAATTTACATTATATACATATAACCCTTTGGTAATTACTATATACATTAATACTAATACCTAACTGTGAATAAATTTTATATCATTCGAAGTTTTGAACGTTAAGCTTGAGGGCTGATATACCTAGACCCCCAATTACCATTTTTCGTATTTATATATATATTTTTTTATTCATTCAAAAAAAAAATAAACCAGGCATGCGACGAGACACAGAATTACATCAATTGATAACTGATAGCTAGACACTCAATTACATATTTTTATTATTTTTTAATTCAAAAAAGAACCAGGCATGCGATGGGACAAACTTTTACACCGAATAATGAATGATAACTAATAAGTTATAGAAAAACTGATAACTCACAAATACGGTAATCGACTTTATTACATTTTTAGAGACCAATATCTAGACAACCGATCACTACCCTACCGAATTTCCAGTAAAACGATTTTCACTTAACCCTCTCGAAGACGGCTTCTATACACCGGAATCGAATTTCACCAGTCCCTAGTTACTTTTATAAATTATTTACTTTAACTAATTTCGTAAAGAATAGGTAGGTACTTTTAAAAAGTTTCTACTTCAAATACGTATATTCAAATATGAAATAAATATCAAAATATAGAAAATATAAAGTTTTAAATAGGTACCTGCGCATTTAATTTTTGCGTTTTCCCTTGTATGTGTTTAAACTTAAAATTATTTTGAATAATGCATAACTAAAATAGTATAACGTAAAGATACGTCTACGTTAAAAATGATTTTACGATTAATTTTTCATTTTTTTTATCTAACGCCCATAATGGATTAACAATAGCTCAAATACTCAATGCACAATATCTCAATAAGCTCAAATGCTCGAATATTTAATGTTGACAGAGGATCATGCAGTCAAAACCGCGAAATCCCTAAACGGTATTTTAAATAAATTATTAACATAGGCGCAAATTCAATATAAAAACTGAGGGTGCTTAAGCTCTTACTTTTTCGGACATAGCATTGAATCGCTGCTGAATGTGATATTATAAAAAAGTATTTGAGGGTGCTAATTTTAAAATTGGAGATTCTAATACACCTTAAACGCCCCCTCTAATTGCGCCTATGATTATATAAACCTATGTCCTATGACCTATATGATGGGCTAAACTTATTACTTCTATAGCCCAGCTATATTATTGTAAGCGAGAAAGATTCAGTAGAAACACATTTTATACTGTTCCCTAATGATATTATAGTAAATTTCAAATGCGTTTCGTATTAACACCAATAAAGTAATAAATGATACCTACATGTATGTTCAATAGTGTATCTATACTGAAAATATTATTGCTAAAACTAATAGATTAATGAGCTGAAATCCAGATAATAAAAATCTTCGTTTTGAGTGTTATACTTGCTACTTATACAACACGTATATTTCACACTTAAACCTATTTAATATCTATACGACTATATACGCATTAATTATGTATTGATCGATTTGATTACCAAATTATATACCTATTTCCTACCTATAGGTACCTACATATTATTTATTTCCGCAATCCTCTGCGATTTTTATACTTAAACTACCTAAACGGTTAAACACCTAGTAAGTATAATACATTTTGTATATTCAGCAATGAGGTTTAATGTTCAAAATATTACATTTTCATTTTTTGGTTATTAACTGTTTTTTATTGCATTGTACCTTTTGTACCTTATGAGTATATATGTTATATATAATGGTATGTTTCAGCAGGTGATCAGAATTATAATCAATACGGTAAAAAGGTTCACAAAAATATGGTCAGTTATACGTTGTTTTTAATAAAATATTTTAAATACTTGTAATAAAATAACAAAAAAAATTAATACGTTTCACATATTAAATAATATATCTATTGCAAAAAACAGGTCAGTTATTTTTTTTATATTAAAAAAATATAAATGTCTCGATATCTTGTTCTATTCATATAATAGGTAATATAATATGTACCTATACAATTTTTACATATTTTTAATATTTTAAGATAGGTATTGATATTAAAAAGTGTCCTACATTTTTTTGGTTTTATTTAATAATAATATATTTTCTTAAATTATCATCTTTTTGGTGACTTCAAGTCTTCAAATAATAAATAACACATACATAATATATTTTATATTTTTTTCTATTATGAAATTGTGTGTACTGTATATAAGTGCCTATTATATTTATTTATGTATTTGTTGACATTAACTCCAATATTCAACAACGCATTAATTAATAATTTACATGAGTAGGTATTAAAGGGATGGATTTATGATGTTAATTGACATTTTCAACACATTGTCATTTACAATGACATTTTAATCACAAATAAACGCCGTCACGCCGATAAATAATACAGCCGATAACGTTTACAGTTATATTCAAGTACCTGTGAGCATCGTTTTAAGTCGTTTTGTTTTGTTTTTATTTCGGTGTTTGGTTGCGTTTGAATAATAAAATGACACATCATTGTGTACCATTTATTATTATTATTATTTATTTTATGTGTTTTCTGTTGTTACCGTCATTGTCAACCGTTTGACACCGTCATTTACCATATCCATTCACGACTAGATAACTACAACACCTCAAATACCACCCACCATTCACCCTTTGAGGCCTACCATTCGCCATCATCACGCGACCATCACCATCTTCATTCTTCGCGTATCGTTATTTTGATATTTTTATTTATTATATATATAATAGTGTCTACTGTAGTAATATTATTAGTGGTTATTATTATTTTTTTTTCTGTCGACCGGCATACTTTTGTGCCCATTTTATAATATATATGCCTAACCTACCTAACCTAACCTATATATATATATATACACCTGTATATTTGGTTGTTAATGTTTTATACAATTATTATTATTTATCCATTATAATACTACGCTAATGAGGTAACTTAGCAAAAATGTATCATTTGTTTTTATTTCTTTTATTTTAATACATATCGTCCACTTTTAACCCAAACAGTGGGTAATCATTTTAAACGAGATTTTAACCAAATACAATAGTGAATGACGGTATAAAATCTATTTTTGTTTCATTGTATTAAAAAATTAATTAAATTTATACAGGTCCATTAAGACACTATAAATCATGATTCGTGGTTGAAACCAATTTTTACATTATTATTTGTGTTTCAATACATTCTCCTTTAGGCTTTAATTTATCTTTGTTAGCACCAGAAAACCGAACAACCTCTGTTTTTAATTTTATAAAGACAAATGTAGGCATAGATTGATGAATTGGATATTATAATCAATAGCAGCATTTTCACATTCATCAACATCAACTTTTAACTTGACTATATCAGGGTACTCGTTGGCGAGTTCTTCAACCATTAACTTGTATGGACCACACCATTTGGCAAAAAAGTCGACGATGACAAATTTTTCTTCAGCATTAGACAATTTAGTTTCCAGGTCGACGGCGTCGGTGACGAGTTGAACCATTTTAAATGTCGGTGGATTCGTACTGGACATGTATCGCTATTCGGCTTCGACGGTAGCAAACTGGCGACGGGTTCACCGATATATAGTACCTACTTGGTGCGGATAGCGTGTATATCGTCGACCGCGCTGCAGTGATGTGTAATAAGAATCGCTACAGATAACAAAATATAATTCTAAATTCTAATAAATACATAATAATATAACATATTACATAGAATTGCCATGATGGCGCAAACACTAACTATCAATATGTACATCTACATATTTAAAATAAGTAGGGTAGGTATAATAATTTAAAAATATAATCTAATGCGCAGACAATTGCTAGTTCAGTGTTATGATAAAAATATTTATATTTATTTTATTTACACTTTTAATTTTAATATTATTCTAAATACTAAATAGATACGTGTTTGTAAAAATTTATATTTGAACTTTGAATACGCATTATTTGTGAATAATACTTTTTAAATCAATAAAATGGTTATATAATTGTTTAATATTATTATTTTAATTATATTGATGAATGGTGATATTTTATAAATACCAAATATCTTGATTCTAATTACCTAAATTTTATCAGAAATATAAAGGAATATTTAGACAAAAATATATTTATCAAAAAATACGTAACTTAGAATCGAATAACATTAGATACTTAAATAGTTCAATGTCATCTTAATTAAAGTTATGTGGCCACTCACCCCTTAACTTATAAGTTATAGGTAAGTACCTACTTGAAAAGTTAAAACAGTTGAAAGGTTACTTGTTAGGTTAAAAATAATTAAATAAATATGCCAAATACGCCACTAGCCTTGTTATAAATAAATAGGTAATAATAACTATAATCACTCCTATTATAATATAATACTATATAAATTATAAATTATTGCACGTTATCACTTGATACCAGTTTCAAAATTGTAGAATACCGAGTAAATTACGTAAAATTGGTCTAAACGCCCCAAATACCCATATTTTGTTCGTAACTAGCAAACAGAAATTAATTTCTAAATTCAAAAAGTAAAATCGCAAAATATTGATTTGAAATTGTTTTACATTTTTGCATTACAATTATGTATATGATAAATTATAATACTTTAAAGAATGAAAATTTAACTCGAAATTCCTCATAAGTTTTTCATATCCCAATTGAAAAATATTGATGATATATTAATATATTATATGTTAATTTTTTTTGGAAGTATTTAAAGTTTTAATTTTTGAAATAAATAAGTCAAAATCACAAAAATGACCATTATTTTGTAGTTTTTAATTTTAACTCATAAAGTTTGAAAATTTAATATAAAAGATTCCTTATAAGTTTTTACTATTTAGAGTAAAGCCACAAAAGTATTTTATGAGCGATTGAAATTAGAATGTATAATTATGACTACTCGAGAAAACAATTTTTATTATTTTGTGATCCAAAAAATATTAACTGTAGAACCTTATAATATTCAACTATTACAAACTATGAAATTATAAACACCTAATGGTAATTTAAAAATATATAGACTCATTTTAAGCTATTTATTGTAGCCATATAAAATTTAAAAATAATTGTCGTATTAAAAACTAAATTCAAGCTAAGTCAAAAAGTTTGAAAAGTTATTTCTAAGTAAAGAATCCAAACGAATAATTCTTAAATAGCTATTTAAAAAATATTAAAAATATATTGGTGTTATTTTTTTTTTTATGTGTTTAAATGTTGATAAAATTCATCAAATGTATCTATACTATAATACAAGTTAATAGCTTAGGTTTGAAAATTGAATACAAAGTTCTTCAAAAGTAGGTAGTTCTAGCTGTTAACTATAATAAATATAAAAATTATTAATGCTCATTATTATTTATTTTTATAGACATGTTAAGTTGAAATTATGACAATATTTTATATTTAAACAAAAAAATAACAATTGAGTTATTTCCAATATTATATAGTATATAATATATATTATCAACCATCAACTTATATATTCATTTATACTGAACTATAAACTTTAACTCTTAAACTTTGTTGCATTTTTGTTTATTATGTTTGCCACCATTACAATACAACAGATGTATGCCAATTAACAAATAAAAATCTGATTTTCCGCCAAAGTGATATAAAAACTGTATTCTGTATCCTCCTTCCTATACTTTATACTTATAGCTTATGTTAAAATATTCCATATATTATTCTAAGCAGTAAGCATTGCTCACATACACAACACATATTTGTATTTTGTGTAGATACATTACAAATATTAAATTAACATTTTTAAATTAAACTGCATTCGTTTATTAGTCAACAAAAAATTTAAACATTTTTTTTCAATTATTATTTTATTCAATCAATTGCAAAATTTTTACTTTAAATATCCCTTGCCTGACATCAGTGGCGTATCCACTGAGGGGTCACAGGGCCATGCTCGCGATACCCCTCCCCTCGTTGGCCGTATTTACTATTTTTTAGTATAAAGATTTATATTTATTTGTAAACATGAATGTGTACTACAATATGTCTTTACAATTTTAGACTGTGTGTGCCCCCTAAAAAATATTCTGGATATGCCAATGCCTGACATCACTAATATAAGTACTTATCTTACTTTGTACTTATTGCTATTGCGATACGCTATATTTTAGGAATTGTCATGTTTAGTAAAAACATCAATTAGCAGGAAACATATTATACAGTTCAGCAATGTGCATAACAAAATTTACCTATATATTTTAACAATTTGTGATATCTATACATTTGTTAATCAGTTTGAATTCTGTAGTGATTCAGAGGAAACCCTATAGGCTACATGTATTCCCATATTGGATGTGACAGTGATGCAATATTAAACAATATTTCAGCTTTTATCCACATATTTGAAGTTTGACATTCAAAATAAGATTGACTTTTTTAGGTAGGTACTAAAAAATATCAATTGTATAATACGAATAAAAAAATACGAGCCATTAAAAAAAAATTAGATATTAGTTAGATAAGTATCTTGAATAAATTAAAATTGTTTTTACAATCAATTTAAAAAAATTGAAGTCACTGTTAGGTATACTTGTACCTATATGAAATGAATAAATAAATGATCTTGCAACACGCACTAACTTTGTTATGTAAAAATTAATAAATTATTATTAATTTTATAAATTTTCAACTTCAAAATAATTAGCAAAGTTTCTTTATTTAAAATTATGAACTTCTACCGCTTAAAAAAAAATATAACAATAATAATAATTCTTTATTAACGAAATAATTCGAAC
Source organism: Rhopalosiphum maidis (assembly GCF_003676215.2). Lineage (NCBI taxonomy): Eukaryota > Metazoa > Arthropoda > Insecta > Hemiptera > Aphididae > Rhopalosiphum > Rhopalosiphum maidis. Next base: position 49,814,230 of record NC_040879.1, read on the forward strand.
TATTTTTAATATTTTTTGTGATTCAAAAACAAATAACCGTAATAATTGAAATTATCGTATGTTTTTATAATGGCTTACTACAAATGTTAACATTTTCAAAATATTTTAACTATTATATTAAATTACTTACAGAAATTTGACATTTACGATTTTTTTTTGTTTTATTTCTTTGAATGTCGATAAAATTTTTCCCTAGGTAAAAAAGCTTAAAATTTAATACAAGTATTTTAAGTTCAAATTTTTTTAATTATTTTGTAGTTAACAGTTCATTAAATAATAAATGATAAATATTAAAATGTTTATAGCTATGAGAATGATAGAATGGTAGCTAGCTTGTAAGCAATCATAACTCATAAGTAGTTCATATTGAAACTAAAATATTGTATAATAATATAATATAAATTATATTTTAGGTATATTTAAATCGATGTTGCGCCGTCAATATTAATGAGTACACAATAAATATCGCATTGATGTAGTAGGTACGACGTAGGTAAACATATAATATTATGTACCTTATATCTACTAACTTACTACATACTTTTATGTAAATATCAATATACCTATGCATAACTTTTATTATTTTACTTTTACATTCCGTAGTTCGTAGTGTTCGTACAATAGTTTCGTTTTATTATCGCTTTTTATCGATTTTACGTTTAATTGTTTGACATTAATTATTCTGTTTAAATGATATATGCGTGTGCGGTGTGCGGTGTGCTTTCGTAGGTGTATAGTATATTACATAACAACGTGATGTTTTTTAATAACGAGAAAAAAATTATATCTTAAATTCTAATAAATCGACTGCGTTCCATTTCCATTTATATTTTATTAATCTGAAATAGACGTCTTCACAAAATAAATAATTTAATAATATTATATACTCATGTATAATTTATATACAATTCGTACAGCTTTAGGGTTATCGACATAATATCGTTTTTATTTTTGATATTAATGTTTTTACCAGCTTGGCAACTCCACTACCGACTCCCACGAGTTGATTCTTCGCATTGTGTCTATTGTGATTTCGTTATGTCGTATAATACCTATATTATTATTAAAGCATTATTAAAACACAATAATAATAATATGTAATGTATGCGATAATAATAATAATATAATTTATCACTGTTGTTATCATTAGCGATTATACTTGTCTATGGATTAGTCAATTACTCATATTATTATTATTATTCAGGGTTAAAGAGGCATTATGACGGAATGACGAATAGTAGCCGTACGTGGTAGCGGTAGCCGGTAGCTGATAGACTAGTACTGACTTGCTTCACCGGACTAGCGCATGATATTTCTCGTCACAAATAAAATCGAACGAATGTGACGTTTTTATCACTGTTTTGTTATAATCGTCATCGTCATCGGATATTATAATTGTTACGCATCGATTTTCGGTTGACTTCCAGAGTCCGCGACCGAGACCTTGGCCCCTGCAATCGTCCAGGAATCACGTCTGAGATGTTTCATAGCAGTCGGTGTGCATCATCAATCGCTGTTGTAGTACTGCTGTAGTAACGCCGCGATAAACACGGCAGTTATGGAAGGAAACGATTTCTATTTTCTCAACAACAAAACTAAGACTACACCGGTTGAGAATGACTACAGAATATCCAATAACGTACTTGGACTGGGCATTAATGGCAAGGTGGTGCAGTGTTTTTCCGTCAAAACTGGTCAAAAGTTTGCGCTTAAGGTAATATTCGACCAATGTACAATCTAACATGTCGTACAATGACTTCAAAGTGTCTGGTGTCGTTACTGTTTTCTCTATTTTGATTTTTACAGGTTCTCGTTGACTGTCAGAAAGCTAGGAGAGAAATCGATCTACACTGGAGAGCTAGCGGTTGCATAAATATAGTCAATATAATTGATGTATATGAAAACCACTATATGGAACAGAAATGTTTGTTGGTTATCATGGAATGGTAGGTTATACTTTACTCTATACTTACTATAAAGTACATTCTTTAAAATCTAATTTATAATCAAAGCATTAAAACAAACATTTTTAAATAAAATTGAATAGTATACAATGTTACAAAACTAAATTACCTAATAGCAGTTTTCAAAAAATAAGACTTATATAGAATTGCAGAATAATAATTTCAATCATTCACATGCCATGATATGCAATTAGTGTTGTATTATATGTTTTGTGCCATATTATCTTAATAAGTCTTTTTTTGTGGAACTATTACCTATTTGTTGATGCAAAAGGTAAATTCTGTGTACTAATGTTTTTGTAAGTTGAAAATTCACTATTACTTATTATATTAAATTGTTAATGTTATACTTGTTATGCAATTATTACAAATTTTATTAAATTTACTGTTGTTTTTATTTAAAAATTCAGTATCTTAATATTAGGTTAGGTTCTGAAAAATAAAAAAATAAATATTATTTATTATTTTAACTATCATTTATTTAAAAAAAAAAAACTAAATTATTTACTTATGTCTAATAATTATTGAACCATTGTATCTTTTTACTTTCAATATTAACATTTTAAGTTACTTAATTAACAAAATAAGATGTTGGTTATGTAATAAAAAGTTAATAGATGTAGAACTTGAAGCCTTAAAATAACTTAATTAATGTTACAAGATTCCAACATAAATATTATGATTTTTTTTTTATTCTGCAAGAGGCCTTTAGAGTTTTATGTTTTTGATCGAAAACAACTTTTCTATATTTAACTGACTCTGTAACGCGTTATCTGACAATAATTTTGTAAATAAGTATTAATATATTTTAATATTTCCTTGGTTCATGAATATGGCCCAGATATTAATGCCCTAAAACTATTAAAAAATATTGAAAATTAATTATAACTACAATAATATTTTTAAAAAATTTCCACCTTTTTTATTTAAATTTTTTTGGTATTAGTGTTCTTATTAAAAGAATGAAAAGTTTTTATAGTTCATGTTTTAAATGTTGATTGGCTAAAAAAATAATTTTTGAGGCTAAATTTATAGTTAGTTTTATGTTAAATTCTACACTTTTTGAGTATTGGACATATTACAGCCATTAACTGCATTGCAGATAGATACATATGTTATAAACTTATTAAAATTATATATAGAATAATCAACAAATGATTAAAAATAGTTGGTACTAAATTTGTTGAGTTAACATCTTGAATTACCAATTATTAAACAAAATAACCTAAAAATGATATATATATATACAATACATTTGTCTGTATAACATATGTTACATTAGATAATAAACATGAAACATTTAATTATTATTGCTTGCTTTTATTAATTTTAATGTACAAGTTGTAATAATGATTGTTTTCAGTGGCAGTGTGACAAAGGTTCTATGAGACTCGGGTCTCTTGGGTGGGTGGTTGTTGGTATATGCCATGTTAGTAGTTAGTACACAATATATATCTACAGTTATATTATTAACTTTACTCCATTTACTTAATAGCAATACTAATATTTATAAAAATTGGAAATATATTTTGCTTGCAGAGGCGTTATTTATTCTTTTTTAAGTTTTTAAATTTTAATAATATATTTACTTGCATAATCACTGATGATAGTTTCATAAGTTTCATTACAAATATGCGGAAATATAAAAAAATTACATTTAAAATCAATGAATAATGAAACAAAGTTAGATTAGTATTCATATTTGCATAGGTCCAAAAATATTAAAAAGTTGCTAATATTCTATGTTCCATCTCTAGTTATTTACTTATATCTAATAATACTTATACTATAAGTTTGCTATAGTAGAAGTTTAAAAATATATAAGTGTTACTATTTTACCAATAACTTACTTTTTAGTCTTTGAATATCTGATTAATGGTTTTTGACTTTCTTATATATTTAATATGTAAAATTTAATTTTCACACAAGATATTTTTCAAAGTTTATATCTTTAATTTATGTCTTGCAAATGAATAGGCTATTCATTTGCAAGACATAAATTAATTAATTAAATTTTTTGTCTACAATATTCTCATGCTAATCGGTTTATGGCCAATAAAGAAAAAAAAACTATCGGTTTTAAGTTGAGTATAGTATGTAATTAGGAAATACAATTTTCTTTTCTTATTATTTATTTAATCATGAAATGATGTATGATTTTTTTACTAGGTTTCCTATGTGTAAAGAAAAACTACATAGATGTGTTTAAAAATAGGGTATGTGATTTAAAATATCATAATGTATCAACTGAGATTTAAACACTGTTATTCAAATGTTCTAATCATTACTTTCAAAATACATCACTATTTTTCCAGCAAATAAATGGTAAAAACTAGGTCTTACCTGCAATCACTATAACGTGATATACAATTTTTACATTACTTTCAAATTTGAATGTCCCACTATAATATGTGATAAATTCAGTATAAATTGTTTATAATGAAATCAATTATAGTAACATACTAGGTTTAAAATAAACTTGTTATGGTATTCTTAAAATAATTATATAGATATATTAATTTTTATTTTTCTTAAACTTAAACAAAGATTTTATTTATAATAACTAAGGTTGGGATTTTGATGCACTTAGGATTTTTTTCTGAAGCTTTCTGTACGATGCTCGTTTTCTTACAAATATGTTTTAGGTATTTTTAAATTGGAATAAGAAAATTTATTTTGCATTTTTAACAATTTTTGATTTTAAGGTCATTTTTCTAATTTTTTAGGGGTTTTAAAGTCATTTTTGGTGTTAAAGATTATAGATTTACAATATAAAATATTTATATGCTTACAATATATGAAAAAAAGCTTTTTTATCTACTAAAACTTATTGGCGGACAACAAGAGGTCATTTCTATTTGAAAACCTGAAGCACGTTCTCGTGATTCAGTGTAATAATAAAGAATAATTATTTATTTATTATTATATTATTAATATATGAAGTAAAATAAAATGTTTATGTACATGTAATGTAATTTTTTTTTAATTTTATGCTATTTTAAATACATTTTTTGAATTTTTTTAAGGTCATTTTTCTTGATTTTTAAGGCCTTAATAATAACTATACAAAATAAATGAGTTATATTATCAATGGTTTATAACCCATTTTCCTGGTCTGTTGAATGTCATTTTAAGTAATTAAGTACTGTATATGTTAGCTATATTGTTATTTATATTAATAAGTTATTTAGTTTTACTATTTTTTTGTTACAATGTATGTATATTAGTTTTGAATAATAAAGTGAAAATTTAATGTTTAACAATACATTTTATAGCATGGAAGGTGGCGAATTATTTCAACGTATACAAGATCATAATGAAGGAGCTTTTACAGAAAGAGGCAAGTTTGATAAATTTATATTATTTAATTAATAATTAAATTTAGTTGGATAAATATGTACATGTTTTACATTTATGTAATAAATTCATTTTGGTATTTATAGAAGCAGCACATATTATGACAGCTATTTGTTCAGCAGTCAAGTATCTTCATGACCTTAATATTGCTCACCGTGACTTAAAGCCTGAAAATCTTTTGTATTCTAAGCCTGGTAATAAACTTTAACTTAAGGAATCATATCTTCAAGAAATATTTGTAAATTATATTTTGAACTATATAACAACTGTTTTTTTTTAAATTTTTATTCTACTCAAATAACAAATTACTTATTTCAAATAATTATTGATTTTATTTTCTAAAATAGGTGCTAATGGAATTTTAAAATTAACTGATTTTGGATTTGCCAAAGAAGTATCACAAAAAGCTCCATTAAAAACTCCATGCTATACACCATATTATGTTGGTTAGTTAACATAAATAATTATTAAGGTAAAAACAATTACCTATATTAATTTGTTTATTTGTTTGTTTCAGCACCAGAAGTTTTAGGTCCAGAAAAGTATGATAAAAGTTGTGATATATGGTCATTAGGTGTTATTATGTATATATTGTAAGTATACTTAAATAAATTATATAATAAAAAAACTATATAATTTCAATAAAATAATAAATAATACATTTGAGCACTAGTGCAATTTAGATTAATTTAAATCACTAGTAGAATCATCTAAATTAAAATGGTATTAAAATAAATATACAATAGTGTCGGGGTAATTCAAAGAGAATTGGTGAAAGGACCCTCTTTCGTTCGTTCAATTACTGTTACAAAATTGTCTTGTGGGGCCATTTTCATTTACTTTTTTCTGCAAGAACTAAATCACTATAAAAAATATTAACTATTAAGTATGTTATGCGACTAACAATTTTTATCGACATATGAAATCTTAACAACTCGCACGTATAATATGCAATTTTAATAATCGTTATGATTATTATTTTATTGGTCTACTTAAGTATAATAATAGAACTGTAGCGATATACACTCTTAAGTCTTTTGGATTAGCTTATGTTCGGATTACCGCGACTACTGTATTAAAAACATCCGTACAAAATACAAATTATGTCCTTTTTATACTTCTTTTTAATAAGTTATTATACTTCAATGCAAGCCATTTAACTATATTCTGTGCATTTTAATGTATAAATATAGGAATGGCTTTTGGGTATTGACTCACTTAAAGTTTCAGTTTCAATGTCTATTTTAAATTTTTTTATACTTGATATTATTTTTGGATCCCCTCTAATCTTATAAATTCCTAGGTACACCACTGTATAAATATTAGTTTTACAACACTGTTTGTATACTGTAAATCACTTGAGCACATTTTTAAAAAATAATTTTGTTCCAGATTGTGTGGTTTCCCTCCTTTTTTCAGTAATCATGGGCAAGCTATTTCGCCCGGCATGAAAAATCGAATTAAAACTGGACAATTTGACTTTCCTAGTCCCGAATGGAATAATGTATCTGGTGATGCTAAAACTCTAATTTCAAGTATGCTATCTGTTGATCCATCAGTTCGTCTTACCATCAATGAAGTTGTGCAGCATAAATGGATTGCAGTGAGTACTAATTAATGTTTTGATTCAAGATAATATTCAAAATATTTGATTTATTTTAATAATTTAGAGGTATACTGAAGTACCCCAAACACCATTATATACTGGAAAAATGTTGAAAGAGTCCGAAGATGTGTGGCCTGAAGTACAAGAAGAAATGACCCGGTCTTTAGCTACAATGCGTGTAGATTATGATCAAGTCAATATAAAATCATTAAATACTTCTAACAATCCACTATTAAACAAACGACGAAAAAAAGCTTCAAACAGTGCATAGACTATCTAATAATATAATTATTTTCCAAATTATTCACTATAAACTGACCACTTCTTTAATACTTATGTCTTAATAACTTTTGTTGGTTTTTATTTTATGTATTTTTACCAAAATTTATATTTGTATCACTATTTATTTATATGTAGTTAATTATTATACATGTAATAGCACTCAAAAAATGTAACAAAAAATATCTTTTTCGTTAGTGAATCTTGATAGAGTTATTAAAATTACAAAAAATTATATCATATGCATAAACATTAGTTAAAATATTAATATATAAATTATATCTGACTTCAAAGATGAGAAAAATAATTTTAAAAGATTTTAAGTTGTTTAAAAATAATATAGCTTGCAACATTTTGTAAAAAATATTATATTTTAAAGATAAGGAATAAAAAATAACGAGATTAAAAATCAATATTTAAATTAATTATAATATTTCATATTTTAAGATGTTGCAATATTATCAACGCATAAAATTAAAAAAAAAAAGCTATCAATCATTTTCTATCGATATCTATTTAAAAAAAAACAATTAAATCATAAATGTATCTTTATTTATTTGAAATTTCTAACATTGTTGATAAAAAACTAAAATATTTAATTTGTTATAATTACCTTAGTGAATGAAGACTGTATACGTGTGCAAATTATTGCAATTGTTTTCCACTTCTTTAAGTATATTTTTTTTAAAGTTTTTTTTCTGAGTAATATATGTTTCCAAAGTTTATCCGATATATTCCACATATTACGTTAAAAATATGTTTAAGTGAATAATGTTCAAGTATTATTAAATGTATACTGTATAACTATATTATAATTTACTCGAACAAATTAAAAATAAGTATAGTTATATTGAATTATTATGAAACATACAAACTTTTGATGCTTCATTATGATAAAACAATAGACATATTGATATAATTAAATTAAAAAAAAAAATATGTAAGAATGTCTATTCTATATTGGTTGTGATGGAATATTATTTTAAAAATTATGATTTTCTATCTTTTTAATTGTAATTTGTAATATTCCTGATTCAAGTTTATTTATACTTCATAATAACATAAGTTTTATTTTGATGTGTTTGATGATTGATACATTTTTTTATTCACATATTGTAAATGGTGCATTAAGATAATGTTATACCCGTCTTTCTATTTTAATAAGCAATATAGCAAAATAAAAATTGTGATGTCTAGAATAATTTGTTGTGTTATTTTGCTATATTGCCTATTAGATAAATAGAGACAAAACATGTGGTAACATTTCTTTCTTAAACAATACTAATTTTAAAAGAATCATGTTTATATAATCACAAAAAAATAATACTATTGTCATTCATAATTGACCATTTATGTAGACAACTTTAATTTTTAATAAAATGTAAATTTAAGTAACTAATTGAATTGTGAATGTAAACTAAACACCATATATGTTAAAATTGTAGTTCAAAGGTGTAATAATTATTTAGAAATATTATTGATTAGTATGAGCTGTAGATTATTTAAATGTATAAATAGTTTTATACATACAAAAAAAGTCTATATAAACTATTAATATTTATCTATTAGTGTAACTACAAAAAATATTTATTATTTAGTGGTATTAAGTTAAATACACAGAAGTGCATTATAACTTAATAATTACACTCATGTGTTAGTAACATTTAAGAACAATTAAGAATATTTTTATACACCACTAATGATTTAATAGAACTTCTTACTATAATTTGAATTGTTAATATTAGATATGCAATGATTAAAAAGTAAAACATTCATTGTCAATTAAATGTATTGTTTTCAATGTATAACTAATGTTCCAATAGTACTCATTAAAAGGTCTATTATAAAAAATGTAAATAATACGGTTTTTTGTTTATACACCAATAACTCTTCCAAGCGTCACACTTTAAAATCTGCAACTATTTTTTGGTAATGTTACATTTATGTTGTGGTAGTACAGGATAGAAAATGTCCACTTTGATAAACTACATCTTAATGACCATTAACTAGTTAATTAATTGAGTTGTATTAATTTAATGTAGGGTTTAAAAATATTTTTAAAAACATTGTTTTAAGTGGTTTTTATATTAATATGTCATTAAGTTGTAAATTATAAAATATAATTATTAGTTTATGATACCAATTCATAGTGCTCAGTTTTCTAAAAATAATTTTAACGGAAAATAAATAGTAATTGATATAATCAATAATTTAAGAATTAAATACAAAATATTAAGTTTTTAATTATTTAAACTAAATCATATAAATTATATGTATTAATGGATTTGATTAATTAGTAAATGAGTGTAAAGAATGTCAAGCTTTTGTTTTTTCTTTGAACTAGTTTAAGACTAAGTAAGAACTTAGAAAATTTGCTTTTATGAGGTTATAGGTTATATAATTTAAGACTCTACAAATAAAAATTGATGATCTATAATCAATTGATTCAAATAGTTTTACCATAAATTATTTTTTAGAACAAAATTTAAATTGACCGATATATTTTTATTCAAAATTTGTTTTTTATTATATAATATTATAATGACGTTTTTGCACGTTTGATCATCTTACACCAGCTGACTTTAATTATTAATACGTCACTTAATTTATTATTTTATTTTTTATGCATGTAGAATATAATATTTATATTTTATTTATTTAAATATATGCATCTATTGTTTAGCATGCTGCTGTTAAATAATACATAATAGGCAGTTATATAATACACTAGCATATATAGCCTATGCCTAATATAATAAATCAATGTAACAATGTCCAAAAAATTATCTTATTATAATGTTCTACTGATTGATGATTGGTTCTAATTGGTATCAAGGACTTAATTTAAATTTAATTTTAATAAAATATAGACTTAAAGTGACCAGACTTAATTTTTATTTTTATGTATTGTTCTTAACAATAAAATATAAATTATACTCAATTTTTTTAAAATTGTTTTATTTAAATAGTTTCTTTTAGGATTTTATAGTTAACTATAATATTATAGTATTTTAATAGTTAATTAATGCAATAGTACATTTATATTGTGTAGCGTTAATTTTATCAAAATATAAATGATACATTGCTACAATTGTACATCATACATTTGTACATAATATAAATAATATATTTTTAAGAAGAACTAAAATTTTATATATACTGTAGATTTTTATACCTAGTAACCTTAAATATAGCATTCAGTATAAAATTAAAAATATTGTTACACATTTATTAAATACTATGTAGTCATTAGTTGAATTAATGCATTCAAAGTGTTTATAACTTTCCCTCCCTCGTATTTGGCCTGATACTCAACTTCAGTAATTCGTATCTTATTTAATACATTTATTAAAAAGCATAACTTTATTTATTATATAATAGTTGATGTGTAAAAGAAAATATATTATTTAGGTATTATATTATGTAGGTATAATAGAGTAATATTGTTTTTGCATTTCAAAAATATTTTGACTAGTTGTTATTAAATATAAAATGACTTATCTATTTGATACATGAATTTGCAAAGGCTATTAACATCCAATAGGATGAATTTATATTGAAGTATTTTATCTAGCAGATAGTAATACTTATATTGCTTATGTTTTAAAATAATAATAATAAATGTAGTTGAAATTTAAAAAAAATATATTTAGCGTCCAGTATACTATATAGTATATACGTAATACCTATATATTATAAAATATTTAAATGTATATTAAATAAGACAACAATAATAATTTAGTAGTATCATTTATCAGCATTGTGATATGTAATATATAATAAATGTTTATAGTATAATTGAAATTTAATTTTAATGTAAGAAAAAAAATAATTTAACTTGGGCCTAAGTACTAAAATTATATTCTTCATAAAAATTATAAATTTAAATCAATAAATTCATAATATACAATATATACAAGTATATATATATACCTATCTATTGTAAATATTGAACCTCGTCTACATAAACTATTATTATTATAGTCCTATACACATTATATTTACTATACACCTATAATACATTTATTAAAATAATTACAATAATATCACAGTGCCATTTTTGTATTTTAAAGTGATATAAATTTTGTCACTGTATGATGATAAATAAAAATAAATTATCTTAATACAAAAAAATGATACTAAATTTAAAAGAATACTACTCAAGAAAATCTTTTTTATTGAATATCAATTAACACATTAACTTATATAAATGAAAATCTGTATAACATCAATTGTTTTATAGGAATGTAGATGATGTAAATACAACACATAAGAAAAATATAATAAATACCTAACCTATATTCAAAACTAAATTGTGAGAAATGTTGATTATTTCCTCAGTCTCATCATCTTTGACATAATCGTATCTACTCAATTTTTCTAAGTCTTGTCCATTTAATTATTACCTACATTTCAAGTTGTTCACGTAAATAAAATTATGTACTTCTATAAAAATACTTAATTAATATTTCTTACCGTGTGTGTCAATTGTAATATAAAAGCATCAAAACATTCACTAAACGTGTAATGTTTCTCTTATAGTAGAAGGTGACAGTTGGTTCTGTAGGACCAAATCAATGTAGTTATTTTTTTTAATATTTTAGTTGTATAAATTAGTGTCATACACTTTGCCTCAATTGATGAGTATTTAAATTTCAAAAAGAAATCACCTTTTATGTTCAAGAGCTCTCGCCTTGTTATTACTAGTATTTCTAATCTATGATTATAATAGAGTGAAATATTGCTCCATCTGGATACAGTCCATGTTATATAAAACTACTAAAAACATATACATGATATTAACGAACAATTGATTTGTTCTACTTGTAAAGATGCAATCTAAGAATGTGAACAATTAAGTATTCAAAATGGTTAAAAGAAATACGTGACTATCTAATGACTAAAGATAGTCCTTATTATAAAATAGAAATTTCATCAACAAATAATTATACTCACTAACAGTCTGGAGGAAGTCAATAACCAACAATTTCTTATCTTAATAGTTAGTATTTATTATTATTTCTTTATACAAAATCATCATTATCAACACACTATAAAATAATTAACAATTAATAAAACATTTAAAAAATTATATACATTAAATTAAAAATATGGACAATTTTCAAGGTTTTTTTGAATGATGATGAAAATTGAATAACTTGAACCTGAAAAAAAAATATAAGCTTTGAAAGAACAAGGTGAACACATTTTCACGAATTTGTTTTCGACGTAAATCAATGAGTACCAAATAAGATCTTTATATCCTCGCCTTGTTTGTAAAATATCACAGGCGAGTTTATCAAGATCTCACTCAATAACAAAGAATATGGCAACTGAAAATAAAACAAACGGCGTACACAATACAAATGCGAGTCCCGGTTACACAACAAGCGGTAGAAAAAAAAAATTACAAATATGGTGGGGAAAAAAAATTAACAACAACATAAAAACGTTTAAAAATCATATTGCATTATTACAACGGCGATGGAGGAAAAAACAGCACAGACCACCGACGGACAACACGGGAATGACGATATTAAAACGAACATGACGTCTTGGACCGAAAAACCTTGAAAACCGATTGCGCACCAGACAATGCTGCTGCGACACGATTATTATTATTATTATTTGTATAAATCGTCCGCGTGCAACAAACGGACGACCGCGATCTGTAACGTTTTCCGGTCGAACGGGCGCGTTTTACTCGCGTTCGTACGTGAATTCCATACTTACCGACACGACGCGCAGTAACCGCGCGAACCACCATTGTGTTACGCACAAACCACGTGATAGTTGCACGGCGGCGGCGGGCACACCACACCACCCTACGTGACATTGAAATTCTCGATATTGTCGTCGTCGTCGTCGTCAGCTGCTGCTGCAGTAGTCGGCGCCGCCACCGCCGCCGCCGCCGCCTCCTCCGATGTCGTTCTCACGTGTTCCGCGTTTCCACGAACAACGTACGTAGCGGCGCCGCGTTCCGGTGCGTGCGTGCGCGCGTTCCATTCGTATGAGCGCACGCACGAAGCACGTTTCTTCGTCGCCGCCAAACCTCAAAAAAATGAAAAAATGAAAAAAAATTTTAGTCGGTCAAGAGACGGCGATATTGCCGGGGAAATGAAATGAAATCTTAAGTCTTGAACGGTACAAAAAAAAAAGGCGAACGAGAAAACCCGTAGTCGACGTAACCACGAGTAACACACCGTTCTCCTGGCATGCGACGACCGTTTCGAAAACGTTGGACGTTGACGAATGACTTAAGACGAATGCGAAATTTTTTAGTAAAAGAAATGATTGAAAAGTAAAAAAAAATAATAAATGAATGAGACTTGAGAGTTAATTAATTGACGGCGGCGGCGGCGGCGGCAGTGGCAGTGGCGACAACGGCTTCAGAGTTCGGATACGGGAACGAGAGTGACTGAGGACCGAACGCGTCCGAGGGAAATGTGAAAAAGAAAGAGTACTGAGCAGTGAGCAGTAGACAGACCATCACACACACGGTGCACCCGCACTCGCAACGGTATGCGCGCAGCACGGGCCTTGGCCACACACACGCACGCACACACACACATACACACACGCACACGCACACACACACGCACGCACGCGACGCATCGCGACGCATCGCATCGGAATACGAATGCATTAACGTCGCTACATGCCTTCCCCTCCGCCCGACCGCCGGCCGATCCCCACCGAGTGCACGCACGCACGCACCGCAGGCGAAGGTTTTACCGTCGGAATTCCGATGCGGTTAGTTCGCCGCCTATAATGACGTCACGGCGCAGGGACGACCGTTTGTGTGCGCGCGCGGCGGTATGTCGTCGCCATCGCTCGAACACTGCTCGCACAGGCCGTACCGATATCATTACTATAAAATATTATTATGTCGTACTATTATATTTATTATATTATATTGTCGTCGTCGTCGACGTTTGGTATGTGTGCGAGGGCTTTATAAAATATAATATATATATAATAATATAATCTCCCATCTCGGTGTCTTACGGTCGACACTGTGTAAAGAACGCGATGTCACCGAATACCTTTATTTATGTCGTAACCAACGGTATTATTATTCACGAATACCTATGTTGGTTTCGTCCGAAATCGTAGTATTTATTCGAATAACGCCTACTCGTCGAAACGATAATATTATATAGAGATCGCTTGTATGTGGGTAACGGGTGACCGACCAAAAATTCGAGTAGAATAATATTGTTTTAGGCGAATATTCGTCGATTCCGACAACCAAACATGGCCATTTTACGACGTTTTAAAATCAAAAAAAAATATGATCCGTACACCGGCCGAATGAAATAGAGTGTTTTATTGGTAAAAAATGTGTACGGTTTACCTATGCCGACCTACGTTTATTCAATAGTTGTCTTTACATTTTATGGGTAGGAGGCAGGCTGTAGGTGGTATTTTTCAACTTTCTACTTTTGTTTCGTCGTAGGCATATAATACCGTATGCTTATCTGCTTACAAATTGCAGTTTCATTTTTTCAAAACTAATTCCGTACGAATGACACAGGACAATATTTTATTCCGATTATCACCACAGTTCATGTTGGTTTCAATATATTATTTTATAATAAGCTTATACAACATGGTTTAGTCAACCGAGTCATAATCACGAATGATAAATATAATAATATTAATAATGTATTAATATATATTATAATTGTAATTAAGAACATTGAGATACGTACACGGAAATAAAAACATGATATATAATATTATACCTACGCGTTACGCGGAGTTTTCAACTGTGTATTTAACATTATAAATAATAATATATATTTTTATTCTGCGGACACGAATATACATTGCGATAATGCATTATATAATTATGATTATTGTTATTTCATATTTGTTACTCGTACCTACAGGCTACGAATGTGTTGAAGCCCACCATACATACCTACCCAGGTTTTTTTTTAGTGTTGTGCAGTGAGAAAAGTAATTGTGTAGTGAAAATTGCCAATTGGTACTTTATTGTATCATAGGCGATATTTGTTTTCAGTTTAGTTTAGATAACTAAAATCCAGAAGAGTGGGGAATATATTATTTGTGCAGTCAGAAAAAATCATTAAAAAAAGCCATGAACCTACCTAAAATTATTGTATTCTGATAGTGTGTTTTTGAAACATGATGTTTTTTTTAATATTATTAATATAATAATATAACATAAAATTTGTTATATTAAATTCATTTAAAATATGATAAATAGGCAGATAAGTGCAGAATTCAGCGAAAAACGCCCAATTTTTTTTTAAAGTGGAGGTCGGCACTTGTACTTACTTTTAAGTCTTATTAGTTAGCATTTGTGAAATACCTTATACTAAAGTTTTAAAAAATAGTTTACATATATTAATCGTAAAACGTTTAGTTTGCAAATATATTTCAGAAGGTTATATTAGGTATTAAATTATAAATATAGTATATAAATTAAAACACAATCTGTCAACACATTCACTAATTATTACCTAGTCATTGATTAATATAATATATTGATTTGATTATTCTATACAAAGAAACAAATTAAATTATTATTTTTAAATCTACTTTAAATAATTAAAAACTATTAGTTTTCTATACATCTTAACAAATATTTATTTTTAAATGCAATGATTAGACCAATAAATTTAATTGTATGACTATTGATAAAACAAATTGACATGTATGTATTCTATAGATACCTACTTATAATATGTTTTTGCTTATATGAAAAAAGTTTGTTATTAAACATTTAGTTGAATATTTTTATTTTGCACTTAAATAATTAAAAAAACTAATTGTTTTATTTGAATATTTTTTACTTAGGTTTTTTCTGCTATTTGTTGTAAAGGTAGGTATATAATTCAAGTAAAAACCATAATATTTAATGATACAAATGAGTATAATGATGAGTAATGGAAATACGAGAATAAGAAATTGTCAAGACTCGTCAAGGAAAACAATTAACCGTTCGATACCTTTATATATAATAAGTGTTTAATACAATAATATGTCGATATTGTGTAAATACACGGTACCTATAACAATTACGGTAATTTGATCCCGAAAAATTAAAAATAATCACCATTCACCGTATTATTTAACTTGATGACGAAACGCATTTGCTAACGGCGCATTTGGTCTAGACCTATTACAGTTCATTCTACAATAACGTAAATCATAATAATTATTATTTATAATCGACGACATTAGAATTAAGTAGGTAATATAAACTTCTTCATAATACTACAATAGTCGGATAGTTCAATATATGAGTATCATGTGCCCACCTAAAGACATACGATTATTAGAACTGTTAGGTATGTGTTTGACCCGTTTCTTTACAAATATATTAATGTATTATAATATCGACTCATGCATCTACACTAGACATTCATTACGATATGTATTAACGTGTAAAATTATCATTATTTTTTGATAACATAAGATATATCTAATCGATAACAAATCAAATTTTTATTTTAATTTGTTAGAAATTGCAAATTATATCACATTTTTAGAAGAATCGCATTTATAAAAATATTAAAATGATATGCGTGCCACACTTAAATAGTTTTATTTACATTTTTAACGATGCTTTTATTTTTATTTTAATAATACATTACATAGTACAATATTTATAATAATAGTGTAAAATCAGTTTTTATTACTGGAAAAAGCCCTATGTAAACCGTACTTTTTCATTCTTTATCTTTATGTGTACCTACATACCACCTGTTTGTATTAGTGTGAACAAAGAGTGACACTTGACACTGTCAATGTGTACATTTGAAACATGAAAATATTTTGAACTGTTTTTCGTATCTTTGTATCAGTTTTTGGAAGCAGACATTTTTAAATTTTATGAAGGTAATTTCGAAAATATGAGGATCGATGGATAGGTAGGTACACTTAAAATATAACAAAAACAACTCGACCAATTGTCTTAAAATACAAAGTACTGTAATAGTATTAACTATTGAGGTTTATTTACTCTTCATACGATAAATAAAAAAATAATTCATTTTAAAAAATATAATAAAATATGTAGGTACTTTGATCTAATTTATCATTCTGTTCCTATGATTCATTGTACTTATAAAATTCAAGTAGGTACCTACAACACGGCAGCAAGTAAATACAACTTTAGTATTAACCGATCATTGACGCGTGATAACTATATATTATAAATTTTTAATATATTATATAAGTAAAATTTAATAATAATAATATTATTATTATTATGTCGTTGTAATGTACCTATTTAGTGTTAAATGCGTAATCCGTCTATTACAGTCCACGCCGTACAATATAAATATTAAATTGAACATATAATTTTTATAGTTACTCGATCGACAGAAGAAGAGATGTTTTGTTTCGGATAAAATAAAAATCTGGTCCGAGTTTGGAGTTTCAATATAATATATGTATGGTAGGTATAATACATTGCATAGCCGACACACGCGCGGTATCCGGTCACGGTACGGTGCCACCATACTTCTATAATAATATCCAAGTAATTTTTGACGTACATCCTGCCATATAATATATGATGCACTCGAGTATGTGTGAGAATGTGTGTGTTATGTGTCTGTGTCTGTGTTTGTGTGTGCGTGCGACTATGTGAGAGTATATATGCTCGCGCGCTCGTGTGTGTATAAGCGCATATTTATACGACTCCAAAACTCGGCATGTCCCCGATATATATAAAGTCCCCTTTTACTTTACGAGGACCAATGTAGTTCTCAATAGCATGCACATTTAAAAGGAGGGTGGTCCGAGGGTATATTATCTATATATCTACTGCGACCGGAGCACATCCGAAAACACCGAAAAAATGTGGTATTATATGTGTATAATACCAACATATAATATACCAACATTATACATACACTACAGACGATATGATATAGAATATATATATCTATAAAATATTATTACATAACTAAAAAATTACAAATACAGATTTCCGAATGAAAACGTTGATAAAATGTACAGCTATAGAGATGTATAGAATATATCTAAACGGAGAATATTATCATGTATTATATACTATAAATCCAGTGAGAGAGAGAGAGGGGGGTCTCGCATATTATTTATATATATATATATATATATGTTTAAATAATATAAATAATTATAACGTTGGTCGAATAAAATGTTCGCTTAGCTCGTCGAGAAAACGTCATATTACACGTTTATTATTATTATTATTATTGAAACCGTTCGAAAACACAACTTATTGTAACAGGTTTTCGAAAAAAATTTGTTGAGTCAGCATGGTTGCAATTTTTAAAAAGTTTTTGAATCTCAAAATAATCAATGTTTTATATAATATGTTATGTATTTTCAACGTATGCGCCTACATCTATTATAGTCTATTACGAGTATTACGATAATAATTGATTATAAAAAAACTTCAATTCATTTAAATGATTTTATTTCAAAATCTATTTATTCATTATTTATTAAAAAAATTCGATTTTACTTGGAGCATATTTATTATTTATTAATACTGGTTTTATTTGAACAAAACTTGTATTATTGTCATTTACATAATACTATAGTTAGTATAAAGTAACAAAATTGACATGTATAGATTAATTTAATGTAAATAATTTCATATGAACTAATATCTAGTAGATAATGTTAAAAAAAAAATAAAAAAAGTTACCTAGTAGTTACACAATATCACTGCAACAGTAAATAGTCTTGCTTTCAAACAGTTAATTTCAAACAAATAAAATATGTATACACTTTTCAATTTAATAATATTTTGCATTTTTTAATATTTTTCGTTGTATATACGTATATGTATTATTATAAATATAAATTATTTTTATCAGTTTCATATTTCTAATAATCCTAATGTTCTATATTATACTCGATTATTATATTTAGGTTGAAGTATATTCAGTATTCGTAGATTGACATTTACACCCTCCTATATGGGCAAAACAGTCCTCGGAACCCATATCCCTACTTCGAGTATCCATAACCTTAAATATATAACAACGTAGGTACACATTTAATTAATGTAAATAAGCATATTATATATACAAGCATACGACTATTATAATGAATAATTAATATTTATTGTTTTTCAGCTTGGTTCTTAAATTGCAATAAACATAATAATGCACTCATTATCATAATTCATTTAAGTATTAAACACAATTATTATTATAATTATTATTCCAATGGTAAGAAATATGAACATTGTTTTTAAAACAGGCAACATTATTTTATTATAATAGTATAACACATCTACCTTTATGCCTAAAGTCAAATTATCACAATAACTAAAATCAGTTTCCAGTTACAAATAACATTAAATATTAATAGCAAATGGTAAGTCACTAGCCTTAGGGCCGACTCATATGACAACGACTCATCATAGTAGATTCCTTTACATCAAAATTATACTCATTGGCTATTGTCGGTACCCAATGTGAGATTATACTTTTGTGATTTATACTTTATATTTGTTATTATTTTTATAAATATCTAATATTTTAATTTTCAGAGGACGCTCTACTACGGTTACACACACATTTGGTTATGTCTTCTTTTACATATAACATATAAAATATTAGTACTATATTTCCAATACAGTTACATTATTTTAAACATTATAGTATGTATGAGTTAGACTTGTTTGGTATTAAACGACATTATCCTATTATTAAAGACGATGATAATATATCCGTGATCACTCGTCGAATTTAAAAAAAAAAATTATTTTTAAACAATATATACATTTTTCCAAATTAATATGTTATATCTATGTACTCATAATTCACTTGAAAATTAAAATATAAAAAGCCGACAAGAGAGCACGGTCAATAGGTACCGCCATAGTTGAGTTTAATACTGGGTAAATTTAGTCTTGGCTAAAATTAAAAAGAAAAAAAACTATTTTGGAAATGCGATTTGTAAATTAAGTGTTGTATGTAAAGACAGAGATAACTAATGTGTGCAGCGTCTTCTTAATGAGTGTATTTTAATAATTTTAATAATAGACTAACAATTAACTACTTAAGACGTGGGTAAGTTTCGTTACCAATACTACCTATTCTATTAGGTACTTTTAAAAAAAAATTCTATAGGTATTTTCAAAAAGGTTATTATTATATAATTTATTTGAAAAAGTAAAAGTCTTAATTAAGTAAAATAATTGTGTATAATATTGCTTATTATAAAATAAATATACTTACACTACTTTTAGCTTTATATTTACCCACATAATAGTAGACTTGTATCATACTGGCGTATACCTAATAGTTATTGCTGCAGTGGTCACCGGTCAGTAATGTTTACGACGATATAATATATCTTCTACTGAATGGTAATATTTTAATGTGTTCATTATACTCTACTTTTTTTTACTTTATTATCTAATTTTACAGTTAATTTAATATCTATATACATAATAATTTAAATGTATAGAATCGAGTGTAATAATGAATCGAAATAATTCTAAATTATAATCCAGTTAAACATTTGATATAATATATAATAATTATCTTTAAAAATTGAAAATTAGAATAGCCAATATTGAATGTAGTCAAACTAAAAGTTAAACAACGAAAATATAATAATATTATATACAATAAATAGCATTAAATAAAATTATTTATCATATGAGTCAATGGTGCAGTATAATGGTGTATGAACTAAATGAAAAAATGATTAAAGATTCCGTCATAAAAAAAAAGGAAATGTTAACCATTTAAATAAAACTGTTGTAATCATTATCAGAGGTCAAATGTTCGTGACTCTGTGTGTAGATATGAATGGTATAATCATCCGAATACCGATAGAGATAAAAATTGATCTTAGTCCCATTATATAGACATAACAATAATCATTTTTATTTTTCTCTATTTAATTATTATTATTATTATTTTTTTTTTTAATGAGTAAGCAACTTATTTATTTGTATAATATTATAATACTATACTATCAGTTTTCGAAATGTACAATCTTCATCATTAATAAAATTACAGTTTGTATACAATTTAATATTATTTATATTTTACAATTTCTGTTACATACATATTTATCATATGAACATATTATTTAAAATAATTATTCACTGAATTATAAATACATAATAGTATAATACGTATGATACGTATAAACTTTAAATACTTAAGTATTTGTTTAATTTCCAATGAACAGCAATTTTCGTTTTAAAATTTGGATTAACTATTTTATTTATTTCGGGTAAAAATAACAATCAAAATCGATAATAGTTGAGTCGAATGATTTTTGATGAGTGATAATCTCAAGGCAGGAAAAACTTTAAATTTTGAATGAGCGATTTTATAAAAAGTAATTACCTATCCTTAAATGTTCTAAGTTCTATGATTTATTATGATTATGTTATGACTTGAATGCAATATTAGAAATTATTAGAATCGAGGTTTAGTACACGTTATTGAATCATAATAGTTCTAAAATAAATCAAATAATTTCTGAAATATGTCTTCAATAAATGTGATGTGTATAGTGTTGTTCCATGTAAATATATATTTTATATATTATATTATACAACTAATTTTGTCGCATTCGTTCACCACAGTAATCTTTAAAAAATATATATATATTATTTTAAGCCAATAATTTTCGTATAAGTAATAAACTTATGTCAACTACCCAAGTGATTTAATTAAATGAAATTAGATTTATCACTTGAAATGGCACCATGAATTGTGTTCCTTTTGAGTTTTTGACCTTTTCTTATAGTTTAGTTGACTTTTAATTTGTAATAAATAAAATATATATAGGTATTTTATTAGCTTCAGAGACTTTTAAAGCTACAATACAGAGTTGTTTCTTTTTTAGTTTTTTCTTGTGATTTTCGATTCATGACTTATTTTACAATCATATTAGACGTTAGACCTTATTACGTGATCTAGCTTAGTAAGTATACAATATATATATATATATATATAGATAGATTATGCGATGTGTTATGTATTTTTCAACAATAATTTAGGTTATCCATCTATCTATTCTATCTTTTGCATTAAAAATATAAAATCATATTGACATTTAAATATATGTATTTTAATTATTATTAACTCATTTCAAAGTACCTAGCTTTAGGTAATAGGTATAATAGCTGTTGCTCTCAATTAAACTCGCGCTTGTTAATTTAATATAAGTACTTACACATAGGTAAATAATAATTATATATATATTTTTATTTGCTTAATACTATGTATTTCTTTTTTAAGTGATAAGCGACTAACGTTATACAATGCTGTTTTACTCACGGCTGCAATGATATATTTAAGTAGTTAAATATTTTATCTCGAAAATTATTAACGAAAATAGCGGATTACGCAAAGTTGTTCAACTGGTGTTCGTGTACCTATTATAGTATAAATGTATAATTATAGATAGATTAGGTACATAGAAATAAAGACATAGTTAAAACGTAAAATGTAAATGAAAAGTAATAAATACAAATTATTTTAATGAATTGAATTTTTTTTTAACTCGTAGAATTATGTTCTTTGTAGTTTGTACATTGATTAAAAACATTGACGATAACATATGCTTTTTATCGGTAATAATGTTATATTATGTTATGTACCTACATATATAATATATATTAACAAACATAATTATAAAAACGGCTGTTCAATTCCCATAAATATGTTATCTATCCCTTCTCTCAATTAGTTTTAATTGGTTTTATAACTAAGTAAGTAATGTTTCCTAACATGATTCAACATTCATCGTATTGTTTTATTAAATTACTATATGTATTTTATACATAAAGTTAGCAAGTAAGCTTATGAAATAAGTAGAATATTAATTTAATTTAAACTAATATTATACTAAATATACTAATTGGAAATTGTATAAAATAAGATATTAAGTAGATGTTTACTAATTACTAATACTATACAATGTTGTATTAAAATATTTAGGTTGTAAATATGCGACTAAACGTAAATTTATTGAATTATTTCTATGAATTTTTTTATTGGAAATATAAAAAAACAATGTACACCTACATAATCATTATTCATTACTTATATGGTTATTATATATACCTATATCTATAATCTGTTATTATTAAAACCATATTTAATTTATTTAAGAAATAATTTTAACTTGTGGTGCAAATCTTTGTTTCACTTAAGGGGCCGGTATGCACACCAATATTTGTTTTATTTGTCTATCTCTCACATAATATAGGAACAAATATATTCCGTATTTTTATTAGGTATTACGAATTTGGTTCAATTTAGTGCAAAGGCATCTATTATATATTTTATAAAGAAAAATATTTTCTGTGCATTGACCAGATAGATTTTTATAAGTATAAGCACGTTTTAATTTAAAATAATTTTGATTATTTTAAACCATTAATAACGTATTCAAAAATGTAAATATTAAAAATCTATTCGGTCAATGCACAGGAAATATTCTTCTTTATAAAATATATAATAAATGCCTTTGCCCTAAACGACCTAAACTGAACCAGAGAGTCGTAATTGTGAAAATACGGAATATCTTTGTTCCTATATTATAATGTGGGAGATAGAGAAAACAAATATTGATGTAGCGGCCCCTTAAATAAAATTAATTATTAATTAACATTTAAATATTAATAAGTCATGACACTTTTTCTGCCAGTCAAATATTTCAAATTCCTCTATAGCTTATAGATTATAAAACAATTGTTTAAAAATAACATAAGTATTTCCTATTTATTATTTAATGTTAATACGTTGCCTTATTTTTGTGCTGATATTGCATTAAACAATGTACGTCAAAATAACTTAATAATAATTTTAATTTCTTTTGTTAACTCGTAGTTATATTTCAACTATTCTTTTGCTTTTTTAGATGTTAAATTAAATATTAATATTAAGTAGGTAAGAAGTACCTATATAAGTAATTATATAATCAATAGGCAATAACTATTAACCATATGCTTTCTCAATCTGATTCAAAATTTAGAAATAAAATGATTTGAATTTTCCAAAGATATTAATTAAAATAAATAATTAATTGTAGATACTAATAAAAAAATCTGTTTTGGGGGACAATATTTGTAAAATTGAACAAAATAAGTAACTTAAAACTATACATACCTTAGCTAGGTAGGGATTTAACATTTTTTTTTAACCCCAACCATTTCATTCAGATACCTACTAAAAAATTAGCTTAAGTGACTGAGTGAGATTTTGACAAAATGTATGAATTGGGTTTGGTATTTTATGCATTAAAAATTCCTAAGAGGATGTCAGAGGTTGCTATTTTTTTTCTCTGATCCACGCACAACTTAGCAAACTTGAGTTCAATAAACTAATCTTATGTCGTTAGGTTTAATATTATATTAAATTGACCTATTAACAAACTTAAAGATAAGAACATTATCTATGTTTTTGCATAACCTAACCTTTTTACAATATTTAAATTTTTATGCTGAATATGAGTATGAGTACATAAAATATTACAATTTAAAAATTCTCATATATCTCAGAAAAATTGAAATATTGTAAAAAGAAAACATGTAAACACCGATAATATCATTAACTTAATGTTTTATAATAAATCAATTAACTTTATAATTAAAGTTAACAACACAATATTGGTTCTGGTGAACGCAAATTGTCTATATTGTGCATTGGTATTTAGAGAGAGAAAGCAAATAGTGCGCTGATATTTGATAAAAAAAATAAAAAAATAAAAAATATTTAAAAGTATCTTAACTTTCGAAATAATATAATAAAAAAGTGTTATTTTTAAAAACATAACTCGGGCACAAAAACTATATAAGTTAATAAATTGAACTGATTAGTTAGTAAACTACTAATTATATTAGTTATCTACTCCTATTGGCTTTTGTACATTTTCGTTTTTAGGACCATGTTATTTGTTTTGTTATATATACGTAAGTAGTACAGTATCTTACGGCTAACTGTCCTAATTCGTAAGTACATAGGCCAATGGTTTTCAAATGATAACATATTTAAAAATACTATGAAATTATTGAAAATATATACATAAATATTTTCCAAAGTTATTATAAATTAATAAAAAAATGGAAAATTATTATATTATCTATACAGTACTTACCGTAATCAAATCGTATGTGTTTTTATATTTAGTGGTCAGTCTATTTTAATTTTTATATCAACCGGATTGAAAATTAATTGAAATATAGTTCATACGTTTTATAAAAAAATGTTCAATAATGATTGTACTTATGTTATCGGTTTGATTCCGATCATCTCAACATTCTCGACTGAGATTACAAATTAAAATGTTAATTGACCTACAGCAGATAAATATATTTAGCTAGTTAAAGGAATATGTTAATAGCTGTATTCGTTTAACGTACTGCTATGATATATTCTGAAGTATACAAAACTTTATTCATACTTAGGAACCGTGGACATAATTTCAATTATAAATTACATATTATATGCACGATTACACTATGTCTAGATTTTAGAGTCTAGAATATAAGTAGGTAACCTTAACCTACCTAGTTTAAACTTCAACATTTAAATATTTTATCCATAACTTTTATTTAAATATCATGTTAATTTTAAGATTTTAAATGTACTCTAGTTATATAGTCTGCATATAATAGTTAAACTGTGTTATTTTATAACCTATATAGTATACGAATTACGAACAACAAACTAACAAATTAGTAAAAATATTTGTTATTCAGTTTCAATTCATCAGTTGTAATTTTAAAATTATATGTACTACGAGTATTACTTAAATAATATTTCGTTGTATTCTTGTATTTATATTATTATTCTATTTTATACATTTTTTTAAATAATAAAATAAGTACTCTGCTGTACATTAGGTATTTAGGTGTCAATAGTTGGGTGTGTTAAATTTTAATTAAATGATATACAAAAAAGGATTCTGAGCGAAGACGGTCTATCAACTTATATCGTAAATGTAAATTTCATTATATGTTTTTATAAACATAATTATTGCAGTTATTTATTTTACTTTTAATATTACGGTAAGTTGATACATTTTTTTCCAAAAATATAGCGTTGGTTATAATTTTATTTATTAGAATTTAAATATTTTAATAATATATTAATATGTATTTATACTATATAATATCAACTTGTATAACTCAAAATATAATAATATTTTTTTCGTCTTTTTGTAAATAGTGTAAAACAGTATGAATAGGTTCATAATATAGATGAATAATAATATCTTAAAATAAATCAAAAATTGCGTCTGCGTGGAGTAAAATTTATAATAATAATTATATACGAAAAAGTTTTAAGTTCACAAATAATGTTTTTAAACTATAACAAAATAATTAACATCAATATTTTTTGTTAAAATAAGTTATTTTGCTCAAATTTGAACTTAAAATGTAATAAACATTTTATAAATGTTATTTATAAAAAATAATTATTGTCTTTATATTTTAGAGTTTATAATTTTAGTACAAACTATTTATGAGCAATTTAGTATTAAATTAAATTACTAAAACTTAAATATAAAAAGAAAAGTTTTTATAAATTTCGAATTACAAAATAATTTGCAATGTTTTGTGATTTTCATCAAAACTTCAAATGCATAGGTATAGGTATAAATAAATTATGATTATGTTTTTTTAGTATTTTTGTATGAATATAAGAACAAATTATTTTGCATTTAGTATTAAATTTAAAGAATTTTGTCCTAGCGAATATTTTTTATCGACATTTATAGAAATAAAACTAAGCAAATCGAAAATTTCTCGTGAAATTTATAGAAAATGAAAATATTAATTCGATGAAAAATTTAAGTATCTACTGTTATTTCATTTTATTTTTTGTAATTATTCCGAAAAAAAAATAACTTATATTTTACTACTTATTTATGTGAATATAAATATATATTCACATATTTATACGTAATATGTTTATATTAGTGTTTTATATTTTATATATACACTATACAATTTATCAATTTTCAAATGAAATGCTGTTTATATTGGTAATCGTATAACTTGAATGATGGACTCATTTATTTGATCGTAATAGTTTGAATAAGGTTTTTACGGAAAGAACAATTGGAAAAGTTATCTGAAAAATTGAAAAATTCGGGAAAAAACTGAAAGTGCTTTTTTTCGATTAAATTTTGTATGAACTCGCGATTATATGCCCGTGTAACATTTGTCGGGTCAGCTAGTTTTAGATAAAAACATTTTCATATGGCCAATAATCTTGAAAATATAATCCAAGGCTCATAATAAGTTTTATTATTGGCAAAATTAAAAAAATAATTTTCTAAAGTTTAAAATATATAACGGATTTATTGTAAAATAACGATTTCTTATAAACATTTTTTATTATTTTGTTATAATTCGAAAACGAATAACCGTAGATATTTGAAATGTTTATCAAATTTAATGTTTATACTTGAAATTTTCTTATACATGGTATAAAGGCCTCTCTAATTTCTATACTAAATAATAAATACGTCGGTGTCCATTGAGATGACGTACTATATTACTATATCACCGAAGGTACGTTTTTAAATTTAACGTATTAAATACGAATCCACACACTGGATGTCTGGATACGACGCGTTAAAAATTGAAGACGTTCATACGATGACGCGCGTTTACGTACGATTTAAAATTGCTATCAGTTAAATGTGTCGACGCATTCAAATCGAATCATTTATCATTATTTTAAAATAGTTTTATCTCCGTTTTCAGACCACGTTTGATTCATAGAACGTACCCAAAGTCTAGTTTTCTTTATTTTATGTTTTTCTTTCTTCTTTTTAATAATAATAATGCCAATATCCGTTCAGATCGTGTACATAACGTCATAGCTATATTTATCACACAGATTTACTAATAAAAACTTAATAAACAAACGAAACTCGCCCTATTCAATAGTATGATTAATACTAATTTATCAATAGGTAACTGGTTAGGCAGTATACAACTGAAATCAACTCCCTAGTTAAAGATAAGTAGGTTATTGGTCATATCGAAATAATTATAATTTATAACTAACTTTTATCTAACGGATAACTAATAAACGTATTCAGTGTGAGACTCATGTACATCGCATTGAATGTATTGTATATTTGTATATAATAGGTACCTATTCTTTGGACGTACATACGTCATCGTATCGGACACTAACGTACTATTTAGTATTTAGTATAATAGTATTTATAATGTGGGAAGGCCTTAATACTATAATGTTCATAATAATTTAACTCTTTTTGAGTCAAAATATCTTATATTCAGAAAAACAAAATAAAGAAAAATTAAATATTTTTATAAACATTTTAAGCTTAAATCTTGAAAAAATTACAATAACTTGAAATTTATTGTTATTATTATCATTTAAAAATTCATAAAGTATTCAATTTTCATAGCTAAGGTTTGAACATTTAACACAAATCAGAATCACCTTAATAAGTACCTAGTACATTCTGAAACCAAAAATTCTTAAAATATATTATTATTATGTTTTTTTTTATAAACGTATATTATTTTTAAATTTGAATGAAATTAAATAATTTAACGATAAATAACTATGTTAGTTATTTTTCTATAATTCAAAAACAAATATTCGTAAGGACTTATAACTTATGTGTATATTATGAATTTCACTTTATACAATAATATTTTCAAAATATGTAGCTTAATAGCTTTTAAGATATTACCTAATTATACTATAAACTTATTCACACTTTTTTTGTTGGTAAGATTGACTCAAAGGTTAATAAAAATAATAAAATATAATATATTGTTATAATAATTAAATTAATTAAATACTTATAAAATAATAAATGCAATGTTTTCAAGAACCCTAGCGTAATATTAATAGTAAAATTAATTAATTTAATAGCAATATCAAAAAACATATATCAACATCATAGAATATACTTATTGCTTAACCTAGTAATATAGACAAACAGATCGTCTCTGCTCGAAATCGTTTTTCATATACAATAGTTTATTATTGAATTAAAATTTAACACATCCGCACATAACAATGACCACTTCGACATTTACAGTACAGCAGAGTGGTAACTACTCTCCCATATTTTTTTTTTAAAATTTTAAGAGCAATATTTATATAATTTATAAATGCAAAATTCTTTAAATATAGCAAATGTATACAATTTTTAGAAAACTTAATATGAAATACTAGATTATTATAATAATACAAATATTCTCGGTTTAGAGTAAAAGACACGCTGTTGTACAGGGTTATAAGATAATATTATGATTTATGATGTTTGTACAAAGCGTATTTTATCGATTCTCTCTGCTCGCAATCAAGGTGGCTTCCTTAATATTCATAATATATAGGTAATAATATGTACTTAGTACTATTTGTATTATGTAGATGTAATACCTACTATATAATATATTATATAGGCATTATACTTTTATTTAAATATTAAATATGTACTGTAGTATCTACCAAGTAATCAGTAATGCTGCAGTTGTGCACTCACCTGACACTGTTTTAA
This sequence comes from Rhopalosiphum maidis, assembly GCF_003676215.2. Lineage (NCBI taxonomy): Eukaryota > Metazoa > Arthropoda > Insecta > Hemiptera > Aphididae > Rhopalosiphum > Rhopalosiphum maidis. Next base: position 49,843,951 of record NC_040879.1, read on the forward strand.
AATATGATGGTTATTGATTTATTATTGTACCGAGATGTATCCGTAAAACGCATCGTCGTATAAAAACTATTTTTCTTACACTTTATGTCTCTATGTGCACTTTAAAATCAATAAAATGTATCAAATAAGATCAATATAATTTAAATATTAGATAATAATTTATTATAATGTATAATTTATACTTCTGTATAGTTATAGCGATTAAAATGTTGTTACCGTTTTTCAATTGTTAGACTAACAAATAAATGTACGACAATAATGAATAGTGATTACAGCACTACAACGGTAAACGATTTAAATGATGGCCGAGCCATTGAACAGTATACATCAACAGTATCTACTATTTTTTTGGCAAATTTAGTAATACGTATAATTTTCCGAAACATAATACAATACTATAATAATAATAATATAATAGGTATAATATAATTACATAAATTATTCTTAGAAAATGGAAATTAATGCTAGTATACTATCGTAGTAGTATACACATTGTTACACCCTTTTGATTCACTCGGATTTGTCTTTTGTGTATCTAATATTTAGTAGAATAGTGAATCTACTCAATAACAATTATTCACACTTTAAACCTACTGTACAGCAAAAGAAAATTCTTCGATTTTAATTTGAAAACGAAAACTTAAATTCTACGTTACAGTCAGTTACTCGCATAATAAAAAGTCGACAAATACATTTATTGAAAATTCATGATTTATGACGAATTTAAATTTAATCATACTTACTATAACTAAGAACAAATAAGTGAATTTAGTATTAGAATACATTTTTTATCTGAATTCCATAAAAAAATACATTCATGGGGGAATAGTACAGCTTCTAATTTATCCGATATAAATAAAATTACATAAAATAAAAATATAAAATTGGCCTTTTCTAAAATACACGCATTATACATTCCAGTTGAAAGTTTAAAAACTAATTAAAGTTATATTATGGGTTTTGAAAAAAAAAATAGGAACTCAGATATCTATTTTATACTTATATAATATATATTTTATTATATCATATATTTATTAGTATAAAAAATATTAGAAAATATATTTTCGATGTCATATTATACCAATAGAAAATAGTAGTTTGTACGTATTTTACGATGATAATAACATATTACAATTTATTGAAAATTTTATAAAAAAATTACTTTGAATAATTAGTATTTAATATATTTTTTTGAAATAAAATTTGAATTGCCTATATCAAACCCCTTAAATAGTGAATAAATGACATCCTTTTTAATTAGATTTTTTTTAAGTATTCACCAAATTATATTATAATTAATCTTTAGTCTTGAATACCATATAAATATACAATACCTGTAGAAAAAACTTATAATTTTGTAATACTATTTATTGAAATTTACTATAAATATAAATCGATATTAATTAATAGGTATATACACCTATAAGATTATAACCGATCTTTTTCAATCTATAGCATATATTTTGTTGTTGAATGCTTGTTACTTTTATTACATAATTTAAATCCATGATTTTTATAGTGGTATGTATAAATGTATAATAAGTACTATAAATTATAGTGTTCATATGTACCTATGTAATTTTCTTCAATCTTATTTATTATTTAATAATTAGATAGAATTATAATATTAGATAAATAACTTAGTATTTAAGAAACTAAATTAATTTTTCACTAATTCAAAATATTAATATTTTTTTAATGTTTTTTTTTTTTTTTTTATAACACTCCAGTTATTTTCGTTTATAGGTATATAGTTCTAAATATAATAAATATATAAATACATACATATAAATTTAAGTTTTGCATCCTCGGCCACGAAAGTCTATATGGCAAATTACAAATATGACATATAGACATTAGACACGCCTATGAATATGAATATATGATATTATAATGATGATAATATTGGAATCGAAAAAAATATTTTATGATTAGAGACTGAAAGACTGGATTATATAATAATACATGTTGTTACTGGGATTATACAGAATACAGCCTGTGACGTCTGATACAAATAAGTATCATTATTATTCAATTTGCATGATCTGTGTCTCTGTGACACGTGAGTTACCTACATACATTTATTATGTGCTGTCAGTCGTCAGCTATAACGTTTCCGCTACCGTTATCATCGAGAAAGCGGCAAGCATCCATAGTCGAGTTGTCGTTACGATAAGGATATGTCCGACATACATCTGTATGAAGACCCCCTCCACCTTATAATTTATATAATCAACACATAACGGACAACAATACAATTTATAATAATTCATTTTTTCCTGCCCAATATACCTATAATTAATCAATGATGGCCCGGCCAGGTCGACGAGTTGTAAATCGGGCTTACAGGTACCTAACTGACTAGGCTCTCGGTTAATTGGGCCATAGCGACCTAGCTCTCTCTCGAGCTTTGAAAAACATAATATTATAAAAATTGTAATTAAAAACTTTATTTTATTTTCTTTCCTTCTTAGATTATAAATTAAACATTGTTTTTTTTAAGACGATCGGAAATATATAGGTAAAACGTACGTTCGTAGATGCGACTGTGCACGGTATAGGCACTATTTAAAAACTAAAAAAGTGCATTGTAATAATAAATATAAAACATAAAACTGATAAAAAAAAAAACTAGATATAGTTTAATGGATATAGGATATTCATACTAATTATAAGCTGATAAACGGTGTTAACCAATTTCATCACGGATCCAGAACACGGGTTCCTCAGAACTAGATAAGAAATTTAGTACCTAGTTAATTTTTGAGGTCAAAAAAACTCGATAATATTTATTCATTTCAAAATAATTAATAAGCTGTTATGTAAATTCCTCTTCAAAGATACAAAAATTAATATATGATTTAATGACTATATCCTATATATATATGTATATTATTTAGTTTATTTTATTTGAACAGTTAATAATTTTATTTACCTATTCATAGCTTACCTATATATTTACTATTCGTTGGTTATTCTTATTACTGTTATAAGTTATTAGTTATTATAATTATTTATTAATTATCAAAACATTTCATAAAATGTTGTTTTACAATCCACAATTCAATAATAGTAATTGGAAAATAATTGTCACTTAAAATTGTTTTTCGTGTGCAATAGTAAAATTAATTTTTATAGAGTTCAAATTTGACACATCCATTTCAGGCTACGGTGATCTACTCTATGACGAGATATAAATTCGATACTAACTGTACAACAAGCTAGCCTTAAGAGGTTATTTAGCCTACTTGTTCGCATTTAATATATATTATATTAATTTTCCTATATTCCTCTCAGACATTTTCTTCTTCATCAGTTGGTTTTATGTTGTTCGACTGTCTCGATGACTCTCGACCCCGAATTTCTTAATAATACAATTTCCCAATCTATACAAATAAAACAATGCCTACAATTATTCATTTATTTTTCTCTCCTATCTCGTATCTAATTCTATTTCTACTATATTCCCAGGGGTGAATAGGCCCACTGGGACACCGGGATTTTCCCGGTGGGCCGCTACTTTTATTGATGAAAATGAGCCGATGAAAAAGATCTGGGTTGAAAATTTCCGGACCTTGGATACGATGATATGGGCTGCTTGATTTTATTTTCCCGAACCGGTCAGATTACGCCTATGTGGCCCCTGTAATATCATAAAATGATACAAATTTACGATAGTCCAACTCTAATTGGCGACCCGTCACAAAATACGGGAAAACCATTGTGAGCGATTTTAATACTGAAATACATCTTAAACTTCAACTGGATAGGGCAGTGGCGGATTAAAAAATTTGCCCTTTACAAGTAGGATATGTGTCACCGTATCAAATTATAATTTAATATTAAAATACATTTTATTTTTTAAGTGCAGCAGAATATTTTATAAATTATCTGTTTTAGAAATATAATAATATGAACGGAGTTATGAATAATATATTGATGTTATATTTAATGGTGTGTTCTATTTTTTTCCTAACAGTCATTATCTTCTGAGATAATAAAAAATAGAAATGCTTTGATTTTAAATTTTAGTGGTAGTTTCTGGTAGTAATAACTAGTAGTAGGTAAATTTAATTTATTCGGCACTTGTGGGTAAAAACTAAAAATTCCCAATATTTTTTAAAATAAGCGTGAAAAACGTTAATTTATGTATTATTAACTTGTTATTGACAAAATTGATTTACAGAAATGTACAAAGATCTACAGAAAGTGAAATTAATTTTAAACTGTGGTAAACTCAATATAAATATAAAAATAAACATAGTTTTTCATTAGTAGTACCTATGCTTTTTCTTACTAAATATGATGGAACAATCAAAGGTTGACGTTTGTATCTAATTATATTTAAGTTATATTTACATAGGTTCATAACATATAGGTACCAACTACCTAGTAAAGTTTGAAACTAAAAATGAAAAATTGACATTGACTTGTAAATAGATGTATCTATATTATTATTATTGCCACTCTTTTGGTGGCATTTTTTTACTTTTTTATTAAAAATAAAAAAAAATAATGTTATGAAATTTTTTATTTAATTATTTATTTGTATATATTAAAGATGTCCAATAAGTGTGCACATTTTTTTTCAAGCTGTCGTTATTTAAAAAAAAAATAAAATTCTAACTTTAATATTGAGTATCAGAAATGGGGAGATAGTGTTCGACATTTTTTATTTCATGACATTTTCGAAACATTTAAGCTTTTATCTATTTATACTACGAACTTATTAATATAGTAGAATATACTAGATAGAAAGTATAACGTATAAGTGGTTATGACTGAAAAGTTTTTATAAATAATAAATTAACAATGATATACCTTCCTATTATACCTATTATTTTAATAATACTTACCATAGTACAATAATAGCAATTTTTTATTATAAAAATGAATTCAATCTACCTTTTACCTTATAGTAAAATAATAATTATTATAATAGCAATTAGCAATACAATAAATATATCAGACAATTCATCATAGTAAAATAGGTTAAGAGGACGTTATACCCGCATGTGTTTGTAAGACAGAGTCTTACTAATGTAGATCATACCAAATTTGCGTTCAGCAAAACACATTTTGTAATGTTAGCTTTAATAATAGAGTAAATTTTCCTAATATCAAATTTAAAGATAAGAATATTATCAAGATAATATCAATAAAAGCATACGACATATTCTAGATAATATTCTTACCTTTAAATTTTATAATAGGTAAATTTACTCTAATATTAAATCTAACATCACAAAATGTATTCTGCTGAACGCAAATTTCCTATGATCTACATTAGTAAGACAGAGACAACATATGCGGGTATAACGCCTCTTAATAAACTATTATTCATATTGTTCAGAATCATATTTTACATATAATTTAATTAGTGAATTAAAATTCAACACAAACTTTATGTAGTAGACAGTAGTGCAGTACTTCTAATTTACATTCGACTTTTACTCTACAATAGACTAACAGAGTTTACCTACTTCGCCCATTTTTATAATATAAACTTTATTTTTTAATTATGTAAAAAATGTAGAAATAATAACATAATATAACCAGTATTCAGTAATATACTAATATATTACAGATTCACAGGTCTAGTATGAAAAATAAAAATCTTACGATTTTAAAATAGTATAACTAATTTTTATTTAACTAAAATATAATTACTAAATTATTTGATCAGTTTACTAACTACTTATATATATATATATATATATAGTCATTGAAATGTTTAAACAATAATATTTAGTAAATAATTAAATGTTTCTATTAGTATAAATTAATATTAATCATTAAATAAAATGTTTTAAATTTTTTATAAGTTATACCATTATCAAAATAATCAACTGTATGTCTGCATTAAAAAAAATAAAGGTAGGTACCTACATTCTTTATAAACACTATACTGAGTCCAGGGTTCTGATCGAACTATGAATACTATTTACATATTTTCAAATTAAATATATTTATATATATAAATATAATATTGCTATTAAATTTTAAATTCATAAAAGTTAATTAAGTATTCACCATTTTAACTAATACAAAATCTAACTATTAATATGAAAATTATTTTATTTTATTCATAATTTTAAATTGTATTAATATAAAACAATATGTATGCAAAAAACTTATTTTAAAAACGAAAATTAAATGATAATTTAAGACAATCATTTTTACAAACATGATTAGTAGTGTTATATTGGTTGATAAGAACTGCATTATTATTAGGATTAAACTTTATTTAAATGTCTATTCATATTTAATTAATTATATTAATTGTAATAAACTAATTAAAAGTAATGTTAATATTATGTATATGATGGTATATTTCACCTTTTTTTTTATAGAGAAATTGTTTAAGTTTAAATAGTAATGTTCTCCTCAAAACCATTGTATTTTACAGTGTAACACAAAATCATAATATTTTTCAAAAATTGTGATTCGTGTTCAGAGCATTTTCTTATAAAGAAATTTAGTCTGACTATCTATCTCTTTTTCAGACAATAATATTTATTGTTGTACATACATTCTTATACGTGTCATTTACACAAAAAAAATCTTGTATTTACATCTAATTTATTCTTTAGTTTTTTATAAAAACTAAAAGAATTATTTTAAGTAATAAAGAATACAAATTATTAAAACAAATAACTTTGCGCAAAACATTACTACTTAAACTTAAATCTCCCTAGAAAAAGGTATTGAGAAAACACAAATGTATAATTCTAATGTTAAATCTTTATAAATAATAAGTGTTTTAGTCAAAGGTATTAATTTAGTGTGGTTATTTTGACCAGTGAAACTAACAACAGTAACTAGATTAACAAAAAAAAAAAAAATCATATTTAAAATAGCAAAAACCAATCAAACAGCATTTACAATAATTTAAATAATGTAATTACAAAATAAAATAAAATAAAATATTAATGAAATGATTAGCACTATATTTTGAATTGTGATCTTATGTTTGTACTTTGAAATAAACTTTATTCTGTTTTTAAATGAAATTTTAAATTTGATTTATCAATTTGGTTATTAAATAATAAAAAACTTTTATTTCATGTTTAAACTTAATCATTACATATTATGTTTTCTGTAATTTAAAATGTATATAACTTATTTTTAAATTAAATATCAATATATATAAGCATTTGAAATTTGAATTCATGTATAATATGAGTAAAGAGTATATATTTTAAAATATTGTACTCCAAACTGTATTGAATTGTTTATATATGTTTAGCTATATAATTTAGTAATAAATAAATATTTATCAAAAATAATATTGAATAAATATGGTTTATTTACTCCTAATATTAGATAATAAAAGAAATGTTTAAACTTATATTATAATAAAAAACTAAAAAGGTAAATATAAACTAATATAATAATAATAAGTATTTAACAAATGGATTACTAAAAATAAAAATAATAGCCATTTATACGACATTTATTTATTTTAAATTTACAGATTAAATTATATAATTCAATACATTTTCACTACTATATAATATAAATATAATTCTAATCCCAGTGAAAACTTTTCCTGGAAGAGGCACTTTTGATGGGCAGCCAGGTTCAAGTTTCCTATAACAATTTATAAAATTATTTTAGTCATATTATATAATTGTTATTAATTGGTTAATAACTAATTATTATATTTTGAATTTTAATAACTATAAGCATTGAATAAAACTTTTATAGTTCATCTAAGGTAATACATTATTATTAAACTTTTAGAAAACTGAAAAAAATATCACAATGAATTAGGCATTTGAATAATTTTTATTCTAAATATAGGACAATTTGTACTTTTATTTACAACATGCTATTTTGAATTATTTTAAAAATAATATAAAGAATTATGAAAGTTATTAAAATAAAGTAGTCATAGTAGAAAAAATATATCTAATTGTTATAAAAACTATTACTCAGGTTTCTTGAGAATAATTACCAAGCACACCCGCAGAATAAAATCCTACCTCGGGCAAGTCAAAATTCTAAAACCAAATCAAAAAGGTTATTTTAAATTTTAATTTATTTCTAACATTTTCATTCTAAAATAGCTAACTTACATGTAAAAAAAACAACATTATATCATACTTCATAAATAAATTTCAATAAAATTATGTTATAATTAATATGTGTAGCATTAAATTAACAATAGTTTTAAAAAATTCCTAGTAGGGGCAATGACTCTTTAGCCCCCCCTTTCTGCGGGCGCCCATGATAATTACTAAAATTTAATAGTATATATATTAATTTTACATGGTTTATTACTTAAATAAATTAAAAATTATATAATATATATAATAATATTTACATATATATTATATATAATACCATTGTCCATTATATATTACAGGCAATGTGTAATGCAAATAAAATAATTAAAAATTTATTTTTTTATTTTTTGCATTATATACATTTAACTATGTATAAAATATTTTTTTAAATTTTAAATTATTTATATAAAAAATAATTTTTTACAATAAGTGTAAGTGCTGTACGATAGGCGTTGGATTGATTGAGAATTGGCAAGAGCTAATGGCTAAACACTTCAGTGTGTTAAGATTTATTGAATTTGATGGTTATAGCACCATTTGGATATTAAGATCATTATATGGTCATCAGGAATGTTGAGAACTACTAGTTCAGTTATGAGGATCTTATAAGACTGGAATGAGATCTTTTTTAATGAGTGTTGCCAGTTTTTGGAAGAGGGGAATAGAGAGGTCATTATGGAGTATGTAGTTGAAATATATTATGGGGCTTTATTTAATGATTTTACAGAAATATTTGGATTGGAAGATTTAGATATAATTTATGCTAAGGAGTGAATGGCTGAGCCCGGAATTGGATTCAGTAGGTCCACATGAGTTTTTACTTTAGGATTCTGTTATTATAGTTAACATATTTAAGATTGAATTGAAGTCGGTGGAATCTATTTTGAGATACCCAAATCATTTAGTGGTCATGATGAAGACCCAACCCTGATCAGGTAGTAGTGATAAACTGTAATTGATTAATAGTAAGGTAGTTTTGTTTATAGTTATAAAATTATTGTTTAATTATTACTTTCCAAAAATAGCAGCTAAATTCAGAAAAGATATTAGAATTGAAACCAAATCATTTTTCTATTATAAATCATGTATAAATGCAAAAAAAAAAATTACACATAATTGTAAACTCAATACATTAATCACTGTTTAGAATCTACAGCTGAATTATTTACACACTGTTCACATTGACCAGTCAAACAACATTTTCCATAATATATTTTTACATAATATATTATTCTATTTAATTTAAAAAAAATAATTACTTTGTATTTTCAATAAGTTTTGCATTATTTTCAAAAATAAGTACTGGTTGTGTAACTTCTCTACGGCTGTCACGTGCATAGTAATAATTATTAAAAACTGTATGATTTGGCCCTCCTGGAACATCAGGTGGAGGTTGAGTAGCTGGTGATACTTCATCAACCATTCTTATATTTGGCTTGAAGTTTCGCTATAACAAGGTAAACAAATTAATATAACTGATAATAAAATATTAAATAATTATTGGTATATACAACTTAAATACTATAAGAATTATTTAAAATTATACCTAACTAAATGTATTTCTCTTTCTGTGAAGCTATAAATAATTTTGATATACTTTCAATCATCCATTTGGCTGACCAAAGTTTATATTAATAATTAATGATTACTTTAAGTTGAAAATATAATTTTAACAAATAACATACATTAAATATGCACTAATAAATGTCAATCATGAAAAGTAATTCCATCTCCGGAAAAAAAATAAATAAGCAATAGTGTTTTTGTTGAGTATTCAACATGAAATTGAAAAAAATGAAAATATTTATTCCAATAATATCTAATATATAAAACAAAATAAGACGTATGTGATTAATTAAAAATACTAACATCTACAATGTAGGTACTAAGTCAATAAATAGAATCCAAAATTATCAAAATACTAAGTATTGTGTTGCACGTCTAATACATATTGTAGAACATTTTTAAATAGATTCATAAATGAGATTTAATTGTTGAGTAACCATCATCATCCGAACAAAACTTTAGATTCTCTAATGAATTGATAATAATTGTAGCCTACTTGAGTTTGTGACTATAACTATTTGATTAAATTGATGAAATATTTAAATAATATGCTTAACATGGATTCAAAACAATCAACTATGAATCTGCTGTTTTTAAAGAACCAATACCAGTGCGCTATGAAAAGTTAATTTAAATCAGTTTTAAAATAGTATTTGGGATTTGTTTGCATTAATTAAAACAGTACCTACCGAATACAAGTATGATACTTACTCCACCTAAATATGCTCGAAGAGCCGAAATGAAACCGGACGGCTTGAATTGGGAAGGTATTAAAGAATTCCAATTCGCCATTTTGTTAATATATAGTCAATGAATGGAAAAAAATAGACTGTTCACTCGTTTTCGTAATCGTGAAATTATTTTTATGTTCGAAAAAAAAATTTTTTTATCATCTATGTTATCATAATAGAAAATATCTGACCGTCTGATGTCGGCAGTACGGCAACCTTCAAGGATTTGATAAACACATGATAAACAGAGACTTTCGAATATAGTTACCCAGGTATAATAATTATATAAAATAATGTTGTAAGACCTCAGATAATTTTTTATCTGTTCGTGGATTTGGAATCAAACTTTATTTTATCAGTAAAATACAGTAAAATATTACTGTATCAGTACGTATGATGTAAAATTGTATAAACTGAATAAACTATAATAATAAAAACTACTGTGGGATTTATTTTTATTTAAATTAGTTGTTGCCTGTTGGTTTTGACAATCTTTCATACCGTTCCGATACGAACCGATCGTAGCACATCTGATTTATATATTTATATATGAAGGTGTATCGTTGATGTGTGTGTGTGCATGTACACTATGCGGTCGAACGACCCACGAACGATTATTATTATTATGTATGTATCATTATTTCATTAGTAAGTTAGTTTTACGTCCACTGTCCACATGTCTAGTTTTTAACTGAGACAGATAATGTCTTGATATGAATACGAAATAAAACAGTCAACTTTGAATTAATAACAAAAAAAAAACGTATTTTGTTAAACAAAATACATTTTTATTTCCGTCTCAGTTTCCGAAAAAATGTCGGTTATTCAGATATACGCTCTATATAAAAAACTTAAACATTTGGTAAACATTTCGAGTACCTATCTATTATTCGTTTTTCAGTTACTTATACAAAATAAAAAAATCGATTTTGTCAAATACAGGTTATGAATAGGGAGCAGATGTTTATACTCTAAAAAATTTAAAAATATTCATGCAATTATGCTTCTATAAAGTATAATAAAAATATGCTTAGAATGTATAAAAATATGCATCAATAACATTTTTTATTTATTGAACATTTAAAACAATAAATTATAAAAGATGTTTGCAAACTGCTGTTGAATTTTTTGTTAATCTGAAAATAATATACATGCATATATATTAGAAACCAAGTACCGATACGAGCGAAAACCAGCTTTTCCCGGTTGTCGCGAATATTACATAGGACTACAGACTACATAGGCCGTAACAGCCGCGGGACATTTTAATCTATTAGTCGTGCCGAGTTCGTTAATATAATACGAAAAACCTCAAATATACACTAAATTGACTAAAAGCATGATGAATATAGAAATATGATCAAACAAATATATAAATCGAACACATGCAAAAATATGCAAAATTAAATTGATAAATTTGAATTCTATGAGTGATGTAACAAATGTCTATCTTACTCCGCATTAACTTAGATGATATTAAAAAATATGATAAATGCAAAAACATCTGCACCTACTCATAACTACAAAAATTCCTGTTTTCCTTCATTTTTTATTTGTTTTCCCAATTATTTAGAAAAATACTGTGAACTTTAAATTTTTATTTTTCAAATGTATAAACTATAGATCAAATTTCTATCAGAAATTTCACTTAAACTCAATAAAATTTAAGATAAAATCATTTTAAATATTTACCTATCGTATATACATGGAAAAAACAAATCATTGTAAAATCAATCTATCACTCCGCAGACTGTAATACGTGTTTTCATACTTGTACTAATAGTAAGCTGTTCAATAGAAGTAAAAAATGATGATAATAATATAATGAAATATCAAATAAATGCATATTTTGTGGAAAGTAACTGTAACGGATATTTAAGCTCATATTAGAGTAATAATATTAATAATATAGACACTATTACTCATTTATCACATTGCATCACCAATAACAAATTCAACCGGTTTTCCTAAATGCAACATTTCCCATAGGAAATTTGTAAATTATTTTTTTTGTCTTTTATTTGTACACTAATTATAATAATTATTTATTACGAATATCAGTGGCCGACGAACCACACCAGTCACCCGTAAACATCGTTTCGTGATGCCTATAAAAATTGCTTTAAATGTCATAGCATTTGTAGTAGTACTCAGAGCCATATTTATGCAAGGAAAATGGGACATTTGCACTGGGCCCACTCGTAAGAGGGGCCCTTCCGATTTCAGTCATATAAAATTAATTATATACCGTTTTTATTTTGAGAAAACACAATTTTACTTGGATATTTTGGTGGGTTATACAGTATGTAAAAAGTATAATGGGGATTTCTCGAAAACGACGGCTTTAGTCAGCATTGACGATAACAAAATCTCATTGTCGTTATTATCGTCGTAATATTATATAATAATAATATAATAATCGTAATATAATATTATTGACGTTGTCTTGTGTATTTGCGTGGTTCATTCAGTCTTGCGATTTACGTCAACCGTATTTATTGTATATTTATTAGTCGTTTGTAAATTATTTTTGATGATTTTTTTTTTAATAATTATGTTACTTGTTTTATTTGAATAAATATTAAAAATAATAATCATATTTTTAACAATACAATTTTATTCTATGATCCAACTACTCATATACTAGTTATATACCTACAGTATTAGTTTAAAAATATATTATGCGTACATTTTTATTTTAGTATTGAAGAAAATAAAGATGGACAATTTGGGGCCCAAAATTGTAAATTGTACAGGGCCCACGAATTGGTAAATCAGGTCCTGGCAGTACTTTTACTTTATTACGATTGACAATTTTGGATTGCATTGTATAATAAAACAAGCCATTTATTTTTTCAATTTAATTCCATTGATTTTTATAGATGAAATAATTTTAAAAAGTCATCGTTTCTCAATCAGTATAATATGTCACGAGTCGCGACACACCGGTGTAACTCCGAATAAGTTAAAATATTTCACTATTTCACTAAGTATAATAAATGACACAAAATATCTCTCAACATTTTTGATTCGATTTATAAAAATGAATAAGTACTTAATTTAATTTTTATAATGATTAAAAATAAGTAATCTATTTTCGTATTCATCGTTATTTTTTATGTTGTATTTTTTCTTTTTAATTTTACATTACCAATTAAAATTAAATATTACCACGCTATTATTCTTATTTGTATATTATGTGTTACAAAGTATGAAATATTTTAATATTGTAGGTATCGCAATAAATTATAATACAAAGGTCGAAAAACAATTTATAAACGAATCGATTATTTAACTCACAAGCAAAGCCGGGTTATTCAGCTAATATTACATATAACTTGTTACAATGTATTATTTATTTTAAAGATAAATATTTTAAACATGTTATTTATATTCTTATCTATCTAGATACAATTTCTATGAATCATCTATCTTAAATTGTATACAAATACTGTGATAGCCGATAGGTATTCAATATTCATAAATAATAATCTACAATATTTTTAACCAAATAATGATTTAAATATAAACAATAATGTAATAAATCCACATCTAAAATAGGAACTTTACTACCGCGTAATATAAAAATTAATGAAAAGCGAACTAAATATGTAAGTTTTATTTTTGTTTTTCCCGATTATTATGAAAAATACTGTGAATGTTTTACTTTTAATGTCTTTTAAGTACAAACTTTATTCAATTTTCAAAACCTCTTTCATGATTTAGAAACAAATCATTTTTTCTACTACTTATCATACATGTACACAAAAAAATACTCTCATTATAAAATCAATATATTCATCGTGCCATGCAGAATCTAATAAGAATAAAATTGTACGATATGAATTATTATTCATGTTTACTTAATTTAATGCTCATTGCTCAGTATTCATAGATCATTGCAATTTATTTTAAGTTATTACGTGAGAAAGTCTATTTAGTCACTTTATCCTGTAAACTAACTACTATAGCTGCCTTCCAAAAAAATTCTATTAAAGTAAGTTCCTCCTATGGTTGGTGAAGGGCAACAGGATCTTTTACCCTTGGTTATTATAGGTAATAGCTAGGTATTACATTTGATAGCAGCATATTATTTTATATATTTTTATAAATATATAATATAATATTATTACCTACGGATTTTAACTATAGAATTATATTATTTTGTTATCCTCTTGCAATAAATACATATTAAGGTGGTTATTAGTTATAATTATAAATCAAATATTACTTAGGTTATATTTGAGTTAGATATATAAATAATTTGTAAAAACTGTCTAATGGTAATATGTTTGCTTTAACTCGCATTAAATTCCTTAAAAAGACCTCAAATGCAATTTGATTAAAATCAAAATAACAAAAGATTAACAAAAAATTCATTGCAGGAATGTCTCAATATGTCGATATTATTTTAATTTTTGTATATAATGTGTATATTATAGCTCTGAAGAATTAAAAAGAATTTAATTTTTAGATCTACAAATTAGATTGCAATGTATTTACCTAATTTAATAAATAAATAAATAAATAATAATACTATGGCTTGGAATAAGTAATAATTTTTTGAATGCTTTGACACTTTTAGATATTGTATTAATCGTCAAAAATGATTTAATTCAATTTATAGTTTATACCTATTTGATAAAACGATTTACTTCAGAATGCGGAGTCACAAGCTCCTCTACGAATGATTTGAATTATAACATATATTAATTACATATTTTTTACCTATAAATATTAATTGAGTCGTATAGAAAACGATCATACATATTATTATACATATGTTATATTATATATTATATTAAACTATTTTTATAATACTGATTATAGAAAAAAAAATGTATAGAAATATAAAATGAATTATTTTCTAATCAAATAATTCATAAGATTGGTCCCGCGGGGCAAAAAGTATATTCGTACGGTGTAAAATAAAAAAACGTCACAATAATGCAAAATAAGAAAATTACATAATATTAGATTGTAATGCAATATATAGTAACGAAGGTCATCTAGTGGCCTTATAAAAACTTCTACAATAATTTGTTCTAAATAAAAATTATAAAAATAATTTATAAGAATCAAACTGCAGATCGACACGTCTGCAGTTACCCTAAGAGAATAGTCAATAACACGAGTCATAGTATAATTAAGAAGTGATAAGTATAATAACTGTATGTCTATATTATATTGGTCACCAATACCTTTAGTATTATAAAAATACTTTACGAATAATACTACCTATCTTCACACTTGTTCTTAATTGTGCAACTATTTTTCACGAGATTGTTATTAGATATATAAAAAGTAGTTTGATAAATAACGTATCAAAATATACCAAGTACAATATTCAATCCGCAATGATCAGATTTTCCATATCAGTTAAATTAGTTTACAAAGCGAGACATACGACTAATATAGGCGTAAATTAAGCTTGGTTTACCTATAGCCTATAGGTACCAAATGTTTAATTTTTACTTGACAATTCATACCTATTAATTACTTAAGTGTTAATAGTGTTATATATAATATATTTAATTATATTCACTTAAAAAAACGTGTTCCTCCTACTCACGTTGATTTATATAAATAAATAAATAAAATACAAAATATTATAAAATATTTTTGGAAATAAAAATTGACACTTCATTTAGAATTGTTTTATTTACGATATACCTACACGAATTCAATGTTTTATTATTGAATTAAAATTTAACATGTTCCATTACAGTCATCTGCTTAAATAGTTAAATTCGAGGTGGTACACTCGTGTAATCTAATGTTTATTATACAATTGTATGAATAAAGTTTAAACTTTAAAATAGGTAAGTACCCAACTGTCATAATAGGTGGATAAATCGAGTTGATTTTTTTTTGCGGATGAGCTATAATGTTAAAATACCACATTAATTGACTAATTGGAGTAATTGGACTATCAAGAGACCACAAGAAGTATGGTTTATGAGTAATAATATACCTAATAATTAATATTTAATGTAGTGTAAGAAAACGTAAAACGCAGACCAACATCTTCGTCAGTACCTTATATTATACTATTATAGGTACTGTACTACTGTAATCGCGTAATTATGTCGAAATATTCTCATATTTTATCCGTAGTAACAGGTGCTTAAACTCTTTAACCTAGACCCCACTGTTCACAGGAACTAGGAAGGACGGTGACAGTGTTTATGGTAAGCGGTCACTTTGTATGGTTTATTGTTTAAATTACATAACGCGGACACTTTATTATACGGTCAAGTAAAATTTTAGATTACAGAACGCGGACACTGTACTATTATATACATAAAGTATATATTAATCAGAGACGGAATTTCGATTTTTTACACCCAAACATCGACCAAGAGTGAAATATCCTTCCCTACAAATGTTTTTTAATAATTAGAATTCAAATTACAAAAATACTTCATATTTATTGACTTTTAAACATATAATAATGCTAACTAACAAAGTTATTTAAATTGTAATATATCGTTATTTTACGCGATTTCGTAAAAAAATAAAATTCATGCACTCAAAATGTTTTCTATATTGACGCTGGAATTTTTTTTTACAGTTACTTGAAAGAAAACTTATGGATAACCTTGTGTTGGGTTTTTTAACCTTAGGTATAAATCAAAAAAATTTTACGAATTTTCAACTTCAAATTCTTTGCAAATTTTCGCGATTTTGATATATTTCATGAACATTTGAACTTTAATGCTTAAATAAACAAAAATTGTGACTTACGATTTTTAATTTTTTTTCTATTACGTTAAGAACAATTTATAATAAACCTTCTATTAAATTTTAAAAATTTTTCGGAAAGCCAAATTTTTTTTATTGTTATTTCAAGAAAAAATTTTTAGAAAAATCGAAAATTTAAATGATCTATAGATAACGCTAATATAAACATTTGGTTAAAATTTTAAGTATTTACAATGATTCGTTTTTGAGTTTACTTTTGACCCCCCCCCCCCCCAAAGTACCAACTAGATGAATTTTCCTTTTCAATGAGGGGCTGAAGTAAAAAATCAATGCATTATTACTACTCCAAAACGTAATGACAAACACAAAAAAAACAAAATAAAACACCCATAATTGTAAAATCAATACATTCATCACTCTGTTCAGAATCTAAAAAAAAGTAAATTTATGAAAAACGTTATTATAGTTTATTACCTTTATTAGTCAAAATAATCAGTTTAAATCAATTAATATTGTATACAATAAAAATGTATGTCAAAAACGAGAAATACCTAATGTTAAAACTGACATACATAATATAGGGAATTTAAAAATTCAAAACTATTTCTTTGTTTTGGTGCTGGTTACATAAAGTTAATGGCTTATTATTTTCATCAGAATTAGATTTTTGTTTCTTATGTAGGTAGGCTATTGACACATTTGTCCAATTGTATTATCCACAAAACTGTCTAAAAACTCGGAGAATGTATAAGATACTTAAGATTTACCAAATAATATTTAAACTTAATAACAATTTTAATAAAATTGTATATAATATATACATATGTATTATACTTTATGTATATAATAATTAATAGTACAAAGTGTCCGCGTTTCGCACTTTTGATGCTCGACCGCACAGTGACCTAGAACCACTGTTTATATAAACCATACGGGCATCGGGGGCATCAGTTTTCAGAGAAAATATACAACAATTTATTGCATTCAATTTAGTCCTGAAAATATTGCAGTGGAAGTAGAAGGTGGAACTCGTAATACGTCGGTAGGAAGCGCATCGTCCGTAAATTGTAACTGACCTCGCCATTAAAGTAGCACAACGGTCAGTGTTCAGTTCTAAGTAGCAAATGTAAATACGCGTCCCGACAACATTACCGTTTTACTGCGTAGCAGCAGCTGTACCAGCTGACAGCCTTGATAACGACAACAAACATCTACGCTGATTATGTGATAACGACGAGAAGAAAATAAAAAAAACAGTCGCAGTAGTATTAATAATAACAATAATATAATATTTATTGCCATTGTCGTTTAAAAATTTCGCAATGGAATTGAAATTATATTATTTTCGTTCAAAAACATGAAATGTTTCTACACACGAAACGCTGAGTCTCGCTGTGACTTTTTTTTTTACCATCTTCTTCTGTGTCGCAACAATCTTGATCGTTTTTTTTCTTGTACATTTCTGACGTTTTTTCTCGGACTGTGTAATCATGTTTATTATTGTCCTCACACCCGTGTAATTTTATTTGTTTCGAAATGACAATATCGGATAACCTTTTGACTATTGAAACACTAAACCGTGCCTGACTTGACCACAAAGTTTTCAAAAATGTCGGCAGATTCTCCATGTAAAGCATCCAAAAACCTGATTGGCAAGATAGTGCTGCCCGGCCCTGTTGTCGATCGTTCAATCATCGATAGTGTTGCTGGGTTCATTAACGACGTCGTCCCTCATGTAAGTAATTACTTAAATGTTCTCGTATAACACTTAATATTTATTCCATTATGTTCATTCTGATTAATGATTGATATAATATGTTTAATTTTCAGGGATATTCCAACATTCTAAATGTAGACAGTAGGGAAAAAATTCTATGGACACAATTTGAAACACTAGAAGCTAATGAATTTCCTTCAAACTTCGAAAATGATGAATCGCTTATGTCTGGTGTATCACCAATACTTCTTATTTTGGGTTATGGATTTGGCGTTCAAGTACGATAATTTAATATTAATTACTTTATAAACTTTATATTTAAAATTCATCAAATATAATAATAAAATTTAATATTATCTTTTTCACTGAATAGATAAATATACATATTTTATTTAGTATTTGAATACCTAATAATAATAAATATAACTATACGGTAGATTATTTATTTACATTCCATAACTAGGGACTTTTTACTAGTTATATACTTTGTTTTAATAATTTAAATGTTTATTATACTTAAATTTATTATAGATGGAAGTTTTAAATTTTTATTTGAGGTTTGTTTAGGTTTGTCTATAGCAAGGTGAAAGTTATTGAATTTTGAGGAGAGAGACAGTTAATTATCTTTGTATAAATCATATTTTTTCCATCTCTTATTTGAATTATAGGTAGATGAAAATAGAAATTATTAACTTTAAGTTAAATAACTTGATTGTTTATTAGAGTAATAATAAATTTAAAATATTATATATTTTATGTTGGATATATATCATTAGATTAACCAATTTGTGGGATTTAATTATAATATTCTAATAATTTGTTAACATTTTATTATATCATATCAATTATTAATTTATATGATTTATTAATTGTGTACACAATAGTTATGCAATGAATATGAAATAATAAAATTTATTTTTAACAAATAAATAATACCTATAAAAATAATAATAATAATACAAAATATTAATTCTTAGCAAAAATTTTGTTTATTTGGTAGTTATTAGATTCACTTTATATTTATTAAATTCAACAATAACATATTGATAAAATTAATATTTAATTAAAATACATACTATAGTACTAGAAGCTAACCTCTGTACTATTTGAATCTAATAGAATAATAGAACATTTAAATTGTTGAGTTCAGTAATGCTCTACTTCTGGAAAAACTTGTGTTTGTCAATAGTCTGTAATTGGAATATTTTTTTGAATTAAAACAAAAACATAATAATGTTATAATATTGAATTTTTTTCAAAAATATTTTTATATTTTTTTAAAAATTCTTTTAAATTCATATAAGTTTTAATTATATTGTTTAAAGAAATAATAGAATATTTATTTATTTTATTTATTATTATTATTTATTTTTATTCGTGCAGAATTTTCGGTTAAATTTAGCTCACTAACTATTTAATATGGGCTTAATTAAATTTATTATTAAAATGTGTAAAAAAAAGATTGTTGTTAAACTTGATTTATAAATTAATTATAATAAGTTAAAATACCTGTTAATATTTAATATATTCTATTAGGCCAAGAAATATTTGCATTTTTATTATTGTTTCTTGCAAAACATTAAAATCTTCTTTTACACAAATATTAATACAATATTATTTTGTTTATTTTTTAAATTTACTGTGAAAATAAATTTGTTTTTAACTTAATATAATAATATACAGTTATAGTAATATAGTATACACGTTTAAGTTTCAATTTTATGTTAATATATCATTTTATAGTAATTAGTATTTATATAATTTATAACTCTAATGCAGTTACTAAGCTTGAGTAAATTTTATAAAACAGTCTATAATATAGTATGTATTATAGTGTAATATGTAGAAATATTTTAAGTTAATCATTTACTTTAGAATTTTTGTTTTAATTATTATTATAAATTTAAATAGGTAATCAATAGTATGGATCAAAAAAAAATACTTTATTTTTTAATCATATATAAAATTAATGATGAAAGCGCATTCAAACGGGACAAAAAAATAAGCTAGTAATGCACAATTTAAAATACTCAAATAATTATTATTTACTTGTATAAATTAAAAAAATTTATTGTTTATTAATTATAAGACAAAAAAAAAAAATTATGAATGTTAATAGTTTTTTATACTGTTATTCAATTCTTAGATATTAGTGCCTAGTTTTAAAAATTGACAATAACAAGTTTTGTATTTATTTAATAATTTAAAAATATTTTAGGTGTGGTATATTGGTGCCAACGGTGAGGCATATGAAGTTCTATCTTGGTCACAAGGAGTTGTCAAGATTTTGAAATTTATACCTTCACCTTTACCGGAATTAAAATTTCGACAAGATCCATTTGCTCATAAAAGGCCATTAATTGCACTCTGTGATAATTCAGGCCCAGGACCACAGTTTTGTTCTGTCAGTTTTATATCATTAACTTGTGGAGATGTGGTATTTAAATCTAAATTAATAAATGTTCTTGAGCTTTATTTATTAATAGTAAAATTAATGATTTTTCTTTTAGGTTAAAACAATTAAATTTAAAAATACTGTAGTTGATATTGCTGTAAATAGATTTGCTATTGCAGTAGTATTTGTAGAACGTATTGCCGTATTTGATGCTCTCACAGTGGAAGATATAACTACAATTACTACATGTTATCCTAGTCCTGGAATTAAATTAAACCCAATTGCTTTGGGAACAAGGTTATTTTATTTTATTTTGATAAATGTTTATATAGTATAATTTTTATAAATAAATTTGAAATAACCAATAATAGGTGGTTGGCGTATGCAGATCAAAAGTTGATATCGTGGAATCGATCAACGGGGGGATATGAGGGCGAGAATGGCCATTCATATACAGCTACAGTTTTGCATGCAGCAAAATCATTAAGCCAAAGTTTGAGAGATTTAAGTGGCTCTGTAGCAAATAGTATTACGGGTGTGCACAATTCAAATTCAACTCATAATATATCAGTTGCAAATGATTCTAATCAAATGAATCCAGGCATAATTACCATAATTGATATCAAAGTATGAAATATTATTTTTAATAATCAAAAAATCTGTTTAAATTAATTTAGTTAATGTTTGTTTTTTTTAGAATAAAGTGTTAAAGGAAAATACACCGCAAGGTCCTGATATTATTGCTCATTTTTCAGCACATTATGAAGCTATTGTCGCTTTAAATTTTGACCAGTCTGGTCTTATGTTAGTAACAGCTGATAAAAATGGTCATAGATTTAACGTATTCAAAATACATCCAAGTATATTAGGTTCTTCATTTGCAGCTGTTCATCATTTGTATACATTACATAGGTATATGTTTATTTAATCATACTACATGTAATTGACAAATAATATCAATTTTATATAAATTATAGAGGTGACACCACAGCTAAAATTCAAGATATTCAATTTTCAAGTGATTCAAGATGGGTGGCTGTAAGTTCACTTAGGGGAACAACTCATATATTCCCAATTACACCTTATGGAGGTCCTATTGGTCTACGTACTCATTCAACACCGCATATTGTAAATAAATTATCAAGGTAAGATAAAATATGAAGAATATTTTTTTTAAGAGGACGCCCTACCCGCATGTGTTTTCTCTGTCTTACTAACGTGCATCAAAACAAATTTGTGTTAAGCGGAACACATTTTGTGATGTTAGCTTTAATATTAGAGTAAATTTACCTACTATCAAATTTAAAAGTAAGAATATTACCTAGAAAATGACATTTGATTTTATTGATATTATCATTTTAAAGTTAGTTATAGCTATGTAAAATATTACAACTTAAAAATGTTAATATCAATAAAAGAGTATGCTATTTTCTAGATAATATTCTTATCTTTAAATTTTATAATAGGTAAATTTACTAAAATATTAAAGCTATCATCACAAAATGTGTTTTGGTGAACACAAATTTGTCGTGATGTACGTTATTAAGACACATGTGGATATGGTGTCTTCTTAAATATTATAGATAACATTATAAAATTGAAACTGCTGAAAAAAAAACTATTTTATCTACCCTTAAAATTAAATTTTAGATTTCATCGCAGTGCTGGTTTAGTAACTGATGGACGAAACAGTCCTGTGATGACAGAATCATTACAGAATTCTCAAATTGTGTTGCCATACTCTAATCCTTGTGTGTCGCCTGTACCACATTCAATTATTGTACATTCACTGTGCCAAATTCGATCACAAAGTAATAAATTGAAACCCGACGAAACTGGAATAACAGCATGTATTAGACTGTCTACTTGTTTTTCTCATGGACGTGTGCTGGATACAGCTATGATCAGAGAAATGTCTAATGTAACTTATAATTCCAAGAAAAATATTGCAGATTCTTTATATGTGATGACTAGTAATGGCATTCTTACACAATACGATATGTATCCTATGCATTCAAATGGTAAGTAGAAATTTTGTAATATGTTAATGTTTAGTTTAGTGAATTGCAATAGTATTATTAAACTGGAGCTTATTAATTTTTATAATTAGCAATATCCAAAGAAAAAATATTTGATGATACGATGATAGAATTAAACATTGAACCAAAAACTGAATGGAATTTGTACAAACCGCCTCTTCATGCATCTACTGTTAACCCCCCTTTAAATCGGGGTAACCCATTGTTAGACCTTTATATAAAATTTCCAGCCACAAACCTGCCAAATATTCCTGAAAAGAATTCTTTAGAAAGCATTGATGAACGTTGGTTATCTCAAGTAATATATACAAATTAAATTCTCATTAATTTTTTTTTAGTTAGTATACTATAAAGATACTTTTATAGGTGGAAATAAGTACACATGCAGGCCCACATCGTCGCCTTTGGATGGGACCACAATTTGTGTTTAAGACTTGTAGTTCTTCATTAGGGTAAATAATTAAATATTTTATGTTTAACAAATTTTATATTAAATCATTTTACAGGAGATCTGAATCTGATACTCAATTGAGTGAAATTGAAAATGGATCGCTATTATTAAAATCAAATCCTGTTAGTGTTCCACAAAATAATATTAACAGACAGAGCACTCCTGTGTTCATTGAATGCGGTTCAAATAGTATGTAGTCAAAAAAAATTAATTACCGTAAAATTATTCTCACACTGTTATATTACTAATACATTATAATTGAATTTAATTATTGATTTTACCCTTACTATTGATGTTATTGACCAGAAATGGCAAACCTATTATACAAAGTGCACACTATTTTAGTGACACGCACAATAATCCAAGTAAAGATCATTTGTAGGAATCTTTAGGTTCAACAAGAACTGAATTTGACCGTTAAATCAAAGAACTGATACGGATACTGGAAAGTTTGCTATTCTTTTTTTAAACAATGCCCTGGTTTGATTCCTTTTTGTAGTGACTATTGCAACCAAAAAAATGTGTAATTGAAGTATAAAAAGTATTAGTTGAATTTGATAATAATTATCAATATTGAATTGGATGATACAGAATTATTTTGTATCATCCAATTCACAAAATTCATCAAAAGCTATTGTTCAATTCAGCAAGTTTTAAATTTTTTTAGTAACTGTTCTTTTTAAATTATCAATAACATTAGATTGATGGATTTATATTTTGGAAATGTAAAAAAAATCTTGTACTTCTTTTAACGTTTCAATCCCTCCCATGCAATTACATATTGAATAAATGCCACACAATCCTTGATTCAGAATGATTTAAATAATAAATGGAGCTATGAACTAATAAAGCTAAAAAACATTAATTTTTATAATAGCTTGAACTCGTTTTATTTTCCAGTTATTCTTGTTATACTATCAAACAATCTTTTTCTTCACATAATTTAAACAATTTTAAATCAACATAACCATACAAATAGACACTTATTTGATACCTATTACATTTATTGTTTTGTTTATGAAAACTAATATATATTTTTCAAAATGTATTCTGCATATTAATTTATTGAATATTAATGATTGAATTGCTGCAAAAATGAACTATAGGATTTTGATCAGTAGAATTTTTATATTTTAAATTTCTTTCACTATCAAGAAATGTATGTAATAAAATGTCTGTCCAGACACTAGTCTTGTAAAAAATACTAAAAAAAAAAAAAAAACATTCATTCATAAAGTATTAATGAAAACTAATAATTTCTTAATTAGACATTCTTATTTTAAAATGATTCACAAACTTTATACCAGTTTAAATTATTGGATCTTGTTAAACCAGCCAGGACAATAAAACAACTATTTGGTTTGTAAATGTGTTTTTGTTAAATGTTGTACCATTTATAAGCAGTTACACTTGCATATTTACCTTCACTGTATTCGTAAAAATGCAGTCTGTGCTTAATAATTAAATAAATAAATAAATTTTGACACTTTTTTCAATATTTTATTACTTGCTTGGCATTTTTAGGAATAACTATTCTTTCTTGATAGTTTTTAGCATCTTCTTCCACTATAATATTATTTTTCACCTTCAAATAATGTTGGACTAGTTCCGGCACTTCATTTTTTCTATTTGGCTAACCATTATTGAGTATATATAATATTTTTTTCAGTACTTAGAGATAGGCAAGATACTTAAAAATCAGTATTGCAATACTAGCAACTAGATACTTGTATCAAAAATACTGTCTAACTCTGTTTGTACTCAATATTATGAAACACCCTCAATAATTTTTTTATTATCATGGCTTTTATCAATGTAATTTCTAGATAAAAAGTCTATTATATCAAGAAAGTCTGTTTTGTATTTATTAATTTACTAATTTAATAAAACAATTTATTAATTATTTATTATATTAATAATAATAATATAATAATAGATTTTACAAAACAGTGTTTCATATTGTTTTACAATTTAACTTAACATAGAACCATCAATAATGGGATCACTATTTTACAGCATGTAAGTTTTATGTTGTCCTCTGTCCTCATTAAAGAAGTGTACATAAATTAAAAAAAATTGACATTTGGAAGCAGTTCAGAATCCCCTGACCCTTCCTTGATGTTATTAGTTTCGTGTGTTTTGATGGTTTATTTACAAATGAATTTTTTGCTCCAATTTTAAATTAAACATTGTTTGTTTTATATTAGTCATTTACAACTGAATTGTAATTACTGTTTAACTTATTGTTTGTTATAAACAACCATATGATATTAAAATGTTTTTATAAGGTTTGTCTCTTTACCTATCAAAGATGTATAAATTAGATTCTAGTAAACTTATTTGATTAGATTTATTAAATTTTCAATGATGTAATGATTTATTCTGAATTGATTTATTTGTTTGTTTATATTATGATTTATTAATTGCAGGTAGTTTTGATTACTCACCAAAGTTTTTAGACCTCAATCAAGGCGATTCATCTGATGTATCATCTGACCAAGGTGAAATTAAAATATTGGAAGATTTGGCAGAAGCTATGAATGAAAACCTTCAAATTAATAAATCAGGTAATTGTGTTAAAAGTTAAGTATACATTATCTTTATGAAATTTATTGAGTATGATATATTCTTCAAAATAGTTTTTGGTGACATTTAACTGCAATATTTAAAATTGATTTATTTATACATCTTTATTTGAACATTATATTTGGATTAAAAGGACTCTTCACTCTTCAAAATAAGACTTTAAAAGAAAGAAAATCATGGTGTTTGTAGTCAATCCAAAATTGATTTCACTAATTCAAATGTAAATTTAAAATATTTTTATAATTATATATTATTATGTATGCATTTAATTTTTAAATACATTTTTATTCAATAAAAATTAATGGTATTTTTTAAATTAAGTCAATATTTTATGTTGTAACAAATTTTTATAATTTTTCAGAACATTCAGAACCTGAGGTAATCGATGAGAGTGATCAAATTGTTACTCAAATAATCTCTTCAAAAAAATGTAAAAAAACAAAAAAGAAAAAAAACAAGTAATAGTTACTCATTTTATTTTTATTAATTGATATATAACATTTTGAATTTAATCAAGTTACCAATGTTTAAGTCCAAAACATTTTATTTTAAATGAGAACTATATTTGTGTCCTTTTATTCTTATAGAGTAAGTCAGTCATTACTATTCATTGTACATATAATTATAATTATTAAAATTAGGTTTTATTCATACTTATTATTTTAAGTTTACTTAATCTCTTAATTAATTTATAATAAACTGTGTCTATCTTATGTGTACTGAATTGTCAAATATTTTGATCAAAAATATATTAAATAAAAATCATATTTTATAATTTATTTAAAATAAGTCAATTAAAACATTTAAATTGAATTTCATTGATTGATTAATACTGGTATAATATATTAATATTGAATATTTTACATACCAATATTAAATTATATAATGTTATTCACAAGTAAATTGTAATACAGATATTGCCATATTAAAATTTGAAGCTAGAGAAATTCTGCAGAACACAGTCTATTTTTATTGTAAGTTTGGTTTTCACAGGTTATATCCACGGTACAGTAGAATATCGTACAAATAGTTAATTTATTATTTAGATCGGTGTTACCTGTTTCTTAATATTTGTTTGGAATTAAAATTTGGACATGGAAAAGTATTATCTCTAATTATCTTTACAATAAAAAAAAAAGTACAAATTCTATGGTTTTAAATTAAATTCATTGTTACAAATTACAATATAATACCTAGAAGCTAGAAGATACCTAATCCTTGTACAACATTATCACTAGTTACATATTTACTCTGTGTTTACAATGACTGTGATTCTTGCAGATATTGCCATTCAATAATTTACTGATTGTAAATATACACCTTAGTAAAATACTAAATATGACTAGAAACTTCTTGTAAAAATATATTGATTATAAGCTGAAATACAAATTAAAACTTAATAGTTTTAAGCTTTGATCTTAGGCGAGAATAAATAATTGTATTATATTTGTACTACCTATTTGAGAAACAAAATAAGACACAAAGTATTGAAAACTGAGATAATGCGTAGACTGTGTTATATTTAGTTAGATTTTATGTGTGAACATTTAAAAAAATATATATTTAATTTTAAGATAGTGAGAGACCAAATAATCAAAAAAAAATAGCTTATTGCAGTAATCATTAAAATAATACTTTAATAATATCATTTTATAGGCATGATTTATTAACATAAATTCAGTGAACCTAAAGTAATTTAGCCGCATTTTTACATCACAGAAAATTGTGTATTGTATAAAAAATTGAAAAGACCTTAGTCCAGAAACTACATGCACCTCTCCTAGGCCAAAACAAGGTTTCTTATTTTTTTGAAATTTTGTATTTCGTTGAATTCTTTTTATTAGACCTCTTATTTTATCCACCATATATGTATAACTGATACTGTAAAAATAGTTTTTCATTGTTTTCTTCAAATTACCTTATATTGGAATACGTTGTTTCTCAAATAGGTAGTTCATTTATAGTTGTATGGTAGATACCTTGATAATTGAGTATAGTACCATAATGACTGGTTAGCAGTATATTTTCATTATATTAATTTATATTATGCTTTTAGTCCATAGGCGGACATTTGGTTGAATTTTTTTTTTTTTTAGGGGTGCTTATATAATCCAATGTAAAGTGACCCGTGAGATGTGAATATTGGTTTAATAACGTTATGTAGGTATAAATGGACAATAATCATTATTATAATATATAATATATAGGTACACGATTTGCGATAAAAAGCTGAATAACAGCATGTACGATGTAAAATGTACAACCAGTATTATTACTCAAATGCGTTTATATTATAGTATTATAATAAATGTTATCGGATGTCATTTATCTGGAATCCAATTATTATTATCTAATAATAATTTAGTTATAATAAAATTTCGATTTTGGGGGGGCTAAGCCCCCCATGTCCGCCTATGAAGCCTTTTACTTATTTTTTTTTATCAAATTAAATGTATATAAAATTAATAAATCTGAACAAGTGAGTTACAAGATTTTCCCAGTTAAATAGCACCTTGATATGACAAGGTCTATTATAAGAATTATTATAAATCAATTTTATTGCCACTCACCATTAACTATATAATATACTAATCATTCTGATTAGCACAATTACTACTTATTATATTTGTGTGTTTCAGGTTATTTATTTTTTTGGTTTTAAATGTTTTATTTTTAGTTGATTCCTCTGGAATTTGAAAACTGAACGTGTAGATTTTTGTTTTTTTTTTATGTTCAAGAGTGTTACTTTCACACCTTTAACACTGTAATATTAAAACAATAACATGATTATGATAGGTAGTAAAATATAATGGTTATAGACTCATTAGCTTTAATATTAGAGTAAATTGACTTATTATCGAAGTTAGAGGTAAGAACATTATCTTAAGCGTTCGGTTTTTTCGATATTTTTATTTTTAAGCAAGCTTTGAGTATTGTTAATATTATTAAATTAGAATGCTAATTTCTAGCCTAAAAATTTTAATATCGAAAAAAGTTTAGTTTTACTGAACACAAATTTGTTATGTTGTAATACGGAGATAACTCATGTAAAAGTAGCGTTCTGTTACGGAGATTTGATACAAACCGTTTTTAAGGAGATCAATATAGGCAGATTTCTAAAGGCATGAGTGTGGATTATGCAAATGTATGTATAGTAATTGATCATTAGTGAGAGTGTAAAATAAATAGCGGAGCGCTTCCGTACATGTAAGCACTTGTTATCAACGCACTACACAACTATAATTTTTTTTTAAATTTTTATAAAGTTTTTTTTTTGTCAAAAGTATTAAATTGTCAATCAAAATTGCCAATTATTTAAATATTTATCCAAAAACATGTAAAAACATATTTTATTTCGTCATGAAATTTACTTTAAAATGATTTTCTTACAATTGTAAATTATTTTTTACTAATTTTTTTTTATATTATTAACATTTTAATTAAAAATTTTTAAAATTGAATATTAAAATGTTAAAATTATAATTTAGAAGGATTCATGAGTTAAAATTCAAAAAATGAAATAGCTGTTTTCAAATACACTTCATGACGAATTCAAGTACCTATGTTTTTAAATATTTTATCTGATGACTAGGATAATCAATACATTTGGTATGAGAGAAGTATATTTTGAAAA
Organism: Rhopalosiphum maidis; assembly: GCF_003676215.2. NCBI lineage: Eukaryota > Metazoa > Arthropoda > Insecta > Hemiptera > Aphididae > Rhopalosiphum > Rhopalosiphum maidis. The sequence continues at coordinate 49,873,847 of NC_040879.1, forward strand.
AAAACTTTAATATAATCGAATTCCTTAAGATTACGATGATTGTATTTAAAACGACACGAAATTTAACAAAAATATTACTCACGAATCAAATCCCCTGATTTCTACTTTTCTCAACTTGGTAGCAACGAAAAGCTTGTACAAATTGGCTACAAATGTATAATAAATATTACCCTTGTACTTGCTCAACGACTGGTCAACTTCGTTCAACTAAGGAATGTATAAAACGTAACATAAATTAAATATTAGTATCGTAATAATTTTTTTATAGGTATAATTTTTTGACTGTGCGGTAAATGTCTAAAATCTGAATATTTACCGATTGATTTCGATAAAACCAATCCACCTAGGAATCTAAGATACACAAAATAGTTTGGTCAAACCTCGAATGATTTTCGTAGTACGGACAATATTTGGTAGTACTTAGGATAAACAACCAAAAGTCCGAAATATTTTACCAATTACCTACGTGATTAATTATATTAATGATAACTATTATTAAAGTATATTAGGTATTATACTACTATACATTAACTACTATCTACTAACCTACTAGGATATTAGATAGGTACACATTTATATTACTATTATAATTATTATATATTGTATTTTACTTGTATATTATTATTACGAATTATTATACTGCCATTGGCTTGGGGAATTTTCATTTTGACTTTAATATAAATCATAAAAATGGAAGACCTTGACTATTTCTTTTATAGAATAAATTAGCCAAAAATTCACCTTCCTATGTGATAAAAGTCGTTCCTACTAAACAATGTGCAGTAGGTACATATAATTTAGTTTACGATACGGAACAGGTTAATAATACTGATAATTGATTGATATCGAAACATATTGAAAATAATTTTACGAGCAGTATTCGTTTTAAAACTGTCGCGAATAGTATATTTTTTCAATATGTCACAATTGTTACTTAAAATACGGGTTTATAAACTTTTAAGTGATGTTTTCGAGGCAAAAAACGATAAAAACTTTTTATGCATATCTAAAATATGATGTATTATTGAATGAAGCCAAAACCGATTCAAAAATATATTGCGCAACTCAAAATGCCATAATAAATGCCTGCACAAATAAATAATAAAAATGAAAATATCTAATATAATAATAGGTAGTAACTAATATAGTTATTAGCTACTAAGCTAATATACTTAAATAATAATAATTATTATTAATATTATTGATATCACGTAATTGGTAAAGAATTTCGGACTTTTACCAACACTGGTTTTTTTATCCTAAGATTTACCTAATCTCGTTTGTAAAAGTCCCAACTACAAATATTATTCGGGGTTTGAGTGTTCGACCAAATTATTTTGTGTATCCTATAGGACAAAGTTTTACCAGTATTCGTACTTTTACTGTAATTTATATATATATATATATATATTAATGTCTACTCAAGTATCCCACGCAGTTGCGCCTTGCGCCCCCCTCTGAAATAGTGCACTACCACCCGACGGAGTTCAATAATTATAAAATATTACTTTCAAAACTTTTTCCATCGAATTTGTCGTTGTTAGTAGCATCGAATCCATTTTGTATATGTGCAAACACAATGTTTCTATTTCGGCTTTCATCGCTGCTAAATTGTTTGTTAAGATCCGTAACTTATGGTTTTTTCTTTTTAACGTCTGTTTCAGATGTGTCATCATCGTATTTATTGTGCTGACTTTGTACGCAATACGTTTGTTTCTTTCATTTTTCGTAGATAAATCTTGTATTTGTAAGCTAAGACCTAATTTTTTAGTTTTTATTGCGTCCATTATCTAGAAATGCGTAAAAATATAAATTATAATCAATGCCCATAATAATTTTTTTTCATTTACGAATGTCGAATAAAGACAATACAGTGTACATAAGAAATAATCTTTATAGTATAAAATAATAAAATAATTAATATTGTAAAAACATCCACCTGTTTTTGAGCTATGATTATTTTATTTAGACGGCTATTTTCTTTTATGTACATTTTATTCTCGATTTTCAAATCTAGGTTATCTGATTTCAGCAACGTATATTTTTTATCCATTTTGAACCAACTATCTGAACATTTATTTAACTAAAATAATATAATTTTTTTAATAATTGACAAATCAACATATATCAATGTATATCTACGAAAAAAACAAATTTGAAAGGAAGGGCTTAAAGTATATGCTAATCAGTGGCGTAACTATAAATTTGGGTCCCCGGGGCAGTATTAAGTGTTGGCCCCCCATATATTTATAATACCAAAATTTAAAAAAAAACAGTCATTAATTATTATAAATATAGTTTATTTATGTTATATGTACAAAATGACAAAGTAGCTATTCAAAGTTTTTTTTTCTAGCTTCCGTCTCAGAAAATGTTTTTATCAGTTCTTTAGTGTCCATTTGTCTGTTTTCTAATAATTTGATAGGTATGTTTTGGCTGTTTTGAACTTTTTTCTAAGTATTACTAACCTAACCTGTCTCGTGAATTTTAAAATGAAATTCAAATGTTTGTACATCATTTTAAATTCTAAACGGAGTGAGGAATGTATTGATTTTACAACGATGTATGTTTTTTTTATTTTTGTGTCTGTCATCACGTTTTGGAGTAGAAATAATGCTTTGATTTTTTACTTCAGCCCCCTTTTTTTTTTTACATTTTCAAAATATTTTGACTTTTAAAGTTTTTTGCAGACAAATGAAATTTTTTTAATTTTTTTTTTGAAATGCTGATGAAAAAATTTGGCTTTCCAAAAATTCTTTAAAATTTAATATAAGGTTTATTATAAGTTGTGCTTAGTAATAAAAAAAATTAAAAATCGTTAGTTTCAATTTTTGCTTATAAGCATTTAAAGTTCAAATGTTTACGAAACATGTCAAAATCGCAAAAATTAGTAAGGAATTTTAAAGTTGAAAATTTTTGTGATTTATACCCAAGGTTAAAAAACTCAATACAAGGTTTTCCATAAGTTTTTCTTCAAATAACTGGAAAAAAGAAGTCCAGCTTCAACATAGAAAACATTTTGTGAGCGTATGAAATTTAATTTTTTACGAAATCAAGTAAAATAACAATATATTATAATATAAATATAGGTAATAATATAATATTATTTCCTACTAATTATCCTAGACTGACAAATCATCTCCGTTCAGAATCGTTTTTCGTATACAATGATACCTGTCATTACATTCAAATAGTGACCTACTCCCCATTTCTACTATACACTATACAGCAGAGCAATACCCACTTGCCCACGCTTTTTTATAATATAAATTGTATTTACAAGATTCGAGGGCCCCTCCGGGGCCCTCCAAGTCAAGGGCCAAGGGACATTGCCGTGCCTTGCCATCCCATAGTTACGCTACTGATGCTAATAAATGCTAACTATTTAACAATTTTTAATCTTACAAGGCCGCGTAGAAAAAAATATTTTTAAAAATATTTCACGGAAGGCGTAAATATTAAATGTGATTCTTCCTGTATACGTGTCTTAATAAATCGTAAAGGCTTTCGTGAATATATAAATAACTTACTTCAGTTTTAATAATAACATTTTCTTGTAAAGTTCTTTGAAAAGTTGAAGACATTAACTTTTGTAGGTTATTCTGAATCGTTGTAGATAATTGCAAAAGCTTAGCTTCATTTTGACATTTCATACTGTAAATAATAGTTATTTTTATAATATTACTCTGTGCTTGTTTAAACGCGTACTTTTTAAATACAGCAATCGATATTTTAAAAAGGCTTATACAATTTTTACTTACTGTTCTTTAGCTATAATAAGTTTTTTCTCAGTTTCATAAAGTAAATTATCGTTTTCTCCTTTTAGTTTTGATAGTTCTTCCTCTTGTTTCAAAAACTTATCAGTTAATTGAGATCTTTGTTTTTTAAACTCATTCAATGAATTTACTTTACTATCTGCGTACATCCATAGTTTGATAATAATTATTATTTTATGCATTTAATTTGTTGACATTAACAATTTTATAGATAAAGACAAGCTCCTATTATTTTTTCAATCAAATTAAACGTTAGTTTCCCTTCCCATTCAAAATAGTCAAAAAACAATTTTTACGTTTTGTTTTTACATAATTTATACGAAATATTCAAATAATTAATTGTTTAAAGTATTATAGACGACATAAACATACGTTTTTTTCGAACTATAGTGATTGTGACATGAAACTTTTGAAAAAATAAATGTCATACGAATATGAATCATTGTAAAATCAATGCAATATATGTACTTTACATTCATAAAATTAAATTTGATGATTATGTTATGATGTATGTCTGTAGTTGGTGAATTTTGCCAAATTAAAAAAATATGAATATTTACATAATAATTTTAATCAATGATGAGTGATGTGACATGTACGAATGTACGATGTACAACACGGTTTTAGTTACCTACTGTTAAAATATATTTTATTGATAATATTTAAAACAAAACATATTTAATTTAAGGGGCCGCTACACCAGCATTTATTTTCTCTGTCTATTTCCCACATAATATAGGAACAAAGATACTCCGTATTTCCACGATTACGACTTTCTGGTTCAGTTTAGGCCGTTTAGGGCAAAGGCATTTATTATATATTTTATAAAGAAGAATATTTCCTGTGCATTGACCGGATAGATTTTTAATATTTACATTTTTTATATATATAAACATGTTTAAATTTAAAATAATTTCGATTATTTTTAACCATTAATGATTGTAAATATTAAAAATCTATCCGGTAGGGAATACTCTTCTTTATAAAATATATAGTAGGTGCTTTTGCCCTAAACTAAACCAGCGAGTCGTAATCATCGAAATACGGAGTATCTTTGTTCCTATATTATGTGGGAGATAGACAGAGAAAACAAATGTTGGTGTAGCGGCCCCTTAAGAGAAGACGCTATACCCGCATGTGTTGTCTCTGTCTTACTAACATACATCATAACAAATTTTCGTTCAGCAGAATACATTTTGTGATGTAAGCTTTAATATTAGAGTAAATTTACCTACTATCAAATTTAAAAGTAAGAATATTACCTAGAAAATGACATTTGATTTTACTGATATTATCATTTTAAAATGAGTTATGGACATTTTAAAGTTGCGATATTTTACATAGCTGTAACTCACTTTAAAATAATATAATAACATTAAAAGCATATGTCATTGTCTAGATAATATTTTTACTTTTAAATTTGATAATAGGTAAATTTACTCTAATATTAAAGCTAACATCGTAAAATGTATTCTGCTGAACGAAAATTTGTTATGATGTACGTTAGTAAGACAGAGACAACACACGCATTCTCTTAATGAATTAATTATTATTATTAGATAATATTAATTATTATAATATGTATTATTCATTTAAATTATGATTTGTTTATTTTACACAATTTGTTGATCTCTTAGTAAATCAAGGATTGATATTAAATTTTAGTAAATAAGGATAAATTGTAAACGTTCCTTTACCAGTAAAATCTACACAATCTGCGTTTAAAATTAGAATAATTTAGGTATAAAAATATGATTGCGTAGTTAATGTTTGTACGTTGTACCTTTGTTATAATATATTGATATACCATTATTTTAAGTTTAACTTAAATGTATTGTATTTGTACGTATACCATCCATGGATAAATTAGGTAATCGCCAGATAGCAGCTATTATTTTTAAAAATAAAAATAATATAATTGAATAATTAATTTTTTTTAAATATGGCACTTTTTACACCAAGAAAATGCTGCCTCTAAGCCTTTTGCATATTGTCGCTCTGTGTTGTCCGTGTCTTCCGCCGGTCCTGATATGTCGATTTTTATTGAATACCCATACTCACTGTGAATGCTTACAAACAGTACAAGTTTATCAATATGACAACAATTACCAATGGTTTTGGTGTATGACGACACTACGAAAGTCACTGGTAACTGTTAGAATTCATTAATTGCGGACATTCACATATGCATTTAATGGTAAATATGAGATATTTTTAGTTATTAAGATACTTTTAAAGACTTAGCCCAACGGCATGTTAAACTTATTACAATAATTTCATTATCTACCAACTATAGACTATAGTACCTACCTATACCTACATTACATTAATTCATGACTGTTCTTAATCTTTTATGATAAAAAGGAAGGCACCTAACTATTTCAAGATAATTTTAACAAAAAATTTTGATTATAAGTTATTATCTTTTGACCTATTTAAAAAATGTACACACTTAACAATCCAATTTCTGCTTTCAATTGTCCAAAAACTGTTTCGAATTGTCCATTCTTCTTCATTATAATGTCTTCATAGTTTATTTTTTGATGTTCAATAGTCTATAAAAACAATTATAATTTCTACATTAGGTAATAAATTCAAAGAAAAATGTAATTAATAGTTTGTTAATAGTTATATTAGTTAATTTTGTATTTTAAGAGGACGTCTCTAAAATACTGTCTTTGTCTTACAGACGTGTAACATGGACAATTTAGTTTAGTGGCTATCGCTTTGTTAGTTATTTTATTATATAATAATAAAATTAAAAACATAAAGGAAATAAGTATTAAGTATTGTAACCTTGTCGGAATTTCGATGTTTTAATTTTGAAGTTAGTTATGAAAATGTTTAAATTTTAATATTGGTCACACAGTATATACAAAATAAGTTGGTAGGAATATATTGAATTTGATAACATTTCCTTCGAAAGCTAAGTTAGTCTGTTAAAAAAAAAAAAATATATATGTAGTTAAAATCTACTTATTTATTTATCTTGTTAATATTATATTGATAATAAAAAAATAATCAATTCAACTTAAATTAAAATTTTTAGTAATTTAAAATTGATACTATTTTATACCAATTACATTTAAATTGAAGATTAGTTAAATTTATAACTTAAGAAGTTAATAATTATTGTTTCATTCAAAATATAGTTCTGATGCAAATATTTTTTTTTTATCAAAATATTGTTACCAATTTTATTTTGCTGTGCGCGTGTTGTACTGATAGGTATAGGACATAGGTATATACCGTATATACCTACCTATGGAATATTAATGGTATACATACTGTTTTTAATGTTGAAACAGTATTTTCCAAGTCAATGATCTCGTTGTTTTTCATTTCAACTTGTCTCGACAAATATGCAATGATGTCACATTGACCCTCTTTCAACGAATTAGCTTTTTCTCTTTCCAAATCGTTATTTTTCTCCAATTCAGCACATCTATTGGTTACTCTATAGAACACAACATATTTTATTACAAACAACAATTAAAATTAAAATGTCATAATTAGAGACTAGCTATAGTCTGTGTATTTATTATGTCTTTAAAAACTTAAAATGTGGTGTAATAATTATATAGGTACAAATATTTTAAATTTTTAAGATACTGAAAAAATTGCAAGTACTCGCAATTAATGACAAGTACTGACAATAAATTATATAAGTAGGTACTTGTTTACATTCTTTAGCGAGTAGTTAATAGATATATATAATAGGTGTATTTGAAAATGGTAAGTTTTTGGTTTTGCTTATTTAAAATACTCTAAATAAAATGATATTGTGCTAACAATTTGACAAAACGTCATTCACGTTTAAGGCATTAGTCTATAATATATTATTTATACGTATAAAATAATTACTTTTTAAAATTAAAAAGCCTAGCTAATACAAATATTTATTATTTACCCAACCGTTTTTTATATTTTGTGTATTAAAAAAATAATAAATTAATATTTTATTGGGTGATTATTTTATTTAACAACACTCATTATTTAAAAACCTATTGATATTTTAAAAATTTTAATTTTCAATTGAAATAAAACAACATTTATTTTTTAAAAATGTATATGTTTTATTTTTCAATTTTTTTAATTTTTCAATTTTTGAATGATAATATATATTTGTAATTTCATATATAAGAGTAAAATATTTTTCAGAGTATTTCTTTGCATAAAAATAGAAATTCGGATGAGTAGTTTATGAGTTGTACTTTATGTAAAATTTAAAGTTTTGGCGAGTAGAATGGAAAGGTATAGGTACAAGGAAATCTTACAAATATTCCTTTGTCTACTTACTCAGTTCACTAAAAATTTATTTTATTTATTTGTTTAATACTCATAAGATAGCTGTCCGAATTTAGATTTTTATGTTTTGAAATTCTCTGAAAAATATTCTACTTTGGGATATGAAATTAAAAATATATTTTGCCATTATATCAAAAATATAATTTTTTTTTTAAAAAATGTTTTATTTCGACTGGAAATAATATCAAAAAAATATTTTCTAAAATGTTAATAGATTTTAAAATAATAAGGTTTATTCGATAAAAGAATCACTGTATTATTATACTATTTAAATTATTTAATAAAACAATAAAAATAGCCTAAATACACATTACTTATTACATATATTATGCATATTTTCTAAATTTCTAATTATAAGATAATTTGAAAATGTTCATGATTTTGTTTTCAAACTTTTATAAAAATAAATTGTATTTCTATATTTTTGATATTCTTAAGTTGCAAAAAAATAATTTATTTGTGATCTTGTATTAATTTTTCAAGCTTTTTGACTGAACAAATGCCCATCAATAGTAGCATCAAGTAACATTAAATTGTTTTAAGTTTCTACAATGCAAAAAAAATAAATCTTAATTAAAATTGTATGATCCGAGTGGATTGATATAATGTATATGTATCCAAATTATTGTTCATACGTATTGCACTATTCCAGAAATGGAACGCTCATATTATTATATTGAATTACTTACAGTGTAATATGTATGCAGTATTTAATGTCATCGGAAATAATTAGAATATGGTTTATGATCAATAAAGTTTCATCATAGAAAATATGTCTATAGCATCTTTTTCACATTTTCACAATTTCAATAATTGTTGTAAATATATTTAAACTCCAATCATTCAAAAAGAATAATATACTAAATAAGTAATAAATAAATCAAAATATATTTATGTAGAACAGTCAAATTAAGAGTATCGTCATAAAAAAAAATGTTATTGATATTTTTATCCTGTTCTTTCCACCAGGTTTAGTCACTTATATAGTTATATTACAATAATAAATGTCATAATATTTTAATTATTTACTGTATAACATAGGCTGATATGCGATGTTTTCTGATATAAAAAATAGTTCAAAGTATAATTTATTTTGGATTGGAAGATTAGTTACTTCAGCCCTTCTCTACCTTAGTTGCGCTATTGTTTATATAGTATAATGTTATACGAATGAATGCTTAGGAATACGTATTATATAATTTCAGTTATGTAAAAATAAAAAATAATAATAATAATATTACGATTGGTCAAACCAAATTTTAAATAATACCTGGCGAGCTTTTCGGTGAGATCGGCTATTTGTATATTGTACATGGTCCGATCCACTTCTTGCAATGCATCTTTTTCTTCTTTGACATTTTTCTTCTTGTGACCTTTTTTATTTTTTTTCTTCTTTACAGGTGAATTTTGCATGGTTAGTTTTCAACTGTGACCTTTGTGAGCAACCTAGAGATATAATCGGTAGATATTTTTTGTTAAAAGCGCCCTACTAAACTGTACAACGGAATGCTTCGCTGGGTTTACGAGCGCCGGTATATCGATCTAACTCGTCGTTAGTGTGTCAGACCACTCATTCAGATACTTAAATACTCAGATAGTCAGATGCAAATAATATCATAACATGCAAATAAATAAAAAATAGGAATTGATAACCAAATTATCAAAGGCGGGAAAAAATATTTGTTTTTATTAAAATAAACAAAATACACTTAGCTTAAGTATAAGCTTTAAGTTAATATGGAAAAAAAATATTAAGTTAAAAGAAGGTTGATTTTTTTGTAAAAATTATTATCTGGTTTACACAATGAACTTTGAAATTGTTAAAAATGTATCATACTTTCCATTTTTATTGCACGCTGTAGTGGTATAAACAATATTATTAGTTTATGGTTACCTACTACTTATTAATTAAAGAAATATTTATTTGCTTATTTTATTTTAAAACCGTTGTCTACAAGTAAATTAAACAATCAATTAATAAATTAACTTTCAATTTACTAGTTAGTTATAAATTTGTTGTTTATACAACACTTTAATACCTATTAATAATAGGCTATTATTTTCCAAATTAATTAAACTACAACCTATTATTACAATTAAATTATTACATAATAATAATTACTATAATCTAGTTTAGTTGAGTTATTATTGTTATTAAGTTAATTAGATAAGATTTAAAGCTCCAAAAGTTGTTACACTATGTCACCATGACTTACAGCAAAATTTTAAAATCGAAATATGGATAAAAAAAATTGAAATAAATAACTGCTAGGTACATGACTTTTTGATAAAATAGGTTGACTGTGTTTTAAACTTTTAAATCCGGCGTGATGTAATGATTGTACCTATTTGTTTTTCAATGTGTTTATATAATATATAAACACACATTGTATGTGTGTGTGTCATGTCATTTTCTGGAGTAAAATAATTATAATAATATACTACAATTTCCAATATTAAGGGTGACTGCTAGACGTAGAAAATTGTTAGTACTTTGGAGATAAAATTCCAGCACTTATAAAAATACTAGAGAAAAACAAAAAAAAAGTAGGTATATATATATATATATTATTGTTATTTAGTTCGAGTCAATAAACCACTAGATATACTATAAAACAGTGTGATTGTGTGAACACTGAACAGGTTCGTATTATAAATAGCCATTAGCTAAAAGGTAATATTTTAAAATTCTTCGTTAAAATATGTAATTTTGTTTAAATTTGAATTTTAAATGTTTATAAAAAATAAATTATGCTTATGTTTTTTAATGTTTACTTAAATACTTTTTTATTACTGATAACATTAACCTTTATTAATCTTCACGCACTGGCGAACGAATGGATCATAGCAGGAAAAATATTTTACTGTCCGTGATGCCATTATGCCAAATTCATTGTTTGATGATTTTTGGAACTCGTGGAAGTAATGTACCTAACCAGCATAACATATTATATCCCCAGCATCCTAATATTTTTTTTACAATTTAGAATAATAAAAATGTAGCCTATAGGCGATAGGAAAAGTGTAAAACTATAAACAATTCAACATTAGTTGTAACTTGTAGACACTAGACTGTTCGCTGTTGTAGTTTTTCTATTGGTTTTTTTCTAATAAGTAAAACTTACCTTTTTTTTCTAGCGGGCCATTAAAAATATTATATATATTATATTCAATATTGTAAAAAAAAATATTGCAATTTTATTATATGATTAATATTATAAGAATATTACTTTATTAATTTTTTATTTTCTTTCTTGATGTGATTTAAAATAACCTATTATAGGTATATAGTAAAAATATTTAAATTTTTTCGCGTGCCACCTTGGGCACGCGTACCATGGATTTGCTATTCCTGACCTAGTGACATATACCTATCTACATTTAAACTAATTATTAATTAACTTAATAATACATTGTTATTAATTGAAATCAGAAATGGTAATATGTAATTACTAATTTATTTTTAAGTACTTAATAATTAGTTAAAACAAATATTTAATTAAGTGCCTATGAAAACATTGAAAACATAAAAAAATAATAATAAGAATTAATAATTCAAATCAAACATCAACAAATATATAAACTTTAAAGTCATGAAATATTCATATAGGCGTACGCACTCTAAAAGCGGGTAGTGCCCATATTTATTATTTATATCATGGGCCTACTGATCAACCGTTTCATAAATACAATACATCTAAATTGTATATATCTATTTAATATTAACTATTAACACACGTACTATATTTTCTTAAGAGCATAACCGTTTTTCGCCAAAATGACCTTCGCCCGTTATCACCATGACTGTTTTCCACCAAAGGTTATATTCCGATTTCCGGCAAAAAAAAAATTAATAAATTATTTAAGATATATAGATAATAGTTTATAGTTATAATGGTTAATATCTGTTAAACAAGGTGAGGCGCGTATATCGTAATCATTACTATTAGATTCAGAGGTTCTCAAAAAATATCTTAAATAATTAATCAATTTTGTTTGGCTTATATAATTCATAATGATAACAAACGATGGTCATTTTGACGGAAAACAGAATTTTAAAATCCTTTTCTTACATAGTTTAATATAATTTTAAGTACCTATCTTATTTTAAATATACTTTATTAAACAGGTACTAGTAAATTAAAATAAAGTATAACTATCTAACAAATATAATAATTATGAATTACATAGCTAGAAATCATAAATGTATAATCTAACCTTAGAGAGACCACGTCTATTATCCATATTATTGAATTCATATATTACATATTATTATTACTGGATTTTAATCTACTTTTGATATAATATCTTGTTCTTTAAAAAGCAGTAATAATGACTCCAAATGTTCATGACCCATTCTATATCGTAATTTGTTTTTTACTATGGTTAATTTTGAAAAAACGCGTTCACACGTATAGCTAGTTACAGGTATGCTTATAAACATTTTTAAAGTTTTAAAAACACAAGTATATACTGTGGAATTTCTAGTTTTTTTCAAACAATCAATCCATTTATAAGCAAATTTACTAGTAGCACCATTTACATAGTAGCATAAAATGTTGATAATTTTTTTAAAGTTTCGGTTCAGTAATTAAATTTTCCTCTGAAATCTTGGAAAATGTTGACAACACTTTTGTAGTATTTTGAGTTATAGGTATTCATATTTAGCATGCATGCCAATATGCCATAGCATCAACCAAGTCAAATCTATCCTGTTTAAATCATAAATTAATCATAATGAATTATTCAATTTTTTTTCAATTTTGCTTTAAAAAATATGATCTAAAATTGAATGAATTTAATTATTAAGGTAGATTGAGGCATAGGGCGCTTCGGCTCATGAAAAATTACAGCAGAAACGCTCTATGCGTACATCTATGAATATTCATTACTGCTTTATATAAAACAAATACAATTAGCTGTCACTTAAAGGTATAGAGTACATTTGAAGTTATGTATATTTTAGATTCTGAATGGGGTAATGAATGTATTGATTTTACAATAATGTGAGTATGTTTTTAATATAATTTTTTTTTATTCTGTTGACTCATTATCAAATGGCAAATACTGAAAATACACTTTAAATATCAGTTCAACTCCAACGTTTGATTATTCTTACATAAAAGATTAATTATAAATGTTATTTTTAATAGGTACCTATACCATTTCGTATTTACCAATTATTATATAGAAAAAAAATTAAAGTGTAGTTCAAAATTGCATTTCAAAATAAATAATACTTTTGTAATGATTTTATTTGATCAAGATTGTGATTGTTGCTATTATTGAAAACAAAAATTTAGAGTAAATCCATAAGATTTGCTTATAAAAGTCTGGAGTTCAAATTTGTATAAAATGGTATATTCATGCATAAAATAATAAAATTTGTTTTTTGTTGTTCAAAAAGTATTAACTGTAGGAATTAAAAATGTTTTTCTGGTACTTATTTAAATTATAATTTTTTATATTTAATGCTATTTTAAAATATTTGAAAAATATATTTTTAACTAATTTTAAGCTATTTATGGGCATTTACATTTTTTTTTATTAACTGATACAAAATTGTATGCTCAATCAAAATTGTTGATAGTGTGATAGTAGTTTCCTCATAAGTTCTTTTATTGCTATTATTAATAACTATTGAAAATATATTAGAATGACTATTTTTATAAGTAATTAAACTAATTGAAGTTCAAATTTTGATAAAATTGGATGTTATTTGAAAAAAAATAAATAACAATTTTATTATAAATACCGGAGGCGCAAGGTTTTGAAAATGTCATGGAGGGCTCACTATTTTATAAACATATGAACAGTTTTACCTAAATAATTACTAAACATTACTAATCTTTAATAGTCCAATTATATTAGACGAAAAAAGGGGCCTAGCTAGGAAAAATCTCACCTAGCTGAATTTTGGTACACACCTTTATGACATCATTGTAAACAATTTGTGAAAAGTCGCCATCTGTATCATATACATACGCGTCAAAGGTTATTTGAGGTCAAAGGTCACGAAATTGGCTTTTTTTTAATATCTCACTTTTTATAAGTCATACAATAAAAAGTTGTAGTTATAAATTGTTGAGGAAGTAATTATCTACAAAAAAAGTCTTATGACATTTTCACGTAAAAATTATAGTTTTTGCGTTATAAGACCATCAAAATGTACACTTTTAATGAAATATGAATTTTTTGCTAAAAACAAGTAGCTTTTTCATTAATATCTCGCTTTATAGTGGTCTTACAAAAAAATTGTTGAGGACAAAATTATCTATAAGATGGTTATACATATATATCCAATCGCACTTGCGGTATACGAATTTTAACATTTACCGTACAAAATTACGATAGTATTATATATTATGTATGTATATAATATAATGACGATAATAAGAATGCATTCGTTTCTACACCACCATTGAGGTAGAAGCAAGGCGCGTTTTTTTTTCGTGATTCCCCAGTAGGCCTAATCCATGTAGTCAACAATTATATTATCATAGTAAAGTTATCCAATAGTCAAAACAAAGTAATTAATATTACATTTTAATTATTATTAATCATCAACTTCGCATTCGTCTTTTTGCATTTCTTTATTGATTTCATTAGTTATTGCTCGATTACCATATCACTCCAGGTTCCACAACTAAATTTACTACTGCGTCTAATTGTAAAAAAATTCATCGGTAAATTTTTTAAACGGCTGTTCATCCATATAATTTTTTAATTTAAGCATATCCAGATATAAATGAGCAGATTTTGCATACAAAAAATGTCCAGAAGCGTGGAAAAGGGAAGCATTTTTTTAATAGCATTCAATTCGTCCCAATTTTCTAGTCTTTCAGATTTAATAACAGTTTTAAGTATAGATACCATATACAAATATTGTACCCATAACTTTGCCATTGGTCTATACATTTCGATGGCCTTATAACGCAAAAACTATAACTTTTACGTGAAAATGTCATAAGACCTTTTTTGTAGATAATTACTTTCTCTACAATTTATAACTAGAACTTTTTATTGTACGACTCATAAAAAGCGAGATACCTTTGACGCGTACATGATACAAATGGCAACTTTTCACACTTGGTTTACGACGATATGTCATAAAGGTGTGTACCAAAATTTAGCTTGGTGGGAATTTTTCCGAGTTGAAAACCTAATATCACTGGATTATAAACAATTACTAAAATATAGTTAATTGTTGTTTTGTATGTTATAACATTTTAATAGTATTAGCAATTTAAATTTTAGGAGGCTGAGCTCCACCTTATCGAGCTCATGGGGGGCTGTAGCCCCCAAACCCTCCTGTACTCGGCGCCACTGATTATTACTTATTTAATATTTTGTTGTAATTTAAAAAACTATGTTCGTTTTTCATATTTTTTATCGAATTTTTAATTTTTTTATGACAATATTTCGAAAAATCTAGCCAACCTTTGTTTTAGTTAGGTACTTATATATTTTTATTTAATTTGTTTTAAACATTATTACGTGTCAGTCGTGTCACTTATTAGTTATTATTATAATAGAATATTTTAATATTTTATTATATCAAATACTAAATAGATATATCATGCATTTTGTTAATAGTAATAGGTACCTCTACCTATAGTCAATACTAATAAGTAGTAAGTAGTACATAGTTATTATAATTATAATGGTTTTTGTATAATATTGTGATAAATGATAATTACTTGTTGTACCTACTAAAACACTTGTTACACTATACTTATTGTTTTATTATTCTAATAGTAGTAATAACATTTTATTGTTTTAAATAGATAATTATCAAAAATATACATCGGCTATAATTTATTATATTTATGGAAATATTTTGAAATTTATTCTGTTTTAAAACGAAATTAGATATTTGACAGAAAAAAATTATGTTTTATTTAAATTTAAATAATTTTTTTTTAAATAAGTGGGGAATTATATTGTATATTTGCATATGAAATATCATAGATATTAGAGATGTACATATATTTTATCGAGTCGGATACTTAAATCATATATTATGGATGTAGTCACAGCAGTATACGGACAATTATTGGTCCCCGTATAAAAATGTTCTATGCGGACAATCGGATCCCCATCATAATTTTAGGCTGCATATTATACTTACGTCCCGTAAGAATGTTGATAGGAATTTTCAGTTACAACAGGTAAACTGCGTTTTAAATGTTCGGACGCAACTTACCTATTATATTTATTGACGAATTATTTACGTCCCAAACGATAATTTCGATTACAATATGATTGAGAACGTTGGAATTATAAAAATTAAGCGTAATAGTCAATCGTAATCAAAGGTATCGACGATAATGACCATTCTCAATCGTATTTCTATCATAATTTTTTATATCGATATAATTTGGCATATATATAATTTAATAAATTAAGATAAATAGGTACCTAGTATTGGTGATATTTTAAAGATATACAAGTACATATAATTCTGAAATTAACGATTTTGTGAAATATTTCAACAAATTTTTTAATAATTATTAAATATAACAATTTATGTTACCTATACGTTTATTTCTTATATATAGGTGTGCCTAAATGCCTAACTGTAAAATTATATTGTTACGAAAATACGAAATTATTATTCGTGACGCGATTAATACATCAATAAATACGACATGTAAGTTGCGTCCAAGTGCTTAGAACGCAACTTACCTCTGTCTTCTGGTAATAATTATTAACAAGTTACTACTATTAGTGCTATTATCAATTTGGGACGCAAGTGCCAAGTAGTATGCACCGTAATTGTGTACAAGGAAAATTCTGGGTTTATTCTGTTCGGTGCTAGAGGGGCACAAAACCACCGGGCGACCGGGCCATAAATTAATTCATAACAATAGGCCTATGACTGAACTATTTGGAACTTTTTTTCTAAATATTATTATGGTTAAAAATTTACAATTTATTATACGTCTGATCAGAATGAAAAATGTTTAGACTATAGGAGCATTATTATTCAATAATGTTAATAATAACAATTATGTGTATTTAGAAATTAAATTAATTTTTTATTATCTAAAAATAGAAGGATTTTGTAAAAAATTAATGTATGTCGAATACCTAGTTTATCGCACCGCGCCACCCGACACAACACGTTTCATATAAATATATTATATATTATAAGGTAATTTTTTAAGCATGACGCTCACCCCATTTTTATGCTTAAATTATGTACACTTTCAAATTCTGAGTTTTGGAATTTTTAAATATAATTAAAGACGATAGTTTCGAGTACTTAGATTTTTCACAACATTTTAGAAGTTGGGGGACTTCCCGGCCAATCTTTTCTTGAGACAATGAACATTTTTTAGACTTTTAGTTATGTTTTACTAAGTAGGTAACAAACACAATGTATCAGCTGTAGTTTAACCATGGTTGAAATATATTTCATACATAAATATAGTTTTTCCACCATCATATTTATGGTGTATAATATAATGCATCAAAAAAATGTAATGCTCACACTAATAACATATCTGAAGCATTTAACAATAAATTTCAAAATATTCTGCGTATTATTATTTGTACCTATTTAATTATTTTCCATGTGTGGCTGTGGGACGCTATTCGGTGATCGTCGCGTGCTTATCGCATTGACGACCGAGCGATCCCGCCGATCATACATCTACTTTTATTATTGTTATATATATATATATTTGTATTGTTTGTGTGTGTGCGTGAGGCGACCCAACGACGGGAAATATTGTACTATTTATATTTTTGTCAATTATTATATTATATCTTTTACCACCGTCGGCCGTCGTCAGTCTCCGCCGCACCGCGAAAGCGTAAGTCGTAACGGTGTTTGGTATGAAATTATTCCGCTTGATTATAATAAAGTCTAAGAGGCCTATATTATGACATTTTGTTATTTATTTAACCTTTTTTTTTAATTAAACATTAAAATCGGCCACGTAGGAGTTTTTGATTCCTATAGTATTAAATATCCAATTATTTATATTTTTATTGAATCGATACTAATAATTAATTCTACAACGATGATATAGTTGACAAAGAAAAATGAAGATGTTTTTTTTAAATAATTTTTAAACCTTTAAGTGATGAAGAAAAAAACTTGTATTTATTTGTAATAGTTTTTATACTAACTTTTCAAAAGATGAATTTTCGAATTATTTGTATAACCTATAATTTATAGGCTATAAGATAAACACTTTCGAGACATTCGTAAATTGTAATTATTATTTTCGTGAGTTGTGAAAACATTCATACATAGAAACATTTATTTTTATTTTTTTATTCAACGATCTTATGGTTCTAAAAGTATTATATTATTGAAAAATATATTTTGAAGAACGTTTTATGCTAAAAATATAGTTTGTATTTAACTTTAAGCCGGCGACTAATTGTCCGAACTCCGAGTATTAAATTATGACGGGCCCAATATTGTCCGCATAGGTACGGCGTTATTTGACGGGGACCAATATTGTCTTAGATGACTATAGATCTAGTCGCAGCGTATTAATCAAAATAAAAGTATATACGACATTTCGCCGCATACTACATTTGGTCGCGCGTCAATTCGTCGCTTATCGACGTTGGCGATAATTTTTTGACTATATATAGTTGCATAAGATTAATAACCCTAAGGTATAGATATATGTTTGATATCGTATCTTTATAGTTTTCTTTTTAATAATGTATGATTCTTTAGCATCAGTTAGTCTGTATCGAATGGTATACCAAAACAGTCTATAACAGTTAGCCTATACTATTACTATATCAATTAAACAGTAAATTTACTATAAAAATAAAATATGTCTTTACAATTTATAAAAAGCCAGCGTGGTCGAGATCTTTTATCATGCCGAAAATGAAGAGACGTTATCACCCCTAATAATCTGTTTTGAATGTACGCGGAATGGTATTTTAGGCAGGAGAGGAAATCGCCGACCTCCATTGTTCCCAATTGAAATCTGGAATTGTTTTAATCGTATTAAAGAAAATCTACCAAGAACAAATAACAAAATAGAGGGCTGGCACAATGGATTTTCAGCAATGTTGAGTTGTACGAGACAAATCATCTGGAAATTTATAGATTGTTTGAAAAAAGAAGAAAGTTTGGATAAAACGATATCAGAACAATTACGTGCTGGATATGTCTCAAATAAAAAAAAAAAGTATAAGGATTTATCAAATAGACTCTTGGAAGTATGTTCAAATGTTGACAATCGTCAATTAAATGAAATTTTACTAGGTATTGCCCATAATTTTAATTTTTGTAAATAATAAGTTTCGTTTTTCCTACATTTTATTTTAATTTTACTTAATTTTTATAAATAATTAATATTCTAGTTGTGACACGTAGGTACTCATTTTATGTATATTAAGTTGTTAATACATTAACTAACCATATATAGTCAAATAATTATTGCCAACATCGATGAGCGACGAATTGACGCGCGACCAAATGTCGTATGCGTTCAATTGTCGTGCGACAAAATGACGGTACACAAAAATAAAAAAATGTTGCCAATATCAGTGACGAGTCACCGTATGCAACTTCTCGCATGTTTATTCAAAGATGAGATTCCTTATACCTAATGATTGTGCATTGTGCCTGTGGATAATTATGCGACTAGTTGCTAGCGCTGCGCAGTAGAGGTCACACATAACTGGCGACTCTCCGTTAACAAGTACATCATCTACATTCGACATTATGTGTAATATATAGGCCACTACTCTGTTTATTGTATATGATCTAAGGTCGTATAGTATAAATTATAAGGTCTATGGTACTCACTGACGGTACTGACGCACGTCGTTACTGCTGAATAAAAATATTTGTTATAATCGAGAAATCGTAGTTTCAGTGATATGCATTTATAATATAGTGTTTCGTTTCATGTGCAGAACGTTACGAAACGTTCTTCATTATTGTGTTATCGTAAGTGGCAGAAAGCCAGAAAATAGTAGAAAAAACACGATTTAAGATAGTACTAATCGTGAGAAAAAATAAACAAAGCTACTTCATTTCAGCTTCATTTTTTTTTCATTACTACTGATATTAGACACGTAGAACAGTTGTCGATCATTATAAGATATTATGTAGATTTTGACTCGAAAATAATTCGTGAGGATTTTATTCAGTTTTTTAAAGTAGGTAATTGATTCAAGCGGAGAAGCATAAGCAAAAATTATTATTGAATTATTACACCAGTTAGGATTAAGTTTAACGAATTTAAGAGGACAGAGCAACGATGAGGCGGCCAACATGTCTGGCGAATTAAAGGCACTCAAGCTCATATTTTAAAACATCAACGTCTATATACGAGCAGCTATTGCTTAATTTAGTTTTAGTTTAGTCATGTTCAATACAACCAGTGCGAAATATAATTTAAATTGTTGAAGAACTTACAAACTTCATAAGAGCTTCATTCTCCTAAAAGACTTGACATTTTTAAAAGTAAAAACAAAGAACTTTATCAAAATTTCAATTCAGATATTTAAAAGCTTTTATAAGATTTAATCAAATGCTTCCTGTTATTTAATCATGTTTAGAATATATTATTGAAAGTTCTGACGGACAAGTTTTGACGATAACTAATGGATTATACAACTCAATAGTCAATATTATGAATTGATTATTTTATTGACATTACTAATTATAATGTATATTATAAATTGTACACTACCTTAAACAACAGTCCACAACTATTTATATATTGAGGTACAGTCAGCTTTAGTGGGCGGGAGACATGTCCGCCAAATCCCCCCCCCCAATAAAAAAGAAAACACTGAGAACAGGTATCTCCAGAATAACTAATATACAATTTAATATTATATAATATACGCTTTTATTATTACGGTATATAATATTATATTAGTTTATTCGATATCGTTTAATTGTAATTTCTCGTTAGTCGAAAAGGTATTTTATGTTTTTATGTAGTACGCTAGTACTAGCGTGGTTTTCCGATAGGGACTCTGATTCTCTATTTATAATTTGGTTGATTTCTCATCGTTAATATGTTTGACAACTATTGTGTTAATGTGTTCAGAGTAATTGCTTCAATAGGTACCTACTTGAAGTTGTGCGTTATTTTACCATGGAGATTTTGTATGAGCTGATAACCACGGACCAACAGTGACTACTAAAACATTTTATTTTGCATTATAATGGTACGTATTATTTCGTATTATTTTAACAACCAACATTAAATTTTTTGGCTAATATTTTTGTATTGCTTATTGTTTCTGTAGCAATTATACGTACCTCTACCTGTTTAAACTTTTTATTCTATTTCTATGTTATAACATTAGATTATTAATTTTTTTTTTTTTAATAATTATATCATAAATGTTTTTATGATTACTAACCAAACCTACATAGAGTTTAAAATTGATCTATTCATGACCTACCTAGTAAATTTCAAATTTCAATGATAGTACAATTTTGTATCTACAATAAATTTAAATAATTAATTACGAATAAAATATGAAAAAAAAAATGATATCAAAACTACAATAATTTTTTCCAACTTTTGATAATATTTTTACTTTGTTAGATGCTTTAAAGCTTATAACTATTAATGACTATTGTGGTTATCTATAGTACTGATTTGGGACTCGTCCAATGTGTGATTTACCAATAAATGGCTATGATAGTGTTGTAGGTAAAACGTGTGTTCTACCGATAACATTTATGTGCCTACATTTTACGGTACATCTATTGCGTTTTTACCAATAATAGAAAAAGAGGTAGAAATTGGTTCAATACTTTACAGCGATCAGTGGTAAGCATTTAGTTTTCTGAACAACTATGGATTTATTCATAACTGTAAATCATACTGACAATTTTGTGGATCCAGATACTAGAGCTCACGCTCAAAAAAATAGAGTCAGGCATTGTGGAAGTTAGTCAAGTCCAAATATAATATAAAAATTAATGGTGCATCTTCACTATTAGACCACTAACTTAAAGAAAAATGGTGACAGTTGTGTATCCGATAAAAACTCAAAATGTTTGATTGGTTTTTTTATCAGATTAAAAATACCTTTGCTGTATAAATATAACAACCATTATTATAGTACGAGTAAGTAGCATACTTTTAACATTTAGTTGTTAGATTACATAGTGGACCACTGGACCAGTACCCTAATTTTGAAGCATATGAATATATTTCGATATGTCAGGTATATAATACTTATCATAAAATGTAAAAAAAAAAAAAACAATTCTGTGATATATATGATCTTTCCTAGAATTAAATTCTAGAGTCGCCACTGTTAAGTTACTGTTTTTAATATCATATGCTCTGACTGTTTAGAAAAATAAATGTTTTTTTTTTTTTTTTTTTTTAAAGAGAATATATACCATCTGTATTAACTATACAATAAGTAATATGGTTGATTTATTTTATATACAAAACTGGACGGCTTGATGGAAGGGAGTGTCCAAACAACACTACTTCAATTCTAGACTTTAATTTATATTTTATTTTTTTTTTATTGGTTGAGGAGGTCCCTGGGCCAATTTCGCTTTAGACGACGTGGAGGGTTATCTGGGAGAGTGACGGATGAGAGATTGGAAATGAGTGGATTAGGGTGGTTTACTGTGTTATTGTGAAATAATTTATAGTAATGTGAGGCTAGGGTGCTTATGTATGGGATATTAAGGTCAGAGTGGAGTGAGAGGTTGCTGACGTACGTAACCGCGTTTGTGAGGAGACGAAGACAAATTGATTGGAAGGATTGGAATTTTTAGATGTTGGATTTTTTGGAGGTACTCCATAGCTGTATTCCGTAAGTCATTGAAGGGCGGAGAATTTGTTTATAGATTAGGAGTTTTGTGTTGAGTGGAAGATTTGATCTAAGAAGGTGTTTCATTTTGTGGAGTTTAAAGTTGAGTGATTTCCTTTTTGTTTTTATGTGAACTGCCCAAGTGAGTTTACTGTCGAGGTGGACTCCTAGGTAACGGGTGGCTTGTGCTTTGGGAATCGTGTCGTTGTTGATAGTCATGGGGGGACTATGGTCTGGACGTAGAGTAAAGGTTATGTGGGTAGATTTATTTGGATTTATTTTGATTCTCCACAAGTTGAACCAGTTTTGTAGTTCGTTGAGATGGGATTGAAGATTATCAGATGCTATGGTTAGGTCAACATTAGTTGATATTATGCCTGTGTCATCTGCGAAAGTAGCAAGAGTGGTGTTCTCGAAGTGAGGAATGTCGGAGGTAAATATATTGTAAAAAGTAGGTGCTAGAATACTTCCCTGGGGGACGCCTGCTTTTATGTAGTGGATTTGTAAGAGTTCGTCCTCGCAGCGAACGACAAAGGACCGGTTATGAAGGAAAGATTTTATAATTAAAAACAGGGGGGCTGGTAGAAAACGTATTTTATATAGTAGGCCTTCGTGCCAAACACGATCGAACGCCTGAGCTACGTCGAGAAAGACGCCAGTGGAGTACTGTTTGTTTTCGAGAGTTTGTGCAATTATGTCGATTAGTCTGTGAACTTGATGGATAGACGAATGTTTATTTTTGAAACCGAATTGAGTGTGGGAGATTATATGATGGCTTGCTAATATAGGGTTTAATCGCTTTAGTATAATCTTTTCTAGATTTTTTGAGAATGAAGGTAAGAGGCTGATAGGACGGTATGAGGAAGGCAGGTCAGGAGGTTTATCAGGTTTTGGAATTAGAATAATTATGGAGTGTTTCCAAGAACGAGGAATGTGGGAGAGACGAAGAATTGAGTTGAAAATGAAGGTTAAGAGAAGAATGGCTTTTTTGGGCAAATGTTTTATAATTCGATTTGTATGAGGTCGTGATCTGAGGATTTTTTGTTTGATAATTTACTGATAATAAATTGAATTTCGATGGAGGAGGTATGTTTAGTGGGTAAGGACATAGGAAGGCAATTGGTTAGAGATTTTTCAATGAAGGATGTGTGATCGATGTTGTTGACGTCGGGGTGAGGAGAGAAATTATTTTTTAGAAGAGAGGCAAACAGGTTTGATTTTTCTAAGTTGGTCTTAGCGAAGGATCTGTCAGGATATCTAATTGGTGGTATTACATTTTTTTTATTTAGGATTTTTTTAGTAGCTTTCCAAATAGAATTGTTTGAGTTAGATAGAGAGTGTAAATATCGTTGGTAAGTTTCCGTGTTGTGAATGCGTAAAAGGTTTTTGAGGGAGCACGCAAGATTGTTATAGCGACTTTTGTCACTGGGTAGGTGGGTATGGTTCCATCGGTTTCTAGCTCGGCGTTTTTCAACAAGCAGTTTTGAGAGGTGTTCAGGGAGAAATTTTTTATTGCGGTTGGTGGGCAAGGAGGTTGAAGAGTCAAGCGCGGCGTTTTTTATCAGCGTGGTGAAGGTCGAGACAGCAGAGTCTATCTCTTCAGTAGATTTTAAAGAAATGTTTAGAGATACATTGTTTTCAACGATGTGGGAGAATTTTTTCCAATCGGTTATCCCTGGGGTGAGAGTGGGGAATTTTTTCAGTGAGACCAATTGATTATTTAAAGTTAATAGGATAGGAGTGTGATCAGACGAGAGGTCTGCGAGATTGGCAATATTATAGTTGATGTTATTAGGAAGAGTATGAATGAAAAAGTCAAGAATGTCGGGGACTCTGTTGGAATGTGATGGCCAATAAGTTGGATCGGGAGGAGATAAGTATTTTAGGTTGTTAGAAAGTAGAGATCTGTGTAGCGAAAGGCCTCTAGTATTGGATACTCTAGATCCCCATAAGTTATGTTTGGAATTGAAGTCACCTCCGGATATAAATGTGTTACCGAGGGATTTGAAGTACTGAGTAAAATCATTGTCGGTTATTTTATTAGCGTGTCCTGGTGGACAGTATACAGACGAGATTGTAGTGGGTACATGATTTAGTGAAATTGCTATATTTGTAGCTTGAATGGATGGAGTTTGGAATTGTGGAAGTACAGCGTGACTAATGTTTGTTTTTATTATTAATGCAGAACCAGCATGCGCAGTACCATCAGGGTGATCGCAGTGGTATGTTGAGTAACAGGGAATATGAAAATTTGAGTGTGTGGTGAGGTGGGATTCACTTATTAGAAGTATATCTATGTTATTTACAGTAAGAAATGCTTTTAATTCATTTTTTTGTTGCAATAGGCCGTTTGCATTCCAAAGAAGGATGGATATCGGGTGGAGAATAGTTTCGTGATTATTTATCATCTTTAGAAACTATAAGTTTATTGATAACAGTGGTTAATAGAGAGATTAGAGGACAGATTAGGTTTTTTAGTTCTTCGAGAAAAGATGAAAGTTTGAGGGATATGTCTGGATCGGGGGGAGTAAGATTGGTTGGATTGTTTGCGTTTTCGGTGGTGGCTTGGGCGTATGTTTTGGGGAAGTTTGAGGCTGAAATTGAAGTAGCGTTTACAGATGTTGGGTGAACATAATTTGATTGAGGGTTAAAGGTTTTTTTTGATTGTAGAGTAGATTGAAATTCTTTATGAACTGGGCATCCTCGGTAGTTCGCAGGGTGGTCACCGCTGCAGAGAGCACATTTTGCTGGAAGACTCTGGGATTTTTGGCATGAAGTGGACAGGTGGTTGGCTCCGCAACGGACGCATTTTGGGGGATGGTTACAATAAGATTTGGTGTGTCCAAACGCTTGACAACGGAGACATTGTATTGTTAAATTGTTGGCTCGAGGTTCTTCGATTTTTATTTTGGTGTAGTACAAAAAAACCGATCGAAAATATGTCTTTATTGTTGATGGCTGGCTCCAGGTCAATAAAGAAGAGCGGGAGAGGAAGTTTTGTATTTCGTTGGAGAACATTGGTGATGTTTCTGACTTGATGACCGTGGGCAAGTAATTCATTTTTGATTTCTTCTATTGGTGTAGTGTGGTGGAGATTTCTCAGTATTACCCGATACGCCCTATCTTGTTTCAGTTGGTATGTATGGAAATCTGCTTTGGACTCTTGCAGAAATTTGATAACCAAGCGGTACAAGTCTGCTGAAGTAGTGGAAAGTTTTACGCCATTAGTTGAGCTTTTGCATGAGAAATGTTCACCTTTGATTAACTTTTTGATGGAGTTACAGAAAACATTGAAGTCATTAACTACGCGAATGAATATTGGTGGAGGTGGCTTGATAACAGGTGTGGTTGTTTCAGGTTCTAAATCCATCTCGGTTGATTGGTTGTCGTTTTGTTTTTCCGAGGGCTCGGTGTAATTTGAAAACAGTGAAAAACGATTTGATGAAACAAATGTTTTACTTTGTTGTGTAGAAGAGCTAGGTGAGTGGGGCAGCGAATGTTTACCATTTCTACTATTTTTATTTGTTTTCACAGTGAACCCGTCGGTTTGGTCGGAGATTTGTTGAGAAGTTACATTATTATTTGACACACTCTGTAGACGAGATTTCTGTATTATTAATGGTGGGACTGATTTAGGTTGTTGATTATCTGGCATGGTGTATGGCGACGGTACGTTTTGCCGTTAGATAACGGAGAAGCCTGATAAGGCTGATCGTGCGGGACTGCGGCCGCCCGACGGCCGGCCGTACTATTTTGATATAGCGCGACGATAATTAGGTTGTAATAATTAAGTTTGATACCGAATATGGACCGGAGGTGCTCCTTTTCGATGGCTTGAAGTTTGGTTTGGCAAGTCAGAAGAATGACACTTTGTTGAACTCGTGGAATGTTTTTTTTTAAAAAAAAAACGGACTATAACTTTGGAAGTTATTACGAAAAGAAGGATAA
Organism: Rhopalosiphum maidis; assembly: GCF_003676215.2. NCBI lineage: Eukaryota > Metazoa > Arthropoda > Insecta > Hemiptera > Aphididae > Rhopalosiphum > Rhopalosiphum maidis. The sequence continues at coordinate 49,900,672 of NC_040879.1, forward strand.
ACACCGAGACACGATGTTTCATTATCAACGGTCGTGACCGAACTAAAAATAAATGTTATAAAAATAAATTATAAGATGATTTAAAAAAATCTGAAGATTTAGATTTATTGAATAAATTTAACATTGAAGTCAAGATAACACGAATAGCAAATAAACAGCGTAATCATCAGAATCAAATAAACCTGAGAGTTATTTTAGTCTATAGAATTTCTATTTATTATTTATACCTAGATTCATTATTAACTGAAAATAAGTAGAGATTTGTAACACAAAATATTAAAATATTAAATATCAAAGGCTTTATACCTAAATAAGTATTGTTACAATATAGACCTTTCAATGAATTAGTAGGTGAATTGAAAACCTAGAATGTAATATAGAAGGAAAAACCAGTAGATGAATTTCCATCCACTGCATTGGAAACAATATTTTTATCATTCATAGATTCTTATCCAAACATTAAAAGGCTTTAAATATTACTTGCAACACTTCCTGTAACTACATGCATATCTGAAAGGTCATTTTCTTCACTTAAGAGGACATTATACCCGCACTTGTTGTTTTTTTCTTACTAATATTATAATACATCATAGTAAATTTGGCTTCAGCAGAACACATTTTATGTTACATTAATATTTAGTCCAGTCATTTAAGCTTCAAAATTGCTGTTTTGAGGAATTAAATCGGAAAGTTTTAAAACTTTGCAAAAATTTTCGTTATAGGCTCCTGATAAACCAAAAAAAAGTCGCCATCTCTCCGAGGTCCGGAAGTGTCCGTCATCTTGGATTTTATGTGCGATTTTTCAGTTTTTTTAAATTGTCTCTGAAAATACTAATTTTATCTCGAAAATACTTCTACACAAAAATGTAGCTGACAAAATTTTGAACAATTATGATTTCATTACTATTTTTGTAGCTTGAATAGGTTAAGAGCAAAATTTATCCATGTATTATAATATTAGATGCGGCGAGCTATAATACTATGTATAGGCGGCAACTTGGCACCGCACTCGTGTCCACTAGAAAACGCAATATTTACGGTTTTTATATATATATATATATATATTAACATATTACAAATAAACATTATTATTGATATACACTATATTATAAATAATTTAATTATTATAATCATATTATATGTGCAGCACATATTATTTAGTAAAATATAAATACTATTACAAAAGTAAAATTAAAACCATGATAACTATACTGCCTCGGCATCGACTATTCCTTGTATTATTGATTTATTTATAGTTTGGATAATAATTATTATGGTTTTTACTATTTATGATTTATATTATAATCGAAATATTCGTAATAGGCTTAACAAAATTAAAAGCTAATATTAATATCGAATAATGATTATTGTTATCGACACGTTATATGGTACGTATATCGTTTGTGTGCTCTTAGCTGACTGTTTTCCACGCTGTTTTAATATATTTGTTAAATTTAAGCAATCGTGATGTCTGATACTGTTTGTTTTATTTGTGAAAATGAATTAACTGTCAATGATTTTGTTGTTGTAAAAAGAAAAGGTATAATATCTCTCATAAACGCAAGTGTTGTGCCTTATGATGGAAAAGATAGTCTTTTACAAGGACTCGATTCTATTAAAGTACACATTAATTGTCGTAAACAAAGAATTGATCGTATAAAACCGGATGAGATTAATACGAATCATGATGTGCCGATTAAATCGCCTACAAAGGGACAGTTGCGATCTGCTCGTCCTTTATTTAATTTCAAATTAACGTGTTTTTTTTGTGCGGAAAATATTGATGACAATTTTTTAAAAAATGAAAATAAAAAACCCGCAAATAAACGTCGTAAAGTATTTAATGTTCGAGGTCTTACTTTGCGTGACAGTATACTACAAATGGCTTTAAAAAGAGATGACAAGTTTGGTAAAATAGTTTGGAAAAGGGTTATTAGTGAACCTGATCTCGTAGCTGCTGAGGCAATTTACCACTATGACTGTTATGTGAAGTTTTCTCGTTCTTCTATTCCAACACAAAAAAGAGGACGACCCAAGGTAAGCAATATATCAGAAGCTATGGATATAATTTTTAAATATATTGAAAAGAGTGAGGAATGTCAATTTTCATTAGACGATCTTATTGAAGAACTTGATGGCTATAAACCTGATAAAAAAAACAGTGAGAAAAAAGTTGATTGAAAAGTATGGCAATGATATTATCATTAGTAGCGGAATAGGTACAACGCTTTGTTTTAAATTAGTCGGTAATCGGATACTTAATGAAAATTGGTATTCAAATAGAAGTAGTAATGTTGAGGAAGAACGATTAAGAATAATATACACGGGTAATAATAAACGACGTAATATTGTACATTTAAGGCCCGCCGCTAAACAGCACAGGTATAATTTGTACAAAGATGATAACGTTGTTTTGAAGCCTAGTTCGATACGTAAGCGACGTATTATACCTTCAACTAAGCTTAATTTTTAGTTTGTATTATGTATTATTATTTATTTCATATTTGTAAGCTTAATTTATAATTTTTATTTATTTATTTTTTTTTTTACTAAACAACTATCCGCGGCGTCCATGGCCATTGGATGTAACAGTACATTATTTATAAGTATATTTACATATCACATTAATATTTAAGAAAAATATACAAAGTAATTTAGTATTTAAAAACAAGACAAAGTAGTAATAATTATGAGATAAGTAGAGAGATTAGTATTATTTACAATTTACAGTTTGTTTATGAGATTCGTTTGTTTGAGGAATTGTATGATCTTGTGTATATTGTTGGGGTCCGGGTTGAGTGCTTCAGCGAGGTGGTTGGATATTTGATATAGCCTTCTTTCTTTGTCGTATATTCTGCATTCGGTTAAAATGTGTTTCACAGTAAGGAGTGTTCCGCAACATGTGCAAATTGGGGGATTTTCCTTTTTCATTAAGTGGGAGTGTGTAAGGTGGGTGTGGCCAATTCTGAGACGGTTTATAGAGGTCTCGTGTTTTCTTGAGAAGTTATCTGGGGAAGGATACGGTAGGGCGGATCTCTTGATTTCGTTAAGTTTGGTTGACATTTCATTCCATTTCTTTTGAGACTGAAGTAATGTATCATTTTCGATGACCCTCTTTATGTCGTCGAGGGAGAAAATGGGTAAGGAGAGAGAATTTGGGGATGAATGAGCGAGTTTGGCGGCTGTATCTGCTAGTTCGTTGCCGTTTATGTTGCAGTGGCCAGGGATCCAAGAGTATGTGATGTTTTTGTCCTGCTGTTTTGCTATGAAGTGGGTGTTTTGAATTTTTCTGACGATATCAGACGGGGAATACAGATTTTGGAGGCTGGTAAGAGCGGAGAGGGAGTCACTAAATATTGTAATATTGCTGTCGTTTATTTCAGAGATGGTGAACTCGATAGCTTTAAGGATCGCCAGGGTTTCTGCTGTATATATCGAACATTTATCTGAGAGTTTCCATTGTCTTGTAATTTCATCGCATATGATGGCCATCCCGACTCGCCCTTCGATGATGGAGGCATCTGTATATATATATGAGTTTGTGGGCTGTCGCGTGAACAAAGGTCTCTGAATGCGTTTTTGAAAATGTAAGGACAGGTTGAGTTTTTAGGGAATTGATGTAGGTCAATGTTAATATTAATGCTGAACTGCCGTGGGGGGCATAGGGATTTTTCAAATGGGATTATATTTTCGAGGTCGTATTTTATGTATGAGTGATTAAATGTATGTTTAGGGTGGTGAATTTGATTTTTGGGGGGATCTTGATATTCTTGCTGCTAATTTGTGGGTTTGTTCTCTCCACCGTACTTCTAGGGAGGGAATTCCAGCAATATTTAGGATGCTTTTGATGGGGCTTGAACGGAAGGCGCCAATGGAGAGTCGGATTCCCGAGTAGTGAATAGTCTCCAGTATTTTCAGTTTGGGGTGTTTCGCTGATGAGAAGATTGGAGTGCCGTAATCAAGATTCGGAAGTATGAATGGTTTATGTATCTTAAGGAGGGTTTGAGATTTGGATCCCCATGAGGTATGAGCTAGAGTTTTTATGATGTTCAGTCTTGGTGTAACAGTGTTCTTTAGATTGAGAATATGAGAATCCATGAAGCTTTATGATCAAAAGTGATGCCCAGTATTTTAACATTGGGTTGGTTTTCTACGGCTTGATTGCCGAAGTTAATGTATATTTTCTTCTTATTTTTCTTATGGCTAATTTTTATTATTTATTATGTGTAAGCTTAATATATATTTTGTTTTGTATATATATATAAAAAAGGAGATGTTACATAGCTATTATACTTGCTATCTACAATAATAATTATCTGTATTTATGAAATGATTATTGTGTTTGGCAATTCGGCATTTTCAACACAATAAAGTTAGTATGCTTTTAGCACTCGTGTGTAGCACCTTTTTCCTACCTAAACCTCTCACACGACAAAACAGGGCTAACATATATTTTTAATTCTTGAATAGTTGACACATACTCGCATTTTCTAGTATTACAATTCAATGCAGATGTTTAGGCTTCTTCGTTTTATTTGCGTTTTGTTTGTGTTATATTCAAAAATATTTCTTTAATCAACTCTTTCATTAAACTTTTTTTTTATTTCATTATTTTCTTGTACATCAGGTTAACACAGCACTTTTACCTTTTTGTCTACCTTTTCTACTTAATTTTTGTTTTTTTACTGCTTTTGGATATGGGTAAATATTTTCTGGTGAAATATGTCTTGATACGTTTTGGTCATTTTCATTTTTTATGTAAACATTGGAAATTGTTAAAAGTATTAGGTTATCAGCAGGTGCTTGGTTTTGAACAGTAGAATTTGAAGCTTTGGTACAGTGTCCGCTATCACTTGTATTAGACAATTAAATCCGGATAGCTTTTCTATAATAAATCCTGTAATGTAAGTGTGGGTGAGTAATTTAAGATTCTGAGTAATGTTATTAGTTTACGGTGTTACTTGTTTAGGCAAATCACATGAAAGTACTGCTTGGATTGGATTTTCTTGACAGAATGAAAATAAATTTTTGTAGGCCAACAGTAATCTGGATCAGGTGAATATGATAATACGAGATTATTTAAAAGGAACGTTATGTAAGAAGAAATAAAAAGACTGCAAGTGGGATTTTGACAGCTAACACTCCTTGTACTACCAAACAAACTTTCCAACGAATTCTGGTTCAAATGTCTTGGTAGAAATGATTTTATTTCTTTACTCTCTAAATGTTTTGACAATGTTTGAAAATCTAGAAAAAAATTTCTTAATAAGTAATGTTACAATTTAAACTAATTCCTAAAATATTAAGTATTTCATCTTTTATGGTTGTTCTCCAATTGATTAAAGTAGGAACTTTAATACGTTTTCCATTTTTTCCCATAAACTTCATAGTTGACAACAGACTTTTATCCCATAACGTATGATGAACCTATTTTTTTGTTGCACATGTACGATACATTTTACCATCTATAACTTTATGAAATGAGCTATTTAACGAATAAAAGAGTTGGTCGAAAAATAAAAATAATTCCGCCGTATGTACTGCTTCAGGGTCATTTACAGATTTAGCTACAAGAATAAGTCACTAAATTAAAATAAAGAATTTTATATATATGTTGCTGTATGCCCAATTACTAATTATTTTATATCTATGAGTCTTGGTAGCATCTTACAGTATTTAATTTTACTATCTGCTTGGTTCAGTTCAACTAAATACACATGTGTGTTAGCGTTTATACAACTGATCTTCACGCGTCCGTCTTTGGCCAGGTTAACGCATCTGAGCTTTTAAGTCTGACTGTGACTCTCTAGGTGTCAGCGAAGGACTGCCAGATACTTTTGACTTTGACTGTTGGGTCGTCTGGGGTTACTCCTAGGGCGCGTCTTATGCTTTCTACCACATCGGCTTTATTGTGTTATAATATAACAATATATTATATTATGTTGCTTTTTGTTGCTTTTACTTTTACAGCTTATAATTGCAAGGTTCAAGTGGTGTTATCACCTGACTCCAAAGATACTGATCTCAAAATTGTGAGTGGTGTTACGACCAGCCTTTGAATGTCTCAAATATCCCTACTTTTTGTCTAGCTCTTGTCTCAATCTCTCTTTTATAATATTGTCATAATGAGTGTTTGTAAATTTGGTGTTGGTTATGGGATTCGAAACATAATATACGATTGGAAAAACGTAAAATACTTATGAAAGAGTTTTGAACTATCTTGTACTCTGAATCAATTTTTGATGCAGAACATGCATATTTAAAGTCAATTGGAGAAAATTTTGACTATCCAAATTGAATAAACTATGTACAAAATTATTGAAGTTATAGACAAAAATGGTGTTTATGTTTTAGAGGTCATGTTACAAATAATTATTGTGAAGTTGCTGTAAGACTGTTTAAAGATCATATTTTATGAAGGGTAAAGGCTTATAATGTTTTAGCTCTAATTGATTTAACATGTACTGCCTTAGAAAACTATTATAAACATAGATTAAGAGAATTTTCAGACAATAGAAATGCATCGTCCAGATTATTTTTTCAAAAAATGTTTTAAATAAGAAATAATTATTCAAGAAAGTGAAGATGATTTTCTAGTACCGAGTGAAGAAAAAAGTGGTTTAATGTACTATGTTGACACAAGTAGTGGACTTTGTTCTTGTTCAGCTGCGCTTATTGGAAAATTTTGTAAATATCAATGTGCTGTTTATTTATATATTAAGTGTGCTAACAATTAGTAACAATTAAGAATTTGTACGTTCAAAATTCGATTTTTATAATAACTGATTTTTTTTTACAGATAGTGAGTTGCGCAAACGGGTCTTATTAGGGCATACTTCAGTCGCTCAGTCTACTGGACCGTCGTGAGAGGGACAATTTAAATTAGCTAATAAATAGGACTAAAGTAAAATATACAATATTATATTATTATGACAAACGATTTAGAACGAACATGTGGCAATAGATTCAATGTAATTGTTCCAGCGCAAATCGTGGAAACCATTGAAGGTTAGCCAGTAAAAAAATAATTAAAATAATCACAATTTGTTGTTCACAATAATTATATGTAATTACCTAATATTAATTATAAATAAATAACATTTCAGGACAAGCGCCAAATTATCAAGTAGAAGAAATTCCTTCTGCCAATGTAGGCGAAGACGTTGGAGGTTTGTTTTAAATTTAAAATATTTAAATTCAAAATAATATTTATTAGGTAATTTAAATATAATATATTAACTGTAGTATTAGGGAGACGCCAAGTTCAAATTCAAAATATAATGGAACAACAGCAAATAAATGCTGATCAGTAACAAAGTTAGTTTTAAATTAAAATATATGATTATACCTTATAAACTTATTTTAAAATTCCAAAATATATTTACATTTATGTCGTTTATCATACTGTGTAGATCAAATATCTAACTGATGTCCTATCTGCAACAGTCTGATCACAAACATTGTGCGTATATATGAATAAATAGGTATATTAACCTATATTATTACCAGGGCCTGGATTTTTATGCAAAAAAAATGTATTGTTTAAAAAATCAAAATTTAAAAAAAATTAAGAAATATAGTATTGTGAAAAAAAATACATTTAAATATCATTTTTTAAATTGTATATAAAGCATACAAATGTGTATTAATTATTGAATGAGTACCAACACGATGTAAGAAAATGTACTTTTAAATTATCAAATTGAAAACTTCTACGATTGTCGCGTAGCATCACCTTGTATTTTGAAAAACTTTCCACGTCTGCTGATACAATGGATGCGTATTTGAAAAAAGAAATATCTTGTGGTGACAACTCCGCAAGGTCTTCATCATCGTTTCTTATTTCTCCGCTTATAATTTCAGACATTTTTTTTATTTGTGATAACCCGGAATTTTTTGATAATACTTCCTATAGTTTAACTTTAGCAAATTCAATACATCGTCCTCTTTCATTCAATTTATTTTCTACATTTTGAACCAATTCTAGACTTTTTCCAAGATTGACACCCGATTTTTGATGAAAATATGCAAAAATATACAAAAAAAAAAAAATTAACAATAGACTACTACGTTTTACGAAACGTCAAGATATTTAATCAGGATTATTATACGTTAAATGTAGAAAAATATGCATTTTCATAAAAATCCGGGCCCTAATTATTACCTATTCCATATTATAATTCATTACTTACCAAATACAGTAAATATTATATAATATTTTATTTATTTAAATTTATTTAATACCTATGGCTTAGTAACTTAATTCACTTAATGTGCAGTTAAATGATTTAATTTTTAATTATTTATATTATCTTATATGCTCAGCTTTTTGTGCAATACTAAACTATTCTGTACCCAACACTCTGTTATCACAATGTATCGAAAATATTTTATATTATTTATGTGTGAATTTATGTTTAATATTATTTAATATACATCACGCATTCAATAATACACAACATTACATCAATTCTTTTGTCTATTATTTATATGATAAATTTTTATAAGAGAACATCATTAGAATGTGTTGTCTCAATCTTTCGAACACATAACATGGAAAATTGTATGTTATGAAGAAACCATTTAACTCCTTTGCACTTAATATTACAGTGAATTCACCAATCATCAGATTTTAAAGTAATTATATTATCTGGTAAACCTTGCAAAGTTGCTATACAGTTGCAACAGAAACGGACAGAACTGCCAATAATCTTAAAAGGGTATACGTTATACGTATTGGAAAATAAGTTCTTGTCACATCTTTCTAGAGAGCAGATAGCTGTTTTAGGCAGATTTATAACTCTACTGAAAGTCGGCATGGTGCCCACGTTGCAAATGTGGAGGCCCAGCATAGAGACGAGGCTGGACAGCAGCGACCCCCTCGCATCGTCGTTGGCAGATTCCCATTCCGCCGAATGCGCATTTAAATCACTAGCTACTATCAGTCTGACGTCCCTAGTGTCGAAGATGCGGATTGACCACTCGACTCCGTTGAGGAATTTGTCGAACTCCTGCAGTGTGCAGTTGGGCGTGTAGAAGCAGTTAAAAAATACAATTTCGCCGACTTTGGCCTAAGCGAAGCAAATGCCGGCTCCTTTTTCCGTGACAGCCATTGTGCAGCGGCTAGTAACGATCACCCCGTACTTGTGATCGACGCTTTCGACCCAACACAAATTGTTGCCAAAGCCTTGGTAGTAGTCACTTACGTTAACTACGTTCGGCTTCATGCACCTGAAGCATTTCCTTTTCTCCACGCCTACGCATTCTTTGGCCGTATGTCTCTTGACCAGACATCTAGCGCAACCCCTGTTGGACTTGTCAATCTCTTTAATCCTGCACTCCGTCCAGCCCACTTTAGTTCTTTTCTTGCAGATCAGTTTTAGGCCCATTCCAAGTGGCGTGTGGATGACCGCACTTTTGATCCCATTTGAGCCCTCACGTATGGTTAATTCGCCGATGATCTTTAACTCAGGATCGAAGGTGACATGAGCTCTGTGGAGTTCATGTGCGTCCACTGAGTCCTCGATACCTATCAGCACCAGCCTACGACGAAGCACAGCTGCTAGGTTGTCTGCCTGCACTTTATCGGGGATTTGAAAAATCATGTTGCCAGCCTTTGACTTGCGAGTAGTGATGTTACACTCCATGCCCTCCTGCCGAAACGCCACTTTAACCCATCTCACTATTTTCGCAGAGGATGAGTTGTTAGGTGGCTTTTTGATGACTACGGCCTGGTGCTTTGAGGACGTCCGCGCTAGTGAATATCGCTTGTTTGGGCAGCTTTTTCCACCGGGGTCAGACCCGTAGGGTGCTTCTGAGGAGTCTTGTTGTCTTTTTTCTATCCTTCTTCGTCCGACGCACGAACTTGAAGCCCTTCTTGTTGACATTTTTGGGATTGCTATCGTGCATCAGTAAATTAGTGGCCGGGACCTCGGCTGTTCCTCTTGGTTTTCTTCTACTTTTCCTTCTGACAACCGTGAACTCTGTCCCCCCAGGTACTCCTCATCCGTCGCCGAGCTTTGCTGTTCCCGCTTTTCCTTCCTCGAGGCCTTGAGCTTGGGGGTTACAGGATGAATTTTGCCTATTCGCTTGAAAGGCGTCTGTTGTTGTGGGAGTAGGGTTCCCACCAACATGGAGTGTCCGTCACTGCGTCCCTCATAGGCTTACGTTTTGTCCCAGTGAATGCATCACTTAGCATCGCATCGTGTGCCTTGCAACTAACCCTTTGCGGATCCACGTGCTTCATATTTTCCAATGTCTGTGCAGACGACTCCGGTTGCCGGCTCACACTTCGGGACACGTTGTGATATAACGTTGCACGCACTTATAACGTCTTTACGAATACCCTTGAGTCCTTTAATCACGTCCAGAACCTCTTCAATGGTGATTTTGACATCTGGACTTCTCACATTAACCGATCACGATTCCAGCGTCAAAGCTTTCTGGAGAAGAAGTTTATAGCCACCATCCTGGGTGGTGATGCACTTTCGAAGGTGGATGAATGAGCTACGGACAGAGTCTATGTCCGGACAAGCGTTCAAGTCTTTTCCTTTCTTCTAACAGTTCCCGTTACAGTTTCTGACTATGATTTCCGTCCAAGGGTACCTACCAACGCGCTAACTAAACCTAACCTAACCTTTTTTTTTCGGTTAAATTCATGACGCCGCGGGGACCGCTTGCGCATTACTTCCACGGCACCGCCATCGTTTATTATATATTATATTTATATAACAAATACATAAAACATTATCAATACATAATAATATACAAAAAAAGAATAAAATACAAATTAGAAAACATGACATGACTTATCATACAAGCATATACAAATGAATATACAAAAATAAAATACTGGATGACTGGTTGGGCTTCCTCAGTGACTCTTCCCGGGCCAGCTGTGCTCGCCGCCCTAGACTCACGTACATACTTCCCTCTTCACGAGCCGGCTAAAGCCAACCGCTCTCGATTCCCGTACTCATCCTTTTTCACTAGTCGGCTACGTCCGTCGCTCTCAAATTGCGTTCTGGTTAGGTTAGCCTGGGTTCTGCACACTCTGCCGAGCGCGTTCTTCCTCCTCCTTCACCGATAAAATGTCTTCGACCAGTTTGTAAAGCAGCCTAAGGGATTCTATAGTGTACTCTAGGGCTTCTTCCCTCTCTGTCTGCTCGTGGGAAAGTTCTTCCTCCGATGGGCCCAGGAAATGGCTGAGAAGCTTTCGACCGTGGGCCGGTTGTCCAATCGCTCTGCCAGCGCGACCCTGTCGGGCTCCCAGTAATCGCACACCAATAGGGTGTGATCGACCGTATCCACGGCGCTTCCGCACTGGACACAAATTGCACTTCCTGCCTGCCTATCTTATTGAGGTAGTACTGGAAGCACCCATGGCCCGTGAGCGCACTCTCGGCAGAAATTTGTCGTGCCACCTCCTGACGTCTGGGATCAGCCTTCTCGTCCATTGGCCCTTCCTAGAGTAAGCCCAACTTCTTTGCCAAATATCCAGTGAGTAGTATGTAAAAGGGGATTCTGGAGCCTCATCCTCATCCTCATCATCTCATTAACTGAGCCGCCGCCCGATCCGTGACATATACGATATACCCCGCTACTTCGCTCTTCCCTCATAACCTCATCATCGAGCCGTTGCCCGATCCGTGACGTATACGATATACCCCGCTACCCCGCTCTTCAATATCAATTGGCCGCCGCCAACCAACATTGCCGTCGCGCGAGGAAAATAATTAAAAAATTTTATTCATCGGACCGGTATTCGAACCCGAGCCCACCGCAACCGCAACCCGCCGCGGACGCCCGATCGCGTACATGCGCGACTTGTATTATTGTTATTATATACGTATGCATACAACCAGTTATCATTTGTTATCAGTTATCACATGTTATCAGTTATCATTTGTTATCACATGGTATAATATACGTGCGTGATATATATTTAATCAGTTATCACGTGTTATCAAACATTATATTTTTTTATATTAATTATTTTAATATATATATCACTGATGTATTTACAATAAGAGACATTTATCTGTGTTCAAATAAATATCAATAAATTGAAAGAAACTTTCGAAGTACAATAAGATACATTTCCTACCATTAGTAGGTACAGTAGGATTAAATATCAATATTCAAACACATTTCTTAGCGAAAACTATTATTATTGAAAAACGCCATAGCAATGTTCATTGAAAGGCACTTCCGCCGTATTGACGATAATAGGTATTCAATTAAATATACACTGCCCCACAATGATAAAGACACTTCCTGCCATTACAAATCGCCACCGTATTGTCATTACCTGTCATCACTTAAAGGACAATTATTAAAGGATAAATACCTACTATATATTACACTAAAGATATTAAAATGCATATTAGTGAATAACACACATTAATGACTGATATTAGTACCTTCTGCCAGACGTATACAGTGTAATATCAATTAAGTATCAATATTCCCATTCGTTTATATAAATCCTGAAAATAGTCAACAGTCCTCCAGTACGTTTTAAACCGTCGTATACGCGTCTTCATGTTTAATTTTTAAATATTATTTTTTTTTCTTTTACTATTACCTTAAACAACATGTTTAAATGCGAACAGTGTCCGCGGGTTTTCATACGTAAAGATAATTTAGTGAGACATGGGAAAACTCACGATGGTGTTCGTTTCACGTGCACTATCTGCGCGTTATCGTTCAGTATCATGTCAAATTTTAAGAGGCACGAGAAAAATGCTCATGGTATGTATACTTATTTATTTTTATTATTAATTTATATCTAATATTACATTATATCTAATGTTTTTTCCAAGGCATCGTTCAGGATCATCGTCAGCCTGCACCGGTTGTTGCTCAACCCACTCGACAGAGTGTCATACAGTTCGCGCCTCGCGTTGCCCCACAGGGCGACATACAGATTCCCCCTCAAATTTTCATCCCCGATATCCCAGCTGGTGGCTCGAACATGGTATCCGAGGACGAGATTTGCATGACAGCTATGGAAGAATTTGAAAAAGTTCAAGACGATAATACAGGTTAGTTTTATTTTTAATATTATAGATGGGGTATAATTTCAAAGATTCGTATAAATCATAAATTTTATTTATATGCTGATGGGTTGCACCGGTTGTCAGACCGTTTGGTAGATTTAATTTTAAACGATACATAACATTTTTATTCTATTATAAGAAAATTAGTTTCTCTTTAGATTTATTAGGGGTTTTTTAATTTTATTTTTAAGACTCTTATACAACTACGGGCGTAAACGATAAACGAGTTTCCACCGCCAACACCACTTCGGCTGCTAGAGCGAAAAAAGCACGCATGGATATGGTGAAGTCCCCCGGGTTAGTTGAAATTTCATCGTCAGCGGGTCGAAAAATCATCTGGTATTTCACAAAAAATTTCAATAATGTTATAAATTATACCGACTTTCTACGTCCTCTTACACCGGCTCTGTCAGACATGATGAAAAATCACGTGCAGCAACATCTAATAAAATTTAGCTTGAAGCTCGAGGCTACTTAAAACCGATAAAACGTACCCAATTCGTCCGAAAATAGGGCGTTTAAAACATCAGCAGTTGAAGTTTTTTCGGAAAGTAACATTGCTGAGATTATTGAAAGAGCTTATATAAAATTATTGACCGAGGAAGAAGTTTATACTAGCAGAGGAAGCGGGTTTACCCTGGAATCTATAGATGGGCTATTGTTGACCGTGTACAAATACACACCGATGGATGGCCGTCATGCATACCGCTGCCTGCGTATATCGATAGAAAACGGGGTACAATAAATCCTCAGAATGTAGACCAACAGTGCTTCAAGTAGGCTGTATTAGCCAAGCATGTGACAGGGCCGGCGGTATACCGTATAGGAGAAAATTATAGACAACACGAGGACAAATACAATTTCAATGGTATATCGTTCTCAACGCCATTATCCGACGTTAAGAAATTCGAATATAATAACCCGACTGTCTCTGTGAATGTGTATGGGTTAGACAAAAAGTTTCAGCCACCGCGTAAATATCTGACGTACGAGGTGTACCAGCTACGTGTCGTTGATGAGGAGAAAGCCAATCACTTTGATCTGTTGTTGGTAGCAGACGAAAGCGGGTCGCATTACATCTACATCTCGAATTTTTCACGCTTTATACGCTCTCAAAAGACTGGACATAAAGAGAGTGTCGTATTTTGCAAAAAGTGCTTTACCAGCTTTGACAATCAAAGATATAAATATAAATTGAATGGGCTTGAGGCGTTAACTCAGCATAAGCTTATATGCGGTGCACATAAGCCAATATTACCGGTGATGCCGAAAGAAGGTGAATGTCTGCAATTTGAAGCATGGAGAAACACTCAGAGACATCCTATAGTAATATATGCAGATTTCGAAACTATACTGATGATGACGGATGAGAAGAAGGGGGGAAATACAAAAATAATGCACAGACATGAAGCGATGAGCTATGGACTCATTGTGTAGGCGAGCAATGACGTACCGATAGAGCTATTAGCGAGACATGAGATACCAACGGAACCAAAATTATATCGAGGAAGTGAGAGTCGACAGGACGTGGTGAGACATTTTGTCGAAACCGTGTCTGAAATAGCATTAAAGATAGAGAAGTTATTGAAAACGAATATTCCAATAAATATGTTCGCAGACGACAAACAAGTTCATGAAGCAGCGACGCACTGCAATCTATGCAAAATCGAGTTTACCCCACCTTCAGAGGTACTATATCGTAAGACAGCTGACCATTGCCATCTCACAGGAAAATACCGTCAAGCTCTCTGCAATGTATGCAACCAAAAACTACAAACACCCGTTTTTGTACCGTGCTACTTCCATAACTTGTCCAACTATGACGCGCATCTGATGGTCACAGAACTTGGTTATGACACCCAGACTATTAGAGTAATACCAAACACTGAGGAAAAATACATATCATTCTCTAAATATGTGTCAAGTAAATTCCAAATCCGTTTCATAGACACTTTTAGATTCATGGCATCAGGACTATCAACTCTAGCTAAAAATCTTGTAACACCAGGTCTGGAGAACTTCAGAGAGACCGCTAAAGTTTTTAATAAAGTCGATATGTCGCTCGTGACTCGGAAGAGAGTGTACCCGTACGAGTACACAGATAGTTGGAGCAGGTTGGATGAAGAGAGACTACCGAGGAAGAGGGACTTTTGTAGCACGTTAAACGAGTCGGGAATAAAGGAAGAGGAATACACGCATGCAAAGGAGGTCTGGGACCACTTCGGTTGCAAGACGTAGGGCGAGTACAGTGATCTGTACTTGAAAATCGACGTGTTGCTGCTGGCGGACGTCTTTGAAAATTTTCGCGATGTGTGCCTTAAGACATACAACTTGGACGCGGCGTATTATTTTACTGCACCAGGATTAAGTTTTGACGCGATGTTGAAGTTTACGGGGAAAAAGTTGGAGCTGTTGAGTGATTACGATATGTTATTAATGTATGAGAATAGTTAGTATATCAATATAATTTTTAAAAATATGTGTATAATAATAATCTTGTATATTCTTCATAGGTATTCGTGGTGGATTAGTGCAGGCAAGCATGAGACATGCCAAAGCCAATAATATAAAGACTCCAGACTATGACGAAACTAAGGAGAAATCGTGGTTGATATACCAGGACTGTAAATATATTTATTTATTTATTTTATTTTACTTTTTTTTTTTATTATTAATTTTTCAAACTTAAACTTTACAGGTAATAATCTCTATGGCTGGGCTATGTGTCAGTATATGCCATACGGTGACTTCAATTGGGTTGAATCCAACTTGAACGGACTGAGTGAGATGTTACCAAACTATTTTCATTTTCCACTCGTTTATAGAGTAGCCATGCATTAACGATTAATATATCAATGGGGTGGTACCAAAGCCTCACGTACCACTTTTTGTTCGTATTTTAATTTTATAACGCCCAATCAAGGAATTTAAGGAGATCAACACCTCCCTTATGGTGATTGTATTCTTTAATTATAGAGGAGAAATTTACTTCTATATTTATTTTGGTTTTTTTATCAAATCGATTGGTTGACATTGCAGGTAATATACTACAATAAGGTGAAAGAAGTGTCACTAGTTCATTATATTTCCATACGACTGATTATCCATATTTTTTTGAACTGAATATTTAATTGATTCAGATTTTATAAGTAAATATAGGTCGTCGTTAAAAATTTATGAAAAAAATTCAATTAGTGTTTAAAATTTTGATATTTTAGTAAGAAGTGGAAAAAGTTCAAAGTTTAAAAACTGGGAATCAGGACAAAAATTGGCTTCTCTCTAATTTAGTTTTGTTAATTCAGATTTCAAATATTTTTGAATATTTATTTGTTTATTTTTTTTCTGGTTTTAAGTTGTAGGGTTATTTATAAAAAAACTTCTATCATTATTCATATCATATTTTAGAGTATCATCATTGTTCACATCAAATACTAGATTATCATCAACATTAACGTCTAGTATCAAAGAGTAGAACACAATTGAGAACGTCCCTTTTCAGTCGTACCTTTTTTAATAACACAATTGAGAACGTTTTTACATACCAATTTTTATGCGACGTTGCCATATTAATTAAAAATATTAAATAGCAATAAAATATATAGATATCAATTATTTGTCAGTTTATATACGGTTTAAATTTTTTTTCCTAAGTATTTATTACCAGTTAATTTTAGATACTCTATGAAGTCCTTGGTTCGCTCAAACTCTTTATAAGAATTAATTGTCGAAATAATACGATCATAATCTTTGCTGGCCGTGGTTTTGATAATACAGCCCGTAGCTCTAAAGCCATTTATAGCAGTAGTCATTGTAGAAGCTTTTAAATATGCTTTACCTAGAAGTGATGCAATTTAATAATGCGTTACTACTCTGTGCTCACTGGCATGCTCTCTCTACCATTTTTTAATTTCATTACATTGGTAAATGCTAAGAGGTTTCATGAAAGCTTCGTCTAAAGGCTGAAGTTTATGTGTGCAGTGAGGAGGGAAGTAAAGCAAAATAACACCAGCATCACGTGCTTTATTTATAAGTGCAAATAGTGCAATGTTTTTTATGTGGGTAGTATGCCCTCTAGAAAACACAATGAACTTTTCAAACTATTTTAAAAATATATCACTCTGAATCCAACCGCTTGGGTGGACTTCTGCCCAATAACCAAGTGGAGCTCCATCAATTAATTCTGGTTTTGATCTTACACGGAGAAATATTAACATAGGAGGCATAAACAAACCATCACACTTACATATTTCTACAGTTACAGTTTGCCCTCTTTCTGTAGAAGTTAAAGCCCCTACTTGTCTACGTTCACTGCAAGCAACAATTTTACTTTGTAGTTTTGGTATACAAGTAATACTGGTTTCATCGACATTGTATATTTGCGAAGCTTGAAGCTTATGAGTATCTACTGTATCAGATAGTAGTATATAAAACTTACCCACTACTGTAGGATTGAAACCTGAAGCTTGAGCAGCTGATGTAGCTTCAGGTTTCCGGATTGACAAATCGGGATGTCTTTTCATAAAGTTGTACATCCAATCTAAACCAGCTAAATCATTTTCTTTGGCAAATGGATTTATTTATTTGATTTTTTTCTGCAAGTTGATATGCCAAAAGTCGATTTTCTTTTGTAGTGAGACCAAATCAACGAGCTTCTATTGTTTTAATATAAGTTACAAGTTGATTTTCCTGTTCCTCGTTGAAAACTGTTTTAAAAGCACCTAATCCTAGAATATTAAAAGTACTATTTATTTAAAAACATAATCAAAAATATCAGAATTGATCTGTCCGTTTATAAAAATACTATTTTAATGTAAGTATACTTAATATCACTGTTATCACGGTATCACATTTTTCATGTTTTTATCAATAACTATTAGGGTGGGATTTTTAATGAAGAAAAAACCGAAGGGGGTTAACCTAAGCTAACGGAACCATTGACCCATATTCGGGCTAACTCCATGACCTGGGCGTTGTTTATGAGGGACTTCCAAGTCGGGCGTTATTTAATGTTGATGGAAAGTGATTTGCCGCGGGCCCCGCATGAACAAGATCCGCGCGCGGTTTGCAGCTCCCGGTCCAAATCAGACGTCAGAACAGGTCATACCATCATCGTTAATGATGAAACTGTCGGTGGAAACAGAATTTTTATCAGTGGTGGATTTGACACATTTACTAAGTCATTGGAAACGGAACCATCATTGACTGAGATGATATCTTCAGCGGGGAAGAATATTTAAAAGAGGTGGAAGTAGAACCATCATCGGCAGAGGTAGTATCGTCAGTGGAGGAGGCTGTGATATTACATTTGGGTGAAAATGCTGTATTCCCGTAGTTGAAGGAGACTTTGAAACTGTTAATTAACACGACTCAATTTACATTGATAGAGCTGAACCAGTCAACTTCAATTGAGTAGGCCCAGTTTGCGTCAACGGGGCAGGCTTCAACAACAACGAAATAGTTTTTTTTCTTTGATGTCGATGACAATCTGTTTTAAAACTATAACCTGTAGCTATAGTATGATGACACAGAACAATATAAATTATTAGGTAGATATTTACTACCTACTAAAGTTATAATTTTTTAAAATTTGTCAAAATCCGTAATGCAACTGCACTCATTTCATTTTATAATTTTTTTTATACTTTCACTGTGTGACATGAACTTTTGCATGCCTTTTCCACTATATATTTAATTATTTATTCAAGTTTTAAACGGGCCAGGTCCAATTACACACATAATAATAACAACATTCGATCTTAACAGTAATATACTAAAAGAAAAGTAATTGTTATGTATAACGCCTTGACAATACATTGTTATTAATAAATAAAATAAATACAACATTTCTAGTAAATTATACTGTATTTTAAATAGTAAAAAATTTAATTAACATGTTCATATTATTAACATGGGTAAGAGAAGAACAAAACACTATAATGCCCACATGACTAACATAATCTTTAAATTAATCTGGTTTAACTATGGTTCTTTTTGGTCTGGTATTTTTATTTTCCATTACTTCTAGAACTTTAATTTCACTCTGCATATGTACTTCCTCATCATTAATTTTTTTATTAATTTCCAATGGTACTACTATATTCTCATCACCTTTTTCTTGTGGTGTTATAATACTCCATTTTGCACAGATTTTTTGTTTGATATCATAATCATTGATTTTTTTGTTTAAACCTACTACCTCATAGAATGTACCTAATTTGAATATTTGGTCAACATGTCGTTTGAAATAACTGTAATTTATTGTATCCTAACAAATGTATGTAGAATTACCCAACTGTTCATCAATTATACATGCCTTTCCAATTTTTTTTATTTGGTTTGCTGTAGTCTCTAATGTACACATTCTCTCCAATTTCAAATCTTTTATTGTCTATTTTACCTTTGTAGTTTCTCACTTCTCTAGTTATTCCAGGGTAGAACGGATGAGAAGTCAAGTGTTTAATGCCATTCGTTTCACAGAATTTGATGAATTCAATTGTTGTAAAGGGAGTATCATTGTCAGAAACAATAGTGTCAGGAAGACTGAATCTAGCAAATGTTTCTTTAAGTTTCTCTAAGGTATAGAATGTTTCAGCATTGTCTACCTCAAACACTTCTGGCCACTTGCTATAAGAATCTATTATGATTAAGGACATTTTATTATTAATAGGACCCAAATAGTCCAAATAAATGCGCTCAAAAACTTGTAATGATTTAGGCCATTTCGTTAAAATACATTTTTGTGGTTCAGGTCTACTTTCTAAACATAGAGTACAACTTTTAGCTGTACGTTCAATATCTGAATCGATCGATGGCCACCAAAAGTATGATCGTGCCATTGATTTAATTTTAACTAAGCCAAGGTAAGAACTGTGTAATTCTCTTATTTATAACTCAGTAAAGCTGTTAGGTATAACCATTCTGTAACCCCAAACTAATACATTATCTTCTATCATTAATTCATCTTTTCTGATATAAAATGATTTTATTTCATAGCTACTATTTAAATAACAAAATACTTTTTGTAAATTTTTATCTTTAGCTATTTCAGATTTAATTTGACTTGGCAACTCGAAATTTCAATTTAACAACTTGACATTTTTGCGTAAAAGTTTTAAATATTTTGGTTAAGTTGTTTATGATGAAAATGGTACTATTTTTATTTTGCATGTTTTTGCATACAATGAGCTTAATGCATATTTTTGCATAATATTTTAATATGATCGTATATATTTTATTGTATTTATAAGCTTATAATAATTAAACTGATCAAAGTACCTATATACTAATATACTACGTACGCCTATCAAATGATTATTGGAAAATCAAAAATTTTATAAATATATAATCGTAGCATATAACACCCGTATTTTCTATTATTAAATCTGAATTATATATAATATATATTTTTATTTTTTTGTGTATATCTTTTAAAAACTATAAATGCATATTTAAAATAAGTAAAACTTGAGTGAATTGGGGGTTGTGAGGGACAGAGCACCCCAATAATACATTGGAATAAAATGTTCAATGCCTATATTATTAGTTGAAACCCACGCTTCGCCACTGATGATAAAGTATTATTTTATTATTTTAGTTATAGTAATTACTGCCTATAGCTTCATTTAATATGTATATATATGTCATAAGCATATAGTCAAATCAGGCATTTTACTAAATACCTAGGCATATAGTCAAAGAATTTAATTTTTATGCAATTTCACAATTTCACGGAGATTTCCCAACTCCAAGTTTTACACACTCACAAATAAATAATTCAAATAATTCAAATAATTTATGTAATTGCATTATGTTTTCTGCTTCATTTACCAAAATTAGTGTGAGCTTTCAATAAAGAAGAAACCTAAGGAGGTTAACCTAAGCTAACGGCACCATTGACCCATATTCGGGCTAACTCCATGACCTGGACGTTGTTTAAGAGAGACTTCCATATCGGGCGTTATTTAATGTTGATGGATTTGTTGATTTGCCGCGGGCTCCGCAGGAACGAGATCCGAGTGTGCAGTTTGTTGCTCCCAGTCCATATCTACTTATCGCATTTGATGTAGCTAATAATAGGTAGGTTTATGTTTATAGTAATACTAATACATACCTACTTTCTCCAAAAGATATAAATAAATTGATGTACAGATTTAGAAAAACGTTTATCGGAAGATGACAATAAATATTGAAATGGTTATGATTTTATGATGAAATATAAATTTTCCGCCATTTAATTGATAAAAATACTACACCACATCAAGCACTATCTGAAATAAATAAAAAAAAAAACAACGCATTTTCCAACTTGAATATTGCTTTACGAATTATGTTGACAATTCCGCTTACGTCAGCTGGAGCAGGAGAACATT
This sequence comes from Rhopalosiphum maidis, assembly GCF_003676215.2. Taxonomy (NCBI): domain Eukaryota; kingdom Metazoa; phylum Arthropoda; class Insecta; order Hemiptera; family Aphididae; genus Rhopalosiphum; species Rhopalosiphum maidis. The sequence continues at coordinate 49,922,102 of NC_040879.1, forward strand.
CTTAAAATTAAAACTTATTAAAACATATCAACGAAGTACCATGTCACAACAAATACTTACTGGACTTGCTACAATTTGTATAGAAAATGAACAACTAAATTATGAAGATATAATAAATAATTTTGCATAAAAAAAAGTTAGAAAAATTAAAAAATTATAGCTGACAATAATTTACTTTAACAATATATCATTGTATTTAAAATATTATAATTTTTTTAGCTGTTCAGCACACTTATTTTTTTTAAACTTAATTTATAAATTAAAGTTACTACTTACCTATTAGTTAGTATACATTTAATTAGTAAAAGTAACTACCTATTAATAATATACATATATATATATATATATATTATATGTATTTTAATATTTTATAATAATAATTAATACAAGTTTATTTTCTATGCAAATATTAAATAATATGATAATACGTTTATCATTGATTGTTTAGATTTTATTTACATACCTAATGGACAATAATAATTATTTATTTTAAAATCCATGGACAAAATTATCTCTTAATTTAGAATGGGGATGTAATACATAAGATGGGAATAAGGGCCCCACATTTTTTATTTGCCCCGGGCCCTGCAAAAGCTTGCGCTGGCACTGGTACTACGTATTATACATATTCATTATTCATATAATTATGTCATTACAAATGATAAAATAATATATATTCTAATAATAATTCTATTTGAAACCTAAATATTATCTATGTATACTATTATATTTTCATATCAATTAAATATTATAATATTCTTACAATATAGTGAAATCTTTAAATAGTGGACACTTTCGGTCACCAAAATGTTGTCCACTATACAGTGGAGGTAAATTTATAATATTCATAAAGGGTAAATGTGTAAAAGGAAAAATACGTGATTTAATGTATTAAAGACCAAGATACTTTGACTGGTTTAGTCCAAAGGTTCTTAAACAGTGGTATACAGAAGGCCGTATAGTGATAAAACGTCAATCATAAATTATTTTAAAAAACTAATAAAAAAAAAATTATACTGTCGTATTTTACCACCATATTATTTAAAATAAATGTATTCAACTATACAATTTGAATCGTTCTATTTTTAGTCATTAGTGGTACGTGACTGATTGATAATATACCAAAATAGTAAGCAAAAAAACAAGTTTGAAAACCACTACTTTAGTCTCTCACACATGCTGTACAATGTACATATGCAATTTATGCATATTTATTATATGCAATTTTTTCCATGTAAATTGACAGTTTTTCACATTTTGTGGTTATTGCATTTTTAGGGCACGACAATAGTACCTTAGGGCAACATGCAATCCAATATTACTTCATTAAGTGATTTGGATCATATCTCAAAACTACTACCACCACCACCACCACCACTGGCTATAATGTAAGTAGTCCAAGTAGACATTCAAAATGAGGAGTAAGTGTAATCAAAATAATTAAATTTTCAAATCTCCAAAAATATAAAAAAATATTTTGTATATAGTATTTTAGAATCTTATCTCCTACACTAATTTTGCAACTATTAATTAATTTATAACAACTAGATATCATTATCTATCAACCAATAACAATATAATGTCGTTTCTATGTTTCTGTTGTAATGTAACGGTTTCTTCAAGTTCTTCTCCAACAGTTACAACAGCGTCTTCCTAAAAATTTAAATATACAGAAGAACCTCGATTATCCAAACTAATTGAGACCGCACCTAGTTCAGATATTGGAAATTAAAAAAAAAAAATTTTAAAACACAGTTAAATATTTTATTACATTATTTGAAATATATTACATATATAAGGAATGTATAATGTTTGTTATACTTTTTTGACAAAATCATCGATTTTTATTTGACGATAAGCTGCAACGCGCTTTTCTGCAGCCAAATCGCGGATACGAGTTTTAATGTTCGGATACGCTAATTGCAGTTGGATAATTGTGGGTCTGTATAATCGAGGTTCTACTGTATTACAAACCGTTTCACTGTTATCAGTTAAGAATACACTAAAGGTTATAAAGGATCCACTTACTCCTTTGGCTCAATTTTTGAACGTTGAAAACAAAATTATTGATAAAATAAATATACAGTGGGCTAATATACTAAATGTCAAATGGACAGAAACATCAAATACTATCTAATTTTGGAATGAAGTAGCTTGTTACACAGATGCTAGTAGTCTATTCATTCCCCGTCTTTCCGACTTCGTAGTAAGACTCACCCGGGCAGATTTACGCGAATAGGAAAGGCGGCCTCGATTCCATCAATTCCGGCGGAATTTTTTTAGTAATGTTAAATTATTTATCGAAGTAACACAATGTTTAATAATATTTTCATTTTCATTTTGAATTTCAAATGAATCAACCATTTTTATTTTTATCGGCAAAGGAATATTTGAGTCAAAAAATTAAAACACTGCCGCTTAAGAATTTATATACCATAAGTGGCCAAAAAAATTTTTCAATGCAATATTTGATATTTTTTTTATTAATATATTCATATTTAATCAAACACTGAATAAATAAAATATCTTGGTATGGGGCTTCAATTGCAACATTTGAACGAAACCATTTTTCAATGTAAACCGATATAAAAATACAATTTTTTGAAAATTGTTTGAGTGCTCCAGTAGATAATTATATGGTGGGTCTTGGAAAGTTTTGTGGCTCAAAGTTGGCAATTAAACTTTCCATATTGTGCAAGGGGAAGTACAATGAAGCTAAAGGTTAATATGATTTCTTAATAACATCTAATTATCATTTATTATACATTTCATAAAATTTAAATATAATTATATTATAAGGCAGCTCCCCATTTCTAATTATTCCTATTGATATGTATTAGGCCTCTTGTGGTACACATTTACTGGTGGGAAGTGATAAAGAATTACAAAGTGTTAATAACTTTAAGGAGAAATAAATTATTTTTATTTTTAAAAAACATTTTATATCCAAATATTTGAAATATTATTTTAATAATAGTTATTCATTTTTATAACTTGGTACAAAATAAATTTTATTTTACTGCTTTATATGAAACTTAACAATAAAAACCAGTATAAAATTGAAAAAAACCATAGTTTGATAATCTGTAATGGATGGACTTTGTTGATGAATTAATAATTCAAAAATAAAATAAAATCTAAATATATCATAATATTATGTAGATAGGTTTATCTATTTAACTCTTAACATATTGTGACATGATTAATTTTCTTCATTTTCAGGAAATGTAAATTAGCGCCCAAAACGTGGTATTGTCAAAGAATGTTGTTTAATAAGTTGTACAAGGAAGTACCTAAAAGATAATTATTGTGGACCTGAATTGACTAAACCAAAAATGTATGTAATTTGTAATTTAACTAAATATTATGATTGTAGTGTGATTAATAATATCTGTAATTGGTTCTATTATTAACTTTTAAAAAAAACTGACATCAGATGGTATAGGTAAGACCAGCATAACTATAACGTTAACAAATGTTGAAACTTTTTATAGACAGTTGGAATAATACATAGATTATCGTGTGTTTATTTGATGAGCCAAAATTTACAAATCATATAATAATTAAGTTAAAACTACACTGCAATGAAATTGTATAACATGGTACTCTGTTTTAAATTAACTATTTGATTTTGTTCAATAATTAATTAATATTTATTGTATAAATTACAGAAAACAAACAATGGAAAAAATAATGACTAATGCAAACATAAAAAAGAACAAAAAACAAAAAAATAGATTATTTTGGTTTAATTTTTAACCTAGGTAAATATACATACTTTAAATATGTCATTTGTGGGATATTATGTTATTCTAATTTATACTTAATATTATATATAATCAAATATTTTTTTAACTAATTTAAGTAATCAAATTTTGCAAATCTTTGGAGTGGTGATCCTTTATAGTCTTATAGAAAATTCTAGAAGAAATCTTTATAACCCACTAATTCCAATTCCTTCCCTTTTTAAATACTATTGAATGTCTGTTCTTCAATCTTTATTACCTATCTTTAGTCAAGATATAGTTTCTTTAATAATTTAAATTAATTTTACAGCTTGGAGTTTCGGTGAAGAGGTTGGTATGATAAGTGTACCAAGTGAACATCAACACCTTACATAAATAGGTATTCATTTTTTAGAATTTATCAATCATTTTAATTATTAATTTCAATAAATAATTATACTTTAAAAATTAAGTGTTTTTCTTTTTTTTAGTTATTGAATAATCATTGACCATTGATTAGTTAAATATTTTTAAAATTTTGTTTGTTATGTTTTACTATGAATATTTATAATTGGTTAACATATTTATTTATAATACTATCAATATTTTAATGTTTATATTAAAACATGAATTGCAAATATTAATTATGTACATATTAGTTTTCTCCAATAGCAAGTAATCTTTGCTTTGATGAGTGAATATATAAATTATATAAAAATTAGGAAGACCTAGTGGAAGCTCTTATATAGGATAGCTCTATACTTATTTTTTATATATTATTCTATATCATAGTATTACAAATATATCTCATGTTTAAAAACAGAACTATATAATGGTTATAAAAACATTATATATCTTATACAATTATTATAGTTTTGAATAATAATATTATAAACAATTAATAACTTTTACATTCATCATTTTAGCTTAAGATATACATTTATTGCATCTTTTACCATTTATAGCTAAACATTTAAAAATACATTTGATTCTAAGTATATTCTGATAAATCACGAACAACCATTACACCTAATTTTAAGTTTTTAATATAGCTAGGTATTTGAATAGTGTGTAGAATTCAAACTCATATTTGTAGTGACTAATAAAACAAAAATAGTATTTGTCACTGAATGTATTTCTTAAGATGACTGGACCTGCTTATAAATGAGATTACTTAATTTGTGTCAAAGTTATTACAAATGGTTATTACTTATTGATTTATTAAGGAAACTTGTAATATAGAATTTATCTACACATCACATTATTAATTTTTTCACTACACCTAGACATAGGTACTAAGTGTGTATCATTCATACTTATGTACGGCTTTTTAATTATTAACAATATATTTATAGAGATATCATATATCTATATAATATAGATGTTCTCTTTCAGCAACTATTTGTTTTCTTTAAGCCTTATATTAGTTTCTAACCACTTGCTGTGCACATTTGATATGATGAGGCGAATTCTCGTGTTTTTAAATAGTTGTGTATATGTTTCCAGTCTTTTAACCCATCTTTGGTTAAACTAGATCGACTCGTAGGATCAAATATTTTACAAAAAAAACAATACTGCATTAACTAATTCGAAATACACTAACCATTTTCTTAAATATTTTCTCCATTACTTATGGTTCGAAAAAAAAAGAATATGAAAAACTACGGTTATTATTATCTTTTGGAAAATTAAAATTCTTCATATAATCAATAGACATTTTGGGTCTTGTTGTTATCAAATAATCTTTGTCAGTAGATGTTATTTTTCAGGCCAATATGCTATATCATTGTAATTATTTAAATTAGTTATTACGTCAAAAGATTCATTCAAATCGATATTTTTTGGATCATTTGAGAGTATATTATAAATATTACTACATTCTTTGTCATTACTAGAACTATTAGTAAAATCGTTTATTTCATTAGAATTATCTTCTAATTCACTCTCAAATGTCACATTAGGGTTTTGTACGTTAATATTAGTATATTTAATATTATATTGTACGAAAAATTATGACATTTTTCTACTTGTAATTGCTGTTCTAGTTTTCTTTTACGATTTTTTGTTTACCAATTAATATGTTGAATAAAATTGCATTCATTTATGAGCGCTGTTTATAATTTATTATTACAAATGAGTAAATTCAAAATTGCTTTTATTATTTAAAAATACTTACATACTTTTGGCAGATACCGGCGACACCGCTAATAACTGTTCAACTTCACTAGCAAAACTAAAATGTGAAATAATTGTACATCGTATTCTTATTTCATATATAACATACGATAATCGAACATTTCAGATAACGACAATAAAAGACGATAGAAGACGATAAATTGTGCGATTAATAACTATAATAATAACTAACACAGCCCAATAGCGGCTATCTTATATCTCAAACGTATCGGTTATAACGCATATTTTTTTTTTTTTGGTTTTCCCGAGTTAATGGTTATATCTATATTATTGTATATTATTTTTTCACTATTTGTAAAGTAATAATAGAAACTGGAAAGTAACGTATATAACGTAATATATAACAGAATATTCTGTCATGGATAATTTAGTCATTTAGATATATATATATATACTATTGTCAATTTGAATAAATATTACACTCAAATTTATAAAATATTCGTATATTAAAAGCGTCCATATAAAAGTAGCGCCCCGGGCAACCGCCCGGTACTGTCTATTTTAATGCGAATACAATTGACAAAATATTAATGAAGTTGTATTAATTAATCAATTCAATCTTTTAAATTATTCTCTATAAACCTATTATAAATATACGTATCGGACTTGATCGGTTAGGTTAGGTTTTTGTTTAATTGTGAATACTTCAATAAATTAATGCTTAACATAGTAATAGCATTGTTCGTTATATTATGAGATATCGACCGATTTATTATTGTTTTTAAAAATTAATTTGTATCGTCTAATGTATCAAATAAATCATTATAGTCAGTATCAGTTTAATTTATTTACGTATGATTTAAAAGTATTGAATTATTTATTATCCAAAATATTGTCATTATAATTTAAAAGTTAACTCTTGAAAATTTGGTCGTATCATTTTAATTGTATTGCTATAATTAGCAATAAAAATATATAATTTTTAAAAGTAAATATATTTTATCAAGATATGTGATGAAGCATTATAAAATTATTATTTTAATTAATTATTTATTGAAAATTATAATAATATTTAGGTGTCACTTATTGTAATTGATCGAAACTCGATATGACTTTAAATATAATATAATACATTTCACAATTGTTTTAACTATATTGAATTGACAAATGGCAGTATCATTAAATATTATGTTCATATATTTTTATAATTTTATGTTATTTAATACTCTTTATGATGTTTATTACATGAATAATACTTAATGTTTGTGATTCATTTATGGACTTACAGGGCCGTAGCAAGGGTGAGACGACTGCGGCATTTGCCTCGGACGCCAATGAAATGGGGGCGCTAAACTTTGATACATTTTTTAAATTAAAATATTGTTCTACCAATATAGTACTTAGGGAGCATTCAAAAATGTCTTACTTAAAAAAATATATTGAACTATTCAATAACCTAATTTTATTTTAAATTTAATGTATGTAATATGTTCAGTATCTTTTGCATTTAAAAATTATTCTTTTACTGTTATTATTGTGATTTCATATTAAATATTGTACAAAAACATACGTTGTAAAGGCCCCCATACACGTCAAACAAATTTGCGCAAACATTTTGAGTGTGTATGGCGTAGTTTGAGTAGTTGCGCAACGGTTTGAAACAAATCGGTCGAGTTCGAAATTTGTACGTTCAATCGATTAGCGATTGACAATCTGTTGTACGTGTTTGACAAACATCGGCCGTCAAAATCCTCCAGACGATTGGAAAAACATATGAAATATTGAAATAGGTAATATTAATTATTAATTATCATACTTACTTTACTAGTAATAATAATTAATATATTATAATTAAAATATAAAATTTAATTTTTAGAACTATGGCGACTAAAATTGATGACGATAAGACATTTTGACTTGAATTTATCGCCCTTTATCAGACGTTTCCTGAATTGTGGAAAGCGAAGTCTATAAAAATAGAATTAAGAAAGATGTGTACAAAAAACTGGTCGATAAAATGAAAGAAATTGATCCACAAGCGAATAGGGACTTAGTGCGTGCCAAAATAAATTCTCTTCGTACATCATACCGTAGAGAATTGAAGAAAGTAAAATCCAGCCAAAAATCAGGTTCAGGGGCTGATGATATTTATGAACCAAGTTGGCGGTATTACTATGAAATTGATTTTTTAAGAGATCAAGAGACTCAATTGCAAGGTACTTCCACATTAGATAGTATTGATGAAATTGTCGATGTAGTCGAGGAAAACAACGATGAAGCGGTAAGCATAATATTAATAATATCATATTGTATTCCACTGTCGATGGCCTCGGCCTATGACTATTTTTAATATTTATATTTTCTTTAGCGACAATGGTCTATTTTTAGTATAGCATAATATATTAATTTATGTATAATAATCAATATATTATAATATTTACTTATATAATAAACATTTATTATATTGTCGTAAACGGTAGTTGGTCGCTCTGTGTTCTATATTTTGACGTATTAATACGTCAAGTACAATAGATTATAATTTTATCAATTATTGTGTACCAATAATATTATTGTACAATAGTAATAATATTTATTGTTCTGTTATTAGTGATTAATTTAATTTAAACTTCATATAGGATTAAAAAAAAAAAAAATAAGGAATTTCATTGTATTGTGGTTTAAACGTTTATTGTTAAGGATTTAAAAAATATTTAAAAATCGTGTAGCAAATTGATAGATAGAGAAATGAAAAAAAAAATGAGTTATTACACAAAACCTATTATTAATTTTTATATTAGCGGGCGGAGCCCTATACAACAATTTAAAACATTGAACAATGACATATGTAAATGTAAGTAACTACTTTATGATCTCGTTCTGCCATGGTACAGCCTTGTTCACTATTGAAATAGTGTGAGAAATTTAAGCGTATTTCTTTTGCTGATACAGTGGTATTTCGCCCTGAAAGTTGTTGTTGAGGAAGTAACAATCGATCTGATTTCCAGTCTGCGTTTACCATCTCTCCTGTCATTGTATTTTCAACATCAAAACCTCCTTGATAGTATGACTCGACTTTTTTCATTCGTAAATAATTATGTAAATGAGTACATGCTAGAACAATCAGAGTGGATTTTTCTGGGCATAAATTAATTTCTCTTAACAATATTCGGAACCGGGATGATAATATTCCGAACGCATTTTCCACAATACGTCTAACAATACGAGATAATCTATAATTAAATATAGCTTGTTCTGTGGTCAGGTTTTTTCTACTAAATGGTTTCATTAAGTTGTCCATAAGAGAAAATGCATCATCTGCTACCAAAACATATGGCTGTTTTATTTCACTATTAGGTAAATTATTAGGCTGAGGGATGTATAGTTCGTTTTTTACAAGTCGCTTACAGAACTGGGTATTAGAAAACACTCCTCCATAGGAAATTCTTCCATTGGCTCCAACATTTACCATTATGAATTCGTAATTAGCATTCACTATTACCATTAAGGCAATGGTGAATGATAGTTTGTAATTAAAATAATAGGAGCCTGTTCCTGGTGGTTTTCGGATGGTAATGTGTTTACCATCAATTGCGCCAATGCAATGTGGAAAGTTCCATCTTTTCTCAAATTCTTTTGCAATAGCCTTCCAATCATTTTCATTTGTTGGTATCTTCAATTACAAAATATTATTTTTTTTTTTTTTTTTTTTTTTTTTTTATTTGAAAATATACAATCTGTAAGGTTATTTACAATAGGCATATATGCGGTATTTATAATTTTAACGTGAGTTGACATGATTCTAAGGAACTACCCAACAGTAGTACTTATGGCTTGAGGGGTTTTGTGTGGGTAATGAGAGTTATTATTTTTTTTTAATTATGTTATTGCTAGGTCTCTGCACCAGTTTCTTTTCAGCCTTCTTGGAGGGTCACCAGGTATGTTGATAGAGTCGAGGGCAAGGATCAGAGGGTTTGGGTGGTTTGCTAGACGGGAGCGGTATAATTTGTAGGATGATTTTGCTACCTCTGGAACTGTTTGGATGTTTAAATCAGTGTGAAGTGTGTGATTTGAGATGTAAAAAGGTGCTTTTGTAATCATTCGTAATGTTATGGATTGAAAACGTTGTATTTGATTAATATTTGACTTCTTAGCAGAACCCCATAGTTGGATTCCATATGCCCACATCGGTTTTAGCAGAGTTTTGTATAATAGGAGTTTGTTTTTAAGGCTAATTGTGGAGTTTTTGCCGAGGAGCATATGGAGGGATTTACGTCTGATGTTTAATTGGATTCGTTTTTTTTTTAAATGTTCGGCCCAGGTTAAACGTTTATCTAGTATTAGACCTAGGTAACGTACGCTAGATGTTTGAGGAATGATTTTATTGTTTAGAGTTACTGGGGGAATTGTATTTTGTTTGAGACTAAATGTGATGTGCGAGGACTTTTCATTGTTGATTTTTATTCTCCATTTGGAATACCACGGTTCCATCAAATTAAGGTGGGTTTGTAGATGTTGGGAGGCAGTTTGCGGGCTATCGTGCGAGGTGAAGATAATTTTATCGTCTGCAAATTCAGCAACATTGGTCTGAGGGGTGGTAGGTTGGTCCGCTGTGTATATATTGTATAGAATTGGAGACGAAATAGCTCCTTGTGGGACACCAGCAAGGATTGGAGATAATTTTGAGAAGACTGATCCTACCTGTGCAACGAAATTACGATTTTCTAAGTACGACTTAAAAAATAAGAAATAAGGAGAAGGGAGAATCGCTTTTAGTTTAAATAAAAGGCCGGGATGCCATACCTTGTCAAATGCCTGGGCAACGTCTAATAATACAGCGGAGCAGTATAGTTTTTTTTTCAATGCATAGGAAATAGAGTCTGTTATACGGTGTATTTGGTGTAAAGTCGAATGTTTGTTTCGGAAGCCAAATTGCGTGTTGGGAATTATTTTTTTGTCATTTATGATTTTTGAAATACGTTTAAGTATTAATTTTTCAGTTAATTTTGCAAAGAAAGGCAAAAGGCTAATAGGACGGTAGGATGATGCAATGTCTGGAGGCTTGCCTGGTTTTGGAATTAGGATTATTACTGATACTTTCCATTGAAGAGGAAAATAGGAAAGTCTTAGTATGGAGTTTAATATGTGGGTTAAGTGGATCAACGCTTTTTTTGAAAGTTCCCTAGCTAGTTCTGCTGTAATTAAATCTATGCCGGGTGCTTTTTTAAATGGGAATGATTTTATTAAGTGTTGGATTTCACCTGGAGAAAAAGGTTTTGGAGCAAGATATAATGGTAAGGGAGAAGTTAATGAGTTCTCTATATTTTGTGTGCGTGTATAATTTTCTAAATCAGAGTGAGGTTGGAAGACTTCTGCGAGATGAGCACGAAAAGTTTCTGCTTTTTCATTATCCGATTTACACCAAGTTCCATTTGTAGTTTTCAAAGGGGTTTGCGTTATTTGTTGCTTGAGACAATTTCGAGTGGCCCTCCATAAAGATCCGTCTTTTAAGGTGAGTGATGTGATCCAATTGCTATATGAGTCATTTCTTATTTGAGATAATTTTCGTTTAAGAGTTTGTGTAAGGTTGTTGTAATAATTTTTATCCGAGGGAAGTCTGGTGCGTTGCCAGCGGGATCTAGCACGGCGTTTGTGCGCTATGAGCTCACGGATGTGGGTGGGTATCAAGAGTGAGTTTGAACTGTGTTTTTGAGTTTTGGTCGACGCATTCCATGCTGCAGATTGGATGTTTTCAGTGAAGTGAGACACCGCATCTTCGATGTCGTCTGGTGATTTTAAACGAGTGTTTAGGTTTATTTTTTGATCGATGGTTTTACGAAATTTGTCCCAGTTCATTAGGCCGTTTATTAGAGTAGGTTTAGTATTTTGGTATGAAGGTAGTGCATCGATAGATAGAAGAATTGGAGAGTGGTCGGAACATGGGTCTAGTAAATTTTGAATTTGATGATTGATGTTGTTTGGGATTTTTACTATAAATATATCTAAGATGTCTGGACGTTTTCTAGGGGATGTTGGCCAGTAGGTTGGGTTGGAAGGTGTTATTGTAGAGTAGTGGTTCGAGCTAATGATTTGGAGTAAGGCGTGTCCTTTAGGGTTTGTGGAATGGCAGCCCCAAATTTGATTTTTTGCATTTAAGTCACCTCCTACGATAAAGTAGTGGCCGAGAGAATTAAAGAATGTTTCGTATTGTGGTGGTGTGATTTTGTGTTTAGGGGGACAATAAACTGCTGCGATTTTGATTGGTACATGATTTAAGTTAATATTTATTAATGCTGCTTGGAGGAAATCCTTATTTATTTTTGGAAGAGGAGTAAATTGTAGTGTTGATTTGATAAGAATTGCGGCGCCAGCGTGGGCAGTGTTATCAGGGTGGTTTGAGGAAATTAGGGTATAGCCTGGAATTTTAAATTTTGTGTTGGGAGTAAAATGTGTTTCCGAAATAAGGGCTAAGTCGATTCTTTTATCATTTAACGTAATGATTAGTTCGTTTTTGTGGTTTTGTAAGCCATTGGCGTTCCATAGTAGGATGACTAAAGATGAATTAGTGAGAGAGTTATTTGGCATTCTGGGCGAGTAGACGATCGAGAACTGTAGTGAGAAGGGATAGCAAAGGGTTTATCAGTGCTTTGAATTCATTTATGAAGTTTGAGAGAGTCGCGTTTTCATTATTATTAGACGCATTAGGATTTTGGTCAGATGTGACCTGAGCATAAGAGTGAGTTTGGTATGGATTAGGGTTTGATTGTGTTGGTTGCTGTTGGGTAGTTTTACATTCATTATTATTTATACTTACATTCCTTATGACAGTTGAGTTTGAGTTGGTCAAGTTTGGTTTGAGATTATTTGTGGTTGGTTTGCGGGAACGTTGGAGCTGCTTATACACTTGGCATCCTTTGTAGTTTGCTGGGTGGTCACATTGGCACAGGGCACATTTGGCAGGAGTCTCGTATGATTTGGTACAGTTGCTGGTTGGATGATTTTCACCGCAGCGGACACATCTAGGCTGGTATGAACAGTATTTTTTTGAGTGGCCGTAGTCCTGACAATTTTGACATTGAATGATATCTCTTCGTTTGTGTGGCTCCTCTATTTTTACTTTGGTATGGAGTAGGGATGTTACATTAAATATATCGTTATTGATTGGGGCTGGTTCTAGATCAACAAAAAACATTGGCAGTTTGTCCTTTGTTATTTTCTTGAGTACGTTAGTTACTTGTCGGACCGAAAAGCCTATTTCTTCAATAGCTATTCCTATTTCGTCTGTCGGTGTCGATGGATGTAGGTTCCGGATAACTATTCGGAAGGCTTTATCCTCTTGAGGTTGGTATGTGTGATATTGCGCATTTTTATCTTTCAGATAGTGTATTAATTTACGGTATGACTCTGGTTCGGTAGTTTGTATTTTTAGATCGTTTGTTGACGATTTGAAGGAGAAATTTTCAGAACCAATTAGCTTTATTAATTGGTTGCGAAGTTCGACAAAATCTAATACACCACGGACAAATATTGGTGGTGGGAGTTTGATCTTATTATTAGGTGAGTCATCAGTGATTTCTGTTACATTTCTCTGGGAATAGTGTGAAGTATTTTCGTTATTTTCGTTCTCTGTAGCGAGCGGCGAATATCTGTTAGCCGTTATAAAAATAGATTTATTTTTTTTAGGTTCTGGGTTATCGGTAGATGAGAGGTTTCGTTTGGATGTAGATCCCGTGGGTAATGTAACTTGGGATTCATCCATTTCAACTGATGAATTAAATACGTCACTTGATGCACTCTGTATACGACTTTTTGTGGGGCTATTTTGAGATGTAGATAGACTGGGTATTGATTGACTTGATTTACTTGGTTTGTATTTGTTGATAGGTGGTTTCGGAGCCATTGTATGTATAGATAGTTAATGACGCTGCGACGCGATAACGGTGTAGACTAATGATCGCCGGCTGTCCGATAGCCGGTGTGGTCGTGTGAGTAGATAATTGGTAATTTAATAATTTAATAATTATAAATTCTCAATTTTTTTAAATTATCGACAAAGTTTAGATTTTCCGATGTGTTTAAAAACGGTTTTATGTATAGATTTTCATTACGCATTCAGTGGTGTAAAATGAAAATTTTTTTATTTCATTTCGGTTAAAGTAACACGGATTTATACGGAGCGATGTACAGAACACGTGTGTAGTGAACGGTGTACGCGGCGCGACTACAAAATATTATTAATATTATATTATAAGTTAGAGAAAGTTCAAATTTAAATCTAAGACCTTTGATATTATATTCTATAGTTTTAAGGTTGTGGAAGATAGCTTTTTATTTCAAACAATACTACAGAGTACACCGAATATAAAATTTGCTCTCAAAAAAAAAAGGCACCCACAGACGAAGAAACTAAAAGGACTAAACTGTTAGATATGGCTTGTCAACGTTTCCAAAAACCCACCTCCGATTTACAAGTCCTGGCAAAAGCGTGGGGCATAGAATTTGACAAAATGAAAGCAGACCAGCAATTATACGGAAAAAAATTTATTGATGACATTATTTATGAAGGACGACTGGGCAATCTCCACAGAAACTCTATTAGCATTAATCATTCACCTGTACCAATCACTGCACATTTAACAGGTCACATTCAGCATCCACACTATTATAGCCCATCTTCATTGTCTTCACATTATTCAGGACCCTCTCCATACTTACAATCATATACACCTAGTCCACAACAACAACCACATACATTGCAATATTCAACAGTTCCAGCCACACCTCAACCCTCCACATCAGATGGATATACAATTAATGATCCTCTTAACGATAACCAGTATCAATGAATATTCAATGTTGTATAATATATTTATAATTATTATTATAAATTAATGATTAATAAGTAATAATATAATTATACTATATATGTAATAATTTCATAACAGTTAAAACAATAAATAATCAATAATAATTACATAACATTTACCTTAATACATCCTTTTAAAACGTAAATCAAAGCTTCGCAGGTCTCAACAATTATTTTTCCAAGAGTTTGAGCTGCGATGGCAGTTTGGAATTTCAGCTCTTCAAAGGAGTCGCCGCTTATAAGGTATCTCAAAGTAGACAATAGTCTTTGTTCTGTCGTAATTGAGTCCCTCATATGTGTACATTGTTTTTCAATTAAAGGTCTTATTTTTTCCAATAGCTCACCAAAGGTATCTGCATCCATTTGTAGATAATTTTTATAATCAACGGCTGAACTTATTTTAAGTTCTGCTACTAAGCGATCATGGCTAAATTGATCCATCTTCTTTAGCCATTCCTTCATCCACACCCTCTGCTTTCTTTTCCGCTTTACTTTTTTCTTTTCCGTCAAACAAGCAATCACTACCTAACCAAACATCCATTTTATAAGTTGGTAAGTAGTTGTTTATTTTAAACTTAAAAATGTAATGAACTATTATTAAATATACTTCATACGAATATTAATAGGTATCGCGCCGTATCGGTAATCGCCGCGTACTACTCCGCCACCATCAATCGACTTACACACTCACACATGTACAACACATTATTCGTTATTTATTGTTTTATTTTTTTATTATAATTATAGCAATGTAGCATACTGTCATCTGTGAATTATATAATATTATGTAGATTATGTACCACGTACGATGTACGTTATTGGGCGTGAATCGCTGTTTTTAGTATAAATTTATTGTCGTTGTTATTCGTGATGGTCGATCCGGGAGTAGAAGTGAGACGCAAACGCCAAGTACGAGGTGTGTTCAATAAATACCCAGACAAAAATTATTACAGAAAAACGGTTAATGTTATCGATAATGTTGTTATGCCAAAATAAACTAGAGATAATGACCATTATTTCAGTATATACTAATAATCATTATCTCAAATCAGTCATCGACAATACGTGTTCAAAGTTGGTCGTTTTGTATAAATTCGCGATTTTACTATGGATAATATTACGGAGTAAAAATGCTAAGGAAACTTTTGAACTGATTAAATTGGCTTTTGGAGATGTTTCACTAAGCCGCTGTGTAACTTTTGACCGGTTCAAACGTTTTAAAGAAGGTCGGATATCCATTGAAGATGATTATCGTCCTGGGCGTCCATCATCATCAAAAACAAATGATACCATTGATCTTGTTCAAAACATAATTAGAAACGACCGAAGATAAACTGTTAGAGAAGTAGCCAATGAAGTTGGCATATCAATTGGCACTTGTCATTCAATTTTATCAGATGAATTGGGTATGAAAAGAGTGTCCGCAAAATTGTTAACGGAGGAGCAAATGGAACATCGAATTGAAGTGTGTTTAGAACTAAAAAATCGGGTTTCTAATGATCCAAATTTTATTAAATCAATTATTACGGGTGATGAAACATGGGTAAATGGATATGATCCCGAAACCAAAATGCAACCATCGCAATGGAAGACCGCAAATTCACCTCGTCCAAAAAAATGTCGTCAGGTCCGATCAAGCATCAAAGCAATGCTCATTGTTTTTTTGATTTTTTTGGTTTAGTTCATTATGAGTTTGTACCTACGGGTCAGACAATAAATCAAGTGTTCTATAAACAAGTATTAGAAAGATTAAGAGAGAAAGTACGCCGTAAAAGACCAGAAGTGTGGAAATCAAAGTCATGGTTTTTGCACCATGGCAATGCACCAGCGCATTCAGCACTTTTTATACGTGAATTTTTGGCATCTAAAAATATACCAGTGGTACCTCACCTTCCATATTCGCCTGACTTAGCTCCATGTGATTTTTTTTTGTTTCCGAGACTAAAAAGTTACCCTCAAAGGCCATAGATTCGAAGACGTTGACGAAACTATCCATAAGGCTACGGTTACTATGTATGCGAGTTCTGACGAGTTCTGACGTATTCGTCTAAACAAACAAACACATGTTTTCTAATGAGATTGTTTACACTGGTAGCGTTGAGTACGTCACAACATACACGACGTCGTCAGAAACAGTTGAGCGTTCAAACAAGTTTGATTATTTCGTCTGAATTGCGACTGTTTTGACGAGATTTGATTATTATATAATTATATAATTATTACAATTTATTTATTTATTTGAACCATGGATCCCGATAAATTAATCAGTCTTGTGTATGAGAATAGGTGTTTGTGGGACATGTGTGAAAAAAATTACCACAACAGAGATATTTCTCGGCAAAAGTGGGAGAAAGTTGCTACAGAACTCAACACTAACAGTAAGTACAATTTTTAATTTAATATCATATTGAAATGAATATACTAATATTTTTAAAACAATTCACAAAAAACCAATTATTTTAAAACGGTATTTATTTACACATATTATATTATTTGATACGCTATTATAACCATTCAATTGTATTCAACGCATATCAGTATGTCGCAATTCGTGTTATATTAATTTCCAAAAAGTATGGGAAGCGATAAATACCAGTTATTATTAGATTTTATTTTGTTAAATATGAATGTATATATCTAATAATAGTCGACAATATCCATGATATTTTGTATGTTATCGACAAAAATTACGAGCGTGTGTGCCCGTGTCGGTTGTCCAGCATAGTAAATAGAATAGAAAACAGCATAGAAAACAACTATAATCCGTTAAAAAAATTATTTTTTATTACAAAATAAATTAAAATAAATTTGAAGCTCTTGATTACAACAGTAGATTGTATTGAAACGGGATTTCACCTGCTGGACTAATAGAATAATTTTTCAAAGTTTCTCTAGTTTCATTCGCAATTCTTCCGTAGTGATTATATCTCCGTGAAATTGGCACATTATGTTGGGGCTCAAATCTCACCTCAGGAAAATCAAAGGATGTAAGACCTTCCTTATCAATGATTATATTATGCAAAAGACAAACACATTTAACTACAATGTCTACTTTATCAGGATCGATTTGTAACTCAGTTTTTAAACATCTCCACTTGGCTACTAGTATACCGAAGGCACATTCTACGCATCGCCTAGCTCTCGATAACCTATAATTGAAAATACGTTCTTCAATAGTGAGTCTTTTTCTTGAATATGGTTTCAACAAATTTGATTTTAAAGGATAGGCATCATCACCCAACAAAACAAAAGGTGCTGAAATGTCAGTTAATGGAATATTTTCATTCTCTGGTATGTTTAAAGTGTTTGCTTCAAGCCGTTGATAAACATTTGAATCTGAAAATGTTCCCGCATTACTCTGTTTACCGTAAGCCCCGAATTCAATAGCAATGAATTTGTAATTTGCATCAGATATTCCTTGCAATACGACAGAATAATAGCCCTTATAGCTGTAATACATCGATCCTGTTTGTTTAGGGCATTTCACGCGAATATGTTTCCCATCTATGCAACCGATGCAGTTGGGGAAATTCCATTTTTTGTAGAAGTCACTCGCCATAGTTTTTCATTTCTCTGTAGTAGGCAAAGACATATGTATACCACAGAAACACTCCCATATGGCTTGACATACTTCGTAAACTATGTTTCGAATAGTACAATGTGGAATTCTGTAGGAGAAGCTTAGTGAACGAAATGATATCCCAGTTGATAAAAATCTAAAATTAAAATAAAAAAAACATAAAAAAAAATACATACAATAATATAATATAATATATAATATATACAACATATCAATTACAACAATAATTCAATACGCTAACATATTTCTTGGTCAACATTAAAGTCATTGGTGAATTATTTTTTTTCAACTAATTTTAGGCGAAGCAGCCAAAACTAAATGGCGAGGTCTGAGGGACACGTTTCGCAAGGAATTGAGCAAGAATCCTAAAAAACGGAGTGGAGACGAAGGAGGAATCATCAAAGAGTCTAGATGGGTCTATTTTAAAAGCATGGAATTTTTGAAGGACCAATTTCAAAAAAGACAATTGCAGGGTAATGTTTCGAGTGAGACAACATTTGATGTAGACACCCAGAATTTAACTACTACTTTTTCTCCTGATCCCGATGATCCTGATGATCCCGATAATGAAAACTTGATGATAAAATCTCCTCAAAACACAACGAATACAACTACACCACCACAAAACTTAAGTGCTCCTCAGAAAAAAATTGCCAAAATGAATAATGCCAATGCAGTTAAATAATTGATAATGCTCGAAGAACAAAAATTACAATTTTTCAAAGAAAAGAATTCAGCTTCTCGAAACGAAGATCCAGATTATCATTTTCTCATGAGCTTATTGCCATATTTGAGGAAAATACCAGAAGAAAGAAAAATGTTTGTGAGGAATAAATTACAACAAGTGTTTTGCGAAGAGGATCTTTTAGGGGAGTTCAGAGGTTAACATACACTACAGCCAACCCACCGTCCACCACCAAGTGTATCATCATGCAGTTCATCAACGAGTGGTAGTTGGATTTCACAAGTGAGAACTTCACTGAGTACTACTCAACATGAAGATCTTGCTTCGTTCTTTTCAAGTGTAACACAATAAATAGCGATAAAACATTAAAAATGTAAGTGCGATGTGTTCAATTTTTCTGCATATTTTATTTCACTTGACTATTTGTATTTTCATTTATATTTAAAACAATTAAAAATAATAAAAATTAAATTTATAAATATCTCGACTTTTTATTGAAGTAAAAAACTTAATATTGTTAATTTTTTCTTACCTTATAGTTACAGCCAGACTTTGTTTTGTTGAAATACATTTACGAAAATTGGAGAATTTTGTAATGCTTTCTTCTATTTTCTCCAGTATGTATTCAAATGTTTCTGGTTTCATCCTGAAATACTCGAAAAACTTTTACGGTTGATCCCACAATTCTTGAAATAACATTTCAAACTCTCCTTTGTCGTCTCTTCTAGAAAATAACTCGTTGACATGCTCTGTTTTTCCATCATTTAACAACAATAATTTCAATAACGGAAATTCAAAAAAATACAATTCATCAAGTTCGTCCATCTTTGCTGGGTGGCAGAAACATACTGACCACCAGAATGTCGAAAAACGCGCACAAAGTAACCGCTTTGTTCTGACGACGAATTCGTCAGAACTCGCATACATAGTAACCGTAGCCTAACGCGACACAAGAGCTAAAGGCTATAACTATGGAGGAAATTCAAAGATGTTTCAAAAAGTGGCAAGACCGTTGGGAGTATTGTATTAAAGCTAAAGGACACTATTTTGAAGGTGATCCATTTAAATAGTTTGTAAGTTTTAAATATAATTTGTAATAAATTTTGTCTGGGTATTTATTGAACACACCTCGTATTTTAGTTAGGCATCACGGCCTATTATTATACGAACAAAATAGTCGTAGGAACCTGTAATTTTTACAACATACGTATTTTGATAATTTTTAATATTTTAAACATAAAGTATAACTACCTACCATTAATTTATTTCTACACAATAATAACTAGCCAATGTTGTCTGTTTTATTACTTTTAAAATGATTTTGTTTTCAAACACAGTTCTTAAATTTCGTTTAACTTAAATGGTTTAGGAATCAAGTAATTATGTCCGAAACATTTAAGAGAAAGATAAGTGGAGCTGAAAATCGCAAGAATAAAAAAAAAAATTAAAATTGAAAACAAGAAGTTGGCAAACACTTTTGAAAAGTGGGATTCAACATCTACAACAGTGTCTCCTTGTTCATCATTAAAAAATTGATGTTTCTGTGAAAATCCTTAATGATCTTAACAATACACCAACAATTAATAAGTCTCCGGGCATTCCTCTGAAAAAAAAAATAACAACCTAAATAATCCAGAACCGTTGAATGATACGACCATGAAAATAGATACTAAACCAGACGAATCAAAATTATCGAAATTAACTGCGATATCTGATAAAGATAAATCAAATATCACAGTCATCGAACAATATGATGGAGATATCGAGTATAACGCTAATTTTAGAAATTCCAAGCAACGAAAATATTGAAAAAAAAAGCTGCGATGGATTTAGCAATGAAATACAAAAAAGACATCAATGGTGCAAAATTTATTGATAAGATTTTCGATTTTCAGCACGTAGTGAAGTCAATTATTCCTGACCATATTAAGTCTGTAACAGTTATTGAATTACTTCAGCTGATTCAAGACTACAATTTAAAAGAATCGTATCCAAACAAAGAAATTGTATTTAGAATCTTTTTGACGATGCCTGTAACTACGGCTACATGTGAACGTAGCTTTAGCAAACTCAAACTCATAAAAAATTATTTGAGATCAACTATGGGCCAGGAGAGACTTGCGAATTGATCTATTTTGTCGATGAATTTGCAGCAATCAAATCAAGAAAAGTCAAATTATGAGATTTATTTTGTTGTGTGTCAATAAAAATGAATTTTAAAATAAATACTCGTTGCTTATTACATACAAATATTTATAATAGTTTAACATTTTAAAAATGATTTTTTTTTGACGGAAGGGGGCGCATAAACTTAATCTTGCCTCAGGCATCAAATGAGCTTCTTACGACTCTGTGGACTTAATAATAAAATCATAGATATAATACAACTCCTTTATAAAATTCGTTTCCTACCAGCTCCCCCTATTTTAAATAATAAAATTTGAATCGGAACTGTTCCGATGTTAAGATTTAGTTCTGCTGCCGTGTTCGCTTTAATTTCTTCTACATCTACTGTGTATGGTAACGATGTCTTCGTTGTACACAATAGTTTTTTTTTTGGTCTTGCCCCTCAACCTCACCAGTTTAACCTAACCTACGCGACTTCAATTGTTTAACTTATTACCTATCGTTTACTCTTTAAAAATGAAGCGTATCCATCCCATACAGTGGCGTACGCAGGATTTTTTTAAGGGGGGTGTCATATCATAATTATGTGCACAAGTTGACCTTTTTTTTTAGTCCTCGTTTCATAATTTGAACAGATACTTATTTTTAAGGGGGTGTCATATCTCCCAGCTGATTAAATTTGTATGGCATTAGCCGTGATTATAATACCGCAAAAATGAAAATATTTTGCATCGCATTTAGTGCATACGTACATTATAATAGTAATATCGATTACATCTGAATTGTACCTATGTTTTTATTTATTTTCAATTTTGTATACAATTTAATATGTATATTTGTTGTGTATGTGAACATCATGACGCACAACACTTTGTATTCCCCAAAGCGAGGAAAAAAAAATAAAATGGAAAAAAGCTTTGGAAATGGTTTTAAAAAAGAGTTATTGTGTCTGTGCTCAACATTTTGAATCTTCGGAATTAAAAATACTTGAGTCTGGTACCGGATAGCATAAATACACGGTAAACATAACATTTTAACTGAAAAATTGTAATTACTCGCATAAGCTTAGACTATGTTTTTATTGGAAATGTTTAAGGCCGGGCGCACACTGATAGAGCAAAACTGTTCCGAGCTAGTCAAAACATTTTGTTTCAAACGGCTCCGAACAAATTTCATTCATACTGACAAAACAAAACCGAACAAGACAAAATAATTTCCGATTCATTTTTTGTTTTTACACCAGTCGTCAAGATGAGTTCTGATGAAGATGATGTTGTTATACCGCTTTTGTGGCAATTTTTGTTAAATAGTGAAATAAATGAAAATAATCGTAAACGTAAAATTTGGGTGTATGAAATAAATAAAAAACGTACTGAAAATAATACAATTTTTAATTTTTTGGCCGAATTGCGTAAAGATGAGTTAAAATTTAAAAATTTCACTCGCATGAGTTCAACTACTTTTGACTTAATATTAAATGAAATTGGAGAGGCAATAAGATCACAAGACACAAATTTTCGTCAAAGTATTGCTCCTGCAGAAAAATTGTTAGTAACCTTGAGGTGAGTTCAAATAATAATACTATAATTATATACTAGAAATATTTATTAATCAAACTTTAGTAAGTAAGTGAAGTAAGTGAAAAACAAATTTATACAATACAATTTATTATTATTTTTTATTTAATAATTTTATTTTTTGTTTATTTACTTAAAATGTATTATTTCTTATTTCTTATTTATTTTTAAATTTATACGATAAGTATTAATAATTTAATAAGTATTTAAAATAAGTAGTCAGTATGTTGAGCTATTTGATGATGAATATCCGGGTGGACTGAAAGTATAGTTGTAGGTTTGAAATTCCTGTACTGGTACATTTGATGTAGTATTATCATATGATACTTTATCATTACCTACTGATTCTTGAGCTTCTTGACTGTCTATGTATGTATTTAAAGTTGTTAACACAAACTGTTTAAACTGCCGCTGGTTTTTTCCATTTAATTTTTTGAAATCGGGCAAAAGACTTTTAAAAAATAATAAATCAACATCTTCTACAGCTGACTTATTTGTTTTTGAACGTAAAAATTCGATCATAGGCCCTGCAACTTGTTCTGCAGCCGAATTTTTAACTTGAGTTTTTTTTGGTTTTTTAAATACAAGTTCAGAAGATACTCTTCTCAGCTCTTGTCTGTCAATTAAACATGTAGTATTTGTACCTTCATTTTCAATTTCATTTACGCTCTCATTGAGATTTGGATTTTCTGTACTATTCTCAGTATCAGTTGCTTCACTTTCATCATCTGATGCTTCCAGATTACTTGATGTTTGCTTGTGTTGCAACATGAAACTTGACAAAAACGACATTTCATTGAATAAATACCACTTTTTTTTTCTCGAAGCAGCAGAACCAGATATTTTTGATTTTTCTTCACGTAAAGCTCTTGCGAAACTATTACGAAGACACGCCCACTTAGTTTTACACTCTGCCACTAGAAAATGTATATTTAATTAATTATTGTTTTATGCATTTAAAGTTTTCACAGACTGCATCAAAATCTCAAAAAACGGTTAATGTATAGATATTTTAGACTGAGCGAGCGATGAATGTATTGGTTTAAAAAAAATATATAAATTTAAGTATCCAATTTCAATAAAAAAATTAACTTTTTATTCTATTAAGATTTCTTTTCATCTGATAGTTTTATTAAAATATAAATTTTTGTCCTCAACCTAACCAAATAAGATTTTTTATTCATCGTTTGATAAAATAATAAAATTTAGCAGGCGCGTCCTCAAGGGGGGGGCGAAGGGGAGTTCACCCCTCATAACAATATTTAATGTTTAAAATACTATTATGTCAACAACATTTTAATGATCAAAATTTTAATTTACCATTATGCTTAAGTAGAAAATTCGAAGCATTATTTTCTTCGTGTACATACATATAAAAAACAAACAACTCTGTAAAATCAAAACATTCATCACTCCGTTCAGAATTTAAAATTGACGTAAAAAATAAAATATGCATTTATGGCTAAAATGCCCAAAAATGTGAAATAAAATTAGTATAATAAATAGGTATAATAGAATAAATAATTATTTTTCAGCTATTTAGCTTCTGGAGGACACTTTAAACGCTTACATTATCATTTTCGTCTTGGCGCTTCAACTATTGGAAAAATTATAAGTGATGTATGTTGTGCCATATGCGATATTTTATGTCCTACTTATATGCCACCACCTACAACTGAACATTGGATAAAAGCAGCAAAAGCTTTTGAAGAACTGTGGAACTTTCCGAATTGTCTTGGCGCGATTGACGGCAAACATATATCAATACAATGCCCTCCTAATGCTGGTTCAGAATATTATAATCATAAGGGATTTCATTCTATTGTACTTCAAGCTGTCGTTGATGCTAATGCTAAATTCATAGCTGTAGATATCGGTGATTATGGACGAAACAGTGATAGTGGTATTTTTAAAGAATCCAATTTTGGAAAATTATTAAAAAACAATAAATTAAATATTCCACAGTCAAAAAAAATTGACCCTAAAATTAACGACGAGTTTCCGTTTGTATTTGTTGGGGACGAAGCATATCCTTTGCAAACAAACTTAATGAGACCTTTTCCAAGAAAAAATTTAACTAATGAAAAAAGAATTTTTAATTATCGTTTATCGAGAGCCAGAAGAATAGTAGAATGTGCATTTGGGATTCTTGTGAAACGATTTAATGTTCTAGAGAATAAAATGCTAGTTTTTCCTGAAAAAGCTACTATTATCACAAAGGCGTGTTATATTTTACATAACATAATAATGGATAAAGAAGGAGCCTCATCTGAAATCCATGATGAACTTCAACTTCAAACAACCCAAACGGTTGCTAAAAGCCAAATTACATCAAGATCAATTAATAGGGCATCTACTGCAGCAATGGATATCCGAGAGAAGTTCATGAATTATTTCAATTCAGACATTGGTGCAGTTCCATGGCAAAATATGTACAATTTATAAGTTTTGATATAACATTTCTTTAAATTTTAAAATTAATCAATTAAAATATTATAATATTATAATACTATAATTTTAAATAGCTCAAAAATGTAAATGTATAAATAGTTTGACTATTGATTTAATTTTGATTTATATTACAGATACATAAATACACTACTTACTCATCATGTAAAAATTATTTTATTTTTATATTTTTATTAACTAACCTGATGTTTCCATTTCTGTGCTGATTTCATTCCATAATCTATCTTGGATGATTCTATTACTATGCTCTTTATCGGTAAAATCGTAAATAGATTTTCTTAAAAAAACAAGATTGATCAATTTCTCTGGATCGCATCCCATTTTAAAATAATTATGAAGTATAGTATGAAGTATAAAATAAATCTGTGAGTGACACCAAAATAACGATAGTGTTCAGTTGTAAGCTAATCGTATAAATAAACAAATTTATTTATTTATTTATTTATTTAGATAACATTTTCGTATTTTGCTCGGAGAAAAAATAGAACCAGACCGAACAAGACCGATCATGCTTCGTTTTGTCTTGTCGTGTGTTGATGTTGACTGATTAGTGTGCGCGCGTTACTTACTTTACATATGTTATAATTGCCTACAAACAGCTCCGAGCTGCTTCAAGCAGCTCGGAACAGTTTTGCTCTATCAGTGTGCGCCCGGCCTAAAAGTTCTGAGATTAGTAAAAAGGGCTGTGTTAAAATTAAATTATAAAAATAAGTTTTTAAATTACCAAAATAAAAACAGACGTTTGTAAGATAATAATAAAATTTATATAATTTAATATATTATCAAATACCTTTACAATATACAACTAATGAATTAATATTAATTCGATTTTGGAGATAGAGGATAAACTGTTTTCAAAAAAATTATAACACAAAATGTATAAAATAGAAATGTTATAAATTATTATTATAAACCATCTTCACCTTACAGAAAAACATACAGGTGTATATTCGGTGCGTTCACTCAGATTTCGATAATATCGATACTAACATTTTTGTTAGTTATTATATAAATTCACATATATATTATATAATATATGGGAAACTAACGTGTTATGATATTGGACATTGCCAACAGCGCTCTGGGTGTTCGGTGTATGGAACTAAACACCGCGACGGCGGCGGGCTTCAAAAATATTTTCGGGTTTTGTAATATTTAAATATTATTGTATAGAATAATTTACTCTATTATTTAGTTTTTTTTTATTTTAATTGATTTTATAGTATATTTAAAGAAATAATAAATACACAAATCATTTAACCGATACTGAATTGTTTTTTTTATTTAAATACAAACTATATGAATATGATTATTAATACATACATATAACATTGATATATACTATTAAAATGAATAGCACAACAAAATAAACTTAGTGAATAGATTAAAAAACTAATAATACCTAATAAACGTTATTAGAAACTAAATAGTGTTAACAACGATACATTAACATATCATAATATACATAATACAATGCATAATTTTAAAATTGAAGCTTGAGTGCATTTGAGGATTGAGGTATTTAACACAAATAGTAACTCGACTTTATGATTATAATAACAGTATAATTTAAATGTAACATACAACTTGATCAGATACACATCATACGACATACCGTGTCCGAGAGTGAGTCTTGTACACGACAAGAGCCCTATATATATACGCGACATTGACTCATATATTCATACCTATGTATGTATGGGCAACTCCAGAGTGTGTCCCGTTTATCATATCGTACCTTTTTAATAGCCCAACTGCGTCCGCAATAATATCGCTAAAATGTTGGTATATCCCATGTGCGTCCGCGATATCACAAATAATATTGGTATATCCCGTGTGCGTCCGTGATATTATTGCCAACAATATTTATCTTTATGGATAAAATGCATTGATAACTTAAATATTACACTGTGTTAGTTTGCATTTACACTATAGTCAATACGTAAAAACCTACTATTCGTAACGAGTCTTTGACAACCACGTGCAGTATGTTTAGTGATGTGTAGTGATGTGTATGCAGCTAACCGTTTTATTTAAATATATTTAATTAACATTTTACATTAATTTATTTTATTACATAATATTACATACTATAATATACTTGAAAGATGTCGATGTCTTTGCCGTCGAGTATGAACAGCCAACACGGTAAGGAACTTAAAATTATTGATGGATATAAAATGAGATTTCATAAAATGTTGAATGGTGATGTAAAACGATGGTGCTGTGTAAACAAAACGTGTACAGCTCACATGAAAACAGATATGAATGAGAAGACAATTATTGATAGTAATTTAAATCATAATCATAATTTTGAATCTGAAGAAAAAACGATGAGACAAGTAATAAGGAACTCTGTAAAACGAAAAGATCAAGAAGAACTTTGTGAACGTCCAATCAAATTAATTCATTTGGAACTAAAAAATAAGAAAACGGATTTTTTAACGACGATTGACATATCTTGTATTCGAAAAGGGATTTATGCTGCTCGCCGTTCAATATTACCCAAAAAACCAACTAATATTCAAGACGTACATAATTCATTAAATTCATACTTAACTGAGACGCATTCGGACTATGTAAAAAATATGACCTTTTTTTCTTGGGACGCACTCGGATGATACCTTATTTTGGACGCACTAAGAACATTAAAAAAGGGTCATTTTGGGACGCACTCGAGCGACGCCCGTATGTATGTACGTCGGTATGTGGTATTGATATGTATTTTGTATTGCTTTACATTACAATAGAAAGTTAAACCATAATACATAATATATTGACACGTGCACTAGTGTGCTTACAATGTACGCATACTAATATTAATTGTATATTTCAACAATAATAATATATAACACATACTTGGTAAATAAATTTAAAAAAATAACAGTAATTAGAAACTTCTTTTTTTTTTTAATTGAGATGTTTTTTAAAAAGTTTTTTAACGTGAAAAGGCATTAGTTTTTATTTGATCGGTTTCATTTTGGGAAACAGATTTTACCTGCAAGTATTCTATTAATTGAGTGCACCAGTTATGTAAAATTACTTTTGACAAATTCAATAAATTTTTTCCAAATAGTGGTCCATGAGTAGGATATGACAATGTATTGGTATTAAAACTATCTTTAATAATTGCAAAATCAATAACTCCTTATATTAATTTACAAAACGACGACAGACTTGGATATTTGAGGTTATAATTACCAAAGTCTGTAATCCTTTTATTTAATTAGTTGAAGTGCAAATTTAAACATGGTGAACAATTTTGTAGAAAAGTGGTATTTAGTTTTTTAATAATGTAAATATCCCGCAATATAGTTTTTGGTTTGATGTTCCAGCTGTATCATATCATCTGAACCATCAGCAACTCTTTCCTCAACAGGAACTTCTGTGTCAGCTTGTGATAGTTCATCAGCAAAATATGTTTTAAATTATGTTTGGTAATGTGTCGAACAGTCACTATCTAAATGATCTTCACAGTTTCCTCCAAGTGAATGACTTGACATCAAATTATTTATTTAATACCAAAGTTCTATATGATGACGCAAACATAGAACAACTTGAATTATTGTTGCGATATTCCAATCTCCTTAATGCACCAAATACATTTTATAAGAAGTCTTGATTCAAATTACGAAGTAAAGAGAATTTACACCATTTATGCTATTTATGCTATTAAACTACATACGACTTTTCTAGAGTTTGAAATGTTTATTATTTTCTAATTGTAATAAGTCATTTTAATGATTCAAATGTCTAGGTGTTGGTGGAAAAACAGATTTACGTATTTTTCGCATCCTTTTAGCGGCTTGTACGAAAATATAATTAGTATCACCTAACCTTCTGGGTGACTAATACAATAATAAAATATAAAATCAGGGTAATCAGATTTATTTCTTATTAAAATATTTACACTAAATAGTAATATAATTAGTAATAATTACCTAACAATACTTTTAGCATATAAAGTGCGAGCTGAATATAAGCGGGCAGAGCGTTGTACACATTTGTCACCTAGTACATTTCTTAGTTCTCTCACTTTATTGTCCGATGATCGAACTGGATGATTGTGTATTCGTTTAAGTGAAAATACACTATCCTCAATCATTTTTGAAATAGATGCGGTAGGTGGGCATCCATTATTTGACGTTTCACTACATTTTAAGTATCTAATATAGAAAGTAATTTAATTATAAATTAAGAAAAAAATAATAAAATTAAACAAATATAAGTAGAATAATAATTACCAAATTGTACTTCAGTTAACTTGTATGGACACAATATTTATCATATTATACTCACTATTTTCATTATTTAATGCACTGTTATGTTTAATAATTTATAAATTGTGTTGGTTTTTTATTTTTGGGCTTTTGCTCATTTTGTATTTGTATACATAAAATAATATAATAATATAATTAAAGAACAAAACAGAAAATACTTAAATTTTTTTTTTCGTCAATTTACTTCTAAAATAAACAAATCCCAAGTTATCCTTAATAACTTCTTCATTTCTATGCACACTTGAAATTAATTAGTTTGAATGTATATTTTAATAAATAAAACAATGTACAATGTATATCGTCAGTAACATCATTACATTTTGAACTGAAAAAATAGATTAATTAAAAAAAGAAAATATTAAATAATATTTGATAAATTCTTTACATGGTTAGATATAGTCATGATCAATCAAATGTTGTTGGGACTCCATTGCTTAATTTAATTGGTTTTCAATATATAGTAATCCTCAAAATTGAGTATAGGTAAGTATTGAGTCAAAATAAGTATAACTTAAATAATCAAGTAAGTTAAACCGAAAACATATATGGGAACTGAATGATTTGTTAAAACTTAAAACTAAGCTATAATTTAAAATTTTTTTTTTTTGTCAATTTATTTGGGAAGTATAAAATACCAGTTTTGCAACAATTGTTTATATTTTTATATTTCCTATGTAACTGCTATAGTATTGCAGTATTATACTGTAATAATTTAGTATACCTATTTAACAACTTTAGAATACTATATATTCTCTGATCTTATCAAAGGTGGGCATTAATTAATTAAATTTAAGTTAAGTTCAACTAACTTAACTAGTTTAATTTACAGTTGAAATAATTTAGCTTTTCTCAGTTGATTAAAAATAATAATAATCCCAATACTATAAAACCACAAATATTTCTGTTATTTTTCTAGATTTTGTACGGTTTGCATTAATAAATATCGGTAAAGTAAAAGTAAAAAGGTATATCATGTGTACATTATGATAAAAGTTCAATAAAAATGTTTTTATAATGTATAAATTAGAAACTAGAAAATCATATTCACTTTTTATGTTCTTTACATACTAATTTTAAAAAATAGATTAACTTTTTTTAAACTGAGTTAAGTTAATATTTTTCTGGATATTAATTTTTAACTTATCGAGTTTTAAATTTATAATTTGTTAACTTTTAACTTAACCTTTGTCAATGTTATAACAAATATTTATTAATTTTTACAAAAAGCGTTAAATACGCTCATAAAATGTATATTATATTATATTTTATATTATACGATAAGTACAACTTTTAATAAACCGTTTATTCAATTTTAAAGATTTTTTGTAATGCCAATTTTTTTTTTTTATCGGCATATCAAATAAAAAAACACATTGTAAAACCAATACTGAAAACATTCATCACTCCGCTCAGAATCTAAAAAAGCAGATTTAGTCTTAAAAAGACTAACTTGGCAAAAAAAAAATAGATGAATAGTGAATACATAAATATATTTATGATACATTTTCTTTTTTAATTATGATAATGTCTATACAAACATTTAGTTATCAAACGTTGGAAATACTTCAAACTGAATCAAAAAAAATCTCTTATCAATTTTCTGACAACTGCCATACTCCGGAAAATATTATGTTTGCAAAAATATTAAAGATCACCAACTGTTGATGAAGACAATGATGAAAAAAAAGATTCGGACAGTTATTAAACATAAAGCTATTGAAAATATGAAATGCTAATAAAAATAACAAAAAAATAATTGTTAGTAAGTATGAAGATTCCCAGGTATTATCTTAAATAAATGTTTTTCGAAAATATATGTATAGAGAATGACGCAAAACTTTACCTATTGTTATATCGTCTATAACTAGCTATTCGGAACTTAAAGCTACTTGTATTGATTATAAATCTAGAAAAATATTTTATCAATTATTTGAAGTAAATGATATAATAATTGTAATTTGTAAAACTAATTTATTAATTCTTAACGATACGACAATTCGTAAACTTTTTTACCCGAAGATAAATTCACAATTAATTTCACAATGCACAATTAATGACTTGCTACGCCTTATATAAGAAACCACATTACTTAAGTTTAGCACGAAAAGAATTAAACATTTCAGAAAGTTTCATACAGAAATCGGTTTATTGATTGATGTTAAACTATAAGGTAAAAATAACTATTGTTAGTTTGGTAAAACATAAGCTAAGCAGATACAAATGCTTTTTCATATATTTCAGGAAAATAAAATGCAAATGATGGCAAACAACACGGATTTAAAGCTACCAAAACTATCTGTTACAAGCCGCAACTGGCGGCCATATTGCTTTTAACCTTTATAGCTGTAGTAACCAACCAGGACACGGCTTTTTTCGTAATACCAATGTTTTTAGATTTAAACACTTCCGAAGCTTGATTTTCTAATATTTCGTCAGCTCTATCCTCTATGTCTATCGTTTAGTGAATTGATTTTTTTATATGCCATATCATGAGCTCTGGCCAACTTGTTTATAGACTATTTATTTTAATAAATAAATACATTTTAACTAACTACAGAAGAGAAATAAAAAATATTGATGTTGTGGTTCAAGTAGGTAACAAAAAAATTATACTTCAAACCACATTTAAAGAAGATAAAGATATTAGATATGTACACAAAAGAGACTAAGGATTAATCTGTTTAAAGGTTTAAACGGAGAGATAGTTTTTCTTTATCAATCAATCAATAGTTTATGTATTATATCTTAAAATAAAAGTTAACATCTATCATATATCGTAATAATAATATAAATGTCAGTCAAACTAAAATTACGATTTTTTTTTAATATTTTTTAACCTAAGTGGTTAATAAATTAATACATCATAGACTACACATTTTTTATACTACTAACACAATTAGTTTTACTGTGCCAAAAAAAACGTATTATTCCTGTAAATAGTTTAACATGACATTGTTTGATGTGATATTTTCACAAAAATATAATATTGCTCACTACTCGATGGACCTCAGATGATCGTGCTATTAATGTAGTTTTTCTAAAATACTTGGCTGTTATAGAAACTTTATAAAACCTTACAAAGTCACATAATACTAACACTTCATGTCAAGCAAAGGATCTTTATACAAACTTAACTTCATTTAAATTTATTGTAATAATGATACTTATGATAACAATATTTGATATTATTACGCCACTCTCGAATTACCTACAGCCATCAACCTTAAATTTTGTAGAAGCATTGTTGATGGCGTTGATATCTATAAGAAAGAATGAAAAAATTAAGTACTGAAGAATCATTTAACAACTTAATGGACGATGCAAAATCATTTGTTACATTACATGAGTTAGAAGAAACTAGTTTAAAAGAAGAACGAATAAAAAAGAAAACAAAATTGCCTGGTGAAAATTGCAGAGATGAAGCGCCTACTAATATTATTAATAAATTTAAGACAAATGTATGTTTTTATACTCTCGATAAAATAATTGGTACATTAGATAGTCGTTTTCAATCCAGTCATGATATATCAACAGATCTCAATAGACTATCATATGCTCGTATTAAAGATGCAGCAAAAAATTCATTTCTTCCTCCTGATACATTTATAGAACTTTCTAAATGATTGCCTGAGATAAATGTTAGCAATTCACGTTCTGAATATTTGGCTTTTGCTTCAAGTTTTGAATAATTGGAAATTGGTGTTACTAATCCAGAAATGTCTAAAATCGCTACGATTTAACAGTCAAACGATATCAATGACAATGATAATAAAGAAAGTGAAAGTGAGCAAGATGTCGAAGTTTCTCATACAAATGTTTAACAGTTTGGTTTAACTTCTCGAATAGCCCAAATGATGAGTATTTACGGTTTAACGGTTTCGTTTCCTAATTTATACTTCAGGTGCTTGTAGAAATAAATACAGCTAGAGTTTGATCGGTCTAGCTAGACTGCACTAGAAGTGTGTTTATACTATAATGAAATGTGCTCTAAATAGAACAGTCTATGAGAGCGCATAGATCAAATTTACCTAGTTAAGTCTACGGCCCATGTACATAGTTAGACTTGATAGACTAGATAGTTGTTATTGAGAGAGCATTTGGGCTAGTTGGTAGCAAACACGTTGCAGCTGCAATTATAGTGTGTAGTTTGATTAAAAAACAAAACAGGAAATAAAAATTGTCAACGAATAAGAACAGCAACTTCACAACTTAGACTGGGTATTTTAAATGTGAAAGAACTGTTGGTACAATGCTCACATTCTACAGACTATTATTTAAACATAGAGTAAGATTGGTATACAAATGTAGAGCGAGGTATATCAAATTATTAAGTACCTACCTATTAGTTACTATTATTTTACAAATATTCATTTTTAATAATCAGACGATGATTATGTTGAAAATAATGATGATGATATTGACAACCATATTTAAATTCAATTGAATATTGACCCTCAAAATCCCAGAGTCATTAATGTAGATGATAGAATTTATCTAGTCAATCAGACTGCAAATGATGAAATTGGTAAGCATTTTAATTTGTATATTTTTAAACTAATAAACATCTCTCGTGGAAAACTAGGTTTTATATATAGGAGGTTTTCACTACAGTGGCGTGGTACAGCTTTATTATGAAATTCCAAAATGGTTTTATATATATGTCAAAATGTTATTTTCTAATCTAAAAATGTAATTGGAATTACATTGTAATGACAGTATTTTACATTTTTTACAGAGGTTCAAAAACTCAATATAATTATCATTTGATCTATCAGAACGGAAAATATGAAAATTATTTAGACCTAATTCAGTCATTTACTTTAGTATTCAGCGATGTCTTAGATAGGAGTAATAAATCACAATCAATTACAATTATAATATTACGAAAACAATTCAATTTGGTCAATATACCTCTTACATTTTGGTAATTAATATGAAAATTTAAAAATTTTGAGAATTTTTAACAACAGTATCAAGCTTGATAATGGTTGGCTGACCTTTGATAAATTTGATTGTAAATTTTTGTTCACCACTTGCAATACGTGCTGCTAGTTTTTTCATTTGCTCACGTTTAAACTGTCCTATCAGAACTAATATCAATATTAATTGACGTTGGTGGGAGGCGAGATAAAAGTAGTTTTTTGTTTCTCAATATATCAATGCGTCGCTAGCTGAGGGGAATATTGCTTTGATCGGACGGTGTTTATCGGACTGATAAGATTTTCCAAGACGAATTATTTTAATTGTCATTTTAATATCAGGCATATTATTAATAATTTTATTTATTTCTTCCTTATCGTGTGATATTCTTTCTACAACATTATTTGACGTACTTTCCGGTATATTATAAAATAATAAATCATATTACGTTCGTTCATTTCATTGATTACAAATTCATCTTGGCGTACTTGAATTATTTTTAAAACTTTCAACTTCCAATAATAGGGAATTGATTAATATTTTCAATTCTGGTAATTCGCTCAGCCCTGTCTCATATGAATCACAAAAATATTTCAACTTACGATTCTTCATAGTGAGACATTCAAGTTCGGTAGCTGATAATCTGGTACATTTAACATGGACCAGTCTAGAACAATTGTCGCATTTTAAAGGATTATCCAAATCACCAAATTGCAACTCATAAACACAACACTTAGTATTTGAAACCATTGTAATTAATTAATAACCGTACCCGCACAAGACAGAACCTGTTAGCACGGCTGTCAGATAACAATTATCGTTATTAAAAATTATTATGTTTTGAAATTTTTACGTTAAAATTAGTTAAACTTTTACTGTTATTAACAATCAAAACGTGTAACTCCTGGGACACAAAGTTAAGTAGACTTTAGGTGTTTGATATGTAAAACTAAAAAAAAATACAAAATATAGGTACTTACGTTTATTCTAGATACACTCACTGACTGTATCACTGATATAAAATCTTCAGTGTCAAACATGTTAAAACAGTTTGAACTAATAAAATTACTAATAACTGTGTTTATTAATATTATAATAATTAGTTATAATATTATTAAAAAGCTTTTGTACTCAGTAGATCACACAAAAAGTAGAGCCCATTTCAAAAATGATTTCATGAATACTAAATTCATAGATGGTAATTCAAGATCCGCCAGCGGATCGCGGCGGTCAAATCGCCTGTGTGAACAGATCTATTGGAAAACCATAGTTTAAATATAGCTAGCGGACGCGGTCGTCCGCGATCATATGCGGCGCGGTTTTTCCTGTATGAACATGCATTTTGATTAACTCATGTTTAATTGTAGGTGGTTATCCGCCGCGGATAAAAACCGCGACCACGCGTGGCCAAATCGCTCCGTGTGTAACCAGCTTTAATTCATTAGTTGTTAAAACCTAATTTGTTTTTCCATTTATAATGTTTTAAAATGTTTTTTTAATATAGGTAGTAATTACTACTTGATGTCAGACAAATGCACTTTTATATTAAATACCATATGCCAATTTTAAAATCATATTCTCATGCTGATTTACTAAATATACTCTCATCCACGTGTTTTCCTTTTATTATGGATTTATGCATATTCTGACTATTGGAATTTTAAAATAAATCTGGCATATTTTAAATTTTTTGATTTGTTTCTACTATGTAAGAAATATTTTGTTTTCTAGTGGTATTGTAAACTACTGTTTTTCAAATGAGAAGCTCCATTTTTTACTGTGAATTATTTAGTTGATAGTTGTTGTGAAAATATCAATATACCTAATACAGTAATACAAAATATGAAAAGAGTATGTTATGACCTTTTTGAAACTGTACATTTTAAAATTATCATAACTTACTTAAAAATAAAAATATAAATAAAGTGACGTGGGGCCCTGGGTAATAATTTTACCTTTAAATTGTATAATATTCACTCTAATATCAAAACTAACAGTACAATATTGAAACTGGTGAACGAAAATTTGCTATGTCGCACGTATGTAAGATGGAGACAACACATGCGGGTTCTACGTCCTCTTAAAAGCTCAGTAGATTCCGTATCTCTGCTGCTATCAGTGAAATTCGTTAAAAAAAATATAATTTTTTATTTAGGTTGTTGATCATCATTGACTTTAACTAATCAAATATTACAAATTATGAAATTACTTTAAAAATCAGTGATAATATTTTCTGTTGAACTATCATTACTAAATTTTTAATTTTTTTTTTTTTTTATTTTGTCGTTTTACAGTAATTTTGAATTTATGAATATTACCAATACGCATCTAGTGCCGATTATTGACACGTCTTCTACTCTTGTTTACCTGGCATGCAGAAATCGGTCCATTTGTATTCAAAAAACGGCCGGATGCTTCATCAAAATCTAGGCTAATTCAAACATTCAATGAAATATGGATATTTATAAAATAATTATATTTATAACATATATTTCAAACACTAATTGATCTGTGCAAATTATACATCGAATTGAAATGATAAGAGCAGACAAGCTGTAAAGGAAGTTTTTCCTACTATAAAACTCATCGGATGTCGTTTCTATTTAATTCAATTTTGGTGGCGTTATGTAAGTATTTAATAAATAATTAACTCACCTAAATTAAATATAATACTTACATAGTTATATACCAATTTTCACATAGATAAACGCAAATAATAAATTGAGGACAGCATAGGTACTCGGATGATAAGAGTATATTATGAAAATGGTTAAAAATGTTTTTGATCTACCATTTCACCATTTCTGCCTTATCGAATAGTTGAAAACGATTTTTTTGAACTATTTGGTGATTGCCGGGAGGCAGATGGGCTAGTATTTTCAGACTATGTATTAAATATCCATATACAACCAAATGTTATATTTACAATTAATAGATGGGTTATACTCAATAAATAAAAGGTAACTTATTTTGAAATAATTTTAATTAGATTATTATTTATTACGTAATTTTTACATAATTTTCATAGAACTTTTAACACTCAAATCTATAATACACATCCAAGAATATACTTTGTCATTACGTCATTAATAGAAATGCTGACTTAAACCGATAAAAAAGTATATTCCAAGCTATTCCAACTAGAGATATCCAAAAAATTATCTATATAATAAGACTATACGACTAATTTAAAATAGATGGTAATGTACTAAATTTTTATCAATAACTGACTATTGATACTAAGATTTAAAATTTATATTTTGTATTATTTTAAATTAAATTAAATTTAGTAGTACATGTTGGCATATTAATAATATTATCTTAAAATATTTATGTAAGTAAATTAAAAATTACAATTTGTAATAAGATAATAAATACAGAAAAAATGGTAGTTATTCATATATGTAAATGTATGTTGTACGTATTTTCTTATTTAGAATTAAAATAAATATGTAATGACATATTTCACTTACTATAAAGTTATTCTAGGAACCTTATTCTAAAATTATTCATGCTGCTTTTAGAGTTATACTTAAAAATTATATAATATTAAATAGTTTAATAGCAATTATTACGAGTATAATAATACAATATTAATGTACAATTCTAAATTTAAATTTACTTTAACGAAAAGTATTCAAAAAGGAGGTCTTAGACGATTGTATATTATTAAAATAAGCGATGTAGTAATTAAAATTACAAAATGGAATAATGATGAAATACGCTATTTTGTGTTCATAGTTTTAAATTAAGTATATAATACGAGAGAATCTTAACAATTATTATTTTAATTTACATATTAAAACATATAGTTAAACAATCGATAAAATAGTTATTTATTTATTTTACTAGAAAAGTAAATTTAATGTTATTTAATCTATGATATTACATAGTAGTAGTATATAATAGTGAAAAAAAAAACATTAATTTAAAAACTTAAATAATCATTTTTACTAAATTTAAAATGGCATGCCATATTATACATAGTAGAATCCTTCTAATAGGGACAAATGAGCTGTCCTGAACATTATTCGTTACTTGTACATCGGTTTATTGGGATTGGGGCAGACTTTGACAGGTTTCGACTTTATTTGGTTCTAAAGGTTTTATTCTTACTATGGTCAAACTTTCTATGTAGGTAAATATTGGGGTATCATCGACTTTTTTCTGCTCAGTGTGTGTAGTAGTATTTATATAATTCTCCGGTTTTATATTATTGGAATTCCCAGCACTTTTTATCGGCAATACGATTTTTACATTATTGTCTAAATTTTCATCATCTGAGTTACCCAAATCAATTTCAAGAATTCTTTTTTTTGAAGGACCACAAGATGTAGTCTGAACATCTTCAAGGCTATCACCGTACGATATACATGGTTTCCATTTACCGTTCGCATATAGTTCTATCTCCTCACAATGTTTCGGAACATTCAAACTATTGATAATAAACAAAATAAACGAGTCTATTTTCAAATCAGCTAATAGACAGGACTTCTTACAAATAGGACATATCCATGTATCTTTTATTCTGTTCAAAGAAATGTAAGCTTCAAGGTCAAAGCACTGTAAATGATTACATTTGACAGATTTGGCAGGCAATTCCATTTTTGATTTATTTATTGGACATAAAAGAGTTAATTTATAGGCTGCCAAATCTAAACCAGTATTAGAATTTTTCATAAATTCCGTAATTTTTTGTTTTGTACTTAATGCCGAAAAATATCGATCGTTATTTGTTTTAATTTCTTCCACCATTTCTTCGACATTAATTACTTCAACCAAATAAGCTATCAAAAAATATACTTTTGAACACTGAGGCCAAAGTATTGTAACAATATTAGCATTAATAGTATTCAAGTGCAAATAATCCATAACACTAATGTGTATAGGGCTATGTCTGTCACGCATAAGAATTTTCTTAGAATTGATCCAAATTTCTAATGGTTCTGGTAATATTTCTGAAAATTCATTTATCCCAGACAATTTTTCTCCAATACGGAACTGCAATTGGAAAGACTGCTTTTTATCATATGAAGCGATGTTTGATAAGTTAATTCGTCCAAAATCGGATAATGACAAAAAAAATTTGACGCTAACATGATTGCGTACTGAAAAAAAAAATTGTATTAATAACTTCAAAAAATGTATGAGTATTAAGTGAATTATTATTAACTATTTTTATAATTAGGCTTACCGTTTTTTGGTCCAGCAAGTTCCATAATTTTTCCGAAATCAATAGCCATTGGTGGAATAACTTCTCTTATAACACGTTGAAATGGGAGATGTTTAAAGCGTATCCTGCTTTTATCTTCGGGAAATGAACCATTCATATATAATTCAAAGTTTCCGCTCAATACGCAATCCTCCTTTGAAGCGTGGCATTTACATCCTCTCTCTTCTGGTTGACTCTCTTCTGGTTGGCTCTGTTGTGGTTGGCTCTGTTGTGGTTGGCTTTGTTGTGGTTGGCTCTGTTGTGGTTGGCTTTGTTGTGGTTGGCTCTGTTGTGCTTGACTCTGTTGTGGTTGGCTCTGTTGTGGTTGGCTTTGTTGTGGTTGGCTCTGTTGTGCTTGACTCTGTTGTGGTTGGCTCTGTTGTGGTTGGCTCTGTTGTGGTCGGCTCTGTTGTGGTTGGCTCTGTTGTGGTTGGCTCTGTTGTGGTCGACTCTGTTGTGGTTGGCTCTGTTGTGGTCGGCTCTGTTGTGGTTGGCTCTGTTGTGGTCGGCTCTGTTGTGGTTGGCTCTGTTGTGGTTGGCTCTGTTGTGGTTGGCTCTGTTGTGGTCGACTCTGTTGTGGTTGGCTCTGTTGTGGTCGGCTCTGTTGTGGTTGGCTCTGTTGTGGTCGGCTCTGTTGTGGTTGGCTCTGTTGTGGTCGGCTCTGTTGTGGTTGGCTCTGTTGTGGTTGGCTCTGTTGTGGTCGACTCTGTTGTGGTCGGCTCTGTTGTGGTTGGCTCTGTTGTGGTCGGCTCTGTTGTGGTTGGCTCTGTTGTGGTCGACTCTGTTGTGGTCGGCTCTGTTGTGGTTGGCTCTGTTGTGGTCGACTCTGTTGTGGTTGGCTCTGTAGTGGTTGGCTCTGTTGTGGTTGACTCTTTTGTGGTTGGCTCTGTAGTGGTTGGCTCTGTTGTGGTCGGCTCTGTTGTGGTCGACTCTGTTGTGGTTGACTCTTTTGTGGTTGACTCATTTTTGGATATTTTTCTAGTCTGAAAATCATGTCATGTTTTAATATATTATTTCAAAATTCCATTTTTTTCTTTAATCACTAATCACAAAAGATAATCAAATGAAACGTTGGCAAACAAAGTTTTCATATAAGACTCAACGACTACCTTGTTGAAAAATAATTTTTATAAATACAATCCTATGGTACAATAGGTATGTGATAAAAGCTTCAATTTAAATCAATACTACGGTCTACGATCCAATCGCCGATCATTTATACTCGAAAATTTAAAATATATGTGGTCGTAACACTCGTAGCATATACATACGTATTTTCACTATTGAATGTGATTTATAAATTTTATTAGGTAAAATTTGCAGGTAGTAAATTCAACAGGTAACTTGCGTCCCGTTTTGGGGATGCAACTCAACTATATTATTCTTCACACCTGCCATAATTATAGTAACTAAGTTAGATACGATACGATTGCGCACGCTATATTATATTTACTTTTAAGCAACGTTGCCAAATATATGGTAAATCCGTTTACCATTTCTAAAGGAATAATCAAACCAAAATCGAAGGAAGAATTACAGAAAATTGAATACAAATATTATGTAAATAGGTATCGGAGCTTTAAAATGTAAATTTTCCACTTTTTTTAATTATTAACTTTTTTATTTAGTATTATTTACGTAAATTAACGATAATTTTTTTCTTTTATAACAGTTTAATAACATTTTTTTAATATTATATTATTTTTGGTTTCTGAATGAATGTATTTGTATCTGATTTAAATATTAAAAATAATAATGGTAAAACTTGATTTTTGTTAAATAAAAATTTGATAACGTCACACCCAATTTTACGCGCAATCGTAATCCTTTGAATTGTTAAAATCATGTTTTTTGTTATTCTGTCACTGCACACAATCGTATACCTAAAAAGGTACAACGCGCGAAATCATACTCCGCTGACGAAGTTGTGTCCATAAATATTATATCCATGTTATGTCTGCGACTAACGATAAAATGTTATTAGCATTTACAAATGTGGGGACATTGGCGACATTGCGCGAAAGTATTTCGTAAGTTTTAAGTAACGCTTTGTCCACACACACAGACACACATATACACTTTTGTAGATTTTTACGTTTTTTTAATTAATTAGTTTTTCTACTACATAAAATATTGTTAAAAAGTTATTTTCTAAAATATATTAAATAAAAAGTTAAAAGTACGCAGGTGTTTTGTGATATTAACCTTTTCTACACATAACCCGTACACGCACTTAATAAAAAAGATACAAGAATACGCACAATGGTCATGTTGTCCGAAAATTTCACTGACCGCTTAGATAACCAACAACTGATCTCACTTGTCCATTGATCACCATAACTATTTTAATTTGGTGTAAGTACTAGACGAGTATAGGCAAACAAATATTTGTATGATAACTAGATACATTGAATAGTTCAATATAAATCTGACTGTAATATTTAATACATTTAACTAAAACGAATAGTTAGACGAGAAGTTAGCTATTGAATTTGGGTTGAAATAATAATTGTTCGTTTTTATTTATAATTTTCTCGGTTCTCCCTAGACAC
Organism: Rhopalosiphum maidis; assembly: GCF_003676215.2. NCBI lineage: Eukaryota > Metazoa > Arthropoda > Insecta > Hemiptera > Aphididae > Rhopalosiphum > Rhopalosiphum maidis. The sequence goes on from NC_040879.1 coordinate 49,964,228, forward strand.
GCGAAAGACCGTTATCGTATTCCCCGGCTCTCCGCTACTAGTATTTATATGATATGCTCGATGCCGCTACCCGCAGTACGCACGTCGAAACTTCCTATCAAAATTTGTTTTCCGTTGCCTACCATAAACGGCATAAACACTGAATTAAATTTCGTTATTATTTAATACTTATTTGTATTTTTGGTTTGTAACTGCGCTTTACCGCTGTGAATTGCGTTTATTAAAATATTTAGGTAATTATTATTAATTATCATCAATGATTAATATTATTTTTATAAATTAACCAGCCAGCTGCCAACTACTAATTGTCCAAGTGAACTCGTGGTCGTGTGTTTTATTTACTTATTAAGTCAAAGCTTCTGACATAAGTAAGTAAAATATATACATATTATATACCTATTATTTTTAAATGATTTCTCAGCTTTTTTCTATTAGCCGTGATAAGCCTAGTTCACATGGTGACACTATAGGAAGTTGCATGACTCGTTTTTAAAATACGACACTATAGTAAGTTAGTTATATTAATAATAGGCCCTGGTACAAAAAAATATTATGGTGCACCTGTACTTGTATGATATTATATTCATAGATAAAAACTTTATTTATACTGTTGTAAATTTATAACAGAAATTATTTTTTTTTAACTGCGATTTGAATATTATGTAAAATTACAATTAAACTATTTAAGTCTGAAAATAATCAACGTTACTAAGTGTAAGATCGTTGTAGTGTGTACTATAATATGTACAGGAAATGAGAATTTTTATTATTTTTAATTTAGGTATAACTTTTATTGTTTACTGCCTAATATTAAATCTGAAACAGTGATTGCAACGTTCAAAGGTAAATTAAGTTGTAAAGTGATCTTTAAAAATTGTATAATATAATAATATAAACACTAATAATTGGATAGGCATGCACACAGGTATGTAGCCATTTAGGGTCTTGTATTTGTATGAATAGCAGTTAGAGTAGCATAACATTTTCATAAAAATATGTTTTTATTTTTTAATAATAAATATTTTCAAGATGGTGGCACAAGCATTTTTTTAGGGGCGGTGGGACATTTATATTTTTGGGGAGCTTATTTTATCAGCCGAATACCTTGCAACTTATGCCTATGGTAATATTTACACTATGAACTCAATAGATACAATAGAAGTGGCACGTTTTTATTTTTAAATTACCAATTACAAATTTAAATGTTAAATGGGTACACATGCAAACAAACTGCACACTTTGATTTCTAGAATACACACTTTGTGCCAGGGAATGGCCCTGGATTTATTTAACAAGTAATGCTTACTTCTATTTAATTAATGGAACCCCCCCAGAGTAGAACTAAAATAATTTAAATTATTACTTATATTTAATTTAAACATTTTAATATCTTTATAATCAAAAAAATTTAAACAAATTTTATAGATGAAGAAATTGGTGAAAGTTCATTTTTTAAATTAACTGAAAATGTGATAAAATTGTTAGTTCTAAAATAAGAACACAAGCAACATTTTTATCAAATTTAAATGAACTTAAAAATCATGGTGATACTTATATTAATAACATTACTGATGAATTCAACAAAGTAAAATTAATACAATTATTAAATTTGTATGACATTGTTAAATTTGTTGAGATAAATCTAATTATGTACAATTATTTGCTTATAAATAAGGGTGTCCAAAATCAAACTTATATTCAACAAGAATTAATTGATATTGCTAATATTGATGAAATACAAGTTCTTGATTTAAATACTATTAATATTGAAAACCAAGTAAGATAATAATAATGATATAACAACTGGTGTAGCACAAATTAACAATCACTTTACTAGTAGTAACCAATTATATAATATATTCCATTATTAATTATTAGACATATTAGACTAAATCACAACACATAAAACAAATATTGTAATGTTCTCTAGAGGGAAAAAATTTGTACAATTACTATCAGAAAAATAGATCTTTGACTTTTCATATGAGAACTAAATTGGTTCGATTGTTTATTGATTCTGAAATTCATAAAAGTTCTGATGAAAAGTTATCAATTAATACTATACAAAAGCTAGCTTTAGGTATTATTGAACTTTTTCCTAATGAATCTATCTATACATATTTTATACCATACAAAACATAACAACAACATATTCATCCTAATCGTGGAAAATTGTGGGACCGCTATTGTAACATAGGAAAAGACATAACAAAATTACAAAATTCTAATGATAAAAATAGTAATAACGGGAATCTAAACATCTTGGATAATTTGATTGTCAACAATGAAGGTTTAACATTTATGAATTAATTAAATTAAAAATAAAATACTCTTATAAATAGCTAAAACTAGTATCAATAACAATGTTATGTTATATAGACTTAGATGACAATCTCTTATGGCTAAGAATAATCGGGAACCTGTACACAGTTATAGAAAAATGGACATAACTAGTAGTTACAGATGTAACAAATTAATATCAAGCGAAAAAGAACTTTTTTATTTTCATGAGTATCCTGCAATTAGTGATCCATATGGATACCAGTTGGTTAGTATAAAATATATTTGGGTACTAATATATTAATAATTATTACTTCTTAAATATTTTTAGTTGAAAGGTTTAATTTTCTTACAATATTAGTAAAAAATCTGTACCTAACTTAAGAACTTAAAGTTAACAATCTTGGTTTTATAGATATAAATAGATTTTATAAGAATGTATTCAGGAAAAGAAGTATCTTTGTTTAATATATTTCCCAATTTTGTCAAAACTATATCAAAGTATATTTATAACTTCAAACCTCAATTGGAAAAAGATACAAAATGTGCACTTTTGTTAATACACCTATTGAACAAGGCAACTATTTGACATAACATTTTTTTATTAATTATATTTTCTTTGGTTCTTTGATTTATAAGTTATAATTTTAACATTAATTCATATTGCAGATACTTAGTACCTGCTTTAAGTCTTTTGCCAAGGATATTTCCATCTTTAACAATTATCAAATCATTCTGTAAGAATTTTGTAAAAAAAAAAAAAAACTGAAAATTGGAAACCTTCATACATAGAAGTCTTAGAAGGTTTCATTTGCTTTATAAAGGTAAGGAAACATGATGAATAATAATATAACAAAATACTTATTATAATTTTCAATATATTTTTTTTTTTTAGAATGCCACTCAGTTAAAAGAAATCTATGATAAAAAAAAAACTAAAGCTAATAAGTATGGATTAACTATTCAACCATATATAACTTTGCTTTGTCCTAATCCAAATAATGACCTAGTGATAACAGCATCGTATGTTGTTATTAACAAATTTATGTATAAAGTTGAAACACTTCTAAAAGCTGTAGATATATGTTTTAAGAATTTCTTTGCTCTCAATTTAACTTATCCTAAAGAACGTGACCATGTTTGGGAATTTGTTCAGAAGTTCTTTTATGGCATAAACATGAACCATGACAAGCAATATCAATCTGTTGATAATATAATAAATGATTTCAAGTACATACAAAATGTATTATAATAAGTTAAGATTTGTTTATATTTTACCTAAGCATTTACAAAGTTTTTAAAATTTCATTAAATATTTAGTTTTTTTAATACAATAATATCTATTAAAAATATTCATTTTACATTGGTAGTATTACCTACTTATTTTTTTTTTTTTATCATAATTTAAAATGTCTCAGTGTTTTAAATGTAGTACTGAAGTTGATAGCTATGAGCTATTATTTTTACACTTCAAGATTTATCATTCTTGTAATATAACTCATTATAAATGTAATGAAAATAACTGTTTTAGATAATTTGAAACATTTAACTCTTTTATTAAAAAGCATGTTAACAAAGTTCATCAACCAGGCATTCCTTCTCACAGTATAAATTTTCAAACACATAAACCACTTATTAATTCAATTGTTCAGCCTATTCCATTAAATAATATGTTATTTAAATCCAATAATTTAGGTTCTTCGCATGAATCTACTATGCTGAAAATATCAACTTTTGAATCTCTTATTTATAAAAATGCTATCAATTTATTATCTAAATGGTATAACCAGTCAGGTGTTCCAAGAAATAAAATCCAATTTATAATTGATGACTTCATATCCTTTCTTAATGACTATACCTTACATAAAAAACGAAGTTAAAATTTTAACTCGGGCCCAATAATCTACCACAAATAGAAGTTTTAAATTGAATACAATGTTGAATATATTAAGTAATCCTTTTAAAACATTGAATACTTAGTGTTTACGATTTAAAGCTTTTGATGAATTAGGCATCTTGATTAAATCTCGAGCAGTTACTTTAGGTCAACGTCTTAATGATAAGCTTGAAAATGGACATGTTATAATAGAATCAATTCCTATTAAAGCATATAGTGTACCATTAAAAATATTGCTTAAACAACTTTTTGAATTTCCTTATGTTCTTAACGTGATGTTAGATCATAATCAGGAACTATTAAAAGATAATAGTGGTATAATTAATAGTTTCATTCAAAGTAATACATGGAAACAAAATCCCAATAAAATATTATTTCTATTAATTTTATATTTTGATGAATTTGAAACAAATAACCTACTTGGGTCTCATGCTCCAAAAGCTGGGAGCTGTTTATTTAGCTTTACCTTCTTTTCCACATGAATATTTCTCTAAATTAAAAAATAAATTATTAGTATTTTTATTCAATTCTTTGAATAAAAAAAAAGTTGGAAATAAAGATACATTTAAACATTTAATTTCAGAAATAAATGATTTAGAATCTACTGGTATTGAAGTAACTGTCGATAATAAATAATTCAAAATCTATTTTAGCTTGTCCTTGATTGTAGGTGACAATCTTGGACTTCATAGTATTTTAGGATTTTCCGAAAGTTTTATTTTCAATTACCCATGCAGATTCTGCTGTAGTTCTAAAGAAGAATGTCATAAAATGTTGTTTCAGATTAATGACAAGTTACGTACAATTGATAACTATACTACTGATGTTGATTTAGAAAATGTTTTATTAACATGTATAAAAGAATAATGTGTTTGGAATAGTATTGAATCATTCCATGTTGTAAATAATTTTTCCGTAGACTTAATGCATGATTTACTCAAAGGTGTATGCAATTATGATATGTCAGGAATATTGAGAAGTTTTATTTTAGATTTCAAATAATTTAGTGTTGAAACTTTGAATAGTAGAATTCAGTTATTTGATTATGGACCCATTGAAATAAGGAACAGACCTTCTCTAATATCTGAACAAGCACTCAAAAGTACCAAATCTAGGATGTGTAAAATGTCAGTTGCAGAAATGTGGTGCTTTATTCGTTATTTTGGTTTAATTGTAGGCGATTTGATTCCAATAGGTTCAGAATATTTTCATTTATATATTCTATTAAAATAAATAGTAGATTTATCAACATCTAAATGTGTAGGGATAGGGTGCCCTTCACTGTTAAGAGAACTAATAACTGAACATAATTCCTTGTACATTAGACTGATACATACTCAATTGAAACCTAAATTTCACTATCTAACACCCATACATTATGAAAAAAGTAGGCCCTTTAATAAATATATGGTCAATGAGATTTGAAGTGAAACACTGATAATTTAAAAAGCAGCTCAAGCCAGTAGAAAAAATATTTGTTACACATTGACTCTAAAAAACCAATTAAAAGTTGCTCATTAGTTTTCTCAAAATTTCAATTGTTATTCTTCAAAATGATTCAGTGTGGGAAAAGTGGTATAGTATCCTGAAGAATTAAAACAAAATTTAGTAATAAGTTTAAACAATACATGTATCAATAGTTCACAGTTTGTTTCATGGATTGAAATAAAAGGTACGTTACACTACCAAAAATATGTATCTTGTAATTGATTTATCAAATATACCTGTGTTTGGATTTTTAAAGTATATTTGTACCTTACCTAATCTTATTCCTATAGCCATATATGAAATGTTCGATACTATTTATTTTGATGAACATGACCAATCATGTTGTAAAAAAATCATCAACTATTACTTCTATTAGATTCAAAGAGTTACATGAGAGCTCATGGTACATATCAATGAAATAATAATAGTTATTTAAATATATTATGAACTTAATATGACATATTTTAAAAATTTTAAATAATATATATATATATATATATATATGTATAATACATATTATTTATGTATTTTAATAAATGGACTCATTCCTTTACCTGTTTTTACTTACTAAAGCTTAAATGATTTGAATTGCTTGTATTGTTTTTAATCCAACACAATAATACTAATACCAGAGGGGAAGGGGCTAAAATTTTTTTAATACATGAACTAAAAATACATAATTATATTATTATTTTAATGAAAACATAATTAAATAAAAAACAAATCGAGGGAGGGGCACAATCACCCCACTGAATACATAGTTGTTTTCTTTATAAAATATAGTTGTTATAACTATAAGAACTTGTTTATGTTTACTAAACAAACTAAAATATAACTGTTAATTTTAGTTAAAATAATTATTATATTTCAATTCTTACTACTATTTATGACAGTAAAAAGTACTATACATTCAGTTATATTAGCTGTACATAATAATTACCAATGGAACTATTTATATAGTAGTTACAATTATACAATAACTAACTAAATGGTAAAAGTATTTATCACTAAATGAGTTGCTGTCACCATAGCGACTCTAAATCTTAGGTTAGTAGAAATATTTAAATAGTAGTAGCAACTATTTTTTTTCTGTGTATGATTTCTGAACAAATAATAGATAATTACCTACGATACGATTGAATCTGAACACCTTAAACCACAAAAATTAAGCAAGGTACTTTTAAACGAAAAGTTATAACAGACATCAATAAACTATCAAAATTTATTTGTACTGAGCTAAATGGCGGATGTAGTACTTCTATGGCGTCAGATATTAACTTAGTACGTAAAAATATACACAATGATTGGAGAGTTGTAATTAATTAAATGTGATGCGATAATGTAATGTATAATAAAAAGTATAATCAAATATACCTAATGGAATTACATACAATTAATCTATTCTGTTATCAAATAGTTTGTAATAATTAATTATTACGCAAATCGCACACTGATAATAATCTCGGACTCGGACGCAAGTAGTATGCACCGGACAACACATGCGAATTTAGCGTCCTCTTAATAACTAATTCATCAATTATAATGGTTAATAAGTAGGTACATGGCGCAATAGACGATTAACCTGTACGCGCAAGTAGATACAACAAATTAAAGACATTAATAGATAGAAAATAGCAATACTAAATGCAAGTGGTCGAATTAATACAAATACAATACTTTGTGGTCAGAATAGAAGCATGCTTAAGTGATTAATCGGTATAAATCTAAACCCTATGTCACGATAACACACTTACACTTCATAATATAATTCTAGAACAAAAAGAGCCGATATCCATTGTTTTATTAACTCGAATAAAGGGACTAGGGAGTATTATGAGTAATAAAACCCGCTAATCGTCAAACGGCATTCGCTAATCGGAACGTCCGCCATTTTGACAGTGACGCACCCAAACAAGATGAGCGCGGCTACATAGCAAACGACATGCTACCGGACTGCGTTATTGTTTAACAACTCGATATAATCGTTATTATTTTGATCTGTACAATTATTTTACAAATAGTATACAGTAATGAATACCTTTAAAACAAATACTGCAAGAACGGCTTAGTGATGTATGATAGTGTACGGTATTGATTAAACTTCGTCGGTGAAACAGTAACGACAAGACAGACGACTGGATGGGTAACGACTGGACCACAAAGATTTTACACAGCCCGACCTGTAGAAATGCAGACCAAAAAGGCGGCGGCGCGGCGTAGTAATTCGGTCTGTGCGCAGGAATACAATGGCGTGTTGGGTGGTGATGGTCCGGGCGCCGACGCGGTCTCGGTGTGCTGGATCGTGATTGGACGATGTCCGAATCGATATCAGTGTGGTGATGTGGTGGTGTCGAGGTGTCGGCGTCTGAAATTTGTGGCAGTGTTTTATCGATTGTAGCGCTGGAACAATAAACGAAAAAACAAATTACCTGCCCCCCTCCAATCAAGCCATATCGATAGTTATGTGTTACGTATTAAGTAGACGTGATACAATTATGAGTTCTATCCGACGGGTTATAATACTAAAGAATATTCCCTTATTATTGAAATAATATTAATATTTGGTACTATTTTGAATTTTATTCGTATACTTAATTTAATAGACATAAGATGCTTTAGATAAACAAAAACTTGGAATATTTCATTTTTTTTTTTTTTGTTTTTTCACAGAACTTGAACGAAACGCGAGAACAGCTGTAACGTTATAAGCTAAATATTCTTCTTTATGAAATTTATTTTGATGCTTTTGCCCTAAACTGATCCAGAGAGTCGTACGGTCGTACTCATGGAAATACGGAATATCTTTGTTCCTTTTTTATGCGCGAGATAGACAGAGATAATAAATGTTGATGTGATGCCCCTCTTCCCCAGTCATTGACCTGAATACTGCGCAGGCGCTATGACCGCTAGAAGCAGTGGAAGCTTGACAGAGGCAGTAGCCGCCGACGCCCAAGTCGATAATACGAAGTGCGTCTACGCACAAATACGTAGAACAGTGTGAAGAGCTCATGCGCAAAATGCCGTCAGAGACGTTCACAATCTACTGCCACCAGTGGTACCAAACGCTGGCCGTCCGGTAAATAGTAAACAGCTACGCTACTCGCTAGCCGCTAGGTGAGAACTGCGCATCCACACTGACTGTTGAGCACTGTTGTCAATGAAACGTCCCAAACTGTATGCGCTAATCTGTTATCATTTGGTCGTGAAGTATTATCGACACACTACACAGGTATACTGTAATTTATTATCATTAACTGCGAATTTGATTAATTTGTTTCTTAAATATTTATATTTTTACTATAATCTTCGTTCGGGTATGTCTGTTTGTATTGTAGTATAACTTATATTGTAATATATTTTGTCTTAAAATTGTTTTTTTTTGTATTTTTATAGAAAATGTGTTAGTTGACTTACTTAAAAATACCAAAGCGTTTTAGGACTGTCTAAGTAAAAAGAAAAAAATATATTGATTTATAATACGTATAAATCATAAAATCATATACAAATTAATATATCATATATTTGCAATTTGGTTTATTAAGATGTATTATTTAATTAAGTATATATATTTTATTATAAAAGCTTTATGGCTATTAATTTTTTCTAGGTTTTCTATTTGTTTATTAAGTTTCAAGTTTGAATAAAATTACAACAAAGATTAGTCATGTAATCTATCACATTTTTATTTTTATTTGATGGATATAAAATGTAAATAAATCAATATAATGTGTCGTAAGGAGAAATGTATGGATATACCTCTATGTGGTACACCCTAGGAAAGAGCAGTAATCAATCATTACTGGTTAAGCTCTTATCCGTAACCAATATCATTTAAAGAACACATTATCTATTACACATATGCTACTGTGTTAAGGTAAGTTTATTTAATATTTTGTCGCCTTCTATAAAATTACATGTCAAAACCGCCACTATTAGAAGAATAAAATGTATGTTTTGTTACAAAGTAATGAATGTCTAGAAATCTTCTTGACATTAATATAACTGGAAATTGGAACATAAAAAACATTTTAAGAATCCAAAGTAGATTAGTTCTCACTAAGTTTGATTATATTTATTAAAAATAAGTTTTTAAGGGTATTATTTATAGCTAGTAATAAGTTAATATTTGTTTGCACTATAATATATTTATTAAAAATTATCCCTTGTTGATATTATACATCTTAATATTTTGTAATTGCAACCCACTGTACATTCAAATTTGTCAATACTATATAGATTAATTCCAATTAATAATTTTCAATTTTTTAATGATAAATTTTATTTTCTCTGTATTTTATTATAATTAAAGAACTGTGAAATAGAACCTATTGACAAATTAATACTTGCACTATAATTCTATGCAACTGGAAGTTGTCCTATTATCATCAGTGTTTTTAAATTCTCCGCTTGTATATTTTTTGTTTGAACTATTAGCATAGATTATTATTATTATTTATCAATGATGTTCTATAAAAAAATTTACTCTTTATTTTACTAGTACATAAATATTTTTATTGAACGCCCAAACAGTTGTTTCACTTGATTTAAAAATAATGAATATTGTATCTCGCTGACTAGTATATTGCGACGGTCAAATAATTTTTTGAAATTAAGATGTTCATCTTTAACTTGTTAATATTAAGTAGATTTAGCTAGTGAGTATACAAATATCAGTCTTATTACAATTAGGTACTTTTATAAATCTTGGAGGAAATATTGAAAAGCTATACAACAAATCTATTATACACAAATTTGAATTATTTTAGATTAAACTTTTATTAGTTAATATGCAGAATAATGTAAAATTATAATTATTTAGCTTACTATTTCCCTTTTCCCTAAAAATTAGTTTAAATACTATAATTAGTGAGTTAAAACATTTATACTAAATTTCATAGTGTAAAAATTACTCCATAAATTTAAAATGATTATTACTTTAAAAATGTAGTGAAAAGTTAAAAAGTTAAATTATAGTTTTTAAGAATTTACTTGAGTTATTAATTATTATTTATAATAAAATATTTTAAGAAATTAGTTATAAGAATATATTTTTTTTTTTTAATTAAAAAAATGTTTTTCTAGGTTATCTTAAACTATAAAATGTAAACGCTAGATCTTCTGCTATATATTTTAATTTATTTTCATATCATACAAGTTGCTGTGGCATTTATTATGTACCTAACAATTTCTATATTGATATCAACACTAATTTGCTTTTTTAACCATGTTATTATTTTTATTTTATTTTTTTCTTATTGTTGTAATACCTATTAAATTTCAGTATGTGGCAGAATATGAATATTTCATTTAAAATAACATAAATTCTCACCTTGTGTTTGATGACTATTACCATTGATTACCATTATTAATTAAATACTATTTATTAATATATAATAATACTAGTAATCAATGCTACTACTAAACACATTTTTTAGCTATGAATTTTTAAATGTTCTTTAAAGTATTTTGATCATTATCTCATAAAAAGTAATTTAAGTTATATTAGTGCTATAACTATGTAATTAAAGCTGTTTTAAATTGTTATTGTATAATACTTAGACTTGCTTTGTTTTTGATTTTTAACAATAAATTATTATACATTAAAATTAATTATCTATCTCTCTCTTATAAAATGGATTTAGATTGTGGAAATTCTCAGTTTGCTATAAGACTTATAGTAATCAAAGAATATCTACCAATTACATATTTTTCACAAGAAAAAATAAATTATAATTTAAATAAGGAATCATAATTAATAGATGAGTATCAAAAGCAAAGTAGGTCTAAGTCTAAATATTATAAAAAACATAATAAATTTTTAGAGCTTTAATGGCATAATGCACAGCATTATTAACACTTAAATTACTGTTTATCAGATAATAGTCAAAACAATTTAATCTGGTATCCTTCAAATTCAACAAAAATACTAAGAACAATACCTAAAAATACAAAGTTAACATTAAATATTAGCAATCAAAAACAAGGAGAGTTTTTATTATTTTAAACAAAATATTAATTTTCTGCTGCAAGTACACATTAAATAGGTTTTACAATGTCTTTTTAAATATTATACCTACTGTCTACAACAATTAAGCTATTATCCTATTTACCATTAGCAAGTTGATTATGAACATTTGAATTTCAGAAAATTGTTGAATTGTGGCAGGATCTTGACAGCAAACTACAATATCTATTATTTTTAAATTAGGTGAACAACTGTTTGGACTTTCAATGAAAATATCCTTTTCGATTTTGAAAATACTCAGCATTTTTACCTCTTAAAATATTATTATAATTATTTTATATATTACATAAAAATATGTATCTGCTAGAAAAAAAAAGTAAATTTGTTTATGAAAAATTATGGGCAATATTTTTCATAAGTTTATTTTTATATATGGGTCATTAATTAATCATACAATTTATTTTCAATTAATTAGTAGGTTATAAGTATATAATATTAATATTTGATAAGTAAAAATATATACAATTGTTAATAATTGATGTGGTGTTAGTACTAATATTTTATTGGTGACACATGACTTCCACCTATGTAAAGCATTACAATTTAAATTATTTTTATATGAACTAAAATAATAATAATAATAATAATAATAATAAATAACCTGGGTTTTGAATTCTAGTATGTGTGTAATCTACTTATAGCACTCTTGGAAATCTAGCAATTCTGTAGAAACATATTTGTATCTTTATGTACGACAATGTATACACTTCTTTATCAGTAGTTAGCATACAAATAAATTGATGACATAGTTGTGCAATAACTGTGTTAAAAGTTCAAACAATTATACAAGCAGATGATTTACTAACAGCGATAAAATCAACTGCAGTAATAAGAAAACTTCCTGTTGCATAGAACATAGAACCGTAGTATTAGTAATAATTTGTCTATAGATGCTATTGCACAATTCCTTAATAATCATAAAGAAGTATAAAGGAATTAAAATAATGAAGATTATTAAATGAAATCAATCAATATAGTATTGACCGATTCCAACATGTAGTAGGTTGCCATTTAAAAATAGTAAGTTGTATGATATCAATAAGGGATAAATTATAAATAAATATAGAATAGTATAACGAATTTGATACTTGCAAACTTATATTTTAATTTCATAAATAAAACCTTACTATTTTTGTACAAAATATAAGTATGTACAATTATTTTTATATTTATGTTTCTTTTAAAAGTTTTTGACCTGAAGCTTAGAAACATTTCCATCTACATATCATAATATTTATTAAATGAGCTATATTATTTCTTACATAGAATTTTAATAAAATGGCTTCAGATTCATTGTTTAATGCATTAAAACAAATTTCAACATATTGAGTAATACTCAAACCATTACAAAATGTTCTTATTACTACTCACATTAGTGCTCTACTCATATCAATAACTATCTGAAATAATTTTACAAAGTTATTATTTATTATATTGTTTATCAAAAATCAATTTTGAATTAGGTTTAAACTTTTTGCCAACTTTTTTATTATAACACATTAATATGAGTAATAAGGAAATTAAATAATATAGAATAGTTATCTAGATATATTTATAAAAGTTTATAAATATAATATAATTTATTTTTTTTATTTTCTTGAAAATGGTACTAGTAAAATAATAAGTAATATAATAAATATACAACTAAAATTTATAATTTGATTTAATCTAAACTCAAAAATACTCAAAATTGTTGTCTATTAGAAAATATATTTAAAGTCATGGTAAAACTTATATTTTCTTAGTTAAATTTAAAAAATGTAATACATTTTTATCAAAATAATAATTGTTCAGATTAAATAATTAATTAAATTTTAATTTCAGATTAATATTATAATATAATATTATTTATATTAATTAAAGTTAATACATTACATAACAAAAAAAAATAAACGTACCTCTTTTGTAACTGGAACTCTGGTCATTAGCCATTTTTGTTATCAAAATTGAATAGTAGCCTTGTTTTGTTTTTTGCTTAACATTTGCGCAATCAATACTTGTACTCCATCACTATATAAAACTTATTTCATATAGAAATATATGTTAAGAATTTGCTGTTGATCGTTTTATTTTCTTAACTAAGTTACCTGTTGCATTAATTACCAATTCGCAAAGACCTTTTTTATATGCTGATTTATAGACAGCTGACCAAAATAGTGATCAATAATGCACAAAAAATTCATTAAGACTAATTGTGTGTATGAAACCTTTTTGCGGTGACTGCTTAAGGACATCTAGCGATTGAATAGGATCTGTTTTCTTAATTCCAAGTTGTTTTGCCTTATACTCATTTTTTGCTTGCCTTAATACGGTGACATGTGGTGGTATTTTATCACCAAAGTCACAGATTTCATTTACTTTTTATGTCACCAATTCGAAAGCAGATCATGCAAAAGATTTTGACTTATTTCCAATCTTTCAACTCCTTTGTAATATCTTTTGGTTGTATGGTTCGTTTTAGATATTTTGGGTTTATCAGCTACAATATGAATCTCCCAAACTTGATTATCCTCAGTAGGTTTATTATCAGACCATTCATTAATTTTTGCCTGACAATCTTTGCATATCCCCATAAATATAAAGTAATGTAGACTATTGTTATTATTTATAGTAAAGTTTTTGAAGACATAATTGCATGGAAATTTTTTTATCCCAAATTTTAGAATAAAAAAAACTTGTCCAATGATGAGGCTTTAAACTTGCATATGATTTTGTGTAAATACCACGTTCATAACTCCGTTTTTCTGGTTGCAATTGTCTAAAGTTATCAAAAGTTAAATATATTTTAAAATTAAAATTGTTGGAATCTTCTTCAAAATCATCCATATCATGTCACTTGGTGATTCCATATCACTGACATTTTTATTTATATTAGTATATTCATTTTGGGATAGTCTAGCTTTTCCCATTAATTTATTTAATATATTACCCCTATTTTTAAGAAAATTAAGGTAAATTGTTGGTGCTGCTATTTTGCCTTTTAATTAAGTCTCTAAGTTAGTTCATATATCATCATAAGATCTTTTCAATTTACCAGTTTTATTTTCAAACAAAGAGTATTCATTACCTTCTAACACAAATAATATCTGATCATAAGAAACAGCAGATGGACGACCATGACGAATATTTTTAACGAATTTCTGAAAATGTGTATAAACATAATATAAAAAATGTAAGCAAGTAGATATTACTTTGCTGTAAATTAGGTGTCAAGTGTGACACTGTTATGGGTCTGTTAAATTTGAATTCATTGATATAATTAATTTGTATACGAAAAACGATTTTAAGCTGAGAAAATCTGTTAGCCTATATCACTAAGTATATTGAATGATATGATTTTTTTTAATATAGCTCTTAAAATCTTTTATTTTACGTGGTATACTTAATTTTTCCGAAAATATTGCATTTATTTTATTATTATTTATTAGTATTTAATTATTACAGTAATGTATGTTTATTGTATATAGTATATATTATATAAAAATAATTCTAAATTTATGATCATATTGTTGTAAATTCTTACTATAAAATAATTTAAAATTGATATAAATAGTATAAAATATTAAAATACATCAAACATTGCATTGGATATAGTGAAGTTCATAATATTAATATAATACACAAAGACGTTTTAAATTCCCACAAATTATAACAAAATAATATTGTTATTTATCGTTCAAATAAATAATGCACCAAAAGGTTATAAGTCAAGTATCTAGGGCTCCGAACTTAATGTACTTAAAAAGTACTAAATATGCTGTACTCACTTAGAATACTTATGCTTAGAATAGTACAAATATGCCTTAAAAATATAAGCTTTTTCTTTTTTACTCACATTTTTCATAAATATAAAAATTGTATTTAATAATTTATAATATTGTGTATGAATAAAAACGGAAAATTATATGTCAACTAAAAATTTGAAAACGATACAATAATATCTAGTGAAAACAAATATACATGGTTCTGTATTTTTTTATATTGTCAAATGTTCAAATTGCATTATAAACATATAATTAATCATAAAATATGTTCTAAAAAATTAAAAATATGCTCTTTAAACTACGAAATTAATATATATGCAAACATTTTAATATATTTTTTGTAGTGTTGTGAAAATAATTCCATTTCGGCGAACAAAATACAAGATAAAGTGAAAATTAAATATCTAAGGTTAAATTAGTTTAATAACATTTTAAACAAAATAAATGCATGGATTTATTTAAATAAAAAAATGCCTGTCTAAAAAGGTAGGCAAATGGGTATCACTCTGCTGTATAGTAGAGATGGAGAGTAGGTCACTATAATAGATGTGTTAAATCGTCGGCAGGGGAGTTCCAAAAAGCTATGGAAACTTCCACAGCAGGTCTTGGGGGCATTGGTATATTCCAAGAAGACATTATTGTTGTAGGTTCCACTATCACAGAACACAATTCTCGTTTAGACAAATTACTATATGTATTGTCAAATGTAGGTTTAAGAGTAAAGTTGAATAAATACAAATTTATACAAAAGTCAATTGAATATTTGGGTCACAGGTTAGATGAAAATGATTTACACAACTTTTTTTATGAAAATTAAATAGGTATACTTAAAAAAATCACCTCGCTCTGTAGGTGTGTACGTACTTGGTTCACCGGGAAACTGTTTTTAATGAAGTAAAAACGAATTAAAAGTTATTTACAGTCGATGGTGACTGATGAACGACTGAACGATTGAATCAAACATTACAAAAAGTTTAAAGTATGATGGCATAATCAATGAGTATAGTTCCTACAAAGCTCGTAAAAAATGTAAACAGTAAATATTTATTGTTTTGTAATATTAGTTGATAAGTTAAACCTATTTTATATTAATTGTGATTAATTTAAAAAGAAAAAAAATAGTCTAAAATAAAAACTGCTTTCTTTTTTTCAAACTTTTGTTCAACTTGTGGAGTAAGTTCTTTCAATTCCTCAGTGGCGGTACAACGAATTTTAGGGCCCTGGGCAATATTTTTGATGAGGCCCTTGATGATTTTGGTAAATACTTACACCTGATATTTTGTTTTATGTAATACCAATTACCAGTTAATATTATTGATTTATTTTATTATTCCTAATTGACGATTTATTTAAATAGATACAATTTATTAGATATTAAAAATAATAATATATTATCAAAATTAAAACATTCTTATTCGAATAATTTTTGTTCATTATTTTATTGAATTTACCACTTATTAGCTTATAAAATGTATCTTTATATACACATATATTAGATTTACAGTTAAGTTTACTTTAAAAATAATTGGTTATTGAATACAATTTTTTTCAAAAAGTTATGAAGCTTTTATCAAAATAAATCATATAAAACAAAATACGAGTAGTTAGCTACATAAATAAAGAATACTAGTATATATTACTATTATTAGTATATATTATTCATGTGTCAATTGAATTATAATTAAATAAATATAATTAAAGGATATTTGTATTTTGTTTTTAATAAAATATATAACATTGCAACAATAATTTTATCATAATTTATTGTATCCGATATTGACTTTTCGATAGATATCATAGACAACCCACAAAGCTTTTTTGGCTGATCCTATTACAGAGATAATTTTTTATGATTTTTAGCTTAGAAAAACTTCTCTCTACGCTAGCTGAAGTGACTGGAATGGTCAGAAGTATCCGAAGCGTAATATTAATATTTGAAAATGAACCATTGGAATTTTTAACTATTGAAAGTATTTTTAGAAGAGTTTGGTTTTCATGTAGTCATGTTTTAGTGAATATTATTATACCTACATTTTATTATTTTTTCGTATTATATAATTAGTATCCGATTTCATTTATAAATTTATATAGAATTTTATAATAAAATGGAGTAAAATATTTAAAAAAAAAATGTATTATTATTAATTTAAAATAAATATATAAAATTATGAAAAACAAATAAGTAGACACGGAGCCCCGGGCATTTGCACAGAGTGCCCCCCCCCCTAGCGCCATCACTGCAATTCCTAAGTGTAAAGCCTTAAGTATAATTGTAATTTAAATGTATTGCAGTATAAGTTAAATATGAAATCAGTGAATGTAGACAAACAAACTGAGATATTTCTTTTTTTTGTTAATACCTAATCATCAATAAACCATTTAATTCTTTAGTCACTATTATATTATAGATTCAAACAGAAGAGTAATTTTATCTAACGACTAAAAATTGTTTAAGGGAAATATTTGATTAAATTGTCAATTTTCCACCAGGGATTACAAAAAGTGAATACATTAAAAACAATTGTTAGAAAGCGCCAAAATGATAACGATAACGGGTGGTCGATGGAAAGTAAGCTCTGATGCGCTCAGTAAAGGAACAAATAATTTATTTCTTGTTTGTGTGATGATATCAGCAGGCCTTCAAATTTCTTAATACGTCTCAGAGTAAATCGAAGCATTATTTAAACTTAGTACTTATTACGTACTCAGAGTACAGACATAAAAAATTTATAAATACTCAAAATCTAAAATAATGTCAAACAGAGAAAAAACTTTCTAGTTTCCCAGAAATCAGTAAATTCAAAGCTTTAGATTACTTACAATTTATAAAGTTAAAATATCTTAATTCGTACAATAAAAATCATATTAAATACTAAATGTCTAAATATCTTAGAAGTTAAGTTCATAGTATTCAGTATTCAAGATAGATTAACGTTTTTTCAGATTAATATTATTGAACTTCATTGAATCTTAATAACCCTCATTATTTGATCGGTCGTCAATCATCATAATCGTTGTATTTTAGTCTGGATTAGAATGCATGTAACGAGTGATTGTTGCCGTATAGTGTATTAGTGTTTATAATATAATTTAATATTATAATGGAAAAAGTTGATCGGATGTTCCAGAGGCACAGGACTCAAATACAAAGATGATGATGGATATATACATATTGGAAAAATAGACAATGTTGAATGCATTTTACTATTCTATGTGCATTCTGGAGAGCTGAGTAAATTTAATAATTTAAAACAATCAAGTATATTTTATTCTAAAAAATTAGCCTTCTTCTTTTTCTTTGTATTAAAATATTTGAAGATTTAAAAGTCATAAATTCGCTTTTAACATTTTTCTTATGTATTTTTAGCTTATTCGTAGTATAGATTTAAAATAACCATATTTTGCTAACCAGTTATCTAGCTGTACTACCTTGTAGATTTTATTCTAAATGGTTGTGTTATTAAATAATAGTGTATACTGTTTACCTATATGCATTATGTAATTAATAATAATAATAATTAATAATTATTAATAGGAGATCCATAGACGCAACTAGAACTCTAAAATATATGGTGCTAAAATTTTTTCGATGAAATTTTCCACAAGTTAAAACAAAACTAATGGTATTTTACTAAAACAATTATAGTTAGGTATAAAAAAAATAAAGGGTGCTAAAGACTCTTTTGTTAGTTGCGCTATTGGGTAGGTCGTAGATACCTATGATTATATTTTAAATATTTATTATTTTCTTTTTAGTTGTTGTGCGAAAGGAAAAGTATTTAATAGTGATACTTTGAAAGTATTTTTGATGACAATTGACAGGCCAAAGAAATTCAACCAGAAAACCAATTGGTATTAGATAGATTTAAAAATATTTAGTCCGGCTGGAGATGTCGTAGCAGTAGCACGAGCATTATGTTTGTCCTGTTATTACTGTGTTTTTCACTGGCAATTATTATCAGTTTTTTGTGATTTTTGCACCGAGAAGTACATACAAGTGCGCGCAGGGATCGGTGTCGGTTTCGAGTCGATCCCACTAAAATCTTCCTCTTAAGGGCAGTTTAAGTTAGTGCTGTATGGCTGTGGTTTAAGGTAAGAGTAACACATTATTATCTACCAGCTATTGTTATATCTTATCGGTCGGTACGCGGTTGACCAAAGGTCAGCCGGCAGGCAGTCGTCGACGCTAGCGCGTTATCACTACTCGGGCGGTGCACGGTCGTATTAGGCAAATAACGTAAGGAAATACACGATTTACCTGTACACTATATAATATACAAGGTGTTGCGTAACTAGAAAAGATAGTGCTGCGAAAGAATGAGTTGCTTCAACCTTGGACTTAGAGATGTCACCATGGAGACTGAATCTGCTGCCTCGGGTGTAGCGATAGTTGGGTCTCCCAACTTCAGGCGGGGGGGGGGGGGGTGACAGATTGTGTACCGACGGCGTTACCACACCAGTTACGGGTAGTAAACGGAAGGGCACGCTCTCCACATTCGGCTCCAATGCGGAGAGCAGTGAGAAACAGATTGAGACGGGCTTGGCATACATTAAATCATTGCTGAAAACAGCTTTGAAGGTAGCTAGACTAGGGGGAGAAAAGTCGGGGTCTAGTCTCTTTAAGCTGTTGGAAGATATGCACGACACATTGGCCCCGATGCTAACGAAGAAAGGCAAATTGAGATCACCATTTCATCCCCCGGCTGAGAAATTGAAAGATGACATTGAAAGTTGCCTGTTAGGTAGGATCATTGACAAGCCGGAGATGGTCGACGTTGGGACGGACACCATACTGACCCCTAACTGGTGGGAGAGCGAGCATGAGCGCCGGAAGGAGTCAGCAAGACGTCGCTCACACAAGGCAGGTGCTTGTGGGCCGCCAAAGATGACTACTCACACCGACGCTGGAGTTGAATCGGCGATGGAAACGGATAGCGAAGGGTGGAAGGAAGTTGTTGGTAGAAAAACAACCGCAGCACTTCCTAATGGTAGAACGGTGGGCCATCACATACCTCTCAGGACAGGGACCAAGCACAGGGCTAAGCCCCGGGCTGTCTTGGTCAAGTTGGCGGCTGGCTCGTCATACGCAGACACCGTTCGCGCAATTAGGCAAAATAGCAAGCTAAACTTGGCTGAGCTGGGAGCTCAGGTAACCGGCATGCGTAAAACCAGGGATGGTCATTTGCTAGTCGAGTTAGTCAAAGGTGCTGGATCCGTAGTAGCAGCACAGAAGTTGTCGTCGGCTATTGCTACCAAGTTAGGTAATTCGGTTGGAGGAGTATCACAGCTTAATCAGTATGCTGTGGTTGAGATTGTTGATCTCGATGCAGTGACAACTAAGGATGAGGTCCTATTGGCATTGCGGGCGGCAATACCAAGACCTGAGGACGACCAAGCTGCCATTTGTGAACGGCAGGCTATGCAGATCACTGGTCTTTGGCCTACTAGGTCCGGCCAGCAGATTTATACTGCTAGAATGACCAGAGCCGCTGCCTCTAGCATAAGTCGCGTACCGACTGGATGGACAATGTGCCGCGTTCGCCCTAGACGATCTGAACTTGAAAAATGCTTCCGATGCCATGGATTTGGACACCAGAGTGGTGATTGCTCCGTGCCCGACCTATCGTCCAATTGCAAACGCTGTGGAGAACTAGGACACGAACTTAAACAATGCTTGGCAGACAAAGACTTATGTGTAGCGTGTGAGAGAGCTGGCTTTGTGCGTTACGAGCATAAGCCAGGCTCAGATATGTGCAAAGCCAGGAAGGAGGCAATCAAGAAACCAACTGGGCGCAATCCACAAACGCAGTCTCGGCAGGTAGGCAACGGAGATGGAGTAAGCACGCTGCAATGATTTGCTGCCTGCAGATCAACTTTCAACAGAGTTCCACAACACAGAGCTTGCTCCAGCAGATCTCCGCTGCTACTGGCGCTCAAATTCTCCTAGTTTCTGAACAAAACTGGAACCCGACTCATGACGACCGATGGGTAGCCAGCATCGATGGAACTTGTGCAGTTGCTATCACGGCCACCGCTGACTTTGCGCCTGACTCGATCGGGACGGGCCGCGGCTTCGCCTGGATGCAGTCACGGGGAATTAGGATATACTCGTACAGCTGCTACATATCTCGGAACGACACTGATGCTAACTTTGCCAACTTCCTGGGAGACGTCGAGCAGTCTGTTCGCTCAGCAGACCCGCACTGCTCGGTTATCATCGGAGGCGACTTTAATGCCTGGTCCCAGGAGTGGGGTTCAGCGCGAAACGATGCTAGAGGTTACCAATTAAATGACCTGGCTGCTAGCTTGGACCTGATGGTCGGCAACGTTGGCACCAAACCTACGTACCACAGAATAAATGCCGAGTCAGTAATCGACGTCACGTTCCACCGCTGCCGACCTCGCCTCGCCCTCACACTGAAGAGTCATGGACGAAGTTGAATCGGCGAGTGATCACAGATATATTCGGTTAACGCGAACTCTTGATCATGACGATCCCCCTGAACGCCTCAGAGGATGGGCCTACAGACGGCTCAATAAAGACGCACTAGCTTCACATCTGGCAACAGCGCCTCTGCCCGCTACCGATGAAAACACACCTACTGAACAAGCCGCTGACCAGTTAATTTTATACTTGACATCTACTTGCGATGCGTGTATGCTGCCGAGGGCACCGCCGCCATCCGGCAGAAGGCAAGCCCACTGGTGGAACCAGGAAATTGCCGCGCTACGCGTTGAGTACGGTCGACTGCGTAGAAACTACAACAGGCATGGAGTCGGAGATTGCCGATCACCTCTTCTCGAACTCCCCAGCGACGGACTGGGCACTCGAGCCTCACCCACCAGCAACCGCAGAAGACGAAACCGTTGAAGACTTCACCCTGGCAGAACTGGGCCAACCCTCCAAAAGACTTCCCCCCGGTAAGGCAACCGGCCACGATAGTATCCCCAATGAGGTCTTAGCCAAGGTATTCCTCCAGAAGCCTAACACTCTACTTAGTGTCTACAATAACTGCCTGGCCAACACCACTTTTCCTTCTCGATGGAAGAAATCCAGATTAGTGTTACTGCACATAGGCCCCGGCAAGCCGACAACTGAACCGTCCAGCTATAGGCCGCTGTGTATGCTTGATTCCTCGGGGAAACTCTTAGAGCGGCTAATTCTGGCTAGACTTGACACGCATCTCGATAGTACTAGTCATAGATCACCTAACCAATATGGGTTTCGTCAAGGCAGCTCGACTTCTGACGCTATTGAGCGACTGCTGAACGCCGCAGACGGCGCAGCATTTGGTGCGGAACGGCACAGGGATATTTGCGTGACTGTTAGTCTCTCGACGTGAAAAACGTATTTAACACGGCTCCCTGGAAGAGGGTGGATAACGCTCTCCGGGTCAAGAATGTACCCTCGTACCTCGTGAAAATTATAAGATCCTACCTTCAGGATCGATCCATATTGGTCGGTGAAACACTCCACCGTCGAAGTACGACGTGCGGCGTGCTTCAAGGCTCGGTCCTCGGGCCGGCCTTGTGAAATGTCTTTTACGACGACCTATTGGACATGGAAACCCCGTCGGTTGTCCAACTCGTGGCATTTTCCGTCATAGGCATTGCCCGCACAGGCGAAGCAGTCGCTGCTCTGCTCAATCCTGTGCTAGCTAAGGTATCGGCTTGGATGGAACAAAATGGACTGAAGCTAGCCCCTGTCAAAACTGAGGCCGTAGTTAGGAAATACAAATATGATGTCCCGGAGCTTCTGGTTGAAGGACACGCAATTCCTATCAAACGGTCAATGCGATACCTCGGCGTCGAGATCGACACGCGGCATTCGTTCACCAAACATATATAACAGGCCTTCCGCAAGGCTACTGACTCAGCGAAAGCCATAGGCAGACTGATGCCCAACCTCGGCGGACCGTCGCAAAACAAAAGAGCGCTTCTTGGCACTGTGGCAAACAGCAAGATGCTATACGCCTCGCCGACTTGGGCCCTCCATGGTACAAAAACGGCTGAGAACTGCGCAGTGCTGGCAAGAGCACAGAGGGCCGTTGCGCTCCGCACAATACGTGCTTACAGGACAGTCTCGACCGAAGCATCGTCAGTATTGGCCTCAATGCTACCTGCGGACCTGCTGGCAATAGAAAGAGCTAGAGTTCGGGCTCACCTGGACGTTCAGGCCGACGTCGCCTCGAGCATCGTTAAAAAACAGGAGAGAATAATCAGCATTGCAGCTTGGCAAGCTCGGTGGGACCGGTCTGTTAAAAGCAGATGGACACACCGGCTCCTCCCTAACGTTGGGCGCTGGTTAACAAAGCCACCGCTAACCCTGACTTTTCGACTGACGCAGGTGCATACGGGGCATGGATGCTTCCGGAGTTACCTGAAGAGGTTCAACCGAGCAGACAACAGCTATTGCGTATACCGAACCGACCCCGACGATACTGTTGAGCATACGGTTTTTATCTGTCCAAGATGGCTTGACAACCGCGGCCGAATGACCTAGATTATGAGGCAATCTCTGAACGCGGGCGACGTGGAAGAAATCCTGTGCGGTCTCCTGCCACACGACTTGCCAGAAGACGCCCAAGCCCGCAGCAGAATTATTAAACAGTTCGAAATTAATCGCTCTCAGTTCATACGTATGGTCGAGACAATTCTGTCGACCAAAGAAAAGGATGAACGCGAAGATGAGGCCTTGCAAAAGGCACAAGGGAACGTGCGCGTTGCACGGCTGTGACTGCTCTGATGGAGAATGAGACAACCAGAGCGGCGGGCTTCGATCGGCTGGCCAACCGGAGGACAGGCACGCGAACTCAAGGTCAGCCCGAGAAGATCAGGAATAGGTCCAGGAAGTACTGAGTCGGGGAGCTGTCCCGTCTACCCCTCACATATGTATAAATATCTGATATTCTAAATAAATCAATAAACGATGGCTGCGCCGCAGAATCAATACGAAAGCAGATCCCGCGGCGTCGTTGGTTATAACGAAAAAAAAAAAAAAAATATTTAAAAATATTTGTAATCAACGCTCACGGGGTGAACAATTATCTCTTGCATCTATAACGAAGTAAGAGTTATACATATTATAATTACAAACACCAATTATATATCTACAATCCTAAAATATGAAGTTAGCTCTTTTTCTGCACCAACAAAATTAGTGCTATTGTCACTGTAAATGTGGGCGCAATGTCTGCATCTAGACATGAACCGGAAGAGAGCAGCCATGAAAGCACTTGTTGTTAAGTAGCTAACGAGTTCTAGGTGTATAGCCCTGGTAATAAAACAAACAAATACCGCAATATAGCTTTTAATAGACTGGACCTTGCCGTGACTTTACTGTGACCTCGAATCTGTGTGAGGCCATAAAAATCTACCCCTATTCTAGCAAAGGGCCGTTCCATAGTACCTCTAGCTCTAGTAAGAGACGCCATCAATGGTGCTCGTAAAGCAGGATTAGTTTTGTACCATATGAGGCAATTATGCACTACACTTTTTACAATTATCCGTCCCCTTATTGGCCAGAAGGTGCCTTGAATATGTGGTCCGATGTGTAACAAATGTTTGTGCTCGTATTCGAACAATAAGCGAATTAGTCTGGACTTTGATGGTAGTAAAATGGGAAACATCATGCTGTCTGACAAGTTTGACTGAGACAAACGACCACCTACACGTATTAGCCCAGAGCTATCAATGAAGGGGTGTAACTTTTTTAACTGACTTTGTTTAGATAGTTGCTGATTTTTACTTAATTTGTCTAAATCATTATGGAAAGCATGCTTTTGAGTGTGAAGTATCCAGGTTGTTTTTGCATTAGATAACTCAACCACAGTCAATGGGCCCTTCTTCCTGAGATGGCATCTTGCTGAGGGAATACTACAGTTTGATTTATATTTTAATATCCATGCTGTAATGCGAATGAAGCGCATGAAATCGGAGTATTCATCAAGCAAAGTGGTAGTAGGCAGAACGGTAGCAAGAATCAGTTTGACTTGTCAGGTTTCAGGAACTTCATCAGTTAACAGAGCACACTCCGGCTAGTATTTTCTATCTTGGCTTAACCATGAGGGGCCGTTCCACCACAACTGGTACTGAGCGATTGAACGTTAATGCCTCTGGTCATTTTGTCAGCAGAATTACTGCTGGTGGGAACATGCATCCATTACATTGGACTGGTGAAGTCAATTATTTGTGCTACTCTGTTAGCAACAAATACCTTTAGTGGTTTAAAAGTGTTAATCCAAGACAGCATGATTGTTGAATCTGACCAAAGCATTATGTTTGAAGAATTTATAATAACTTTCATTTTAGCTAATTCAAGTACAACATGATCAAGCTCAGCCATACTCACTGCTATCTAGCGTTGATACATGGGTACTACAAAATATTAGTGATAGTAAAATGCTATTTATATTTTATTTATATAGTAGTAGCTATTGTTATTGCTATTGTGAACTAGGAGTGATAAATAGCAGCTATTGCTATTTTTGTTTTTTTTTGTAATCTGAACATTCTGAGCTACTATTTCCTTGTGGTTTGATGTTTTTATACCATAACTGAAAGTATTCTATCTTAATAAAAACTATGTGTTATTGTGTTAGATATACACATTAACAGTACCAGGGTCTGTGGATAAATGTATCCAATTAAGAATTTTATAACATTTACTCAAGCCTATCTTTAATAATTTGTGTACTAGATGCTACACTAAGATAGTTCCCTTTCTTTGATGAAAACTATAGATTTTCTGCTTAAGTGGTGTCACTGGACGCCTCCTTCACTCAAGTCCACAAGTCCTGTATTTTGCTTTAAGCTCTTAAAATGTACTTATTGTATTATATGTGTAGACCATAGGTTCTCAAACTTATTTCATCCACCGCCCATCTTGAGAATCAAAAATTGTCTAGCGCCCCCTATCCCCCCCAAAAAAAATTAACTGCAAAAGCATCTGTTATATCTTTTAAAAATAGATATTACAATTTATAATATATAAATATGCTATATCTAATTTCTGAGTTCTAACATAAATTTTAAATTAGCTTTTTGGATGACAGCAATTAAAACGCATACTTTTTCATACTTAAAAGTATTTTTATTAAAATCATGCTAAAAAGGTTATGAATTCAAAATATAAAATTTACTTAATGTGATGGAATCCATGTGCATTAACGAGTTTGTTAATATCTGGCCCAAATTTACTCAAAAACAGCCGTAAATCACCGCGTTCGGTAACAAGCAACCGATTTCTCTTTTTTGTTAGCAGTGTTGCTACAGCACTGAATCCACGCTCAGACAAATACGATGATGGGAATGCTATCAGAAATCGTTGAACAATCGACCATAAACTAGGGTACAGTTCCATGATTGGCTTTTGCAGCCAAAATTCTTGATAGCCATTCTTGAATTTGAATTTGATTTCCTCATTTGTGGTCAATTCTAAAAGTTGTTCTTCTAACTGGGATGATTCTGCTGTGTTGACATTTGAAAAAGGATCTAATACCCAGTCTGGTATGTCCATGTTTAAAATGTCCTGGAATCGATCTTTGAAATCATTGTGGAGGTTCTCCAAGTGTTGACAGTAAACAACCAAGTCATCATTGATAAAAGATGCTGCTGCTAAATTAGGAAAGTTATTAAATTCACGTCTACCAATATTTCTCTTGTATAATAGCAGTTTGGCAACGAATGTAGAAATGACAGTTTTTGTTTTAATCAAGTTCAAGTCGTCACCTTGAAGTTGGAGATTGACATCATTAAATAACTTGTAGAGGTCTGTCAAGTACGAAATATCATTCTTTGATGTGATGCGGTTATCCCGAAGTCCTGTGTCTCTGTTTTTCAGGAACTCTATCACAGAGTCAAACAGATTGTAAAATCGAGTCAGACAAGTACCTTTTGACAGCCAGTGCACTTCTGTGTGAAGCAGCAATCGATTGAAATCTTCATCATTAGCAACGCAAAGTTGACTAAATAATCTGTCATTTAGTGAGTTGCTTCTGATTTTATTAACTGCTCTAATAACATAATGCAGTGATTTATGCAGGCGTTCACTCAGATTTTTTGCAACTAAATGCTGGCGATGAATGACGCAATGTACAGCAAGCACGTCTAGAACTTTATTTTTTAAATACGCTATGAAGCCTTTGTGTCGCCCTGTCATAGCTGGGGCACCATCAGTAGCAATTGACATAATATTCATCAGAGGGATTTGCTTTTCATAACAAAACTTTTCCAGTGTATTAAATATGGTTTCTCCTTTTGTATTTGTCTCTAAATTTATCGCAAATAATAGTTCTTGACATATTTTCTCATTTTTTATAAACCTCACGTATGATAACAATAATGCTTCATTAGCTGGTAAAGTGGACTCATCCAACTGAATTGAAAATTGACAAGTCTTCAAATGATTGCACAATGATTCTTCAATATTTTCGGCCATCTCATCAATTCGTCTTTGTACAGAACTATTGCTCAAAGGAATTTTTCGGATAATATCTGCCGCTGGTTTACGGAGCACAGTTGTTATTACTTCTTTTAATGCTGGTAAAATTAAGTCTTCCCCAATGGTATGCGGTTTGCCTGTTTTAGCAATTAATAGTGATATATTGTACGACGCACGAAGCCCATCATTATCTTGCTTAGAAGCCGCAGAAAAAAGCGTTGATAAAGTAGGTTGAGCTACGTACTTTTTTTCCATATTTTGAAAGTAAGACACATCTTTGTCTTTCATATCTGAATGCATTTTATTAAAATGATCGAGTAATCGAGAAGGTTTCATTGCTTCATTTGAAAATGTTTTTTGAGGCACATTGGCGATGATGGATTTGTCCGACTTTGAATAAATCCGTATTTTATGTATTCCGCACTGTATTGTCTTTTTTTCTTTTTTGCTTCCGACATAGTTTTCACTTATATATTTGTAAATATTTAAGATTATTATAAAATATGTATTATCATTTTAATTCCTTGTTTTGAGGTGAAATTAAAGCCTATATTGTGACTATGAATAAATTGAAAAGAAATAAAGAATAATAAATCATAATTATAATAAAAATTATTTTGGTTCAATGCTGAGTATTGAGTTTTTAATTCCACTTAATAGATGGCGCTGAGTGTACGTACTGTACTATATGAAAACATTTGTGTTCCACTGATATTACTCCGTTTCTAGTCCTGTATATCTTAGCCCGTGAACAAAACTAATAAATACACAAAATAATTGCATACCTAATAATTGTTGAAATATACAATTAATATTAGTATGCATACATTGTAAGCACACGAGTGCACGTGTCAATATATTATGTATCATTGTTTAATTTTCAACACCAGATATTGCATATGCAGTAAACATTGGTAGTCGTTTTTTAATAAATCTGAAAGGGCGCATTGGAATTTAATTAAGCGTATAATTCGTTATATTTAAAGAATATTTAATTATGGTTTATATTTCGATAGTAACGCACAGTTGTCGTTGGAAATATTTAACGTTGCAGTCTATGCAGGTGACACTGAAACACGACGTTCAACGTCAGTGTATTTGTTCAAGTATGGATTAGCTGTTGTATCATTGACTTCACAAGACAAAACTAAGTATCATTATCGTCAACGGAAGCAGAATATATTTCGGCAAGTGAAGCAGTAAAAGAAATTATGTGGATAACACTATTGATCAAAAACTTATCGACAATAGGAGGTAAACAACTAATATTATACACAGAAAAAGAAAGTGCTATACATTTAGTGAAGAATCCGGAATTTCACGAGAGGACCAAACACATAGACGTACAATATCATTTCATAAGAGAAAAGTATGAAGACGAATTATTTCTACTCCAGTACATTGGGGCAGAAGATTAGATTGCAGACATCTTAACCAAGCCATTGGTAAAAGATCGTTTAGAAAAATTGAGGGAGGGTGTTGAAATAAACAATTAAAAATAGTATGCATACATTATAAGCACACGGATGCACGTGTCAATATATTGTGTATCATGTTGGTTTCATTCATCCCAAGCAGTATGGAGAAAAGTTGCGATGTTACAAACATAAGTAAGTTGACTTTAAAGTTTAAATTACCTTTTCATTAATAATAAATGAAATGCCTAGTCAATTAATAATAATAGTTAATATTTAGGTTTAATTGAAACCTGTAGTAACTGTCTAGGGGCCTATGACACTGTGCACATGTTGATAACATTGCTATTGCTACCTCAAAATTGTATAGCGGAAGTTTTTGTAACTGTAGTGGCATATTATCTTGAACATGTGCAATCAGTGATCAGTAATAATAATAATTACAATTTTGTAATATCATTTAAATATTATCAATCAACATGGCTTGAATGTCTATAAAATGCAAAATAATAGTTTTTTTTTTTATCATACAACTAAATACATTTTTAACTTAATCTATACCATTGCCAATAGGAAATAATGCAGATATATTATCAGTGAGTGACACTGTTTGGCGAACCAACAATGTGTTGGAAGTTAGTCGCCGACATCTTCAGATAAACATGCAAAACCGACACAATCCAGGTCCATGGCTGTTTTTGAATAATTATATTTTTATTTATTTAACACTAGAAAATAAATATATCAATGTTACTCACTACGTTTTATTCAAATGGTATTGTGATGGATTATAATGAAGTAACTGATGGTGAACAAATAAGAGAACCTTAGCATCAAATATAAATAGATAAATAAAGAAATTTGGATAGATCCATGAGGCTGTTTGTTGAAGGACGCTACTCAATGGCAGAATTTTTAGTATATCCTAAGCATTTAATACTAACTTTTGTGTAATGTAACTTCTGCTGTTATCTTTTTACAACCTCCACTTCAAGAAGAACTAGCATTATTATCACTCCATGTTGATGAGCATAACGAACGACAGGAACTGAAACCTCAAGCTTTTCCTGTGCTCCCAGCTAATGTTTCACCACAGGCACCAGTTTTAAAACCATTGTACGTTGATCAGCATCAGGAACTGGTTCGTGAAGATATAATTAGTACGATTTACCACGTAGACCAGCAGTACACATTCTTAGAGATCGTATGATTTTTCATTATAATATCACCTACAGATTTCCAAAAAAATATACTAACAAATAAATTTTTGTCTTTGGTTTTTAATAAAATCGATACATATGATTCAGATGAAGATGTATCTAATGAACCTGTGATACCATCAATTATTAACATCGAACATGAAGACTAGACAAGAAAGTAATAATTATCTGAAATTTGTTTCTAGTTAAAGTAATTGATTAAAAATAAAAATGTTTTATTATTTTAGTCATATCAATAGTACAGGAAAAATACTGTATATGCCTGTACAGTCCGCCAACAGTAATAGCTCATCCTTGTTTATACCATGATTTAAGATAATACTGGTTAGACGACGAAATGTGATACCTAACATGACCGTCAAAAAGAATATATAATCTGGATCATGTGCCAGAACTGACTATAGGCGCTCCAAACGAGAAAATTATGTACTAATATAATGTATGTAGTATGATACGATAAAATTGATTAAATTTTAAGTTAATATTAAAAATCTTAAAAATTAAAATATCAATAAAAGCCTATGAGATACCCTAGACAATATTATTACCTTTATGTTTGATTATAGGTAAATTGACTCTAATATTAAAGCTATCAGCATAAAACTGAATCTGCTGAACGTTCGTAGGATAGAGACTGCCCATGCGGGTATGACGTCCCCTTAATTCGTGACGCGACCGTCGAGTTTAAAACGCCACGGCAGAACGTTCTATATCGTCGGGGCAGAACGTTGCTTATTGCTCGAACGGAACGTTGCATATCGCCGGGGTTCGGTTCGCGGTTTCATTGTTCATTTACTATCGCTTTTCCATGCGACTCTGGTGTAGTGTTGTGGCATCGATGTCAGGTAACTGACGTCTATGTGTTGATCGCTAATTTTCACACCACTTTTGAGTTACATCAAAAGGCAGTGATTTCCCCAAAAGGCCTCTAATCTACTTTATCGGCATTCGTGCCGTCTAATCATTTTACTTCATTAACCCTTCGCAAACATTTTTATTACCAAATAAATAATCCTATCCTTTCCATCGAAACTGATAAAATATACAATTTTTTTGCGTTTTGCGATGTCTATGTATTCTTCCATTGCGTAACTGTGCAGTATCTTTACACGATCGTCCATCACGAATATGTTGTACCTGAATCGAATTTTCTGTCTGCATATGTCGATTATGGTTGCGCCGTTGTGGAAAGTGATCTCATCACTATTCCCGAATACTTGTTTTGTCCACAGATATTGTTTTTTCCTTCAGCGCTAACTCATTAAACACGAGTAAGACTTAGCCACATGGTTCGGCAGTCACTTTGCGAGTTTGATGAATCAAATTACCAAGTTCTGACTTATCTCAATCACTAGTCAATGCTTTGAGATAAGTATGATCACAAACACAGTTAATAAATTAATAATATTACGACCGTAATGCGTGTATTATAGGGTACCCAATTTCAATCTCGTATCATGAATTTATTGCGCTTCAAACGTTACCAAAATATTGTGCAATGCATCAACTGTGTGGATAACAAACGGAAATGTGTTTCCATAATGCGAAGAACAGCACTAAATTACCATCTGCCGTTTTTAAAATGTGCGCCAAATATTTTTATTTCTGTCGGACGTAGAACCACAGAAAATGAAAAAACGGTCGATTGAGTGAGTGATGATCGCGGCCCACTTTCCGCCTCGCGAACTACATTTGCGTTATAGCTTCTCGACATAATGCACAAACTCATGTATTTAACTCTTGATAGCATGCACCGCATTTTTATGATTATATGGTCACCACAATTGATTCATTATTCATACATGTGACACAAACAACATTTTCTCTCATACTTTCAACTGTAAAGTAAAAGTTAGATAAGAATGAGAATATCATTACGATCATAGAGTATAATTTATAAGTGTTTATTTGGATTAATGATTTATGTGTGTGTGTCAATGTAAGCATACTATAAGTTTTCTTTAAATATTTTAAAGCTCCACTCAAAATCTAAAATAATTGTAAGAAAGTAAAGAAAGAGATAGGTAGTACAGAAATACTAAATAAATATTATGAAATCAGAATAATGCCCATCTACTACCCTAATTAATAATGTTTAGATTTTGTTTCTTTAAAGGCTATAGTTTCTGCTAAGGTTTTTGAGTGAAAATAGTGTTTAATTAGTAAAATTAAGCATTTAATTTGTGGTTAATAAATGTGCCTTGTACCCCATGGCCCTTGTGACCATGCCCTAAGTCTGGGAGCACATAATTATTATTAATACTTTAAATATTAATATTAATATTTCCTTATGGCTTACAGTACCGCCTAGTCAAAAATTCTTAAAATATGCTCTGATAAGAGGTTATTCCCGTTTTCATTCTCTTCTAAAAAAAAAATGAGACGTATTGTCATTGTTTTCGATCTCGATTAGTTCTAAAATAAATTATTTAGCACATGTATAAAACTACAGCAATTTAAAGCAGTGTTCGGCAATAACAAGTCGGCGTATACGGCTCGCTTTAAATTTTAGAACATTATTTTTTATTCATTTCAAAATTTTAGACAGTATGTAATGTTTAGGGATAATTTCTTATCATTACAATTTTTATGTGAATATGTTACCAAGCTATGATTTATATAATTTTCTTTTTTCTTATTTTTTTACTGAACTTTTTATTGACGCAAATCTTTGCTAAATTTGGGCTTTAATTTAGCTGGTTGTTGTTTATAACATTGATAATTGCTGTTTCCAATCCATAAACCAGTTTCATTAATGCATCTGTAGGTATGATCAAGTGGCCTTCACTTCTGAGGTTAACAAATCGCTCATTGTCAACAAAAGAATCAATTTCCTCTGAAACAATTAAATTAAAGCAAGCGGTACAATTTTTCTGAAATGAATGTTTGTTTGGAATTGATAGGTATAATATTGAATTTCAGTTTCTTCGAAACTTTTTTTTATCAATCTGTAATCTTCGATTAAATATTAATTAGAGTTAATTTTAGTGAATTTTTTGTGTGTGTGATCGAAAAATCTTCAAAAGTTTGATTAGATAAAGAAGTGAGAAATATTTCGTAATTTGAGATATTGTAGACATAAATTGTATTTTGGGACTAACCTGGGCGTCTTGAGTGTTGCCGTTTGTGGAAACGCCGTCTTGATCAAATTCGTCGTCGACGTTTTGGAGTGGAGTTACATTTGTTCTCTTTCTTGAGGTGTCTGGTAGATTGCGGGTTTGGAGAGAACTGCTACCCCTATTTGAAGGCATGTTAAAACGGTAACGAAGTATATATATTTTGGTAATCAGAGCATAGAGGACAACCTGCTGCGACGGCTACTGATAACCAACTTTTGTACTACTTCAAAATTCGTATTCATCATCATTACAATAAAAATCTATCACAGCCTTAGCAAAGAATTCGTTTAGCGTTTACAAATATTATACATTTTAAACACCAATAAAATTTTTTAAACATTATGCATTTATTTAAATTTAATTAAATAATATCTACACTTTGTCACTTTACTTTTAATACATTATTGTAATACTGTATACATTTATATTTTGTACTTCTAAAGCTGTAAGCTTTAATTATCAGTCAAGTTATGGAAAATAAACAATTTATAAAGATCAGCAAGTTGTATTTTTTCATTAACTATATTGTTCTCATTGTCTATATGTGATAAAATTCTGTTGGCAATAATCTAAAGATAATTACGACTCAGCTTGATTGTTGTATTGTGGTATTTTTGATAAAATAAATCTTTAGACTTTTTTTAGGTACAGGCATAAAATAAGTTTCCTGAATCAACAAATTAAATTAATTTCAATTTTATTATTATAAAAAGAGTTATTCTTAGTCACTAAAATTTTTTTAGCCATAAATTTCACGTCATCACGCAACTTAAATTTATCAATGCTCAATTCTTAAACCGTTCCCAATTAGTACCTATAGTTGTTGATTTTGTGATGCTCATTATAAACGTTCTAAGTTTACATTAACGAACTGAGTTTAGTTTTAATAGAAACCGTCTAAATCCATAACTTGATAAGTTTTATAATGGCATTTTATGTAAACAATTATTTTTTGATTCCAAATAAAAATATATGAAATTTATAATAAATATAATTTCCAAAACAATCAAACTCTTTCAAAAATATCGTGCATAAGGTTCCATAACTGTCTATATTATACTAGATAAGGTACACACGTTATCGTATAAAACCCAACTAATAGTAATAATCCGTTATCGTCAATTTCGTGGTTTGAAAAATTTTTAAATAAGCATTACGATTATATGGTTTTATGCATGTGCGGAGTACAATCTAGCTGTCTCGGATGGTGTTTCAATGTTGTTCGAGCACCCATCGGTTTCACTCAGCATTACGGCCAAAACAGCTTCTAATATAGTCTCAAATATCTAAATGTCTTCTGAAGTCATGAGAAGTTGAAATCCTTGGACATAAAATTCTTTTAAATTTTTATTTTTCACTCCGGTCAAACACTTTATGCGGCAGAATATTTTTACCATATGAGCAACATCCAATCTAATATAAGTGGCTCGGATTTTTTTTTCAATTCCAATTAGTTATCTAAATGCATAATCTACGTAATCGTTCAGACCTACCCCATTACAAAATGATCTAGATATTGCCGCTAGCAATGCTCGTGAATAATTGCAAACAACTTCATTCAGAGGTCGGATACCAGTGTATCGTGCTTTTCTGATACCATTTGGGTAACAGAGATATGACCAAAAGGAGTACTAACAATACCTTCATATAAAAATAAACTTGCCGATCATAAACCCAACGACGTTCGTTTAAGCTTTTTCGTAAATCCGCCAGATGCATCTACAGATAATTTACAATACCCTTTACATATACTGATCTGGTTATTTGTCCAACGAGACTTGCTCACAACTGCACAAGGGTGGATTTGACATGACTGATTTTAGTTATTTGTTTACAATTATTTGAATAGTATAATTATATGTTGATAGATTAAAAAATTAGGGGCACAGTCGAAGTATTAGGTCAGTAGGGTTCTATAATTGTTGCAGGCTAAACCAGAAATAAATTGATATCTGCGCGCTCTATAGTAGGGTAGAGTTGCCTACGTTGGACCACTTTGGACATTTATGAGTATTACAGCTAACAATTTAAAATAATAAGTATTTAACTGCACTAAGATGATAGCTAAACATGTAAACAACATTTTGGCATGGTTGGTTTTTTTTTTAATGTTTCAACAGTAACATCTTTTTACTTTTCAAAAATGCACCAAGTGGTCCAACATAGAGAACCGGTTGCCCAATTTGGACCGCCTATATCTTTAATTGGACCACCTATATCTTGTCCATATACACTCCTAATATTTAATTATACATTTTGTTCATAAATAAATTAGAAATAATTAAATCAAATTATCTCTTTTGGAATATGTAAAAATATACATACATTATATTTATTAATAAAAACAGATACCTTTATAAACAAACAAATTTTTAAAATAATAAAATAATAAGTACAATTTAAAAGTTATGAGTCATACCATACTGACTAGTAATTTTTATAAAATAAACAACATTTTTATACCTTCTTGGTTAAATTTTAAAAATAAACAACATTTTTAGAATAATATAATAAAAAACAATTTTAGAATAATAAAATAATAAGTACAATTTAAAAGTTATGAGTCATACCATACTGACAAGTAATTTTTATAAAATAAACAACATTTTTATACCTTCTTGGTTAAATTTTAAAAATAAACAACATTTTTAGAATAATATAATAAAAAACAATTTTAGAATAATAAAATAATAAGTACAATTTAAAAGTTATGAGTCATACCATACTGACTAGTAATTTTTATAAAATAAACAACATTTTTATACCTTCTTGGTTAAATTTAAAAAATAAACAACATTTTTAGAATAATATAATAAAAAACAACTTAAAAGTTATCAGTCACTACTTTACTGACTAGTTTAAAATCAATCATTTTACAAAATTAATATTTTCAGTCTTAAGTTATAATTAAGTCTTTATACCTAATAAATTTAAAATATAGGTAATCATGGTCTTTATTTAATTTTAAATATTGAATCTGTAGTAATTTTTACTGGTCACTTTTTTCAGTACACCAATGACACTCTTCAAATGTGTCACCACGATTCAATCCTAAACACTCTTCATGAAACCATATTGAACATTTTTTGCACATGACCATATCAATTATTTTTTCTTCCTGACAGAGAGGACAGTACCAACTAACATTACCAACATTTTTTGATGTAGATGGTATATTTTTCAATTTTTTCTTTTTATGATGACTTCCTTGTTCATTCAGTATCTTTTTCTTTTCTAATTCCTTAGATTTTTCAATTTTTTTATTTTTGGTTTTAACACCATCAATTTTTGCTGCAGAAAAAAGTTTTTTTTTTGGTGGTCCTTTTTTTATTGTTTGCTGTGCTCTACTGCTTTCTAGTAAGTTTTTATAGGGACTGCTTGTTAAAACAATTGCCTTTTGTGCAGATTTTTTTGGTTTTGCATTAGTATCTCTTTGAGTTTTGGGTATAGGTGAGATTTCTTCAATAACTTTCAAAAATGTAGACCTATTTATAGTTTTATCAGTGACAGTAATATTTTTATTTTCTTCCATATCATTTGTTTTACTGTTTAAATACACTTGATCATTTTCCATGTCTTCACTTACATTCTCATTAGGAGTAGGAGATCTATTTAAATTATTTGAAACAATAAAATGATGATCTTCAAATAAATGTCTATTTACTGGCCAAATTCCAGAGCCTCGGAAACCATTTTCAGCTGTACCTATTGTTGCTGCACGACCATACGCTTCATTTAACAAACCTGTAACCTGGTATTGAGAAATAGTTTTACCATAATTCTGTCTTAACCACTTTTCTTGAGTTTGTATGTAGTATAATCCCAATGGTTTGAAAAATGCAACGTCGAGAGGTTGTAAACGATGAGTGGTGTGCCCAGGTAGTTGCAATAAAATGATACCATGTTCCTTAGCAAATAATAATGCCTCCAAATTTTTGCTGTGTGTTGTGTGTCCATCCAATAATAATAAAACTGGCTCATCAATTGTAGATTTTACACATGAATGAAAATGTTTTAACCAAGATACAAATAGTTCAGAATTAATGTATCCAGTGTCAGAAATCTCAACTATACTACCTGAAGGTGCACCAATTTCTAATTCCTGGCGCTTTACGTTTCCTTTTAAAAATTATCATGGGTGGAATATAAAATCCAGCAGCATTTGTGCAGCAAACAATAGTGGTATTAATACCTCTTTCTCCACTAGTTATGGACCCAACATAACGTTTGCCTTTTTGAGAGATAACTTTTTGTGGTTTCTTCTGTACTGTTGTAAACCCTGACTCATCAACGTTAAAAACTCTATTAGCAGTTAATTTATTTTGATCTACAATTTTTTCCAATAAGTCAAAAAAGCTCATAACATTTTCTTTGTTAAACCCTTTGGCTCTAGCCATCGATGTTGCTTCAGGTTGTCTGAGTACTATATTTGGATTTCGTTTCATAAACAAATAAAACCATTTTTTACCTGCTATTTTCTTCTCTTTATTAAATTTGTGATTTAGAGAATACTTTTCTGCTATATCGTATGCTAATTTTCTTATATCAGTAATAGTATATCCAAAAAATAAGGAGTCTAAAGCTAAAATATGACTAACCAATTCTTTTTCCATGTCTATGTTAAACGTAGTTGGTGTACCAAATTTTTTCTGTCCATTAACAAATATATTTTTATTGTCGGAGTGCCTCTTAATTGTAGCTTTTGGAACACCATATACTCTTTGGCACTGATTGAGACCATAAATGTTGTTACTATATGCTCTGATAGCATGTTGTAGGTCTTCTTCTGACCATTTTCCATATTTTCCACGTTTAGCCATGTCTATAAAATAAAATATATGAACTATTTGAATGGTCCATTTTTGGAAACTATTGGTGGTTCAATACAAGCAACTTTGTTTTTTTTTAGAATAATTAATGAATACATTTCAATATCAATATAAATGTAAATTATTTTAAACGATTAGCTTCTATACAAAATTGCTTATAACACCATTTATAAATTAAGTGTAGTTTACTTACCTATTTTACTGTAAAAGCTTAAGGGATATTTAAAAAAAACAGCATGAAAATGACGGTTTTTGGATTAAGTGATATCACATTGATAGCGATGATTGATAACAATATGTGATAATTCCAAAGACGTTTTAAAACGGTTTTAAACAAATGTATGAATGTTATAATCATTAGTTATGTTTAACAGCTGATTAATTGAGGTGGTCCAATTAAAGAGCCGGTCCAATATTGGCGACTTTACCCTATAAATTAGTATTGTTTATATGTACCCTCACAGTTTTTCAAAGTAAAAAATAATTGCATTCATTTAGAAACTTTGAAACAAAACATTATAGTATATATTTTTCAACAAACATTTATAGATAAGCATTTTGTACCTATAATTCATTCCACTTAAAAATATGTATTAGGTACCCCATAAGTATACACTTGGTTGTTGACTGTTGTAATAGTACCTACATGTCTTACTCAAATAAATAATTGCCTCAGTACAGTAAATCCAAAGTTATCAGTTAGTTTTATATACTATGGAATATGGATATTATAAAATCAAATAAAGGAGGTGACAAGTTATGCTACAACGGCATTATATATGTTATAAAGCATATTAATAAATCCAAAATAACTTGGAGGTGTTCGAAGAGGTCTGCAATGAAATGTATGGGAAAATTATACACCAATCTTCAAAAAGAAGACCCTGTATCAAAATCCAATCATAACCATTTTGGAGATAATGACAAGGTAAATGTGGAAAAAGCTTTATGTGTTATGAAAGATCAGACAAAAACTGGTTTATCTAAGCCACTTGAAGTTTATGCTGAAACAATTTCCAAGTTGGACGGTGACACTAGAGCAAATTGAATGCCAAGAGATGCCAGTGGAAGATAATGTTAAAAGAATATTGAGAAATCAACGTAGTGATAACATTGGAAACTGTTGAATTTTGCACTATATTTCTTAAAAATTTGGCTGGTTTTCATATGCTGATTCTCGCGCTTTTATTTTAAACAATTGATTTAAATTATAAACGTTTAAGTTTTTCTCATCGTGATTTTTATGTACACTTTCATCACGGACAATCGTCATATTTCACCTGTAGTAAACAAATTTGCTGAACATTTTCTCTGTGTACAACGCCAACGAATTTTGTTTGTAGTTTTCGTTTTATATGCAAAATAAAAAGTATGGTTATTATATTCTAAAATATCTTCCCCACGATTACTTTTAAATAATCTTAACTTCCATATTTCAAGCAAAAATATTATAAATTGTATTAAAAAAAATGTTACGTTAAATTACGTATTACAACGAAACGGCAAGACTAAACGTATAGCTTAGTATTTTATGAAAATAATAAACTGATATACATTATATAATTATATATATATAATGCGATTACGACCAATAATTGGACGTAAAACGTCAAAATATTACCAGATAAGACGAAAAATCCCGAAACATTATTATTGTCATTCGTATTCATCTAGTCTTGACGTCAACGAAGATATCGAGGAATAATCGAATATTTCAAAATCGAACAAATAAATGATCATTTTGGTGCAAATTACAAACACTACTTTCGACTACCTGCAGTGTTGCAAATTAAAAATTCCCGATTCTCCAATCTAGTAGGTCATAACCATCCATCCATGTGGACATTGATAAAAAAAAATTAGGTTAGAAATTGCTGTAGATGGTAATAAAATAAGGTTATTTTTAAGTAAAAGTTTGACAGATACAAAGTGTTTGTCAGATTTTCTTGCAGTTTGAATTTCATAAAAATATGTTTACTACACTTGTTAGCTTCCACGAAGTACTCCAAATTTAATGTCTGGAAATTCTTAAGACATTTCAAATGTATCCAGTAACTAAATTGTTTTTTATTTATAATTTTTTTTAATATAAATAAATGTAATTATATATTTACATTTATTTATTGATACATATTTTAAATAATAAACATAGTAGTAAAATATATAGGTACATACTGTATTAAATTATACATATTTTTTTAAATACGCATACATACACAGGCACGTATACAGGGGAAGGGAAGATAGGGGTTAGGTTCATTATGTTTGTTCAAAAAATTAAAATGAATTAAACAATTACCATGAGGTTATTGGTACGTTGTTGAAATTCTACTAAGAACTTATTTTCAACAATAATCAGTTTCTGTTAAAAATATAAATATAAATATTTATTATTTAAACATAAAATATTGTTAACAATAATGATAATTTAAAATAATTTTTTATGCTAGAGGTACTCTTAAAAGTGATACCTATTTAACAACAAACATGGTAGCATGCATACCATTAACAAAGCACAAATATTCGCCACGCAACTACTATTTATAATAGTACATTTACAAATTAATCTATTTTATACATATTTCAATGATTCAATACTAAGGGTATTAATACAATTTTACACCAGGTTAATAAATAATTAGAGAAAATAGAAAAAAATTATATATTATCTATATTAAATACAAATATTGATGGAACTTACTAATTTTGTTCTTAAGAACTGATGTTACACTGTTGATTATGTTAAACATGTACCTAAGAATAACACAAACATAAAACATAAGACACATAACACATATTACATACAACACAAACATTTGTAGAATAATGCAACATAAAGACCACAGTATGGTCAATTGCAACAAAAATGACTAACGAAGAAAATCCCAATTATTACGATAGCATCCAATTTGGGTGAACAACGTTGAATGGAAGGATTCCAAGTAGTTTTTGGTCCGGTAATCTTGACGTTTTCGGTGCTCAAGTGCCGTGGACTAATTTGTAAAAACCAATGATTGAAAATATAGGCCATCAGGAAACGACTCATAACCTAATTAATTTCAGGAAATTGTAAGGAGAAGTTGACAATTGTATGAAAACCATCATAACCTAACCGGTAGATGAGGCAATGTTAGTACCCGAAATATAAAATACAACAATATTTACTTGTAAAAGAAACTCAAATTTAACATTCTGAAAATACGAGCTTCCTCTTCATGCCTCTTCACCAAGTTCAAGACACCATTCACCTTTCGGTGACAATATCTAACAACTGACTATAACATTCATACAAATTTCAAATAAATATCTGGCAAGTATGATCATAACAAAATGTTTCATATTACCTGAGTATAATGGAACTAACGGCATAGCAAATTACTGTTTGGAAAGATTTGTTGGACAGCATTCATAAGAGCACGCTCATAATCAGTAACAAAACGGATTCTATCATAATTCAATGTAGAATTTGCGTATCAAAGGAGAATAACGCAGAGTATGTTTCTTCTGTCGCACTTCCCAAAAGGACATAAACCATTGGGAATGCCTGAATTGTAAAAGAAAAGAATATTCGTGGTGGTAGTGATTGATTCCGTTAACACAAGGGGGCCTCGTATTAAGTTTAATATTCTTGTCAATTGACTACGAGTTTTAACTTTTCTAACAAGTGAACGACGCGTGAACATATCTAAATGATCAAATTAAATAATACATGTTGTTTACGATATTTGCCCTAAATCTCCATATGTTTAGCATTATTAATTTTAATGGGAAATGTGTCAAAGCACCGAATAATATTCGTTAAAGGAAT
Organism: Rhopalosiphum maidis; assembly: GCF_003676215.2. Classification (NCBI taxonomy): domain Eukaryota; kingdom Metazoa; phylum Arthropoda; class Insecta; order Hemiptera; family Aphididae; genus Rhopalosiphum; species Rhopalosiphum maidis. Next base: position 50,006,515 of record NC_040879.1, read on the forward strand.
TTTTATATATTCATAATATGATATATGTCTAATTTGTTTACACCTTTATCTAGCACCTACAATGAAAACATTAAAATAAAATATTAGGTATTTTAAGATATTTATTTGTAGGTAAGTATATAATAAAATATGAATTATGAACACATTATTTATAAAAAATATACTTACCTTAAAAATATACTAAATCAATAGGGCTATTTTTTTATGAATTTTAACGTTCAAATTATTATTTTTCGTTAATTTGTTAGCAAGATATAGCTTTCAAAAGTTGGATGGTAACCCGCAATTTCCAAGTAGTTGTATTTTTATTTTAACATTTAATATCGTGTATCTTACATTCTTGCTCCATAATCAATAACTTGTCGAGTATGATACATCGCATACGAAACTAACGAATTTATTTATTTATTTGACGTCAATTATTTTTGACACATTTGAATTATCACAAATATTATTAGAAACTATTATAATATTAGTATAGTATATACTATATACTGTCGTATCACTTGTAAGTCGTATTGAGTATTTGAGTGACACATACTTAAACCTACAACTGCATATTACGTGTAGTAATATATGTACTTTGTATACTCTAATAGTCTTATGACTATAATCTAAAATGCCAACTGTGTTAACTTATATAAAGGTGCGTTATATATGCACTCATATTTCTTAACGAAATGTATACACTTCCTAGTTTTTAGTTCTTTCATATTAATACCCAAACTTGATATCACTTTAGGGATATGAGTGTCCGAACATTCTATAGATTCTGAATATCAAAAATGTACAACACCACTTTAATAGTGAAAATTTAAATATTAATTAAATATCTACCTCTATAATAAGATAACTGGCATAGCTATTGGGAGTGTTTAGTTGGTACCTTCACATATATTCTCAAAGTGGTGTTTCACTTAGTTAAAGAGTTACAAACTTACAAATAGATCAGAATAATACTAAAATAGCTGTGTGTGAGTCAATTTTTTGTGGAGAACTAAAATAACTTTAATATAAAACAAACCATCGCAGAAAGCAATGTGTAAAAAACGTAATAGGTATTATTAATAGTAAAAAAATATGTTTTTAGAGTTTTTACATAGAATCGCATATGAAATAATGATTAATCAATGCATTATTTGTCAGTATCGATAATAAGGTTACCCTACTTTTTTTTATTTACTGGGCTATCAACAATATATTATATATTATTATACTAATATGACATGTATTTATGATATTTAAAAAATATTTTTACAATCTTAACCTATTGTGTTTAATCAAAATAATATTACTTAATAGCTATATAGGTTGTTTTTTGTATGACATGGTAATAATGGTGATAATATAAAATTATATTAATTACATTAATAAATAATAATAAATATTTATAGTTTGTCCAGTATTTGAGTTTCATTGAATAATTGAATGGCATTCTCTCCATTGTTCGAATAATAAAAGGTACTTTAAAAATGCATGTTTACTAAAATCTATAACTGCAATAATTTGCGAAATGAATTGCCTCGTGATCGGTCCAAGACCAGGCATTGTAAAAAAAATGCTGCATTCCTAGTACATATATGTTCTATTTAGGACCCCGTCCCTAAAACAAATATTTAATTAATATTAAATGAGAATATTTCAATCACATTTTATTAATATCATAATTTAGGAAAGAGGGATTTAAAATTCTTAAAAAATGTATAATATGCGTTTTAATAAATATTTTGATAAATAATTTAAAAAATAGAAAATTTATATATTCAAACATAAAAAATCGACCTTATTACACTAAATTAAAAATGTAAATATAAATGACAAATAAATAGTTAGGGATTTATTATATAACGCCCTAAATCTATGTTATGTTTAATATAAACCATATATTATTTCATACTATTTTATATTTTATAATACATAACAAATTACAATATTACTAACTTCACTAAAATTATATCAATAACGTATATTTTTAAAACAATTATAACTAATTTTGTATAAATTATTAATTATAGTGAAACCTTTGAATAGTAGACACTCTAGGTCACCGAAATTTTGTCCGCTATTCAGAGAGGTATTCATAAAGGGGTAAATGTTTAAAAGGAAAAAAATATGAATCAAAAACCACACGAGTCACATTTTTGTGAAATTTAGATATTATCAAAAACCATGCTAGTCATCTGTTTTTATGTGTTGAGTGCATTATATTAAATTTAAATTAGAATTATTATATTTTAATTTTTTAACGATGTATGTAATAATGTATAAATAATAAAAAATATGTACTTAAAAAGACACAGATAAAACATACTTAAATACAATTAAATTTGATTACAAAAAAATCGGTCAGTTTAGTTTGTTTATAACTTGCCGTCTCTGTACAATTTCGTTAGTAAGTTAATTTGCCAAAATTACAGTAGAAGAGAAAAAATATTGTTGCTTTTCAGTTCCACCTCTATATTGAGAATATGAAACGACTACGTCCTTAACAACAGCCAATGCCTCATGTAAATCTAAAATTTCTATTTTTTGTGAATCAATAATCGCTTACGTTTTAACAAACTCATCCCGTCTAAAACCACTACTAACTTACAAAACGCAAAAAACATTTAACATAGGAAGTCAAGACATTGATATTTTTGTTATAATGGTCGTTATTTGCCGTAATCTTATTTTGTTGTTCCATAACTACTTTAAGAGGTTTCGATAAAACGGGAAAACGTAAGTTCCTTTACGAGAGTAATAGCAGGTAAAAATTGCATACATTAATTCTTACATAATTTGTAATGTGTAAATTCCTATACGAATATAAAAATGAGATATGTAAGTTCCTACACGGTAAAAAAAGGCATAGATATAGTATGTTAGTTCGAATATTCAATAAACAAAATTAACTTATACATTTAAGTTTCCGAAATAAGCCGCAAAATGTATAACATTATTATCAGATTGATAACTTATAAATTAAGATATCATATTAACGTAATAATTTTTTTTTTTTTACAATTATTGAATAATTACTCGTACATTATATAATAATATAGCTGTGTAGGAAACTAACGTATGGGATCTTAATTTTTGACCTGCTAGGTCTCGTATAAGAACTTACGCATTCATCCGAAAAAAAGCTCTAGTGCTTTTCTGTCTTTGTTTTATCATTAATTTTAGATTAATATTACAATAGGTGTCTATTAGAGAAGATTTCATTGTAAAAAATGCTATGACACGGCAAATATATCAGGTATAAAGCCATATACGCTACATAAATACTTACACTAGAAAATATGTCTTACACGTATAGCGAGCGTGAGTCCTAGCCTCAGACTCTGTATACAAGGTCTGGTTTGCGCCTATTACATTTGCAAAACTGTTGATTGATTAATTTGATTAACCGTATTGTCGAACCTCTAGAAGAGCTTCGGACTGCAAATCTATGAAGAGGTTTCGCTATTTGTATCAATCAAAACTTCAATGATGACAGCATAATATGAAACAACAATTAATAGTAATTATTGTTATATTTTTATTCTATTAATATTATAATTCATAAATTTTACAATTTTTCTAAAAAACGTATAAAAAATAATTATCGAAATTATTAACCTTTTTATAATATAAAAAAATATAATACCTACTTAAATTGTCATTCTTCAAAAATAGGTACTTAATATTTTTTAATATTTATTCAAATTAATATTATACGTGAATATAGGACTTAGATACAGTGGTTATTTTCATACAAAGAAGAACTACCATATTTTTTAAATAATTTTACGTCTATTACAAAATAATTGAAAAAGTTACAATTTTTACTCTAGATTCTGTGCAAATCGGACTTAAAATTTGACACAAAAACTATATCGACGTCACTTCTGGGATCAGTAAAAATGATTCGATTTCTCACAATCAGGGAATCAAGTCATCAAAAAAAACCAATTCTTAACATTTTTAAAATAATTAGCAAAATCAAAAGAAAAAAAATTAAGTAATAACGGGATGTTGTGATTTTTAAATAATCATTTTGGGATATTTATAAATATTTGGAATTGTTTACTTTTTAGTTTATTTTAAATTTAATAGTAAAATTTTTATTTATTTTACGAATAATAAGAACCTTCAAAAACTCGTTCAAAACTACGAATATTTTCTAATTATTTTGTAGTTAAAGATTTCTAATATTTTTAATTTTAATAAGAATTGAAAATTTTGTTATTATTATTATTTATTGAATCATCATCAATCATAATATGGTAATTACTACTTATCGGTTATCACCACTAGGTACCTTTCTTAACGTGGCGTAGTTTAAAGAAATTATGAATTAAAATGTATTAAAACTATTAAAAAAACTAGAAATAAAAATAATAAAATCGAGGAGGAAAATATTAATAAGTATAATAGTACAAAGCATATAAATTGAAAGTATATTTTTCTATGTGGGTACGCATAAAGGATTTTTATGAAGCTATCCCAAAAAGTGAGTTTGTGATAGGGAACTGAGAATATAATACAAAGTTCAATACAAGTTTTCCTTATATAAATCTAAAAAAATGTTACCTAGAATATTTAAAAAAAATTTAAAGTTTAAGTTTTTACTAAATTAGGTAGGTATTTAAATAAAAAATACGTTTTTAATTATTTTAATGCAATTCAAAAAGTATTATTTGTAGAATCTAGAAATTTTCCACCACTACATATTTTCTTAAAAATATATTATAAATATTTATAATATATAAATGTTATGTATGTTATTATTTATTATACACACAATACAATTTAAAAAATATTTAAATACATTTTAAGTTATTTACACTATGAACTTAAACACTCGTCTACTTTTCACCGGTATTGACTTACGATTTTACGTCGATAAAAGCTACTACAATATTATTATTTATTACCTATTTATAATACATATAATACTATTTTAACAATAGCAGTTAACTATTAATTGTTATTAAATCATTAATACATAATAAATACGATTTATTATTTTTGTCAAAAATTATTATAAGCTACCGCATTATTAATAAAAAACTAAATTACTAATTTATGGATACTATTAATAACAATAAAACACCTCATAATATATAATAGTCTCCACAAAGAATCGCATATTTCGTATACAATTCCTATTTCATCGAATTAAAATTTAACAGTGACCTACTTAATGACAGTGCAGATCCATAGCTGCATATACTAGGGCAGGAGTATGGCAGACTTTAATAGATTTGTGATCGACCACTGAGCTTTTACAGGTTGTTGCGATCCACAAAAAAAAGTTATCAATAAACAAAAATATATTTTATATACATGCGTGTTATACTAATTAAAAGTATTGTTTAATTTCATAGTTTTACACACAACACATATTTTAATATATCATTTGATTACAAATTATTATTTTTAACTTTTTATTACTATACTTATTTAATTAATCTATTTGTATAACCAATGTTTATTGTTTCTATACGTAGCAACGTACAATACTCAAGGGCGCCCGCCGTTATAGCCGGAGGGAGGTGCAAAGTCAAAAGTATAAATACTTAAGCCATGCAAGTTGGTAATAAAACGATGAATATTTAATATTAACTAAAATAGCGGAGGGTCTATGCCCCCCTGCCACCCCTGCGGGAACCTTTGCAATAGCTACTCGATATCAGTGTATATTGTGTATAATCTCGTTTTTCGTAGTTATTTATAGCATCTTTATTTTATCTTGTTTCACGCCGAGTAACAAAGATGTTTTAATGATTGTCAAAGGTACTAATTAAATTACGTACAAAATTTGAAGAAAAGAGCGACGGAAATATGAAATATATAACTTACACCGAGGACATTTAAAAAACTTGAATCTGATGTAAAATAATTGGTAAAAATTACTCTATGTTCACATAGAATACCTACATACATGTGTACATTCACTTCCAAAACAAATAATGCAGCCATCCGATAATCTGTATACAACATCATCCATTTGGGAAACTGGAGTGTTATCAGCAACTAAAAATATTTTAAAATATTAAAAACTAAAAATAATTGATATTACACTCAGTGTACTTGTGCTTCATCTTTATACATGTATTGAACATATACATAAATTGATTATACGAAAAGTGTGATAAACAGGGTTTGAATTTTATAGCACCAAAAATACTAAAATATGCACTATAATATTACCAAAAAAAATCTAAAAATATGTCCTAAAAACATTAAAAATATCAAAAAATTTAAATCAAAAGTTTATTATATTTACCTATTAAATAATTTATGAAATTATTCATTTATAAAAAAAGCTAAGACTATCTTCTGTTACAGTTTCAAAAAACTTATATGTACTGATATACCTATGTTTTAACTTGAATGATAACCCGCCAGTACGTTGCATACAATTATAACATGTTAAATATCATATTATTTAGAAAATTTTAATATATTACGAAAATGTGGAAAATTTTCTTATGGATTCACATAAATCAATACTATTTTATTTTAAATTTTTCATTCAATATAAATAAGATTTATGAAAAGTACAAAATAAAGCATCAAATTATGAGTATTACCAAAAAAATACCACTAAAAATCTAAAGTACTTCAATTATGCAAAATAAAATTTCATACTTAGAGTCCCTGGTTCATAAAACAAATTTTTAGCCAACTCTGCTATTTTTAACTATCTATATAAAATAATAAGTAGTAAATGTTATAATATCCAAACCCTGATGATAAATATTATTTTTACCATTTATATTAGCTGCGGTTTTTAGGTCTACCTCATCATCATTGATACCTATTTAAATTATCTAAATACATATTTAACAGTTAATAAACTCTCAGTGAAAAATAAAAATATATAAAATAACATTATTCCAACCAAAACTATTTATTCTTTTACGACGTACTTGATCTTCAACAACTTAATCTAAAATAAAACAACTATCAATGAACACAGTAATTTATATTATATTGATGTATTGCTTTCTCTAAATTACTAAAAATTTGTCCTATTGCCAGTGCTCGTATTCTCTCTTCATACTCAGCTATGCTATAAGAACAAAGTTTTAAAAATGTTTGTACGCTAATTAAACTTTTCTAAAGTCGACGACTTGCAGATTTAATACGCTTATCATTGGCGACATATTTTGCACGTTTAGTACGTAAAATAACTAAACCATTTTCTATTTGGTTCAGCTTGATTGAATAATTTTCAATGAGTTGGCATACATTTCCTTAAAAAAAAAAAATGTTTACTACAAAATAAAATAGCTTATAAATGTAGTGTAATAAAATGTTTTATTTTACCCAAAAACATCCAAATATTTAGATGAGAAGTCTGGAAATTTTGTCTTAATTTATTGTGAAAAGATTCAACATTGTTATTAGTCCTAATATTTTTTTATTTTTGTACACAGACAGTACTTCTACATAAATGTTTTGCAGCCAATACCTGTTACGATTTAGTTTTAATAATATTTTTTACAAATTTACGTGAAATATATATAATTTACAGGTGAAATAAAGTGTACGAATCGGTTCCCGAAAAATTACTTTCCAGTATAATACAACTGTTACAAAATATGTATAAATCGATAATCTTATAATATTTTATTATAGGTTTTACGGTGACTGGGAAAGTTTATAAATATATTTTTATATCCATAGTTGTATCTAGTAGTAATTGTTTAATTTCACTTAATTATTATTATTAGTGTAAGGAAAAATTATTATTGTTGATTACTGTTGTACTATTATACCACAGTCAGGTACTCAGGTAAAGTAAGTACCTACGATATTATAATATTCTGTATAGATGATGACTGCGTGGTATCTATATAATATACATATCAAATGTTTAAGAGGTTTGTGGTATAATCGATTTTTCGGTTAAAAACTTTTAACATAACACTAAATAATTAAATATTAAGGTTTAGGGTTGATGGGAGAGCGACGACCTCATCATCCTTCGCAGAGATGGCGAAATAGTTTTTTTTTTAAGTCGCACAGATTTCTTTTTTCGTAAATTTTCTAAGACTACTGTTCTGCGTTATTTAATAATAAAGTAATAAATTAATATATTGTTGACGAATGGGTCACGTATACTGAATGTAATATAGCTCATTTACGGCGCAGAGTAGGATGTTAAAAAAAACTAAACATAAGCACACGAAAGACGAGCTATAAATTTAGGTGTAAATTGTCAATGTGCCCATAGTAGGTACTTAAATGATACTCATAATAAAATAAAATAACAAAAAGATAAGCAAGTGATTCTGCTGTATATCCAGTGACGATTGGGTCACTGTAATAGATGTGCTAAATGCCTAAATATTTGAATTCAATAATATATAATTGTCTACGAAAAACAATTCTAAGCTGCAGATACGATCTACCGACTTACCAGCCCATATCACTAAGTATATTTCTTGGTATAATTTTGATATAGATAGCTATTGAAGTAATTCGTTTTACTTTTAGTAATAATATGGTTATACCCCGTATACCGTATTTAAATGACACACGGAACAGTACAAATTTACATTAGAAGTACATTGAAAGGCGGTATGTACTAGGTAGACAGGTAAACGGTATAGTAATGTAGTATGTATATTGTATAAGTAATACATTAGTACAAGTGGTACTGCACGCTGTTGAGACTTTGAGATGGCACGTGCATCAGATTTAATATTTTAATATAGTTACCTGCTATTAAAAGAAATTATACATAAAGCTTCAGTATCTAGTTAGTAATTAATACTAAACGTTAACCGCGAATCGTGATTAAAATATGAACACTGAACATAATATATCTATTATTGTCTTCGGAACAGATCTATTATCGTCATTTCGCATGAACTCACAGTTATGTAATAATACATATTATATATTTATCATTATTTATAACTATCTTATAAAGATTTTGCATTTAAACGCAAATAGCCGTATAATAGAACATACGAGTATATAAGACATTAAGTATGTATGGTACGATTAGGAACTGTATCGTTCAGTCGCACACATTTAGCTGAAACAATTCCAAATGATATAACAAACAAACAGCGAACGCATGTGGACATGTGGTTGTAACTCGTAATACAAATAGTCCACAACAGCTAATAGCGAACATTATGTAATAACTTATAATTTATGTATAAGTATGGAAAGCATACACAGTGAAACAAAGACGATACACACATATTATAGATATTACACATACAATCGTAGTCTGCAGCAAGATTACTTAAATATAACTGAATATTTGTATAGTAGGTAGGTATGTATCGATACATTTTTTTAAACACAATTATAAAACCAATACCAAGTGGGTTTTATTGGGACATTTTCAATCTTGTAATGTACTCGGTATAGTTGCGTAATATTTTTTTTGAATGTATTCATCCAGAAATGACTAATTAGAGTAAGACATCTAAGTTTGCTTAAAAATTAAAATTTAATAACATTATAAGTTATGTTTTGATGTATTATTTTCTATATATATTATTATGTTGACATAAATTACATATATTAAACCTATTTTATTACTCTAGGTATATTACCGAATTTTATGTATATTATTTTAGAATATTTAAGTATTCTTATAATAATGTCTATTCTATTTTTATTCTTATTTATTCATTTTTAAATTTTAATTGAATAATATAGATAATATTAATTTATTTTGTAAATAAATTATAAAAAAAAAAATCGCGCCTGTGTATTTATTGTTGGGCAATATAATTATTATTATTATATTATCTAGATATTTTTTTGAATAAAAATATATTTAAATATAATTTTCAAGCATAATGCTAATAAAAAATCCAAATATATTCGATTTCTTTTGTTTCTTTAGATAGTTATATAAAATATTTCATTTGTAGTAATTTTCTATCTATTTATTCAAATAATCATTTTTAAAAATTTTTCGAATAAGTTTTTTATTCAAATACCTAATCATATTTAAAATTTTTTTTTTTTAATATATTTAAATTATTAAGTAATGTATTTTATACTATTTTATTAATAGTATATAATTATAATAATATATTAATATTATTATTTATATGGCAGTCAGTAAATTGAATAAATATTATTAACTTACAGAGGTTGAAGCTGAACTAATTATAGCACGAGTGCTGAATTCCAAATTTTGTGTAACGATATTTTTTATTAAAGTTAGTTAGGCGATCAATTCACCGCGATCCAAAAAAAAATAATAGAAAAACATGTTTATATAACAGTCTTTAAAACAATTGTCAATTGTCTAACTAACGTAACAGTCATAAAATTAGTAGTTAGTCTTCTTATGAAATAAGTGAATGCAACATAGGTATAGTAATAGTAATATTCATAGTGATTAAATTATTAACTAAGTCAATTGTATTTATATAATATTATAGGTACTAGGTAATACAATTTAAAAACATGAAATTGAATTTAAAATTAAATAAATGAATTGTATTAATTATTTTTTACTGAAATAAATATGATTAATTTCCATTAAGAACAACTATTTTTTTAAATTGTGGTCAGATAAATTTCTTCTAGTAGCACAATGAATGAACCCAGCAAATGAAAATAAGAAATAACTGGAGCAGGAGAACAGAGAATAGTATTAAATTTTACAAATAGTTTTTTTATTGTGACACGATTATTTAAAATTGTTAATGACTTGTTTTTATCATTAAAAAATTGTCGTTATAAATATTGTGTTCTATAACTTATAAATATTAAATACATTCGATTGCGTGCTGCGGCCAAAGATAAATATACCTAACATTATTAAACATGTTTTATAGGTGTTTAGGTAATGATTATAAATTATAATTAATAATAATTCCTAGTTATTAGAAAATATTAAAACATTTTTATTAATATTGAAATTCTATACTTGTATATATCGTCGTGAAATCTCCCTTAACGGACACTTCCTTATAGCGGATAAAATTTCGGCGGCCAAGGGTGTCCAGCATTTAGTATTTATTTTCACTGTATATAAATATTATAAAATTAATTAATTTCATTGTCAATTATTATCTAATAAATCTACAAGATACATAGATAGATATAGCCGTATACGAGTAAATTTGCTATTAATTATTATATTATTTATATTAGTTAAGTACTTACTCGGTATTGTTTCTTTTTGATCCATTTTTTAGATAAATGTACCATTGATGCTTCATGATTTAAATGATTTAAAGATAAATTCTAACTCGTCAACCGTCAATATTATATGAAAACTACTTTGAGTCAATACCTAATTGTTTATGTTTTGTCGTCATTCAAGCATTGTACAATGTACATGGGTTATAGATATTATAATATATAATTATATAATACAGCTTAATAATAATTTATAAATGGGTATGTTTTATTTCTGTCAAATGATATTGTTATTATTATCTCATCCGAAGTCTATATATAATACTTATTATAAATATTATATTAATTCATCATCGGTTATTTTTGTATTTCTCCCAACGTATTTGAAAAAAATATTATAATCTCTATAGTAATCATACTACTAATTTCAACTTTTAAATTGTGTATGTAAAATTTATTTTATTCAATAAATTGCATATTTTTGCAAATGTTTGCGCATATTTGAATACTTTTTAGTGCATGCAGTTCCGAGCCTTGATGATAACTTATAACTAAATACTAATATGGTAAAAAATAAATGTATGTATATATTACATATTAAATTTAATATATTTTTTTAATTAACGTGTATGTTGTGTGTGTGTGTGTGTGAACGATATATTACGTTTATATAATATATATAAAAATACGAAATTTTTTTTCAGCTAGTGGCAAGTATTTAGTCATGTTTAAGTATAAAAAAATACGTACCTTGCACAAATGAAAAAAATAAATTAAGATTAATTTGAAAATTTCAAGTTAAAAAAATGCAAAAATTTTTTTAGAGATCTGTTGTGTGGCAAACGCAATGGGCAGGTACTTTTAATTTTATCTATACATTTTATACATGTTATTTTTGATTATTTATTTACAAATATACATGTTATTTTTGATTATTTATTTACAAATATACATGTTAGTTTTGATTATTTATTTACAAATATACATGTTATTTTTGATTAATTATTTACAAATATACATTTAAATTTTCTTTGTTATTTATTTTATTATACAGTAAGTGCTACTCGGGAGCGAAAACCCGATTGTAGGCTATTATATACAAATCAATCATCACGTTCGTCACACACCAGATCTCCGAGTTGATAGTGAACGACTGGTTGTATATATATGTGATATTCCGTCCGAAACATTACAAGGCAGAGTAGTCGGTCGTCGTTCTTAGTATAGCGTTCGTCCGACCTAAAGACGAATGCGAAACCATAGATAGCGCTGTAATATCCTATTCGTGAACCTAACTGGACTCGACCAACAGCTACCGCCAGATCGTTATTTGAATAACTACCACCTGTTTGACAAATTTCGTGTGCCCTTGATCATTGCCGTATAACATAGTCACAAGCTTATGTTCGAGTATCTAGTTCAGGCCCATACGCAAAATTTCATAAAGAATGGTGGGAGGGGGTTGAAAAATAAAAAATAAATGTACAAAATAGATACACAGTAATTAGTAACTACTAATTTATATTTATCATTAATTTTGTAAATATATTAAAAATGTTTTTTTTATCAATATATACTATAAAAAAGTATTGATTATGTATCATGTTTGGTACTTATTGTATTTTAGACCGATTTTGTTATATTTTTTATTTATTTATTAATTTTATAATATAATCTTATTTTTTGCATGTATTGCGTACACTAAAAATAAGGTTTATAAATGAAAAAAAAAAATATTATTTATTTTTAACAAAATTTCAATTTTACAAACTTTTTTTAATGAACCGTCGAGTTTGTTAAATAGAGAATCAGTTTTATTTAAATAAAAAAATGTAATTTAGATTGAATCCAAAAACTATTTTTAATATATAGTTAACATAAATAAGTACATTTTTTTATTTAGTAACCAACTGATTTTAGTAAAAATATTAATTAAAATGTATCTATTAATGTATCAAAAGAATCTGATTAAACTTGTAATTGTGATGTTAACATTGCTAGTTGTAGTTATATAGCTATTAAAGGAAAATAAAGTTTGATACTGGATAATATTTTTGAAAAATTAGATTGTGTTTCAGGTAGAAAAATTGTGAGGTGTACTATATGCTATCGCCATAAACAAACTTTAAAATTGTTTGTTTATCCTGGTAACTGGGAGGAATTACTAAAAACAATTATTTTATTCAAATACAGAGGATTAAATGCAAATAATTAACTTACATAAAATTGAGTTAAAAGAATAAATGTTGCGAATCAGAAAAAAAAATCATAATTAGTATGTGTCTGATAGTCTTTTAAACCCATTTGTCATGACGCAATTCAACACATTTTTACTTACTTCAGTGATCGTTTAGATACTTCTACATTATCAGTTAAAACCTTTAAAACAATAGTGAATTTGTCACTTCTGATGAACTTAAAAATTGTCACAGATTCATTTTCCCAGATTATCAGTTAATAGATTTTGTTGCATCGTATCAAGAGACTTTCACGATTGACGAACTTAAAAGTCATATTTCAATAAATATTTTAAAAATTGTGTAAAAAAAATGAAAGCAGGAAGTTACGTAGTACACAAAGTAATGCAAAATATATTTAATATGTACATACATTGTTATATAATTTATATGAAATGTTATATGCGATGCTTATTATAACGATATCTATTTAATCTCAGCAAAATTGACCCGTTGTTTGATTCAGGCATCACTGGTTTTGAGTCAAATAGCAATTCAGATAAGCCGTCACATTTGACGTTACTACTTATCGCCATTCGAAACATCGTCGCATTTCCTTTTACATTCTCGTACATCTGCGGTATAAGAGAACGAGAGAAACAAAAACAAAATTAATTGATTTAATAATATTCGAGAGAAAACTCAAATTAGAAAAAAGCACATATCCCTGATCGAAGAGGCTAATATTCAGTGGTCAGCTCAAAATTATAACAAGTTTTGTTTATATGTTTTAAATAACTTCACACATTTTGAAATGTATTATTATACAAATTATATGAAACGTTTAAAAAAAAAATAAAAATAATCATGAAACAGCTACATAAATAGCTACAGAATGCTGATATGAATAAATACAGTTAATATGGAAACAATTTACGAATAATTACAATAATAATTGAAATCAAATTTCTTGATGGACCACAGCATACAATAGTATATATAATTCAAAGTTAAATACTACATTAATAATAAAAGTACTAATTTCAAAATACAAAATTACTAATATTATTTATTATTTGTAAATATGTTTAGATTATTTTACCGTCAAGAATATAAATATACACAAATAAATTATTAATAAAGCTAATAAAATATTACATTTTCACTGAGTCTAAATTAAGTTATACTCTGTCTCGTATAAGAGAAATCTCAGGCGGCGATTTATTTTATACTTGTTCGAGCTGACCACATCAATAAATAAAGTTTTCGTTATTAGATTAATTTTCAGCAAGCAGCCACGGACGAAAAATTACTTTATCGCGTTAATCTTAGCAAAATGCTTGCGAGGTGGTTGTTAGAATTATAAATAAACACTCCAGTGAGACACTCGATGCGGGTAAACTACATCCATTGGTCATAACTTTGCACTGAAGCTCGTGGCCTAAGGTCACTATTTTTAAGATAGAGTAAGTTGTGAATATACTAGGTATGATAATAATAGTAATGTAGTAATACATTTGAAAAGATGTTTAAATAGATTCCATGGTATTGAAAAAATGAAATGACTGATCATAAGTTAATTTAATAACAAATTAAAATATTTTTTCAGATCCACCAATGGACAAAATCAATTGTTGGCGTAATAATATAAGTAATATAAATACATTAGACACTTACGGCACATTTGACATTTACTTTGCCAGGAGTTTTGGTGGCTGGGCCGTATAGCCTTACGTACACACGTCCCTTGTGGGCGTCATCTGACGGCGAAGGTGGTTTTAACAGACAGTTAAAATGGTAATGTTCCATGTCTGTATAGTCTATGCGATCAACAGAACAAATACATGAGTTTGATGAATGTGGTATGATGTGTTATTCTTAAATCATGTTTGTACACTATAATACTTAGCGATGACTCATCACTAATGAGTGAGTCTCCACGCATGTTTTTAAATATTAACAAAATAATAAATATTATTATTTATAGTTTAAAATTTAAATAAATTGTAGTTACGTCCAAACTTGAACTTCAAATGTTTTTTAAAAATTAATTGTATATAGGTATTTTAAAATTTTTTTTACAACTTATTAGTTATCAGGACAAATTATTTGTAATCTCGAATTAAATTTTTAAGGATTTCGCAAAACATTTTTAATCGTCATTTTCAGAAATAAAACGAGAATTTCAAATTTCTATTATACAAATAACTCGAAAAAAGTAAAATTATTTTAAAAATTATTATATAAACTTTTGGTAAATTGGTGAATATGTCGAGCATTTGTGTATACTCGTCTTTGAATCATAATAAAATAAAATAAATCATTTAAGAAAAAATAGTGTTATTAAACATAGAATAGAGAGAGAAATAGATCATTATGAACATTTCGTGAAAATTTAAGCCATCCTCAATTAGGTATTTATTTTTGAATAACACTAAAAAAACAAATTAATTTTTAAAAAGTACAAACTAGTTCCAATTTGCTATCAGAAACTACCCTTAAAGTTTTCTATCAAAGAATTTTTCAACTACCTGTCATATACCTTATACACATACACACACAAAAAACACATAATTATAAAAATACATTTATTGTTCCACTCAGAATATAAAATAGAAATATTTATGTGAAAACAGTTTTTAACAAAATAAATGATCTTATTTTGTTGAAATTCATATCGAATAAGTGTAGATACTTGAAACTTTTATTATATGTTTAATAACATTGTTTATATTAAAAATTTCTAGGCATCATAACATTTTCTTTAAAATTATTTTGTCTTTTTGAACTTTTTATAAACATTTCTTATTTTACTTAATTTTTTCCACAAATTTCAATAAAAATTTTATTTTGTAATTTTATTTGTTTGGTTAAAAAAGCTTGAAAACTAAATACAAGATTCATTTTTTTTAGTCATTATTACTGCAATTAAAATAGTTTAAAATTAATTTGTTGCTTCTTTATGAATATCGATAAGGACAATTTTACCAGGTCAAAAAACTTGAAAATGTATCACACTCTTCCTCATAAGTTGTAATTATAGCTATTTAAAAACATTAAAGATAATATTTTTATTCGATAAATAAAACAAATTCAATATTCTCATTTCAGTTTAAACTTTAAATTTTGCAAATCATCTTGTATATAAAAATGTATGAAATGTTTAATATTTATAACAAAGATTTATATATTTCTAGAAATGTATAAAAAAAATTGTATTATTATTAATTCTGTTTTTATGATAGATAATCGATCAAGGATAATAGTAAATGTTGTTAAATGTAAAAACATACTAACATTATATTAATATAATATTTTTTACTGGTAGGTATGTGGATAAATTGTCTTGCTTAGACAATATAGTTTTAGTGCACGTCAAATATAAAATAGATAGTAAAAAATATAAAACAAATAATTGAATTAATATACATCCATTATACATGTAAATACTGCTAATAAACTGGAATAGCTTCTTAGAGTCGTGGGTGCAGCGATGAATCCTGAATTTTAGGTACTAAAATTAAAAATAATATTAATTTATTACACATACTATGCTCCTGGCAACGTTTCCCGGTGCGTGGTAATTTGCTGAGCCACAAGCTAAACGATTGTCTCTTACTGTTGACAATGTTGAATTGTATATAAGCACAGCCGCTAACCAGTGATGTATTCGATGTCATGACAGTTACTTGGTAATACTCCGAGTATCCACTCTGCGACGGACATTTCCCTTGAATACCCGGAGGAACTGTAACACATAAAACATTGTTGAAATTAGTAGATTTGTGGTTTATAGTGGGTAAGGGTTGTTTAAAAAAAAAAAAATCAAACTCGATAAAATATGTTTTAAAAAATAAACAATCACTCCTATAGTATAGGTAAATAATAATTATTACGAGAAGAAATGGTACACATTATTAATTCTAATCTCATATTTTCAATAATTCAATTATTCGTGGTAGTTTGATACGGTAGTGCGATAAAATTTGTTTTGAAGGGGCAGAGCTCTATATCCCATCACGCGTCACGTACAAACTAAAATCCACTTTGAAGAACAAATTGTAAATAAAATAAATATCTCGAAAAGGTAATAATAATCAAAATAATATGATGTGAACAATATCGCTAATATCGCTGATATGGATAACAATACTTCACAATCGTTGATGTCAGTCAGAATTTTTTCAACTATTATTGAAATTTGACGTGAGTATCGAACTCGTTGAGCTGTAAATACAAAATCGCAGGTCGCCGCCAAAAACTTTGACGAGAATATGATCACGCACTATAATATAATATTATATTATATTATCATAGGCAATAGGTGTACACACGGGGCGAGCCGTACGAACCCCAGCTCGACCGGAATCTTTTTAGGGTCATAGTAAAATTTCAAATTTGTATGTATTATATTTAACTCTATCATTATATTCGTGTAGAACATGAAAATTGTATTTGTCGTAATAGTGAAATAAAATAAAAATATTTGTGTACTACTACATAATTTTTATTGATTTATTTATGTGACTAAAACATTGTGCACTAAATTTCAAAATATGTACCTAGTATGACTAAAGGAGTACTAAAGAGTCTATACTCTATAGTATATACAATGGCCTATGGGAAATAGGAAAATGCTTTTATCAATTATTACATAATTACACATTTATATATTACCTACTAAGTTTATATGTATAGTTACATATAAAAACATGCATTATAGGTATATATTAATTAATAAGTAATTTCATTTTTAACTTCCAAAATATACAAGTATCTATGTCTAGCACATTAATGTTGTATAGGTATATACATATTATACAGTTTTTAATTTACAATTATTACAATTAGAATGTATGTACCTAGTATGTTAATGTGTCAAAAAAAATTAGGGGCACTGTTCCAGTATTGGGGCACTAATTCTTCCAGACTCGACCGGAAAGTAAAGTCTACGCACGCCAATGTATATTATAGTATATAATACTATTATATACTATAAGACTATTCCCACCGCGTCGCCTGGACACCCGTCATTGACGTCCACAAATTGCGCTTATGCTCGTCGCGCCATACAAATGGCGCATAGGTCGCATATGGCTCGTCGAAAATGTGCCATGAGAATATTATCGCACTAAAATAATATTATACTATTATAGTCCTGTCGCTGCCGCTGCCAATGCGGCCCGTCTCAATATAAAAATAACACGATAATAACGATAATATTATAACCCGTATGAAAGAATTATAGACCATCAAAATTCCTATTTAATTACTCTAAGAAGTATAATTATTGAGAATATAATTTTATTTTAAAATGTACTTAAGGAATGCGGCCGCACCATCGCTTGCCTTAGCACGAGCCGCCACTGAATTGTTGTGTATAGGTAGTTAACATATACCATTACCATTGTTCATACATAAGACATAGGTAATTGTAAGTGAATCTAACAAATTAATTCTTATTAAATTTAATTGGACATTTACTAAATAGTAAATACAAGTTGGGTACAACTAACACCAAAATAATAAGCTCGACAACTGTACTACCTACGTAGATTGCAATTTGTTGGATAATTGAGCGATTACAAATGTATAAGAATATTAAGAATAATAATTTTGTGTAATACTGAAATATCAACGAGTGTAAAAATCAATAATTAAAAAATCATGAGTTTATTTAGGCATACAATAATAAATATTGGATAAGGATGATGTAGGTACCTATTTGATGTTTTATTCTATAAAATAAAATATAAAAAATATGATATAATAATAAATCATAGTAAACATTCAAAGTAAAGCACTATTTAAGTACTATATTATCCGATTATCAATATTACCGCTAGATCGCGTTAAAGGATACTAAATTTTTATAAGCAAAGTTTTTTTCTACTCGAAATGCCGACACACAATCATTTAATCTCAAACCGTGGTTAAAATAGAAAAACTAAAGAACGTGCATTGGTGCAATAATAATAATAATTATACTATAATAATGTATTTTTAGTCATTACTATTGTTATTGTACTTATGTTAGTTATACTTATTAATATTTTTACCTTTCCTAAAAATTAAATTCATTATCGTAAAAATAAATAAATTAATATTAAATTACAATGTAGACGGTACATTGCCTGATAGTTTAAACTATTATAAATATTATTTTTCGAATAAGTCATAACTCATAAGATAAATTATGACACTTAACGATTATTATTATGCCAGAAAAAAATTATAATTTATTAAATATATTTTGGCTTTCCTTACTGTCTTATATTTTTATTTCTAATCATAAATTAAGGAAAAATATTTTTTACACAAGGTTACACAATGTCAGTTACCATATTATTTATAATTTCGATTAATTTATAAATTAATTACTAAAAATAAAAAAACTATATAAATAATTATTTGAATACGAAAAAATGTTAAAAAAAAAAAAATATGTTCATAAAATGTAAATAATTTTACCTTATTTCCCTATTATTATATAGACTGGAGTTTATTAATAAAACTTACTTTACATAACGTGCCTGTGGAAAACTATTGCGAAAATTTAAATATCTAATATTTGGTCTATTTTATTTTGTTTTTTAATATATCTATTTATTAATTTAATTTATTTAAATTATTAACATGAGTGACAAATATAATTTGCCTTTATAAATTAAATTAGGTAAGTTCTTTATAATTTATTAATACAAAATAATATTTAAATATTAACTGAAAAATAATTAGGAATTAAAGATTTAATCACATAGTTTTAAATAATGCTCAAGTTATTCCTCTGTAGTATTACTATTATTATTAACTTTTATTAAAATATGTAAACTATTTTACAAAACAAATTGTAAGGATCACAGTTGTAATAGAAATAAATTTAAAAGC
Source organism: Rhopalosiphum maidis (assembly GCF_003676215.2). Taxonomy (NCBI): domain Eukaryota; kingdom Metazoa; phylum Arthropoda; class Insecta; order Hemiptera; family Aphididae; genus Rhopalosiphum; species Rhopalosiphum maidis. The sequence goes on from NC_040879.1 coordinate 50,026,683, forward strand.
AAAAATCATTATAATAATAACAATAATAATGAGTGTAAAATAATACCTAAAATGCAATAACATCTTTTCATTTATAATAAATTATTAATAGTAATAAGACGAATAATAATAGCAATAAATTCTAATAAATTATGAAATAAGAAACTTCATATAAGATCATACCTTCCATCACCTCATTCACTTCTTCGTCGAGGCTTGAGTTCACAGCCACATCGAACATCAATGAAATTATAATTAATGCTAGTACTACTATCGATTTCATGGTGGTGTACGAAAAAATTAGGACAAACCGTTAAAACAAAATAAAAATATCTAGAGCGATAGACGGGTGTCAAGAAAGACGTTCACACGAGTATTCTAAAAGAAGTCTACACAATGATGGCGAGACATCTTCCGACAGCTATTTATATAAGCTACCTCGACTGCTCCCTCTACCGGCAACATATAATATAAATGCCATCACAAACACAGATTAGCACTTCTGCAGTTCCGCTTCCCAAACACTAATGGAATATATTTATGGGTAGGTAATCACTAATCACTAATCTGTTTATTGTCTACTTCAGTGGTTCTTAATCGTTTTAAGATCACAATCCAAATTTATCTTGGAAATCTGTCGCGACCCGCATGGTTTCACTTTTACAGTATAAATTAGTATTCCTAAAAATATAATATTATTTTATTACTTTATACTATTAAATTTATGGGTTTATACCTAATGTAATTTTACAAATGTATTTTTAACAATGAGGTGTATATGCGAAAAAGTATATTTATTTCCCGCTATGGTCGATAATAGCAACTTAGAATTTATATAGTTTATGCTTATACAGTATAAAATAAAATTAATATCTTAGAACCTATAAAAATATAGTTAAAAAATCGACTTGCGACCCTTAGTTTGAGAAACGCTGGTGTAGTTAAAACAGTAACAAAAATGTCAAGCATATTAAAAGTATAACTACGAAAATATATTTATTATTTATTAAAAATTCGGATAAATGTTTAAACAAAAAGATAAATAAAACAGCATTAAAATATTTAAGTACGTACCTACATGTTACATAATATGTACACGCGCTATTGGTGATTATAATTGTTATAAGTGTTTAAGACAATACAGGATTTCAAAATTGATTTTTTTCTATTCCAAACGTAGTATATACGTAGGTATGTTATATTTGTTCATAATATATAAAACACAACAGCTAATAGTGTAAATTTGTGTCAATATTGATTTTATAGTTTGATGCATTTATTATTGTTATTAAAGAATAACGATAACATCGGCGTCATAATGTCGGGCAGTAAATTACATACATATTGATATTTCAAAAGGTATGATCCTTTGCTATGAAGGTTGACAATTAGTTTTCAGAATTCAAAAATATGTTATGTACAATATTGTGTTGATGTTGTATCACAAATCAAATCGTTTTATATTACCTATATTTTGTACGTGAAACCGGAGACATGCGTGGATTTTAGTTAGACAACATGTAAAAATGAAAATTATCGATTAATAGTCACGTATAGGCTGATCTAATATTTCATACTAAGTAAACAAAAAAATAAAAACGTATGTAATAATTTACAAAATGTTGAGTTATATTCAATTAATTTATTAATTTATGGTTAATACTTTAACATAGTTGATTAGTGTATTTGTTATACTTGTTATTATTTAATATCAATGAATCCATTGGATCCAAACAAATGAAAAGTCGTGCCCATAACATAATAGTATTTAAATTAATATTTTAAACATGATAACGCGTTGTTAAATAAACTTATTTTCAGCAGTTGTAGAATTAATGAATACCTAGGTTTAAAATATAATATGTTTTTCAAATAGTATAAATATTTATTTGGACCCTGAACCAATTGGAATGTATGGTAAGGATTGACAACAATATTCAGACGTAACACTAATCGTCTGTATTAGATACATAACAAATAACTTTAAAATGACGCATTTAAATGAGTTTTTTTTTGTATATTGATAGCACCTAATAAAAAAAAAAACTATCAGCATTATATGGAATTCAATAAAAAAAAGCAAATAAGTAATCGCTTTGTTAGATCGAGTGTACATCGTCATTGAGTAATGTACTGCCAGATTGTGTTAAATTTGAATTCAATGATAAATTAATACACACGAAAAACAATTTTGAGCAAATACAGACCTGCAATACTACGTATATTTTATGATACATTTATATTGGTATTTTAATAATTTATTTTACAATTCGTAAAACGGTTTATTGTACATTATTGTACATAAATTATACCACGTGCAGAAATTTATAATATAAACATTTGGTAATAATTTCAAGTACCTACGATTATTTTTTTTTGAATAAAATCATTACATATAAGAAAATCGATTTTATTAAAATTAGTTTTGCATAAAAATTTCTATTTTCCCTACATCTATTTTTATTTGTTTCCGATTATTTTGAAAAATACAGTCAATTTTTAATTTGTACTTCTTAATAGTACCACATAGAAGATTCACTTTCACACAAAAAGATAACTTTGAAAATATAAGCATCGCGATCGTGCACGCTAACAAACAGAAAACAACACACATCATTATAAAATCAATGCAAGACCTCACTTTGGTGAGTGTAATATTGCCTATATTTTGCCCTTAAAACTCTTTATTATTGGATTTGTTTTTTAATATAATAATTACTTGGTTATTGTTTGTTGGTATATTATTTATTTCGTTTGTTACTTGCAAATAGAAAAAACTTTATCAAAATATTTTAAAATTATTTGTTTTGATTTTTTCCATTTAGACATTTTGTTTCATCGACATTATACCAAATATTATTATCATTATAATTAATTATTAAAAATGAAATTACATTCCAGAATATTAAATTTTATATTATTTAAATTAGTTTCAGTAGTTATATAATTATTTGGGACTGTGGCTATAAAAAAAATAAATAAAAACTTATAAATAATAATCAAAGTATAAAAAAAAGTATTTTAAGAAAAATTTACGATTTATTTATTTTAATTTGAACTGATGAGGTAAACCGTATATCATTGTGTTTTTTTTAGTTTTTACATAATATGAAATTGATAAAAAAAATTAGCTAATCAAACTAACTAATTTTGACGTATAAATATATAAGTATGTATACGCGTTGTTTAAAATAATATATTATTCAACTGTTAAATGGTACGAACTTTTAAAATACCACCAACTATTCTACAATTTAGTATTTGAAAAATAAAGATTTTTCTACTTAATTGGGCGGTAAATAACTTGAACCATAAAAATACTACATCCATTTTCCAATTTTCAAATCTTTTAAGTACTCGTGTAATAATAGATATTTTATTTTGTTGTATTTGCCTGAACCAATTTTGTCCTAAATGAAAGGTACAGTCAAAAATCTTACATCTAGGATAAACGTGTATCACTGCATTATGCGCAGTCTTTTCAAAATAAAAATTGATTAAATTAATTTAATTTCCCGTAATTTGAAAGCATATATTGTGTAGCGTTTTCCATATTTGTATGTTTATTGTGCAAAAAAAGTATTTGATAATATTTCTATTACAGTCTGTGACGATTTATAAATGTGTGTGAATGTGTCGTTGTGCATAAACAAGTGATCCGCTTTCAGGTAAAACATTTTAAATGTGTGCAAACGGCCGTAACACGTTTGGGTACAGTAGACCCTAAATGCAACACGTTTGGGTACAAATTAATATACCGTTTGGGTACACCGCATCTCTAGAAAAATAACACGTTTGGGTACATGGTGTATATAAATTATGTTATTTTATGGTAGTATGGTACACTATTTTCTGAATCCATGAAAACAAATCTTTTTTATTTTGAAAAATTATAGCTTTTGCTTTGAATAACAATTTTGGTATTTCAAGAAATATTTTTCGTCTAGCTTCGTATTACTTATTCCGAATAACCTAACGTTGGAGAGACTTAGATGCTCTAACTGGGCAGTTATGTAGTTCTTATCGTATAACGATAAAGTTTATTTGGCTTCACGTTAAGATCATTAGTTTCTTTGCGATTTAAAAGTGACATCACTGTTTGCTTTGTGTACAAGCCCATAATAATTACAACGAATAAAATAGTCTTATAAAAATATTGCCGATTAGAAATCCAAATCGAAACTGTAAAACATTTAGTTAGTTTCACAAACCATATTTTATTAGGACAGATTATCATTACTGTTTTTTAGCGATTGGCGATTAGCGTATGTATCCAAACGTGTTATGCATTTATGTACCTACCCAAATGTGCTCTACATTTACAGGTAAAAATTACGCTATGTACCCAAACGTGCTGCGCTCGCGCAAATGAGTTGTAGCGATTATTTAGTTGACATTGGCCTAATACTGGAAAAGCCGAATAAATTAAAAAAAAGTTCAAAGGAATAAATATTTTTTTTACTTTAAATTGGTCATAAATATAGGTATAGGTATACTACATTCTACTCTTATAACATTTAAATAATTGTAAAAAATATTCAGGTGTTAATTAAAAATATCTATTAAAAAAACCAATTATGTATACTACTGATATGTGTAACACAAATGTCAGACCTTATACCATCCTATAAATAGTGTTGATTTGTAAACATAGTTTTGTTACTGCCCATGCCCCGGGCGCTAATTATGGAGGGGCGCAAATTTCAAATTTTAAACTCATACTTTTTTATTACATTTTAATTTTTTTCAAAGAAATTAAATATTTTGTAGTGAGATTATTATTTCACAATTATTTACAAATTATATAATTTTAATTCAACAATTCAATATAAACACACTAGCAATGATCACAGAACGACAATTGTCATATTATATCATATATCATTTTTTTTTTTTGAGAGAGAGAGAGAGAGAGAGAGGAACTGGTTCATAAGTATAAAAGTGGCGTAATAGAGGGGGCTGAATTATGAGAGGGAGCTAATTTTATACTTTTCTCCAGGTAAAAAATATACTAGATCCGGTACTGGGAACACAAGGGTAGTAAGTCATATACCTTTTTAACGTCACGATAACAGGGTTGGTTAAAAACGATGTAAAATTATTATATAAAGCAAAATATTATTGGAACACGGGTGTATTATATAGATATATGTTTTTAAAAAGTCGACATCGGTGAACGCTATATTAGGTATATACGATATAATTTGCTTAATAATAACATCATCATTTATAATATAATTTCATTATTATTTTATGGTAACTACAGCAATGATGTCGACCAATCAAGAACGCCTGCACTACCAACGCAACATCACTACGTCTCAACCCGGGTTGTGCAAAATAATATAATACATATGTACATATATATAATATGATGTACTTGTAACTGGTTGTGGAGCAGTTGTAAAACTATGTATCTTGCGCTACGGCGACGATGATGGAGAAAACACGTTTAACCGTGCCGTCTTGTGTGGGCGAGGGTTGTTTGGAATCGGAGCGCGCGAGGTAGCGTTCTCTGCAGGCGGGTGTTTTTCGTGGGAACAAACGACCGTAATACAATATATAATATATATATATATATATATCATGCAGTTTTCGCTACTGCGTAGTTACAATAAACCAGGGTTAGCATTATTATTATTATTATTATTATTATGATCGTAATCATTTCGATGTGTGTTATCTATATATACCGCGAATAATATATAATATAAGGGGCCTGTATATACACGTAACCTATTTTTTTTTAATGGTTGTATCTTATACAGAGTACAATAGACGTATACATTCAAAATGTTGTTCCTAAACCAAACAATTTGGCTTTGAATATGACCAATTTTAACAAGTTTTTGTGTCTATATTATTTTTGTTTTAAGGAACGTAATCAAGAATCAAAATCCAATACATCTTGTAGAAATTCATCTTTTCTACAACACGTGTCCGGTATATTCGTGTACAACTATAAATAATATTTTAAGTAGTCATGAAATGAAAATTTTTTAAACCATATTATTTAAATAAAAAAATTATAATAAATAAAAAAGTAGGAAGTCACAAAACAGGACCTCGTCTATAGGCACTGCACTATCACGCGACTAACCCCGGTACAGCTACGGTGCATATTGGCATAAATATATTCATAACCTTGACACATTCTTGTTCCATAAGGTAATTAATTTTTGCGACGTATTTAATGTTCGGTTTTTCTATTTTACTTTTAGTGTTGACACTTATGAGGTAGCGAACACTACTTACATTCAAAGAAGTTAGTTATTTTATCGTATTATAGGTATTACGTACTACGTATATATATTAACAAAATGGAAAAAAACGAAAAATATCAAGAAGAGTGGCAAACATAAAAACCTGGTGGTTACAAATGTAGTTGTAAAAATATTTTAGGTGCTATGTCACGACCACGACAGAGAAAACACATTACGGCGGGTCTTGAGGCGTATAATTCGGCGCCATAGTGTGCACGGTTACATTCTCGGTCGGCAGATGTTTTTCGTGAGAAAAAACGCCCATAATATATATAATATTTTATACAATCACCACCGCTGTGTGGTTATAATATACTCAGAGTTGGGCATCAATCGAACAAAATTTTATTTAGATGATTATTTAGATTATATTTTATTCGAATAATTTTCAGTAATTTTATCTTAGTTAACATATTGTTGGTATTTGGGTAGTTAATACATTTACGTATTAAAAAACAATAGTAATCATTGTATTTTAAGTTCACGATTGTAAATAGAAAAATACTATAAATGAAACAAATATAGAACTATTTAAAGAAGAAGACAGAGAGTAAATAATTCGAATATATTTGTATTTTTTATTAGCATTATGTTTGAAAGTTATTCAATTACATTTTTATTCGAATAATTATAAAAAAAGTCATTCAAATAATTATTTAGATTCTAGATAATATTTTACCCAACTCTGAATATACTGTAGTGTTAGTATTATCGTAATCGTCATCATCGTTTCGGTTTATATAACCCTGAACCCATTAACCCATATAATATACAACGTACAGCGTGTAATGTACTGGTGTCGTCTCTTGTACAGCTGTGATGCACATGCAGCGGTACATATAATGTTAAAAGTTAAAACGTGTTTTATAGGTAAAAAAAAATGAAAATAATAATAGTAATAATTACAAGCAACGTTATGCGGGTCATGTATGTGCTCAAGCACGGTCTGTTCGATTATAAATTATTGATAAATGGACTAGATGGCGTCACAGATGCCGACTCCACGACTACGCCGCGTACACCCCGCCGCGCACCTAAATTATTTCACAAAAAGGGAAGCGACCGTGTTTGAGACCGCTGTTTATCGTTTCTAAATGGAGTGAAAAACGAAGAGAAAAATAATAAATATATATATAGTCGATTCATATATTATCGTGTTTCAACGATCACATGCCTATTATTATTATACATTCCTTCTGTCGTAGCATTATACGGACACGTTATCCCTTGACGCACATGTACTGCAAGAATACTATATAAAATCTCCCCCCTTCTCACACCTCACGACGTTGGCTTTTTATTCGGACCGAAGACTTATAAATACCATTAATACCTATAACAATAATATTATTAGAAACCCTTTTTTTATCTCTCTCGTTTCGTTTCTCGACGTTAGGTGTAATATACAGACTGTACTCGAGTTCTACGACAGCTACAGATAACGAATGCACTCAGACACTCGGTGCCTAACTACATCAATTAGTATAATAATCATAAAAAAACACGAAATTAACGAAAGTACGTATACAACATTCTGTAAGTTGGAATACACGTTATACTGTGCGATAACAATCCATTACTCACCAACACCAATACGAGCCATACGTTATGTGTATCTAAGTATAATATATTAATGTGTAACATCTTACAATCTATTTACTACTGTTTAAAATTTTCGAAGACATGTATTTCTGTACAAGTTGTTTAAAATGTTTACGTATACTTGATTAAATAGCTTGAAAATTTAAAACAAAGTTCTTCATAAGTATAGTTAATATACTCAAAAAAAATCCGTAACCTAAATGTAAATGTAGCAAAAAAAAGGACGTATAGATTTTATATTTGTATGTGAATAATTTATAAAACAATATAACTGTATTATAATATATTTTAGAAGCTGGTGTTTTCGAATTGATTGCAAAAGTCATTACCTATGTGGCTATGTTAAATTACGTGCATGTTTTTTTTGTGATCGAACTGATCTGTGAAATATAAACGACACGTTAATATTCCACAAAAATAATCAATTTCATATATACCAAAAAAATTTCTAATTAAAAATATATAAGTATATGTACTAATAACCATGTCTTATTATATTATATACATTTTGTTAAAAATCAATGAAATCATAGTTTGTAAAAATAAATTCACTGCATCCAAATTGCTAAGTCCACTGAGTTTACTTAAGGGCCTCGCTACGGTTATTATTTAATGGACAAAATTTAGGCTATTCATAATTACGTCTTAGCCGCCCGAGATCTATGCGTTAGTTGTTATTTGTACATGATTATTGGTGTAAGTGAAATGCAATGCGGGTATCGGCTGGAGTACGCGCATGCACATGTCAATAACTCGATAACAATAAAAATTCACTATACGAATTATTGATTTGACAAAATTAAAGTTAGTTAACGTTGTCTGATCTTAATTCTGAAAAAATATTTAATTTCAGTAAAAAAATGTCTATAGATCGTATAAAACATTTCAGTTTTAATTTTAATTTTAAATTTAATATTATGATTTGAAAAAATTCATATTTTTAAGTTTTTACTACCACTTCATTAGAGTATAAGATTTAATTTTTTCAAAGTATTCTGTACGATCTATAGACAATTTTCTGCAGAGTTCAGAATTTTTTTCAGAATCAAAATAGGACATCTTAAACTAACTTTAATTTTGTCAAAACTTTACGTCTTTTGAACTCAAATTGCCGGCGGAACTGTTATATACATAAAGTATATATTAATGTGTATATAATGTAAATTATTAAAATGTAAAAATTAGATTTTGTTTATATTCTAAACAGAAAAAGAATACCATGCGTTATTGTTATTACCACTAACATAAGTTCTATCAAAGTACGAAATAAGAAGTAGTAACTCTTGAGAAAATGTTGAATACATATTACTAATTTCAACCAAAATATCGTCAGTGGGTAAAAATGACAATGAAGTATATCATTTTTCACTCTTTGGAAAACCGTTCATTTTTTTTATACAATTTTGTTAGTTCCAGTTGCTAAATTTTCGCTATACAGACTGATACAAATGAAAAACCAACCTTGAATTTGGACTCGGTTTATCACTTTTATTACGCCTAATTCAAAATTTATTATAATTCGTTCAAGCTAAAGAGGAGTTGCGTTTCTAATAAATGCTATAACAATAAATAAAATATTTTACTATAAAATAAATAATTTCATTATTTACTCATTACTATTACATCCGTGTGTGATTGATAAAAGAATTTGATTTTTACTTTCTTTGTTATTAACAGCTTCATATCAGTTTTTACGTTGTTAACGGTACAGAATGTTTTGTACTTGTGTCATCCAATTGTTTTGAATGGTGGTTATATGATATAAACTTAGTAAATGTATTATAATAAAAAAAAATATATATATTTAAGTTAAATTCATATTATATAATATATCGTTCATAATATTATGGAAAATTAACCTTTTGGTGAACATTTTAGTTAAGCTTTTAAAAACTACATATTATAGTAAAAATATAAGTAGGTATAGTAATAATACCTACTAAGATAGATAATTCACTATCTTAATCTAATATCTTGTTATAATTGTCGGATGATGTACTCGTATGTGATAATCTTGTAATACAATCGTAATTTACGACTTTCCTTAGCTATTAAATTTGGTAAACAATAATAAGATGATTTAAAATTATAACTATAGTAGATTTTTAAAATATAACGTTATACGTAGGTAACATATAGCACATAATAACTATATATTAAATATATATATATATATAAGTATATAGTTCGCGTGCGTATCTTTTTAAACTTTGAACAATACTCGTATTTTGAAACTGATATCAGACCTTCAAAAATATAATCTGTGTACATATTTGAATAGAAATATTTTTTAAATACGACAAAATAGTCGCATGTAAAATCAATTGACTATTTCAACAAACATATTTTATAACTTTAGTCATAACTGGTTTTTAAAAATTATTTTTATTTTGCTGACATTTACCAATGAAATGTTTCTATTTTCTGTAAAAATTCGTGATTAAATACTTACTCATAAGTCATAAGTAATTACGTTGAAATAATTATTTAGTTCTATTATTTTACATATCTATTAATGTAAAAATAACAATTATCACAACATTATTTTTTTTATTTAGAAATGTAATTATTGTATATATGTATAATTGAATATAATTAATACATTTTAAAATAAAAATGAACATAATATTATTTATAATAGATACCACCCGTTATAATATTGTTTATACTTTTTAGTGGTCAAAATATGTTCAACGGAATCCCTAAAAAAAGACTAAGGCAAAAAAGAACAAACACGAATAAAAGAAAAAAATAACACAAAAAAATTTTTTTTATAAATATTAAATATATTAATTGATTATGAAAATTAAAAATGATCACTTATTATCACGCAAACATTTACATGTACACACATATAATAAATACATATAGATAGTTGAGTTGAATATAAATATTATAATAAAATGTAAATTAGGTATAATTACGTGTGTTGTAGCTGACATAGCGACGTGCACGAATTTTATGCATGTGAAATTTACAGTATTACCTATACGCCTTTATATAAGTATATCTATACTTTAAGTATAGATATTTTCAAAATTGTTTATAAATGATAAATATTGTTATATTTTATTTGTATATAAAATACGTACACACTACTCGTAAAAACACATGCAGAAAATATTTTTAACAATGAAATACTCTATATAATAGTATACAATATGCTCAGTGTTGGATAAAATCGTCTTTATAAATTGTATCAATACTATATTAATTCTGGATGTTTGAACAAAATGTACAACATGAGTTCGTATTAATGTATAGTTCACCGCGTCGGGACCATTGTATATACCTGTATAGTGTATAGTCTGCCGCCGTTTGTGTCTACATTTTGTGAGTGTGTATACGAAGTACACCTGTCTTAACAATAGGCATTCTACGTGCACGTGATTGGGGGTTCCTTTGATGTATTATTTCTGACATTCTATAAATATATAGTCGTAAGGCTTTTACTTCTTATTAGTTTCGGTTCAGCAGGAAATACGATTTTACCACCCAAGGTTAATTGAATTTTTAAAACTTCATTTTACGGGTATACAGTCCCATTCTGTAGGGTTAAGTAGATATGTATAGAAATCTTTGAAAAAATGCACCGCATTATCTGCTGTGTTGCTATATTATATATCTATAGAAAAAATCTCGAGAAACGACGTGCGACGTTGAAATTTCTGCCGAATTAAATTACAGGGTGTGTCTTGCAAAATACTGAAGATCGATACAATCAAAATCCGTTCCCCTATCCCAATCACAACCCTCGAACCTTTTATTATATTTTGTAGCAACCAAATACAAAACTTATTTTGCCACGAATTCCATTACTCGTATTTATGGCGAGATTTGTTAGCAAATTAAGCAAATTGGGTATAAAATAGCATACATTATATTTTACTTATATATATATCATAATATATATGTACGTAAATCGCATTATTAATATAAATGAGTATGTCAAAATATCAATCATTTAAAATAAATTATCGTCTCTAACCTCAGTTCTCGATGTTCTTATCCAATCCAAATTTGTATTTATGATATATTTTACGAGAAAGACGTACTTGTAGAATTAGCTTAGGGTGTATTAACGACAATGTCGCGGTTTACTACTACAATATTGTATTAAATCTGAGAAAAATTAAAAAAGAATCTATACAGATTTATAAAATATAATATTTTATGAAGGTTGTTATAAACACAGTAGCGCGTAAGTTAAAAAAAAAAACATTACATTCACTTATTACCACTTAATAAACTATATTTTCAACATCAGAACAAGTCTCGATTTTCCCAAATCATTAACCGAAATACTACATAATCACCCTCAGTCAATATCCAATACCATTAAATTCATAACAGATGTCAAACTTTAAACCAAAATATAAAAACTATTAGAATAAGTTAAAATATATTATGTAATAAAAATCATTTGTAAGCCCAATAGTCTAAGAGCCAGCTTTTAATAAAAAAAAATAACTATGTTTTATATGATTAAATCACAATGTATTATTATTGTATTCGTTATTATTTATTATAAATAATTATACTATGTATATATGATATTTTAGGAATTTTTGTACAGATCATATAAAAACTTACACTTATGATAAAAAAAAATCATCATAAATTTATGATCTTAAATCTTCATTATAATTGTTGGTATAATACAATAATGATACTGATATTTGTATGTCCACATTTCGTTTTAACATGAAATACTTTGATCTGAGATAACATTCTAAAATAAACGATTTTAAAATTGGAATACAAATAACATAGTTTGTAAATACAAAGTACAAAATAACATTTTTAAATCGATCAGAGAGTAAATTATAGTTAGAATTGTTAAAGTCGTATAGTTATCTGAGTAATTACAGATTTGTTTTAATAGCAAATAAATACAACAATCACATATAAGATATAACTGTTCACTATACTTTCGTTTAAAAGAAAAATTAATATTAAATAGCATCATTCAATAGAATTTAACTGTTATTTATAATATAATATATAAAATCCATTAGACAAAAGCTAGATGATACCTTAAAATATAAACCCGAAACACCGTATTTAAATACAAAAAACATAACACCCACTAAATTATAATAAATACATTAAAAATACACAGTAAGTACACAATATAAGGAATTTAATTATTACATGACAAACGTAAATCTCGGCTATTAACAATCTAGTAATCAGTACTATAACTCTATCATCGATATTCGATAGTGGCATTTCCGCCGGTATATTCGAATTAACATACTACACTATCTAACTCGGGTACTTGATATCCCATTAAAAAGGTGCTATATCCGCATGTGTTGTTTCCGTCATATTCGTCATACAAACGTATACACACTATACATCATAACAAATTTGCTTTCAGTAGTATTGATTTTATGTTGTTATTTTTAATTTTTAGAGCAAATTGACCTATTATCAAACTTAAAGATAAGGACCTCATCTGTTTTCTATTGTTAGTTTTTTACGATACTTTGATTTTTAAGTCAATTATGGGCATTTTTATAATTTAATATTATACATAATCATAGCTTGTTTAAAAATCCAAATATCGTAAAAAACGAACGATACGAAACAGATGATGTCCTTACCTTTAAGTTTGATAATAAGTCAATTTGCTCTAAAATTAAAAATAACAACACGACATCGGTTCTACGGAAATCAAATTGTCTGTGTAGTAAATTTATAGATGGAGACAAAACATACGGGTGTAGCATCTTCTCAAAGAAATAGAAATTGGCCCCTCTCCACAGTAATTATATGTACAGCCAATTTATATGTATAAATAATATTTACATTATGCTGTAAATGTACCTACTCGATATGTGTATACTGTATATAGTGTAAACTATATATTATTGTTTACTCACGATAATACGATATGATGTAGAACCTCGCCCAGCAATAAACAGTACAGATTAAACGAACGAACTTGTTGGATTCGTGATGCGATAAGGCGGATGTAAATAGACAAGTCTAATGATTATACCATTATAATACCAAAAACTAAAAGCGTTTATCAAAATGTATGAACTCTGAAGTACCTAAGTATTTATAAAAGTTATACGTGACATGTTCAATTTCAAATATATCGCGGATTATCTCTGTGGAATGTTTAAACTATTTTACTGTCCTAATGGTTTAATCATTATTAAGCAATTAAAAAGTAGAAATATTAGAACGAATTCTCCGGCTTTACTCGTAATCTATATATTTGAAAAATACTTTTTGGATAGCTGAATAATACTATAGATTCTGAATCCTTATATGTATCTATAATAATGTGTATTAACATTATACATCATGGATTAAGTATTTATATATATCTATTACATAGGCGATAGGCGTGCGCACGGGGCGAGCCAGACCGGGAATGGTAAACTGAGTCCCAAATAATTGGGTGGATATTGGTGCTAGGTAAATTGAGTCCGAAAAACTTTAACGTGCTAGGTAAACTGAGTCCTGAGCAATAATATTTTTCGAAAGAAAAATTTATAAATTAACAACAATGTACCTACTTAAAAATAAAAAATCTCTTCAATGACTACTGTATAGTGACTATAGTCACCAATTAGTGATTATCAATTATCGATTTGCTTACTTAAATACATTCAAATATATATATATATATATATATATATATATACATATATATATATATAAATACGTAGCAAAAAGGTAGGTAATTAAAATGAAAAAAATAACAATAAAAAACAATTTTTTTGAGACAAGAAATTTTAAAATATAAAAATAAAAATATTTCAAGATTTGAATTCGTTAAGAATATCTGAATATATCAAATAAATTTTTACCATATATATATAAATAACAATAAATAGTAATAAAAAAAAAATTGACTTGAATTTGTATATTATATATTTAATTAGTTGTGATTTTTATGTACAACGTAGTGAATTATATTAGATATTAAAAACAAAAAAAGTACATTTTTAACCACGCCAGTTATGTTAACATAATAGATAGTACCAAGCCTGTAAAAGTGAGAAGGAAAATGTGCTGTTTTGGAAACTAAACCTATTATAACCAGGGGCTTAGTTTACTACAAAAACGGTATTTCGGACTCAATTTATCTAGCCCCAGCCGGACGAGCCCGTAGTAAAATTTCAAATTTTTGTACAGTTGACTCTCAATAATTCAAAGTTGACGGGACTGTTGAAAAACTTCGAATTACCGAAAGTTCGAATTGTTGAATAGTTCAAAATAACGAGAGGGCAAAAAAAAATTCGAATTATAGAGTTAAGAAAAAAATTTTGTTCTTTATTATTGTACATATTAATTATTTCAGTAAATTAGGTGGTACATATTAGAGTTATCTATTTAATGTTTTTAATTTTTTTTTTTAAATTAAACTATATAATAATTATACTATGTAAATTTAATTATTATTATAAAAGATTATTATTTTTTGAAGAAATCTATGATGATTTTCTGCTTCATTGAATTTAGTTTCATTTTTTAATATATATACTTCGAATTTCCGAGCGTTGTACGAATGATACTTTGAATTGTAAGTGTTAGTGGCCAATTTTCCCAAAATTTAATTTCGAATTACCGCGTGATTTTCAAGGGCAAGGGACCGAGTATTTACTTTGAATTACCGAAGGTTTTGAATTATTGAAGGTTTAAATTATCGAGAGTCAGCTGTATATTATATTTAACTCTATCATTATACTCGTGTAGATCATGAAAATAGTATTTGTCGTAACAGTGAAATAAAATAAAAGTATTTGTGTACTACCACGTAATTTTTATTGATTTATTTATCTGACTAAAACATTGTACACAAAATGTCAAAATATGTACCTAGTATGACTAAAGAAGTACTAAAGAGTCTATCCTTTACAGTTTAGACCAATGTTTCCCAACTGGTGTTCCGCGGAACCTAAGGGTTCCGTCAGCCGGTGCCAAGGGTACCGTGAGTAGTTTGGGAAAATATAAATTAATTAATAATATTTTTGATTTGAATTATGATTCTAACATAGAATAGTTGCAAAAATTATATGGGGGTTCCACAAAACATTCAAGCTCCTGCAATGGTTCTGCGAGTAAAAGTAGTCAGAAAACACTGGTATAGATAATGGCCTATAGCCTATGGGAAATAGGAAAATGCATTTATCAATTATTACATAATTACACATATGTATAGTTACATATAAAAACATACATTATATGTATATATTAATTAATAAGTAATTTTATTTTTAACTTCCAAAATATACAAGTATCTATGTCTAGCACAATGTTGTATACACATTACACATACAATTTGATTATATTTGTATAGGTATATACATATTATACAGTTTTTAATTTACAATTATTACAATTAGAATGTATGTACCTAGTATGTTAATGTGTCAAAAAAAATTAGGGGCACTGTTCAAGTATTGGGGCACTAATTCTTCCAGGCTCGACCGGAAAGTAAAGTCTACGCACGCCAATGTATATTATAGTATATAATACTATTATATACTATAAGACTATTCCCACCGCGTCGCCTGGACACCCGTCATTGACGTCCACAAATTGCGCTTATGCTCGTCGCGCCATACAAATGGCGCATAGGTCGCATATGGCTCGTCGAAAATGTGCCATGAGAATATTATCGCACTAAAATAATATTATACTATTATAGTCCTGTCGCTGCCGCTGCCAATGCGGCCCGTCTCAATATAAAAATAACACGATAATAACGATAATATTATAACCCGTATGAAAGAATTATAGACCATCAAAATTCCTATTTAATTACTCTAAGAAGTATAATTATTGAGAATATAATTTTATTTTAAAATGTACTTAAGGAATGCGGCCGCACCATCGCTTGCCTTAGCACGAGCCGCCACTGAATTGTTGTGTATAGGTAGTTAACATATACCATTACCATTGTTCATACATAAGACATAGGTAATTTTAAGTGAATCTAACAAATTAATTCTTATTAAATTTAATTGGACATTTACTAAATAGTAAATACAAGTTGGGTACAACTAACACCAAAATAATAAGCTCGACAACTGTACTACCTACGTAGATTGCAATTTGTTGGATAATTGAGCGATTACAAATGTATAAGAATATTAAGAATAATAATTTTGTGTAATACTGAAATATCAACGAGTGTAAAAATCAATAATTAAAAAATCATGAGTTTATTTAGGCATACAATAATAAATATTGTATTATAATATATGCATTATAGGTATATATTAATTAATAAGTAATTTTATTTTTAACTTCCAAAATATACAAGTACCTATGTCTAGCACATTAATGTTGTATACATATTACACATACAATTTGATTATATTTGTATAGGTATTTACATATTATACAGTTTTTAATTTACAATTATTACAATTAGAATGTATATACCTAGTATATTAATGTATCAAAAAAAAAAAATTAGGGGCACTGTTCAAGTATTAGGGCACTAATTCTTTCAGGTTTGACCGGAAAGTAAAGTTTACGCACGCCTATGGGTATAAGTTATGTACTATTATATACATAATGTAAAGAAATATATTAAATAGATCACAAAATAATTGGATAAATACCTAATTAAGATTAAAAAATAGATACAATTGAATGTTATGCGTACCTACTATATTCTAATTTTGATAATGCTATTGTGGTATTGTCATTGGTGTATTCTTTTACGTTATGTCGTTCATGTGTTCATGAGTACGTTAAGTTCAAATCAGTTAACCCGCAGTTTCTATTTGTGAATATAATAATGACAATAATGTAGGTATGTACTTAAATTGTTAATTTTCATTATCAACTTTTTATACGCTTAATTCTAATATTATTGAATTACCACACAGCGTTTTAGTACCTTTATACAGAGGAAGCTTACTTATCAAATTTTTCGTTTGGATATCATCGATACACAAATATGCAATTATTTAGAGTCAAAAATATAAATACATATACTAAAAATCAATGTTTTTAATTATAATTAAATACAATTAACGACATTTTTTTACATGTATTCTGAAATAAATTATATTTAGGTACAAATAAATTATAATTTAATTTTCTAAATGTTTACCTAATTCAGATGTCAACCTCCGACGATTCGAGTATTGCTAATATCCATGTGACCACACGTTTTTTGAGAAGCTAATTTAATCGAAGAAACAGTTTGTTTAACCACAATGAATCAGTTTTAAAATAATTCAAAAATAAGATATATAATCATAATAATCAACAATATTATGAAATTAAAAAAAAAAATTGTTTTGTACAAAAAATGCAGTCTGGAACACGATAAATGTATAACTTATACTAAACAAATCTTGTTCATGTTTAATTTAAAATATAGAAACATTTACCTAAGTATAAAAATATAATATACGTAGAATTGTAGAATAGCAAAATACTAAATAATGATTATATTATATTAATTCGACTTTTTTTAACTCGCGATGTAGGTACCTACCTTACATTTTATCGTTAACGAAAAGGATTTATGCTCTATTACTAGATGTCTTTCAATTGACAAGTTATAATAATTACAAATTATAATTAATATAATTATCATGATTTATTATAGTACCAACCTACCTTTATTACTTTATTATTATATTATTATTTTATAACTAGATTTGATTATTTTAATGTATATAGGTACTATATTTTATAACTTATCATTCTTATTAATTTACTGTAAATTATTTTAATTTGCTAATATATAGATATGTTACAATTACAATAAAATACGTTAAATTTATGTTAGCGTTATTAACTAGAAATTAACGTTAATAGATAATAAATAACAATGAATACTTTCTTAGGTTTGTATAACGTTAATTAATCCAGTAAGGATTTTCGATAATTCCAAACAATATTAGTTTATCATGTTAATTGTATTTAAATGTTTGTATTATAATTATTTATTTTCACATGATAATGAACTATGGCATTTCGTATTGCAAAATTTAAATATGAAAATATAAATACATGAATAAATTAAAATTTTGTATTTTATTTTACTCACATTCGAGTGTAGTACAAATAATAATAATTATTATTAATTACTCATATTATTGTATATTTTGTACTATTCATATTACTAGCATGTCTTCGATGTCTCGGTTAGCTCTCTCTAAGACCATTAAGAGGATGCCAGCATAGTATTTGTTATCTCTCTCTAACCCACGCACAAAACGGCAAATTTTACGTTCACAATAACGACTATAACCATATTAATTTCTTATATTATAATGAAATGACCTATTATAAAATTTAAAGTTAAGAACATTATCTAGAGCATTTCATAAGCGTTTTATTATATGTTTATTGTAAAGCGAGTTATGGGTATTTTAAAATTGTAAAGCGAGTTATGGGTATTTTAAAATTGTAAATTGCGTATACATCTTAAAAAATTCATAAATCGCTTTACAATTAACATATAATAAAATGCTTATGAAATTCTCTAGATAATGTTCTCAATTTTAAATTTTATAATAGGTCATTTCATCCTAATTTGAGAAATTAATATGGTTATAGTGTTATAGACGTTATAGTCATTATTGTGAACGTACAATTTTCCATGTTGCGCATGGGTTAGAGAGAGATAACAAAATGTACTACGCTGGCGTCCTATTAAGAGGGTGTCACTCGCATGTGTTGTCTCCGTTTTACAAGTACGTAATATGGCAAATTTATGCTCAGCAGATCACGTTTAGCTCCGTTAGTTAAAAAATTAGAGTGAATTGACTTATTATGGAACTAGATGTCTAGATGGTAAAAACATTATCTGTGTTTGTTCGATGGTTTTTTACGATTATTCATTTTTTAAGTGAATTACGAGCATTTTAATGTACGCTATATTATATACGAGTACGTATAACTTGCTAAAAATTAAACTCTCGTAAAAAATAAACAAATAAACACAGATAATGTCCTTACTATTAAGTTTCATTATAGGTCAATTCATTCCAATTTTTTAACTAACGGAGCTAAACGTGATCTGGTGAGCATAAATTTGCCATATTACGTACTTGTAACTTGTAAGACGGAGACAACTCACGCGAGTGACACCCTCTTAAGAGGACGCTATACCCGTGTTGTCTCTGTCTTATACACGCGTAACATAGTTAAAAACTGTTTTGCGCGGAACAACTTTACTACCTCGATATTTTAATCAGAACAACCGAAATTATAAATTCCATTGGGAAGAACTTTACCTATGTCGTAGCGTTTTAATTTTTTTGATAACATGAATGCAATTAAAGTTATCGGTTTAAGAACTTTAGGTTTTTTTCATTAAATTATTAAAAATTATTGGTTACCACTATCAAAAAAATTAAAACGCTACAACAAAGGTAAAGTTCTTCTCAATGCGATTTAAAATTTTGGTAATTTTGATATAAATATCGAGGGAGTAAAGTTATCCCGCGCAAAACAGTTTTTAACTATGTTACGCGTGTATAAGACAGAGACAACACATACGGATATAGCGTCCTCTTAACAAGTTTACAAAGACACTTTATTATTTATTGTTAAAGTATCGTATTTACGTACCATTCGATAATTTTTCTCCTGGTGTTTTCATCACAAATGTTTAATGTTTTAATTGTTCTGATGTTAATATATGGTAGGTACTCATAAATGGTTAGAAATGAGTTATTATCGCTACGTTTTTGTTATTAATTATTTCAAATATAATGTTGCTAAATTTATTTTCCATATCAAGCTTATCCATATTGGAATTGTATTAATAATACAATTTAAAGAAAATCAATACAACATTTTACGATTATTTTAAAACACGACGATAATTTAACGATGTCGATCCAATGCGTACCGTGAAAGGCTGATACAGATATTATGTAAAAATAATTACAATAGAATCCTAAGTAAGCTGCATACAAAGCGTATGTATAAACATCACTATAGTGGTTGCAGTTAGACACAGGACTAACCCATAGTAGACATTAGATATATAAGCCCGTATAGTATACCTAAATTCCGTGGTTCTATCTAGTATCTACTGCGGCTGTAATAGTGTAGGTAATACCAACTCATCACAATATACCATTTAGATAACATTTTTAACGATTTATATATTTTGAGAGACATTTACTGCGTTTATATGCAACAGTTAATGCAAATTAACTCAATGTGCATTAAATTAATTCGTATTAGAGAACGGGTTTATATACACCTAAAATATCAAGATTAGATGTTGAATAAAATTATAAGGTAATGCGAATGTTTTTTAGGCCATGTTTTATAGCATAAAGTTTATACTTTGGATTCCATGACCAAAATAATTACCTATTATTTGACATTTTAAAATTCCCGCTAAATATTAATTCGCATTGAAGCGTTTACATGCATTTATTAATCCCGGAGTAGGAGTTAATTCGATTTGACGAATCGAATTAAATAATAAAGGCGCATCAGCTTGATGCGAATTAAAAATGCGTTTATATGCACCTAACTCTCGGACTAACTCAACGCGCATTGAGTCAATCAACTGCTGCATATAAACGTAGTAGTAGTAGTAATTTATAACATGCACCTTTTTTACTTATTATTCTAGTGGACGAGCAGGCGAAGTAATAACAAACCCGAGTAACGTGATGATAACAAACCAGTAGGTACCTACACCTAAAATGTCGTACTCGTAATATACATAGACTATAGACATCAAGAGTAATACGATATATATGTATATGTATATGTATATAGTGTTTAGGTACGAACAATTAAAAATTTAAAACTGAGCATTTCGGTAAAATCAGACGACGGGTAGACGAATAATTTATAACGTGACATAAATGAAGTAAACCACCTAATGGATGGATTTATATGTATTTTAAATATATCGTGTTCGAATTTTGGCGGCACTCGCTATCGCTGAAGCTGCCGTGGCTGCGGTCAAGACCCGTTTATTTTTTAGGTTAGGTATTTGTAGCGTCGTCCGTTGACTGCTGGACGACCGGACCTTCAATGCGCCATTTCCCGCCGCCGTCGGCATCAGTCATCACGGTGTAGGCGTAGTGCCCGCATTCGACGTATTTCATTCACTGGAACGGCAGCTGAACAAGCGTTTCGCAGTTGATCTCGTTTTATTATTTCCTTTGTTCGTCGACAAAAGATTTGCACCATCTGTTAAGTATATTTGTATTTAAGAAACTATTATTGTAGTATAATATTCATACAGCATGAGAGCGTCGGCGAAATTTTCGCTTTGCACACTGCTTTGTCTGGTCACTGCCTTGGCCGTTGGCGCGGAAATCTTTTTCGAAGATAACTTCCCCGATGGTATGTATTATTATTTATCATTATTTAAGACTACCACCAACGACAATGTTTTTTATTTTGATAATGTCATTACTGTTTTGCAGATTCTTTTGAGAACGAATGGACGTACTCCGAATATTCTGGTAAGGAGTTTGGTAAGTTTGTTCACAGCTCAGGTTATTTCTACAACGATTTCGAGGCCGACAAGGGTATACAGACAACACAGGACGCTAAGTTCTATGCCTTGTCCAAAAAATTCTCACCCTTCAGCAATGAAGGCAAAAACCTTGTCATTCAGTACTCGGTCAAACACGAGCAGAATATTGATTGCGGCGGTGGATACATTAAGCTGTTCAACTGCGATTTGGAACCTAAGGAAATGCACAGTGAAACGCCTTACGAAATTATGTTTGGTAAATATATTTTTATAGTTGTTTTTATTAGTTATATTAGGTATTACTAGTACAGCTCGAAAATATAATAAGTCCATACGTATAGTCAGAGCCCAACTTATGAAAATATGGACCCGGAGCAATATAATTTTAAGGGCCTTTAATATTTGTTAAATGTAATTTAAAAAAGATAGTGAACATTAAAATAACATAATTACATAAGTGAACACATTTTTTATTTATAAAACATAAATTATTTTTTTATACTCGTATAATATTTAATTATAATTATTGATTATCTATAGATAGTTAATAACATTAGTACCAAAATTATATTAATTAATGTTTACTGATATACATTATATAAATGTCGAACAAAATCAATAATATCATACAATTTCACAGTGCCACTTTAATATTTAATCATCAACAGGGGCCCAGAACTGCAGCCCCCTAGCCCCTAGCCCCCCCCCCCATAAGTTGGACTCTGCATATAGTGACAATTTAATAGATATTAATAATACAAATATATTTAAATATATAATAAGATATACACAATTGATTGAAATTAACATAACATAACAAACAGATTTAATTTTGTTCCAATATTGGTAAATATAAAATTATGAATAAATATAAAAATATTTTTTTAAATGTTATATATTTTCCCTAATAAAATGCTGTAGGTATTTCAAAATAAAATTTTTCATTTATACGTATGCTATATTTTTTATATTTTAATGTTTTTAAAATTGTTTAATTTAAATATATTTGTTTTTGATTTTCAATTTATTTTACTCTTAATTTCAATTTTTTAAACTAAATTTTTTTTTCTAGGACCTGACATTTGTGGTCTTGCAACAAGGAAGGTGCATGTTATCTTCAGCTACAAAGGAAAGAATTTATTGATCAATAAAGACATTCGTTGTATTGATGACGTTTATACTCATTTTTATACACTTATTTTAAAGTCAGATAATACTTATGAAGTATTAATTGATAATGAAAATGTAGAATATGGTGAATTAGAAGCCGATTGGGACTTTTTACCCCCCAAGCAAATCAATGATCCTAACGTTAAGAAACCTGAGGAATGGGACGATAAGCCAACTATTGATGACCCCAATGATGAGAAACCAGAAGATTGGGATAAGCCAAAACTCATTCCTGACCCAGCTGCCACTAAACCAGAAGATTGGGACGATGAAATGGATGGAGAATGGGAACCAGCAATGATTGATAATCCAGATTTCAAGGGAGAATGGAAACCAAAACAGATTGATAATCCAAATTACAAAGTATGAAAAAATTAAAATTATATTATATTAAAAAGGTTTTTAATTGAATAAATTACATTACAAATTATCTATGATGTTTAAAGGGAGTATGGGTACATCCAAAAATTGATAATCCAGAATACAAAAAAGATGATAAACTTTATGCAAGAAAAGAAATTTGTGCTATTGGTTTTGACTTATGGCAAGTAAAATCTGGTACAATCTTCAACAACATTTTGATCACGGACGATATTGAAATGGCTAAAGAAAAAGCAGATGCCATCTGGAAACCAAGATATGTAAGTACTAACTATATTTTAAGTATTGAATGTCATTTTAAAATTATGTTTATTTTTCTAGGAGGGCGAGAAGATTATGAAGGATGCAATTGACGAAGAAGAAAGTAAGAAAATAAAACAAGAAGCAAAGAAATCTAATGATGAAGAAGATGGGGAGGAAAATGAAGAACTAACTGATAATGACCATGATGAATTGTAAAAATAAGACTGTGTAACACACTGTCATTTTTTAAATTATTACATACTTTAATTTTGCTATAACATTATATAAAATTTACATTGTATTAGATACAAATCATGAGCAAAAACTTAAAATAATATCAGTTTATCTAAGTATATTATACTTGTAATACAAATTACTCGTATTGATGTTTGTATACATATTATTTTAAAATTAACAATTTACATTATTAATATTTTTAATTTAAGATTAAATATTTTTAAGTCATATCTTCTTATTTTATATTTTTATTTGTCAATATAACATACTTATAACTAGTACATTACATGCACTTACAGTAACAGAAGACCATATAAGTTAAAATTTAAATTATTTTTAAAAAAAATATGTATAAAATTATAAATTGAATAGGATAAAAAAAATGTTAGTATTAAGAGGATGCTATAATTGCAGTTATTTTGCCCATCTTACAAACATAAAGCATAACAAATGTGTGTTCTTTAGAATTGTAGTTGCGATTAATTGATCGATTATCAAAATTAAAGGTAAAAAAATAATTTGTTTAAAAGTGTTGGCTTTTTTTTGATATTATAATTTTTAAACAACATATAAGTAATACAAATATTACAAGTTAAAAATAAAGATATTGAAAAAAAGTCAATGCTTAAGCGTAGATAATGTTTTCACTATTAACTTTGATAATAGATTAATTAACTAATATTAAAGCCAACAACATAGTATTGGTTCTAACGAACACAAATTTATTATGTTTTATGTTTGTAAGATAGTGTCATCATAAGAATATGTTAGTTTGTATTTTTCTATAATCCATTATTATTATTATTATTTTATTTAGCTTTATCCTTTACAAATAGAATAATAGGTACATATTATTAAATTGTATTGTTTAATTTTAGTTTTCTAATATAATAATTGCGTATAATAATGTACTTTTTAATTTTAATTTAAAGGTGCGTGTTTGATTGTAGATAAGAAAAGCTTTAAAATTCATATTTATTGTCATTGTAAAAAATGTTTTATTCGTTTCAATAAGACAATTAATATTTTATGGGACCATAATTTTAGTTTGAAACGACCAAACGTTTTGACAAAACTAAAGTAAGTATATATTGATTGATTTTAATTCTCTGAAAAATTTAATCTTATTTACTGTAATTTAAAACTTGAAAATATGATAATTTTTTCATCAAATCATATAACTACCCAGTGGCTATTTCCCCCTCCCTTAATGTTCATATTTAAATTAGAACTTTGTTACTATAAATTATGAGGGAAACAATAACTATCATTAACAAAATAACATTTTAAATGTTCATGACAAACATACAAATCCCGTGCAGCGAAAACGAGATTGAAAAATGCCTAATTATTGCCCCTTTAAACAATACTTTTCATTTAGTATGATAAAGTGGTTTTTATCAATAATCATAATATATTTGATAATATTATATATAATTCATTTTACGTAAGTACTGTATTTTAAAAAAATTCGTAAAGTATGTATTGTGGTATTGTTTACGAGTGGATATAATCTTCTATTATGATCAATAGATATAGATGTCATATATATATTTTTGATTATTTCATTGGAATCGTTGATTGCAATTCGCAATAAATAGGCAAGACATTTTCAAATTATTTAAGCTATTGCTGATTTATATCACGAGCCGATTTCTATCGTTCTATATCCGTGTTGTTGACTCAAAAGTTGATAACAATAATAAAATAAACGCAATCTGATTAAATCAAATTACTGTACTAAAGTGCCGAAATGTGTGAAATCGAAAATCCAATATCTATATTATATAAATATAGATATATGCCGGTTACTAATTCATCAAAAGACGTTTTCCCATGACTTATCTAATAGTCGAATGAAATGGTCATTTAAACAAATAAAGTACGTAGAAAAAAGGTCTTACTTTTTCCAGTATAAAATTGGCTGTATGCAGCTTCGTTCATTTTCTAAAGTGGGTAAGATTTATTTGATAAAACCATTAAGTACCTATTAAGAAACCAACAAACTCGTGTTCTTTTTATTAGCAACTGAAATTAAAGACATGTCGTGATCATTGCGTGCTTGTATTGATGATAAAACAATATTACACTGTGACATGTAATACTACAAAATGTGTTGAATATTTATAAAAAATTACATCGTCCGATCGCCGCAACTGTTAATAATATGACCAGTTACCGTTTACTTGATGATATCTTTGAATAAAATATATTCTATGACAATATCTTTATAAAATAAATAGAAAACTGCCACACAATTTTTTTATGCATTTAATGTTATATATACGGTGACTAGATGTACTCATTTTTGTAAGACGGTACTCTTTTTTGACGTGTGTCCTAGTGTCCTCAACAATTGTGTTAAGTACGTGATATTGTACTCTTTTTTTTAAATTATTGTGGGCTAATACGTGCTTATGTGTGTTTTTACTGTTTTTTAAAATTTGATTATTAATTTATATTTTATGGTTCGACCCAACGCATTCTTATTGGTTGGTAGCATGATTCAAGATATACTAAATCGTATATATTTATATTTTACACTTGGTATTTTTACCTTTAAAAAATAATCCATACTTTAGTTTAAGTTTGCTTTAAATTCTTCAATATCAAAGTATTTTCAACATAAAGACACATACTAAATGAGTTGACATTATAATTTCAAATAATTTTGGTTTTTATAATCGATAATAATAATAAAATAAATAGAGTAATCAGATGAAAAAAAAAACATTTTTATAGAAGGAGGTGATCTTTGGAAATATGGGTAAAACGGGTAGAATAGCATACGCATTGGGCAATTACGACTGAGAAGGAGCTAAGTTTTAAAATGTACATTTTTTAAAATTTCTATAACTGGTCACTATAGTTATATAGTTATTATCAGTCTCAAACTTATAATGTTATAAGAATACACTTAATTCACATTGAAAATTAACATAACATACTTTTTATAATTTGACTATTATTGAACTTTTTTGTTGTAGCATTACATCATAGTTTAAAATAACATTGCATATTTACATAAATGTTTATCGTTCAAGATTGCAAACATGGTACCTAACACAAAAGGAATATATAATTCCTAAATTTATTTTTAACCCATTTTTAAATTATATTTATTTATTAAATAAAACATTAAATATACTTTAATATATTAATAATATATTTTATATAAAAATACAATTATAAAAAAAACATAATACAAAATGTTAAACACAATAGAATAGGTAATATAATAATTAATGTGTACACTGGTTCATGGATAATCCGATAATGTATGACATAAAGTTGTCACGGTAGCTTTGTAACTTACAATACAAATAAAAACACATTTATAATTTTTATCATAAATATCAATTTCAAAATTATTTTTCAAAAGCTGTGTGTTAATTATTTATGAATCTATGATACTAGTATCAATTGGTCTCATAAAAATAGCTATTACATTTAAATATTTCACAATTATCACAATTTTTATCTAGTTTGCTTTATTTAACAATATGAATTATTTTTACCAGTAAACTATTTTTTAACATAACATACTTTTCATTCTGTTAAACAAATATTTGAAATATTTAAAATAGTGCTTTCAATAAATTTATCAATTTATGTGTAAGATATTGAAGGTATTTTATTTTATAATTCTTTAACTGTTATTGTTTGAAATAGTTTTAATGGAAAAGCTATAAAAATATTTTGATTCTTTTTAATTCTATTACTTTATTTTGAAGGGGGAGGAGGGTGCTCTAAAAATAACAAAGTACAACCACTTACATCCATAAAAATACTTTTATACCACAATACATCGAGAGTCAATGTGTCATTGAAAATTTAACTACATGAACATAATTAAGCAAAAATACATTGATAGCTCTTAGAATATTTTTCATATTACACTTACTTTTTTTGTCTACTCATAAACGACTACAAATAATAGTTAAAATTTTCATAGTATTATGGTGAGGTAAATAAAAAGAATTTTTAAGTCTATAAAGGCTAAAAAAAAGCAATACTACCACAAAAAAAAAGTACTAGTAAAATCAATACTATCATCAGATATAGTTCTTAATAAATTTGATAGATTAAGAAAAAGATTAAAATAATTTAAATACAAATATTCTTTAAACAAAAATTACCACTTTTAAAATATAATCAAAATCATCATGTATTCAGAAATCCCATCTTTTAAGACCTCCTTGTTTAGTTAAATTAAATAATTAGTGTTTAAAGTCAGAAATATTTCACAAAAATGTGAAACATTGAATTTGTTTAATACAAATATTAATGATAATTATTTATTTATTAAATAATAGTCCATAAGTTGTAGCTTTAATCATTGATATTAATATTTAATAACTCTGTGAATCCACCACTCATTCTAACTATATAAATATTAAAGTTTTAAAGTTTTTAGTAAATTATACATTTGCAAATAGAATGACAAATTTTCGTACAAATAACTTATTTAAAAAAAGAAAAAGAAATTTCATCAAAATTCTGAAATATTTCATGAAGTTTTCATATTACAAATAATATCACCTGACAGGGTATTTGGATGTTCGAATTTACGAGTTATATATTATTCATTAACTTGGTATAGTTAATAGTAAGGTGATGATGTTACATATATATATATATATATATATATATATATATATATATATATATATATATTACATTTTATTTTGAAAAATTCAAAGGATAATTAATGTGTTAGAAATCCGGAATCCGTATAATAAGGATGCAAACTTTATTAATTATTTGAATAAATCAAACCTGTATCTAGGTCTGCTGTAGCTCTATTAGTATATAACTGTGTTTGCAGTGTATTATTTTCTTACAAGTAAAAATTTACATTTTTTATATAAAGTTCTATTTTTGATTCAATTGTAAAATTTCTAAAAATTGTATACAAATTAATAAAAATTGCAATTAATTATTAAAAATAAAATAAATACTTTTGTTTTGATTCAAGTGGAATACAGACCAGCTTCCGGACTGCTTCTTTCCGATTTCATTCCTTTATATTTAACTTATATAAAATTTATATTATATTATAAATATAGATATATGCTTGATACTAATTCATCAAAAGATGTTTTCCTATGACTTCTCTAATAATTGAATGAAATGATAATTTAAACAAATTAAGTATGTGGGAAAAATATCTTACTTTATCCAGTATGAAATTTGCCAAATGGATGCTTCGTTCATCTTCTAAAATAGGCAAGATTTCTGTGTAAAAACCACTAAGTACCACTCGAGAAACCAATAAACTGATGTTTTTATTAGCAACTGAAATCAAAGAATCATCAGAGCAATATAACAATATATATATATATATTATAGTCTAATAATGCTTATGGATTTCAATGGTTTCTTGAAATATCATGAGTAAATGGGTATTAAACAAACTAGAATGGACATATTTATTTTTCATATGCTTTTATATATTTTAAGCTTTTAAAAGTATGTGTTTCAACAATAAATCTATGTATCTGAAGATTATGTCGTTTGTTCTTTAAATGATCAAGCTTGTGTCATTGCAACTGAACACACTAACACACTTTATTTTGAATATACTAATTATTTAAGCCAAAATAATACCTATATTTTGCTATACTTTGATTTTTAAACCATTATAGCTACCATCTTATTAACTTATAAACAACTGTTATCTTTAATAATAAATTAGAAACTTATTATTTTAATTTTTACATATTTACGTACTACAAAAATTTCAAAAAAACCATTTACTAACGAAATGACAAAAAAAAAAAGGTGTTTCCATTAATGAAAAATAAATTTGTACCAACATAAAATATATAATAATGGCATAAAAACTCTAGCATTAATTTATTTAAGTAGGTACATAATTTAAGGGGAAAATGCGGGTGAGTATTAAGTTGAAATATCATTATAGCAATATATAAATGATTTTAAAATTTCAGTAATTGCACTTATTTTAAAACGTAAAAAATTCAAATGTCAATAACAGTAATGATATAAAATAATAAAACTAACACAGATGTTTTTTTGGTCGAGATTTAAAAAAATCATTATTATAAACATAATTAAGGAAAAGTATTGTAGTAGTAATATTACATATATTTATAATGTGTAAGTCCGGATGTCGTTACATTTGCAACTTTTTTTCTATTTTTTTAATATATTGGTAAGTACGAACTAAAATCTAAAAGTTTTAAGTGCAATTTTTTGATTTTTATTGCAATTTTATTTAATTTAATATTTTATACAAATATTTTAGTTATATAGTCGACACTCAACTGTCGTAACATCTATGTTATCTTATAAAATAAACATAATTTCAAGTTGGTAGGTATTTAATACAGCAAAAAAATAATTTGTGAAATATCACTATTTTACTATTATGCGTTATATTGTTATAATTTGGTTTTCAGTTACTTCGAATAGAATATTGAATGATTTTTATTTATATTTTTGGTAGAATTTTAAATTATAACAGTAAATTTAAAACGTTTATAACAAAACGCTGATATTTTTTAGTACAATTTTTAATATTTTAAATGCAATTTTTGGTATTTTTTACTGTAATACTGCCATTAATTTTACAATGTCGAATTGAATCCCGGCTTGTTTTAGGGTATATACCAATCGAGTCCAGTGAAATTTTAGGTAAAATACTAATTCAGTCCATGTTTTAATATTAACAAATAAAAATAAAAGCTTTTTTACAGACTTAGGACTGTCTGTAACAAAAAAATCTACAGGTATGGTAAAAAATGATTTTTTATTTTAATATTTTATAATATAACTATATAATAATGTAGGGGTATAATATAATATTTGTATATAATTAAATAAATATAGATGATGTTTAAATAACATTGTTTATATTGGTAAAAATGTATGGGATAAGCATTGCATATACAAATCTAGTTATTGTGTTTGATTGCAACAGCGGCATTTGTTGTCCGATTTCTTTTTCTTTTATATAATTTATTGCATAAATTGAATGAACACTTAATTTTTATATACGTTTCGCATTTTACATTCGACAAAATGCTTATAAAATGATAAATTTTTTGGTGGGCTGAATAAAACATACAGTATTGATTTTCGAATGAAAGGATCCACAACTGTTGGTGGTCCTCGCCAATGAATAAGTAGGTAAATGAGGCCCACATTTCCCAGAGGATATGAGCTTTCGATCATATAATTTTCTAATACATAGCCAGTGAAACATTCCACTCGATAGTCTTGAGGTAAAATTATTATGGTTAAGTTATTGTGTTATCTGACGAAAATTATAAAAATAATACGAACAATATCACTGTGTCTTCTATAATGATATCGATAGACGGTAATTATTATACTGGCGATGATAGAAATAAAATCTAAAATTCCCGGCCTATAGTATAATATGTTGCTATATTATCTGACGAAAGTCGTAAAAATGATATGAACGATACGTATATATCCATAGGTATATCCATCTGTAGCGGCTTTTAAAGCGCGACACGGCTGTACCCTGTACGGCATAATATCCGCTGTGTTTGGACTCTGCACGGTTGATTTTATGTTTTACTCAAAATCATCCTCGGACTTAATTAGTTTATTATGTCCCGTTTATACCCGGAACTCAATTAGTATATTATTTTTTTCCTGTTCAGGTATAGGGACTCAATTAGTATTCAGAGCAAACAGTAAATTTGTGGGTTACCATTACAAAAAGGTTGGGACACTCCGGAATAGAACAAACATAAGACTTACGACATCTAAGTATATAAAACCGTCAACCTGATCTAGCTATCGAGCTTTTCATACGTTCTTCAGAAATCATTCCTCCTACTATTTTTTCAATTTTATCCATTTAGTTATATCCATAAATATACTAGATACTTAATTTTAATATTTTTATACACTTTACTGACCGCAAAAATGTTATGTTCAATTATTGTGTCAGTCAATAATGATTAACTTGCAAGATATCGAGACGTGCAACATGTATTTAAATAACAAATATATTATATTGTATATATTTACAAAATTGTCTGTTATTATTTCCTTATGATATGACCAAAAGAATTGTCATATAGCCATGATCAGATATAAAAATTTTAAAAAATGTACATTTTAAAACTTAGCTCCTTCTCAGTCGTAATTGCCCAATGCGTATGCTATTCTACCCGTTTTACCCATATTTTTAAAGATCACCTCCTTCTATAAAAATGTTTTTTTTTTCATCTGATTACTCTATTTACTTTATTATTATTATCGATTATAAAAACCAAAATTATTTGAAATTATAATGTCAACTCATTTAGTGTGTGTCTTTATGATGAAAATACTTTGATATTGAAGAATTTAAAGCAAACTTAAACTAAAGTATGGATTATTTTTTAAAGGTAAAAATACCAAGTGTAAAATATAAATATATACGATTTAGTATATCTTAAATCGTGCTACCAACCAATAAGAATGCGTTGGGTCGAACCATAAAATATAAATTAATAATCAAATTTTAAAAAACAGTAAAAACACACATAAGCACGTATTAGCCCACAATAATTTAAAAAAAAGAGTACAATATCACGTACTTAACACAATTGTTGAGGACACTAGGACACACGTCAAAAAAGAGTACGTCTGGTCACTATACGGTATAGGTTCAATATCGTCAGAATTAATTATAGACGACCCAGGCAAAGTTGACACGGCATGCGACGATCGCCGGTACAAAGTTCAGACACCGCAGCGACCGGTCAGCACCTCTACCGACCACCGCCGCGGGCAACGACGACACGACACTGTCGACTCTCCTACCACGCTGCAAAGGCGTTGGGCGGGACGGGAAGACAAGTCGGTCCGGACGAGTACCGGCCGCCGGCCATCGTTCTCTTTTGCCCGAATCGTCATCGCGACATGACTGATCGTCTGGCTGTTTGCCATCGCGTTTTCTCGTTTTATTTTTCTACTGTCCACGACACTAGTGCGAACTATAATATCATTACAGCCGTTGTCAATTACTACTGTATACAAACCTCGAGTCATCGAAACTGTGTCGAAACAAAACCGATTTGTCGATTTTTTTTCTTTTTTTTTTTTGTGTAAAATAACATAACAATATAGTGATAGACTAATAGTATATAATATAATATACAATTGTTACCACACCATTGTACGGGTGAACACCTATTTCGTGTGAATAAACCGCCACATTAAGCGGATCATATTACTATATCATACCTAATAACTATAACACTTGTGTGCGATTTATTTATCGGCGACCGGACGACCGCGGGGGCCATCAACCTCAAGCACCCGCCGGCCGCCGTAACCGTGTCAAAGTTTTGTTAAAATCGGATCTGGTAACATGTTCAGCGTGTTTTACATCGCACGTCTTCATAAAATGTTCTTAACATTTTGGATCGCCCGTAATCGAATACAAAATACATAGATGAACAATATTATATAAACCGTATTGCTCGTGTATGTTACTAGAAGGAGATGAATAGTACTGTACAGCTATAAGCAGTTTTTACTAATGTTAAACGTACTATTATTTGTACACTTTGTATGTGAGACGCTTCATATAATATTCATGTGCGGCCTCAATAAACTTGTGACGATAATCTAATACACATGCGTGATACACACTATACAAAAATTCTTAATGATTTCATTGTCTAATTGAGACTGGAAAAAAAAAATAAATACAAATTCGGAGGAAATGTGGTTTAATTAGATAAAATGTAAAAATCGTTATTATACACAACTTATCATCAATACGATTGGCAGTTATTATTATTAATACTATTTTTACTATATATTATATTATATACCTATATTATGTAGGGTGTATACATCCGAGAATAATAATGACAATCAATGTTACAAATAAACAGTCTTACTATTTTATTAGTGATGTGTTCAAAATTAAATTACAACTATGCGATATTGGATAAACTTTTTTGGTAATGTATCTTTGAGTACTGAATTTATGTCACGTGAAATACTATGAAAGTATTTTTCCCGAAGCTAAACGTCAAAGACACCAAAATTTATCAAAAGTTAATACTAGTATGATGTTCTAATAAAGTTAATATTCAAAAATATTTGTTTTTGAAAGTTACTTGATTTTGATAAAATTTTACTACACTATTTTAGGGTCATTGCTTTAAAACTAAAAGGTTAAAAATTAAAATATAATACATAACACAATATGTTAATAATAAATTTTAGTAAATTAAAAATAATTTAATTTTGTTCACAGTAACGCAAAATATATTTAATATGTATATACATAGTTATATAATTTATATGAAATGTTATATGCGATGCTTATTATAACGATACCTATTTAATCTCAGCAAAATTGACCCGTTGTTTGATTCAGGCATCACCGGTTTTGAGTCAAATAGCAATTCAGATAAGCCGTTACATTTGACGTTACTACTTATCGCCATTCGAAACATCGTCGCATTTCCTTTTACATTCTCGTACATCTGCGGTATAAGAGAACGAGAGAAACAAAAACAAAATTAATTGATTTAATAATATTCGAGAGAAAACTCAAATTAGAAAAAAGCACATATCCCTGATCGAAGAGGCTAATATTCAGTGGTCAGCTCAAAATTATAACAAGTTTTGTTTATATGTTTTAAATAACTTCACACATTTTGAAATGTATTATTATACAAATTATATGAAACGTTTAAAAAAAAAATAAAAATAATCATGAAACAGCTACATAAATAGCTACAGAATGCTGATATGAATAAATACAGTTAATATGGAAACAATTTACGAATAATTACAATAATAATTGAAATCAAATTTCTTGATGGACCACAGCATACAATAGTATATATAATTCAAAGTTAAATACTACATTAATAATAAAAGTACTAATTTCAAAATACAAAATTACTAATATTATTTATTATTTGTAAATATGTTTAGATTATTTTACCGTCAAGAATATAAATATACACAAATAAATTATTAATAAAGCTAATAAAATATTACATTTTCACTGAGTCTAAATTAAGTTATACTCTGTCTCGTATAAGAGAAATCTCAGGCGGCGATTTATTTTATACTTGTTCGAGCTGACCACATCAATAAATAAAGTTTTCGTTATTAGATTAATTTTCAGCAAGCAGCCACGGACGAAAAATTACTTTATCGCGTTAATCTTAGAAAAAGGATTGCAAGGTGGTTGTTAGAATTATAAATAAACACTCCTGACAGTGAGACGCTCGATGCGGGTAAACCACTACCATTGGTCACAACTTTACATTGAAGCTCGTGGCCTAAGGTCACTCTTTTTGAGGTATAGTAAGTATACTAGGTTTTATAGTAATAGCAATGTAGTAATAAATTTGAAAACATGTTTAAATTAATTACACAGAATTGAAAAAATGGAATGAAATATTAAAATATTTTTTCAGATCTATCAGTGGGCAAATTCAATTGTTGGCATATCTAACAATATAAGTACATTAGACACTTAAGGCACACTTGACATTTACTTTGCACGTAGTTTTAGTGACTGGGCCATATACACGGAAAAAATATGTAGTTGATGTTACTATTATTATAATAATTCCAACTATATTTTATAGTTATATATAGGACAGCTATAATATTAGTTGATAATACTATATCATTATAGTTATCTTATTATAGCTATGGTAACTATAATATAGTAGTGACAACTAAAAAGTTGTAATACGTTTTTAGTAAGAACTACTAAACGTTTTAGTTGATGAACCTAACATTTATAGTGGCTTTTACTATATGATTTAGTTATGAACATTTAATCTTTAACGACCTTATAGTAGAAACTACTATATGTTGTAGTTAACCAACCTATATTTTTATAGTAGCTTATATTATATTTGTAATCATGTTTACCAATACAAAATTTATATATATATACCATTATAATTAATAAATAAAATAAATAAATCAGAGGTAAATGTAAAAATGTTTTTTTATTTTTATTTATATACAATTACGTAATAATACTAAATATTGTTAATATTAATACAAATGAAGAAATATATTAACTAAGTTATTAAAGGCTTTTTATACATTGGTACATTTATAATAATTATTACAAGTAGTTATTAATAATGATAGAAAAATATAACATACATATTTTATTTTGTTGGTATGAATGTTAGTTTGGATATGTTAATAGCATGAATAGGAAATATACTACCCAATTGTTCCAAAGAAATACATATTAAATTGTTCGTCTTAACAACATTAAAAGCTTGAAAGTGATCATCAAAATATATTGTTTGATACATTTCACAAATGGCAAATGGATGCTTTTCATCAGTCATAAAAATTTCTTTAATTAAACCAAAAGATGGCATCATATTGTCGATCTCATTTCCATCAATAACAGTACACATATTTTTACAATCATAAATAGTACCTTTGACATTCACCCAGGATACAAATGTAATATTGTCAACACATAAGTTAAACTTTTTATTTAAAAAATTGATTCTATTATTATATGAATCTAATGTGAAAGAATCTAAGGTTAAAACACGTCAAAATTGTATAGGAATGTATATAAATTATGTTTAGAAGATAATTGTATGACAATTGCAACTGCTGTTTTAAAGCCACAGTGTATGCAATATTTTTGCGAGAAGTAATAGCATTAGCAGCATCTTTCAACTCTTTATGTTTAGCTTCGTACCTTATTAGAGAAAATATATTTAATGGTCCTGATTTTTGAATTATAAGTGGGTAATGAACCATGTGGTGATGCTTAAGTTTTAGTCCAATACGAAATAGTTTTAAGTAAAGTACATTGTGTTCAGAAATTAAACATTTAAGTAAAACTGTATCCTGCAGCCTGATTCATTTATGAAAAATTACATCAATTATTTGTTTAAGAGCAATATATGAAGACCAAACTTCAGATTTTTCAGGAATCAGATCACCTATAATTAAGCCAAGATATCTAGTGAAACATAATGATTTTACGGCTGACATTTTTGTAATTCATAGTTTTAAATTTTCTGTTGATAGTAATATAGGTCTGTTATGGATATTAATAGGACCATAATTAAATATTTCAATCCTATTGTTTAATGTATCTATAGTAAAATATTTAATTTCAAAAACCATATATTTTAATATTAACCAGATATCATACTTGCAAATGCCCTCAAGCATGTTGTTTGTAATATCTACACTATAGTTGTCTGTTGCACTAAAAGAATTCAAATCATTCCAAACACATTTTTCTTTTATGTCTGTTTGAGATACATCATTGGTGATTACATCACAATTATAAAAGATGAATCTCTTAAATTATTATTATTTTGCACTAATTGATTTTGACATTCAAATTTAGAGCTTTTGCAGAATCGATAGGGATATTTAGCAACAAAATATTAAACAAATCCTAATATAGAATGTAAGCAAAGATTGTCAACTAAAATTAAACCAACTGAAAAAAAATATTTTAAATATTTCATTATTTATTGTTATTTCAATCCCAGTGTTTTCTAAATAGTTAAGTTCTGAAATTAAATCTTTAAATATTTTATTATTTCCATACTGTTTTTTGTCACCTGTTTTAAATAAAGAAGCAAGTAGTATATGATTTAAGGAAGATAATAGTGCAGGTGATATACAAGCAAAGTAAATGTAAACGGCACCAAGGTTTTGGTTTCCTGCATGAGATCCAAGTGGATTATTAATATCCAAATCATCAAAGTACAAGAATAGAGGAAAAATAATTTTAAATTGGTGAAGTCTTAATTTTACTTGCCACATCTCCGACTGAATAAAACTGTACATTAATTTGCCATTAAAAAATTCTAGTTCCTTAGTGTAAGTCAACAGCACATCGAAAAAGTTATAATGTTCAAATATTATTTTCAAAACAAGTCTTAAAGAAATAAGAATTATTTTGATAGGTTTTGGTTCTAAAACAATACCATCATAAAATAGATTATTAAACCAATATGCAATAACATTTTGGTTAGGCCGAATTAGTAAACCCATTTCTTCCAAAGTTTGTAATCGGAAATGATCTGTATTTAAACCATCAAAAGAGTGGGAAAGAGTTTCTAGAGAATTTAAGACTAGAGTTAGATATTTAACTGTGTCAACATTATTATTTTGAATTATATTTAGCATTTGGTCTTTTATATTTATTAACATTGAGTCATTTAAGTATTGTACATCACTTGCCATGGTATTGCATTGTTAGTATACAATTTTAAAACCAAGTTAATTACATTTTCTTGTAAAATGTAATCAACATTTTCAAGACTAAAAAATATGTACATCCTAAACTATCCTAAAAAATGATCACTATATCCTCTGAATTGATATCTATATTATAAGTTATGGTAGGTGAGTGATTGTCAACATTAATTAGTTGATTAATTATAATATTATTTGTAACTAAATCATGACTATTAATATGATTTTTAAAACAATCAATTGATCAAAACATAGGAAACAATTTAGTTGTTAAAATTCAAATATTTTTATGCTTTTAAAATCATGATAAATATTTAAATGAATTAAAATATGACTATATACCTCAAAAAGACATTAAAAAAAAAAAAACATTAAAACATATAAATTAGTAATTATAATTATATTATAAAGAATTATAAATACAACTCTTTTAAACTAAATATTTACTCATATAACAATAAATTGTCTTACAAGTTATCTAAATCATTAATTAAATTTTTAAAACATAAAATATTAGAGCAGCGTTTAAAAAATTGTGGTCTGCGGACCCTTAGGTATGTTTATTTTAGGTACTAAAATTAAAAATAATATTTATTACACATACTATGCTAACGAAAAAGTTTCCTGTTGTATGGTAAATTGCTTATCCACATGCTAAATGATCCTCTTGCAGTCCACAATGTTGAAATGTATGTATGCACAACCACTAACGAGTGACGTATTCGATGACAGAACAGTAACTTCGTAATATTCTGAATTTCCACTCTACGACAGAAATATTCCTTGGATACCCGGAGGGACTAACTACATAACATATAGATAAAATTAGTGCTTTGTCGTTTATGGTAGTTAAGGATTTTTTAAAAAAATAATCAGTCAGTCCTATAGTATAAGGCAGCTTTACATAAACTGTGGTCTGCAGACCCCTAGGTCCATGTATTTTAGGTATTAAATTAAAAATTATATTTATTTATATCACTTACAATGATCAAGGCGACGTTTGTCGGTGCGTGAAAAATTTCCAATCCTCAAGCTAAATGATCCTTTTGCAGTCGACAGTGTTGAACTTTAGGTATGCACAACCACTAACGAGTGACGAATTCGATGACAGAACAGTTACTACGTAATACTCCAAATTTCCACTGTGCGACAGGCATATTCCTTGGATACCCGGAGGGACTAACTACATAACATATAGATAAAATTAGTGCTTTGTCGTTTATGGTAGTTAAGGATTTTTTAAAAAAATAATCAGTCAGTCCTATAGTATAAGGCAGCTTTACATAAACTGTGGTCTGCAGACCCCTAGGTCCATGTATTTTAGGTATTAAATTAAAAATTATATTTATTTATATCACTTACAATGATCAAGGCGACGTTTGTCGGTGCGTGAAAAATTTCCAATCCTCAAGCTAAATGATCCTTTTGCAGTCGACAGTGTTGAACTTTAGGTATGCACAACCACTAACGAGTGACGATTTCAATGACAGAACAGTAACTTCGTAATACTCCGAATTTCCAATCTGCGACCAACATTTTCCTTGGTTACCCAGATTAACTAACTACATAAAATAAAGACAAAATTAGTGCTTTGTCGTTTATAGTAGTTACGTGTTTTTAATTAAAAAAATCTAACAAAATATAATAAATATAAAAAAATAATCAGTGTGGCTTAAAATATAGGGCAGCGTTACATAAACTTTTATGTGCGGACCCCTAGTTCTCTGTATTTAGATACTAAAATTAAAAATTATATTTATTTATATCACTTACAATGCTTACGGCAACGTTTAGCCAGTGCATGGTAAATTGCCGATCCACATGCTAAATGATCCTCTTCCAGTCGACAGTGTTGAACTTTAGGTATGCACAACCACTAACGAGTGACGAATTCAATGACAGAACAGTTACTAATTAATACTCCAAATTTCCACTCTGCGACAGGCATATTCCTTGGATACCCGAAGGAACTTACTACAAAAAATATGGATAACATTTTAACTTTGTTGTTTATAGTAGTTACGGGTTTTTATTTAAAAAAATCTAACAAAATATAATAAATATAAAAAAATAATCAGTTTGGCTTAAAATATAGGGCAGCATTACATAAACTGTGGTCTGCGGACCCCTAGGTCAGTTTATTTTAGCTACTTAAATTAAAAATAATATTTATTTTTTGCACATATAATACTCACGGCAACGTTTAGCCGGTGCGTGATAAATTTCCGATCCATATGCTAAATGATCCTCTTGCTGTCGACAATGTTGAACTTTAGGTATGCACAACCACTAACGAGTGACGAATTCGATGACAGAACAGTTACTACGTAATACTCCAAATTTCCACTCTGCGATGAACATTTTCCTTGGTTACCCAGATGAACTGAACTAAATAAAATAATGATAAAATTAGTAACATTGTTGTTAACAGTAGTTACGGGTTTTACATTAAAGAAATCTAACAAAGTATAATATGTATAAAAAAAAATTCAGTACTATAATATAGGGCAGCGTTAGATAAACTGTGGACTACGGACCCCTAGTTCTCTGTATTTAGATACTAAAATTAAAAATTATATTTATTTATATCATTTACAATGCTTACGGCAACGTTTAGCCAGTGCGTGGTAAATTGCCGATCCACATGCTAAATGATCCTCTTCCAGTCGACAGTGTTGAACTTTAGGTATGCACAACCACTAACGAGTGACGAATTCGATGTCAGAACAGTAACTTCGTAATACTCCGAATTTCCAATCTGCGACCAACATTTTCCTTGGTTACCCAGATTAACTAACTACATAAAATATGGATAAAATTAGTGCTTTGTCGTTTATGGTAGTTAAGGATTTTTTAAAAAAATAATCAGTCAGTCCTATAGTATAAGGCAGCTTTTCATTAACTGTGGTCTGCAGACCCCTAGGTCCATGTATTTTGGGTATTAAATTAAAAATTATATTTATTTATATCACTTACAATGATCAAGGCGACGTTTGTCGGTGCGTGAAAAATTTCCAATCCTCAAGCTAAATGATCCTTTTGCAGTCGACAGTGTTGAACTTTAGGTATGCACAACCACTAACCAGTGACGAATTCGATGACAGAACAGTTACTACGTAATACTCCAAATTTCCACTCTGCGACAGGCATATTCCTTGGATACCCGGAGGAACTTACTACAAAAAATATGGATAAAATTTTAACTTTGTTGTTTATGGTAGTTACGGGTTTTTGTTTAAAAAAATCTAACAAAATTATATATATTTAAAAAAATAATCAGTCAGGCTTAAAATATAGGGTAGCGTTACATAAACTGTGGTCTGCGGACCCCTAGGTCAGTTTATTTTAGCTACTTAAATTAAAAATAATATTTATTTTTTGCACATATAATACTCACGGCAACCTTTAGTCGCTGCGTGGAAAATTGCCAATCGTCAAGCAAAATGATTGCTTCTAGCTGTCGAAAAGATTGATTTGTATGTATGCACAACCACTAACGATTGACGTATTTGATGACAGAACAGTAACTTCATAATACTCCGAATTTCCAATCTGCGACGAACATTTTCCTTGGTTACCCGGATGAACTGAACTAAATAAAATAATGATAAAATTAGTAACTTTGTTGTTAATAGTAGTTGCGGGTTTTAAATTAAAGAAATCTAACAAAGTATAATATGTATAAAAAAATAGTCAGTCCTATAATATAGGGCAGCGTTAGATAAACTGTGGACTACGGACCCCTAGGTCTCTGTAATTTAGGTACTAAAATTAAAAATTATATTTATTTATATCACTTACAATGCTCAAGGCAACGTTTAGCCGGTGCGTGATAAATTTCCGATCTACATGCTAAATGATTCTCTTGCTGTCGAGAATGTTGAATTGTATGTATGGACAACCACTAACGAGTGACGTATTCGATGACAGAACAGTAACTTCGTAATACTCCGAATTTCCACTCTGCGACAGGCATATTCCTTGGAAACCCATAGGAATTAATGTACATAAAATACGGATAAAATTAGTGCTTTGTCATTTATGGTAGTTAGAAATTTTTTAAAAAAATAAGCAGTCAGTCCTATAGTATAAGGCAGCTTTACATAAACTGTGGTCTGTGGCCCCTTAGGTCCATGTATTTTAGATACTAAAATTAAAAGTTATATTTATTTATATCACTTACAATTCTGGCGGCAACTTTTAGTCGCTGCGTGGAAAAGTGCCAATCGTCAAGCTAAATGATTGCTTCTAGCTGTCGAAAAGGTTGATTTGTATGCATGCACAACCACTAACGAGTGACGAATTCGATGACAGAACAGTAACTTCGTAATACTCCGAACTTCCAATCTGCGACGAACATTTTCCTTGGTTACCCAGATTAACTAACTACATAAAATATGGATAAAATTAGTGCTTTGTCGTTTATGGTAGTTAAGGATTTTTTAAAAAAATAATCAGTCAGTCCTATAGTATAAGGCAGCTTTTCATTAACTGTGGTCTGCAGACCCCTAGGTCCATGTATTTTGGGTATTAAATTAAAAATTATATTTATTTATATCACTTACAATGATCAACGCGACGTTTGTCGGTGCGTGAAAAATTTCCAATCCTCAAGCTAAATGATCCTTTTGCAGTCGACAGTGTTGAACTTTAGGTATGCACAACCACTAACCAGTGACGAATTCGATG
This sequence comes from Rhopalosiphum maidis, assembly GCF_003676215.2. Lineage (NCBI taxonomy): Eukaryota > Metazoa > Arthropoda > Insecta > Hemiptera > Aphididae > Rhopalosiphum > Rhopalosiphum maidis. The sequence goes on from NC_040879.1 coordinate 50,069,937, forward strand.
ACAGAACAGTTACTACGTAATACTCCAAATTTCCACTCTGTGACAGGCATATTCCTTGGCTACCCGGAGGAACTTACTACAAAAAATATGGATAAAATTAGTACTTTGTCGTTTACAAAAGTAAATGGTTTTTTAAAAATAACCAAACACCATAAAAGATTTAATGAAATATAAACGTTCACACCAATAGTTTAAGTCAGCAATTCAAAAACTGCGGTCTGCGGACCCCTAGGTCAGTTTATTTTAGATACTAAAATTAAAAATTATAATTATTTATATCACTTACAATGCTGGCGGCAACGTTTAGCCGGTGCGTGGTAAATTGCCGATCCACATGCTAAATGATCCTCTTCCAGTCGACAGTGTTGAACTTTAGGTATGCACAACCACTAACGAGTGACGAATTCGATGACAGAACAGTTACTACGTAATACTCCAAATTTCCACTCTGCGACAGGCATATTCCTTGGATACCCGGAGGAACTTACTACAAAAAATATGGATAAAATTTTAACTTTGTTGTTTATGGTAGTTACGGGTTTTTATTTAAAAAAATCTAACAAAATTATATATATTTAAAAAAATAATCAGTCAGGCTTAAAATATAGGGTAGCGTTACATAAACTGTGGTCTGCGGATCCCTAGGTCAGTTTATTTTAGCTACTTAAATTAAAAATAATATTTATTTTTTGCACATATAATACTCACGGCAACCTTTAGTCGCTGCGTGGAAAATTGCCAATCGTCAAGCAAAATGATTGCTTCTAGCTGTCGAAAAGATTGATTTGTATGTATGCACAACCACTAACGATTGACGTATTTGATGACAGAACAGTAACTTCATAATACTCCGAATTTCCAATCTGCGACGAACATTTTCCTTGGTTACCCGGATGAACTGAACTAAATAAAATAATGATAAAATTAGTAACTTTGTTGTTAATAGTAGTTGCGGGTTTTAAATTAAAGAAATCTAACAAAGTATAATATGTATAAAAAAATAGTCAGTCCTATAATATAGGGCAGCGTTAGATAAACTGTGGAATACGGACCCCTAGGTCTCTGTATTTTAGGTACTAAAATTAAAAATTATATTTATTTATATCACTTACAATGCTCAAGGCAACGTTTAGCCAGTGCGTGATATATTTCCGATCCACATGCTAAATGATCCTCTTGCAGTCGACAATGTTTAACTTTAGGTATGCATAACCATTAACGAGTGACGAATTCGATGACAGAACAGTAACTTCGTAATACTCCGAACTTCCAATCTGCGACGAACATTTTTCTTTGTTACCCAGATGAACTGAACTAAATAAAATATTGATAAAATTAGTGCTTTGTTGTTTATAGTAGTTACGGGTTTTTAATTAAAAATCTAACAAAATATAATATATTTAAAAAAATAATCAGTTAGGCTTAAAATATAGGGCAGCGTTACATATAATGTGGTCTGCGGACCCCTAGGTCAGTTTATTTTAGCTACTTAAATTAAAAATAATATTTATTTTTTGCACATATAATACTCATGGCAACTTTTAGTCGCTGCGTGGAAAAGTGCCAATCGTCAAGCTAAATGATTGCTTCTAGCTGTCGAAAAGGTTCATTTGTATGTAAGCACAACCACTAACGAGTAACGTATTCGATGACAGAACAGTAACTTCGTAATACTCCAAAATTCAACTCTGCGACGAACATTTTCCTTGGTTACCCAGATGAACTGAACTATATGGATAAAATATGGGTAAAATTAGTGGTTTGTCGTTTATGGTAGTTAAGGATTTTTAAAAAAAATAAACAATCAGTCCTATAGTATAAGGCAGCTTTACATAAACTGTGGACTACGGACCCCTAGGTCTCTGTATTTTAGGTACTAAAATTAAAAATTATATTTATTTATATCACTTACAATGCTCAAGGCAACGTTTAGCCGGTGCGTGATAAATTGCCGATACATATGCTAAATGATTCTCTTGCTGTCGAAATTGTTGAATTGTATGTATGCACAACCACTAACGAGTGACGTATTCGATGACAGAACAGTAACTTGGTAATTCTCTCAATGTCCACTCTGCACCGAGCATTTTCCTTAGATACCTGGAGGAACTTCAACACTTAAAACATTGATGAAATTTGTAGATTTTTCGTTTATAGTAGGCATTGGATTGTTGAACGTTAATACATTAAATAAAATAATAAAAATATTATTTGATATTTAACTAAAGCATTATTAGATTATGCTATAAGGCTTTGATAACACACATGATTATAACAATAAGATTTTATTTTATACTAATACTAAGTATTCTATCTACACAATATGATATCATTTGTGTGTCTTCCAGTGTTACCATAGGGTTGAATAAAAAAAAAATCAATCACGCGAAAAAATGTTTAAAAAAATAAACAATCTCTTTAATAGTTTAAGGCAGCATTTCAAAAACTGTGGTCAGCGGACACTTAGGTCTGTTTAATTTAGCTACTTAAATTAAAAATAATATGTATTTATTATACATACTATGCTCACCGCAATGTTTAGCCGGTGCGTGATAAATTGCCGATCCACATGCTAAATGATTGTCTCTTGCTGTCGACAATGTTTTATTGTATATATGCACAACCACCAACGAGTGACGTATTCGATGTCAGAACAGTAACTTGGTAATTCTCTCAATGTCCACTCTGCACCGGGCATTTTCCTTAGATACCTGGAGGAACTTCAACACTTAAAACATTGATGAAATTTGTAGATTTTTCGTTTATAGTAGGCATTGGATTGTTGAACGTTAATACTTTTAATAAAATAATAAAAATACTATTTGATATTTAACTAAAGCGTTATTAGATTATGCTATAAGGCTTTGATAACACACATTATTATAACAATAAGATTTTATTTAATACTAATACTAAGTATTCTATCAACACAATATGATATCATTTGTGTGTCTTCCAGTGTTACCATAGGGTTGTATAAAAAAAAATCAATCACGTGAAAAAATGTTTAAAAAAATAAACAATCACTCCAATAGTTTAAGGCAGAATTTCAAAAATTGTGGTCTGCGGACCCCTAGGGTTCCGTACGTAGATCAGTGTGGGCTTTTGAAGGTTAATTATGTTTAGTTCAGAAAATTTAGTATTATTATTTTTTATTGTTTGTATTTTGAATTTTTACTGAGGTGTCTGTGATCTTATTTTTTTCTCTTAAAGGATCTGGCAAAGAAAAAGTTTGGGAAACATTGGTATATGGGTAAATTATAATTATTACTAAAACGAGTAGTTTTTATCTATTTCGGGTGCTATTTTGATATGATTGATGATTTTCTTTTGTCCATTTTGAACATTTAAGATAGGTTTTAAATTACATAAATTTTTTTTTTCAGAAATTTTTACTTTTTGAAAAATAAATTTAAAGTTATGCTATCCAATTACTATTTTCTTACTAACTACTGTAGAATATACTGCATTTAAATATATATCGATTTTACACAGAAATACTAAGAGTGATATGGAACTTTTATGACAAATTACTATGTACAGTACTTGGAACTTTCACTAAATATTTAATTAACTCATTAATGTGATACATGTGTATTGTTCAATAACATAAACATGTTTATATTTACGTTCATTTTTTTGTTATGACTGTCAAAATACTTAAATATAATTAATATAAAAATGAACTTTAAAATTACAAAATAAGAAATATAATAATAAATTTTAGTGTAAAACGTGTGCTTGGTGTTGTTTGCATACTTTTTCAATTCTAGGAGGGATCGACAATTAACACACCAGCATTTCTGGTTCATCTGATAAAAATAGTTCACGTTTTTATTTCTAATATTTGTTATAGTGCGGAAAACCTAAGTTCACAGAGGTATGTTGTAGAAAATGGTAATAATATATTTATTGAAATTTCTGTAATTATCGGATACTATGTTTTAATAAGACTCCAAAACTGAAACAGTTTAAGTTCATTAAATAAATTTTAATTTCAAAGAACGATCAGATGAAGTTCTAAAAGTTGTTCTTGTTCAACTAATCCTGTAGATGTGATATTATATTTTATGTTACTGCAAAAAGATTGCACACTGAATCAGGCCAATCATATTCGTTAATAGGCCAAGATGGGAAGTAATTTTTTTTTCTTTTAAAATTATGAGATCAAATCAGATGTTACTTACGTATTATTCGATAAGTAGATAATATTCATTCCCTGGGAACCGCTGGACTATAGTCACATAATATTTCAAGAGTACCAAATATTTATTTTAACGCAATAAAATATATTTTATCGCATGCGACAAAGTTAAATACGATTTCAAGAATTGGCCCTCAGCAGCTTGCTGCTGATACGATTTGTCGATTAATATAAATTATATTTAATGGTATATTTTTTTTAATTTTTCAATGCCTATTTTTATTTGTTACATTTTACCGTTTACGGAAGTGTTGATGTGGTCGAACATATTATTATATGATTATTGAATATTAGGGGGGAGAAAGTTCGCAGAGTAATCAAGTGCCTACTCTGACTGCTCCGTGCGCACGCTTATGTTTACAATACCTATACATAAGTTTATATTTAATTATTTATTTCAATATTTTTAATTTTATTTTTATACCATGACTTAAACAATCTAATCATTTGGTATAGTTACACTCTAACACTTACATAATTAAACGAGAGTGTTGTCAAGATTCAGCCTCTACACCAACCATACTCAACCTTTTTTTTTGTTTGGGCAACATAAAATATTTTAGAATATTACGCGGGCCGCGAGTCGAAATGAATGGAACGGAAATAAAAAAAATAAAAATAAAAATAAATTTATATATTGTGTATATTGTATAACATTTGAAAATGTATTATAAAAAAATTAAATTAAATATTTATTCTAAATTAGTGTGAATTTTGATTGTTTTTTTATATTTTATAATTATAATAATATTAGTTTTGAAATTTATATTTTTTTTATCAATTCGATGAGTTCGGTTCGGGCCACAGGTTGAGTATCGCTGCTCTATACCTATAACGCAGTTTAGGCTCTACGTTTATTTTTAATTAGTGAGGACCAAGCTGCTTAGTCATAATATATATATTAAAATAATAATCTATTTACCTACATATATAAAATCCAAATTTACCACTTACTCATCGCTATTTCTCAATATCTAAAAACATATTAGCTTGAAATTTAGAATATTGGTTCCTAATAAAAAAAAATTGCATTTCAAAAATGGCCTTCCACAGTTTAGTTTCAGCAAACGGAAATCTAATATTTATTTTGTATAGTATATCCCAGTATATATGTTACGGGTAAAGTACGAAAATCGGGTAGCGTAAAATTGTAAACACTATTACCCATAATTATTAGATAAAGTAAGAATATTTATTTTTAAACGTTTATTTTATACATACACTAAGTAATTTGTACATTATCTACCTTTGAGTTAACAAAGTTTTTTGATAAAATATCAATTGTAGGTAATATCTCTGTAATAAAATAATAAAATACGATACAATCAACAAATTCCCAGCGTGCAATGTTGACGATATAGTTAAGAGCCTAATTACCAGAAATAGACAAAAATAAAGGTTATCCCCAAAATGTATTTACTATTCTTTGCGATTGTGTCTATTAGCGACAATCAATATTATGAACTCGAAAATAATAATGGCACTCTTCTTCAATTTTATTCAAGAAATAAATTTTCTGATTGTTCAGAACCGATAATAGATAGATTTTTAAAGTGTCAACGTGAAATAGCTAATATACAATATCTTCCCAATGGTCAAGGTTTTAAAAAATGTGTGTGTAAAAGTAAATATTTATCAAATAAGCGTAAATGTAAATCGAGAGGGATACTTTGTAACTGCAAATATCACCCGAATTTGAACTAATACCTATTAGTATACTAATATACCTATTTCATTTTTCAAATTTTTTTATACCTATATTACGTATATAAAATAAAATAATAACTTAATAATACTTAATTAATAATTACCTACTTAAAAAATATTTTTTTCGTATTAATATGATTTGGTTTCTTTTACTTCATACTTTATCCTCTTCAAACGATCAAACTAAATAATGTATACACTGTACATATTTAAGATGGATAATTTGATTATTCTACTGATTGTAAGGATGGGCGGGGATATCCCGAGTGCGTCTCGTTTTTAATTTTTATCTTTTTTATAGCCCGATTTTATTACCGATTTTGAATTATTTATTCATCTCGGTGCATTAAAAGTTTGGCCAACTATAATTATTAAAGGATGTCACTTCCATTTGGGGCAATCATGGTGGCGCCAAATTCAAAATTTGGAATTGAGTAAGGATTATCGAAACCAAAAAGAGATAGGTTTATTTTTGAAAAGTGTATTTGGATTACCTTTGTTAAACAAAGAAGACGTGAAGAAATATTTTGTTGAAGATTGTATGTCTATAATGCCGGAACACCAAAAACTTAACTAATTTATGGATTATATAATAGAAAATTATACAGATTCTGGAGCAAAATTTCCTATATCTATGTGGGCTAAAATGAGTAGTAATTCAGAAAGGACAACAAATGTTTGTGAAAGTTTTCATCGTAAATACAATTCGTTATATTATACACATCATCCAGATATATATAAACATTTTTGGAAGTATTAAAAAAAATACAAATCGACACAAAAATAGCAATCCAAACAGCCACACAAACAAAAAGAAAATCGAAAGGAACTACGAGTAACAATATTTTATACATCGAAGACAACATAAAAAAAATTAAAAATAATAAGATATCAAGATTAGATTTTTTCAAAAGAATGACATTTAAACACCAGCCTATAATATAGATAAACTAAATAAAAAATACAATTTTTCTTAAATAAATAAAAAACCATTTAAAATAATTAGTACGCTCTGCCAAATTCAAGGGTGCAAACTAAAATAAAATATATTATTATGAATAAAAATCACAAAATATTTTTGGAGTGTAAGCCAGTTCACCTCCTCGTGGTGCACCCTGTGTTACTTTAAATGAACTGGGACGCACTAAGGCTATACCAAAAATTTTTTTTGGAGGACGTACTTGAATATTACTTTATTTTGGACGCACTCGGAACATTAAAAAAAGGTCATTTCGGGACGCACTCGGGAAACTCCGGGATGGATAAGGTGAAAATTTACCCGAGTAATTTGTATCCATTTTTATACTCTACTCGTAACATATACATACATATATTTATATATGTATATAGGAACAGGGTAATTCTATTATCATAAAGCACTTATTATTTCAAAAACTATTAGTTTTAAAAAAAATTGTTTTTATATTTTTGTTGAAATAAAAAAAACACATTTAAAATATATATACATTATACTTTTTATCATTAAAATTTTATAAATTTCTTACTTTTTTAAATGAAAACATACACTTTTAATTTCATATTCTGAATCAAAATATTTTTCGAAGTATTTCGATACATAAAAATCAATATTCGAACGAAGAGTTTATGAGTTATACGTTTTACGTATTTTAAGTTTAGGTGACCGGAGTGGAATGGTACCTCGTTACCACGCAAAATGCATTGTCCACTACTCCGATTGCCTAAAATTAAAAATTGTATAACTGATAAACTACTCATTCGAATTCCAATATTTACGTATCTAAATGCCTACTAAAAAAATATTTTGCTTCAGAATATGAATTTAAAAATGTACGTTGTCATTTAAAAACGTAAAAACTTATACAAAATTATAACGATAAAAATATAATTTGTATTAAAAAAATTATTTTCATCTTGGCTGTAATAAGTAGCAAGTTATATTAAAAAAATATTTTCAAAAAGTTAATAGATTTTAAAACAATGATTGTTTTTGATTAAATAATCACCCTCTGTAAGTATACATATAATTTATATATTATATATATATATAGTTTCCATTGTTCATTAGTAAAGTTGCAGACTTGCAGTCTTACAGAAAACATAATAGTTACAGCTTTCAATACTATTGATTTCTTTTGTAATTAAAAAACGATCTTATTTTTATTTTATTTTACCTTTTATGTATCTCAAGTATGTTACAAATTAAAAGTATTACAATTTTGTATAGGTAGGCTGTGATTGTAGTTTATAAATGTACATATTAAATGTAATATTGCATGAAACACGCACGGATACATAATTCCGTCTGTGTGTCCGAGAAAGGTTTCGAAACGAATTAACCTATTTTGACGGAGATTTTAGTATATACATTTAAATAACAATTTTAAATCGCTTCTAAATTTTTTTCTATTTAACAAACTCTGAATGTAAAATGTTTCTAACAATGATTGATAATCAGATTGAGGTACACGTATAATATTGTACGTATATAATCTAAGTATTTTAGTATAATATATAGTATATAGTATATTATTTTTAAAACCCATGAAATGGAGAAAACGACTATTAACATTTTCTATACATTGAATATGGGTATTTAAATATGGAGAATGGAGAACAAACAACTGAATTATATTCAAGATTAGATCTAATTAAGGACACAAATAGAGATTTAATGTAGGTACTTATATGGCGTGCGTCGTTTGCGAAGTCCTCAAAATGTCTTGTAATGAAGCTTACTAAATTAAAGAAGATTTATTGAAAATATAATATACTATATAGTTGGTATTTATTAAAAGACAAATCGTATTCGAAAATAACGCTTAGCCACTTAGGTATATCACAGAACTCTAAGTAACGGGTGATTGACAATATTGTAGTTGTGTATTTGATTACGTGCACATGAGAATGTCATAACTTTGCATTTTTTCAAAATGTAATGATAATTTACTAACGTCACACCAATTAGCTAAAATACTAACAAAATGTTATAATATGTATAACTGGTAGTAGAACAGCGATGGTGCCCAATGTGTGAAGATATTTTATGTGGCTTGTTAGAAATTTTTAAAATTCAATATGAAAACTTTATAATTTAATATAAACTTATTAGTTATTGGTGAACACTTGCACTATTATTAAGAGTGTTAAATTGCATACTGATAAAACTAAATAACTATAACTTATATATTTCAAACAACGTATTTAAAGTATAAAATATACCCAATCCGTATATTATAGTGTAATCTTAATATTTGAAAATCTTAGTCAATAAAAGATAAGAAAGAAAAACAAATCAATTACAGTTTTTCGATATGAGTAATATTATTGTGATTATTCGTATTTTTATATTTTATGATCCACTCGAAGATAATTTTTATGAGGACGCTATACACCCACAAAGTTGTTACCGTCTTAGAAACGCATAACACAGCAATTAATGTAGGTACGTTTAATTCGCTTATGCGTGATATTACAGTGAATAAATATATCGTAAAATTTTAAATCAAGAATATTATTTAGTAAATCTCATACGTTTTATTTTTGTATTTTAATTATAAAGCGAGTTATGGACATTTTAGAATAGCCAACAATTTAAAAAAAATTGAAAACGATTATACCTAGCTTTAAAATTTGACAATAGGTAAATTCACTGTGTAAAAAAAAATAATTGCATAATTTTTAATCTTATTATTTTTTATTACACATTTATAATATTTTTTAAGCGCATAAATGATTGCATATTTAGAGCTTTTAAGTCCCGCGCCCTAATACTATACTACAACATTATTCTAAGCCAATCTCGATGATATAGACTTGGTGATCGCGAAGGTTATTTAGTCGCACATGAAACTGCGTATATATAGATTAAATATAGCACATTATTATAGTATATAATAATATTATCTATTGTATACAATCCACGGTAAAGGGAACTATCATTATTTATTAGTTATTACCATTGGTTATTACTTATTATCAAGAACTAAAATACATATTTTATCTTAGTTCACGGTTATTATAGTACTTATTGCATTACAGTAAAGTAAAGTTAGTCGTCGATAAATTGCGAGCGCGTTCACAGCGATGAGCGTTCGTAAGGTATACAAGCGCGATTTGTGAGTCTAGCAGTTTTCAATTTAATTCTATGGATCTTATAATTGCCAAAAGTCGCGTGTAACTAATTTATATCGTGTGTGCGAATTCACCTACTTTTATTTTATTATATCGCAGTTGATATGTACTTAAATTAATCATCGAAAATTTATTTTGAATTAGCTAACGTGCTACGTGTGCTGAAGTTTTTTTTAAAATTATACTGCAAAAATTACATTTTATTTGAAATTACTGGCGCAACAGCTCAATATTCGGGTTGTATATGTCGAGGCAAGTCATATAATATTATTATAAACTGTGTGCACGTGTGCAAGAAATGCACCACCTGAGAAAATATTTTTTAGTAATTTAATTTTCAAACAAATAATAAAACATAGAAATTCCTTCTTTGTTAATTTATTATTTATGTCCATGATATTATGGAAAAAAATGGTAAATACTATAAATACCTATTATACGGTAACTGTTGTACTTTAGTCTTTAGTACCTACTGACGTTAGTACAATAACGAAAGAACTTTACCACGCGTGTATTAATAATACATTTATTTTAGATTCATTTTTGATATTTTTTAATTTCATTAACCGTGTATTATATTGACCATTGTCTGTGGTATATCGTTATGGAAATGTGTTCGAGAAACTCGTCAAATGATATATTGGTGTATATAAATAAAATATTATAACAGTGCAATAATTTAGGATTGACTAATAAATTATTGACAAGTTTGGACTGAGTTCAAATAAGCTGTGGATAATGATCTTCGAGTTTTCTTTTAGTTATATTTCAATAATAATAATTTATAAGTACTATTATTATTTGGTTAATATATACATTTTTATTTATTATTCGGCCAGATGGGCCGTAATTGCATTACATACTTACAAACATATCTACACTCTGATGGATATTTGATACTTGTTCAAATTAATTAAATATTTAACAAGGAAATTATAGTACACATTTAATTTTAAGTTATATTTTACCTAGGTTAGGTTATGTAAGCAAATGCACATAATATATCATTTATTAGATTGATATTTGAATATTTAATAACAATAAAAAGGTAATAAACAGATAAAGTTTGTAAATAAAAATGAGGGCTCTAGAGTATTGCGAATTTAAGTAAAGAACCTATCATTTTTAAAAGTGATGTATTAATTTATTAAAATGGTTACAAAAAGATAAATGGAGACACGTCCTTATTTTGGACAAAGTATAGTCATAGCCAGGCTACATTGTAGATTGGCAATAGCATTTCCCACATATCGCATCAGTCGTCTCACATTTAACATAATATTGTAATAACTTTTGTATTATTAATGTATTATATTTCGTGATGTGGATCCGGACGTCCATACAACAAATAGTTTAGAAGAACATATTATGTACCACCAATTCATATTATATTATTTATATAGATATTCTAGTCCAATGATAATGATAAAGAAATACAAATTACAAATAATATAATCAGCGCCTAAATTACCAATTCATAAGCCCAGTACCATTTACAATTTTGGGCCCCAAATTGTCCATTTCTATTTTCTTATATTTTTATTTTTATATTAATATTTTCTAATATAATTTAAGCATAATATATTTTTAAATTAATTTTAAATATGATTAGTTACTTATAAATGAGTAGTTGGATTACAGAAAACAATTTATTGTCGAAAATATGATTATTTAATATACAAGATGTTGTGTTTTTTTACTGTCAAATACGCATATATATATGCGTAATATATGCATTTTTAATTTTTAAACCCACCATCTTATGATTTGAAGTTTTAGCTTGGTCTGCTAAAAATCTAAAAAATAAAGAATAAAATGCAACTTCTACAACTTACTAGTTTACCTAACTCAATTCAAATTTATGAAATAAAATATATATTTTTTATGTATTTGAATAACTTACTTTTGCTTCATACAATTGATTTTGATTATAATATACTAATAAATGATCTCCGACAACCACTAATGTATTTTTATTAAATGTTTCTACTTTGATGTTACTGTAAAATATTACCAGTATTATTACAATAAGATATATTATATAGATTAATAAATAGTTTTTGCACATACAAAACTGTTGCATTATTGTTTGAAGTCTTCACTTTATCACTTTTTTTCTTCCGAACATTCTTCTTTTTTTCAGTGGTCTATGACAGAATTTAAATAGAATTTCTAATAAATGTCGTATTTAAATTTCATTGTTTAAGATTATTTAATTAATACATGTAAAATCGAATTATAAAGCACAAGACAAATTGTATACTTAAATAAAAATGTAAGAACTGACAAATTAAATACATTGAATTATAGAGCGAAATAAAATACTTAAGTCTACTAATATAAATTTAAGTTGATTTTTTTTTAATTTGAAAATATAGAAAAGTCTAGTCATGCATTAAGTCAAATATGATTTTTCATTTTATATAATTAAGAAATAACTTAAACCCTTATTTAGACTTTTAGTCATCATACTAAATAACCAAATTTTAAATTAAGAATTGTACACAATATTTCTTAGTGTCCGAATAAAAATTAGCCAATACATATTACTCCTAGTTAAATTAAGTAATAAAAAGCATATTATACAATATATTAAATAAATTTTACTTTAGGTACATCATCGGATTTTCCTGTATTTGAAACGTCTTGCTGGTAATAAGATACTCCTCTTTTTGACTTTTTAAATGCAGGCATTATGCTTAAAAAAGTTTTAATTTGTACTTCATCAGCTTTCCTTTTCCTCGTACCTAGTAATTCAGATTTTACTTTCGTATCTTCAATTATATGATCTTCTAGTGTATCAGTATCAATCTCTTTTCTTAAGATATTTTCCAATTCATTTTTAGTTTTAACATTTTTTATAGGATTTTTCAATTTTACTATGTTTGAATCACATTTCACTAATTGTTTATTATTGCATGATGTATTATTTTTTATAACTTTAATAGCTTTGGCTACTTTTTTAGCTCTTGTGAAATCCTTAACTTTTTTATTGTTTGATTCAATCTTTACAGACTTTTTATGTAATGTTTTGTCAATATCTCTTATGATACTGCGACTAAAACTGCTGCGTGATCTTACTTTCCTTGGATGACTTTAATTGTAAATTATCTTTACATATCACAGTGTTAACAAATGATTCGTTTTCTAATTTAATATTATTAATTACTTTTTCCTTTATCCTTTTTGATTTCTTAGTCACTGTTTTATTTTGTTTTTGAAACTTTAATTTTATTGACAAAGAAGATACCGTCAAGTTACCAAATGGTTTTTCTAATTTTACATTCGCTAACGAAAGTTTTTTTGATACGTTTTGATTACTTGATGAGGGTCGATAGAAAAAAGAGGACATGTTATAATTTTTCTTTACCTTTTTTTGTTACTTTTTTTTAGGTATGATAAATCAAGACATTTATGTATGTCCTCAGTTTGTGTGTTTCGGTTTTTCTGAAATTTATTTAAATTATAATTTAATTAACAAACACATAAATAAAAAATGCCAAGCATGATGTTGATGCGTTACAATATTTCCAATGACAATAATTTTTATTTGTGTCATTATTAAAGTCTATATTTACAATTAAACATAATTGTATTTTTACAAAAACATTTATTTGATTGAGATATTTAAAATAAGTTGTTATAAGTATATTAAAAAAACTCATAGTCGTGAAAGTGGTGTTTTTGTACTGATTCCAGAAAACCTACATAGAAGACTTGGTGTGTGCTGAACCCCTAAGTTCTTTATATACTTATCTTCCTTGTTTCTTTTTTAGGCTGATCGTCACCTACATCATTTCACCATAGTTGTTTTTGTATTTTTTTTATTGTTTTACTCCAAATAAATATAATCTTTATAATATGCTAGTATGGCAGTTAAGTGACAGATATAGACAGAAGTCAAAAATATGTGGCTCTGATATAACTATAAATTAATTTCTAAAAAGTATAGTGTAAATTATTTGAAGTATTAAAGAATCAAACAAATGTTAAATACCTTTATGTTATAAATATTTGTTTTATTTGAAATACATTATTATCCATAAAAATACAATTTCTAGATTCCATATACACTCATTCAATTTTTTTTAATAATTACAATTATAATAAATCTGAACTTTTATTGAGTTACATTATAATGTAATATCAATATGTATATTGTATACAAAAATACAAATTCATGCATTTTAATGGGAAACCTTGAAACGTTGTGTAAAATACGTTTGAATTAATCCACTAATTTAGTTTATTTTCATTTATAACTTTCCGTTTCGAAACACGCAATAAAACGTTGCAATTGTGCAACAATATGGTCTTTAGTTATAACACTTAGGTATATGTTATAAAGCTAAAACAATATCACATTTAGACAATAAACTCATTTAATATCAGACCAATTCGCTATCTCATACTAGGTAAAGCTAGGGCTAACAACACAACATTGGTCACATCAGATTTTTTTATAGTTACATTAAACAAGTTATAATACAGTAGAGTCGTGATAACTCAAAGTTGAAGGGAGACAAACTTCGGTTTGAGATACCTAATTTGAATTTATCAAAATTACCTAAGTTAAAACATCGAGTTGTGTAATGAGATATAATTTTAAAATTTTACGATAAAAAACGTTATGATAAATACATGTGTATAAATATTATAAAAAACTAAACAATATACAGTGATATGATAATACCTATGTATTATTTACTAAATACAGCAAAAAAATAATTAATTATTAGCATTTGGTTTTTAGGCTGTTTATTGACAAAATCTTATAATTTGCCTATAGCTTCAAATGCCTAAGGCTCAAGTGTTTAAACATAGCTATATAGGTAAATTTGAGTTGCTTACCCCTTGAGCCGGGCCTGAGTCAAGACTTATAATAATACATTGAGTGTTAAGAGAATTTCTAAGGTGATAAAAAAAAAAAATGTGAGATGTTAAGTTTTTTGAATTATCGTGAATTTATGTCTACTATTATAAGTGTAAATACCTAATGCATGATTATGTTTATTATAATATATTGAACTAAAAAAATGCATTAATCATCAACTATTTTAAAATTTTGTTAAGAGGACCTTGTATCTACATGCATTGTCTTCGTTTTACAAATGTTCAGCCTACCAACATTTTTGTGTTTATCAACTTTATTTATTATTTGTGTGAAATTTACCTATCATGAAACTTAAAGGTAAGAATATCATCTGTACTATATCTCTTGTTAGATTTTCTATGATATTTTAATTTTTAATTTATTGTATACTCATAACTCGATCAAAAGCTAAAACACCCATAACAGTTCAACGAGAGAACACAGATAACGTTCTTACCTATAAGTTTCATAATAGGTAAATTTACTATAATTTTAAAGCTAAACGCACACAATTAAAACTGCAGAACTTTTGATATAAATTCCCCATAAACTAAGAAAATTCTTTTAAAGTTTTTACAATGCATAGTTGTCAAAGAGATACATGACAAATTTATTTAAATAATCAATTTTATTACTTTGTTCTCATGTTTTTCTATTTTTTGTTTATCTATAATCTATTAATTATATTATATAATATACAGTATTGTTGTATTATGTAATTTATAATTTTATTTTAATAAGAATAGCTCATATATAAACAAATCAATAGATTGTTCAATCATTAAATATAGAAAACAATAGATCATTTCTTTTAAAATCAAAGAGTATATTTTTGTATTCATTAAATATATAATTAACACACAAAAAAATCATGGTTAAAATAGGTAATTAAATTAAAAAATTATATTTTCTTTAAAACAGTGGCATTGACTATAATATTAGTCAAAAACATATTTTATATTATAATATTATCATATCATGAACAGTTTTAAAATACCAATCTAACAAATAGTATACAATAACATTCTTAAAAACTATTGATATTAAAAGAATACAATTAAGCTTATAGATTTTATAATTATTTATATTCATAAGTTTATAAAACATTATAATAATAATGTTTAGCTAAAGTAAAACTTAATTTAGTACTTAATTTAATAATAACATATGGCACAATTCACTAGGATGAGGAAAAAACATATTTAACTGCACTGCAAATAAATAAAATTGCATTTAAATTGTTAACAATATATAGAAAACAAAAAATTGTTTGATAACACACAAAACACTTTATTACTACATAATATTGTAATTAGTCTTAACATAACATAATTTTTATATTCAATAAAAACATCTATTCTATCAAATAAAAAATAAGTTATCCTCCTGTAGGTGTTGGAGGTTCAAAACAATGAGATACTAAGAAAAAATATAAAAAAATAAATAAATATTAAGAATAATATTAAATATTTAGAATGAAATATTATTTGACATATAGTCAATAATATTGTATTTAACAGTTAAAATTTAAACCAATTTTAAAATTTTTTTTTCTTTTGCTTTTTCTCCTTAAAAACTTAATTTACTTCAACAAATACATTTAAATTAAGTTTATTATTTTGAAAAAAAAACACGTAGCTTATTTATTTTGGCCATTATCACAGCTTGCCATTGAGCAGAATTAATTTCTGGAACTTAAATTTTTAATTTCTATGTTGATGTAGTGAAAGATTATAATTATTTTATGATATATATTAATGAATTATTATATATCAGAAATATCAAATCTTATCATTAATCCAATATACTTTTCAATGATATTTTATTTAATTTAGTATGATTAATCAATGCTAATACAAATCATTTAAATTGAAGCATATTATCATAAATTACATAAAAAACATAGACATCGGCATTACATCATGATTAACTTTAAAAACATTTATTATTTTTATTATTATTACAATTTAAAACTAAAAATATTTCTAGTAACAGTTCAAGGATTATTGTTAAAACTGATTACCTGAAGGGATAGGAACATTAGGAACATTAGGAACAGTATTAGTAGATGATTTTCAACATTTTGATGATTGTTTAGGATTGCTACTTACACTGCGTTTGGATAGTGATTTTTATGGCAGCTTTATTATTACTGTGACTAGAGGTTCATTTACATTTATATCATAATTTTTTTTTTTTAATCTTTCATTCTTTGATACTCACTGTAAACTTCAATAAAAAAAAAATATTAATAATTAAATTATAATACATTACAATTAATATAAAATTAAAATAAATAAGATGCAAATAATTTTAATAAAGAAATATTAATATTAAATTTCACTTTGAAATATTAATGTATTATTAATTAATATTTGCTAATATTTTTTAATTATTTTAAGGCGTATAACTAATCAATTATATACATAAAAAATTGTACGTTTTTGAGGCTATATAAATTTACTTTAAAAGAAATTAAAGTGTTGTACTATTCATTGTCTTTGTTTTATTGATGCATATAATAATGAAATTTATGTTCAGTAATTAAGTATTAAAGTTAATTGATAAATCACAAATTTAAAATAACAATATTTTCTATGTTCTCTCGTTGTTTTTATAAAATTTAAATTTTTAAGCAAATTTTATGAGTAGTATTAAATATTAATATTTTACATACTCATAACTTGATTGAAAACTGAAAATCTAACAAGATATAATATTCTTGCTTTTAAGTTTATTAATTTATCAATTCACTGTTATATTAAAATTAACAATACAAAATTGAAATCCCTGAACACAAATGTCCATTTGTAATATACAGACAACACAATATAGTTATTAGTGTGTGACATATCCTTAGACTTAAATTAAATTAAATTAATACAAAAAAATTACTTTTGATGATTATTAGTGTCTTCTTTTGTTTTTTTTTCAGTAGCATTTGCCATAATAACCATTGGCATTTGACAAGATTGAGACATAGCACACATGCCTAAAATAGCTTCTATTTCATTATTATTGAATTTTCCAAATATCTTAATTGTTTCTTCTTGACCAAGTTGCTCTGTTGGCATACTAGTTGAACTATCTAGTATGGTTTCTTCATATAGTATGTTGCTTACATTAGATTCTGGATTATAAAATTGTTTACTAGTACTAGGCATAGAGTTATCATAAAAACTATACTTGCTAGTACTTGGAATATTGTGATTAAATAAATTACTTTTGCAAGGAACGTTTGTATTAAAATTAATATTATTAACAGTTTGTTCAGCTAACAAGAAACTATTTTTTGCATCATTTCTAGTATTAGTTTCATAGAAAGTATCTTTGCTTATACCTGGTTGACCTATTGAATTAAATAAACCTTTACTGGTACTAGGCTTATGAATATCATATTCTGAAACATAATGATTGTTCTCTATAACTAAAGCATTATTGAGATAATCTGCATCTACTATTTTTTCTCTAAATTGTAGTGGTAGCACTATAGATTTTTCGACATTTTCAACTTCATCATCATAACTTTTAGAGTGTGGAGACATTTTAAAACTAGAAATAAGAACATTTTGTATACTTTCGTCATAGTATATATTACTTTCATCATCTGTATCTATTAGTGAAGTGTTATGAAGAGGTATACTTGATGGTACTGGTGGTAAGGATTGATCAATGTCTTCATCACTTTGATAATCAGGTTCCTCTACTATTACCAATCTTGATTCATCATCATCATCATCATCATCATCATCATAAACATCCTCTTCTTTAATGGCATAATCATTAAATTCACTTGGAAAAATACAAACGTCATTGGGCGATGGCTTAAATGGTTTTATAGATAAATCTAAAATTTGATCTTTTATATCAGGTACATCAGATTTGTCATGAGTAATTGAATCATCCATTTCATTTAGATTGTTCAATTTATCATTAACTTTTATCTCATATGAATTCATGCTATAGATAGTAGGAACAAATGGTATTATAGAGCTATTGTTTTCAACTACTTCTAATTGTGCTGAAGAATCAATAACTCTAGGTAGCTCATTAAGTTTCTCTATGTTTGATAATTTTGAGGAATCAATGTCAGAAGAAATAATATCAAAACTGCATGATTTAAATTCTTTAAATTCATAATCATCATCTGTGATTAGTTCATCACTTTTTGAAACTTCAATTTCCAATTGTTGATTCAATATGTTAGTTTCTTGAATGATATCATTATTACTATTTGTTGAAATTGGCATAGGTTCTTTCATATCTGATTTTATTTTGTTTAGATAAAAATCAGAGCCAGACTTGTCAGATTTATCATCTAAAGGACAAGAGATGACTTCAGTTATTTTTTCTAATTCATTTTGTTTTTCAACTTCAGAGGACAATGAGTAATTGATAGTATTAAAAATTTCTGATTTTTTTGTCATAGTCAATTGTTCAGCTTTAATTTCGATTTCTTCATTTCGATTTTTTGAAAATTCGGACAGTTTTTTAAAATTATTTTTAGTTTTTTTTTTAGGTGACAAATTATGATTTGAAAAAAATGTTGGTTCAATTATAGTATTATTATCAATTTTACTTTCATTCTGTACATCTACACCTTCATTATCTGCATTAGATTTTATATCATAACTTTGTGATGGAATCATAAAATTCAAATCAAATGACGGTTTTAGAATAACTTGTTTACAAATCTCAATTTCTTCAGATATATTATCATGAATTTTAAACACAGATGATTTTGCTTTTTTATTTGAGTATGTTTTTAAACACTTATTTTTTTTATGATTATTAGTATCTAAAGGCTCTGTTCTTATGACATCTGGTTCAGTAGTTTTGATTGTTTTTTTCTTATTATATTGCTTGAATGATTCTACAGGTTTCACTGTATATTCGGTTTCTGAATCGGAATTATCTACAATATAATTTAGTAAATATAAATATTACACATAACGATATACTAAATTTATTTCATTTTTTCATCACTTTTAATTTAGATTCTGAGTGGAGCTATAGTATCTGTACAGATTTTACATTGTTGAATTTCATTATTAAAAATTTAAGAATGTTATTAGCGAAGGTTAGACATAAGTACATAGATACTTAGACACAAGTATCTACATTTAAGATTTATTGCCAGTCAATATTGAGCTAGAAACGATTAATTAGTTGAATGGAGTATACTTGTATTAGGTTGATTATTAAATCATCATTTGATGTAACTCATCATCACAATTATATTTTTAAAAAGATAACTATAATCTTTAAAGATTTTTTTAATATTATTTATTTTTAATATTAATTTTTTTGACTTATTAACTTAGTAATATTATACTATATTAAATTGTATTGTACTTTAAGGTTAAACACTAAATATAAATTGAATTTCCATTAAAGTCGTAATATTATTCATATATAGTCAACTTTGGGTAACTTGTACTTTGATATATTGAATATAAGAAGTCAAAAAATTTAATTGGTTTTTAATATCTCAATATTTTTAATAATTCCCCTATCCACCTACCTAAATGAACTAAAGTCAGCTTTTTAATTATCTAGAATAGTATGATAATATTCATGTGATCTAAATTTAAAATGGTTGGTAAAATTAATAACCTTGTACTTAATAGGTACTTTATACGTGTTGACTGCTTATACCCATGTTTTATAATTATAAATTACCTACAATAAAATACTTACCAAAATAAGATTTAGTCAAAGTACATGTTCTTCTAGGCCGAGTACTACTATAAGGTGTTTTTGTTCTTAGTGAATATGATTTGATCGGAGTAACTACTGATCGTCTAGTTCTACTAGTTGTTGATAACATTTTTTCTTTGTCCCAATTTGTTTGCTAAAAATTATAAAAATGTTAGTTGTTTATAAGATTTATATATTTCTTACAAATAATATAATAAAAATCAAGTGCTGTATACACCCAAGTTTGAATAAACCCAATAACTATTCCAATAAGTATTAGTAAATATATTTAAACAAATTTTTTCTCAAAAATGTTTTCATAACATTAAAAATTAATGCTAATATATCATTAATTTTTAATACTCAATTATTTTTAACAAATAATATATTTAATCATACAACCAAAGAAAACAGCCATCATATTACTTGGATTCATTTTTTTAAATAAACTAATTTAAAATGATTATATGAAATACGGATAATAGTTGATTGTTATTATTATTATTAGGATTTATATGCTTTAAAAGACTCAAATTTTTATTAAAATATGCAGCAATCTTCAAAAGTTCCAAAACATGCAAAAATATGCAAAAAAAAAAAATAATAAAATTTTAATCTTTGGCAATCGTGCAGTATACTAACTACATACACCTATTCTACTTTGTTGTTGTAATATACTACCAAAAACTTGATGAGTAAACTTTACCGTATTTTATTAATTAAAATTTAATTATTTATGTTTTTAATATTCTTTCAACATATTTCCACCAATAACACCATTTTTTAACTTAGAATACTATAAATGAAACAAATATAGAACTATCATCTAAATAGAAACAAGACAGTAAAGAAATTGAATATAATTGTATTTTTATAAGCATTCAATTACATTTTTAGTCAAATAATTATAAAAAAAAATGATTTGAATAATTATTTAGAAAATATTTTGCCCAATTCTAAGTAGAACCTAGATTATCCAAACCCTTTATTATCTAAATGTCAATTGATATATCCAAATGTTTTTTGGATTTATAGTGCCCTTTATAGTACACTATACTTTATTTAGAAAGCATACTTTAAAAATTTAAATATTTTATATTTATAATGTTATGCTATTTTATAAAAATGAAAATCAATAAATTACGCCATGGTAATTTTATTTATTATATTTTTATATTTTCAAAATAGGTATATAAATGTATCCCATGTACTGGCGACTCAAATACAATCAATAATACAATTATGTTGTAAACTGGTATACGCATACTTGTTAAACATCTTATATTTTAATGCTTAAATATTTAACAAAATGTCCATATCTGCAATATGTTTATTGTTCTATTGTTTAGTTCTTGTTAGGTCTAATACATGTATGCTGGTTGATTGTGAATAATGTTATATTATAAGTGTCAAGTAGTGAAATTTTTGTCAAGGTCAGGTGGGATAATTGTAAATGAGGCTGGTATTTAAATCAAAAAAATAAATTATAACCATTGAACTTGATAATATGGTTATTTAATATGTTCTTTCATGAAACATATTGATTGCAGAAGAGATAACATCTTTTCTGTTATCATTTACAAAAAAAAATTATATTTTATTTTAAAAGATATTCATTTTCATTTACCACATGCAATTTTATGATAACCTTAAAACTTAAATCTGTTCATTTATATTTCTCTGAAATTAAGGGCTTATGGTAAATGTAATTTTTTTTTAGGTTTAGGATTTAAGAATGGCCAAAATTACATTGAAAATATATTTACTACATCCACTAGTATGATATACAATGATAAAATCAATTTAAGAGTAAGTAAACAACTAGTAAAAACTCACTTGTTAAATCATTAAAAATTACTCCACCTGACCAAACAATAATTATTTTGTTTGTTTCTTATACAAGGGCAAAAGAAAAACGATCAGTTACATACTGTTTGCAATAACTATACATATTTAAATTTAGTAAGTATAATTTCAACAGATAGGAGGGTTCTATTTCACAAGAGTGCGAGGCAAAAATATTTTAGTATAATGAAACATATTGTTATAGCCTTACAGGTAAATGTTCATGGAATTCAATGTTTAAAAAGAAAAATATAAGTATAGATACAGTAATAATCATTAATATTATAAAAGATTCAAAGATTATTCAATAGGGTACACACTATTCCAAATACACCAGAAAAATTGTATACTTAAATATTTATTTTTATACTATGTATTTGAATAACCTACTTTTGCATTATCAGTTATGGCTTGATAATCTCTATTGTAAACTGTTATATCATCTTCAATAATTGTTAACATGTCGTCTTCATCATCATATGGTTCATCTTTTATATTTCTGTAAAATATTGCCGAAACTAAATAAAATTATGTACTTAGATTTATAAATACTTTTTTAACATACTTAAGTGTTGGAGTATTGTTGTTTGAAATCTTCTCTTCATCGTATTTTTTCTTCCTAGGAGTTTTTATTTTTTCAGTGTTCTATGATACAATACGTATAGTTTTAATAAGTGTTACACTTTTTTTTTACACAAAATTTTTTTTTTTATTTAATTATTTTCTGTTAAATAATTATTTACAAGTCTCAAAATTCTTATTATTGTTCAAATTAACTATGAGATTACTGATAGTACTGATATCTTTAATCAAAAACATTTAGAATGTTTAATTCTAAATATATATCTAATATAAGCAATATTTTAATATATTATGTATTAATTTGAACATTATATTGAGTTACTAAATTGTAATTAAAAAAAAAAATTAAGGTATACAAGGTAGGCTACTGTTCTGCTGTACATTATGTATCAAGTAGAACTCATTATTGAATAAATCACTATACTAGATTATGTTAAATTTAAATTCAATAATAACCCATTGCATGCAATGAGCAAATTCTATAATGGAAAACGTTTTACAATACAAATGCAAACATTTAAAATGTTTAAATTCATAAGCGTTTGGTGAGGTATGTAAATTAACTGTGATATAAGTCACAAATGACTATACTTAGTGTTAAGTCTGAATAATTATCTTGATAGAAATAACCAAACTAAACCACGATATTGGTTATTTTAATTAAACAAAGCAAACACTAGATCATGGCGTTTGTAATGTTAGCAAACGTTTACTTACTACTAGCTTGGACCTTCGTTTACCAGACAGTCCGAATGCCTGTTATCAAACGTTTACCGCTATAGAATTTGCTGGATGAAAAAATATTCTGAGCGAAGACTGTTTATACTTTAGTAATCATGGTAACAAAACAAATATTTTAATAATAATTTTGGATTTGGTTAAAATTTCAATTTTTCCTTAATGCTTTGTTAGTTTTTCCTGATGAAAGAAAAAATACTAAAATAAGTCAAAATTAAAAATTTTTATCTTGACTTATATTAGTTACAAACTAGATCAAATTTGTTATTCAAAACCATATTCAAAGTGGAAAATCAAAAACAATTTTGTTGTGAACAGTGTACATACTACGCAAAAAAAAAAACACATCACATCTTTGTAAAATCAATATATTCATCGCTCAGAATCTAAAATTTAATAATTTTTTTTATAAAAAATAATATTTAAAAACTTGAATTTAGAACAACAATTTTAAAATCTTTTTTCTATTCAATTTTTTACAGCTATTTTACATACTTCTGTAGGACTAATTTTAGATGAATCTATGTTATTATGACCATCTGGTCCTTGTACAAGACCTATGATTTTGAATCCAATTCTTAATATGTCAATCCACTCATCATACCGTAAGTTCCATCCCGTATAATGTATGTAATATTTCATCACTCCATCAATATTACGCATTTTAAGAACCTAAAAATGTAGAATATTTATGTAATTTAATCTAAAATAATTGATAATACTAATACAAATTTTAACATTTCATTCGGTATTACATATCAAAACATTTAGGTTATAGGATGAGGTTTGAAATTAAAATATTTACAAAAAATTAATTTAATATCAAAGCAGGCTAAGTGTGAGACAAATGACACATAAGACAAAATTAGATAATTTTTAATATAATTAACAGAAAATATATATTTTTTTTTTTTAAATAACATCAATTAAAACAGTTCTATAAAAGCCGTAGTAAATATAGCAACTATTATAAAAAAGCATTAATGTATTAATAATTTTTAAGTTTAATATTAAAAAAGGATCAATAAGTAAATAATTTGTTAGCCTATAAAGATTGTAGAAATTTATAATGTAATTGTTTTAGTTTAATTGTAATTCTGTATATAATACAATGTTTTATAATGCTTATCATTAAGGCTTAGAAGTTGTAGGAGCTAAAAACAGCAAAATATGCACAAAGAAAATTGTAATATTTATCACACAAAAAAATTATTCAGTCCCAAAATATAAATCTAATGTTGTTAATAATTTACATGAGAACAAAGATGAAATAGGAAAAAAAATGTTGAAAGTAATATTTAAAATATGGCAGATTTTGAAATCATATTAAGAAGACATACCACTGATATTTTTTGTATCTGTCTTACAAGCATGTAACAGAAAATTTACACTCAGCAGATCACTTGAAGCTTTGTTAGTTTAAAAAATTAGAGTAAACCGACCTATTATGAAACTTGGTGTTAAGAACATTATCTGTGTTTGTATGTCAGTTTTATACCATATTTAAATTATGCATAAATAATACAGCGTAAATTAAAAATGCTCATAATTCACTTAATACTATTGTAACAAAAAAAACCCACATACAAACATAAAAACACAGCTAATGTTCTTATCATCAAGTTTTATAATAGGTCAAGATTTAGTCTAGTTTTTAAACAAACAAATATACAAAGTGATCTATTGAGAGTAAATCTGCTATGTTACACGGTTAAGATGAAAACAACAAATGCCATCGTTACTTAGTCTTAAACTGAAAAATTTGTTTCAAAAAATACTGTCAAATAGGTTACAAGAATATTAGTTTTATATATAAATTCCAATTTTTGTTATGTTCAATATACATTTTAAAATGAAAAAGCCCTATTAATAAAACCTATTGTTGAATGGTAATTAAAATTTGGCCAAATGATACATTTTTTAAATTAAATATTTTGGACTGCATGGTTTGGGAAAAAAATATAATAGACTAAACTATATTCTGGCCTTTACTTTATAGAACAATATATATTGGATTAAAATGGCATAAGACTAACATTTTTGTGTTAAAAATTATATGGAACTTATGAATTAAACAAAAATTCTGCCAGTCTGTCAAATATGAATCATGTAAAATAATCTTACAAATAGATAATCAGTAAATATATACATTAAGTCGATAACTTAACAATAACAAGATAGAATATTGGCATAATAGCATGATATTAGAGATTAAATTTGCAACACACCGTGATACTGTTGTTGTTAATTTAACATTTAACTACAACAATGACAATAAACAACTATGTTAGGATATTTAAAATAAATATGTTAAAAAATAAATAAAAAATATATGCTTATTTCCCCTTAAATACCTATGCATTTTTAATTTTTAAACCCACCATCTTATGGTTTGAAGTTTTAGCTTGGTCTGCTAAAAATCTAAAAAATAAAGAATAAAATGCAACTTCTACAACTTACTAGTTTACCTAACTCAATTCAAATTTATGAAATAAAATATATATTTTTTATGTATTTGAATAACTTACTTTTGCTTCATACAATTGATTTTGATTATAATATACTAATAAATGATCTCCGACAACCACTAATGTATTTTTATTAAATGTTTCTACTTTGATGTTACTGTAAAATATTACCAGTATTATTACAATAAGATATATTATATAGATTAATAAATAGTTTTTGCACATACAAAACTGTTGCATTATTGTTTGAAGTCTTCACTTTATCACTTTTTTTCTTCCGAACATTCTTCTTTTTTTCAGTGGTCTATGACAGAATTTAAATAGAATTTCTAATAAATGTCGTATTTAAATTTCATTGTTTAAGATTATTTAATTAATACATGTAAAATCTAATTATAAAGCACAAGACAAATTGTATACTTAAATAAAAATGTAAGAACTGACAAATTAAATACATTGAATTATAGAGCGAA
Source organism: Rhopalosiphum maidis (assembly GCF_003676215.2). NCBI lineage: Eukaryota > Metazoa > Arthropoda > Insecta > Hemiptera > Aphididae > Rhopalosiphum > Rhopalosiphum maidis. Next base: position 50,096,640 of record NC_040879.1, read on the forward strand.
ATAAAATACTTAAGTCTACTAATATAAATTTAAGTTGATTTTTTTTTAATTTGAAAATATAGAAAAGTCTAGTCATGCATTAAGTCAAATATGATTTTTCATTTTATATAATTAAGAAATAACTTAAACCCTTATTTAGACTTTTAGTCATCATACTAAATAACCAAATTTTAAATTAAGAATTGTACACAATATTTCTTAGTGTCCGAATAAAAATTAGCCAATACATATTACTCCTAGTTAAATTAAGTAATAAAAAGCATATTATACAATATATTAAATAAATTTTACTTTAGGTACATCATCGGATTTTCCTGTATTTGAAACGTCTTGCTGGTAATAAGATACTCCTCTTTTTGACTTTTTAAATGCAGGCATTATGCTTAAAAAAGTTTTAATTTGTACTTCATCAGCTTTCCTTTTCCTCGTACCTAGTAATTCAGATTTTACTTTCGTATCTTCAATTATATGATCTTCTAGTGTATCAGTATCAATCTCTTTTCTTAAGATATTTTCCAATTCATTTTTAGTTTTAACATTTTTTATAGGATTTTTCAATTTTACTATGTTTGAATCACATTTCACTAATTGTTTATTATTGCATGATGTATTATTTTTTATAACTTTAATAGCTTTGGCTACTTTTTTAGCTCTTGTGAAATCCTTAACTTTTTTATTGTTTGATTCAATCTTTACAGACTTTTTATGTAATGTTTTGTCAATATCTCTTATGATACTGCGACTAAAACTGCTGCGTGATCTTACTTTCCTTGGATGACTTAACATTGTACAACCTAATTTTCGATAAAAATTCTCAAAACCATGTAAAAATCTGAAATGCAATTACATTAAAATTATTAATTTTCATCAAATAACAAAGTACAAAATATAATTAAACAATTCATAAATTATTCATTGAAAAAAATTTAGTAAAACTAGTAAAATATATTAATCAAAATGATCTATTAAAATAAATTTAAGTGAACTATTATACTAATATTATAAAATACTAAATAATGCTAATTTAACCTGTCGTGACTTGAGTATATAATCTGAATACCACTACTAGGGCATAGAGAGTGATTTACTAACCGACTATTTTTTAAATATTTCTCTAATTTTTTAGCAATCTTTTTTCTTTTATTATAAGTAAGGCATTAGCATTTGAATGTTCTTATTAATTGGTTAAAAAAAGTAGCTAATTTATTCCAAAATTAATTTCAGAACCTAACAATGATGTATATGAAATTGTATTTTGCATATTTTTGCATTTTCAGGACATATTTTAGAATTTTGTACATTTTAAGACCATATTTATGAATATTAAGACTCGGTGAATCGAGAATCACTAATTATTTATTTCACTTATAAAAGTTATTATGGATAATTTAACTTATTAATAAAAGATCACTAATCGTAATAGATAACTGGAAATGTTCAATTTATATTACATAATAATATCACATAAGTAGGTAATATTATATTTTATGGTATATATCGTACTCATCAGTTGTGGTTCATACTCGTGCGGTGCTTTGTTAAAATAATAAATCGGATAAATAACTTTAAAATGTCGAAAGTGAAAACTTCTAACACTTTTTAGAGCACATTTTAGTCATTTTTAGGGGATAACTACATATTTTATAGGTTTTTTTAGGGCATATAATTGTTGGCCATAGTTATAAGCATGTTGTTGCTGTCCTTTATTATAATTTTATATTTACGATATATTTTTATGTTAAAATTATTATAAGATAAAATACAGATGAATGCTAAAATTTTATCAAGTAATTTGATGGTCTATGCCAGCGTTTATCAAATAGTGGGTCGCGACCTACAACCGGGCCACGAATATTTAATGCCGATTCACAGAATTTGATAAAATTCTTGTATTAAATTTTTATTATTTATCATTTTGTTTGATAATTTGATAAAATTAGTAACTATATTTTAATTATTAAATTGTTGTTAAAAATTAACACTTCAATTTTATTATAAAATTCTATGTGGACATTCAAATGTGTTTTATTTTGCCCTTTTTTACACAATGATAAATGTTAATTTTTTTTGGTAGGTCACAAAAAAAAAATATATTAATTACCGAGCTAGCTAGCTCAAACAAGAGTTTGGGAAACGCTGGTTAATGCAATCAAATGTAGCAAGAGCCATATAAAAAAGGCATGCGTCACATCAGTTGCACAATTTTGATAAATGTCATGTTAAATATGATATATATTATTTTTTGTGTGTATTATATATATTTATAATATTACATATTATAAAAAATAATAAAATCTTTTTTTTAAACCTTAATTATTAACTATTTAAATATGGTTGATGTTTTTTTAATACTTAAATAACAAAAAATCAATCAAATTAAATAAATATATAAATGATGTAAAAAGTAATAAATCATTAGACAATTTTTTTATGTTATGTTTATCATATTGTCGTGCATAGTAAAATTATACAAAACAAACATACAAGTATATTAAAATTATGTTCCTATTATAAAAATAAATAAAAATATATTTTTAAGACAAAATTTACTTAAGCATTATGATATTACTTATGAAAACATTTTGATGAAAAACTTAAAATTTCACTGATATTTAATATAAATAAAATTGATAATCAGTTCGTGTTCTACCACCGACAGTACAACACGTGTGCTCTGCGATAACGTTTTATAGCTCTCGATAGCACATACCTACTCCACAGCGGGCGTTCCAGGTAATATGATTCTGTAACAATTTTATCATCATACATAACGCGCCTACTATTCATAGTCAACATGAATAGACCCACCTCGAGCTTTTCGCCCAGAACAAATACCTCTGTACCATCTAAACTTCCCGCCTCTAACATATCAATTAAAAAAATTGCAATGCCTACACAAAAAAATGCCAAATCTTCATCTACAAAGTCAGCCATGATATCGCACGACAAAAGTATGCGATTGTCTAACTCGTCTATCAACCATTCCCCACCCGACTCGCCGTCCAAGAATAAACACCCTACCACTCACGTCCGCTCCACAAATAACACACCAGTCTCCGCCGCTATCGCAAACCAATTAACCCACACTAATGACTCTCAAACGGCAATCGCACACGCGATTAAACCCATACCTACATACACAAATTCCAGCATGAACTTCGCATCTGTGACTGCTACGGAAAACACTCCGAGCAGAGAACAAGCGATAGTGTTCAATTTTATCGATGGAATACCGCAAATTGAGTACATAACCGCCATCGGAAAAATAGTCAAACCTATCAACATCATTTTCGTTTCGCGTATTTCAAACCAACGCTTCTGTATATTTTTATCTATTAAACAAGTTCTCGACAACCTAATGCAACAAACCCAGTCTATTATAATTAATGATCAATTAATTCAAATACGCAGACTGGTTAACCCGTCCAAACGCATTGTTATATCTAACGTATGCCCGTCAATCTCTAACCGAGCAATATTGGACGCATTAAAACATATAAATATAAATCCCATATCGCAAATTAATCACCTAAAAGCCGGTATCAACATGGAAGGATACGGGCATATCATGAGCTTTCGCAGGCAAATGTACATTAACCATGAAGACATCCCCAAACTTCCCAGCTCTATGCTAATCACCCAAAACGATAATCAACTTAGAATTTTCTTCACGGACGACACAATAACATGTTTTCTATGCAAAGCGACTGGGCACACATCCAATAACTGTAAAAAAAAAACCCGAAAAAAATCCTACAATTGAACCAACAATCAACACAAATGCAACCTACGATCTCAACAATACCTACGAAACACAAACCGCACTTACAGAAGATGTTACACATTCCTCTCCCTCTAACTCCCAACTCGAGGGAAACCAGATACTCACAAATATGGATTGGTCCTTAGAAATTACTTCCGAGGCAACCCCTTTCCTCCGATAATAATGATGAACTCCCTCCAATGTTAACACAAAAGGATATATACAAAAGACCAATCTTCGATGCATCATCATTAAAACCACCTGATTCTCCAAATGACCAAATACCCTCAAAACATCACAGTAAAAAAAGAAAAAACAATAAAGAAAGCCAAAATTCGTTCCAGATCAAATTCAGCTAACAGACTAGACAGCACAACCAAAAATGAACATAAAAAACCAATAGATAAATATTTTACACTAAGTGACAATTTGCCCATTTCATATCTTCAATTTTTATACATACTTGAAAATTTCACAAATAAATCTATTAATATACATTCACTCACTGAAGAGGTAAATATTGATATAATACAATTAATGGACATATTAGATCAAATCAGACCTCTGGTCACCGATCGAACATTAAAAAGCCGACTAACTAAACTGTCTAATTTCCTTTTCCAAGCCCAACCAGCTCAATCAAACCAAACCTCCACATAAAACTTTACCAATAATATATATATACACAAACCTATTAAAGCTACACTCCAAACCTATGATAAATATTATTCAATGGAATTTGAATGGGTTCTATTCAAAACTTGAAGAACTCCAACTGCTTACTAAAGATTATACCCCGACCATTATATGTCTACAAGAGACAAACTTCACAGACGGCAACAAACCTTCGTTATCCCAATACAATATTTATAAAAAAAAACCACAATTTATGTGACCGAGCTAGTGGCGGCGTAGCCATCTTTGTCAGCCATGAATACCCCAGCGAAGAAATACAAATAACCACTTATCTAGAAGCTATTGCGGTATCAATAACCTTGCCTCATAATAAAATAACCATATGTAACCTATATTTATCTAATCAAAAAAATTTCACACTCACCGACATAGAAAACATCACCAATCAACTCCCACAGTCTTTCATAATAGTAGGTGATTTTAACAGTCACAGCTTTAACTGGGGGTCTTACAAAACTGATTCAAGAGGTAAAATAATTGAAGAGCTCCTCATGCAAGATAATCTAGTACTACTAAATACCGGCCGACCCACCAGAATAAATCCCTCAAATGGGCAATTTTCCGCTATCGACCTTTCTATCTCTAATACTGCTCTTGCACACAAACTCGAATGGAAAGTTCTACCAGATATCTACAGCAGCGACCACATTCCTATCCAAATAACCTTCACCGACCCGTCAAACAAAAACGACTTGTACTATCCTCCGAGGTGGAAAATTAAAGAAGCCAATTGGAACCTCTTCAACTGTCTAATTGAAAACAATATATTAACACTCAAACCCCCATCCAAAGATAACATCGATGATGATGTTTACCAATTCTCAAAACTCATCACTGAAACTGCAAAAATGTCCATAGGAATAGCCAACAACAAAATTAAAAAACCCAGGGTCCCATGGTGGAACGATGAAATTAAAATATCTATTATAAATAAAAACAAATCCCTCAAAAAATATCAAAATACACACAACACAAACGATTTCATACAATTAAAACGCCATAGAGCGCGCACCAGATTTTTAGTTAAACACAGTAAACCGCATCCTGGAAAGCATACACATCCAGCCTGGACACCCAGACCGATCTCTCAGTAGTTTGGAGTAAAATTAAATCTCTCAAAGGAACCAACCGACAAAGAAACATACAGTTTTTATCTAACTCAGAACTCATAACGACACCAAAGGAAGTAGTCAACTCTATTAGAGAATTCTTTCAAAAAAACTCAAGTACCTCCAACTACGACGATGAATTTCTAATTAATTGTCATCGATATGACTCTCCCCTAAACACAATCGATCAAAACGATGCTACACAAATCCTAATCAACTCTCCAATAACCATGGAAGAATTAGAAATGGTATTGAGAACCAATAAAAGCAAAAGTCCGGGACCAGATGGTATCCCTTATGTTTTGATCCAAAATTTACCACTAAACGGCATCAAACATCTATTAGACATTTTCAATACCATATGGAATAATAACGTATTCCCAAAATACTGGAGACATGGATTCGTTATCCCAATCCTTAATCCCAATAAGAATAAACATCTCACTGAAAGCTATCGCCCCATCACTTTACTCTGCACATTATGTAAATTACTAGAAAAAATCATTAATCGCCGAATCATATAGTACCTAGAAAAAATAAAATACATCTCCCCTGAACAAAATGGATTTCGACAAAATAGAAGCACACTTAACAATCTTCTAAGCATCAAAAATGAAACCGAAATAGCTACGAACAATAAGCAAAGTTTAGGATTGATCAGTTTTGATATCGCCAAGGCCTATGACACCACCTGGAGGCCCAGAATAATGCACATACTGAACAAAATAATATGCAAAGGGAACTTAATCAACTTCACCCAAAACCTATTACTCGAACGTTCCTTTCAAGTCAAATCATCAAACTGCTTATCCGACACTTATATACAAGAAAATGGAGTCCCCCAGGGTTCTACAATATCAGTAACACTTTTTCTGCTAGCTAAAATGATATATCCAAACAAATACCAAAGCCTATCATCCCCATGCTATACGCTGATGACTTCTCCATATTATGTCGTAGCAGCAGCCTTACAACAATAAAACAAATACTCCAAGACGCTACATCCGAACTAATAAAGTGGTCTAATACATCAGGGTTTAGATTTTCAGCCGAAAAAACCAAACTTATTATATTCAACAACAAAAACAAAAATAAAATGTCAATTAGTATGGGTAAACACACAATCAAAAACGAAAAAAATATTAAAATCCTCGGTATTACATTTGATTCAAAGTGTTCTTGGACGCCCCACATTCTACAACTTAAACAAACTTGCACCAATCGACTTAACATAATTAAAACGTTATCACATACATCATGGGGAGCCCATTCCTCGGTACTCATCAAGATTCACAAAGCTCTCATCCTGGCCAAATTAGATTATGGATCATTCCTATTCTCTTCAGCGAAACACCAGCACCTAAAAAAACTTGAAACACTCCATAACTCAGGTATGCGACTGTCAATAGGGGCGTTCCGTTCAAGTCCTATCGACAGCATATCCAACATAGCAGGAATACCCTCCCTATCACTTAGATGGGCAGAGCAGAAAACTTTACTTGCTGCCAGAGTATATAGATCCCCACAAGGAATATCATCATCTCCTTCAAGGATATTTAAAAATCTACAAGATAAATTTGACCTAGACCAGATCATACCATCAACTATCAGTCTTCAGTCACCTTGGTTAATTTCTCTAGACATCAATCTCGATCTCCATCACCTCCCTAAAAAAGACACAAACCCTTATATATATTAACACATCTTCAATGAAATCATAGCTAAAGCCGAACCACACACACAGATATACACCGATGCATCTATAACAGCTGATCATAGAGTTGGAGCTGCAATCATATGTGGTGACATCGAAATTCAAATTAAACTATCTGACAAATGTTCAATATACACTGCTGAAGCCATAGCAATACTAGAAGCCATCAAATACTTTACATAATCAGTTGACGACAAACTATGTATTATACTTAGTGACTCACTCAGTGCATTAACAAGCCTTAAAAATATAACCAACCCTACTGACATAGCAAAAAACATCCATAATTCCTGTCACATTGTACGATCTGCCGGAAAACACATATCCTTCATGTGGATCCCCGGACATAACAATATAGCAGGCAACGAAAAAGCTGACGAGGCCGCCAAACTCTCACACATATCACCTAAAGCAATCACTATATCAAATTTCTCCTATACCGACACAAGAAAATATATAAAAAATAACACAATCGATAGGTGGCAACAATATTGGTCTAATCAAACAACTAAACTCAATGAAATCAAAAAATCAATTATCCCATGGCCCCCTCCTCCCGGATGTTCCAGAAGACAAGAAACAATAATAAACAGACTTAGAATTGGTCATACTTCATGTACCCACCGACATTTTATGACTAAAGAGAACCCTCCCAACTGCACCACCTGTGGGGTCCAACTCACAGTTAAACATATACTTACTGAGTGCAGAAACTACCAGCAAGCCCGAATACAAATCCTTGGCATTACCCATCTATTTGAAATACTCAGCCCGGAAGCAACCACAACACTCAAATTATTTATGTTTTTAAAAAAAACCAACTTATATAATGTAATATAACCTCTATAGTCTATGTATATATATTTATAAATGTTAATACTTATGTCTATTTATAATGTTAATAATGTAATAATAATAATATTGTAATATTGTAATGTAATGTAGACCAATGGCCAGAGCCGCCGCGGTCTTTTGAGATTAATAAAAAAAAAAAAAAATTGATAATTTTGGGAATAACCTTGTTTAAGTAACAAAATTAACTGTTTATTTGAATGTCAATGAAATGTTAATAAATATTTTATCTTTATTATGAATTCTACAAAATTGTAGATTTAAAAATATAATTTTATTTTTTAAGTTTAGTCAGTTCAGTCTAAAAAAAATAAAAGATTGTATCATAAAATTATATACTAACTTTTGATAGAAATTTTTAACAGATAAAGATGATTGTCGCTCATAACCAGCTTTAATTGATACAAATAGCCATTGATTATCTTTATCAACTTTGTTATATCCTCCACAGTTATTGACAACCTAAAAATAATTAAATAATATAAATTATTATTAGTGAAATAATGGCTTTAAATATTATTGTTTAACTTAATTTAAAAATCCAAGAATTTTATCTCAATTTTATTTTATTTTTTCAGTTGTGTAATATAGAAAATGCTGTTTTTTTTATATGAATTTTATAGTATTTATCAATAATTTGTATATGGAAATATAAAGAGTATGTTAAGTATTATTGTTAAGGAATTGATTCATGGAATTAATAGCAGTGATGTAAGTAACCTGACAAAGAAAATATAATTTAGAATATGCAAGATGTTAAACTTTTCCTCCTATTAATGTGTCAAAGTAACACAAATGGCTATTGTTCTAGCAATTGTATATTATAAAAATCATATTATATTATTGTACTAAATTAGTTAATTGAATTATATTTGATACCTTAAATAGTTTATATAAATCAACATCCTTTTCATCAATCATTGGAGCTTGATTAAGAGGAGTTCCTCGGTCATCCATGAATTTAATTAACTGTGCGACAAAATGATCTTTTTCTTCAATTGGTTCTTCATCAGAATTCTAAAAAACAATTTATTATACTAAACATAAGCATAGTTAGTTAATGAAAACATGTAAATTTTATAATATACGAAGGTCTTTTATAATATAATTTAACATTCAATTAATGAATTTAAATAATAACAAATAATATTTTTATGACCATCAGGAGTAGTGTGTTGTATGATAGTGAGAAATTGAAATCTGCCTACAAAGGGATTTTGATGTAACGTGGAACACCATTGTCCAACACACTACGGATGGCCATCAGTCTTTGTACTGTATTTGTATCAATAAATTGTTATTAGCTAATAGTATACCTAATACCAAAGTGTAATTCTTTATGTAATTTATTTGTATATATGTTAATTAAGTTTTGTGTAAAATCATAATATTTTTGACAATAAAAAATAATAATTTAATTAAACATCACTATTCTATTAAAATTAACAAAACATTGAATTTAAAACTGTCAGGACTTCATAAAAAAAATCTGACGAAAACATTTTATTAGCTATATTTAAAACACAAAAGAAAAATGAATTAGCATCATATTTTTTACTTTTAGAAAAATATGAAGGAATGTGAACACATAACTGTGCTAATTAATCAACTATTTAATAAATCACATATAAATATTATTTCTATCAATAATCTACCAAGATACAAAGAATCTATACAAATTTATTACTGGATAATATCATAAGCTTAGGTATAGGAATATTAGTAATAAATGTTACGCTTTTTAAACATTTGTATTGAACGACTTGAAAAATCATTGATATAAGTTGATACATTTTGTGACCAAATTAATGAGCTAAATTCTAAGGGAAAACATACAAGAGAACAATACAAAGTTATCACATGATATAAACTATTAAAATGTTAAGTAATTCTATTAATGAAACCAAGTAATTTATATGATTTATTAATAATATTAGCTTATGATTAAAATTAATCGACAAATCATGTTTGGATAATAAAATATAATAACCTTTCATAACATAAGCCCTGCTTAATTAATTACTCTTGATTTTATACTTAAAAATAATTTAATTTTTGGAGCAAGTAAAAGAATAAAATAGAAATAAATTAACCTTAAATTTAATAATAAATAATAATAAGCTTACATTGCCATCATAAGTAGTAGTACAAGTTGTTTCAACACCAAATAAAAAATCTCGATCCCAGTGTGGTGGAAGTTCATCATTGTCAAGATAACAATTGGCTTTTTTAACAGCTAAAAAATAATAATAATTACAATCCTTTAATAGATTATATGAAAAATTTTAATATTTACCAGTTTTAAGCGTAGGATTTTCCACTCTAGCACCAATTTCTTTTGTAAATTCAGTTATTTCGTTTTTTGGTACTGTATAGCTTTAATTATAAAATATGATAGTAAAAACAGTTCATTATACTTAACAATCTCTAGTAATACTTACTATTTTCCGTCTTTAAATGAACGAACTAGGCGATTTTTTACAAAATTAGTTTTGATCGAGGATTGTGAAGTAGGTGCAACTATTAAACCAGGAAACCAATTATCTCTTAATTTCTTTTTTGTACTAGTTACAACACAAACTACTTTTCCAATATCTTTTTCCTCACTTGCTAAAGCTTCTTCTTCCCTAATTTCCCTTTATTGCGCAAAATATTAAGTTAAATTTAAATAGAATAAGTAGAAGTAATTACTATAATTATTGAGTTGACAATATATATAAAGGATATTAATGTCATGTGACAGTAGATTTCAGCATGATATATTTAAATAAATTAAGAAAAAATTACCTACGAGAAAACCACTTTGAATCGTGTAATCTAAATTCATTTGGGGACCGGTCCAATGTGTGATCTACCGATAAACAGCTATCTATGATAAAGCGTTGTAGGTAAAATACCTATATTTTACACTATAGTGCTAAACCTATATGATTATCGATTTGATATGGATTTTACAACTGTATTGTATTTTTAAAATACATCATTTAAACATTTAGTTACCATTTAGCGTTCATTCGTGTTATTTCATTTGTTGGTGAATTTTTTCTATTTTTTTTCGAATTATAGTTTTGTAACAATTTAAATTTTAAAATGAATTCTACTACAACAATGGGGTATTTATATAGAAATATAATTATTGATAAATTAAAATGTGTTGGATATTTAAAAAGTAAAAACCTTTTAAGTAATAATCGTTTGGTTTGTTCAAAAAAAAATAATGATGGCATCGAATATAGTGGACAATTACGTGAAACAACAAGGACTAGTAAAAAAAGACATTCGGGCGAAACTTTTAAAAAAATTGTGACTATGAGGTGTACTAAAAAAGGATGCCAAACACTAATATTCAAATGTAAATTTAACACATTCCCATCAAAATTTGTTAAAAATTTAACTGTACACAAATCATATTTCAGAAATATAGTGTAGTGATCGCTGTGAAGAACACTGCAATTTGTTCCACATTAATCATTTAACGACGTTGGACATCCTGGTAGAGCTTGAGGTGGTGATGAGAAGGTAAGTAGTTGAAATAATGAACACTTGTAGATTAAAAAGTAAGTTATACTTTATTGAAATAAACCAATTACTTTAGATTACTGCTAACATAAAAGTACTAATGGAAGTAAATAAGTACTCGCGGCAATGTGGCTGTGACAATGCCAACAATGAGCAATAATCATAACATTGGGATAAGTAGTCAGTATAGATCCTTGACTACTATCTGACTTACACTAGGTGCTCAACTCATATTTATATGGTCTTTTCAATAACAGGCGAACACCCACTAACTTATCTAAATATTATAAATCACGTAATTTACTTAAATTACATAAATCGGAAAAAGCCTATTGTTTTCAACTTTTTAACCTAGGCTTTCAGTAGTTTGAGTTTATATGTGTGCGATATGAGTGAATTAATAATGTTTAGCTTAATATTATGGATCCTATTACATGTACGATCTATAATATATACTACATCAGCAATCTTGTAAGAAATGTGTTTGAGCTAACTACAATAGGTTCCTATTTGAATTTTAAAAGTTAGCCCTAGAATCTTCCCCATCCAAATTAATTCTTTTACATTTTATGATCTAAAAAGGTTATCACATGAGTCATTTTTCCCTAATTTAAATATATCATACTGAAAATTTTATAACAGATTCAATTTTTTTCCTACATATATATAATAAATAAAAAATTACCCAAAATCTTTTTTATGTTCTTGACTTCTACAATCTTGTACATCATGAGTTACATCACTGTGTTCTGGATTGTTAAACGGAAGTTGATCAAGATTAGTGCTATTAGCAAAGTATCCTTTACTTTTCAAACTTATTGATTTTCTCTTAAAGCAAGCTATATCACCATTATAAAACGCTGCAAAACAATATAAGTAAATAAATTAATAAATACTATACTATTATTAAAAAATACATACCAACTGTGTATTCACTATAATCTTGTACTTTTAAAATTTTTCCTTGAACTATATCATTTGTATCTTGACATCTTAAGGCAATATTTGCTCCCACCTAGATATAATAAGAAATATATTAATATACAGACAATTCAGGTATAAACTATAAAAGTGCTAGATTGTATAGATAATAATTTATTACCTTTAATTGTCCTTTAACTGGACGACCTGTGTAAGATTTGGATATTTTATCAGCATATTGTTGAACCTTAACAGAAATAAATACATAATATAGTATAAATGACTTTAAATTAACTGTTTATAATAAATTGACAAACTTTGCATTTGTAATTTTCTGATATTTTTTCAATTTTTGCTTCACAAAATACCCCTTTAGACTTGATACAAACTTCTGTGCCAACAGCAAGAATAAGTGGTTCATCCGAATCTCCCTATATTTTACATATACAACAATTATTTTCTATTTAACAATACAAATGTAGTTTTGACACAAATTAATACAAGCATTCTAAATAGGTACCTAATTATAAATTTTTATAATTAACTGCATGCATAAAATAATTATAAACTCATAAGACTGAAAGGAACCCATAAATTTCTTGAAATATATAATATTAACTTAGTTGTCACTTACAACTATTTAGTTAATTTAAGTCTACTCCAATTATAAAATATTGTTCTAACAATATTATATTTATAATAAAACTCATTTAATGTTAAATATTATTAAAAAATCATAATAATAATAATAATATTTAATATTTTCTATGAAGTTTAATAAATAGTAACAATAATACAACAAAATCAAGATTTTATTAAACCTTAATCGTGGTAGATTGATTTATTTATTAAATATTAACTTTGAATTAGTAGTGGGATTTTATTTATCATTTCAAGTTCAATAAAAAATAAAAAATATATATATATATTTTATCCTTTCAATTAACTAAAGCTTAAAATGTAAATTACTTGAAACTAATATTAAACTACAAAGCCAAACGTGTATTAGTAGCACATATTATAAATATTATTATTTATAATCAATAATAAATGTTATTGAACTTTTACTACCAAACTTATATACTATAAAATAAATCATTAAATCTTAATGAAAAAAAATGTAGTTTTTTAAGAAAAGGTGCAAATTATTAACAATAAATGTTTAATTTAAGTACATATATCACTTGATATTTCTCAGAATTCTTAATTCTAGCAATTTGAATATTATTGTATAACTAATAATGACTAAATATTATTAAATGAATCGTTTAATAATTATAATAATTTTTAAAAAATGTGTTTTAATTTGAAATCAACCAGAACATACAATCCTGAGATACCTATATACGCCTATAAAGTGCTGGTAGATATATACCTAAGTAATATATAATTTAGGAAACATACGACCATACTACATATTGAATTCCATTTAAAAGTTAATGAAATAAAAGTAGATACATGTCTACTCTATACTTGTTCATATGTCATATTTTTCTTTCTGAAATCAACCCATAGTTAAAAACTACTAAATTCAGGTATTTACATTTTTATACAGTAAATTTGATCTAAGTTGAACATCCAACAACTAAATAGTTGTTATAATAAGTAAATATTTTAAACATTAAACTAAATCATATTATCTTAAAATCTCTTGATAAAAATATTAAAATACTAACAATTGGCAAATATATTTTCTTACCAAATTTAATAATTTAAAAATATTAATGAAATGTATGATTATGTCTTATTACATTAAAATATGGTGGGAAATTATTTAAAGCTATCAGATTATGCTTAAGTGTACTATTTTTCATTAATATATCAATTGAAAATATCACAATTGCGTCAATATGTACTATTACCATGGATAAAAATTTGTCAAAATGTTCTATCTAATAGTTTGTTTAAAGACTCCAAAGTGTACTATTTACCCATGGTATTTACAAAATCAGGCAATAGAAATATCTTTAAAGAAGAATAATAGAAGTAAAATTTAAAACTGATTTTATATCTACATAGTAGAAAAGATTTTCCTATATTAAAGGTGAAAAGACAGCTGGCGTTGCAATAACCTACGCTAAATTTCTGTTAAAAATAGAAGGTTTAAAAAGAAACTAAGATTTCTCCACATTGAATAAAAATCTCAAAGAATTATCAAAGATTAATCATGTTAAGGTATTAAAATAAAGATGCAAAAAACCTTTTGAAAATGTTTACAATATCAGATGAAGCTGAAATAAAACCTTTTATTCAGATATATTCGAAGAAAGTTCTGAAATAAATAAGTATTCAAGATCAAGTTAATGAATACAATGAAGATGAAGACTGTTTTATTTATACATTAAAAAACCATTATCCAATATTTTATTAATAAAGCTTATTTTTTTTTTTTTATTGTTTATATTTTATTTGTTTTGTTTTTATTATACATTGTTAAAAAACATTAATTAATATTTTTAATAGATATAGGTACCTAACCTATAATAATAGAATATTTGAACCTACTTGTTCAAAATTATTTTTTATTTTATAATATTGTATTAATATTCTTTTTTCTATTAATAATTAAGCTAAGCTTATAATATTATAAAAAAAAAATATTTATTTTAATAAAAGTATTGTTATCCTTATCATATTTACTAAATCTGTACAATATTATATTTCATATAGGCGTTATTTTAAAAAATAAACTTAAGTCATTATTGACATCCTAAATGTATCATTGATACAAAGCAACTTTATTTTGACCATAAGATTTACTTTAATTTATAGTATTCAATATCAGTTCGAAATGTAGTATGTTCAATGTTAAATTACTATGGTTATGTCAAAATATACAATTGGATGAAAATAGTACACTATGGCTCAATCAACATTTTAAATTATCCATCTAAATAAAAATTAAAGACATTTTGGTATTACAAATATATTAAGTATATTTTTAACATATTTTACTTTTTTTCTATTATTTAATAACAGTACACAATAAAAAAATGTGTTATATTGTTTTATATTTCTAGTTTAATTGCTATTATTCATTATAATATTAATTTAAGTCTGCGAAAAATAAAAATGAATACTAGTAACCTATAAAATTTAAGTATTAATACAATATACTTTTTATATAGTTAAGAGGACATCTCACCCGCATGTGTTGTCTCCGTCTTACACACGTATGACATAGTAAATTTTCGTTCACCAGTTTCAATAGTGTGCTTTTAGTTTTAATATTAAGAGTGAATTGACCTATTATCAAAATTTTAGATTTTTAGGTAAGAAAATTATTTTTGTTCTTTCATTGGCTTTTTATGATATTTTAATTTTCAGGTGAGTTATGAGTATGAAATTATTAAGTATTTGAAAATGATCATAATTCACTAAATATCCTAAAAAGCCAAGGAGAGAACACAGATAATGTTCTTACCTAAAAGTTTGATAATAGGTCAATTCACTCTAAAATTAAAACTAAAAGCACACTATTGAAACTGGTGAACAAAAAATTTACTATGTTATATGTGTGTAAGACAGAGACACATGCGGGTGAGACGTCCTCTTAATTAATAATTATTATTTAGTATTTGGCGGTTTATAAAATCAACATAATTTCTAAAAAAAAAAATTTTAATATTTATACATCATCAAGATCCTACTTAGTTACATTTAAGTTAGTTTTAAGTTAGTGGGAACTCTAGTCTTATAATTCTAATATAATTCTAATTGGAAATTTAAGCCAAATAAGAAACAACTAACAATAATGATAGTATGATACCTTGATAGTAATAAGATACCTAAACAATAGAGTTAATTGTTTTAAAATTATTAATATTTAAAAATATCTTTTAAATCATTTATTGTTGTATTATACAAAAACGATGTTAAATTAATAAGAGTAATAAAAAACGAAATTGTCTAAAACAAATGTTACACAAATTACAAAAATAACTTCAGAAAAATTAAAATATTTACTATCAATCTAATTTAAAGATTTGGCTTATATTTCCAAAACTTATTTTTTGATAATTTCGTGTTAATTAATAATAAATTACATATAAATAATAGAATGATACAAACCATTGTAAATATTAAATTGTTTTCTAGTTTTTGATGAAAAACACTAATTATTCCACTAAAATTATATTATTTAATAATATAATTTTTAATCTGAAAAAATAATTAAAAGTAAATTATTTTATAATTATATAAAATACAAGGAAATTTGAATAAGATTATAAAATTATTGGTCAGTTTAATTTTTTCATTAATCTTTTTTTCCTAGATACATTATACTCAATATTGTATGTAGAAATAATTGCACAAGTTTATACAACAAAATCAACATAATAGTTTCTTTAGTAAGCTTTAGAAAAACACAGCGATAGTGAACACAGTCACACATACACACAATATTTTAAGACTGATATGATCAACTACTAAAGTAGAAGTTAGGGTAATTGGTACACAAACATGATCTATATTGAAAAAACAAAGTAACATTAATCGAGCTGTTAGTAGTAAGGGTAGGAAAGTACTCCATCATAAAGATTTGGGATGTTATTATCAGGGTATATATTTTTATACAACTATAAGATATTAACTATCATTGAAATACTTTAAATTTTTATATAAACAAAATATTTTAAATTGTACAACATAATATCACTGTCATTATTAATCATGTTTACCTACTTAGATTAAATTCACTTAAAACTTTTAAAATGTTGTTCTGCAATAGAAGTAGAATAATTATTTAAATCAACAGAAAGTAAAATTAAAATGATAATCATTACTTTCTAAGTTTATTCTAACTTTTATTTTATGTAATAATAATAGGGGATCAAAGCTTTATGATTTTGCATATTTTTGAATTTTTTCCAATAAATACATGTTTTGAAGATTTATTTATAATTAAATATTTTAAAGTAATAGTGTACTATTTACATTGAAACCTACTTCAACTAAAAATATTGATAAATATTAAAAGCAAGTAAAAAAAAAAAGAAACAATTTATTTTCTAAGGTAGGTTACATACAACCCCATACACGTTTAATCCATAAATTATAATAATTTTCTCAAAGTTAACTACAATTTAAATACTAATTTTAAATTCTGAGTGGAGCGAGAAGGAATGATGTGGATCTATTTTTGTATCTGCGGAAACTTTTTCTAGTAACAAAAATGCTCTAATTATCAACTTCGATAAAGTTTTTTGTGATCAAATTGGAACTAGTTGGCAATTATGAAATTGAAAATTCAAATTCTTTTTAAAATCATTTTTAATAACCTTGGTTACCAAAAATTTCATCATCTTCTCAGAATTTCTTTTTAATACATTTAGTAAATCAAAACTAAACACATCTATTACAGTGTAATTATTAATGTGGTATACCAGTTTACTATACTGTTTACCAGAATGATTATCTATATTCTCTTGCAAAAGTACAAAACTATATAATATTATAAGTTAAAAAATAAAGAGAAAACTAGATTTTTAAATAAATAACTATATCTTTTAAAATAAATTCTATTTAAATACTATTAGTACAATTGTCCTTGATTTATAAAAATAAAGATGAAACATATTTTAATATTATCTTCAAGAGGATTGTAATTATCATTAATTACCTACTATATAGCTTAAGTAGTATATATATTATATTTTAGATTATATTTCCAAAAAATATATAACCACAGTTGGAGATACGAAATATGAGCACTAGCCCCCGCAGCCTAGTAACAATTGGTTCTCAGCAACTAATTAATGAATTAACCATCGAATTCAATTGACCATGAGCTATTTATTTTATGATTTTGACAACCACTATCATAAAGCTACCGCTTGGTACATAACTGTCAGCACTTATTTTTGTTTTTCTGACTATATACATGATACCAGTATTGAGTTAAGATATACATTAAAAATAGTATAGGACCTAAAAAAGTATCTTCGTTAACGACTCCATAATCTTTGTGAACTGTTTTCTGTTAACAAAGATTATTAGTAAAGCATATTAATGCAATGACGTTGGTTCCAAATTATTTTTAACTTATTTTTTTTAAACTAGTACCTAAAAAAAAAATCGCTAATAAGTATTGATAAATTATGTATAAAATCGGATATGTTCATATTTTGTCCAAAACCTTAATTCTATAAACCAAAATTGTTATTTTTAGTGTTATTAATCAATAATAGAATTGTTGTTGGTCTACTTAGGTGAGTATTTAAGTAACAATACTATTATAAAACAAAAAAAAAAGCAAAATAAAACTCAAATCACACTAATTAAGTACTATATTAAACATTGTTCTATATCATCAATTGTGGTATGCATTAATATTATTGTAAGGTAGTTAAATTGTATACACTTATTTGTTATTTCATTTTTATTAAAGAACATAGGTAAACAAGTCGCTAAAAAAAGTGTGAAATTACATATAATATAAATAATCTACATTACAATGTATTACAAGTTATTACAGAGTGAATGCTGTCACCATTCGGCATTCACTAATGTTATAATTATGGTCATACTAACTTAAACAAAACTTATATATAGCAAATATACATACTTGTACAAATGGTTTTTCCATCAGTCTTATAAGCGATGATATTCAGTCTTGTAGTGCAGTCTATCGTGCGGCTCATAAGTGCGCCAATTAAACTATTTTTTTTTTTGCGTTGGTCGTATAGAGTTGTGTATACAACGCGTTTAAGAAACACTTGTCGAAAACCTGCCCAGAAGTTCTACAATCGACAGACATAACTGATCGTTCCTCGATTGTGCAATACACATTATGATAGTCACTATAGAGTCGAATCTAAAATATATTAAACGTAGCGAAATCACATACGAGACCGCCGCACGCCCAAACACTGAACGACTTGTCATCCAAGTGAGATGCCCCAGCACCGAAACGAAACTGCGTAGAAATAGGTAGATCGATAATGCTATTCGTGATTGCAAAGCAGTAAGGCTATATATGTATATACAATAATACTAAATAAACAGATGGGAACGAAGAACGCCGAATCCGAAAAGAGACTGACAAGCGCTCACTGAGCAAGCGTCAAGTCACCGACGTCAGTCGACGAATCGACAACGATCAAACCCGGATGGTCGGCGGTGGGTCGCGACGATTACGTAACGCGCCCTGCTCTTATTATTTTGGTGGTCCCGCTATCACCCGGTCTTGGAAGAAAAAATCGAAAAACAACGAAAAATAATGCGCACACGATGTAAATAAATATAATAATAATATAATACACACACACACACACACACGGCGATCATGCATTATGCAATACCATTATATAGAACTAGTAAAATGCCTATTATATTATAGCAGACTGCAGACACATTACATTGTCATTTATTCATTTATATTATTATGGTGAAATTATAATGAGTGTTCGTTTAAAACACTATACTAAATTATATTGACGCAAACATCCGTCGTGTGAACAGATACGGAAACACGGACAAGACATTTTTGACACAGTCAAGCGTTTATTCGTACGATGATATTCATTTATTATTATAACGCGTACTCATAATCGACTGAATTATGTTCGGTTCTATATTCTTAATGTTGTTTATTATTCTTAACCTATAGCCTGTCGCCCGTCGATTTTTTGTCAACGGTCACCGCCTTTTTCTTCAACGTGCTCTTCGATTTTCCCCGCGCGTCCTTCGTCCCGAGCATTCTGTAATCGTTCGGCAGCTCATCGTCTCTGTACATCTGATCACTGAAATATATCCTCCTCAGACGACAGTTTGCGTGCACCTGTACGCGGACCGTCTCTACATAGGTCGTATTGAACGATTTGCTCGTGATCTCTGCCAATTTCACGTTCAGATGGTTCCAATCCTCGTTCAAACAAATCGGCATCGTAACCATGAACGTGCTCAGCTTTTTGCTCGTATGGTAGTTGCTCACGCGCAAACGCCGGCGAATGTTTTCGCTGTCCAAAATCTGTTTATGCATAACAATGGTGGCGGCAGGAACGTTAAACGATATAGAAAACAAATG
This sequence comes from Rhopalosiphum maidis, assembly GCF_003676215.2. Lineage (NCBI taxonomy): Eukaryota > Metazoa > Arthropoda > Insecta > Hemiptera > Aphididae > Rhopalosiphum > Rhopalosiphum maidis. Next base: position 50,117,243 of record NC_040879.1, read on the forward strand.
TAATATCCGTCAGTCAAAGTATTATATTATTAAATTTTAAATTTTTGAATATTTTTCCATTTCAATGAGCGTGTTTCACGGAATTAAGTTGACATCAGTGACGTCATTTCAGTTTTCAATAGAGGAGAGAGGGGTGAAAGTTTAACCGACTCCAATGGGTAAAAATAAACCACTTGCAACCACACGCCTATTTATTTACATTTTTATCAAACTACTTTTTCAACCACACTTATTTTATAATTAAATTATTTTTTTACTCTAATTTTTAAAACTATGTATTAATTATACGTCACAACATAATTTGCAAATATAAGGTAGTTGATATATACAAGATGTTCAGCGAGGATTTACCCATTGCGATATCTCCTGAAATAATGGAGATATCATAATTCTGGTTTTTTAATAAGATTCACAGGGACAAGAACTACAAATATTTAATGTTTAAATTAATTTTTATGTTTTGATAAAAAAGTTAAAAATGTATTTTTTTTATTTAATTATTTAAAAAAAAATTGAAGATAGCCATTTTATACAGTTTTTTTTCTGAAAATATTTATGTTTTAACATTTTAATTTCATCAATTTCCTGATTTTTAATATTTTTTCTAGTTTCGAAAAAACTGCGAAATTATTATTATGTTTATATCTTGCCAAAAAGTATCAAAACATTAAATTAGGTATTTAAATTGTGGACTATGCCATACTCAAATTACCAACAAGCCATAAAATATTAACTATTACGTATTTATACGTTGGCGGACAAAACTCTTTTTTTTACTAAATTCAAAGTAAACAAAATACATTTGTTTTATCTATTTATTATAATTATTATAATATAACCGTATTTAATACTAGGTATAACAAAAATGTACATATTGATATTTTGTACACTATTTATTAACTTTATATAAAAATTTAACAATGTTGAAGAAATAAAATATAACATTTATTGCGAGCCACACTGAAACCCGTTCGTCAGCCGTACAAGCACGCGGGCTACATGTTAGATACAATGATACCACTATGGCACTATCGTATTAAATAATTCGCAGTTTTTTCGAAACTAGAAAAAATATTAAAAATCAGGAAATTAATATGAAATATTTGTAGTTCTTGTCCCTATGAATCTTATAAAAAAACCAGAATTATGATATCTCCATTATTTCAGAAGATATCGCAATGGGTAAATCATCGCGGGACATCCTGTATATATATATTTTTAGGTATAATAAACTGTTTTATTATTGCTTACTTATTAGTTAAAGTTTTGCCTGTTAATTAAACATATCAGATTATTTCGATTTTTTTATCGATTTTTAATAATTTTTTTTTAGCACGTAGGTTTTTAAACGTCACAAAATTTTAATGTAGGTACTCAACTTAATTAACACATTACAGAATAGTTCAATAGTTTATCACAGCGGTTCATAACCATAGGGTCGCGACCCAATTTTGGGTCGCCAATAATTTTAAATGGGTTGATTAAAATTTAAACCACCTTTGAACATTATTTATAAAAAGGTCGCATGAAAAATTTGGTAAATCTCTTGGGTCGCCACTACACAAAGGTTAAGGACCGCTAGTTTACATACATGAGTGCACAACTGTTACAACATAATTATTAACTTATGTCTGAAATCAATGATAAATAAGAGTACCTACAACCTACTAAAGGTTGATGTTTTTAGAATTTGTATTAATTAGAAATAAAATCATACGAGAATTATGATTGTTGTACATGCAACGATTTTTCAATATATGTTCCTTTTCCTTCAAAACACACACACACACACACATACATATACATACATATACGTCGCCATGTCCCCACATGTGTCTAAATATAAATATATTCTATCAATTATTAATTAAAAATTTATCATTGTGACAATAATTTCTCAGCATACAGTATAATATTTTCTGAAAATATTATAACAATTAGGAATATTTTTGTGCTCATAAAATATAAGTAATAATGATTAACCGACAACATTGCAACCGGACATGGCTTATCGGGCTGCTTTTAAAATCAAACAGGGGCAAATGGCTATACCTTTCCCGCAGTTAACGAGTTGTGTCCCAATGAAATTTCCCATACACGAGTTGTGTGCCAATGATAAAAGTGGCGTACACGAGTTGTATCCCGGTGATAAAAGAGTCCTAACTGTTTAATAAAGTCTTACACAAGTTGTGTGCTGATAAATTTAAATCTATATTTTTCATAAGAATAAAATATGTTGTTTCGTTAGTTGAAATAATAAAGTTTTGATAAATTTAAATCGAGAAATTTGTCCATTTTAATGTTGTATAAATACCAACATATATTTCATAAGATATTTATTGAATAAAATTTTTCGATTCTGTTCGCGTGGAGATAACATACGTGGAGTTACGACGAGTATATGACTTTTTAATACGAACTGTTGCATTTTTTGTGTAAAATATTATAATATATAACATACTTTTGATTTTTTAATACAAAAATTCACGATTTGAATTTATAAAAATTTTATTATTTAAATATTTGCTTTATATGTAATTTTATTTAAACTATTAATATAGTTTTTTTTTATTTTAAATTTATATTTATTAAACGTCAGACGAAACAACGTTAATTTTTGTTAAATTATATTATAATTTTTATAATAATAATATGACTTTTTTATACGAACTTTTTCATTTTTCGTGTAAAATATTATAATATAGGTACTTTTAAATTTTTTAATAGACAAATTCACGATTTGAATTTATAAAAATTGTTGGACATAATACGTATAACCCGAAAAAAACTTAGGGATACAATTCGTGTAACCCAAAAAAAAAACTGCGGGACACAATTCAGTATTAGGGACTCAACTCGTTTGCAGCCACCTTGCCCCCCACTAAATTACATCACTGATTTTAAATTCAAATTTAAAACTAATTTTACGTTTTTAAATATTATTGTGTATTGATCGCCTTTTAAAAAACGGTTTTATGTAAACCTTGAGTATGTGTAATTAGATTTAATAATTATTAAATTTATTTTATTTTTTTATTAAAAGGATTATATTTTAAAATATAAATTGATCTGTATGAAAAGCTAATACCTTAATAATATTCATGTAAGTACCGTGATTTCAAACGTAAAAAATTGACCGAGGTTTTTCACCAACAACGTCATTATCGGCAGCCGAACACCCAGCGAACTTTTGGAATTCAATGGACTGGTTATATAACAGGCATTCACGTTTGGCGACTGTATTTGGAGTACATTGGACTTGATTTCTTCATCTAGGACCTGTTGCATTTCTCCTTCTTTACACTGAAATATCCAGACGCCACGAGTGTGTACAATATACGAAACGGTGACAGGTTAGGTCATAAAAAATGTAGCACAATGTTTGTTTTCTCTTTCAGACCCATATGCAACATGCCAACATGGATAATGAAATAGTTTTTAATTTTGTGATTTTTTTAGTAATCTTAGAGTAAAATTACCTATCACAAAAATTATACACAAGATAAAATTTTGGGAATTTAACATATCGGTTTTAAATTTTATTATTATTTGATTTTAAAAATAAAAAATAAATCTAAATTTAAAATATGTTAAAACTAATTTAGATAATTAATATGTCGTTCCTTCAAAAATATTAAACTCTATAATTTTTGTTACGGATTATTTTATTCTAAGATAGCTCAAAAATATACAAAAATTCTTTTACGTGAATGCTTTTTGTCATTATTGCATGTGTGTCAAAAAAATAAAACAAACGTGCGTTAATATAGTTTTAATACGCATTTTACTTATTTTGTTTATAATTTTTTTTATTATTATTATTTAAGAAAACAAATTGCGTGGTATTTTCCGTTATAAATTAAAAGTAATTGTATACTTTTAAGAACGATTATAAATATTGTTAAATTTTATAAATTACACCGTTTAGTTGATATTTCACTAAAATTAATATAGGATATTTAACAAATTAATTTTTTTCTACAATCCATTTTTTTCATATAATAATATACACCTGAGATACATTAAATATATTTGGTTTAGACCAATTTTAGCTATTGCATTTTACTTAGTGAACAATTCGCGTATTATGAAACGTGTGTAGTTTTTTCGGGCAGATTTATGCACGCACCTGAACTGCCCAATTATCCAGTGGACGACTCCCGACACTATAGTACGCAGTAAATAATGGTCCTTGGAATTTTGTCTGAAACATTTTTAACAGACACAATTACTGTTTCTGATGTGATTATTGAATCTTAATCCTCGGGTATTTCAACGGAAACTGATACATTTATAAACACAAATAAAATATAAAACACTTCATTATTACATTCGTTGCTACGTGCGTAATAGACATTTATTTAAATCACATTACAAAATATTACCTATACTATATTTGTTAAGGTATTTCATCCTTGTCAGAACCCCAGCAGTTCAAATGTGATTGACATATTTTCAAAAACTCAACAAATTACTAATAGAGCTTAGTAAATTTTGACGAAAGTTCTCAGTTTTAATTGTTTTAAATAATACAAATTTTATGTACATTAATTTGTTTTAATCGTATCCATCAATTATGGGCTACTATATAGTTGGAAAGCAGCATGGTATTGTATACTTTGTAAAACTATCATGGATATTTTAGAACTTAGTGTTTGATTTATGTTGTATTTATACGTTAAAATTTACGTTATATCTCAGGTCAGCTTGAATAGTTAGTATATTTGAACGCTACTAGCCTGTGTATCTGAGCCACCTGTGGGTCTGCTTAACTTTAATATATTCAGCCCCCCCCCCACCAAGTCAAAATTTGAAATTGCACCTATGAGCGGGGTTAGGGTTATGAGCAGCTAAGGTACCTATGAAATAATCTAATACATTGATTAATGAAAATGTATATTAATTTAGGTACAAATTGTTGTAAATTACATACCTTTATTTCGTTGCAATTTACTAATTCCTGTTATTATTTATACATAACTACAACTGTGTTATTTTACACTTGACATTGGATTATCATAAAACGAGTAAACACGATAATTGTACAATTTGAATTCGGTGAATTCATGAATCTAATCAAACGGTGAATGAATGTGGTGATATTAGTCACGTAACCCAGTGAAAGGGATTTTATGACAACTTTAGTCACAAACTACACGTATTATAATATTCACTTAATCGGGGTATTGGTTTTCTTAGAATTGTGTTCTAAAACAAATTGAACGAGGGTGGTGTCCTTGTGACAAACAAATTGGCTTTATATCGTGAAATGACATGCGGGCCGCGGGGACGTACACTTTAATAGAGTTCGTGTCGAAATACGATCGGTATTAGTGTTCGCGCACAATTTCGACGTGCAGTGGCGTTATAATAATAATAATAATATCATAATTACAGGTTTCTCGCTGCCGTGCCAAAGATCATTAACCCGAGATTAATGTTTAGCACCAGTGCACCACCTGTGTAATTGTGACAAGTTACATAACGCGGTATATTTAGATTGTGCATGGTGTGGATTTGAACACGCACATAATAGAAATGAGGGGAAATCAAAAAAATCGATTTGATGTTCGAAATTGTAGCATGGACATTCTTCTAAAAAACATACGATTTCCCGATAAGAATGTTTAAACACGGGTTGCTTAGAGTATAATACACATATAAAAATGTTTTAATTATTTTTATTCAGTTTCATTTCGTCAAATTACAAAAAATATTATTGAGTTATTATATTTTGTATTTATATATATTTCTAAGATTGTTTAATTACAATATATACTATTTACCTATAAGAAATATTGTAATAATTTTTAAACCTTAGCTATATTTAATAGTCAATAGAAATGAGGCAGAAAAATGAAAATTTTTTATCAAAATCGAATACCGAACGATATTTTATACAAAAATAACGCCTTGCAGTGCATTTCCTATGCAGGACTATGTATTACACCACCAATTCCACGCGATGCATACCTATTTCTTAAATTTGATCAAAATATTATGTATCTAATTTAACACATAGCTAAGCTGTGGAAAATATTTTAGCTACTTGAAATTTAAATTACTATTTCTATTTATAATGCATTTTAAAATATTATCATAGAACAACAATAACATATTTTAATACTATAATATTATAATTTAAAATGTAATTTGTCATTATGATCGTACCTCTACAACTTATATTTAGCACTTTCAACAACGCTCGTGATTTCGTGGGTTATACCGCGACGCTGCGTTGTTCATACCGGACGCGATAATTCGATAACGTGAATCTGAAAATAACGAAAACCCACCCAATTATAGATTTAAATTTAGAGTTTATTGTCTACAGTCGGTGTACATATCAGAGTTTATTAAAATAAAATCGATAAAATTATGTCAGATACGAACGCACCTACATGTTACTGACACGTACACACGTAACTGACCCAATAGAATAAACTGTTGATGCGTATACGCGTCAGCGGTGCACATTCTGATAAAACGCCACCGAATTCGAACCTAATTGAAACGGCGCATCCCAAACGGCTTTCGTCCATTGTTTGCTTATTACAAAACGGCTCCCATCGAAAAAAGTTTTATAAACAGGTAAATTTCCAAACTGCTAACGATAATACCAGTATACTAATTTGAGCTTTTCTAAGTCTCTGGTATAAGTAAACGAACTTTATGAAAAAAAAAACAGGAGCTCATTGCGCAAATAATCAACGAGTTTTCATTAAACAAAATAACACGCATTGAGTTTATAAAAAAAAGCGCCAAAAAAATTTACCAATATAATTATAATTTTAAATTTTTTTAATATTTTTATATATATATATATATATACTTTTACATTTTTTTAACTTATTCTTAATTTAATTCACTATAACGCAATATATTAATATAATATGTTTTTTATACAATTGTTATACATTTTTAAAAAAAAATTTTAACTTGAAAATGTAACACAATAATACGTGCTTTTTTATTGTTCAAAATCTGCAAAATCTCTTGTCACTGTGAACTAACTACAAATATATAATCTTATATAACTATATATATATTCGATTAAACTAGCTATCAAAATTCGTTATCGTAATCGGACGTAATACGGCTATTCGACATGGACCCGGAATCAATACGGACTCATTAACGTCTAGCGAGAGCCGATATGGTATCATCCAAGAACGATATGCTGCCCCAAAAAATTACAGGTAGTCGATTTTTTAATGAATGAAAACAGTAATTAATTATTTTCGATGTATAGGGACCGTCTACTCTATACACGGGTATCATCATCATCCTAATACGATAGATTTAACTAGTCGTATCAGTGTATCACAATCCAATATAAAATAATATTATTAATTATTATATTTTTTTTTAAGTACCTAAATGGTTATACCATAATCTAATATTATTGTTATTTGCTTATACATAAATTGTACAATAGAATTTTGTAAATAAATTCGTAGTATAAGTGTAAATAACTTAAAACTAGTTTAAATATTTTATAAATATTGTAATTGATTGAAAATTTATAGTATTAAGACATCAAAGAATATTTAGAATTTCTACGAGTTTTGTTAAAAATTGAAATTATGCCTTTATATGATGGTGGTTATATTATAATAGTAGGCGCTATATTTTGTGCACTGCAGATTAACGACAAAACCACGAACTATCCGCGCAGTGTATTTATTATTTTGTGTTAGAAATTCGATTTTGAGGTAAATACGATCAGTAGCTCGTTGGATCATTCAGAGACGAATAATATCAATGTCTATATAGTACTATTATAGTATTATTATAATATTATGTATATAACATGTTTATTATTCGTGAATCCGACACTTTGACATCATGTTTTGTGCCATATTGTAACTTTGTGTACATTTAGGATGATACAAGGACGATTATACATAAATTTTCATAACAACATTCAAAAGGTTTGTAAACGGTTATTACACTAATGGGTATGGTCGAATTACACTTATTTTAGTCGAATTGCACTTGGGTTTATAAAAGGTAGGTAGTGGTCGAACTGCACTTGGGCTCAAAAAGAGTATTTTAATAAAATTCTCATGCGGTCATGCATTTGGGTAATTCATTTTCCTAGGTAAATTAAGTGGTTCTTCATGGTTATATATTAACGTTTAACTCACACCGAAAAATAACTAAAGAACATTCATCTAGATACAGTTTTGAAAAACAACCACGATGGGTACATTTAATTGGGCCATTTAACACCATCATTTACATGTTTTTCTTTGTAAAATGTATAACTTTGTTACACATTTTAATCACGGCCTCACTTTGAATAATTTTTAAATTGTTCATATTTACTTAGTGATGTAAAAGTGTGTAATAATTGTAGTTTACATAGGTCTAAATAGTACACGGTATAAAATATAAGTATTAATTTTATATTTTTATTGATAACCATGTATTATCCAGTTAGGTTAGTTTCTTTTGTCGATTTTGGCGACAATGTAATTATCTACGTTATCTAAATGACATTAACGAACTAATATAATATAATGCTATTAAATAGGTAGCCCTTAGCGTTCGTAAACATAAGATTCGTAATAATTTTAACGGGTTTCACTATACACGTTCTACTCGTAACAAGTTTCCACATTTTTTCAATTTTAACACTTTTTTTGAACGAATGCAGTTCAACTACTACCTGAATTATATGCGAGTGCAGTTCGACCATTACCTTTTTTCAATCCAAGGCAATTCGACCATTTGTTTGTAGGTAATAAGTGCAATTCGACTATCCCGACACTAATTGGGACCGATAATCGGATAATGTGAAAAACGATATTAATAAAATATGCTGTAATTAATGAGGTTAATGTACAACATTATTATTTGGTATAATCTTTCTATGTAGGTATTAAAATGTATATAATATTATAATATTATCATAATGTTTATATGCATATTATAGTATATATAGTTATTTAGAGTTTCCGAACTTTTTGAACACCGGTATAAAATTATTTTTTCCAATGTCACATCCATATACCGTTTCACCTTCAATTTATTCTCTTTTCTCTGTTGTCTTTTTTTTTGTTGAGTGATGTTTATTTCACAAATTATTTTTTAATCTATTATTTTATATGATCATTTTTATTATTTTTCAGTTATAGAATATTTATTTGTGTACAACGTATATATGTAATATATAATATCGTGGTGTACCTACCTATTATCTATACTCTAAAATAAATGCAAATAATGCAATTGTTTATAATGATGATACTTATATTATTATTATTTTTTGATATAATGTACAAACAAAATAAAATTTTTATAATAGTTACTCATACAGCCAAAAAATACAGGTTATTATATGTAGGTACGTACTGTAATTTTGAATTATTATATAAAATATTAAATCTGTTTTATGGTTTATTACAAATTACAATAATTCAAAATTGTTTTATTTTATTAAATAATAAATTTTTTAATTAAAAAAGAATTTTGTGAAATGGTAACCTAACATAATGATACCTAATGAAACTGCTCGAAACACGTCGAAACAGTCGCAAAATAGTGACTCTCCTTTTTTATTCCACAGTCGTATGCATAGCGTTTGATCTTTGATTAAACATAATAGTATAACTAGTACAAGATATTCATTAAATAGCATAATATAAACTATAATGTTCTGTCAGTTTTAATATTACAGTAAATTAACTTATCGTAACACTTAAATAAAATAAAAAGCATTATCTGTTTTATATCCTAATACGAGTGAAACGATAATTGTATTGATGTAACTTATCAATGATGTGCGTGTATGTGTATTTTTAAAATATCTATATGATTGTTTATAATAGTTACACCGAAAAACAACAAAATTAATTTTGTTAAATACTGCTTTTGGGGTAAAAATTTTGTTTTTTTTTAATTCAATATTTTTTTTATTTTTCCTTGTTGTTTTGAATAGTACTAAGAATTTTTTACACTTTAATCCTTCGAAATTTCCCCTTAAAAACCGACTATACCAGCATACCACGCGCGCCACGTGGTGTTATATGCGTGCAAACATTTTAGGTTCTGTGACGGTTTACTGCGGTTGCAATTTAACATAATTATTATAATATTAACGTTCAAAACCACAAAGATGGAGGTGGATCTGATAGCTTCCACCACCACATAAACGCAAACTACTTATGTAAATTCATTGCTAACAAATCGAGGTCATTCGCCACCACTGGTCGAACGTCGTAATATTTGGTAGGTGGGATACAACAGTGTTTTCAGGCGAACGAATTAGATTTACGTAGATTAACCAATAACTCCTTATTGGAACGAATGATGCACACAAATACACAATATTGTCTACAACAATTTAGCAGCATTGGTTTCAATTTCTTGTTAAATAGATATATTATATTATTGGGAAAATTAAGTGCATGTTTTAATTTAGGTAAAATATTATTACGCATTAATACAAACGATTTTATTTTATTTTCAGAGTTTATTGATATAGAAAAGGCAATTTTAACCACATATATAAAGACAGCAAAATAAAATACATTTAATATAAACGTATATTCAAACGTAATCATTTACCTTTTAATTAATATAGTATACCTGTGTGGCGGTGTATAATATGTATACTAAATATGCATTAATTATATATTATAGACAATTTTAATAATATTATTGTATTACAAAAAAATTATAATTAAAAAGCTTCAATTTCTCCATCTTTTTAAATAGACAAACGCCTTTGTAACATATACTAACTTCTAATATTTTAAATATTCATATTTATGATGATGGAACTTGTCCTTCACAGTTATGGATTTTGAATTTCAAATTCTGAATTCTGAAACTATAATTCAAAGTACAAATTCATATACCAACGAGTATTTTTATTCGTGTTACAAAAAATTATTTTTTTATAGATAATATAATATTGTTCCAAATTGACATTATAATATAAAAAATATAAGTTATATAATGAAACTAATGAAAGTTATAAAAAAAACACAGACTTAAGTTTGAAATAATAATAATTCAGAAATATTAATGATGATTGATGAAGGATCACTTGTAACATTGTTACTTATTTTTTATATTATATAAAGGTCACTTGATTTAAGAATTTGATGTGCTCCCTTGGCCACTAAAGTTTTTGCTTGTTTACGCGACTACGCGTAAGATAAAATGTAATTATTCAAAAAAAACTATTGCTACTGAAACAGTGTGCAAACCACAATATCATTACCGCCTACCGTTATATCTACCGTCGTGTATTAGGCGGCTCACCTGGAACAGTGTCATTTGACCATGAGACCCTGGTGGTTCCAGAGGCTAAATGGGACGTCCTAAGTATCTCTTGTCCCCACTCTATACCACAACTGGACTGCTCTGCTGCGTCGAGAGGATTTCAACGCACTATATGTTTTCTTTTCTTTCTTACTCGCTCACTCTCTCTCTCTCTAGTCCACACGCACATAAGAGTATAGAAAAAACGTAATAACGCAAAATAATTTATTATAGGTTTTTGAGTAGTCTTACGGTAAAATTACTAAGTAAAAACATTTTAGAGAATATATTTATAGTTTGATTAACTAGAGAACGGATTTTATTGTAACAAAAATTTAATGTATGTACATGTATATATATATCAATTTTTCTTAAAATATGGAATAAAAATTCCAAAATATGTAAATATTGAAGAAATATATTAATATTAAAAATTTAAAAAAAAAAATATTTTATAAATTAAATATTAAATAAAATTAATACAAATTATGTAAGAAACTCTTTTAAATAATAATTCACCTTCAATTTTGATTTCACAGCTTTGGGGATTTAAAAAAATATAAATTTAACGTACATGTGATTAGGTAAATGTGACTAGTAATTAGTGACGAATATTACCAAAAACGATTTTCGAGTACCACTTTCTTATTTTATATTTTTATCGTCCGGCAATTTTATACATACTTGTGCGATAATTGAATTAGTCATAAAGCGGTATGTCGGAAATAAGAACTATGTATAAACGGAAATAAGTAAATGCCATTTAAATAACGTAGAATATTAATTTGATGGTCGTCAAAAATTACTTATCTTGTTGTATTAAATGAAGAGGATAATGTTAAACGTCGTCAAAAAACAATGAAAAAATCAGAAATCACTAAAATCAGGGCCGGCGATAGCTTTTGCGAGGCCCTGTGCGAAATCATATATCGTGAGGCCCTTTTATAAGAATGGCGTTTAGGGTACTCTACGAAAATTGATAAAATTATGAGCTATGAATTAACTCTTTTACAAAATTAAATTATTTATAAGGATTTTATAGTGGTAATTAGTTGTTATATTTTATTTATGTTATGTAAAAAGTTAAACAATGAAATCAACCTTAAAAACTAAAAAAATATAATATACATTTTACAATATTATTTTCTTATACATACGTAATCAAATAAAGCGAATAATTAAATGAAATGTATTAGTCCTACTAATATACTATATAAGATATTAAACAAACATAAGCTACTTAAATAACAAGTTGTCAAGTTAATTAATTAATATTTTTTTTTTTTGCAAGACCTCATTAATACAATATAAACAAATCAATAGTCATTATAAATATTAAAAAGTTTTTTTTCTCGATTTTTGTGAAGCGAATGTTTCAATAATACCGTTGTAATCGATAATTGAAAATAATGGATCTGACTAAGAAAAAGAAACTAAATAAAAATGTAAAAAAAAATGAAATTTTACCAATTTTTTTGAAAAAAATATTTAAGTTAAGACTGTATGCAAAGTAAATGAACACCAGTGTATATGCGTGTTAATGCGTAATACGTATAATATATAATGTACATAATTACTATCTAAATTTATTTATAAATGTAAAATGAAAAATCATAATGAATATTGAATAATGTAAATGTTAGACAAATATTACATAACGTAGGTACCCATATTTTCCATTTTTCAGAATAAAATACGTATGAAACTTTTCGGTAATTACTGATTATTAGGGAACGGATTTTATTATAATAAAAAATCAATAAATGTACAAATTTTTCTTAAAATATGGAATAAAAAATCCGAAATATGTAAACATCAAAAAAATATATTAGTATTAAAATTACAAAAAAAATATTTTATTTAAAAAAATGTATTAGTATCATATATATATATATAACTATTAAGTAAAAGTAATAAAATGATTTAGATATTTAAAACAAGTATTAGTCTGGAACAAAGCAATAGCGGCCTGCTAGAAGTTAGTACGTAAATGCCATTTAGATAATACAGTACCTATTTGGAGATCGTCGAAATTTTTTACAAAGCTGATAATATTTATCGTCGTCAAAAATCAATAAAAAAAAATCAAAAATTACATAAAATATATACAAAATATGCACTTTTTTACCAAATGTGTAAAACTTTGAATTAATACCAAAATATGTAAAGTAAATTTGAGTTTATTTCAATTTGAATGATCTAAATCGCACACATTTTTTATCAGATTTAAAATATCTCATTCCAATAAAATATGTATTAAAAATTAAAATCCGTTCCCTACTTATAACATACAATAGACAACATTCACAATACACTTGAGATTAAAACATTGTAAAAAATATAATGCGGTCGCTGGTACAAATTACAGGCACCGCAGCGACCGGTCTACTCCTTACCAACCGTCGACACCGTCGACTCTCCACTCACAGCGCAAAGGCACATGGCGGGACGGGAAGACAATTAGTTCCGACGAGGACTCTTGCGCGAACCGTCTTACTGCCAACGGCGACAAGGTATTATCATCGCAAGACCACGTAAACCACAATCAATTGTGTTTTCTTTTTTATGTCGTCAATACCTGACATTTGATAACTAGCTATTGTGTAATTTTATTTATTGTCAATAAGAACACGTTGTACTAATAGTAAAATTCGTGTTGTTCTTTTATTCTGACCGGCTCAACGCGGATTCACCGAGCATGATTTAAAAAAAAAAACTAAGCTTTTACAAATGAAAAAAAAATAAGATTACAAACCAATAGAAACTGCCTACAAACGATTGGTAAAAAAAAATTCTAAATTCGAACTTAAGGCATTTTAAACCGGTATCACAGCCGTCGCGGTCAGCTGCCGCGCGAGAGCGTTGATCTAATTACGATATAATTATTGATGTTTATGAATCTAATACTAATTAATTCTAATAATTTAATAATAAATTTAAAAATGTAGCTCTTGAGTTAGGGTTCGTGAAATTGTATCTATGATTAACTTGATTATGTTTAAATCCGTGTATTTAATATTTTTATGGATGGCAGGGAGATAACAAACCTTAGTGGTGGGGCTATAAAGTTTTCACTTGTCGCCGCGGGGTTATAACAAACCAGGAAAGATCGGTAGACGGTATTAATATTGTACGACTATAGCGCACAGCAAGGTTCTCGCTACCCGAGTTCGCCGGAACTAGGGCTGAAGACCCTGTTATCTAACGGATATGCTATATATACTTATATAGAAAATACCGAATCCATCTTGGCGCAAGCTCGTGTATACTCAACGGGTTGATGTAGGGCGGTCGAGTCGCAATTAAAAGGAACGGCGGGTAAATGGTATACTTCTATCGAAATACTCAACCTATCCTGATTCCTAAGAAGAATATAGGATGGCATTTTTCGAAAATTTCAATAACTCCGAAATTTAATCTCAATTGCGCGCCGCGTAAATACTGGCCCATCCAAATCGGAATTGGTAGGTATTATAGCCGGGTTAATGTGCAACACATTCCGTACGCCCATTCGTTTACATCTGCCTTTAACGTTCAGCGAATTACGACGCATTGCAAGCGTTTTGGACCAAGTAACGACCGGCACCAACCCATTAACTTTATAATTAAAACCTATTATTAACCGTTATAGGTACCTAACAATTTAACGAATATAATTCAATAATTAATACGTAGCTATTGTATAATAAAATTGAATTAGATTGCTTACAACTCACATTTTTACTAATGTTAAACATAGAGTAATATTAGTAATTATTCTATTATTTAAAAACATATTGTTATAAAAAATAATACCTTTATTAGATTCATTTATTTATAGTAACATGATATTATATTATTATGCAGGTACAATTTTTATTTTATATTTTTTTTTAAATTTCTTTTTGATTTTTGTAAATTACACAATTTAAAAATTATATACGAGCTATTTTTGCAAAAACACTCACACTTTTATATAATTATGCCATATTATATTATTGTTATTAATTTTCAAGTTAATAGTAGTAATAGCATCTTACTGTAAATACCATAGGTTAGACATTATAAATAGTTTTGTACTATATAAATAAATAGTACCTATTTTAAAATTAATCTGCGTATTTAGAAAATTTCATTGCGTAAATTAAATTCATAATATACATACAAATTGTAAGCTTATGTGAATTTGTTTATACATTATAACAAAATAATTAATATTATTATTTATCATCGTTAAGACACATATTAATTAATTTCGTCCAAATCTGAACTACAAATAGGTACCTATAAAAAAATAATTGTGTTTGTGTAATTCTTGGTTTTAATGTAAAATATTTAAGAATAACAATTGTATTAATTTTTCAAACTTAAGCTTTAAAAATTGAATATTTTATAAATATTTCATTAAAAAATACTTTTAGTTATTTTGACGAATTTCATAAAGATTTTAAACTCAAATATATAAAAAGAATTGGCTTATGTACTTTTATAATTTTTATTCAAATATAAAAACAATTTATGTGGGATTTTGAACTGGCAATAAATTATTTTTCACTTTTTATAAACAAATTTTTAGAATTATATCAAAACAAAAAAATCTATTTTCTCGTAAACTGGTTAGCGTAAAAATGCTTACTTAATTGCTTAATTATTAAGAAAAGTAGTGGGAATTTTTACTTTTGGTCGTTAGGCCTTAATTAATACCAATTAGATCCGATTCAGGATCTATTTTCCCAGAGACTACCCCAAAGTTGAAAACCAATGTCCCATAAAGAGATGACAGACAGAAAAATAACATACGTCGTCATATCGACATCATATCATTATGAAATCAATACATTGGAACAATGAGCTCCGTTCAAAATGTATAATGGTTCCATACTGCATTATTTGTCGTCTAGTTTTATAAATATTTTACGTAACCGTAACAAATTATTTATGTTAATTTTGAGTAATATAAAATATATTACATCTGATAATTAATATTGAGCGTAGTCGTCGAATCTCGCGACAGTTGGCATGAATATTATAGTATTTACGTAGATGCCGCGCACGGCGTTCGAAGCGTGCAAACATTTTAGGTTCTATGACGATTACAGTGATTGCGGTGGCATAGTATTTTTTAACTATAACGTTGAAAACCGCGGAAATGGAGGAAGTCGGTCCCCGGCAGTTGCCGCCATTATTTAGATAGCGTGAACAGCGCCTGCTAATACGTATTGCTGGCATCCGAGGTCATTCCACTGCCACCGCCGCAGCCGCCGCCGTCGGCTGACGAACGTGAATATTATTTTTGTAATACCCATAATAATATAACGACAATTTTTGACGAGCAAATCGGTTTTTAGTTTTTACTATGGATAACTCGCCTTCAACCAATAACTATAACGCTATTTGGAACGAGTGATAACGTCTCGTTCGAATATTATGTTCAACACGAAATCGAAATTAACGCGGCGGACCTGTAGAATTTGTATTATTGATTTACTGTACGTTTTTAAGGAGTTGAACAAAGGCAATTCTCAAAGTGCTTCTGCGCGGCGAACCTGTAGAGTTTATATTATTGATTTACCGTACGTTTTTAAGGAGTTCTATATAGACGATTCTCAGTGCTTCTGCGCGTGGCACGAGGAGGCGAATGATCATTATAGTGTGTGAAATAGAAATAATGAGAAGGCAAGGGATTTAATGTCCAACAATAAATTTACAAAAATTAACTGAAAAATATTTTAATAGACACGAATGTACTCGTACCTCAACAGTTAGTGCTTGAAATAGGGGGGGATACGGAGAAACGACATCCCTCTGCTTATTTTATCTAGAATAACGCATCTCTCCATAGATGTATTTTTTTTTTATGAAGAAGGTACATTATACGTATTAACATTTTTATATTTTTAAAATTATTTCATTTAAAATTTAAATTATAGTATTGTAATAAAATTATATTTTTTATCAAAGGGAAAATTTTTAATTTTTATGGTTTTCATTGTTGTATAACATATTAATTAGGCTCGGTTTATTGTGTTGTTTAGTATAGGTTATTTCACTATTATATTATCTATAGTCTTGTTTAGAGCCAATAATATAAAATAATAAATAAATATATTCAAACTAAAGCTAATTAGTGTTTAAAATGATCTGTCAATGTTTTGTTGATAATATTGATAAATAGACGTGTATGGTATATAGTATATCCATGTGTGAGTCGATTAATTGCTAAATTTAAATATGAAGAATTTTATGATGAAATGAGGAAATCTGAATTGTAAGACATACCTCCACTTATTTCGAGCCATTTCGACCACTGTGGACAGTTGTACAATATTAATCGTTCATAATGACATCAGGGGAGTATGAAAAATAGGTCATATGATGTAATAACCGTAGTTGTAACAACCAAAATTTAAAAATATTACCACAAAATGGACAATGGTACACATTTTATTATATTTAAATTTTAAATCACAAATGTCATTCCACGTATACCAATTCTTAAATAGTAATTATAAAAAAAAAGTATTATTAAGTATTTTCATATCTTTTATTTCCAAGTTTTTTCTTTTGATCTTATATTATTAATAAACATATAATATGACACTGTTTGTGTATTATTTTTATTTAAATTGAAATTTACTATTGTCATAAATCCTGTCCATATTGACATGTATAAATATTACATAATGTACAAAATATATTATAGTATCCAAAAATAAATTGATACTTAGGAAATATTTTAGTTGAAAATATATTATAATAATAAATCCGACCGTATTTTATTCGAAAAATTGATGAACCTAACATTTTCCGGTACGCTGGAGCATAATATTGCACACGCCTTATTTTTTTTTTAAATTATTGTTCCGATGGTTAATATGAATGATAACTTTCCAATTTGTCTATCTTTATTATCTATATAATTATATTATTTACAGCGTGCATTACTTGATGTATAAGTGCTTATAAATACCAAGAAAAAAAAAGGCAATAATACACACATAAATAAAAAGCCTACGACATCCACATAATAAGATATTAATTTAGCATAATGAATATTATTTTATTTTTATTAAGTACCTACATATATTTTTTTTCAATGCACCATTATTAACTTGTCAAGCAATTGATTATAAACAACTTTCTATACTTTCAAAGTACTCTGAAACCTTTAAAATAGTTCAATAAAAATTAACACTCACTTCAAAGGTAGCATTTTTATTTTTTTTATGATAGTATGTAAAAATAGTCTTGTAAAAATTCTGATAATAACTGTATTTATTAACAAAATATTAAATCAACTAATCCACTATTGCAATTATGCATGTGATGAGTTAATCTAATGAGTTACCGATGTCACACATAATATGTAACATTAGGCTGTAAAAACGTGTTAATAGTACCAAATATAATTAAGAATTAAAAAATTATACGTTGAAAATTGGTTGCTAAAGTCACAGGAACATTGATAATGTATAAAATACAAAGTGTTGATTATAGGTAAATAAATAAAGATCAGAGACGGGTTAAAGTAAGCAACAATAGTTAAAGCAAGACTAATAAAAATAACTGAAAATATTTATATTAATAATTATTTATATCTTTAATATTGTAAACATATTTTGTTAAAACTTAATATATTTATGTTTTACAATATTAAATAACACGCAAAAAGATAGATATAAACTCAAAATATAATATTAGATAATAAAAAAATATATATTATAAACACACATCAATAACATACGATAAGGACAAGTAAAGTTAACACCACTTAAAAGAGGGGGAAAAAATTTTTTTTTTAATTATTTAATTAATAATATCAAATGAAAATATATCGTGTTGTAATATAAGTATTTTTTAAGATATAGTTTACTTCATTATCTGTAGTATAGAATATTAATAAGCTAAAAAAAAAATAAATAATTTTTTTATTTAGATAATATTATGAAATACAATAATATATGAGCTTTAAATACCACCACACGCTACTGATATAAATATTTAACTATTTATGTGTATAGTTATAATATATAAATAAGTGACAAATGTTCTTAATTGAACGCTAATTGCAATAGAAAATAATAAGGCTTAAAATCAAGTTCAAAATCGATTTAAAATATTTTTAAAAATCTTTTAAAAATAAAGTTAAACAAAATCGAAAATGTTTAATTTTATTCAATATAAATATTGAAATTGAAAATGTTTATTTATAATATTCAAAAATTATAACGATATTGGGAAAGTTTAATTCGATAATTTATTTCAAAATAATAACCGTATTATAAATAGATCAATAAAAAATTTTAAAAATTTTAAATTCAACATTAATCAACGCAAACAGATATATAAAATATAAATATAATATAAATATTATAATAATAATCATTGGTAAAAAGATTAATAAGTTTATACCTAGTAATAACTAAAGAAATAGGTACTTCATAGCGCGTAATTAGTTTTCTTAGAATTGATATATTGATTATTGGAACGAAAAATAATATTCCACTCGTTCAAAATCGTTTTGAGCCTAGAAATTTTATTTTTACACACGATTAAAATGCTTGGAAAAATATTTTTTTCCATTATTGTTCTTGTCATTGTATTCCGTATATATATATAGAAATTTTGTATCATACTGCAAAAGTGCAAAGCGAGTAATAGTTATACGTATGGAGTGTATCACTAAGTTCTGACATCTTTACATTGGAAATTAGAATTATGTATAACAAATGTGATACACCGGACATTCTGTATAATAATTAATATGTATAAAAATGTCTTACAATAAGTAAATAATATTAAAAAAAATTATATTTTCCCATAATAATATGTTATATGTAAAATAATTTTAAATCAAAATTAAAATTGTTTAAATGTTTTCAGAAATATGTCATTATATATTTATATCATTATATCAAACCAAATTTTAAAAAATTGAAAATAATATCTATAACAATATTGAAATCATAAAAATGTCAAAGCATTTTAAAAAGTAAATTAAAACTAAAGTCGTAAAAGGAAAAATAATATTTAATTTCAAGCTCTGCAATTATTTATCTGTATGACCATTCTTAGTATTCTGTTTTGATTCGTCTGCTGGAATAAGTTCACTCATACGATTTAAATGAATGTTTACAGGTTCAAATTTCATATGAGAATATTCTAATTCGTTTGGCATTGTGGCTATACCTATACGAAATAAAATCATTTTAACAAATTATAAAACATCAAATATTATAAAGATGTAACTTACTTTTAAATCTTATAAAACCGTATGTATGATCAATTAAAGCTTCTATGCGTTTTTCAGATATCATTCTTCCTACTATTAACTTGGCTATTTCTGGTTCCATTTTCAATAAATGACCAAGTGACTCAATTCTTATATTTTTATAAATTTTTTTGATTGCTTGAATATTGTTTTCTGCTATAGCTTCAGTCAATATGGATGTACCTACAAAACGTTCAAATATGTACAATTATACAATGTTTTTAATGTACCTACCTATTCTATTGTAAAAAATTACCATAACTTGTTTTCATCTTCTGATGTGGCAACAACAATGTATCTATGTGATCAATTTCGCATGGTTTAATAAGACGAACCATTCTCAGTTTTTCAAGGATTGATAATTTTATGAATATTTTACTTCTTTCATCTTTGAACAACGATTTCAACAATTGCATTCGAATATCACCTACCAAAAATATAGATAAATATATAGATTAAAAAATCAGAGTACAGTAACCAGTATTGAGATATGCGTATTACAAAACATTCATAAAATTTAAAATGATATTCTACAATCATTGTTGAAATACTACTGTTATAAAGAAAATTTTTTAAATAAATTAAAAATGAGTGAACATCAACTAAATAAAAATTCATTTAAATATTTATAATAATTATTATTTATATAGAAATTATTATTTCTATACCATGAAACATTCATTAACATGTATGTATAAACAAAAAAATATTACAAGTTGCCTCCGAAATTTTTTTTCAGTTACAACCTTGAAGTTGACTCTTGATTTCGAAAACAGAAATTTCATCAAAATGAAAGAGTGGTTGGCTTGTTAAAGATACAGCAATAAACATTTAAAAATGTAAATGGATTATAAAATAAAATAAAAGCATAAATAAATACATTTATGATCAATTTAAAAATAAATGGATAATAATATATAATAAAATAAATTAAGATGTATGAAAAATATTATAAAAATTTGATTATATATACCATTATGTACAACAGAAGAATGAATTAGTAATAAATTATCTAAGAATAAGCCACATACATTTTACCCACAGACATTCAATGAAAAAAAAAAATGTACAACTAGTGGTGATCTACTGCTCTAGATACTAAAACATAGGTATCCGAATTGAACATTCACCTCATGAGTATGACCATGGATCATACTCAACAAATTAAGTATACAAAGGCCGTCTTCATATACTCAATTTGTTAGTTTAGCAAACTTCCGACTTTCGGCTAATACTGTTTTTCTGCAGAAACTTCTCTCCAATGAAATTGATTTTTTATTATTATGAAAATTTCACTTTAATATTCCACTTCGGGTAACCTGTCCAACTAGAACGTTTTCTATTCCTTTCCGATCAACTAATTATGAACTCAATGACCCTGTTTCTATCAATTTTCAATACTATTTCCTAGTTTTTTTTTTGTTATTAATATCCTTTTTTGTATTTATGAATTAAAATTTTGCATTTCATTTCTTTATTTATTTTTATTTATATTATTTTTTTATAAAATTACTACCAAAACTTATTATAATACGGCAACTTATTTAACTATGGACGTAAGTGTTTTATATATTTAAATAAATAAACTATTTTTTACAAAAAAATTATTTATATGATTTTATTTAAAAAAAAATGAAATAAATAATATAAATAATATCACTAGCCCAAAAAACTGCTAAGACTGTCCCAATAAAAGAAAAGCAAGAATAAATTGAATAAATTGAATAACTTATTAATATATTTTAAGTTATCTCATAAAGTCATATAAAGTCATTATAATACGTAGGTATATATGATTTTTAATAACATTAGTAATAGATTATAGGTTCTATCAAAATTATTTATTTATACTTTACCAGTTACTGATAAAATTGTACAGACAATCGTATTCTTCAATGATGTCAAACGTTCATTCTCTTTAAATAATAAACAGTGCGATAGTTCATAATATTGCTGTGCAGCCTCGATAAATTTAAAACGAAAATCCATCATTCGTGCCAAACAGACTTTAAAACTCAAATGAAGACCTTTGTTTGATGTTAGATTCTGAAAAAAAATAATTTAATATATTATTATTTGTTTAGGTCATCTTCCTTTTGCGTTCCAGTAATGAAACATGTTGCATGTGTAGATATAAGATATGATAATATAACATATTATTCAGTAAAGTACTACCTACATCATATATCATAAAATAATAATAAAAATGAAATGTTATTATAATCTTAATTTATAGTTTTAACTATTATCTTTAAAACATAATTCCATCACTTAGTATGAAAATATAATTTTTATTTAAAAAAAATAAGTTTTAATTGACAGACGTCATATTACTAAATAGATTCCAAATATTAGTTATTAATCTTTAGTTATATTTTTATCGAATATAAGCCATACTTGCGTCAATGAAGCTTTTTTTACGAAAGGCTCTGCCATCCACGGATCACCAGCTTCCATGAACAGGCGTGCAATTTTCATATATAAATCCAATTCATAATCAATAGAAAATCTTTTAAAACATTTAAAAATTGTAATATATGTCATAACAATAAATATACCTACTAAGATAAAACAATAAAAAAAAAAAAAAAAAATATAGTCACCTGTAATACGATTCCACTGGGATGCTGGCGAGCAAATATGCTGCTTCCTTCCAATTTCCCTCTTTCTCGTAAATGTACGATAAATGGTGACAGACAATGGACATGTGGTATTCAAAATCAACTTCTCTGGGTTGCATCTAACGAAAAATCAAAGGATAAATAATTTTATTTGTAACTCATATAAATGTATAATAGCAGTCTTCTTCTCACTTTATCTCTCATAAAATGAGCCAACAGTTTCGACTGTTCATTAGGCAACCATGGTAAGACTTTCATACATAAATCGGAAAACATCTGTCGGGATACGAACAAGGTGACATTATTCTTAGCAACTGAAATCAAATGAATAAAATAGTGGTGTTTCATCAAATAATGATTGTATTAATTCGGATATTTTATTAACACATAAAAAATAATATTATGTATAGACGTAAATTACTTACGGAATTCGACGATTGCTTTCAACATTTCTACCATATTGGTCGACCATGTTGAAATGACGCTGTTTAACAAAATTCTGCACCTGCAACAGTCGATCGACAATGTAATCAGCGTGGATCCAGAAATGTTTTTAATATGCTCGAATAGGAGTACTTATATTATTTATATTTTTAGTAAATTAACT
Organism: Rhopalosiphum maidis; assembly: GCF_003676215.2. Taxonomy (NCBI): domain Eukaryota; kingdom Metazoa; phylum Arthropoda; class Insecta; order Hemiptera; family Aphididae; genus Rhopalosiphum; species Rhopalosiphum maidis. The sequence goes on from NC_040879.1 coordinate 50,140,998, forward strand.
ATAAATTATATATTAAATTAATATGTGAGTAAAATATATGAATAAAGTTTCAACTTTCCGACTACTATAGGTATAGTATAGTTATTTATTTAGTTTTTAAAATCATATCTATATAATATAAATAAAAAAAACGGCTATTTCAAAAATTGTTTTTAGGCTATTGACAAAATCCGCCACTAAATTGTATTATATTATTATGGACATTGATCGACGTGTTTCCCTAATGGATTTTATGATTTAAACTAGCAAAATTCAAATAACCATAGTACGATCCGTATAAAAAAATTGCATCTCACTTTGTAATTCGTTGAATGTCGGATGGCCACAACTCAAAAATTTGCTTCATATCATAGCGAACTTGGTCGACAGAATTCATGATTTATTCAAACGCGTGTTAAGTGCAATACAAATACGAGATATCAACGACAACGTGATGATTTGTTGTGATGTGATGAGTAGCAAGTAACTTGGTTGGCTGCTGTGTATTTTTGACGGAAAAATCAAAATGCAAAGATGACGATCGGATTGGCAGAATAGAAGCACGTGAACTGTGAACGTGACTGAAAAGTAAACAGGCGATGTCGATTTTAAATTTTATAATGTTAAGCTAATCCGATCAAGTTCAAAAAGAAGAACGGATAGAATGTTCGGTGGGGGGTATCGAATGACGACTATCGGAATCGCGTAATAAGCAACAAGAAATCGACTGGATTTCTACACTCGACCTAGGTTGACCTTTCCAAAATGATAAAATAATATTATATTATACATAATAACAATCAATATGATATTTTATCATGGTACTAAACATTGTGTCAGACTTACATATTAGGTGTGAGACCGATAATCGTTATACTTGTGTTTTAGGTACCTAATATTTATACTATTATAAATTTATAAATTAATCTATGTTGGTAATCAACAGGTAAGAATCCAAAAATCTAACCCAAGCTCGCTGTGAGTCTGTGCACCGACGATGTCCTGATCGCATTTCCATAATTATAAAATATTTAAATTATGCTTATTAAGACTGTGACTTTGTAAAAAAATACATTATTTTTAACTTACTACAGTAAAAAATAGCTCCTTTTTTGTTTGAAAAAGTTTGATTTAGATCATAATGAATTCAGTCTTGAAACTTTTATTTTACCAATTTTTGATTAATTCAATTTTTTATTGCCTTTTATGACGTTTTTAATTTTTTGTTTCTTTTAAAAATATTTCTAATAATTTCCGACAATTTAAACTTAATACTTATATTTAAGAACTGTTTTTTTAATGTTTATCTTTTAGATTTATAACGTTTTGGATGCACGTCGTACTTCATAGATAAATATTATCATAAATTGATCACTTGTTCAATTTTTATATTTAAAAAAAAAAAATTTCTTAATATGCTTGCATATTGTATTCTATGCTGAATTTATGAGATTTTAATGCATTTATAAGGTTTTTCTTTTTTTCATTTTTTTCTTAACATAAAATACAAATTTAAACACTAAATTTTAATGCATTATGATAAGAAACCAAAATCGTAGTTATTTATATATATATTCATAGTTAATCGCTGAATGTATAGGAGCACTAGAACGTGTCTTTGAATTTAAATTAATTTTGTTTGTAATCCAAATTGTATATAATAAGATATGCATCTGTTACAAAATTATACAAAGATTTAAACATTTGTAAAAAAAATAAAATCTTATTTAAATGATGAAACTTGACGTAAGGACATAGGATATAATTAGAGATTAAAATTCATACTATATACGTAGTTATATTGAACCATTTTTTGGATGAACAAGAGAACGTACCACAATATTTTTGTTTTTTATTTGCTTTTATTGTCACACTTGAAAGTATTTCCTAATGATAATACAACTTTTAAAGATTGTGCCTTATAATTGACGTTAATCAATAATAACAATGGATGATTAATCATTATACCTTATACGAGATCTGTGAAAATCTTACACTTATTGTAGCCTATTAGTTATTGGTATTTATTTTAGTCATATTGTTGGTAATAAAATAAGTTTCCGAATTCAATTGTATTAGTATTTTCATATCTTTCTATAGAAAGGACGAATATTAACGAGTTAAAAAATTTAAATTAAGTTATACTTTCTATTAATTAAGTTACCTAACAAATTATTAAAAAAAACACTTTATATTTGACATGGTAATTTTTTCTATGAAATGTGGTTACTATAATTAATTATCTAATTTTATAGTTACGTTGAGTTATTTCTAATATATAAAACATAGATTTTGTAAAAATATATTTTGTTTTGCACAAGTTATTGTTTTTGTAGGTATAAGAAAATAAAAAATAATCAAAGATAGATTTGATTAGATATAATATATAATCTTAACATCTATATGAAGTAGGTATTGTTTAGTAGGTATTCAAATACACTTTGGCATTTCAAATTATTTTAAAATAATTTCAAAAATACTTTTTGTTTGTATTTTTATTCAAAATATTTTTTTTTCATTTTGCCATTGTTTTTTAATAATCCATATTTTTGTATCTTAAATTTTATTTTTAAAATAATATTTTATAATAGTTCTAAGAATTTATAATAAGATTACACCAATAATAATTAAAATAGCTATAATTTATATCTACTTAGGTCAAATTTAAATAAATTGATGTGTTTAGTTAATATCTATATTTATATTATTAATATACGTATGTGAATATATGACATTTGGAATTTGTGAAGCTTTTAAAGTAAGTAAATACCTTTAAACTAAATTTAACTAAAACATTTATAATAAAATGTTTTAATATTTAATATGTTTGTCGTTTGTAATTAACACATACAGTTTTGAAATACATAGAAAAGTACAATATGTAAAGTATTTTAAATATTATTAAGATGATTTATACATTTTGTATTCAAATACTATTGAAAGAAAGTACTTGTAAGCGTACTTCAAATATAAATGACACCATGTATTTAAATACACATATTCTGAATAAAAATAAAAGTATTAACTGTGGGCAAATTGAAGTGTGGAACGAACTTTTTTGGATTTCCTATGGATCGAAATAACGCGAGTATGCAACTAATTTCCATATAAAATAACAATCTCGACCATACACATTAATTTAAAATCGCACGATACCAGTTAATAACCCAGTTCTACGCGTTTAAAGAGATTTGACCCCGTCTGTATTTTCCATTAAAATAGACTTATAACAATATAATATTATGCCAATTAAATATTTTATACTTAAAATTCTATAAAATTATAAGTTTTTGTATAAAACAACCTTACAAAAGAGTGCGTTTTTAACTTAGACTTTACATGTGTGAATTTGTCCCGTATTTTATCTTAAGTGTGTGGTTTTTGGATTTAACCATATAATAACAACTCCGTAGGAAAACCGTTTCGGAATCGTCAAACTACGCCGTAGAATTAAAAATTGTAGATGCATAGAATATTTTTGTCCTGGACAGACTGTTGTGGTCTGGTCAAGCTATAGTCATTGGTAGAGACAAATACCTACACAGGTAATTGTCGTAACATTAAATTACATTTGCTTAATATCGTAAAATAATTACATTATAATATTATGTATTCTTCATAGGTCGAATAAAATCCATTATATCAAACATGTAAGACAGTTTCTTTGTTTGATAAAAAACCTCGAATTCTGTAAAACGTAACTTTTATCGCAGTTTGAAGCACACAAAACACATACGAGAGAGCATCTATATCTATATTCTGTAAAATATAATAGGTATATAATATTATATATTTTTTATATAATTTATATATATTGCGTACTGACTACTTTAATTTGACATTTCGAACCTTGTTTTATCGTTTTTTTCAAATGCATTATGCGTATCCTGAACTGCGGCTCGTGTCTTATCGTAAGAAGCAAAACATTTTTACTAATGAATTTTTTTTTTTTTATATATATATATATTAAACGAATATAAAAATATATAATTAAAGAAATATAATATTTATTTAATTACAATTTCTATAAAAAATGTACAGAAAACATAAAGCGTTTTTGATTTTATAAAATATTATGTTTTTAATATAATATTTACATATGTAGTTATTTTTTAAACTTTGACATATTTTTAATTATTGATTAATGTCTTGTTTAACCGCAAGTATTTGTCGTGAGTTCATTTTTTTTGTAAGTTTTTTATGTCTGGATTATGTGTATTTAGAGAAATCCCCATGAAAAAGAACTCTTCTCCCCAGTCTAATTTGAATTCTCTGTGGTCCTTTTCATACTCTCGTTTCTTAGACATGATAATACTATTATTATTATGATATAGTTGTATATAGTTACACGGGTACAATGTCGAACAGCAAAATGAAGGCATATTCGCGTCTCGTGTGTATAGGTTATTAATGTATTATTTGAATACAAAATTATCATGTACAAAATTTAAATTATTATTATTGTGCATTATTATATTCTACACGTTTTATTACGCGTTTTTATTTAAATACCTTATCTTAGGTTAAGGTAGGTTAACTGAAAACCTTTTTTTCCCTGTTTTTGATTCTCATATATTTTTCATTAATCATTAATTTGCGCGTCTAACGACTCTCTTATCGCTAAACTCCTGGCTAAATATATAATATCCGTATAGACCAAATTACAATATAATATACATGTATATATATTATTTAGGCACTATTACAATAATTAATAATTATCGTTAATTCTTCGTCCGACTATATTTTACGAATATGATCTGACAGCGATGGTAATATAACATTATCTTAAAAATGTAAGTAAACTATTATACTTCTCTTAAAAGTGTGTAATGTGTGTTAACCTATTATATATTATTAATTTACATTAAATAACAAGCCAACATTTTGATTTCATGTTTGATGATCTGAGTAATAGATCAACGCATTTTGCAGAGTACCTACTCTATAGTGCAGGGCTTGTACCTAAGAACCACTCCAAGTGCGCCCGCAGGATAAAATTCCACTCGGGGCAAGATCAAAATTCTAAAATCAAATCAAAAAATTATTTTAAATTTTAATACATTTCTAGTGTCTTCATTCTAAAATAGCATAACCTACATAGAAAATAAACAACATTATGTCATACTCCGTAAATGAATCTCAATAAAATTATGTTATAATTAATATGCGTGCCATTTAATTTATAATAGTTTTAAAAATTCTCAGTAGGGGCAATGGCCCCTTTGGTCCCCCACTCCGGACGTCCTTGTACTACTCTACTTCAATCATCTAAACTTATATCATTCACAAACTACTAGTCCAGATTACGATTTTTGTGTTTGAAAATACTTCGAAAAATATTCTGCTTCATAAAATAAAATTAGAAATGTTTGTTCAAAAGAGTAAAAAATTATATTTTTTTATATTTATTACTAATTTGTTTTATTTAAACTGGAAATTATACAAAAAAAAATATTTTTCAAAGCAATAAATAATAATAGATTCTGAAATAATGCATGTTGCCTGATAAAAGAATCACACTGTATAAAGAATCACTCTGTATAAACAACATTATATATTGCACATGACTCGAACGATAACACAGCTGCATCACGGCGTTATGGCAGTATGGCAGTTTATAGTTTGGATTCGTATGAATATAGTAGAGGTGGCATACGCGTGTTAAAGTTAACCTTATTTTAACAGCACCTAAAAATATTTTTATTTTATTATTCCAAGTTTGATACCTAGGTACTTGAATTTAAAAAAATTAATTCTCCTTATACTCGATATTCGCGTTAACATACAGTTGTGAAAATGTATTTTCTTCGACCAATGAATTCTATCAAATTATATCGGAGGAATAATACATTGATTGATGACGGATGAAATTAATTGTAATTGCGTTTGAATAAAACACGTGTAAAAAATACGATACAAGCATGACATTAAAAAATGTCAGTGAATGTTTTTAAAGCCAATAAAACCTCATCATACCGAGAAAACACGTTAACAGACATTTTTCTTAAGACTGACTGTGAAATGTTAACAAATTACTACATAAAGGTTCACCACCCCTGGCACATGAATAGTATATAATATTAAAGTATTATAGTAGGTAATATTTTAGACGCAAGCAAATATGGTACACCGACAATATTAGTAAAAAAAACAATTGTATGCAATGGCTGTGTACCGGTTCTAAAGTTTATCTGCAATATACCTAACTGATTTTTATGTCGTATTAGCTTATATTTTCATTACAACCTGTCTACTTTACACTTAAAAATATACGATATTTTGCAGACAAATTTTATTTAAAATTAATGTCGTTTTACTCCGATATACTGTGTCGCTGTGGATGATGCCGACTACAATAATAACCGGTCATGCGGGTGTGTGACACGAGCGTCCGGACTACTTCAGAGTACCAGGGGCACGAAAATTGTACGGTCAGTCGCTACTCGTTCGTCGGTTTCTGTGTCGTCGAAGGCGGCGGTTAAAAATGCGACCACTTCATGAATTCCTGTTACATTATTTTCCTTCTCAATACATTTTCCGAATATTTTACCTAACCTAGAATCCACACACTAACATTATAATTTAATGAGATACACAAATAAATGAAAACGAACATTTTGATAATATTTTGATAAACATAAAATATCAGATTAAAAGAAATATCAAATTATATTAGGCATAATATAAGCTAACCGTTTTAAGGAGTTTAGTATAAACAATTCTGCGTGCACGAGTGCAGGATGTGTAAACGTGCGCCTGAAGGTACGGTTTCCCTGCGGCGTCCAGACGCCGTGCTGTTCCACTCTTTGACGCTGCAAGGAAACCGTACCTTGAAGTAAAGTGATCACTATAGTGCGATTAAAATAATCAAACATTTAGATTGAAATTCTTGAGGCATCCAAAATTTAAACATCGAATTTTCATGGTCAATTTTTATGAAAATTGAAGAATTCGTTTTCAATCAACTCTACCAATAATTTAATAATTCAATTATTATATTTCAAGAGTTTAGGAAATAGTCGATACAAACCACCTATAAAACCCATTAGTCTTAGGGTTCCTGTTCGTTATATTAACCTCTTTCATTTATTTATCTGCATAATATTACTAATTGACACTAATGCAAATTACGAAGAGTTGATTTATTGTTGTAGGCGTATAAAAAATGTATAATTTCATATTTTCATCACTATTGTCATCTGTTTTACAATACTGTGTTCGAGTGATCGACATTCAAACACTCGAGTCTTATTGTTTATATGAATATTTATTGTACAACTAGATGATTAATAGCTGCCGTGTTCACCATTACCATTACCAGTTACCACGCCACACCCAACATTGTCAAAGTCTTACAATGTTATTTCAAAAACCTGTCATCGATTTTATACTACGAACTGGCCGGCTATATAGTGTGTATGACATCGGAGTAGATGTGCGCACGTATTTTGAAACATTGTACATCGATAACATGGTCAGAGATGTTGCGCACCAGGTCAATTATGACAGACGACAGACGTACACACAAACCGAGCGTTAAGAGGCAATAATCATTGGAAACTGGAAAGTACTCCTGTACAAAATAATACTAAATAGATATTATACATTCTGTGTCAACGCCAATCGGTGGCTGGGCCGTCAATACGCGTATTACAACTTAAGCGTTACCGATACTACGAACTGTGTCGACGGGCGTAACACGATTACGCACTTTTTTGTAGTTTTTTTTTTTTTTTACACTCATTCACCTTTTTACGTGAAAAAACACAACACGTTTGCACCCTTTTTATCTTTTTATTTATCTTCAAGAAAATACAACACGATTGCGTATCTTTTACATTTTTTCTTTGAGCAAACGCAAATAAATATAAATTCAAAAAATTTACCAACATCAATAATAATTAATAACGTGATGCGTATAGTAAAAAAATCTTATAATACATCATAGTAATTACACGTTAAAAAAGGAATGGTATGTCTATAAAAATAAAGAACTAAAATATACTCACAACGACGACGGTAATAATAATTAATAACGTAATAGGTACGAAAAAAATAAAAAATAAAATAAAAATAATATATCAAAGTAATTTATTAATACGAAAAAAAAATTATAACAAAAATCAAGTTCTTTTAACATTTTAGCACAAAAACGTAGTCCTACATTAGGACGATTAGGTTGCAATTAAATATTATCTGATGCCGCTTTTCTACCGATTTTATGGGCACCTGAATCTTCAACAGAAGCAAGGACGACCAATGGGCCAGAATCTTTCCATAGCCACTACAACGCTCAGTTATATACATCTCAATATCTCATCCATCTATTTAGTATTTACCTATTTATACATTTTTTATTATTGGATATTTAAAGTGAATCTTATTTAAAAATGTATAGTATAAAACAGCAAATGATTAACAAACCTCGTAAAGAGCAAGAAGAAAATATTGCATTTATAATAAATACTCGGAAAAATATAAAAATAATGAGGTATCTTTAAATAATTATTTGCTGACATTAAGACCACGTTTTTGTGCTAATAAGTCATAAGAACTGGATTTTTGTTATATATTTATTTTTTTTTGACTACATATTACATTATTATTAATGTTAATACATTTTTTGAATTCATATTTATTTAAATTTTTGTATTTGCTTAAAGAAAAAAGGTAAAAAGTACGCAATCATAGTGCACCGGTGTAGACAAAGAGTACCCAAAGCCGGCAAACAATATGTAATGGGTACGAATATCGGTCCCACTTAAAACAATGGATGTTTGACAATACATTTTCTACATACTGATAAACACCTCGTAATCGTGCAATAGAAAACAAAATGTGATTGGTCTAGGTGGCGACGAGGGTTACTACGATGGCGATTGCGACGAATACGACGAACCTGGATTATATACGCTGCAAGTATGCGCTACTGTTCATGTGTACTAATTGTACGATGTCAAGACGTCGAGTATTTCAATATCAGCGAGGTGTTGACCATACGGAAAAGTAGTATAAACTACAGTTGGTTTTCAATACAAACGAATTCGACATTGTCATGTACCTACTAACTACTAAGGCGCATATACATATATAGTTTCAATATATTAATAAGCATTATTGTAAATCGACTTGTTTTCCGCTCTAATAGACAATAGTTAACTGTGATCATATAGTTTTTAACCTATTGAAAAATAATTTATGTATAATTATAATAGATAGGTTTTTTCGTTTGTTTATTTGAACATTACATTTTTATAAATAAAATAGTTAACTGTAATTTATTGGCGTCATTCAGCCTAATATTATGATGTAAAAATTATTCAATAGTGCCGACAACGCCAAATGGGAAAATGATTAAATATTAAGAAACTTTTTGTATTTATTATAATATTATACGTGTTAACATTTTTAATTTATGTAATTTAATACTTAATACTCATCTATTGAATAGGCATAATTAATAATCAGGGCCCATGTATTATTAATGTGATAATATTGCTTTAATAACCGACCATTATAATATTAATATGAAATTTATAATTATAACCACAGTATTATATAAAATTAAGTAAATTACCAAGTGTTTAAGTGTACACAAAAATAAAAAAATTACATTTTTAATAATCTATAATCGTTAATATGATGATGTAAACTTAAAAATAAATCTAGATTTTGTAAAGCACAGTAGGTACCTAAATATTTTAATTTCAATATAGTTTTATACATGTTAAGAAATAATTTTTATTAATACAAATGCGTATTAAATTGGTTATTTTACATAATATAACCAGATGTCTTAATATCAATGTTTTATTTAAAATATAATATTATTATAACATTTATAACCATAGTATTAAGTATTATATAAATTTAAGTAAACTATCCAGTGTTGAAATTGTACATAAAAATACAAAAATTATAATTTTAATTATACATAATAGTTAATTTGAAATTAAACAAAATGTAATTAAATTTAAATTAAAAATTAAAAAATAATAGTTTTATGTAATAAAAAAATATTTTATAATTTGTTCGAACGCGGTATGTTTCCCGCCACCTGGTCAACCGGTCCCACTAAGGTGGTGCGACTGTTAGACGAAAGTTTGTGAAGTTGCCAATGCCGCCGCTCCGTTGCAGCCGACACCATCGCTGACCGGTTCGTCGTTGTCCTGTTCTTTTTCGGCGTTCGGAGTGTTCGGACTTGCGGAGCCTTTCCGCGCGTCCTTCCTCGCCACACGGCTACACAGCGTGTGTACGCCATTTTTACGCGAACGTTTCGAGTGCCAGTGTCGCGCCTCGACGAACGATTTCGTTTGGTTCACCGTTTTTCGCGTCATTCGCGATAGCACAGCGTGATCGTTGTTTTGTTAGTTCGAACGACACATTTGTCTCGCCAATGACAAGTCGTACAAACCGCGTGGTTTCGAGTGCCCGTCGTCGTCGGTGTGTCGTCGTATATTCGTGTGGTCCGACGACAATCTTATACCATTGATTATGAATAGGTACTTACTCAGAGACGGATTTACACAATTGCCGCTCCTAGGCAAATTTTGTTTTGCCGCCCCATTAAACTTATTAACGAGGAAACACATTTTTAAGCACTTATTTAGCATAATTACAAAAAAAAAAAATCAGAAATACTGATACAAAACAATAACTATTGCTTATGTTAATAAACTGTTCTAATCAGTAAATTGTACCAATACAATATTTTTATTCAAATATAATATATCACCACGTTTTTGAATAATTTTGCTCTACCAATTAAATATAATTAAGTTCCTTCAACGCTATACTAGTGTTATAGTGTTTACTGTTTACTTATCAGTAATTTAAGTACTAATATCTGAATATTAAGTCTATCCGCCTTGAATGTTGTGTTGAAAATTACCGAATGTCTAGTCAGAATAAACCTATTTTCTACTTGGCCGCCCTCTATTTCATAGTCGCGAAGAAAAATGAACACTCATAATAGTTTTATCTTTCGGATAGAAAAAGTTTTATTTTTGTACACACAGTGTGTATGTAGTATGTACGAATATATTATATAAAAATATTCACAGTGACTGGTTTATAATTATTAGATTATCGTTCCAATGCGAACCGATCGTCACCCGTATTCGTATAAAATATATCATTTATGTATGTATTGTACGTGTAATGTGTACGCCGTACGATCGAACGCAACCAACGACCGATTTTTAATAATTTCTACGAATTGTTAAAAAAACAAAATAACGAAATATGTTATCTATGATTAGTATATAGATAATCGATATACTTTCTGGCAGTCGTTCGATAATTTACTTGGACGTTTATTGTTATGTATTATAAAATAAAGAAGAAATGTTAATTATATTAACAAGAATAATATGTTATATGTTATTATTAAACATTTTTATTCGCCATCCTTCAGAGTTCTAACTATTATAGATTATTAAAATTGTAATTTTTGTATTTTTATGTATAATTTCTACACTTGATAATTTATTTTAATTTTAATAATATTAATATACTATGGTTATAAATATTATAATAATATTATATAGGTTGATTAATGATAATTATATTTTAAATAAAACATTGACATCAAGGCATTTGGTTATATTATGTAAAATAATCAATTTAATATTCATTTGTATTAATATAAAATAAAACTAACAGTATGTAATATCATTGATTATAAATACTAGTATTATAGTAGATAATATATAGGTACGTTAAAACTACCTATAAAACATTTATAACTAATTTAATAAGACAAGGATTAACACGGAATAATTTGCATCGATATAAAAAAATACAGGATAAAACATGGTCACCTTAACCTGTTAACTTGAATGGGCACACATGAAAAAAAAATATTAACTACCTAAATAATCTTAGGTAGAAATATTAACATATTTTAGTTGTATGTAGTATGTGCTATAATTATTATACTAAATAAATTAGTAAAACGAACTAACTATAATTAGTTGAAATATTTTTACTATATTTACGTTTATATAATAGGATATTAAATAGTCAACATTATATTACCGGATAAAAATGGTTAATACAACCAAATCATATAGTACGAGTAACTATATCTAAAATTGTTCACGTATAGGACCCGTATACGTATACGAATATTATCGTTATTTTGGTTTTTCCAAATACCGAGTATTATTGCTTGTTTGTGTCTTGATTATTTACGCGATAACATCTATAATAATAGTGGCATAATCAGTGCCGAATTAAGTGTTTCACGGGCCTTAAGAAAATAAATAAACGGGCTTACTTGGCTATAAGGAGAAAAATAAAGGTGCTAATTACAAATTAAAAAAAATTTCATTTTTTAAACTATATAGTTGAATACTAAAATAAATGTATAGTTATTAAATTATATTTTGTTATATAGAAATAAATGTGTGTATAAACTGTATAATTTTGGCGAATTCAATTGAAATCTGGATGTAGTCTGACCATTTATGTCAGCCGAATTTTGTCCCCAATAAACAATCTAATAATTTGGTAAAATATTGAGTCGATGTCAGGTCCATGACAATCGACTTAATGTGCAAATCTACAAATTTTAAATTTTTTCAATACAAAAAAAAAATTATGCGCCGAATTTTTTCGAGTGTCCTAAGCAGTGCTTAATTTGCTTGTAGGTTAATCTGGTACTGGGCATAATGCATTCATTCAGCAGCGAGTCCACGACTAGTCAGAAACTCAAAAGTCAGTAAACTATACTGCACTATTTCATTTTGATTTTAACTTTTTTTTCTATACAATTAATTTTTAGTAAAATTTACGAATTTACCGAACATTTGATGAAAGAATTGGGAATCCATGATAATATAATAAATATTTTCAAAGGTAACGTAGAACAAGTTAATTATACATTTATACAAAATATTTGTAATGTCTGATAGATAAGTACACCAGACATTATTATTTACTAATATTATACAACTTCGCTTATTAAAAATTGTTTCTAAAATCTGATATATTAACATTACCTACGTGGCGTGAATAACTATTTTATGAAGCTTTTATTTTTTCGTATTTTGTAAAAGTGGAGTTATAATGACCATATCCTTGTTTATAATTTACAAATAATCTATGTTCTTTTGTGAATTTGAATTGTGCGTGGGTTAGCCCTTTCAATTAACACCGGGACAATTTGTGAGTACTGAGTAGGTACTTGTTTTAGGTAATTTTTAATATTTTTATATTATAATTATATTCAGACACAATAAAAGAATTTATATCAAAAATTGGAAAAAGATCTAAATTTTTCAAAAAATTAACAAGTATGAAAAACATGTTAAGTGTGTTAAATACTTTTGGTTTATTATAGTTAATATTGTTGATTTAATTGTGATTTTAATGCAAACCAGTTCCCACATTTACAAATTATGAAATTCTTAAAAAATATACATATCGTTTATTTTCCTAGATTAGGACGCTTTTCAAGAAAATAAATAGTCTGTATTACAACCACTTATTTACCTAACCAATTGCTGTATGATAAATAAAATAAATTTTACCGATAGTAGATACAAATACTAAGAATAGTATTATCTTTTATTTAAAAAAATGGGTTGATTATGCTTGTACAACCTTATATTTGTATGTTTAGAATCTGATAAATTCAATAATATTTAATTGTCTGATATGTTGATTGAAACTAAATCTCTTCCCCATAACCATAATACTCAAGACTTATTTTCAGATGAAATGTTTTTTGAATCCGAAACATCAGTTGTAATAGATTCTTTTAGTTTTACTAGTTTGGGTATAAGTAGGTAGTATTGGTTCTTCTACATTCTGTATCTATTCTATATTTTAACTGTTTCATAACAATCTTCAAAAAATGATTTCTGTACTTCTCAGATTGAATTCTACTTTACAGAATGAGAAAAGCATGGTGATGGTAGCATTGGCATTGATATATTGTGTTTATAAAAATTTCAATTATTCTATGAATTTATGTATTTTTTTTTTTTGGATTTTAATGTTAATATAAAATGTATACACTATAGGTACATACATTTTGTAAATTAAAGTATCTATATATACCAATTGTTTTATAATCATCCACTTAAGGCCCTCCGCACACGAGGCGATTGTAACGCGACACGATTCTTGCGCGATTTATGCGATATATACGATACAAGCAATTTGTGCGATTACGGGGGCGCACACGATGCGATTGTTGTGCGATTATTATTATCGTTGTTTACGTATTTATTCGCTTGTAATCAGTCGATTATTGACGTTTGTGCAGTTCTTTGGTTACATTTTTTAAAATGTCGAGTTCATCTAGTGACGAAGAAGCAATTGTTACGTACTATTTGTACAAAAAGTTGGTTGGTAGAAAAAAGCAAGAAAAGAATCATAGAAGGAAATTTTGGATTCATTCTTATATTCAAAAAAATAACCACTGTCGACTTTTCGTTGCGACTAGAGAACTTCAGGAAACCGACGTTAAATTTATAGCATTTTACAGAATGTCAAAGGAATCCTACAAAGAAATTGTAGATATTATATCTCCTGCCATTTATCAGAAGAATACTAACATGAGAGAATGTGTGAGTGCAGAAGAACGAATATTAATCACATTAAGGTACGTCAATGATGTTTATAATAATAGTTTTAATAATATTTTTTAATATTTATAATATAATAAACCTTATAATATTAATAACCAAAAACATATCCTTATTTAACATTAGATTTTATAATTTTAATCATAATAAAAAACATTAACTTCTTATTTAACATTAGACTTTATAATTTTAATCATAATAAAAAACATTAACTTCTTATTTAACATTAGACTTTATAATTTTAATCATAATAAAAAACATTAACTTCTTATTTAACATTAGACTTTATAATTTTAATCATAATAAAAAACATTAACTTCTTATTTAACATTAGGCTTTATAATTTTAATCATAATAAAAAAAAACATTATTGACTACAAGTTTGTGTAATTTGAAATTACCGTACTTTCGTCCGAAAACGAAGATAAATAAGTAGCAACTGAAGAATGACTATTCATTAGGGGAGGACTAAGTATTTCGTGAATGAGTTCAATAGATTTGCGCTTATAGGTTCTCAGTTGTGAATCTGACATTGTTAAGAGATCTGGTATAAGACTATTTAGAAACTGTTTCACTGAATCTGTCTTGACATCAGAAGCAGTAGCGGCTATTTTAGCTTTCTTGGTTTCAAAATATTCGGTCAAGGCTTTGTCAACATCAGTGGAAATATTTTTATTTCTTTTTACTCTTTTTCCTGGAGTAGATTTGGATTTTGAAAATGTCGATTCTGGAGTAGTAACGCGTTCAGTTTCAGATTGTGTCGTAATTAGTGGTATGCTATTTGAAGTAGAAGGGTGAGGGGATAGTGGTTGAAGCATATCTGGTGATGAGACTGACACGATGTCCGTCTGGTTTGATTCAGTATACTCCGATATTTCCGAGTTTTCCCACACATCGGCGGTCTCAAAATCTTTATCGGGAATAGGTGGTAAATTTCCACTAGGCATAGCACATGTTTTGACAAAAGGTAACGTGAATTGCATTGCCTCATTCAAATAATACGGCTTTTTGGCTTTTGATCCACTTGTCGAGTTTTTAATTCTTCTTACAAACGTAGTCCTTAAATTCCTCCATTTTTCTTTGCAATCGTTCACTAAAAAACATACATATAATGCATTTTCATATTTATTTTACAGATATTTGGCTACAGGGAGTACATTTGTGTCGCTAGGCTTGTACTTTTGCCGAGGAGAATCAACAGTTGGTCAGATCGTGGCAGAGACGACACAGATAATATGGGATGTGATGAATGGATATTGGATGTCGAAACCGAATAAGGATCAATGGAAAAATATTGCAGAACGTTATGAATCTTTGTGGAATCTACCGAATTGTATAGGCAGTATAGATGGTAAACATATTCGAATAGAGAAATTGCCGAATACAGGTTCAAGTAATTTCAACTATAAAGCCTACAATTCGATAGTATTATTGGGATGTTGTGATGCTGATGGCCTTTTTACGATGGTAGAAACCGGATATGCAGGTAGGAACAGTGACGGTGGAATATTTCGAGCTTCAGCAATGAAATATCATATAACTCACTCACAACTTGATATTCCGTTACCTTCAAAGTTACCTCACGATACCAATAACTGTAACTTTCCCTATTATTTTGTGGCAGACGAAGCGTTTCCATTATCGAAATATCTAATGAGACCCTACCCCAGACGGACTCTTAATAACATTAAAAGAGTATTTAATTACCGATTAAGCCGTGGTAGGAAAACGATTGAGTGCACATTTGGTATGATGACGGAAAAATTTCAAGTGCTGAGTACTGCTATTCGTTGTCGTGATGTTGATAAAATCAATAATATCGTAAAAGCATGTTGTATACTCCACAATTTTATCCGTAAAAGGGAAGGTATTCGGTATGCAATGCGAAACTTTGAAGAAAGTGTTGATCTGCGTAACACCAACAACTTCACTACAGAATATTCGACTTCAAATGAGAAAACAGTAAACGATCAATCGTCATGTTATGATTTGAGAGATTATTTATCACGATACTTTACTACTCCACAAGCATCTCTTCCATGGCAATGGAATAATTGTATATAAATTAGTAACATTTATAATATTAATGATAAACTAAATAATAAACTATTCTTCTTACTGGTATTCTCTCCATATTGCTTTTATTATATACTAATATTATCATTATTTAAGTAGTATATATTATTATTCTGTTTTATTTAAGAAGCGTGTTGCGTGTACAATATAAAGAGGACTGGAAAGTCCCATTGGTTGGCAAATAAACTAAGTACAAATAAATAATCAACAATTATTTTGGTTTAATACGACTGGAAATTAAAATTGATAGTAAAAGTATACTATTTTATAATATTATATATTTGGAACGTGTTTAGTGTGTTTTGTGGAATATAATTATATATGTAAATATTTAGTTTGCAAATAAAAACAATTATTAATATATTAAAATAAAATTAGCATCAATTTGTACACTTACAGATAAATTAACTTCAATTGACACATCATGCCAAGCTTTGTCTTGACAATCTCGTCTTGAATACTCCGACATAGAGAAATCATAAAGTTCAGGATGTTTTTCAATTTCACCAACAAATTTAATATTGAATGCCTCCATAGTTAAAATAATAATATAATACAACGAAAAAAAATGTAATTACGCGCAATTCGAGCGACGCGACTGCCAAGCGATCAGCACTGCCGGTCGCACGTGCCGTCCGTCGCACGCGTCACAGTCGCGTCGAAGTCGCATCGTTATCAAATTGCGTCGTTAGAGGATCCCCATTCACTTTGAAAGGAAATCGCTCGTATCGCATATATCGCATACATCGTGTCGCGTTACAATCGCCTCGTGTGCGGAGGGCCTAAATCAACTTAAATCAAATACTTTTAAATAGTGTTTTGCATAAATACGCTAATACTTATGGAAAATAGCAATGCTGGACATTAACGAGTTAAAAAGTTAAAAGTTAAGTTTGAATTTTCATTAACTTTGTTATTAACTTAGTAAATTTATTTTGTTCTTATTTTTTTTTTTTACATTTTTCTATTTCAGTCATTTTCGTGTCAAAAAATATTTTTACTGTGAATTTATTAGTTAAAAATACAGTAGTAAGTATTACCAATTTAACTTTTTTCAAAAATTTGAATTCATTAACCTTTTTATTAGGAAAAATATTCAATATTGACCACTTAATAACACATAAATATTAAAATACATAATATATACATTATACAATATTGTAAAAAATGTTTGATTTTTGAATAATTAAAAAATTGCATTCATAATAAAAAAAAAACTTGGGAATAATTTATTGTTATAGTGAAGTACTAGATAGTACTACACAGCGCTCTTAACTGTATGTCCTTCACAATATATGGTCGAAGAGAATATGAAACGCTAGAGATTTCTCTCGAGTTACTGTTTAAACTACTAGTCAATATAATTGTTATTATCGTCGTTATTCATCATATTATTGAAATACGATCGCAGTTCTCTAAGCATTGATTGGAGTTCTTTGAGCTTGCCCGAAAGATATTCATTAATGGAATCTCAGAGCGTTCTATTGGTGTGATATTGATGATGAATTATTTTTATTTGATGGAGCTTGTTTATTGTTCGTAAGTTCTGTGTATCGAGGTATACCTAAAACAAAAAGACATGTTGGCTATACAATTATTTATAGGTACTTAAATTAAACACACAAATAATTAATTCACACAACAAAATAATTTAAATCTTTGTTCTTCGTTTAAATATCTAATTTCATTGAAATTTAAACTTAAAATCAATGTTAAAGTATTTTTATAGGAACTTATAAGAAACCTTTAGATATTAATATTTTAATCTATTGCTGTAATAATAAGACATTTTATAAATTTTGAACAATAAAATAATTTTACAATTTTCATGATTTTGATAAAATTTAAACTTAAGATGCTTATAAAAAAAATGCATGTATATTTAATACATTTTAATAAGCTCAGTAAAAACTGTAAATTAGTTACTTTTATTAAAAAGTTAAGTTTTTCGACCATTGATTTTGATATTTAGGTTTTTTGTCCCCACTATACTGAAATCAAGACTTTTGTTAATAGAGATGTATAACTTGGTTCACTGTAGACCTTTATGTTTAAATATTATTAGCAGTTCAGAAAAATAATTTTAATATAAATTAGATTTAAAGAAAAGTAAAAGCATATCATTAATTTTATCAGCTATAAGCTATTCAACATTTTAATTATCTTGGGTACCCAATAGATACAAATCCATTATACACAAATATTTTTTGACAAGTGTACTTTATTTAATACCGATAAAGATGCTATATTAAATACAAACAAGAATGTAGATATTGAAGATTTTTTCAAGTCTTATCAGAGATTAAATTAGGGTTTTGAAACAGATAATCAAAATAATTATAAATTTAGTAATGTTCAAACGTTGGAATATTTAAATTCAAAAAATAAAGATTTTACTGTTCTTAATTTATTTTCAATCATCAAAATTTTTTTTGAGATGCTCTTGTATTGTATATATCAGAATATTCAAACAAGTTCTAATGTCATGTAATTATAATAAACTAATAATTGTTAATTAATTGTATTTATTTATTATTATATGCATTTTTATAACTACCTAAGTATAACTAAATATTATATTAAAGAATCAACTTACCACATCATTTTGAATAGTAGTATTAGTATAAATGTTGATGGTACTTCATTTTTTTACATATTCATTATTCAAAAAAAAAAAAAATTCAGCGATTTAAGATTGGTAAGATTAAAATAAAAAAGAGCAATCCGTTATTATCATAAATATTATGTCCTTATACTACTATATTGATATAAATCTATCAATAAAAAAATACTTAAGAACAATAATAGTATAAAATAAATTGCGCTCTTCAATGCTACTATTTATTATTTCTAAGTCTAGAAAGTGTAAGTATCTAATTTTGTAAATAATTTAATAAAATCAAAGCATGACGACAAAAGTTTGACACAATTTATGTATTATTTAGTAGATGTATATTATATAAGGGAAATAAGCTCAATGTCAACCTGAAATATGAGCTCAACCATTAGGCAAAGCCAACTTCAACCACTAATGCATGCTAGTTAATTCATTCTAATTTAGTTCTAACTACTATACAACTCATCAAAATATTATTTAATATTGTAAATTATGTTTACAGAAAAGTTATAGACGAATCCAAAGAAGCATTAAAAAAGAAATATATGATAAATATTAAAAAAGTTATAAGCAAAATAAATTATTTGATTTTCCAGGGTTCCCAAATTGTTATTATTTGATTAACTTAAATAATAATTCATTATCGACTTTATGGGAACCAATCACTAATATCTGCTAAAAAGTTACTTGACAATTTTTTTTTTATGTTGAAAATTATTATTATTTTAATTATTAAACTGTAACTTTTCACGGTTTTAATTTGTTTTAGGGGTTTTAATATTTAATTTAATACATGTTTGTATTTAATTTTCTTTTAATTTTTCTATAAACATCATTTACAATATTAAATAATATTTTGATGAGTTGTATAATTGCTAGAACTAAATTAGAATCAATTTATGGTGAAACGAACGCGATCGGTTTTTAGGAGATTGCGTTTCATACTTTTTAACTGTAACCGATTCCGTTTGACTCGCTATTGTTTTTTTTATGATCATGATCCCATGAAGAAGACAATTGATCTTTGGATAGTAGTTCAAAAAAAGTCTTAGGAAATGGCTTAGATGAATGAAATTTACAACATGGTGATCCATGTCTTAAATGCTAGTATTGACGACTGTCTGATGAAAGATTGATTTGATATAATTCCGCTTATGGAGTGACACAAAAGCAGTCGGTTTAGGATATTGCGTTTTATGTTTTGTATCCCATTTTATTTTAAATTTATTCAGAAGTTTTTGAAGGCGCTGCAATGATGGTTAATGATCTTGATCTTTTTAAAAAGGCGATTGATCATAGGATCTCAATCACATACTGGTATAACGTTTGTTCTTATTTTTTTTTATCATCACTATTCCTTGAAGAAGACGATTGATCGTTGGATCTTGATGACATGCTGCTTGCCTAAAACAATCAGAAAAAAATTATAAAATTTTCATTTATTTTCAACTTGAGCATTTTTTATACGAGTATCCGACAATCATAAATAACAGATCAAAAGCAACGCTTTGTACTAAAAATCAATGAATGTGTATAGTATTATTTTCACTAATCAAAAAGTTATTTACTCATAGTTAGTATAGATATTATAATATTTAAATAAAAAAACTATCCACTACGTAAAAAAAAAAAAAAAACAGAATTTTGAAATATTATTTATTCCTATATTAAATATAAAAAGCTTGTACCATAAAATACAAACCTTTAAGTATTGTTATCAGGAGTAACCTATTCATTCAGTCTTAATTGATATTATTGCCAGTTAGGTAATCATCTGTTTGATATCATTCCGCTTTTGTGGTGAAACGAAATCAATAGGTTCAGCATATTGCACTTTTGCTTTGCAAATGTAACCCATTCTACCTGATATTTGTTTGAATTTCTCTGATGATCTCGATGCCGAGTAGAAGATAAATAAGTCTTAATGACAAGTTGCTTGTCTAATACAAACTAAAAAAATACGTAATTTTTAAAAAGTTTATACCAAACAAACACAACTTAAAGTTTTGTTATAGGGAGCATCCCATTGATTCAGTCTTCAGTAATAGTATTGACGACCAAACGGTTTGGAAATCACCTTATTCTTATCATTCAGCTTTCGGGGTGACACGAGCGCAGTAGGTTTAGCTTATTGCACTTTATGCTTTGTAACTGTAACACATATTATCTGATGTTCGTTTGTATTTTTTTGACGATTTTGATTTCATGAAGAAGGTGCTTGATCGATATTGGGTCTTTATCACATTGTGGTTTGGCATTTGCTATTATTTTTTTATGATCTTGATCTTTTGAAGAGGATGGTTTATTAGTTCTGTATGACATACTGGTTTGGCATTTGCTCGTATTTTTTTTATTATCTTGATTCCGTTTAGAAGACTATTGATTATTAAATCTTGATAACATTGTGGTTTGGCTTTGGCTCTTATTTTATTATGATCTTGATCGTTTGAAGAGGATAGTTTATTAGTTCTTTATGACATACTGATTTTTCGTTTGCTCTTATTTTTTGTATGAACTTGATACGGTATAGAAGACTATTGATCATTGGGTATTGAAAACATTCTGGTTTGGCGTTTGCTTCTTTAAAATAGTATTGTCGACAAGGTGGTTTAGAAATTACCTTTTTGTTATCATTCAGCTTTCGGGGTGAAACGATCGCAGTAGGTTTAGCATATTGCATTTTATGCTTTGTAACTGTAACTTTTCCTACCTGATGTTTGTTCGTATTTGTTTGACGATCTTGATTTCATGAAGAAGATGCTTGATCGATATTGGGTCTTTATGACACACTGGTTTGGCGTTTGCTCTTTTTTTATGATCTTGATCCCATTTAGAAGAATGTTGATCATTAGATCTTAATAATATTCTGGTTTGGCATTTGCTCTTTTCTTTTTAAGATTTTGATCTCGTTAGAACATGATGGATTATTGTGCCTTGTGGCATGCAGGTTTGACATTTGCTCTTTTTTGTTTTATGATGATGATCGCTAAATATAAACGATTAATTATTGGATGTTAATGACGTGCAAGTTGGGAGTTTATTCTTATGTTGTTTATAATTATTTCGCTTTATTTATAGGTTCTTGATTTCGTGAGGGATATCATTGTGTACACATGACATGCTTGTTCGGTGTTTAGTCTTATTTTTTTTATTTTCTTGATTCCGTGTAGAAGACCAATGACCATTGGGTCTTGATAACAAGCTGCTTGTCTAATACAAACTAAAAAAATATGCATATTTATTTTATATTGCCTAAATCTAAATTTATTTTTGTATGTTCATATTCAACTATTACATCAATATTATTAATTCATTCCTAGATAAGGCATCTGCTATTTAATTTTCTACACCTTTTTTGCAATCTATATAAAAATTGAAATCTAATTAATTAAGTGTTAATCTAGCTATCTGAGCTGAAGGAATTTTTAAATTTTTGTAGTATTGAAGACATATATTGTCGCAAAAAACGGTAAAATATCTTCCCCATAAATATTCGCAAAAATAATTTATTTCAAAACAGAAACCTTATAGTTCTAAGGTAGTTGTTGAATATTTTTTTTTTCATTGTACAATAATTTACGTGACGCATAGCCTATCAGATGTAGTATGTTATTATCATTTGGTTGTTCAATATAAGCTCCTAAACGTATTATTGAAGCATCTGTTGTTAGAGAAACAGGTTTATGGTCATTAAAGTGTTTCAAAAGTGGTTCAGAGATAAAATAATTTTTTAATTTTTGAAATGATTTTTCGTGTTAAATTTTCTAATCCATTTTTTATTATCTCTTTTTATAAGTTCAGTGAAGGGGTGGGCTATTTATGCGAAATCTTTTACGTGTTTTCTGTAATAAGAATTTATTCCTATAAATGATCTAACATCTTTTTGAGGTTTTGGTTATTTGAACTGAGTTATTGCTTTTGTTTTTTTTATACCTTCACGAGTTATTATATGACCGAGTAATTCAATTTTGTTATTAAAAAAAGAAACATTTACTTGTTCTGAAAAAGCTTCATTTAATTTTCTCTAAAAAATGCTTGAGCTAACTTTTAGGCCTTGTCGGATTTTAGTAAACGTGAATAATCCATGACAAGATGTGAATACAAGTTTGTATTGGTCTTCTTCTTTGACAGGTAATTGAAAAAAACTAGAATTAAGATCTAATGATGAAAAATATTTTAATTTTTACTAAATATGTAAAATAATTTATTAATTATTTTTACTAACATTCTGTTATCATTTTTATGTAATTATTTCATTTATTTTATTTGACTATATTTAAATTAATTTTTTAACAAAACAAAATTCTTTTTTTTTGTGCTTTGGTGAAATGGGCCCAAATCTTTACTACTACTATTTAAAGTACTTACCGGGATTTTCAAGTAAGAAATTGGAATGTATCGATACGCAGTTAACGGTTCCATTTTGAAAGGCATACCATTAAAACATACCGTTATTACATCGTTATAACCATAATATGATTTCTGGAACTCGGTATATGCGTGATATAATGTAGCCATCTTGTTCTTAGTAAAGTCGCTTTGAAAATCTTCATATGGGAATATTTCAGAGTTTAAATAGACCTTTACGTTTTTAATTTTACAATGATCAAAAAATGACATTGCTTTACTCGAGCTATTTTTCCTATCGGTTTGAAAACCGATTATGACATATCGAGTATTGTTAGATGTCTTTACTTTCCATGAATGCGAAGTGTTTTGAGGTAAAAACGGATATTCACACAGTTCCCACGATCTAAACGCACATGTTAGAGGTTTCTGATTGTTGATTACTTTCAACAGTCGTATTTTTTCTCTATCACTCACTTTCACTATAGGCATTCTCCACAATATTTTTGTTATATTTATTTTAACGTCTTTTAGTTTAGGAGCGTCTACTATTTCATTATTTTTAAACTGTTTAACAGCATTCATATCGATCGATGATCTATTTAATATAAGTTGTTGATTACAGTTTATTAAAATACGTTTATAATCTTCACAAAAACCAAACAAATCTTTAAGATTAATACACCCGTTAAAATTACCGCTGTCGATAAAATCTTTATTACCATTTTTAATATCACTATCCCAGGAAGCGTTATGATGCGATATAATATTTGATTTATTATACGAGCAATATCCTTTTAATGTAGTCGAAATACCTGGGTTAACAAGTTTTTGAATTTGAGTACCGTTTATTTCATATTTCATTTCAGAGAAAAGAAATGACAGTCCATTGTTTATAAATCTAATTTCTTCAGTTATTTCTGTAGGTTTGGTTATTGTACCCTCGATGTAAATATAACTCTCACATGGTAAAGTATAAGACTCTGTGTTATGTAAAGCAATACGTACTTCATCGTTATTGGAGAGGGCAGATGTTGAATAAGGTAAAAAAGAATGATATTCAATTTGAGTTATTTTACAATCATCGGTGTATTCAGCCGTGACATCTAAATACATATCATCCATATTAAATAGCGTTTAGCAAGCGTAGAAAAGCCAAATTTTCTGGTGTTAAACTATGTTCAACTAGTTTACGTTTAGAATATTTCTTCATAGGAGTTGTTACCTTGATAGTGTTTCTAACACGACTAACAGGTTTTACATATGCATTCGTATTTATATTATAAAATTGTAAGCCCATCAAGAGTCTTGACAAAAGTAGCTAATGATTGAAAAGATTCTAGATTATAAAATAATAATAATAATAACGATTATATGTTTCTAAATCCATAACTTGTTAAATTATAATTTGGTAATATTACCTCTCTGATCCTTATAACGACTTGTTTGTTGAAATCATAGTTCGCGTTCAAGATGTAATATGAGGTGATCGATTTATGTTTTAAAATAATTAGACCTTATTTTCTTTGAACCACTATTGTAATTTTATTTAACTTTTTTTTAATATTTTTTAATACACGTATTTTAATTTCTTATTATTATGTCTTATTGCATGAACGATCTGCATGTTGCCTGTGTGTGTGTGTGTGTAATATCTTATCGTTATTAACTAACAATTATTATAATTATTTTATTGTATATTTTAAATTTAAAAAATATATGATAGCTTAGGCGCACATCATTACAAATATCAATCGTACGATCATATCATCATCATACCTAACATCAATTTGATATTCCGCATTTGGTGCGACACGAACGCAATCAGTTTATTAGCCGGTTTAGGAGATTGCGCTTTATACTTTTTAACTGTAACTGATTTCGTCTGACTTATGCTCTTGATTTTTAATGATATTGATCTCACAAATAAAACGATTGATGATTGGGTCTTGAAGACAAGCTGGTTATAAATAAAACTAAAATAAGTATTTTTTTTACCTGCAAGGTCTTGTGTAAGAACATACATTTACCCATTATAATATACTATAGTTATAAGTATGATCACGACTATTATACGTTTAAATATATCTGTTCTTAAAATTGTACGCATTTGACGTATACTGTAACAAATATACCAAACGACACGAAGATAACGATACAATAATACGAATAATTTGTACAACCAATTTCATACGTTTTATCGACGTATATTCACAGTTAAATTCACAAAACTTTTTTAAATATTTATGATACTTAGACATATATACCATCTACAGAATTCTAAAATATTATTTATTTCTAATTAAAATATAAAAATGTACTACCAAACAAAACATTCCTTAAAGTTTTGCTATCAGGAGTAACCTATTCATATACTACTGAATTATCCATAATACGTCAACTATATACTTCTAATAAATCTCATATTCAATTATAAAATACCTATTTTTTTTTGGTTTTATGAGGTTTTAAAACCTCATTTTAATATCGGGTATTTATTATTTTATATTAAAAAAAAATCATTTAAATTTAAATAATAATATATTTATATTTTTATATAAATATAATATCAGCCACATATTAAACATGTTGTCATATGTAGAATGTATCTTAGTATAATAAAATAAAAATTATTTACAACATATTGATGCAAGTCTTAAAAAATACTAGTCTTGACGACCAGAGGGCTTGGGAAACATCGGTTTTATGTCACTCCGCTTTTGAGGTGACAACAACACAGTTGATTTTGCATATTGCACTTTATGCTTTGCAACAGTAACAAATTCTACCTGTTGTTTGCTAGTATTTTTTTTATTATCTTTATCTTGTGAAGAAGATGATTGGCTGCTATTGGGTCTTGATGACATGTTGTTTGTCTAAAACAAATTGATAAATAATAACAATATTTATTTTTTTTAACTTGAGAATATTGTATACGAGTATACGACAATCAGAAATACGATCAGAAATCTTATCCAACGATATACCTATTTGGTTTTTTTTTTACAAATCAAAAAGTTTTTTCTCATGGTTAGTATAGTTTCGCCTAAGATATTATAATATTTGGATATTGTTGGTTGTGACTTGTGATCCTCGAAGAGTTTTTAATAACATTCGACACCAACCAGTATAAATATTCTCGGATGGTTTTTTGGTAGCATAAAATAATGACAAATCGTTATACTGAATAATAAGGATATTATATACAAAAAATAATTAAATTTATATTATTTACGATTTGAGTGACCAATAAAACGTATACGGGCAATTTAAACTACAGTTTTTTATTCGGAATTGAAAAAAATAATTCGAAAATATAAATTAATTAATAGTTGTCTAATTATATATATATCTCGCGTAATAGACATATTTTCGTCGGATATTGTATTTTAATAATTAATTATAATATATTATAACAGAAAGTAAACTTACAGATTGAAACGAGTGTTGACTGTTGACTGCAAAAGGGACACGAACGCAAGCTGCTGGTCGACACTCCAAAAATCCAATTCTGCTAAAACATTAAACAATATTAATAATACTAAAATAATATAATCGTAAAATAAGTAGTATATTTCATCTAAATATTTAGATGATATACCTAGAATACGTCGCGTTGCTGCTTTCGTCGAAAAAGAAACTGAAAAATACTTAACACAATATGATTGTTTCAGACAAACGTTTCAGCTGTCGGGTAACACACTATAACATCAATCGCACGGTCATATCGAGGTTTATATAAAACCTATTTAAATGTCAATAATAATTACTTGATTGAAGATTGACTAGTATTTGAAGAAACGATTAGACATTTGAGCATGTATTAGTCAATCATCATGGAAATAATTTTTTGATAATAATCAGTGCCCAATACGTTAATAGTTTCATTACAAATTTATACTAATTTAATAAAATAAATAAAATCAAATTAATATTGCCATAAAATTATTAGTCATAAAATACTAATATTATAATAGCTAATTGAATGTAAAATATATATACAGTAGTAAGTGTGGCTATAACATTTCGACAACAATTATAATTAGGGTTCAATTTAATTACATTTTTCGTTATTTTAATCAACGTAAATAATATGTTATAAAACGCATACTGTGTCAATTTACTTATTGGAGTATTACTAATTAAAATAATAATTATAATAGTATTATTAATTTTTAATAAAAATTTAAATAAGTTTTGGAATTACTTAATAATAAATGTTAATGAATGTAAATCTATCATTATAATATTAAAAATTATTAAATAAAACTATAATGAAAGCATAATATATTCGCCTTTAATATCGACAGTGATATGATATGAATTATCTATGTCTTACTAAAAGTACACCATAACGAATTTGCCTTCTGCAGAACATAGGTATTTTGTGATGTTAACTTTAATATTAGAGTAAATTTACCTACTATTATGTTTAATGGTAAGTATATTATCTAGAAAAATACATACATACATACAAGACTGTGTAAATACACTGTAATTATTAATTGGACACAGGCGTACAGCGTACAGGAATTAAAGTTATAATAATCTATAAATATATTTGGTTTATATAATATTCAGATTGTATTGATTTATATTTTTTCATCAATAAGTTAAAAAAAAAGACAGTTATCTTAAGAACAAATCAACGAAAAAATATTACAAAATATGTAATTAGATAAATATAATGTATATGTAAGAGTTAAATCGCCTGCTGTGTTTACCAAATAATTGATACTTAAAGTACACTTATCATGATGGTATTTTAACCAATTATTACAAAAATTAAAATGTTTAAACTAATTGTTTTACTTTAAAATCAATGTTTATGATTTTATATTAAAATCGTATATTCCACGTCTATTATATGAATTTAAAAAATTTATCAAGACCCCTAATGACATAGTTATTAGTTATTAATGTTTAACACATAATACATTGTTGTTTTAAAAAGACTTACCAAAAAACTAACAATGTTCTATTTAATATCAATATACTGTGATATTTGTTCTGTATTTTAGATTTTGTCAATAACTATTTTATAAAAATCTGTGCAGTAACATTTTACTTATAACCCATAGGTAATATATATAAGAAGGCACGTAAATACACAGTATTTAGAGTGTTAAGTCATGGTTTTCATCGGAATATGCATGTATAATTACAAAAAAAAATAAAATATTATTATAAATATTCGATCAAAATAAATCATAGATTCTAATATTCTATCCTGAAATCCCTGTATTGCTTATATTTCCAAGGTAAAACAATATATTTACTTTGACGTTACAGTTATGAAAAATAATATTAGTTTTGATTAAAAATATTTAAAAAATATGTATAATAAAAATAGTAGTTTTCGTATGATTTAACACTGTAATATTTTTTTATGTCACTAATATTAAAAATATAAATTTAAAATGTAGGTATTGTCGATTAATGAAATATCAAATGTCAAGTACATCAAAACCACAACATATTTTGATATCACTCATGTCACTATTAACATAAGAAAATGTTCAGAATGCCAAAGTTCAAAAACTTTGTTGTAATCTTGTAAATAATATAGCCAATGAGGCATTGAAGGTAACAATGAATATTTATAAAAAAAGTGTAATAAATTATCCTCGCATTTAATACAATGTAATTATTTTTTTTATTAACAATAAAGATTTATAATATTGTTTTTAATTTAAAATCCATAACTATTGGTTAAAACTTATACATTTTAAATATTTGATTACCTACGTATTTTGGATAAACCCGTATGGGTGAAATTATATTTTATCACAAGAAATTTATGTTATCTGAATGCCTAGAAACAATAAAATTTTTATGAATTAAATAATTAGATTTTTTATTTATATTATTGAAATGTATTTTCAAGACTGATATTTTTAGAGAAAATTGTTTATACAGAAACCTGTTCGGCAAAACCATTAATTCTTTATAGTTGGAAACTGAGGAGCTTTTTAAGTCATGCTTATTTACACAGATTCTCACTACTTAATTCTATTGTGTTATTAAAGACTAAAGGCCTCTTGCATTGTAATCGATCTCCGTTTGCTATAACAAAATCACTGTATTAGAATATTTTTTTTAATATTTATTCTTAGTATCTATACTTTTAAATAGTGTTACAAAGAGTAAACAAAAATGTTTTAGATTTTAGCTATCATATTTTTTTCTGAACATTAACTATAACGAAAAAAATATGATAACGACTGTTGTACATTAATATATATATCCACTTTAAAATTAATTATCGAGTTGAAAATGAATGTCATTCATAACTAATTAACATAAACTTTGTATGTATGTGACGTGTACTGTAACTAGTAAACCAAACTACATAACGACACACAAATAACAATACAAAGATTTGAACAAAATTATTAAAATTATTTATTTAATTATTATTTGTATATAAAATATAAAAAGGTACTACCAAACAAAACACACTCTAAAGTCTTATACGTTAACTATATAGTTCTAATATGTCTAATATAATATTTATAAAATAAATATTTTATCTTGGTATTAGGAGGTTTTAAAATATAGGTATTTATTATTTTATATTAAAATAAATCAACTAAATTTAGATAATAATATTTTTATTTTTATTATTTTTTACATTATATTAGCCACAATTTTATAATGTTATCATATTTGGTGAAAATATGAAGAACTTATCTCAGTATAATAAAATAAAAAATATTTACAACATATTGATGGAAGTCTTAAATACTAATCTTGACGACTAGACGGTTTGGGAAACATCGGTATTATGTCACTGCACTTTTGAGGTGACACCACCGCAGTTGGTTTTGCATATTGCACTTTATGCTTTGCAACAGTAACAAATTCTACCTGTTGTTTGCTAGAATTTTTTTTATTATCTTTATCCAGTGAGATTAGATTGATTTTGATTGGGTCTTGATGCCATGGATTGACGCTTGCTCATATTATTTTGATGATCCTGATTTTGCGAAGATGATGGTTGATCGTTATTGGGTCTTGATGACATTCTGATTAACTAAAACAAAATGATAAAATCGTTGCAATATTTATTTTGAAATTACGTATATTGTTTACGAGTAAGTTATAATTATATATAGTTATAATAATCACAAAAAACGGATCGTAACTGATTCTGTTGTACAAATAGACAATGAATATGTTTGGTTTATTTTTGAATAGTTAATTTGTTATAGTCAGTATAATTACTCATAAGACATTATAATACTTGGATATGACTGCTTGCGACTTGTGATTCTCAAGGAGTTTGTAATAACGAACCAAAAGTGTAAATATTCTCGGCTGTTTTTTTGGGTAGTATAATTTTATACTAATACGAATACTATTTCATTTTAAATTTGTAATATTGAATAATTAAGATATTATATACAAAAAAAAAAAAATTGACATTATTTATGATTTAAAGGGGACCGAGAAACGAATACGAACAATATAAACTACAATTTTAATCGGAATAAAAATTAATTGACAATAGTGTATAATTAGTATCGCATAATAGAAATATTTTTGAAGTACATTGTATTTTAATAACTTATTAAAACATATTAACAGAGTTTAAATTTACAGATTGAAACCAATGTGGACAGCAATACAGACACGAACGTAAGCTGCTGGTCGATATTCCAAAAATCCAAGTCTGCTAAAACATCATACAATAATAATAATAATAATAAATATAATCCTATAGTGAGTAGTATATTTCATCTAAACATTTAGATGATATACCTAAAAAACGTCGGATCGCTGCTTTCGTCCAAAAAAAAACTGAATAACACTTAACACACTATGATTGTTTCAAACAAACGTTTCAGCAGTCGGCTAACACACTATAAGATCAATCGTATGGTCATATCGAGGTTTATATAAAACTTGTTTAAATGTCAACAATCACAATGTGATTGGAGAATGACTAGTATTTGTAGATAACAATACACATTGGTACATTATTAGTTAATCATCATCGAAATAATTTTTTCAATTACATTAAAATTAGATTTTTGAGCTTATAATTTATACCTTAATACAAAATGTTTTTATGATAAAATTTATGTAGTTAATTTCAAAAATCAATGATAAATTATTTAAACTGAATATGTATTTAAAAGTTATAGGGATTATTATTTTTTGTTAATCATGCATTGATCAGCAACTGAGTCCGTACGTATACATATAAATGTCATGTAACATACTTATTTTTAAGTGGTACAGTAATATTTCAGGAAATAATAATATTTTTTAAAGTTCTCATAGTCTGGAAAATATTTTGTAAATGAATCTAAATAAATAAAGAAAAAAAATATGATCATTTATAGCATACATTATGATGAACATTGAAAGTCTACCACAATTAGATTAGCGAAATATTAATGTTTATTTAAATAACTGTCTATAGGAATCATGATAACCACGAAGTTAGGCCGTAACTAACGTACACGTAATATGCGTACAACAAATATAAATTCAATATAACTGTTTTATTTATTGTCTTTGAAAACCATTATTATATCATGTACCTCATTTAATTTATAAGAATATCTTAATATTATATAATGAAATTTAATGGTCAAAGGTGGTATGGGGGCGGGGCATAGCCACACTAGAATGATAGTATAAACTTATATCCCAATCCCACCCAAGAACCAATTCCAAATTACGCCACTGATTTGAAAAACACACTTTTCAATTTTATACTACACACTTCACTTTTCTACTACATAAAGTACTAAGTCAATTTGTATGGCTTAGTACCTATACATATACGGCTATAGGCATGATAAAGAAAAAGTTCCTTTTTAATGAATAAAGGTATAATGTAGAAAATATATTCCTATTTAATAAATATATTTCAAATTACTGGTTGTATATGAATATTATTAATAATTTATAGTATTGGAGCTTGCAATATTATTCTAATACCTAAAAAAATCATAATAATAGTATACAATAAATCTTGCATAATAATTATAGTCTTGACAAAATTAAAGTTTGTTTAAGATGTCCGATTTTGATTCTGAAAAAAATTCTGAACTCAGCAAAAAATTGTCTATAGATCTTAAGGAATACATTGTAAATCTTATATTCTAATGAAGTGGTAACAAAAACTTGTAATAAGAAATTTTTCAAATTATAATATTACATTAAAAATTAAAATTAAAAGCGGAATGTTTCGTACGATTTACAGACATTATTCTGCTGAATTTAAATATTTATTGAGAATTAAGAACAGACCCTGTTAACTAATTTAATTTTGTCAAATCAATAAGTAAGTTGTCCTAGAATTCGTAAAGTGAATTTTAAATTTATTGACATGTGCATGCGCGTACGAGAGTGCAACCGTCGATGATCCCAACCGGAACACGCTTAAATTTCACTAACATTAATAATTATTTACAAATACCACATAGAGCTCGGGCGGCTAAGTCGCGATTATGAATTGCTTAAATGTTGTCCCTTAAATAAAAACCGTATCGAGGCCACTTAATGATTTTATTCATTTTTCATCACAGCGAATTAAAATAATATTTATAAATACATTTAATATGATATAATCGTCATATATATTTATTATATATTATTTTTAGTAATCATATTATATTATGTGTTAAACAGTTATAAGTAACTAATATATAGAGCCTATCCCACATTGGGACTCTCTAAATATGTCAATTTTAAATAATAATCATTGATCATGAGATTTAAATATGATATCATACAAACTAATTAAAAAAAAAAAAACAATTAGTTCGAGAACTATAATTTTTGTTATAATCGGTTAAAATACCATTGCGATACATGTACATTAAGTGTCAATTAATTGTTTAATATTGAGGGCGATTAAATTGTCTACACAAATTATATTTATGTAATTATTATTTATATATTTTGTAGTATTTTTTCGTTTATTTGATGTTACGATAATTTTTTTTTCTAAATTATCGACTAGGAAATATAAATTAATTCAATCTCAGTATAATATTATAAAGGTCATGGATTATTATAACATTAATTCGATTAATGCATTTGTACTTATTTAAGTATAATTATCTAGAATCCTAATAGTAGCTCAAATTGAAATATCACTGTAGATATTTAAAGGGCGAATATATTAAGCTTTTATTATATTTTTTTATTATTATAAGATAGACATACATTCGTTAACATTTATTATTAAGTATTTCAAAAACTTATTTGAATTTTGATTAAAAATTAATAATACTATTATAATTATTATTTTAATTAATCATACTCTAATAAGTAAATCGAAACAGCATTTTCTTTTTTTCATTTCTAAGATAATAATTTATTATTAATTTTAGTAGGTAACAAGATACACGTATTTTTAAATATTAGGTAACATACAATAACAGAATATCTTAGGAACAACAATATCAAAATATATTTTGATCAAAGACTTAAATGCTAGTCTACGACCAGGCGGTTTGGGAAGCATCAGTTTGATACATTTACCCATTATAATATACCATAGTTATAAGTATGATCACGACTATTATACATTTATATATATCTGTTCTTAAAATTGTACGCATTTGACGTATACTGTAACAAATATACCAAACGACACGAAGATAATGATACAACAATACGAATAATTTTACGAATAATTTGTACTACCAATTTCATACGTTTTATCGACGTATATTCACAGTTAAATTCACAAAGTTTTTTAAATATTTATAATACTTAGACATATATACCATCTACAGAATTCTAAAATATTATTTATTTCTAATTAAAATATAAAAATGTACTACCAAACAAAACATTCCTTAAAGTTTTGCTATCAGGAGTAACCTATTCATACACTACTGAATTATCCATAATACGTCAACTATATACTTCTAATATATCTCATATTTAACTATAAAATACATAAATTTTATGAAGTTTTAAAATATCAGGTATTTATTATTTTATACTAAAACAAATCAACTAAATTTAAATAATAATATATTTAAATATTTTTGAAGAAAACGATTGATGATTGGGTCTTGAAGACAGGCTGGTTATAAATAAAACTAAAATAAGTATTTTTTTTACCTGCAAGGTAAAATTAACTTTAAGGTATTTTTTCTTAGTTTTATGAGGTTTTAAAATATCGGGTATTTATTATTTTATATTAAAGAAAAATCATTTAAATTTAAATAATAATATATTTATATTTTTTTATATATATATATATAATATCAGCCAGCATTTTACATATTGTCATATAAAGAACTTATCTCAGTATAATAAAATAAAAAATATTTACAACATGGTGATGGAAGTCTTAAATACTAGTCTTGACGACTAGACGGTTTAGGAAACATTGGTTTTATGTCACTGCGCTTTTGAGGTGACACCAGCGCAGTCGGTTTTGCATGTTGCACTTTATGTTGTGCAACAGTAACAAATTTTACCTGTTGTTTGCTAGTATTTTTTTTATTATTTTTATCTCGTGAGGAAGATGCTTGATTTTTATTGGGTCTTGATGCCGTGCTGGATTGACGCTTGCTCATATGATTTTGATGATCCTGATTTTGCGAAGATGATGGTTGATCGTTATTGGGTCTTGATGACATTCTGATTATCTAAAACAAAATAATAAAATCGTTACAATATTTGTTTTCAAATTACGTATATTGTTTACGAGTAAGTTATAATTAATCAGAAAAAAGAGATTGTAAGTGATTCTGTTGTACAAATAGACAATGAATATGTTTGGTTTATTTTTCAATAGTTAATTTCTTATAGTTAGTATAATTACGCCTAAGACATTATAATACTTGGTTATGACTGCTTGCGACTTGTGATTCTCAAGGAGTTTGTAATAACGAACCAAAAGTGTAAATATTCTCGGCTGTTTTTTTGGGTAGTATAATTTTATACTAATACGAATACTATTTCATTTTCAATTTGTAATATTGAATAATTAAGATATTATATACAAAAAAAAAAAATTGACATTATTTATGATTTGAAGGGGACCGAGAAACGAATACGAACAATATAATTTACAGTTTTAATCGGAATAAAAATTAATTGACAATAGTGTATAAATAGATATCGCATAATAGAAATATTTTTGAAGTACATTGTATTTTAATAACTTATTAAAACATATTAACAGAGTGTAAACTTACAGATTGAAACGTGTTGACTGCAATACAAACTGGAACGTAAGCTGCTGGTCGATATTCCAAAGTCCAATTCTGCTAAAACATCATACAATAATAATAATTATAAATATAATCCTATAGTGAGTAGTATATTTAATCTAAATATTTAGATGATAAACCTAAAAAACGTCGGGACGCTGCTTTCCTCGAAAAAAAAACTGAATAACACTTAACACACTA
Source organism: Rhopalosiphum maidis (assembly GCF_003676215.2). Classification (NCBI taxonomy): domain Eukaryota; kingdom Metazoa; phylum Arthropoda; class Insecta; order Hemiptera; family Aphididae; genus Rhopalosiphum; species Rhopalosiphum maidis. Next base: position 50,177,015 of record NC_040879.1, read on the forward strand.
TGATTGTTTCAAACAAACATTTCAGCTGTCGGCTAAAACACTATAAGATCAATCGTATGGTCATATTGAGGTTTATATAAAACTTATTTAAATGTCAATAATCATGACGTGATTGGAGATTGACTATTATTTGAAGATAACAATTACACATTTGTGCATGTATTAGTTAAACATTATCGAAATAATTTTTCTGATTACATGAAAATTAAATTTTTTTTAAATTATCAGTGTGTAATATTTGTAGTTATTACTGTTCTGTGACAATATCATTACAAATTTATACTAATTTGATGAAATAAATAAGATCATATTAATCATGGCCATAAAATGATGAGTCATACAATAAATATATCATAGTGGCTATTTGAATGTAAAATATATTTACAGTAATAAGTGTAACTAACATTTCGATAAAATTTATACTTGGGGTTCAAGATAATTATATTTAATTACATAATATAATATGTTTAATGTTCATTTTATTTTTATTTTATTACCTTAAGTTGTTGACATGTTAAGTGTTAATATTTTTTCTTAGTTATGACCTTACTCAAATCTTGCAAAAATTTGCACTACAGATATTTGTTCTGATAAAATTTTTGATAACTGATGTGTTGATTGCCTTTGATAAATAAGTATTGAATTAATGTCCATTTATTGGTCTATTCACACCAAGATTATTTTGATATAAAATGTAAGTTATACACTACACATACAAAAATAATATTCCAAAATACCTACTTATTATTTAAAATCTATAGTTATAAATGAGAAGTTGGATAAACTCTATATGTACAAAGTGTTCAGGGTCAATAGCTTCTCTGAATAAAATTGATATAAGACAGGAATATGTTCGCCATATTACTTTTTTTTTAAATATTGTAATATCAGTCATCTGATGTTGGTGGTTTGTCTGTCACTTTGAGAGTTGTTCAAACTCTATTATTCCAGTTATTTATTTATATAATTCAAATAACTTACCTATTGTACTCTTTCTTTTAATCTACAAAGATTCACTTTTAGTTATTTATTTTTAAGAAAAGAAAACATTAAACGGGAGGGCTATCATTAAAATTAAAAAAAAAAAAGAAATGCGTGAATGGACCTTTGATTACTATAGCAAATATGTAAGTTTATGTTTTTATGTAACTTTAAGTCCAGAATCCTAGTTGCGTATCATAGGTGTCAGCATATTTATGAATTATCTATTAAATTCATAGAAATTGATAATTTAATTTGTTTTAAAATGCATACATGTAAAAATGTTATGTGGTTATTATAATACCTAATGAATTATGGTAACCATTAAATAAAACTATAATGAAACCTTAAAATATTTGCCCTTTAATTATCTACAGTGATATTCCAATTTAAGCAACAATTACGTTTTAGATAATTATAATCAAATATGTACGAAATGCATTAATTGAATTAAAGTTATAATAATCCATGACCTTTTGAATTAATTTATATTTCCTCGTCGATTAATTAGAAAAAAAAATTATCTTAAGAACAAATCAACGATAAATACTACGAAATATGTAATTACTAATTACTTAAATATAATTTATGTAGACTATTTATTGACCCTTTATATTAACCAATTAATTGACACTTCGTGTACATGTATCGCGATGGTATTTTAACCGATTATATTAAAAATTATAGTTCTGCAACTAATCGATTTTTTTTTTAAATTAATTTGTATGATATTATTTTTAAATCTCATGATCAACGATTATTATATAAAATTGACATATTTAGCAAATCCCAATGAGGGATAGGCTCTATATATTATTTACTAATCACTGTTTAACACATAATATAATATGATGAATATAAATAATATATAATAAATATATATGACGATTATATCATATTAAATGTATTTATAAATATTATTTTAAGTAGCTGTGATGAAAAATTAATAAAATCATTAAGCGGCCTCGCTACGGTTTTTATTTAAGGGTCGACATTTTAGCAATTCATAACCACGTCTTAGCCGCCCGAGTTCTGTGTGTTAGGTGTAAATGATTATTAGTGTAAGTGAAATGCAAGCGGGTTCCAGCTGGGATTATCATAGGTTGCCACTCTCGTACGCGCATGCAAATGTCAATAATTCCATAACAATATAAATTCACTATACGAATTTTACGAAAACTTACTTATTGATTTGACAAAATTAAAGTTAATCAATAGGGTCCGATCTTAATTCTGAAAAAATATTTAAATTCAGTAGAAAAATGTCAGTAGATCATACGAAACATTCCGGTTGTAATTTTAAATTTATTATGTTTCGGGAAAAACACTTTCATATTGTACTTTTTGTGTGGCCTTAGTATGTTTTTTGGTATGTCTATCTTTTTTAATTAACCATATTATTGATACCAACATTATTATTTATTTTTTTGTGATGTTCGAGAAGGATCTGGAGTAATAGGTAAAATGGATATCCCTTTCTCATAAACATGATCCAAGAAACAATTGTCTGTATTATTTTAAGAGAACGTTATTGTTGGTAACTGTTGATAGTGTTATACCTGCAGTACTTTACATTTGGTCAAAATCATACCAATGAATAATTATTGTGTTTATGAAGTATAAGTTTTTTATATTGAATAGAATTTAAGACAGGGTAAATACACTGAACTTATTTCTTCGACACAGGCGTACGTCGTACAGGAATTAAAGTTATAATAATCTATGACCTATATAATATTATTTCAAGTTTATATGATATTCAGATTGTATTGATTTATATTTCTTTATCGATTAATTAAAAAAACAATTATCTTATGAAAAAATACTACAAAGTATATAATTAATAGATAAATATAATTTAAATGTAGTAATTAAATCACCTGCTGTATTTAACAAATAATTGATACTTAAAGTACACGTATCATGATGGTGTTCCAACTAATTATAACCCAAATTAAAACACTCAAACTAATTGATTTAAGTCCTTTAGTGGTATATATAACTATATATTACTTACTAATTACTGTTTAACAAATTATTTTCGATTTAATGCTATGTAATTTTTTTTTTATATTGACAATAAAGATTAATAAAATAATTTCTAATTTTAAATTGATAACTATTTGTTAAAACTTATTATTATTCATTTAATAGATACAATTACATACGTATTTTAGATTAACCTGTTTGGGTGTAATTCTATTTTCACGAAAGAAATTTATTTTGTATGTTTAATTTGTAACACCTAGTTTCAATTTCAGGTGATCAATTGGATCTACTGGTTAACGATATGCAATAACAATTAATATGGTTTTTCGTTGACAATAATATATATTACTATGTTAATTTATTCTGAAAAAATTTAATAAAAATAATTTTATCCACACAAAACAATTAGGTAAATACTGGTCAGTCCGAGATACATCACGATGTATATATTTTTATAATACTGTGTATTTATTACGTGTACCAAAGTTTGGTATTTTGTTTTTCTATTATTGTTAATTTATTCAAGGTAAAAATGTTAAAAAATATACGAATAAATACAATTAATTGTACAATTTAATGATTTTTTTTGTTGGGAAGAATTCTATTTCTATGGCCAACTAAATATAATTCTATAGTATTAGCTTGTTTTATGCAATAAAAATAAAAATTATTAATGTGTGACAGCAATATATTGTACAAGTTCATAATACATAATATGATTACATCACATATGGCATAATATGTTACAGTTCTGATGCTGATTGGACAAATATCCCTCATTTTGAATACTGAAACTCTATGTACCTACTAGTTATACAACAATTATATCATATTATATGTATTTATAAATATTATTTTAAGTCTTTGTGATGAAATGTAAATAACAGATATATTAATAAACATTAATATTTCGCTAATCTAATTGAGGTAGACTTTCAATGGTAATCATAATGTATGCTATAAATTATCATATTTTTTTTCTTTATTTATTTAGATTCTTGTACAAAATAATTTCCAAACTATGAGAACTTTAAAAAATATTATTGTTTTCTGAAATATTACTGTAACAATTTTAAATAAGTATGTTTAACAAGATACACGTATTTTTAAATATTAGGTAACATACAATAACAGAATATCTTAGGAACAACAATATCAAAATATATTTTGATTAAAGACTTAAATGCTAGTCTACGACCAGGCGGTTTGTAAAGCATCAGTTTGATACATTAACCCATTATAATATACCATAGTTACAAGTATGATCACGGCTATTGTACATTAATATATATCTGTTCTTAAAATTGTACGCATTTGACGTATACTGTAACAAATATACCAAACGACACGAAGATAACGATACAACAATACGAATAATTTTACGAATAATTTAAACAAACAATTTCATACGTTTTATCGACGTATATTCACAGTTATATTCACAAAGTTTTTTAAATATTTATAATACTTAGACATATATACCATCTACAGAATTCTAAAATATTATTTATTTCTAATTAAAATATAAAAATGTACTACCAAATAAACATTCCTTAAACTTTTGCTATCAGGAGTAATCTATTCATACACTACTGAATTATCAATAATACGTCAACTATATACTTCTAATATATCTCATATTTAATTATAAAATACCTATTTTTTCTTGGATTTATAAGGTTTTCAAATATCCGGTATTTGTTTATTTATATTAAAGAAAAATCATTTAAATTTAAATAATAATATATTTATATTTTTATATATAATATCAGCCACACATTTTACATATTGTCATATAAAGAACTTATCTTAGTATAATACAATAAAAATTATTTACAACATATTGATGGAAGTCTTAAATACTAGTCTTGACGACTAGACGGTTTGGGAAACATCGGTTTTATGTCACTGCGCTTTTGAGGTGACACCAGCGCAGTCGGTTTTGCATGTTGCACTTTATGCTTTGCAACAGTAACAAATTCTACCTGTTGTTTGCTGATATTTTTTCGATTATCTTTATCTCGTGAAGAAGATGCTTGATTTTGATTGGGTCTTGATGCCATGCTGATTATCTAAAACAAAATGATAAAATCGTAACAATATTTATTTTCAACTTACGTATATTGTTTACGAGTAAGTTATAGTTATTCAGAAAAAACAGATCTTAACTGATTTTGTTGTACAAATAGGCAATGAATATGTTTGGTTTATTTTTCAATAGTTAATTTCTTATAGTTAGTATAATTACGCCTAAGACATTATAATACTTGGATATGACTGGTTGCGACCTGTGATTCTTGAGGAGTTTGTAATAACCAACCAAAAGTGTAAATATTCTCGGCTGTTTTTTTGGGTAGTATAAAAGTATGACGAATACCATTTCATTTTCAATTTGTATTACTGAATAATTAAGATATGATATACAAAAAAAATAATTGATATTATTTACGATTTTAAGGGGACCGAGAAACGTATATGAATAATATAAACTAAAGTTTTAATCGGAATAAAAAAAAAAATGGTAAATAAAAATTAATTAACCATAGTCTATAAATAGATATCGCATAATAGAAATATTTTTGAAGTACATTGTATTTTAATAACTTATTAAAACATATTAACAGAGTGTAGACTTACAGATTGAAACGTGTTGACTGCAATACAAACAGGAACGTAAGCTGCTGGTCGATATTCCAAAAATCCAATTCTGCTAAAACATCATACAATATTAATAATACTTAAATAATATAATCATAAAATGAGTAGTATATTTGATCTAAATATTTAGATGATATACCTAGAAAACGCCGCGTTGCTGCTTTCGTCCAAAAAAGAACTGAATAACACTTAACACACTATGATTGTTTCAGACAAACGTTTCAGCTGTCGGCTAACACACTATAAGATCAATCGTACGATGAGCGAGGTTTTTATAAAATTTATTTAAATGTCAATAATAACGACGTGGTTGTAGATTGACTAGTATTTAAAGATAACAATTACACATTTGAGCATGTATTAGTCGATCATCATCGAAATAATTTTTCTGATTACACGAAAATTAGATTTTTGATAATAATCAGTGTCCAATAAATTTATAGTTTTATTACAAATATGTACTATTTTGATAAAATAAATAAGATCAAATTAATCATAGCTATACAATTATGAATCACAAAATAAATATATTATAGTGGCTATTTGAATGTCAATTAAATATATAGTAGTAAATGTAACTAACATTTCGATAAAAGTTATCCTTTGGGTTAAGATAATTATATTGAATTACATACAAAATTCATTATTCTTTATTTTATTTAACGAACATAATATGTTATAAAACGAATGTTGTAGATGTGTAACGTCATAGGATGACGTGTTTCAGAATTTTATTCACGTTTTTAATGTAACTTAATAGTATACTACATGAGTTCATAATTTATTCATAAATAAAAATTTATTTCATAATAAAATATAAGTAGTTAAATTCAAAAATAAATAATAAATGATTTACACTGAATATACACATAACCACTCTTTGACAAAATCGATTTTTTGATTTTAATATACTTAATTTAAGTTAATTGTTTACTTTATTGGCTTTGAAAATTATTATTATAGAATATACCTCATTTAATTTATAATAATAAATTAATATAATATAGTAATTTATGAGATTTAATGGTCAATGGTGGTGTTGTGAACCCCTGTGTGTATGCTATACCCAGAATAGGATATAGTTATAATATAATATAATATAGTATAGTGTGTAAGCATATTAACATGTGAACCGATAGAGTGACACGGTTTTAGGGAATTCGCTGTGTGGACAGATTTGAGCCCGAGCGAGCCCCTACCGTGTCTCGCCGTCTGTGTAATATTTAGTGTAGTCCTGGCAGACCATCGAGCAGAGCCTCTGTTATTTTCTTAAGTCTAACAATTATTCTGTGTAACTAATTTCTTTTAAAATTGATTATATTAATAAAGTATTAGTGATAACTTAAACACTGCGTATTTATTACTAACGAACAAACTCGGTTGTGGAGACGTCCATAACATTTTTGGTGGCAGCGGTGGGATCCGTAGATTCCAGTTCGTTAAATAATAAGTTAGTCAATGCCGTGTAATTTTGAGTTAAAGTAAATCTATGCTTATAATATAATTAAATATAAGAAGAAATTCTGAAGAAGAAAGTCCGAAGTGTCCAGAAAATCCAAAACATCGAAGTATACAGAAACTCCAGTTTACAAGACGACAAGGAAGGGAGGCCGCAGTACCGCTGTACTCGTAGCGCCGCCCAAACTAATGGTTAGTAGCGCACGCACTCACACGAACACGAATCCGTAATACGAGCATCACAGCCGCCGCGTCCGTTGTTCGTGGTACCGCTGAAATTCATAAGCGCGCACACACACACGCAAACGACGCATAATACACGCGCCGCCGCCGCTGTGTCGATAGTGCCGCCCGAACCGAACGACACTCACTTACGCACGCACGCAATTGCCGTGTATGCTAGCATTGATTATATATTATTATAGATTGCTCACTGTCATAGAAAATATGTTGCGCGACAATTGAGTTCAATTGATTGCCAATAGGTAGCGTACTGGTAACGATATAATAATATTGTACTAGCGATAATTATGTTTTATTTTTGGTTGCTACCGGTCCGACTACAATCACGACGATCGTAATACAAAATTACATTGTTTACATTGTTGTGACTATTTTCGTTATTTCACAACGCACCAAGCGCAATTGTATAGCGGCTGATTAATATACTACAATATTTATTGTAAATTAATAATTTTGTTTATTGATTTGATATAAAGTAGGTATATAAGTAAATTGTTATAGTATGATGGTCAGAAATTGAAAACAAATAACAATTATTTAGTTTTATAAATTGCAATTTATTCAAAACAACCTTTAACGCGCAATTTTGTAATACCACATGATATTTAAAAAAATGCAAAATAAATAAATAAAAACTGGTGGTTTTCAAAATGTTTAAACTTAAAATAAAATATCCCATTTTTAAACATTATAAAATACATATTTAATAAAGTAACATCGGCAAGATTAAAAAAATAGCAATTAAAAAACGTCAAATAATAATAATATAATATAAATATTTTAATTTCATAATTTATTAAAAAAAAAATAAAATAATAACTTATTCAATGAAAATTATATTATTCACATACAACAATAATGAAATATTATTTATTAATTGTGTTTAAACACTTTTAGTTTTGCAATTTGCTGGACAGCCTTATTGTGTAACTCTGTGTTTGTCCATTTACATTCTTTAAATATTCTTGTTCTAAATAATAATTCTATTATATATAAATAATGAAGTTTACACGTCGAAACATTTAATTTAAAAATATATTTATCAATTTTTTTTTTTGAAATATCTAAAAGTTTAAAAACTATATGTTTTTCGTGTTTTATTTTTTCAAATTCTTCATTAAAAATGTTGAGACATGTATTAGTTATGTCCACAATGATATTTGATGGTGCTTTTAATCCTTGTGTTGATGGTTCATTTACATTAAACATCTTAAATGTTAATAATAATTGCGATTCATCATTTAAATCTAAAGATGTTATAAGATTTTTTTTACATTCATCACAACTAAAATTATTTAAACACTTATACGCCAAGTATCCTGCAAAATAAATGACAGCACAATTTTCTAATGATTTTTTAGCATTTGTGGTGTTAATAACTATAGTACCAGAACTAGTATTCGAGTCAGTCTCACAATCATCACTTAAATTATATATATTATCATTTAAACCGTCTTCTTGAATTTCTTCAGAGTATGTAGGTCTGGTTATTTGCACATCATTTAGAGTATCCACATTAAAAAATTCTTCACCATCTTCTTCACAATTAGAACTTTCAGAACATTTCATTAAACTATAAGAACAAATCGCACTAAAACAGCAACGAAATGTTCGGGCAGTTGGGTTCTTATTATAGCCGTTTTTCTGTCGCATTATGGAAAACATATTTTCTAATGGATCTTGTGTTAATTTGTTAGTCATTAAAAAGTATTCTTTATTTGAAATATGTTGATTCATTATTATTTTTTCTGATTCATAAAGACCAATAATAGCTGTTAATGTCCATTTAAGTCCAATGAAACACGGAGGTGTAGTTACTTTATTATTTTTTAAATTTATTTTTACAGCTTTATCAAAAAGAATACAAAAGTTTTTTAAATTTTGAAGGACTTGAGAATTACGTTTGCTTAGAGGTCGTCTATTTGGATTTGCGTCATACAAATTTTTACTGTTTGCAGAATCGAACATATCATTAACATTTTCAATAAAATTTGCTGTGTCTAGTGCGGTTTTAGTTTTTAATTCACCAGTAGAAACACACGTTTTAATAGAAGCTGCAACAGATCTACTAAAAATTTGTATTGCCAACTTGCACGACATTTTTTGGAAAGCGTTTGGGGCAATATGAGCGGGTGTAATTTTACACATTGCCCGTGCAGTATTACTTTTTAAGTCAATTTCATAAGATTTTTTAATATCTTTAAATGAAATTAATTTATTTTCAATTTTTATATTACCATCTAATAAATTATTTCGTAAGCTTTTTATCATATGAGGCATATCGTAAATTAAAAATAATTTTTGACCATTTATGTCTACTGATGGGTTATTGTGTGTTGCACCAAGTAATGAAAACATTCTTCTATTTTGTGATCCTTGATCGCAGACTACAGCAGAAGGTACTAAACCAAGTTCTAATAATTTTATTACGCATTCTTTAAGTATGTTAGTTAAATTATCCCCTTTTATTCCATTACCAGTGAAAAAATAACATAATGGAAATTTCCAATTTACGTACAAACAACGGATCATTATGACTAGTGCATAGGAGCCAATTTTGTTAGTTCGCCCTAAAGTTCCAAGATCTTCATATCCTTCTATTATGTCTAAAGCTTTGTTGTATTCTATCGCTTTTTTAATTGAAATCTCATCTAATAAAATAATAACTTTTTTTTCTTGAAAACTCATACAAGAAACTTTAAGTTTAATTTGTTCCATATACCGAGGTGAAAATCCAGTTGAATAACTAATTGAGTTTAGCCAACGACGCACTGTACTTTCGCCAGGTAAAATAATTTTATTTTTACGCATATATTTATATGTTGATGGCGATTTATAATAAAGAGATAAAGATAACTTTTTTTCTTCACTAGTCCATTGCTTACGCGATTTGTGGTTAATTTGCATTGTCACTAAACTTTTTGAACTTATTGATGGAAATTCTACTAAATGTAAAAATTCTTTTATATTAATTTTTTGTTTTTTTTATATGGTTTAAATTTTGTTTCAAAAAACTTATTGTTGCCCTTTTTTTGTTCAGTAGCTTTTGTAATCGTATGCATCGGTTTTTAACTGTTCATTTTTAATTGTAGATTTGGCGTAGAAGTAGTATTTAAAAATTTTACATTATTTTTTTCGGAACTTGATGGTAATTCAGTTAAATCAGAAATATATTTTCGTGTATTTGGTGTAATAGAAAGAGATGGACTAAACATCGACGTTCCTGCATCATTTAAGTTAAAACTATTCGACATTACAGATGGGTACTTAATTTCGGGAGTTTTCACTTTTAACACTTCAGGTGACATTGAAAACAACGATTTAGAATCTATAAAAATATATTATTAAATTATATTTTATAATATGTCAGTTACAAAATTATAATATTAATAAAAATAAATCGTAAATAAAAAATAATTTTATGCTACATAATTTTGTAAGGATTATTTTGAGACATTTTCTAACTTAGAAGAGACAATTAATACTATATTAAAACAAGGTCTCGGAACGGGCGGCTTTCATTTGGGCGACATAACCAAAGTAACATACAACAACATTCGTCGTTCGGACGAATTGATACATATCATTTGGGCCGAGATATTTATGAAATTCGTATACATGTTTTCCTTCCCATTTTTAAAAACTTAGGACTGTCAGTTAACTTTAACTAGTACTTTTACTTAGATTTTTTAATATTTAAAATTTTTATCCCCAATTTTTGTACATATTAATATATAATAAATAATAAATTAAAATTAATATAAATCATATTATAAATAAAAATTATATATCATAACAGTACAAAATATAATAATACATTTTTTCATAAATGTTTATTGTTAAGCCTAGTTGGCCTATCCTGTAAACACGCCACTGTTTAATGTGTGTATATGTATAATTATTTTTGTATAAACATTGTAATTTTTTTATGATTATAGCACCTCCTTATAGTTAACATTTTGTATTTCCCAATGGCTGTTTACTATACAGTCACAGTATACTATAACTAAAAATTTACAATAAATTTAAATTATACTGACCTTGAAACATGTTATCTGTTATTTTTTCACGATGATTGTGTGATTTTTTTGGTGTTGTTATGATTGTTTCGTTAACATGTATGTAGGCATCTAAAAAATAAATGAAAGCGATGTATTGAAATAAATATATTTTTTTCAAATAGGTACCATATTATAATATAACATAAAAGACATGTCAAATATATTAATTATTAATTTTAAATTGTAAAAATATGTATGCATACTTTGGGCAGTATTTTGATTTGAAACATGCCAAGTCCTATTTATAGGTGATTTTTCAGTAGTTAACTTTTCTTCTGGAATATTATCTATTAACTCATCTGAAATTTTCAAAATTATATTTGTGACAAAAACAAAATACAAAAAGGTATAATTTTTACTTACTTAAATATTTGTTTGGTACTGCATTACGATTTAGTCGTGATTTTGGTGCTGTGGGATTGGAATAGGCATTCCTTTCGAAATGAGAAGAGCATATGAACTTCTTTCTTAATTTTTAGGACTTAAGGATTCTAGTTTAATATTCCCTAAATTAATATTTTTTTCTTTATTATTGCAAGCTTTTATTTAAATTATGGATAGATTTAAAATTTTTATTACTTACCAGAATTAATAATCCATCTTTTGGACGTTTCTTCATTGGATGGAAAAGGATGAAATATTATATTAAATGTATTTTCTACGTGTATTCGTACAATTAAAATATGCACATTTGTCACTTGACATTTTAATTATTTTAGAAACATATTAACAGAGTGTAGACTTACAGATTGAAACGTGTTGACTGCAATACAAACAGGAACGTAAGCTGCTGGTCGATATTCCAAAAATCCAATTCTGCTAAAACATCATACAATATTAATAATACTTAAATAATATAATCATAAAATGAGTAGTATATTTGATCTAAATATTTAGATGATATACCTAGAAAACGCCGCGTTGCTGCTTTCGTCCAAAAAAGAACTGAATAACACTTAACACACTATGATTGTTTCAGACAAACGTTTCAGCTGTCGGCTAACACACTATAAGATCAATCGTACGATGAGCGAGGTTTTTATAAAATTTATTTAAATGTCAATAATAACGACGTGGTTGTAGATTGACTAGTATTTAAAGATAACAATTACACATTTGAGCATGTATTAGTCGATCATCATCGAAATAATTTTTCTGATTACACGAAAATTAGATTTTTGATAATAATCAGTGTCCAATAAATTTATAGTTTTATTACAAATATGTACTATTTTGATAAAATAAATAAGATCAAATTAATCATAGCTATACAATTATGAATCACAAAATAAATATATTATAGTGGCTATTTGAATGTCAATTAAATATATAGTAGTAAATGTAACTAACATTTCGATAAAAGTTATCCTTTGGGTTAAGATAATTATATTGAATTACATACAAAATTCATTATTCTTTATTTTATTTAACGAACATAATATGTTATAAAACGAATGTTGTAGATGTGTAACGTCATAGGATGACGTGTTTCAGAATTTTATTCACGTTTTTAATGTAACTTAATAGTATACTACATGAGTTCATAATTTATTCATAAATAAAAATTTATTTCATAATAAAATATAAGTAGTTAAATTCAAAAATAAATAATAAATGATTTACACTGAATATACACATAACCACTCTTTGACAAAATCGATTTTTTGATTTTAATATACTTAATTTAAGTTAATTGTTTACTTTATTGGCTTTGAAAATTATTATTATAGAATATACCTCATTTAATTTATAATAATAAATTAATATAATATAGTAATTTATGAGATTTAATGGTCAATGGTGGTGTTGTGAACCCCTGTGTGTATGCTATACCCAGAATAGGATATAGTTATAATATAATATAATATAGTATAGTGTGTAAGCATATTAACATGTGAACCGATAGAGTGACACGGTTTTAGGGAATTCGCTGTGTGGACAGATTTGAGCCCGAGCGAGCCCCTACCGTGTCTCGCCGTCTGTGTAATATTTAGTGTAGTCCTGGCAGACCATCGAGCAGAGCCTCTGTTATTTTCTTAAGTCTAACAATTATTCTGTGTAACTAATTTCTTTTAAAATTGATTATATTAATAAAGTATTAGTGATAACTTAAACACTGCGTATTTATTACTAACGAACAAACTCGGTTGTGGAGACGTCCATAACATTTTTGGTGGCAGCGGTGGGATCCGTAGATTCCAGTTCGTTAAATAATAAGTTAGTCAATGCCGTGTAATTTTGAGTTAAAGTAAATCTATGCTTATAATATAATTAAATATAAGAAGAAATTCTGAAGAAGAAAGTCCGAAGTGTCCAGAAAATCCAAAACATCGAAGTATACAGAAACTCCAGTTTACAAGACGACAAGGAAGGGAGGCCGCAGTACCGCTGTACTCGTAGCGCCGCCCAAACTAATGGTTAGTAGCGCACGCACTCACACGAACACGAATCCGTAATACGAGCATCACAGCCGCCGCGTCCGTTGTTCGTGGTACCGCTGAAATTCATAAGCGCGCACACACACACGCAAACGACGCATAATACACGCGCCGCCGCCGCTGTGTCGATAGTGCCGCCCGAACCGAACGACACTCACTTACGCACGCACGCAATTGCCGTGTATGCTAGCATTGATTATATATTATTATAGATTGCTCACTGTCATAGAAAATATGTTGCGCGACAATTGAGTTCAATTGATTGCCAATAGGTAGCGTACTGGTAACGATATAATAATATTGTACTAGCGATAATTATGTTTTATTTTTGGTTGCTACCGGTCCGACTACAATCACGACGATCGTAATACAAAATTACATTGTTTACATTGTTGTGACTATTTTCGTTATTTCACAACGCACCAAGCGCAATTGTATAGCGGCTGATTAATATACTACAATATTTATTGTAAATTAATAATTTTGTTTATTGATTTGATATAAAGTAGGTATATAAGTAAATTGTTATAGTATGATGGTCAGAAATTGAAAACAAATAACAATTATTTAGTTTTATAAATTGCAATTTATTCAAAACAACCTTTAACGCGCAATTTTGTAATACCACATGATATTTAAAAAAATGCAAAATAAATAAATAAAAACTGGTGGTTTTCAAAATGTTTAAACTTAAAATAAAATATCCCATTTTTAAACATTATAAAATACATATTTAATAAAGTAACATCGGCAAGATTAAAAAAATAGCAATTAAAAAACGTCAAATAATAATAATATAATATAAATATTTTAATTTCATAATTTATTAAAAAAAAAAATAAAATAATAACTTATTCAATGAAAATTATATTATTCACATACAACAATAATGAAATATTATTTATTAATTGTGTTTAAACACTTTTAGTTTTGCAATTTGCTGGACAGCCTTATTGTGTAACTCTGTGTTTGTCCATTTACATTCTTTAAATATTCTTGTTCTAAATAATAATTCTATTATATATAAATAATGAAGTTTACACGTCGAAACATTTAATTTAAAAATATATTTATCAATTTTTTTTTTTGAAATATCTAAAAGTTTAAAAACTATATGTTTTTCGTGTTTTATTTTTTCAAATTCTTCATTAAAAATGTTGAGACATGTATTAGTTATGTCCACAATGATATTTGATGGTGCTTTTAATCCTTGTGTTGATGGTTCATTTACATTAAACATCTTAAATGTTAATAATAATTGCGATTCATCATTTAAATCTAAAGATGTTATAAGATTTTTTTTACATTCATCACAACTAAAATTATTTAAACACTTATACGCCAAGTATCCTGCAAAATAAATGACAGCACAATTTTCTAATGATTTTTTAGCATTTGTGGTGTTAATAACTATAGTACCAGAACTAGTATTCGAGTCAGTCTCACAATCATCACTTAAATTATATATATTATCATTTAAACCGTCTTCTTGAATTTCTTCAGAGTATGTAGGTCTGGTTATTTGCACATCATTTAGAGTATCCACATTAAAAAATTCTTCACCATCTTCTTCACAATTAGAACTTTCAGAACATTTCATTAAACTATAAGAACAAATCGCACTAAAACAGCAACGAAATGTTCGGGCAGTTGGGTTCTTATTATAGCCGTTTTTCTGTCGCATTATGGAAAACATATTTTCTAATGGATCTTGTGTTAATTTGTTAGTCATTAAAAAGTATTCTTTATTTGAAATATGTTGATTCATTATTATTTTTTCTGATTCATAAAGACCAATAATAGCTGTTAATGTCCATTTAAGTCCAATGAAACACGGAGGTGTAGTTACTTTATTATTTTTTAAATTTATTTTTACAGCTTTATCAAAAAGAATACAAAAGTTTTTTAAATTTTGAAGGACTTGAGAATTACGTTTGCTTAGAGGTCGTCTATTTGGATTTGCGTCATACAAATTTTTACTGTTTGCAGAATCGAACATATCATTAACATTTTCAATAAAATTTGCTGTGTCTAGTGCGGTTTTAGTTTTTAATTCACCAGTAGAAACACACGTTTTAATAGAAGCTGCAACAGATCTACTAAAAATTTGTATTGCCAACTTGCACGACATTTTTTGGAAAGCGTTTGGGGCAATATGAGCGGGTGTAATTTTACACATTGCCCGTGCAGTATTACTTTTTAAGTCAATTTCATAAGATTTTTTAATATCTTTAAATGAAATTAATTTATTTTCAATTTTTATATTACCATCTAATAAATTATTTCGTAAGCTTTTTATCATATGAGGCATATCGTAAATTAAAAATAATTTTTGACCATTTATGTCTACTGATGGGTTATTGTGTGTTGCACCAAGTAATGAAAACATTCTTCTATTTTGTGATCCTTGATCGCAGACTACAGCAGAAGGTACTAAACCAAGTTCTAATAATTTTATTACGCATTCTTTAAGTATGTTAGTTAAATTATCCCCTTTTATTCCATTACCAGTGAAAAAATAACATAATGGAAATTTCCAATTTACGTACAAACAACGGATCATTATGACTAGTGCATAGGAGCCAATTTTGTTAGTTCGCCCTAAAGTTCCAAGATCTTCATATCCTTCTATTATGTCTAAAGCTTTGTTGTATTCTATCGCTTTTTTAATTGAAATCTCATCTAATAAAATAATAACTTTTTTTTCTTGAAAACTCATACAAGAAACTTTAAGTTTAATTTGTTCCATATACCGAGGTGAAAATCCAGTTGAATAACTAATTGAGTTTAGCCAACGACGCACTGTACTTTCGCCAGGTAAAATAATTTTATTTTTACGCATATATTTATATGTTGATGGCGATTTATAATAAAGAGATAAAGATAACTTTTTTTCTTCACTAGTCCATTGCTTACGCGATTTGTGGTTAATTTGCATTGTCACTAAACTTTTTGAACTTATTGATGGAAATTCTACTAAATGTAAAAATTCTTTTATATTAATTTTTTGTTTTTTTTTATATGGTTTAAAATTTTGTTTCAAAAAACTTATTGTTGCCCTTTTTTTGTTCAGTAGCTTTTGTAATCGTATGCATCGGTTTTTTAACTGTTCATTTTTTAATTGTAGATTTGGCGTAGAAGTAGTATTTAAAAATTTTACATTATTTTTTTCGGAACTTGATGGTAATTCAGTTAAATCAGAAATATATTTTCGTGTATTTGGTGTAATAGAAAGAGATGGACTAAACATCGACGTTCCTGCATCATTTAAGTTAAAACTATTCGACATTACAGATGGGTACTTAATTTCGGGAGTTTTCACTTTTAACACTTCAGGTGACATTGAAAACAACGATTTAGAATCTATAAAAATATATTATTAAATTATATTTTATAATATGTCAGTTACAAAATTATAATATTAATAAAAATAAATCGTAAATAAAAAATAATTTTATGCTACATAATTTTGTAAGGATTATTTTGAGACATTTTCTAACTTAGAAGAGACAATTAATACTATATTAAAACAAGGTCTCGGAACGGGCGGCTTTCATTTGGGCGACATAACCAAAGTAACATACAACAACATTCGTCGTTCGGACGAATTGATACATATCATTTGGGCCGAGATATTTATGAAATTCGTATACATGTTTTCCTTCCCATTTTTAAAAACTTAGGACTGTCAGTTAACTTTAACTAGTACTTTTACTTAGATTTTTTAATATTTAAAATTTTTATCCCCAATTTTTGTACATATTAATATATAATAAATAATAAATTAAAATTAATATAAATCATATTATAAATAAAAATTATATATCATAACAGTACAAAATATAATAATACATTTTTTCATAAATGTTTATTGTTAAGCCTAGTTGGCCTATCCTGTAAACACGCCACTGTTTAATGTGTGTATATGTATAATTATTTTTGTATAAACATTGTAATTTTTTTATGATTATAGCACCTCCTTATAGTTAACATTTTGTATTTCCCAATGGCTGTTTACTATACAGTCACAGTATACTATAACTAAAAATTTACAATAAATTTAAATTATACTGACCTTGAAACATGTTATCTGTTATTTTTTCACGATGATTGTGTGATTTTTTTGGTGTTGTTATGATTGTTTCGTTAACATGTATGTAGGCATCTAAAAAATAAATGAAAGCGATGTATTGAAATAAATATATTTTTTTCAAATAGGTACCATATTATAATATAACATAAAAGACATGTCAAATATATTAATTATTAATTTTAAATTGTAAAAATATGTATGCATACTTTGGGCAGTATTTTGATTTGAAACATGCCAAGTCCTATTTATAGGTGATTTTTCAGTAGTTAACTTTTCTTCTGGAATATTATCTATTAACTCATCTGAAATTTTCAAAATTATATTTGTGACAAAAACAAAATACAAAAAGGTATAATTTTTACTTACTTAAATATTTGTTTGGTACTGCATTACGATTTAGTCGTGATTTTGGTGCTGTGGGATTGGAATAGGCATTCCTTTCGAAATGAGAAGAGCATATGAACTTCTTTCTTAATTTTTTAGGACTTAAGGATTCTAGTTTAATATTCCCTAAATTAATATTTTTTTCTTTATTATTGCAGCTTTTATTTAAATTATGGATAGATTTAAAATTTTTATTACTTACCAGAATTAATAATCCATCTTTTGGACGTTTCTTCATTGGATGGAAAAGGATGAAATATTATATTAAATGTATTTCTACGTGTATTCGTACAATTAAAATATGCACATTTGTCACTTGACATTTTAATTATTTTAGAAACAACACAGCAGAAAATTAAAAGTATAAATAATAAGTAGACCAATATGGTAAAAATAACGATACAATTCAGTAATTTTTACGATACCCATATAATAAATTGTCGAGTGATCGTTCAAATTTTACGTCCGTAGTGCGTAAGTTTGTCCGCATGAATAATTTGAATCAATATAATCTATTTTGAACGCGCGTACAACATTGGTTATAAATACATTTATAATCAATGATACTATTTATAATCAATCCTTTCATTATTTAAAAACGAGTCATGGTATAAATAAATTATAAATATACCAAATTAACACTCAGGGATCGCAGAGTTGATAAATTCAATAATAATCTTGTCAACTATCTATTAAAATATAAAAGTTTTATTCAAGTAAAGACAGTCAAGTTTTCATTTAATCGACTATATGATGTAAGTGTACAATTTATAATTAATGTCATAGGGTTAATATTAAAAATATTTTTTAACTTGGTACCTATGTCTTCAGTATAATTTAAGAGAGACGACGATACTTCGTGTTGAGTGCATTGAACTCAGTGCAACAGCTTATTATAGACACAATAGTACAATTTTTATTTACTCAATAATAATCCAATTTACAAAATATATATTATATGATAATGACAGTACATGTATTATGTACTAATGTGTTATGAATAAAATACAAAATGTACATAATATACCTTAACATAAATATGGCAATGAGATACCTAGGTAGTATTAATATAATTTAATAATTAGGTACTAATTTGAAAATAACTATTTCACCTATCTAGGGTTATATTTTGGATAGGTATTTAATGTTTATAATGTTTTAATCGTTGGCAGTGCGCCAGTACAACGATATGAGTAGAGTACTAGAGTATAGAATACAAGTAACGTCTTTATAGATGCTCTCACTGCTCTAAGCATTGAAAATATTTGAAATCATTAAATCAAGATTCCACACGTCTGTTTTTGCTGTTAAAATCTTAAGACTGATCCCTACTCCTATGAACTACACTAGCGATTATTGCGGTACACGCCATAAGTAAACACCGCGCGGAGCGCTACATAGCGGTACTCGCCATTTAGCGCGTAGCGTATTTTGTACTGCAGTGAGCTATCTATAGTATTTATAATCAATGATGCTAGTTACTAAACCGGACGTCTGTGCCGCCGCCGAATATACATATATATATTATAATATAGTACCAGCAGCTGATAACCGCTGAAAACACTGATATCCAGTGCACGACGCTCGTAATCAGCGCCGCCGCGAAGTGTAAACAAACAACACGACTCGCGTTAGCGGTTCGTATTCGTGATAAGCGTTAAATTTAAAAAATACGCGATCGTTGTAATTGGTGTAAATACGCGATCGTCGTTATCAAATAAATACGCGACCGTTGTTTATTAACGACAAGTCGTAAGCAAGCAGAGAAACCCACTACAGGGTGTAGTGGTCCCCGCGCCAGCAGTTTCGGGGCTAGCGAACGTCGATTCCACAAGCGCAGTCGAAGAGGAAAGTCTACGTTAACATCCAAGGAATTCGAGCCAAGCCAAGCAGAACATCAGTGCAGATCATTTGAGCATCCAGTAGCAGTGTTAAAAAAAATCAGTAAATATAAAAAAAAAAAACATGGCAAGGATCATTTTAACTGCACTATTGTAAGTAAAAAAAAAAAAAAATAATAAAGAAATAATAATAATAATAATAATAAAAAAAAAAATTTTGAAACCATATCTCGACTACACTCCGTACTGATCAATAAGTACGTTTTTCTTTCTTATCTATTTTTTATTTTTTTTTATCATTATTATTTCTTTCTGTATAATTTAGAATCGTAAATCTGTAGTATTATTGTATTAATATAATATTAATATCGTAGTTAACATTAGAATTAATTTATAATTGCATGTAAACATACACACATATATATAAATATAGGTTAGCAATTCGTTGAGTATCAGCCAAGTAGATAAGTAGTTAATGAGCGGAAAACGGGAAAACGGGTCGGATAGATCGTTTCCAAATCCAGATAACGAATCGAGTGATCCAATAACACCGCCAAGTCCTACCCCTCGTGTAAGTTTACCAGTACGATTCTCAAATTCAGAAAATCCGACATCCGAACGTTCTATTGGGAATATCATTACTGATAACATCTTCATCAGAACTGGCGTACTAATAGACCATAATTCGGAGTTAATACATAACGTCTCCGTAACTTTGGGGGAAGTAGATACTGTTTTGGGGGAAGCAGAAAATCAACTCAACCTTAATATCCTAGACTAAACCATTGAAGAAAATCTTTTAAATCAGACTATACCCTCCTCTCCTCTTAACTCCAGCTACCAAAACATGAATCAAGACACTCAGGAAGCAGTTCAGACAACGGGTATTAGCATCATGGTAAATTCTGAAGGACAATCGAATACAGATACACAAGCAATATCAAATCCTCCAATAACTGAAGGAAACCCGAATCAATCAGGTGTCCGATATTCATTCGGACCCAGAGAAGAGACAATAGGATTGGAGGCTGCTCTAAAACTCTTGCCAGGCTCGTTCAGTGGAGACAAGCAGGAGGAGTTAGAGATATTTTTGGAAAAATGCGAGTTTGCGTTGGCATGCACACATGACCATGTACACGCTTGACTACTCCAAGGAATACAAGCTAGACTGACAGGGAAAGCCCGTCAGGCAGTCAAGTTTAAGGAGATAAGACACTGGGCTGAACTAAAGGAAGCGTTAAAGTCTGCATTGGAACCGCAGAGGACGACCACATATCTATTTTCGGAGTTGTATTCGACGAGACAGAAAATCGGAGAAGACGTAACAAACTACGCCAACAGAATTGAGCAACTCCAAACACTCATCATAGAGCAAGAGACAAGTGGGCACAGTTGGGAGGTAGCCCAAGCGCTAGGAACAAGCATCAAGAAGCAAAGCATCCAAGTCTTTGTAGAGGGACTAGGACCTTTAAAGGATTTTATAAAGGCGAGGAATCCATTAACATTAGACAGGGCCATACAAGCAGCAAGGGAAAAAGAACGGGTCAGAAACTCGCAAGAGGCAACAAAGAAGTTATATGGAGCGCCTCACCAATCCACGAAGAAACCCACTTCTTTTTACTGCAATACAGCCGGTCATATGGCGAAGGACTGTAAAAGCAAACCGACGACGACAAACTCAAAACCTTTTTCCGCAACGGCACCAGTTAGAAATATTCAATGTAACTACTGTAAAAAACCAGGGCACATGTTGAAAGATTGCCGTAAAAGGAATTATGTGAACTCCAAAAAGGAAGGCAACCAGCAGCAAAACCAGCAGCAACCGGGCGCCCGGTGAGCGAGTTAAAAAACACCGGCAACGACAGATCCTCTACTTCAAAGCAGAATTAGATGAAGATCATCTAACCTGCCACATTCAACAGACCATCAGCAAAAAATCGAAGCTACTCTTAGATTCTGGGAGTGAGCTTAATTTAATAAAAATATCTTCCCTTGCACATCAGACTATCGTGTATGAAGACGTCATATATCAGCTGAAGGGCATTAATGACCAGATAGTACACACAATGGGACAAACACAATTGGAACTATTTATCGAGGATAAAACTATAGTTGCAATGTTCCAAGTAGTTCATTCTGCATTCCCAATCCCAAACGATGGTATCCTTGGACGGCCATTTATAGTGGAAAACAAAATCATTCTGAATTACCAGACTAATGAAGTCATTATTCCTGACGGGGCTGAAATAGTGCTACAACCTCGCACTGAAACCCTTGTAGGAATAGAAGCAGGGAATCACGCGGAAGACAAAATCATCATCATTGAATGTCAAGAAATCACGAAATCAGTCTTTTGCAGTAACGCTGTAACCAGAGTACAAAACAAAAGGGTGTTAGCCACACTCATCAACCCAACCGAAGAAACGATAAGGCTAAAGACGCCCAATTTAAAGGAATTGGTCCACGAGGAGTTCAGGGAAGCTCTGATCCATTCGGATGAACAAGAAGAACCTCATGCAAACAGTAGTCGACTAAAACGATTGGAAGAAGCACTTAGAACCGATCATCTAAATTCAGAGGAAAAGGGATCATTAGTGGCCATCTGTCAAGATTACTCTGACATATTCTTCTTAGAAAGAGATCGGGTGACAGCAACTACAGCAGTGACACACGGAATCAAAACCCCAGAAGCGGTATCGCCAATTCACGTGAAGCCCTACCGTTTACCACAAAGGCATAGACAGGAAATTACGGACCAAATGGAGACCCTTGAACGGGAAGGTGTGATTACAGCTAGTGAATCGCCTTGGTACGCTCCACTCCTAGTATTCCCGAAGAAACCCGACGTCAATGGTCAGGTTAAATACCGTGTCTGCGTGGATTTTCGCCGACTTAATGAGGTTACGATAGGGGATGCTTTTCCACTTCCGAACATCGTGGATATTTTGGACCAACTAGGGAAGTCAAAATATTACAGTACCTTGGATTTAGCCCATGGGTACACCAAATCCCGATGGATCCCTCTGACCGTAGCAAAACGGCGTTTTCTACAGACCGGGGACATTTCGAATTTCAGCGAATGCCATTTGGTTTGAAGGGAGCTCCAGGGACATTCCAGAGGCTCGTGAATAAAGTACTAATCGGTATAAATGGAATCAAAGCATTCGTATATCTAGATGACATAATCATCTATGCAAAAGATCTAAATGATCATTCACAGAAAATCACAGAGATTTTTCAGAGACTCCGCAAATACAATCTCAAACTTCAACCACTGAAATGCGAATTTCTCCGAAAAGAAGTCAGTTATCTCGGACATCAAATCACTGACGAAGGAGTCAAGCCAGATCCTCAGAAGATAAGTTGTGTGAAACAATTTCCAATTCCAAGAAATGTGAAAGAGGTTAAGTCATTTTTAGGATTTTCAGGCTACTACAGAAGATTTATTAGAAACTATGGGCAGATCGCTAAGCCACTGACCTCATTGTTAAAAAAGGACGCAACGTTCAGATGGAGTGACCTTTGCCAAAAATCTTTTGAACAGTTAAAAGACCTCTTGACACAGGCACCAATATTACAATATCCGGACTTCTCTAAACCATTTAACTTGACTTGTGATGCAAGTGACTACGCGATCGGATGTGTACTGTCGCAAGCACCGATAGGAAAGGATTTGCCGATAGCGTTTGCATCGCGTACTCTAAATAAGGCAGAAATCAACTACAACACAACCGAGAAGGAGCTAACCAGCATAGTATGGGAAATTAATATATAGACCTTATCTATTCGGGCAAAAGTTTAATATAATTACCGATCATCGAGCACTAGTATGGTTGTTTAATATTACCGATCCAGGATCAAGACTCACTCGTTGGCGCGTCAAGCTGGAAGAGTACCAGTACACTATCCATTTCAAACCAGGAGTGAACAACACAAATGCTGACGCACTGAGTCGTATTCAAACGGTAACTACGAGAGCTCAGACCTCATCGAGTCATTACAACCAGTCAGAACCTCCAGAAACTCAAGGAACCTCTTTAAAATCAGTAGACAACGAACACCTAGACCTAGAATCGAAAAGGGAAGGTGATACTGGTTATCGAGCATTTCTGGAAGCTGATGAAATTAAACTGGGTTCTACGAAGAAAATTGCCGAGCTAAAAGGAGATCTGTTTTCCGTAGAGGCTGGAATCTCATTAGCACATTGTGTATCAGCAGATTTTAAAGCAAGGAAAGGAATTGCATTTGAATTTCGAACCCGATTTGGAAAAGTTAATGAACTTCGTCGACAAAAATGCCAAATAACAGAGATTGCAACAATCAATGTGAACAATCATCAGATGTTTTATATAATCACAAAAGAATTTTTCTGGCAAAAATCAAGTTATGAAATTCTCTTCCAAAGTCTACAGAGCCTCTCAAGTCAATCTGCGTCAAGTATAAAGTTACGCAGCTCGCTTGTCCACGTCTAGGCTGCGACCTAGATGGACTGAAGTGGGAAGTCTTACGAAATATGTTAAGGTATACCTTCCGTGACTCTCCTGTGTATATTCAGATATACACTCGCGATGAGTTAACGACAGATAACAAACTACAGATCATAAAGGAATTTCACGAAAATCCACTTGGTGGACATCAAGGTGTAACGCGCACATATAATAAAATTTCACAGCAGTACCAATGGCAGGGTATGAGGGCACAAATCCGGAAATACATCAAGAAATGTCCTGCATGTCAAATCAATAAAACTCCAAACCGGACCATCAAAGAACCTATGGTAATAACAACTACTGCTTCGAAACCATTCGAAAAAGTATTCATGGACATCGTAGGGCCACTCAACAAGTCCTACCACGGGAATTCGTATATTTTAACTCTAATCGATGGTTTTTCGAAATTCACTTGGGCGTGTGCCATGAAGGATCATGAAGCAAACACCGTCGCACAGCATTTTGTCACTCAATTTGTATGTCTGCATGGGCAACCTGAATCTCTAGTGACGGACTATGGAACTGAATTCCTTAGTAAGGTTTTCAAGGAAGTATGCAAACTCTTAAATATCTCTCAAACATCGACCACCCCGTATCATCCGCAGAGTAACGGTAGCTTGGAGAGGAGTCACCGCACCTTAGGTGAATATTTAAGGAACTACTATGGAAAAAATCCGTAAAACTGGGATGTACATGTCCCTTATGCAATGTACTGTCATAATTCTTCAGTACACACAGCCACAGGGTTTCAACCACATGAAATCGTGTACGGATATCCATTATCAATACCAAATTCGTTAAGTCGTAAGCCAGAACCTCAGTATAATTATCAAGATTATCAATACGAAATGAAACGTCTTATGCAAGAAACGCACCAGATGGTAACAGAGCAACAGATGAAATCAAAACAGAAATCGCAGGAACGATATGATCGTACAGCTATGCCTTTGCAAATCAATGAAGGTGATAAAGTCATAGTGCAAGAAAAAACAAGTAAAGGAAACTTATCAACTAAGTAGTTAGGACCATTCACAGTGGTGGAAACTATTGCGGACTCTCCGAATGTAACCATCTTAAAAAAAAAATAAACATAACCTCAATGGTATGTCGTGGGCTTTCAAACTCTCAGAGCGGAAGTTTCCAAGTTACTTTATTTCAGAACTCATCGGGCTTATACTTTGAAGCAATGGGACCTCTTCGCATTTCCTACACCAATTGGGATTTCATCACTTACGTGAATCTGACAACTTATTACATGAAGTACCAAATACTCCAGAAATTCCTTGATCAAACGGGTGACATTTGTATTCAATTGAAAAAAAAGAGAGGATTCGATCTTAACTAGTGCGTGTACGGATTTCATACAATCCACGGTTCCGTTCATGCAAGAAATTGAATCAAATCTCAATTCTGTCATACGAATCCTTGGGTCAGACCACAGAACCTCTGAACATCCGAACCGACAATCTCG
Source organism: Rhopalosiphum maidis (assembly GCF_003676215.2). Lineage (NCBI taxonomy): Eukaryota > Metazoa > Arthropoda > Insecta > Hemiptera > Aphididae > Rhopalosiphum > Rhopalosiphum maidis. The sequence goes on from NC_040879.1 coordinate 50,203,122, forward strand.
TGGGTTGATAAATGCAGTAGGAAGGCTAGCAAACATTCTTTTTGGAGTTTGCTCCGATCAGGATGCAGAATTCTTTTACAAAAACATTGAACATCTTGCTCGTTCCGAGGATAAACATGTTCATCTATCACAGGAACAGATACGCATAGTCTCTTCAGTCATAAATAACGTAAATTCCACCATGCATGAACTGCTAACAGATGATCAGAAATTGCAGCAGAATATAAACAGAATAGAAGAACAATCAAGGCGTTCTGAGGCAACAATCAATGAATTGGAAATACAAAACACCTTCCTGGAGCACACTGCAATATTGACAGTTTTCCTAAACCAATTCGCTTGGGAAACTCAAAACCTCCAATCCATTGTCAACTCAACATTAAATTAATTGATGCATACAAATGTCTACCCCCCTTCTCAATTGATTCACGAACTTAAACAAATACAACTGACATTACCTTCTACACTAGAGCTGCCTATAACTGAATCTCATTTATCTATCCCGGAATTATTCCGTACATCCAAGTTAAGCGTAGTGTACATCCAACAGAATCTCGTATTTGTAACCCGTATACCCTTATTTTCAAACCTTCGGTTTAATCTGTTTCATAATATTCCACTTCCGATACTTACAAATAAAGGTAATATATTAATTATTGAACCACAAGCTCAGTACTTGGCAATAAGCGATACTAACGAATATCATTTCAGTCTAACCGACGATCAGTATGAAAAATGTGAAACATTGTTCTCTTTTAAGTTATGTGTAAATCCTGAGGCTATTAGTAAATCTAAACACCAGGATAATTGTGAGGTATCTTTGTACAATTCCCCGTATCAAACGATAGGAGCTTGTAATTTCAAATATCTGAACCTAAATACTACAATCTGGCATAAGCTTTATCTACAAAACGCGTGGTTATATTAAAGCATTTCGCAGGCAGTTACAGTAACATGCGCACAAAACTCTAGCAGAATCCTACTCAACGGTACAGGAAAAATTAAAATTTCCGATAATTGTGTTATATATACAGAAAATCTGATTTTAACACCATCAAGAACCCTATCATCAGAAATTCATAGAGATTTCGTCCCAGAAAATCCGAATGTGCACGCAATATTAAAAATGCCAGAAATAATTAACAGCCGTGTTCCCGAGCAAATAGATACAAATAAATATTTTAAAAATTTTAATCAGTTAGCTGAAGATGCTAAAAAACTGAAAGAATTATCTAAAATGTACAACGATACCAACATATTTGTAAATCCAGATCATCATTTTATTAAAGTTTATTGTATTGTCTTTTTAATAATAGTAATAATTCTGTACATGTTGATCAAATATAAGTGTAATCTACCTCGACTCTACAGACCGGAAATAGCAGAACCCCAGAATGTAGCAGAGTATGTGCAATTCACACACTCCCTTACAAAATTCTAAAACTTCAGAGCATCAGAACTCACGGATGAAGTGAAACATGGTGATCATTAGACCCCCATGTCACATGTAGTCCGGGGGGTGTTGTGAACCCCTGTCTGTATGCTATACCCAGAATAGGATATAGTTATAATATAATATAATATAGTATAGTGTGTAAGCATATTAGCATGTGAACCGATAGAGTCACACGGTTTTAGGGAATTCGCTGTGTGGACAGTTTTGAGCCCGAGCGAATCCCTACCGTATCTCGCCGTCTGTGTAATATTTAGTGTAGTCCTGGCAGACCATCGAGCAGAGCCTCTTTTATTTTCTTAAGTCTAATAATTATTCTGTGTAACTAATTTCTTTTAAAATTGATTATATTAATAAAGTATTAGTGATAACTTAAACACTGCGTATTTATTACTAACGAACAAACTCGGTTGTGGAGACGTCCATAACAACGGTATAGGGGCGGGGCATAGCCACACTAGAATGATAATATAAACTTATACCTAATCCCACTCACAGAACTAATTCCAAATTACGCTACTGATTTGAAAAACACACTTTTAAATTTTGTACTACTCACTTTACTTTTGTACTGCACAAAGTATTAAGTCAATTTATATGGCTTTGAAGTCATATATATACGGCCATAGGCATGATAAAGAAAATGTTCTTTTTTAATGACTAAAGGTACTCGTATAATGTAGAAGATATATTCATATTTTATATATTTATTGTAATATATATTACAATTAAATGATTATTTATGAATATTGTTAATAATTTATAATCATTTCCACCTTTGTGCTTCTTCAGGGATGTGAAAAAATGGTAATCTGAAGGCGGCTGGTCGGGGAATATGGAGAGCGGTTCAAAACATCCCATCCAAATGAGTCCAATAAATACATTTATACATTTACAATATTCGTTTTATAACATAATATAACTGAATATATATTTTACATTCAAATACCAACTATAATATTTTTATTTTATGACTCATAATTTTATGGCCATGGTTAATTTTATCTTATTAATTTTATCAAATTAGTATAAATTTGTAATAATATTGTCACAGTACAGTTATAACTACGTATATTGGGCATTGATTATTATCAAAAATCTAATATTTATGTAATCAGAAAAATTATGTTGATGATGATTGACTAATACATGCTCAAATTTGTAATTGTTATCTTCAAATACTAGTCAATCTCTAATCACGTCGTTATTATTGATATTTAAATAAGTTTAATATAAACCTCGTTGATAATACGATTGATGTTATAATATGTTAGCCGAAAAATTAAAACGTTTAGAGACAATAAGACTGTAATAATATTTATTATGTTTTAAACATTAATAACTAATAAATATGTTATTATGGGTCTTGATAAATTTCTTAAATTCATATAATAGGCATTAAATATACGATTTAAAAATTGAATCGTAAAAATAAAATATAATGTAAAACAATTAGTTTAAGCATTTTAATTTTTGTTATAATTGGTTAAAATACCATCATGATACATGTATTTTCAGTATCAATTATTTGGTAAATACAGCAGGCGATTTAATTACTACATATAAATTATATTTATCTAATTATATATTTTGTAGTATTGGTTCGTAACAATAATACAGCTTATTATAGTCAGCCATGATCCATACTGTAAATGTTTCAAATAAGGTAGTGGTTGTTCAAAAATCAATGATAAATTATTTAAACTGAATATGTATTTAGAAGTTATAGGGATTTTTATTTTTTGTTAATAATGCATTGATCAGCAATTGAGTCCGTACGTATACATATAAATGTCATGTAACATACTTATTTTTAAGTGGTACAGTAATATTTCAGGAAATAATAATATTTTTTAAAGTTCTCATAGTCTGGAAAATATTTTGTAAATGAATCTAAATAAATAAAGAAAAAAAATATGATCATTTATAGCATACATTATGATGAACATTGAAAGTCTACCACAATTAGATTAGCGAAATATTAATGTTTATTTAAATAACTGTCTATAGGAATCATGATAACCACGAAGTTAGGCCGTAACTAACGTACACGTAATATGCGTACAACAAATATAAATTCAATATAACTGTTTTATTTATTGTCTTTGAAAACCATTATTATATCATGTACCTCATTTAATTTATAAGAATATCTTAATATTATATAATGAAATTTAATGGTCAAAGGTGGTATGGGGGCGGGGCATAGCCACACTAGAATGATAGTATAAACTTATATCCCAATCCCACCCAAGAACCAATTCCAAATTACGCCACTGATTTGAAAAACACACTTTTCAATTTTATACTACACACTTCACTTTTCTACTACATAAAGTACTAAGTCAATTTGTATGGCTTAGTACCTATACATATACGGCTATAGGCATGATAAAGAAAAAGTTCCTTTTTAATGAATAAAGGTATAATGTAGAAAATATATTCTTATTTAATAAATATATTTCAAATTACTGGTTGTATATGAATATTATTAATAATTTATAGTATTGGAGCTTGCAATATTATTCTAATACCTAAAAAAATCATAATAATAGTACACAATAAATCTTGCATAATAATTATAGTCTTGACAAAATTAAAGTTTGTTTAAGATGTCCGATTTTGATTCTGAAAAAAATTCTGAACTCAGCAAAAAATTGTCTATAGATCTTAAGGAATACATTGTAAATCTTGTAATCTAATGAAGTGGTAACAAAAATTTGTAATAAGAAATTTTTCAAATTATAATATTACATTAAAAATTAAAATTAAAACCGGAATGTTTTGTACGATTTACAGACATTATTCTGCTGAATTTAAATATTTATTGAGAATTAAGAACAGACCCTGTTAACTAATTTAATTTTGTCAAATCAATAAGTAAGTTGTCCTAGAATTCGTAAAGTGAATTTTAAATTTATTGACATGTGCATGCGCGTACGAGAGTGCAACCGTCGATGATCCCAACCGGAACACGCTTAAATTTCACTAACATTAATAATTATTTACAAATACCACATAGAGCTCGGGCGGCTAACACGCGATTATGAATTGCTTAAATGTTGTCCCTTAAATAAAAACCGTATCGAGGCCACTTAATGATTTTATTCATTTTTCATCACAGCGAATTAAAATAATATTTATAAATACATTTAATATGATATAATCGTCATATATATTAATTATATATTATTTATATTCATCATATTATATTATGTGTTAAACAGTGATTAGTAAATAATATATAGAGCCTACCCCACATTGGGACTTGCTAAATATTTCATTTTTAAATAATAATCATTGATCATGAGATTTAAATATTATATCATACAAACTAATTAAAAAAAAAAAAAAAATTAGTTCGAGAACTATAATTTTTGTTATAATCGGTTAAAATACCATTGCGATACATGTACATTAAGTGTCAATTAATTGTTTAATATTGAGGGCGATTAAATTGTCTACACAAATTATATTTATGTAATTATTAATTACATATTTCGTAGTAATTTTTCGTTGATTTGATCTCAAGATAATTTTTTTGTTCTAATTCATCGACGAGGAAATATAAATTAATTCAATCTCAGTATAATATTATAAAGGTCATGGATTATTATAACATTAATTTGATTAATGAATTTGTACATATTTAAGTATAATTATCTAGAATCCTAATAGTAGCTCAAATTGAAATATCACTATAGATATTTAAAGGGCGACATTCGGTAACAATTATTATTAAGTATTTCCAAAACTTATTTAAATTTTGATTAAAAATTAATAATACTATTATAATTATTATTTTAATTAATCATAAGTAAATCAGAACAGCATTTTCTTTTTTTCATTTCTAACATAATAATTTATTATTAATTTTAGTAAGTAACCAGATACACGTATTTTTAAATATTAGGTAACATACAATAACAGAATATCTTAGGAACAACAATATCAAAATATATTTTGATCAAAGACTTAAATGCTAGTCTACGACAGGCGGTTTGGGAAGCATCGGTTTGATACATTTACCCATTATAATATACCATAGTTATAAGTATGATCACGACTATTGTACATTTATATATATCTGTTCTTAAAATTGTACGCAATTGACATATACTGTAACAAATATACCAAACGACACGAAGATAACGATACAACAATATGAATAATTTTACGAATAATTTGTACAACCAATTTCATACGTTTTATCGACGTATATTCACAGTTAAATTCACAAAGTTTATTTATAATACTTAGAGATATATACCATCTACAGAATTCTAAAATATTATTTATTTCTAATTAAAATATATAAATGTACTACCAAACAAAACATTCCTTAAACTTTTGCTATCAGGAGTAACCTATTCATACACTACTGAATTATCCATAATACGTCAACTATATACTTCTAATATATCTCATATTTAATTATAAAATACCTATTTTTTCTTGGATTTATGAGGTTTTCAAATATCCGGTATTTGTTTATTTATATTAAAGAAAAATCATTTAAATTTAAATAATAATATATTTATATTTTTATATATATATAATATCAGCCACACATTTTACATATTGTCATATAAAGAACTTATCTTAGTATAATAAAATAAAAAAATATTTACAACATGGTGATGGAAGTCTTAAATACTAGTCTTGACGACTAAACGGTTTGGGAAACATCGGTTTTATGTCACTCCGCTTTTTAGGTGACACCAGTGCAGTCGGTTTTGCATGTTGCACTGTATGCTTTGCAACAGTAACAAATTCTACCTGTTGTTTGCTAGTATTTTTTTGCTTATCTTTATCTCGTGAGGAAGATGCTTGATTTTTATTGGGTCTTGATGCCATGCTGGATTGACGCTTTTGACTATTATTTTGATGATCCTGATTTTCCGAAGATGATGGTTGATCGTTATTGGGTCTTGATGACATTCTGATTATCTAAAACAATATGATAAAATCGTTACAATATTTATTTTCAAATTACTTATATTGTTTACGAGTAAGTTATAGTTAATCAGAAAAAAGAGATTGTAAGTGATTCTGTTGTACAAATAGACAATGGATATGTTTGGTTTATTTTTCAATAGTTAATTTCTTATAGTTAATATAATTACGCCTGAGACATTATAATACTTGGATATGACTGCTTGCGATTTATGATTCTCAAGGAGTTTGTAATAACCAACCAAAAGTGTAAACATTCTCGGCTGTTTTTTTGGGTAGTATAAAATTATGACTAATACCATTTCATTTTCAATTTGTAATACTGAATAATTAAGATATGATATACAAAAAAAATAATTGATATTATTTACGATTTTAAGAGGACCGAGAAACGTATACGAATAATATAAACTAAAGTTTTAACCGGAATAAAAAAAAAAAATGGTAAATAAAAATTAATTAACCATAGTCTATAAATAGATATCGCATAATAGAAATATTTTTGATGTACATTGTATTTTAATAACTTATTAAATCATATTAACAGAGTGTAAACTTACAGATTAAAACGTGTTGACTGCAATACAAACAGGAACGTAGCTGCTGGTCGATATTCCAAAAATCCAATTCTGCTAAAACATCATACAATATTAATAATACTTAAATAATATAATCGTAAAATGAGTAGTATATTTCATCTAAATATTTAGATGATATACTTAGAAAACGCCGCGTTGCTGATTTCGTCCAAAAAATAACTGAATAACACTTAACACACTATGATTGTTTCAGACAAACGTTTCAGCTGTCGGCTAACACACTATAAGATCAATCGTACGATGAGCGAAGTTTTTATAAAATTTATTTAAATGTCAATAATAACGACGTGGTTGTAGATTGACTAGTATTTAAAGATAACAATTACACATTTGAGCATGTATTAGTCGATCATCATCGAAATAATTTTTCTGATTACACGAAAATTAGATTTTTGATAATAATCAGTGTCCAATAGACTAGTTATACTGTTTTATTACATAATATGTACTATTTTAATAAAATAAATAAGATCAAATTAATCATAGCTATACAATTATGAATCACAAAATAAACATATTATATTGGCTATTTGAATGTCAATTAAATATACAGTAGTAAATGTAACTAACATTTCGATAAAAATTATACTTTGGGTTCAAGATAATTATATTGAATTACATACAAAATTCATTATTTGTTATTTTATTCAACGAAAATAATATGTTATAAAACGAATTTTGTAGATGTGTAACGTCATAGGATGATGTGTTTCAGAATATTATCCATGTTATTAATGTAACCTAATAGTAGAATACATGAGTTCATAATTTATTCATAAATAAAAATAATTTTTAATAGACCCCTCCTATTCTTTTGAATAGCTTTCCTCATTTTTTTTAAGGTTTCACAATACCTCGCTGTTTTGATGGTCTCCCCCCGAGGTAAATATTCAATCCATCTAGTGTTCGGACTATTTCTTGGTTTCAGATGTATAATGTGCAACCCAAGTTTCATCTCCATTAATAATAGACTTGAGAAAATTATAACACTCCAGTTTATAGCGTGGATTTCGTACTTGGTAGCAGACTCGATCAACATGTTTAACAAGGAATATTCTTGTGACCACAGTTTTAAACGTACTGAACTTATTATGGTCTTGTTATAAAATTATACGGCAGTGTAGCGAACATAGTAAAAAAATATTTGCTGTGGTCGTGAGAGCCTCAGTTATCTTACTTTTTGGATATGCATCATATAATTTTGCATTAAAAACGTGGATAATATTCTGAAACACGTCGTCATAAAACGTTATACATTTACACTATTCGTTTTATAACATATAATTTACGTTGATTAAAATAATGAAAAATTAATTTTGTATTAAATTAAATATAATTATCTTGAACCTCGAGTATAATTATTATCGAAATGTTATAGCCACACTTACTACTGTATATATAATTAAAATTCAAATAGCCAAAATAATATGTTTCTTTTATGATTCACAATTTTATGGACATGATTAATTTGATCTTATTAATTTTATTAAATTAGTATTAATGTATAATGATATTGTCACAGTACAGTTATAACTACGTATATTGGGCACTGATTATTATAAAAAATCTAATATTCATGTAATCAGAAAAATTATTTCGATGATGATTTACTAATACATGCTCAAATGTGTAATTGTTATCACCAAATACTATTCAATCTTCAATTAAGTAAGTATTATTAACATTTAAATAAGTTTATATAAACCTCGATATGACCGTACGATTGATGTTATAATATGTTAGCCGACAAATTAAAACGTTTGTTTGAGACAATAAGTGTTTAATAATATTTATTATATGTTAAACATTAATAACTAATAACTATGTCATTACGGGTGTTGATAAATTTCTTAAATTCATATAATTGGTATTGAATATACTATTTAAAAATTAAATTTTATGTAATACAATTAGTTTGAGCATTTTAATTTTTGATATAATTGGTTAAAATACTGTCGTCATGATACGTGTACTTTAAGTATCAATTATTTGGTAAATACAGCAGGCGATTTAACTACTACATATAAATTATATTTATCTAATTATATACTTTGTAGTATTGGTTCGTAACAATAATACAGCTTATTATAGTCACCCATGACCCATACTGTAAATGTTTCAAATAAGGTAGTGGTTATTCCAACTCGTTATTGAAATAAAAGTATCTACTAATCATATATTTATAATAAATGATATGATCAACATTTTGTTATTGTTATATTGACAAATTAGGAATGGCTGGAAAACGAAGTGCAGTTGTACATACTATTGACACTTTATACAGTTAAATCAACTACACTTTTCTATGTGTGATAACGCGTACAGAAATTAAAGTTGTAATAATCTATGACCTATATAATATTAGTATTTCTAGTTTATATTGTATTCAGATTGTAATGATTCATATTTCTTCATCAATTAATTAAAAAAAAAAAATAATTATCTTAAGAAAAAATCTACGAAAAAATACAACAAAGTATATAATTAGATAAATATAATTTATATGTAAGAGTTAAGTCGACTGCTGTATTTACCAAATAATTGATACTTAAAGTACACGTATCATGATGGTATTTTAACCAATTATTACAAAAATTAAAATGCTTAAACTAATTTTATTACTTTAAATTCAAAGTTTATGATTTAATATTTAAATAGTATATTCCACGCCTATATATGAATTTAAGAAATTTATCAAGACACATAATGACATAATTATTAGTCTTTAATATTTAACACAAAATACATTGTTGTTTTAAAAAGACTTACAATGTTCTATTTAATATCAATATAGTGTGATATTTGTTCTGTATTTTAGATTTTGTCAATAACTATGTTATAAAAATCTGTGCAGTAACATTTTACTTATAACCCATAGGTAATATATATAAGAAGGCACGTAAATACACAGTATTTAGAGTGTTAAGTCATGATTTTCATCGGAATATGCATGTATAATTACAAAAATAAATAAAATATTATTATAAATATTCGATCAAAATAAATCATAGATTCTAATATTCTATCCCGAAATTCCTGTATTGCTTGTATTTCCAAGGTAAAACAATATATCTAATTTGACGTTACAGTTGTGAAAAATAATATTAGTTTTGATTAAAAATATTTAAAAAATATGTATAATAAAAATAGTAGTTTTCGTATGATTTAACACTGTTATATTTAATTATGTCACCAATATTAAAAATATAATTTTAAAATGTAGGTATTTTCGATTAATGAAATATCAAATGTCAAGTACATCAAAAGCACAAGATATTTTGATATCACTCATGTCACTATTAACATAAGAAAATTTTCAGAAAGCCAAAGTTCAAAAACTTTGTTGTAATCTTATAAATAATATAGCCAATGAGGCAATGAAGGTATCAATGAATATTTATAAAAAAAGTGTAATAAATAATTCTAGCATTTAATACAATGTAATTATTTTTATTATTAACAATAAAGATTGATAATATTGTTTTGAATTTTAAATCCATAACTATTGGTTACAACTTATTAAACATTTTAAAGATTCGATTACATTCGTATTTTGGATTAACCTGTACGGGTGAAATTATATTTTATCACAAGAAATTAATATTATCTGTATGCCTAGGAGCAAAACCATTAATTCTTTATAGTTGGAAACTGAGGAGCTTTTTAAGTCATACTTATTTACACAGATTCTCACTACTTGATTCTATTGTGTTATTAAAGACTAAAGGTCTCATTGCATTGTAATCGATCTCCGTTTGCTATAACAAAATCACTGTATTAGACTATTTTTTTAAATATTTTTTCTTAATATCTATATTTCTAAATATTGTAACAAAGAGTAAACAAAAATGTTTTGGATTTTAGCTATCATATTTTTTTCTGAACATTAACTATAACGAAAAAAATATGATAACGACTGTTGTACATTAATATATATATCCACTTTAAAATTAATTATCGAGTTGAAAATGAATGTCATTCATAACTAATTAACATAACCTTTGTATGTATGTGACGTGTACTGTAACTAGTAAACCAAACTACATAACGACACACAAATAACAATACAAAGATTTGAACAAAATTATTAAAATTATTAATTTAATTATTATTTGTATATAAAATATAAAAAGGTACTACCAAACAAAACACACTCTAAAGTCTTATACGTTAACTATATAGTTCTAATATATCTAATATAATATTTATAAAATAAATATTTTATCTTGGTATTAGGAGGTTTTAAAATATAGGTATTTATTATTTTATATTAAAATAAATCAACTAAATTTAGATAATAATATTTTTATTTTTATTATTTTTTACATTATATTAGCCACAATTTTATAATGTTATCATATTTGGTGAAAATATGAAGAACTTATCTTAGTATAATAAAATAAAAAAATATTTACAACATGGTGATGGAAGTCTTAAATACTAGTCTTGACGACTAGACGGTTTGGGAAACATCGGTTTTATGTCACTGCGCTTTTGAGGTGACACCACCACAGTTGGTTTTGCATATTGCACTTTATGCTTTGCAACAGTAACAAATTCTACCTGTTGTTTGCTAGTATTTTTTTGCTTATCTTTATCTCGTGAGGAAGATGCTTGATTGTTATTGGGTCTTGATGCCATGCTGGATTGACGCTTTTGACTATTATTTTGATGATCCTGATTTTGCGAAGATGATGGTTGATCGTTATTGGGTCTTGATGACATTCTGATTATCTAAAACAATATGATAAAATCGTTACAATATTTATTTTCAAATTACTTATATTGTTTACGAGTAAGTTATAGTTAATCAGAAAAAACAGATCGTAACTGATTCTGTTGTACAAATAGACAATGAATATGTTTGGTTTATTTTTCAATAGTTAATTTCTTATAGTCAGTATAATTACGCCTAAGACATTATAATACTTGGTTATGACTGCTTGCGACTTGTGATTCTCAAGGAGTTTGTAATAACGAACCAAAAGTGTAAATATTCTCGGCTGTTTTTTTGGGTAGTATAATTTTATACTAATACGAATACTATTTCATTTTCAATTTGTAATATTGAATAATTAAGATATTATATACAAAAAAAAAAAAATTGACATTATTTATGATTTGAAGGGGACCGAGAAACGAATACGAACAATATAAACTACAGTTTTAATCGGAACAAAAATTAATTGACAATAGTGTATAAATAGATATCGCATAATAGAAATATTTTTGAAGTACATTGTATTTTAATAACTTATTAAAACATATTAACAGAGTGTAAACTTACAGATTGAAACGTGTTGACTGCAATACAAACAGGAACGTAAGCTGCTGGTCGATATTCCAAAGTCCAATTCTGCTAAAACATCATACAATAATAATAATTATAAATATAATCCTATAGTGAGTAGTATATTTAATCTAAATATTTAGATGGTATTCCTAAAAAACGTCGGGTCGCTGCTTTCCTCAAAAAAAAAACTGAATAACACTTAACACACTATGATTGTTTCAAACAAACGTTTCAGCTGTCGGCTAAAACACTATAAGATCAATCGTATGGTCATATTGAGGTTTATATAAAACTTATTTAAATGTCAATAATCATGACGTGATTGGAGATTGACTATTATTTGAAGATAACAATTACACATTTGTGCATGTATTAGTTAAACATTATCGAAATAATTTTTCTGATTACATGAAAATTAAATTTTTTTAAATTATCAGTGTGCAATATTTGTAGTTATTACTGTTCTGTGACAATATCATTACAAATTTATACTAATTTGATGAAATAAATAAGATCATATTAATCATGGCCATAAAATGATGAGTCATACAATAAATATATCATAGTGGCTATTTGAATGTAAAATATATTTACAGTAATAAGTGTAACTAACATTTCGATAAAATTTATACTTGGGGTTCAGGATAATTATATTTAATTACATAATATAATATGTTCAATGTTCATTTTATTTTTATTTTATTACCTAAAGTTGTTGACATGTTAAGTGTTAATATTTTTTCTTAGTTATGACCTTACTCAAATCTTGCAAAAATTTGCACTACAGATATTTGTTCTGATAAAATTTTTGATAACTGATGTGTTGATTGCCTTTGATAAATAAGTATTAAATTAATGTCCATTTATTGGTCTATTCACACCAAGATTATTTTGATATAAAATGTAAGTTATACACTACACATACAAAAATAATATTCCAAAATACCTACTTATTATTTAAAATCTATAGTTATAAATGAGAAGTTGGATAAACTCTATATGTACAGAGTGTTCAGGGTCAATAGCCTCCCTGAATAAGATTGATATAAGACAGGAATATGTTCGCTATATTACTTTTTTTTTAAATATTGTAATATCAGTCATCTGATGTTGGTGGTTTGTCTGTCACTTTGAGAGTTGTTCAAACTCTATTATTCCAGTTATTTATTTATATAATTCAAATAACTTACCTATTGTACTCTTTCTTTTAATCTACAAAGATTCACTTTTAGTTATTTATTTTTAAGAAAAGAAAACATTAAACGGGAGGGCTATCATTAAAATTAAAAAAAAAAAAGAAATGCGTGAATGGACCTTTGATTACTATAGCAAATATGTAAGTTTATGTTTTTATGTAACTTTAAGTCCAGAATCCTAGTTGCGTATCATACATGTCAGCATATTTATGAATTATCTATTAAATTCATAGAAATTGATAATTTAATTTGTTTTAAAATGCATACATGTAAAAATGTTATGTGGTTATTATAATACCTAATGAATTATGGTAACCATTAAATAAAACTATAATGAAACCTTAAAATATTTGCCCTTTAATTATCTACAGTGATATTCCAATTTAAGCAACAATTACGTTTTAGATAATTATAATCAAATATGTACGAAATGCATTAATTGAATTAAAGTTATAATAATCCATGACCTTTATAATATTATACTGAGATTGAATTAATTTATATTTCCTCGTCGATAATTTAGAAAAAAAAATTATCGTAACATCAAATAAACGAAAAAATACTACAAAATATATAAATAATAATTACATAAATATAATTTGTGTAGACAATTTAATCGCCCTCAATATTAAACAATTAATTGACACTTCGTGTACATGTATCGCGATGGTATTTTAACCGATTATATTAAAAATTATAGTTCTGCAACTAATCGATTTTTTTTTAAAATTAATTTGTATGATATTATTTTTAAATCTCATGATCAACGATTATTATATAAAATTGACATATTTAGCAAATCCCAATGAGGGATACGCTCTATATATTATTTACTAATCACTGTTTAACACATAATATAATATGATGAATATAAATAATATATAATTAATATATATGACGATTATATCATATTAAATGTATTTATAAATATTATTTTAAGTAGCTGTGATGAAAAATTAATTAAATCATTAAGCGGCCTTGCTACGGTTTTTATTTAAGGGTCGACATTTTAGCAATTCATAACCACGTCGTAGTCGCCCGAGATCTGTGTGTTAGGTGTAAATGATTATTAGTGTAAGTGAAATGCAAGCGGGTTCCAGCTGGGATTATCAAAGGTTGCCACTCTCGTACGCGCATGCAAATGTCAATAACTTCATAACAATAAAAATTCACTATATGAATTTTACGAAATCTTACTTATTGATTTGACAAAATAAAAGTTAGTTAATAGGGTCCGACCTTATTCTGAAAAATATTTAAATTCAGTAGAAAAATATCAGTTGATCGTACGAAACATTCCGGTTGTAATTTTAAATTTATTATGATTTAAAAAAATTTATATTTTCAAGTTTTTATTACCACCTCTTTAGAATATAAGATTTAATATTATAAGTTGTACTTATCGTGGTAATAAAAAATCAAAAAACGTTAGTCACAATTTTAGTTTATAAGTATTTTATGTTCAAATGTTTACGAAATATATCAAAATCTCGATCTTTTGCAACGAATTTTGAACTTGAAAATTTATAAAACTTTTGTAATTTATACTTTCATTTATTATGTACAAAATGCATTCATCGAAATTGTAATTTATGAAAAAAATATGCTATAAAACAAACAACTTAAAACATTAGACGTCGATTAATTCAGACTATTCAGAGAATCAAATTTATGAAAATAGCATAATACGTTTACAACATGAGCTCATAAATTACTAAATTGCACGATAGACTTTTCAAATCAGTCTGACCCTGGTTATAATTTATTTATATATCCAATGTACAAGTCATCAATATATTTAAAGCATAAAATACTTAGTCGATTTAAGAAAAACCATATGCAATATGAATATACTGTGCATTTATAAGATTATTAGTTTCTGATACATTTTGGTTTCTTTGAAGTTTAGTTTCGGGAAAAACACTTTCATATTGTACTTTTTGTGTGGCCTTAGTATGTTTTTTGGTATGTCTATCTTTTTTAATTAACCATATTATTGATACCAACATTATTATTTATTTTTTTGTGATGTTCGAGAAGGATCTGGAGTAATAGGTAAAATGGATATCCCTTTCTCATAAACATGATCCAAGAAACAATTGTCTGTATTATTTTAAGAGAACGTTATTGTTGGTAACTGTTGATAGTGTTATACCTGCAGTACTTTACATTTTGTCAAAATCATACCAATGAATAATTATTGTGTTTATGAAGTATACGGTATTTATATTTAACAGAATTTAAGACAGGGTAAATACACTGTAATTATTAATTCGACACAGGCGTACAGGGTACAGGAATTAAAGTTATAATAATCTCTGACTATTACTGGTTTATATAATATTCAGATTGTATTGATTTATATTTCTTCATCTATTAATTAAAAAAAAAAAGAATTATTTTCAGAACAAATCAACGAATTAATACTACAAAATATGTTATTATATGCAAATAATTTATGAAGTAATTTAATCGTCAGCTGTATTTACCAAATACAGCATATCAAATCATTGACACTTAAAGTTGAGATTGTTATCCAATAGTTATTGTTTAAAACTGTTTATCATTTAAAACCTTTAGTACTTTACATTTGGTCAAAATCATACTAATGAATATTTATTGTGTTTATGAAATATATTTATATTTAACAGAATTTAAGACAGGGTAAATACACTGAAATTATTTATTCGACACAGGCGTACGTCGTACAGGAATTAAAGTTATAATAATCTATGACCTATATAATATTATTTCAAGTTTATATGCTATTCAGATTGTATTGATTTATATTTCTTTATCGATTAATTAAAAAATAAAAACAATTATCTTAAGAAAAAAAACTACAAAGTATATAATTAATAGATAAATATAATTTATATGTAGTAATTAAATCACCTGCTGTATTTAACAAATAATTGATACTTACTTAAAGTATACGTATCATGATGGTGTTTCAACTGATTATAACAAAAATTAAAACGCTCAAACTAATTGATTTCAGTCCCTTAGTGGTATATAAAACTATATATTACTTACTAATTACTGTTTAACAAATTATTTTCGATTTTATGCTATGTACATTTTTTTTATATTAACAATAAAGATTAATAATATTATTTCTAATTTTTAATTGATAACTATTTGTTAAAACTTATTATAATTCATTTAATAGATACAATTACATACGTATTTTGGATTGACCTGTTTGGGTGTAATTCTATTTTCACGAAAGAAATTTATTTTGTCTGTTTAATTTTTAACACCTAGTTTCAATTTCAGGTGATCAATTGGATCTACTGGATAACGATATGCAATAACAATTAATATGGTTTTTCGTTGACAATAATATATATTACTATCTTAATTTATTCTGAAAAAGTTGAGAAATTTAAAAAAAAAAAACTTACTTTTAAATATATTTTTATTTTAATATTTATATAATTATGGTAGGCACGTTAAAAATAAAAATAATTTTATCCACACAGAACAATTAGGTAAATACTGGTCAGTCCGAGATACATCACGATGTATATATTTTTATAATACTGTGTATTTATTACGTGTACCAAAGTTTGGTATTTTGTTTTTCTATTATTGTTAATTTATTCAAAGTAAAAATGTTAAAAAATATACGAATAAATACAATTAATTGTACAATTTAATGATTTTTTTTGTTGTGAAGAATTTTATTTCTATGACCAACTAAATATAATTCTATAGTATTAGCTTGTTTTATGCAATAAAAATAAAAATTATTAATGTGTGACAGCAATATATTGTACAAGTTCATAATACATATTATGATTACATCACATATGGCATAATATGTTACAGTTCTGATGCTGATTGGACGAATATCCCTCATTTTGAATACTGAAACTCTATGTACCTACTAGTTATACAACAATTATATCATATTATATGTATTTATAAATATTATTTTAAGTCTTTGTGATGAAATGTAAATAACAGATATATTAATAAACATTAATATTTCGCTAATCTAATTGAGGTAGACTTTTAATGGTAATCATAATGTATGCTATAAATTATCATATTTTTTTTCTTTATTTATTTAGATTCTTTTACAAAATATTTTCCAAACTATGAGAACTTTAAAATATATTATTGTTTTCTGAAATATTACTGTAACAATTTTAAATAAGTTTTTACATGTCACTTATATGTATACGTACGGACTCTGTTGCTGACCAATGCATTATTAACACACACATATATTTGTAAGGCCTATGGCCAAGCCACTGAATGTAAAGGTAGTCAGTCAGATTGTACACCTTAGACATAAAGAATTGCAGGAGTCCGTACGACTACGTTAAGGTCATTTTTAGTATTGAAGATAATTACCGTGAGTAGCATTATTTATAAGTATTTAGTATATAATAAAAGTTAATAACACCTGAAACAGAATCCTAGTTATTTATATTACATTTAAGATTCCTATAGTCTACCCCTGGCTACGGAAACTATATCTGTAGAGTCTTAGGACTCTCCCTGGATATGTCATATTTAACTGGTCATTCCCCGATCACGTTACAGTACTTAATAAAATAATAAATTTTATTCCTTTACTAGATATCGGCTCGCGATGGATTTTTAATGCAATGAAGAAGGTTACACACCGCGAATGAATAAACTATTTACAATATTTGGGTTGTTCATTTATGGTGTAAGTACGAGTAATCGGAGTTTATGTCAATATATGTATTGAAGTTAAGTTAATTACTTTTTTTTCGCAATTATTATTTTATTTACATTTACTCTAATCAATGACAATTATATATAAAAAAGTATTCGATTTCTGTTTGCTGAAACAAAATCACTGTATTAGACTATTTTTTTTAATTTCTTTCTTATATTATACAACTAAATTGTGGTACAAAGGGAAAACAAAAATATTTAAAATTTTAGGTATCATAAATAATTTTTCTGTACGGTGATAGATAACTTTTATATATAACCTTTAATATACTATATAGATATAAATACGATAACCACTCTTGTACGATTATATATATCCGATGTTAAATTAATTTTACCATTCATAAGTAATTGTCATAAATTTTCTACGCATATGACGTGTATTCTAATTACAACCTAACTTGGTGGTAATCATGATTCTTATAGACAATTATTTTAATAAACATTAATATTTCGGTAATCTAATTTAGTTCGACTTTCAAATGTTAATCATAATATATGCTATAAACCATCATTTTGTTTGGGAAACATCGGTTTGATATCTTCCCGCTTTCGGGGCGACCCGAATGCAATCGGTTTATTAGCCAGTTTAGGAGATTGTGCTTTATACTCTTTCACTGTATCCGATTCCATCTGACTTTTGCTCTTATATCTTTTTTGATCTTGATCCCGTGAAGAAGACGATTGATCATTGTATTTTGATGACATAGTGGTTTGGTGTTTGGTATTATTTTTTTTTAGAAAATTTAAAATTTTTGTTTGTTAACATTAGACTTTGGTAGATGCGTAAAACCCTTAATTGCACAACGACAACGTTCTTTGTATATTATACCTAGGTACAGCCTCTAAAATATTCAATTTTTCGTACTACACACATAGTCTTAAAATTATCAAATTTAAATGAAAAACATTGTTTAAAAAAGAAAAAACTAGCACTTATGCTTATGCTTCTTCAATCATTAGAACTTAATAAAAATTAAATAACAATATATATGAATATATAATTTTATAACTGTTAACAAAATTAAATTATTATGATTATACTCAACAACAAAATGATTTTAATAATTTTGATATATTATTAACATATTGATGTACTATAAATCATATTTCAACCTTTTATTCTTAAAGCAATGACCTTAAAATAGTGTAGTAAAATTTTACCGAAATAAAGTAACTTTCAAAAACAAATATTTTGAAATATACTGTTTTATAAATGGATTTGATTATATTCGTAGGTAATAAGAATCTACTTTTCTAGAATTTAAAACTTTAAGTAATACAATTTTTTATCATAAAAAACATACAAACAAGTAAACATGATATAACTGCTTATTGAAATTTAGGGGATAAAATAAAGTTGTGTTTTAGAACATTTAAAAAATTCTTATGCTGCCTTGTAGTAGAGTCCATGATATTTTTAGACAGAAAAAATCCAATGAGTTGTGCCTTTTTCATAGTTCTCATACGTAATATTGTTTGTGTTTTCAACAATTTAAAAATAGCAGACTGATACAACAAGGTTGTTTATATAACAATGGGCTTATATCATAAAGAACAATTATAATTACATTACTTAAAAAAATATTCAAATGAATGTCAATAATATTAACACAATAGATACCTACAATGTATATGTAATAGGTTTATTATATAAAAAATTTAAAAAATTAGATGGTAAAGTAAAAGTTATTAAAGCTACGAAAATTGATGTTTATAATGTATTTATAAATTATGGTTAAAAAGGAGTAAATAACGTAATTGAATAATATTCTATAAAAAAATATTAAATTTATAGGAAATCCTTTTTTTAATCGTTAAAGTTTTGCTATCAGGATCAACCCATTCATTCAATACTGAAATATCTATTATACATTGTATGACAACTATATAACTCTAATATATTTCATATTTATTCATAGAATAAATATTTGTTCTTGGTGTTTTGTGGTTTTAAAATTTACAATTTGTATTATAATATATTAAAATAAATTTAAAAATCAATTAAATTCAAATAATAATATATTTATTTATATATTTTTAACATGTTATTAGCCACAATTCATATGTGTTGGCATATCTAGTGAAAGTATGATGAACTCCTCTGAGTTCCTATAATAAAATATAAAGTATTTCTTATTTTTAATGTAATTTTATCTGATTATGACTAATATTTAACAAATTTACAACATCGTATAATAATTTATAAATCTCAATGATCAGTTCTAATTTAAAAACAATAATTTGTTTTCTAATATCTAATTAAATGTTTGAAGTCATAAAAAATAGTTGAGATTATTGAAATGAACACGGTTATCAAAGACTTAAATGCTAGTCTACGACCAGGCGGTATGGGAAACATCGGTTTAATATTCCGCATTTGATGCAACAAGAACGCAATCGGTTTATTAGCCGGTTTAAGGGATCGCGTTTTATACTTTTTAACTGAAACTGATTTCGTCTGACTTATGGTCTTGATTTTTTAATGATATAGATCTCACGAATAAATTGATTGATGATTGGGTCTTGAAGACAAGCTGGTTATAAATAAAACTAAAATAAGTATTTTTTTTACCTGCAAGGTCTTGTGTAAGAACATACATTTACCCATTATAATATACTATAGATTAAAGTATGATCTTGATTATTGTACATTTAAATATATCTGTTCTTAAAATTGTACGCATTTGACGTGTACTGTAACCAATAAACTAAACGACACGAAGATAACGATACAACAATCCGACAACCAATTTCGTACGTATTATTGACGTATATTCACAGTTAAAATGACGAACTTTTTTAAATATTTATAATCCTTATACATTTATACTTTTTACTGAATTCTAAAATAATTTTTATTTCTCATTAAAATATTAAATTGTAATACCAAACAAAACATTTCTTAAAGTTTTGCTATCAGGAGTAACCTATTTCTTCACTACTGAAATATCCATAATACGTCAACTATATACTTATAATATATCTTATATTTATTTATAAAATACATATATTTTGTGAGGTTCTAAAATATCAGGTATTTATTATTTTATATTAAAATAAATCAACTAAATTTTAATAGTAATATTTTTTTTTTTTTTTTACATTATATAAGCCACATTTTATAATGTTATCATATGTAGTGAAAATATGAAGAACTTATCTTAGTATAATAAAATAAAAAATATTTACAACATATTGATGGAAGTCTTAAATACTAATCTTGACGACTACACGGTTTGGGAAACATCGGTTTTTTGTCACTGCGCTTTTGAGGTGACACCAGTGCAGTCGGTTTTGCATATTGCACTTTATGCTGTGCAACAGTAACAAATTCTACCTGTTGTTTGCTAGTATTTTTTTGATTATATTTATTTCGTGAAGAAGATGCTTGATTTTGATTGGGTCTTGATGCCATGCTGATTATCTAAAACAAAATGATAAAATCATAACAATATTTATTTTCAACTTGCGTATATTATTTACGAGTAAGTTATAGTTAATCACAAAAAACAGATCGTAACTGATTCTGTTGTACAATTAGACAATGGATATGTTTGGTTTATTTTTCAATAGTTATTTTCTTATAGTTAGTATAATTCCGCCTAAGACATTATAATAATACTTGGATAAGACTGGTTGCGATTTATGATTCTCAAGGAGTTTGTAATAACCAACCAAAAGTGTAAACATTCTCGGCTGTTTTTTTGGGTAGTATAAAATTATGACGAATACCAATTCATTTTCAAATTGTAATACTGAATAATTAAGATATTATATACAAAAAAAATAAAAAGTTGATATTATTTACGATTTGATGTGGACCGAGAAACGTATACGAACAATATATAACACAGTTTTAATCGGAATAAAAAAAAAAATTCAAAATATTAGATAATTAACACTTGTCTATAAATATATATCGCGTTATAGAAATATTTTTGTAGTGCATTATATTTTAATAACCTATTAGAACATATTAACAGAGTGCAAACTTACAGATTGAAACCAATGTGGACAGCAATACTGACACGAACGTAAGCTGCTGGTCGATATTCCAAAACTCCAATTTTGCTACAAAATCATACAATAATAATAATAATAATAATAATAAATATAATTCTATAGATGGTATACCTAAAAAACGTCGGGTCACTGCTTTCCTCAAAAAAAAAAAAACTGAATAACACTTAACAGACTATGATTGTTTCAAACAAACGTTTCAGCTGTCAGCTAACACACTATAAGATCAATCGTATGGTCATATCGAGGTTTATATATAACTAATTTAAATGTCAATAATAATGACGTGATTGGAGATTGACTAGTATTTGAAGATAACAATTACACATTTGTGCATTTATTAGTTAATCATTAACGAAATAATTTTTCTGATTACATGAAAATTAGATTTTTGATAATAATCAGTGCCCAATAAATTTATAGTTTCATTACAAATATGTACTATTTTGATAAAATAAATAAGATCAAATTAATCATAGCTATACAATTATGAGTCATAAAATAAACATATTATAGTGGCTTTTTGAATGTAAAATATATACAGTAGTAAATGTGACTATCATTTCGATTAGAATTAAACTTTGGGTTTAAAAAAATTATATTTAATTACATACAAAATTAATTTATCGTTATTTTAATCAAAGAAAATAATATGTTATCAAACGAATGATGTAGATGTATAACGTTATAGGACGACGTGTTTAAAAATATTAGATACGTTTTTAAAGTAACATAATACATAAACTCATAATTTATACCTAAATTCAAAATTATTTCATAATAAAATATAGTTAAATTTAAAAATAAATAATAAATTACTTAACTTGAATATGTTTTTAGAAGTATTAATGGTTTTTGATTTTTACACCTCAAGGTATCGACTAAATTAAATAGTTCACAATAAACTATCGTGTAATATTGTAATTTTCTGGTAATGGTGAAGATACTAACGTAACTCCTAACACTTTAATTTTAAAGGCTGGCACACCTTGTATTATAATATGCACCTACATTTACTACTACTATTTAATGTACTTATTGGGATTTTCAAGTAAGAAATTGGAATGTAACGATATGCAGTTAACTGTTCAATATTGAACGGCATATCATTAAAACATACCGTCCGGTATCAGCGGACTACTACACCGATAAGAGTCCGGTACGCAGGTAATTACATGCATGTACCGATAATTTTCCTAAAATTTAACTTTTTTTTATACCATTTCCTCTTAAATAACTTCGAGTAAAATTTACTAGTTACCCTCACTTGTTATTATATCAATAATCAATTAATAGAGTGTAAACTTACATATTGTAACGTGTTGACTGCAAAACTAACACGAACGTAAGCTGCTGGTCGATATTCCAAAACTCCAATTTTACTAAAACATCATACAATAATAATAATAATAATAAATATAATCCGATAGTGAGTAGGATATTTCATCTAAATATTTAGATGATATATCTAAAAAACGTCGGGTGGCTGCTGTCCTCAAAAAAAATTGAAGAATATTTTGATTGTAATGCATTTTTATTTGCAAAAACGATTATTAGATGGTATCAAATAGAAAAAAGATGGGCAAGTGGATATCGCTCTACTGTATAGGAACAGTTTGCTTTGCTGTGCAATATTGCAACACGAATGTCTATTATAATAAAACGAGTTATAATCATTTTTTTTTTGTAAATTACATAATAATTATGAACTTTTACTGACTTAAATACTTAATAGGAACGCTTGAATGAACCTACGATGTTATCAGTGCATCGGGACATTAAATTGAACCCAGATGACGTACTGGATATTTTAGCTAAATAATCGAAAAGGAAAATAGACTTGATAATATTATTTATAAAAAATATTTTTAAATTTATTTATTTGTTAACTTTATTGGCTTTGAAAATCATTATTATACCACATACCTCATTTAATTTATAATTATAAATTAATATAATATTGTGATTTATGAGACTTAATGGTCAAAGGTGGTATGGGGCGCGGCATAGCCACACTAGAATGATAGTATAAACTTATATCCCAATCCCAACCAAGAACCAATTCCAAATTACGACACGAAGATAACGATACAACAATACCACAACCAATTTCGTACGTATCATCGACGTATATTCACAGTTAAATTGACGAAAATTTTTTAAATATTTATAATACTTAGACATTTATACTTTTTACAGAATTCTAAAATATTTTTTATTTCTAATTAAAATACAAAAAGGCACTACCAAACAAAATATTAATTAAAGCTTTGCTATCAGGAGTAACCTATGCATTCACTACTGAAATATCCATAATACTTTAACTTTTTACTTCTAATATATCTTATTTTTATTTATAAAATTAATATGTTTTTTGAAGATTTAAAATATCAGGTATTTATTATTTTATATTAATAAAAATCAACTAAATTTAAATAATAATATATTTAAATATTCTTTTTATATATATTATATTAGCCACACATAATACATTTTGTCATATGTAGAATGTATCTTAGTATAATAAAATAAAAAATATTCACAACATGGAGATGTAAGTTTAAATACTAGTCTTGACGACTAGACGGTTTTGGAAACATCGGTTTTATGTCTTGTCTTTAATTCTTGGATATGACTGCTTGCGACTTGTGATTCTCAAGGAGTTTGTAATAACCAACCAAAAGTGTAAATATTCTTGGCTGTTTTTTTGGGTAGTATAAAATTATGACGAATACCATTTCATTTTCAATTTGTAATAATGAATATTTAAGATACTATATACAAAAAAAAAAAATTAAAATTTATTAAAAATTTGAAGGGGACCGAGAAACGTATACGAATAATATAAACTAAAGTTTTAATCGGAATAATAAAAAAAAAATGGTAAATAAAAATTAATTAACCATAGTCTATAAATAGATATCGCATAATAGAAATATTTTTTTAGTACATTGTATTTTAATAACTTATTAAAACATATTAACAGAGTGTAGACTTACAGATTGAAACGTGTTGACTGCAATACAAACAGGAACGTAAGCTGCTGGTCGATATTCCAAAAATCCACTTCATTGTCGACTACAGAGGTTTCTGTTTTTTGTAGCTTTGTCCATTTCCGTTTCTCTTCTCCATTTTCAGCCCAAGTTTTGTATAGAGCGTCTTTATTTACTATAATATCCGCAATTTGTGTTTTACTAACACTAAATTTGTCTGCTAATGCACGAACGCTCATATTTATATTTGATGTTCGAAATTCCAGAATTTCTATTTTTTCTTTTAGAGTAAATCGTTTTCTTTTGCTGACCATAGCGCACTACAATAAAGTTTGTATATTGGCATCACAAACACAACTAAACGCACATAGGACAATGCATTAGTTACAATATTTCGTTGACGCGATAATATTTCAATGACTGAACGGATAAGATAAGATTTTCATATACAATATAATAATGTACAAACAAGATAACTTAATAATTGAGGTTTTTATTCAGGTATTCCAAAATAATTCTTAATTTAAGATAAAAATTATTAACAGCAATGTCATAAAAGTGTCCGTTATTTAGAGTGTCCTGTATTTAGAGGTTTTCCTATACATAAATAGTGAAAATGTCCCCGTCCCCGAAAAAACGTCCGCTATTTGGAGGTATCCGCTATTCAGAGGTGTCCGTTAAGGGAGGTTTCACTGTATAAATATAATACCAGCCACACGTTTTACATATTGTCATATAAAGAACTTATCTTAGTATAATACAATAAAAATTATTTACAACATATTGATGGAAGTCTTAAATACTAGTCTTGACGACTAGACGATTTGGGAAACATTGGTTTTATGTCACTGCGCTTTTGAGGTGACACCAGTGCAGTCGGTTTTGCATATTGCACTTTATGCTGTGCAACAGTAACAAATTCTACCTGTTGTTTGCTAGTATTTTTTTGATTATATTTATTTCGTGAAGAAGATGCTTGATTTTGATTGGGTCTTGATGCCATGCTGATTATCTAAAACAAAATGATAAAATCATAACAATATTTATTTTCAACTTACGTATATTGTTTACGAGTAAGTTATAGTTAATCAGAAAAAACAGATCGTAACTGATTCTGTTGTACAAATAGACAATGGATATGTTTGGTTTATTTTTCAATAGTTAATTTCTTATAGTTAATATAATTACGCCTAAGACATTATAATACTTGGATATGACTGCTTGCGATTTATGATTCTCAAGGAGTTTGTAATAACCAACCAAAAGTGTAAACATTCTCGGCTGTTTTTTTGGGTAGTATAAGATTATAACGAACACCATTTCATTTTCGATTTGTAATACTGAATAATTAAGATATGATATACAAAAAAAAATAATTGATATTATTTACGATTTTAAGGGGACCGAGGAACGTATATGAATAATATAAACTAAAGTTTTAATCGGAATAATAAAAAAATGGTAAATAAAAATTAATTAACCATAGTCTGTAAATAGATATCGCATAATAGAAATATTTTTTTAGTACATTGTATTTTAATAACTTATTAAAACATATTAACAGAATGTAAACTTACAGATTGAAACGTGTTGATTGCAATACAAACAGGAACGTAAGCTGCTGGTCGATATTCCAAAAATCCAATTCTGCTAAAACATCATACAATATTAATAATACTTCAATAATATAATCATAAAATGAGTAGTATATTTGATCTAAATATTTAGATGATATACCTAGAAAACGCCGCGTTGCTGCTTTCGTCCAAAAAAGAACTGAATAACACTTAACACACTATGATTGTTTCAGACAAACGTTTCAGCTGTCGGCTAACACACTATAAGATCAATAGTACGAACAGCGAGGTTTTTATAAAATTTATTTAAATGTCAATAATAACGACGTGATTGTAGATTGACTATTATTTAAAGATAACAATTACACATTTGAGCATGTATTAGTCGATCATCATCGAAATAATTTTTCTGATTACACGAAAATTAGATTTTTGATAATAATCAATGTCCAATAGACGTAGTTATAACTGTACTATGATAATATCATTAAACATTAATACTAATTTAATAAAATTAATAAGATCAAATTAATCATGTCCATAAAACTATGAGTCATAAAATAAACATATAATATTGGCTATTCGTTGATTTTTTCTTAAGATAATTTTTTTTTTTTTTTTTAATTAATCGATGAAGAAATATGAATCAATACAATCTGAATACAATATAAACTAGAAATACTAATATTATATAGGTCATAGATTATTATAACTTTAATTTCTGTACGCGTTATCACACATAGAAAAGTGTAGTTGATTTAACTGTATAAAGTGTCAATAGTATGTACAACTGCACTTCGTTTTCCAGCCATTCCTAATTTGTCAATATAACATTAACAAAATGTTGATCATATCATTTATTATTAATATATGATTAGTAGATACTTTTATTTCAATTACGAGTTGGAATAACCACTACCTTATTTTAAACATTTACAGTATGGGTCATGGGTGACTATAATAAGCTGTATTATTGTTACGAACCAATACTACAAAGTATATAATTAGATAAATATAATTTATATGTAGTAGTTAAATCGCCTGCTGTATTTACCAAATAATTGATACTTAAAGTACACGTATCATGACAGTATTTTAACCAATTATATCAAAAATTAAAATGCTCAAACTAATTGTATTACATTAAATTTAATTTTTAAATAGTATATTCAATACCAATTATATGAATTTAAGAAATTTATCAACACCCGTAATGACATAGTTATTAGTTATTAATGTTTAACATATAATAAATATTATTAAACAATTATTGTCTCAAACAAACGTTTTAATTTGTCGGCTAACATATTATAACATCAATCGTACGGTCATATCGAGGTTTATAAAATTTTATTTAAATGTTAACAATACTTACTTAATTGAAGATTTAATAGTATTTGATGATAACAATTACACATTTGAGCATGTATTAATAAATCATCATCGAAATAATTTTTCTGATTACATGAGTATTAGATTTTTGATAATAATCAGTGCCCAATATACGTAGTTATAACTGTACTATGACAATATCATTATACATTAATACTAATTTAATAAAATTAATAAGATCAAATTAATCATGTCCATAAAATTATGAATCATAAAATAAACATATTATATTGGCTATTTGAATGTCAATTAAATATACAGTAGTAAATGTAACTAACATTTCGATGAAAATTATACTTTGGGTTCAAGATAATTATATTAATTACATACAAAATTCATTATTCGTTATTTTATTCAATGAAAATAATATGTTATAAAACGAATGTTGTAGATGTGTAACGTCATAGGATGACGTGTTTCAGAATATTATCCACGTTATTAATGTAACCTAATAGTATAATACATGAGTTCATAATTTATTCATAAATAAAAAATTATTTCATAATAAAATATAAGTAGTTAAATTCAAAAATAAATAATAAATGATTTACACTCAATATGTACTTAGAAGTTATAAGGGTTTTTGATTTTTACACCTCAATTTATCAACTAAACTTTATTTTCCATCATAAACTATCCTGTAGTGTCGTCGATTTTTGGTAATAGGGTTGATCCTGTCAAAAAACTATAATTTTAAAGACCGATACACCATATATTATTATGTAAACCTACATGTGCTGAATCAGGTACAAAAATTGCATGGACATCAAATCCGTTTATAAAAGTTGAATAACAAACCATCAAAAATATGACGGAAACCCACTATACTTAGGTACCTATAGTAATGACAATTTATATTATCTTATTTTTTATACTATTTTAGATTCTAAAAGTATTGATGAATGTATTGATTTTACAATGATGTGTTTTTTTTTTTTTTTTGTATTTGTCATCACTATTTGGAGTATAAATAGTAATTTGATTTTTGACTTCAGTCCCTCTTTGGAAAGGAAATGGAATCTAGTTGTTACTTCGGAGGGTCAAAAGTAAAATATTTCTAGTAGATTTCAAAAGCGTCAGTAAAAATCCTAAAAAATATATGAATAAACAGGAAATTTTACACATAACCACTCTTCGACAAAATCGATTTTTTGATTTTAATATACTTAATTTAATTTAATTGTTTACTTTATTGGCTTTGAAAATTATTATTATAGCATATACCTCATTTAATTTATAATAATAAATTAATATAATATTGTGATTTACGAGATTTAATGGTCAAAGGTGGTATAGGGGCGGGGCATAGTCACACTAGAATGATAATATAAACTTATACCTAATCCCACTCACAGAACCAATTCCAAATTACACTACTGATTTGAAAAACACACTTTTAAATTTTGTACTACACACTTCACTTTTCTACTACATAAAGTACTAAGTCAATTTGTATGGCTTGGTAGTCATATATACGGCTATAGGCATGATAAAGAAAATGTTCTTTTTTAATGACTAAAGGTACTCATATAATGTAGAAAATATATTCGTATTTTATAAATTCATTGGAATATATATTACAATTAAATGGTTGTTTATGAATATTATTAATAATTTATAATATTGGAAAGTGCTATATTATTCTAATCTCAGAAAACTCATAATTACGGTAGAGTACACAGTGATATTGCATTATATGGTTATAGATTTTATTAATTTTTATCACTTCGACTTAAATTAATATAAGTGGTTAAATTCAAAAATAAATAATAAATGATTTACACTGTATATAGATTTAGAAGTTGTAAGAAATTTTGATTTTCACACAATTTAATATTTGGTTTTCTTATCCGTTTTAGAGGTAGGTATAGGGGCATTATTTTAAGACAGAAATACATTCTGATTGTGATGAAATATTTGATTTGTAATGGACACGTTTAACTTTATTCATGGATACAAAATAAAAAATAACAAATTTTTGTAATTGATAGAATTTACTTTGTCTCTAATCTCCATGATTTTGATGGACATCCTAAATCTTTTATATTTCAACTGCTCATTATTTTTCATAAAGTGGCCAAAAACAAAAGGTTGTATCTAATCTTTAATATTATATAATATTATATTATACAACTATTGTGGTATGTATAATTTAACTAACTTTATAAATGTATATATGCATACATTGAAACAAACATTTAAGTATTTTACGAAATACCTAATGCCTATGCTAATTTCATAAATTTGATACTCTGAATAGTCTGAATTGATCAACGTCTAAAGTTTTAGGTCGTTTGTATTATAGCATACTATTTTCATAACTTACAATTTCGATTAAAGTATTTTGTACATAATTGAGTATAATTACTATTACATCAGATGGTCTTATTGGAAATGATGTAGTATGACATAATTGTATAAAGTTTCCTAGAAATATAAAACGTTTAGGATGTCCATCAAAATCATGGAGATTACATGAAAAGAAAATCCTATCAATTACAAAAATCAGTTATTTTTTTTGAATTCACGAATAAAGTTAAATGTGTTCATTACAAATCAAACATTTCATCACAAACAGAAAGTATAATATCATATAACCAAATATTAAATTGTGTGATAATTGTGTAAAAATCAAAATTTCTAATAACATCTAAATACATATTCAGTTTAAATCATTTATTATTTATTTTTGAAATTAACTAATTATATTTTATTCTGAAATAATTTTGTATTTAGGTATAAATTATGAGCTCATGCTACGAGTCACATCCAGAAAGTAAGAGTACTGAGGCTCTCACGACCGTAAAGAATATTTTTTTACTTTGTTCGCTATACTGATGTATAGCTTTACTCCTCTTTTTTATAACAAGACCATAACAAATTCAGTACGTTGAAAAGTGTGGTCATAAGAATATTTTTCGTGAAACATATCGATCGAGTCTGCCGCCACCTACTATGTCCACTTCTCGACCATCCCTTCACCTCCTAGTCAGTAGAAAAATTTTCCACCTATGTGCTTCTTCAGGGAAAGTGAATAAATGGTAATCTGAAGGTGCCAGGTCGGGGAAAGCGGAGGACGGTTCAAAACATTCTATCCAAATGAGTCCAGAAAATGCTTCACGATATTGGCTATGTGGGGTCTGGTATTGTCGTGCAGCAGACAGACTTATCTTTTTAATAGACCCCTCCTATTCTTTTGAATAGCTCTCCTCAATTTTTTTAAGGTTTCACAATACCTTGCTGTTTTGATGGTCTCCGCCAGAGGTAAATATTCAATCCAGCTAGTGTTCGGACTATTTCTTGGTTTCAGATGTATAATGTGCAACCCAAGTTTCATCTCCATTAATAATAGACTTGAGAAAATTATAACACTCCAGTTTATAGCGTTCCAAAGAGGTAATGAATGACGGCGTGGATTTCGTACTTGGTAGCAGACTTGATCAACATGTTTAACAAGGAATATTCTTGTGACCACAGTTTTAAACGTACTGAACTTGTTATGGTCTTGTTATAAAATTATACGGCAGTGTAGCGAACATAGTAAAAAAATATTTGCTGTGGTCGTGAGAGCCTCAGTTATCTTACTTTTTGGATATGCATCATATAATTTTGCATTAAAAACGTGGATAATATTCTGAAACACGTCGTCATAAAACGTTATACATTTACACTATTCGTTTTATAACATATGATTTACGTTGATTAAAATAACGAAAAATCAATTTTGTATGAAATTAAATATAATTATCTTGAACCTCGAGTATAATTATTATCGAAATGTTACAGCTACACTTACTACTGTATATATAATTAAAATTCAAATAGCCAAAATAATATGTTTATTTTATGATTCATAATTTTATGGACATGATTAATTTGATCTTATTAATTTTATTAAATTAGTATTAATGTATAATGATATTGTCACAGTACAGTTATAACTACGTATAATGGGCACTGATTATTATCAAAAATCTAATATTCATGTAATCAGAAAAATTATTTCGATGATGATTTACTAATACATGCTCAAATGTGTAATTGTTATCATCAAATACTATTCAATCATCTATTAAGTAAGTATTATTAACATTTAAATAAGTTTATATAAACCTCGATATGACCGTAGGATTGATGTTATAATATGTTAGCCGACAAATTAAAACGTTTGTTTGAGACAATAAGTGTTTAATAATATTTATTATATGTTAAACATTAATAACTAATAACTATGTCATTACGGGTGTTGATAAATTTCTTAAATTCATATAATTGGTATTGAATATACTATTTAAAAATTAAATTTTATGTAATACAATTAGTTTGAGCATTTTAATTTTTGATATAATTGGTTAAAATACTATCATGATACGTGTACTTTAAGTATCAATTATTTGGTAAATACAGCAGGCGATTTAACTACTACATATAAATTATATTTATCTAATTATATACTTTGTAGTATTGGTTCGTAACAATAATACAGCTTATTATAGTCACCCATGACCCATACTGTAAATGATTCAAATAAGGTAGTGGTTATTCCAACTCGTAATTGAAATAAAGGTATCTACTAATCATATATTTAAAATAAATGTCATGATCAACATTTTATTATTGTTATATTGACAAATTAGGAATGGCTGGAAAACGGAGTGCAGTTGTACATACCATTGACACTTTATACAGTTAAATCAACTACACTTTTCTATGTGTGATAACGCGTACAGAAATTAAAGTTATAATAATCTATGACCTATATAATATTAGTATTTCTAGTTTATATTGAATTCAGATTGTATTGATTCATATTTCTTCATCAATTAATTAAAAAAAAATAATAATTATCTTAAGAAAAAATCTACGAAAAAATACAACAAAGTATATAATTAGATAAATATAATTTATATGTAAGAGTTAAGTCGACTGCTGTATTTACCAAATAATTGATACTTAAAGTACACGTATCATGATGGTATTTTAACCAATTATTACAAAAATTAAAATGCTTAAACTAATTGTATTACTTTAAATTCAAAGTTTATGATTTAATATTTAAATAGTATATTCCACGCCTATTATATGAATTTAAGAAATTTATCAAGACACATAATGACATAATTATTAGTCTTTAATATTTAACACAAAATACATTGTTGTTTTAAAAAGACTTACAATGTTCTATTTAATATCAATATAGTGTGATATTTGTTCTGTATTTTAGATTTTGTCAATAACTATGTTATAAAAATCTGTGCAGTAACATTTTACTTATAACCCATAGGTAATATATATAAGAAGGCACGTAAATACACAGTATTTAGAGTGTTAAGTCATGATTTTCATCGGAATATGCATGTATAATTACAAAAATAAATAAAATATTATTATAAATATTCGATCAAAATAAATCATAGATTCTAATATTCTATCCCGAAATTCCTGTATTGCTTGTATTTCCAAGGTAAAACAATATATCTAATTTGACGTTACAGTTGTGAAAAATAATATTAGTTTTGATTAAAAATATTTAAAAAATATGTATAATAAAAATAGTAGTTTTCGTATGATTTAACACTGTTATATTTAATTATGTCACCAATATTAAAAATATAATTTTAAAATGTAGGTATTTTCGATTAATGAAATATCAAATGTCAAGTACATCAAAAGCACAAGATATTTTGATATCACTCATGTCACTATTAACATAAGAAAATTTTCAGAAAGCCAAAGTTCAAAAACTTTGTTGTAATCTTATAAATAATATAGCCAATGAGGCAATGAAGGTATCAATGAATATTTATAAAAAAAGTGTAATAAATAATTCTAGCATTTAATACAATGTAATTATTTTTATTATTAACAATAAAGATTGATAATATTGTTTTGAATTTTAAATCCATAACTATTGGTTACAACTTATTAAACATTTTAAAGATTCGATTACATTCGTATTTTGGATTAACCTGTACGGGTGAAATTATATTTTATCACAAGAAATTAATATTATCTGTATGCCTAGGAGCAAAACCATTAATTCTTTATAGTTGGAAACTGAGGAGCTTTTTAAGTCATACTTATTTACACAGATTCTCACTACTTGATTCTATTGTGTTATTAAAGACTAAAGGTCTCATTGCATTGTAATCGATCTCCGTTTGCTATAACAAAATCACTGTATTAGACTATTTTTTTAAATATTTTTTCTTAATATCTATATTTCTAAATATTGTAACAAAGAGTAAACAAAAATGTTTTGGATTTTAGCTATCATATTTTTTTCTGAACATTAACTATAACGAAAAAAATATGATAACGACTGTTGTACATTAATATATATATCCACTTTAAAATTAATTATCGAGTTGAAAATGAATGTCATTCATAACTAATTAACATAACCTTTGTATGTATGTGACGTGTACTGTAACTAGTAAACCAAACTACATAACGACACACAAATAACAATACAAAGATTTGAACAAAATTATTAAAATTATTAATTTAATTATTATTTGTATATAAAATATAAAAAGGTACTACCAAACAAAACACACTCTAAAGTCTTATACGTTAACTATATAGTTCTAATATATCTAATATAATATTTATAAAATAAATATTTTATCTTGGTATTAGGAGGTTTTAAAATATAGGTATTTATTATTTTATATTAAAATAAATCAACTAAATTTAGATAATAATATTTTTATTTTTATTATTTTTTACATTATATTAGCCACAATTTTATAATGTTATCATATTTGGTGAAAATATGAAGAACTTATCTTAGTATAATAAAATAAAAAAATATTTACAACATGGTGATGGAAGTCTTAAATACTAGTCTTGACGACTAGACGGTTTGGGAAACATCGGTTTTATGTCACTGCGCTTTTGAGGTGACACCACCACAGTTGGTTTTGCATATTGCACTTTATGCTTTGCAACAGTAACAAATTCTACCTGTTGTTTGCTAGTATTTTTTTGCTTATCTTTATCTCGTGAGGAAGATGCTTGATTGTTATTGGGTCTTGATGCCATGCTGGATTGACGCTTTTGACTATTATTTTGATGATCCTGATTTTGCGAAGATGATGGTTGATCGTTATTGGGTCTTGATGACATTCTGATTATCTAAAACAATATGATAAAATCGTTACAATATTTATTTTCAAATTACTTATATTGTTTACGAGTAAGTTATAGTTAATCAGAAAAAACAGATCGTAACTGATTCTGTTGTACAAATAGACAATGAATATGTTTGGTTTATTTTTCAATAGTTAATTTCTTATAGTCAGTATAATTACGCCTAAGACATTATAATACTTGGTTATGACTGCTTGCGACTTGTGATTCTCAAGGAGTTTGTAATAACGAACCAAAAGTGTAAATATTCTCGGCTGTTTTTTTGGGTAGTATAATTTTATACTAATACGAATACTATTTCATTTTCAATTTGTAATATTGAATAATTAAGATATTATATACAAAAAAAAAAAAATTGACATTATTTATGATTTGAAGGGGACCGAGAAACGAATACGAACAATATAAACTACAGTTTTAATCGGAACAAAAATTAATTGACAATAGTGTATAAATAGATATCGCATAATAGAAATATTTTTGAAGTACATTGTATTTTAATAACTTATTAAAACATATTAACAGAGTGTAAACTTACAGATTGAAACGTGTTGACTGCAATACAAACAGGAACGTAAGCTGCTGGTCGATATTCCAAAGTCCAATTCTGCTAAAACATCATACAATAATAATAATTATAAATATAATCCTATAGTGAGTAGTATATTTAATCTAAATATTTAGATGGTATTCCTAAAAAACGTCGGGTCGCTGCTTTCCTCAAAAAAAAAACTGAATAACACTTAACACACTATGATTGTTTCAAACAAACGTTTCAGCTGTCGGCTAAAACACTATAAGATCAATCGTATGGTCATATTGAGGTTTATATAAAACTTATTTAAATGTCAATAATCATGACGTGATTGGAGATTGACTATTATTTGAAGATAACAATTACACATTTGTGCATGTATTAGTTAAACATTATCGAAATAATTTTTCTGATTACATGAAAATTAAATTTTTTTTAAATTATCAGTGTGCAATATTTGTAGTTATTACTGTTCTGTGACAATATCATTACAAATTTATACTAATTTGATGAAATAAATAAGATCATATTAATCATGGCCATAAAATGATGAGTCATACAATAAATATATCATAGTGGCTATTTGAATGTAAAATATATTTACAGTAATAAGTGTAACTAACATTTCGATAAAATTTATACTTGGGGTTCAGGATAATTATATTTAATTACATAATATAATATGTTCAATGTTCATTTTATTTTTATTTTATTACCTAAAGTTGTTGACATGTTAAGTGTTAATATTTTTTCTTAGTTATGACCTTACTCAAATCTTGCAAAAATTTGCACTACAGATATTTGTTCTGATAAAATTTTTGATAACTGATGTGTTGATTGCCTTTGATAAATAAGTATTAAATTAATGTCCATTTATTGGTCTATTCACACCAAGATTATTTTGATATAAAATGTAAGTTATACACTACACATACAAAAATAATATTCCAAAATACCTACTTATTATTTAAAATCTATAGTTATAAATGAGAAGTTGGATAAACTCTATATGTACAGAGTGTTCAGGGTCAATAGCCTCCCTGAATAAGATTGATATAAGACAGGAATATGTTCGCTATATTACTTTTTTTTTAAATATTGTAATATCAGTCATCTGATGTTGGTGGTTTGTCTGTCACTTTGAGAGTTGTTCAAACTCTATTATTCCAGTTATTTATTTATATAATTCAAATAACTTACCTATTGTACTCTTTCTTTTAATCTACAAAGATTCACTTTTAGTTATTTATTTTTAAGAAAAGAAAACATTAAACGGGAGGGCTATCATTAAAATTAAAAAAAAAAAAGAAATGCGTGAATGGACCTTTGATTACTATAGCAAATATGTAAGTTTATGTTTTTATGTAACTTTAAGTCCAGAATCCTAGTTGCGTATCATACATGTCAGCATATTTATGAATTATCTATTAAATTCATAGAAATTGATAATTTAATTTGTTTTAAAATGCATACATGTAAAAATGTTATGTGGTTATTATAATACCTAATGAATTATGGTAACCATTAAATAAAACTATAATGAAACCTTAAAATATTTGCCCTTTAATTATCTACAGTGATATTCCAATTTAAGCAACAATTACGTTTTAGATAATTATAATCAAATATGTACGAAATGCATTAATTGAATTAAAGTTATAATAATCCATGACCTTTATAATATTATACTGAGATTGAATTAATTTATATTTCCTCGTCGATAATTTAGAAAAAAAAATTATCGTAACATCAAATAAACGAAAAAATACTACAAAATATATAAATAATAATTACATAAATATAATTTGTGTAGACAATTTAATCGCCCTCAATATTAAACAATTAATTGACACTTCGTGTACATGTATCGCGATGGTATTTTAACCGATTATATTAAAAATTATAGTTCTGCAACTAATCGATTTTTTTTTAAAATTAATTTGTATGATATTATTTTTAAATCTCATGATCAACGATTATTATATAAAATTGACATATTTAGCAAATCCCAATGAGGGATACGCTCTATATATTATTTACTAATCACTGTTTAACACATAATATAATATGATGAATATAAATAATATATAATTAATATATATGACGATTATATCATATTAAATGTATTTATAAATATTATTTTAAGTAGCTGTGATGAAAAATTAATTAAATCATTAAGCGGCCTTGCTACGGTTTTTATTTAAGGGTCGACATTTTAGCAATTCATAACCACGTCGTAGTCGCCCGAGATCTGTGTGTTAGGTGTAAATGATTATTAGTGTAAGTGAAATGCAAGCGGGTTCCAGCTGGGATTATCAAAGGTTGCCACTCTCGTACGCGCATGCAAATGTCAATAACTTCATAACAATAAAAATTCACTATATGAATTTTACGAAATCTTACTTATTGATTTGACAAAATAAAAGTTAGTTAATAGGGTCCGACCTTATTCTGAAAAATATTTAAATTCAGTAGAAAAATATCAGTTGATCGTACGAAACATTCCGGTTGTAATTTTAAATTTATTATGATTTGAAAAAATTTATATTTTCAAGTTTTTATTACCACCTCTTTAGAATATAAGATTTAATATTATAAGTTGTACTTATCGTGGTAATAAAAAATCAAAAAACGTTAGTCACAATTTTAGTTTATAAGTATTTTATGTTCAAATGTTTACGAAATATATCAAAATCTCGATCTTTTGCAACGAATTTTGAACTTGAAAATTTATAAAACTTTTGTAATTTATACTTTCATTTATTATGTACAAAATGCATTCATCGAAATTGTAATTTATGAAAAAAATATGCTATAAAACAAACAACTTAAAACATTAGACGTCGATTAATTCAGACTATTCAGAGAATCAAATTTATGAAAATAGCATAATACGTTTACAACATGAGCTCATAAATTACTAAATTGCACGATAGACTTTTCAAATCAGTCTGACCCTGGTTATAATTTATTTATATATCCAATGTACAAGTCATCAATATATTTAAAGCATAAAATACTTAGTCGATTTAAGAAAAACCATATGCAATATGAATATACTCTGCATTTATAAGATTATTAGTTTCTGATACATTTTGGTTTCTTTGAAGTTTAGTTTCGGGAAAAACACTTTCATATTGTACTTTTTGTGTGGCCTTAGTATGTTTTTTGGTATGTCTATCTTTTTTAATTAACCATATTATTGATACCAACATTATTATTTATTTTTTTGTGATGTTCGAGAAGGATCTGGAGTAATAGGTAAAATGGATATCCCTTTCTCATAAACATGATCCATGAAACAATTGTCTGTATTATTTTAAGAGAACGTTATTGTTGGTAACTGTTGATAGTGTTATACCTGCAGTACTTTACATTTGGTCAAAATCATACCAATGAATAATTATTGTGTTTATGAAGTATAAGTTTTTTATATTTAATAGAATTTAAGACAGGGTAAATACACTGAACTTATTTCTTCGACACAGGCGTACGTCGTACAGGAATTAAAGTTATAATAATCTATGACCTATATAATATTATTTCAAGTTTATATGATATTCAGATTCTATTGATTTATATTTCTATATCGATTAATTAAAAAAAAAAAACAATTATCTTATGAAAAAATACTACAAAGTATATAATTAATAGATAAATATAATTTATATGTAGAAATTAAATCGCCTGCTGTATTTAACAAATAATTGATACTTACTTAAAGTACACGTATCATGATGGTGTTCCAACTGATTATAACCAAAATTAAAACACTCAAACTAATTGATTTAAGTCCTTTAGTGGTATATATAACTATATATTACTTACTAATTACTGTTTAACAAATTATTTTCGATTTAATGCTATGTAATTTTTTTTTTATATTAACAATAAAGATTAATAAAATAATTTCTAATTTTAAATTGATAACTATTTGTTAAAACTTATTATTATTCATTTAATAGATACAATTACATACGTATTTTAGATTTACCTGTTTGGGTGTAATTCTATTTTCACGAAAGAAATTTATTTTGTCTGTTTAATTTGTAACACCTAGTTTCAATTTCAGGTGATCAATTGGATCTAGTGGTTAACGATATGCAATAACAATTAATAAGGTTTTTCGTTGACAATAATATATATTACTATCTTAATTTATTCTGAAAAAATTTAATAAAAATAATTTTATCCACACAGAACAATTAGGTAAATACTGGTCAGTCCGACATACATCACGATGTATATATTTTTATAATACTGTGTATTTATTACGTGTACCAAAGTTTGGTATTTTGTTTTTCTATTATTGTTAATTTATTCAAAGTAAAAATGTTAAAAAATATACGAATAAATACAATTAATTGTACAATTTAATGATTTTTTTTGTTGTGAAGAAATGTAAATAACAGATATATTAATAAACATTAATATTTCGCTAATCTAATTGAGGTAGACTTTAAAGGTAATCATAATGTATGCTATAAATTATCATATTTTTTTTCTTTATTTATTTAGATTCATTTACAAAATATTTTCCAGACTATGAGAACTTTAAAAAATATTATTGTTTTCTGAAATATTACTGTAACAATTTTAAATAAGTATGTTTAACAAGATACACGTATTTTTAAATATTAGGTAACATACAATAACAGAATATCTTAGGAACAACAATATCAAAATATATTTTGATCAAAGACTTAAATGCTAGTCTACGACAGGCGGTTTGTAAAGCATCGGTTTGATACATTTACCCATTATAATATACCATAGTTATAAGTATGATCACGACTATTGTACATTTATATATATCTGTTCTTAAAATTGTACGCAATTGACATATACTGTAACAAATATACCAAACGACACGAAGATAACGATACAACAATATGAATAATTTTACGAATAATTTGTACAACCAATTTCATACGTTTTATCGACGTATATTCACAGTTAAATTCACAAAGTTTATTTATAATACTTAGAGATATATACCATCTACAGAATTCTAAAATATTATTTATTTCTAATTAAAATATAAAAATGTACTACCAAACAAAACATTCCTTAAACTTTTGCTATCAGGAGTAACCTATTCATACACTACTGAATTATCCATAATACGTCAACTATATACTTCTAATATATCTCATAATTAATTATAAAATACCTATTTTTTCTTGGATTTATGAGGTTTTAAAATATCGGGTATTTATTATTTTATATTAAAGAAAAATCATTTAAATTTAAATAATAATATATTTATATTCTTATATATATATATATAAATAATATCAGTTACACATTTTACATATTGTCAAATAATGAACTTATCTTAGTATAATACAATAAAAATTATTTACAACATATTGATGGAAGTCTTAAATACTAGTCTTGACGACTAGATGGTTTGGGAAACATTGGTTTTATGTCACTCCGCTTTTGAGGTGACACCAGCGCAGTCGGTTTTGCATGTTGCACTTTATGCTTTGCAACAGTAACAAATTCTACCTGTTGTTTGCTAGTATTTTTTTGCTTATCTTTATCTCGTGAGGAAGATGCTTGATTTTTATTGGGTCTTGATGCCATGCTGGATTGACGCTTTTGACTATTATTTTGATGATCCTGATTTTGCGAAGATGATGGTTGATCGTTATTGGGTCTTGATGACATTCTGATTATCTAAAACAATATGATAAAATCGTTACAATACTAATTTCAACTTACGTATATTTTTTACGAGTAAGTTATAATTAATCACAAAAAACAGATTGTAACTGATTCTGTTGTACAAATAGACAATGGATATTTTTGGTTTATTTTTCAATAGTTAATTTCTTATAGTTAATATAATTACGCCTAAGACATTATGATACTTGGATATGACTGCTTGCGGTTTATGATTCTCAAGGAGTTTGTAATAACCAACCAAAAGTGTAAACATTCTCGGCTGTTTTTTTGGGTAGTATAAAATTATAACGAACACCATTTCATTTTCGATTTGTAATACTGAATAATTAAGATATGATATACAAAAAAAATAATTGATATTATTTACGATTTTAAGGGGACCGAAGAACGTATATGAATAATATAAACTAAAGTTTTAACCGGAATAAAAAAAAAAAATGGTAAATAAAAATTAATTAACCATAGTCTATAAATAGATATCGCATAATAGAAATTCTTTTGAAGTACATTGTATTTTAATAACTTATTAAAACATATTAACAGAGTGTAAACTTACAGATTGAAACGTGTTGACTGCAATACAAACAGGAACGTAAGCTGCTGGTCGATATTCCAAAAATCCAATTCTGCTAAAACATCATACAATATTAATAATACTTAAATAATATAATCATAAAATGAGTAGTATATTTGATCTAAATATTTAGATGATATACCTAGAAAACGCCGCGTTGCTGCTTTCGTCCAAAAAAGAACTGAATAACACTTAACACACTATGATTGTTTCAGACAAACGTTTCAGCTGTCGGCTAACACACTATAAGATCAATCGTACGATCAGCGAGGTTTTTATAAAATTCATTTAAATGTCAATAATAACGACGTGATTGTAGATTGACTAGTATTTAAAGATAACAATTACACATTTGTGCATGTCTTAGTCAATCATTATCGAAATAATTTTTCTGATTACACGAAAATTAGATTTTTGATAATAATCAATGTCCAATATACGTAGTTACAATTGTACTGTGACAATATCATTACAAAATTATACTAATTTAATAAAATAAATAAGATCAAATTAATCACGGCCATAAAATTATGAGTCATAAAATAAACATATTATATTGGCTATTTGAATGTCAATTAAATATACAGTAGTAAATGTAACTAACATTTCGATAAAAATTATACTTTGGGTTCAAGATAATTATATTTAATTACATAATATAATATGTTCAATGTTCATTTTATTTTTATTTTATTACCTAAAGTTGTTGACATGTTAAGTGTTAATATTTTTTCTTAGTTATAACCTTACTCAAATCTTGCAAAAATTTGTACTACAAAAATTTGTTCTGGTAAAATTTTTGATAACTGATGTGTTGATTGCCTTTGATAATTAAGTATTGAATTAATGTCCATTTATTGGTCTATTCACACCAAGATTATTTTGATATAAAATGTAAGTTATACACTACACATACTACACATACAAAAATAATATTCCAAAATACCTACTTATTATTTAAAATCTATAGTTATAAATGAGAAGTTGGATAAACTCTATATGTACAGAGTGTTCAGGGCCAATAGCCTCCCTGAATAAAATTGATATCAGACAGGAATTAGTTCGCCATATTACTTTTTTTTTAAATATTGTAATATCAGTCATCTGATGTTGGTGGTTTGTCTGTCACTTTGAGAGTTGTTCAAACTCTATTATTCCAGTTATTTATTTATATAATTCAAATAACTTACCTATTCTACTCTTTCATTTAATCTACAAAGATTTACTTTTAGTTATTTATTTTTAAGACAAGAAAACATAAAATGGGAGGGCTATCATTAAAATTAAAAAAAAAAAAGAAATGCGTCAATGGACCTTTGATTACTATAACAAATTTGTAAGTTTATGTTTTTATGTAACTTTAAGTCCAGAATCCAAGTTGCGTATCATACGTGTCAGCATATTTATGAATTATCTATTAAATTCATAGAGTTTATTAATTTAATTTGTTTTAAAATGCATACATGTAAAAATGTTATGTGGTCATTATAATACCTAATTAATTATGGTAATTAATATTAAGATATATTATGTATTAATTACTCATTTTGTAATTAATAAGTTGTTATAACTCATCAATCTGATAAAGTAATATATTAGTATAATTAAATTAACAAATTATACAACACATCTTAAATATATAACATAAATCATAATAAGTATAAAGTATTAGTTTTTATTTGTTGATAAAATTTTTGATATATACTTCATATATATTATCTATTGTAAAATAGAAGTGGTTGTGAGTGATGAATATGACATTTTTCACATAAAATGATAAAGACGGTCGACACTATATGGGTGCAAAGGTGGGAAAGTGGTCACTCAAAATTTGTTTTTCCCCACCAACAATGCTCTACCTATTAAATATGTAAGTACATAAAACAATTGTAAATCTTTATTGATATATAAAATAGTATTAATTAATTTTAAGAGTTTTTAGACTTGAGTTATATTATTTTAAGTTTGGCTATTATATTCAAATCACCCTCTTTATATTTTATACTGTTATATACGTCGATTACTCGAACGTACATCTTTAATTAACAACCAAAATATTGTAAATAGTTTATTCACACAAGGTGTCAAGTGATGATTGAGTCACACAATCACCACCACTAACCACCATTTGGTCATCTCATTATCTTTATAAATTAATTATATTA
The DNA here is from genome assembly GCF_003676215.2 of Rhopalosiphum maidis. Classification (NCBI taxonomy): domain Eukaryota; kingdom Metazoa; phylum Arthropoda; class Insecta; order Hemiptera; family Aphididae; genus Rhopalosiphum; species Rhopalosiphum maidis. The sequence continues at coordinate 50,247,446 of NC_040879.1, forward strand.
TATTGATAATTGTATATTGTTCAGCAACTTCTCAATTCTGGCCATGCTAAATGTGGAAACAAGATTGACAGTTGTGTTTAAGCAGAGGATCCTAAGGTTCATTGGCCACATCATAAGAAGGGATGGATCGAGCCTGAAGAAACTGACGATCGTAAGAAAAATAGAAGGGAAAAGAAGCCGTAGAAGAACACCAATGCGTTGGATAGAACAGATCAAAACCATCAATGGCTATCCCCTGGGAGAGGCCGTCAGAATCACCAGAAAACCGTGAATTTTGGAAAGAAATTGTTGACGTCAATTGATGGGTCACCAAACTTCCGCTTTTGGAAGAGGGACTTAAGAAGAAGATATTGTTCAGACTATAGTTATCTTATTGACTATGCATGGTTTTCTCCCTAATAAGGTTAGGGGACAAACCTAAGTCAACAAACATATAAAACAGGCAGTCATTTTAATTCATCACTAATTATTTGTTATTAAATTATTTTTTCGTATAGAATGATACCTGTTATTACATTCAAATTTAACAAATCCATTATAGTGAACTACTCATCTCCATCTCTACTATTCCGCAGAGCAATACCTTTTTTTTTTTGTTTTTAGTTTTAGTTCAGTAGACATTTTTATAAATTAAATTAAATAAAATGCATTGTTATTGAAATGTATTTAATTAAAAAAACATTTTGATATTGTTATTCCTAAGATATTCTGTGATTACATGTTACCTAATAATTAAAAATACATGTATCTTTGTACCTATTAAAATTAATAATAAATTAGTATATTAGAAATGAAAATAAAAAAATTCTGTTTCGATTTACTTATTGGAGTGATACTAATTAAAATAATAATAATTATAGTATTATTAATTTTTAATCATAATTTAAATAAGTTTTGGAAATACTTAATAATAAATGTTAATGTCTATCATTATAATAATAAAAACCATTAAATAAAACTATAATGAAAGCTTAAAATATTTGCCCTTTAATTATCTACAGTGATATTCCAATTTAAGCAACAATTACGTTTTAGATAATTATAATCAAATATGTACGAAATGCATTAATTGAATTAAAGTTATAATAATCCATGACCTTTATAATATTATACTGAGATTGAATTGATTTATATTTCCTCGTCGATTAATTAGAAAAAAAAAATTATCTTAAGAACAAATCAACGATAAATACTACGAAATATGTAATTACTAATTACTTAAATATAATTTATGTAGACTATTTATTGACCCTCTATATTAACCAATTAATTGACACTTCGTGTACATGTATCGCGATGGTATTTTAACCGATTATATTAAAAATTATAGTTCTGCAACTAATTGTTTTTTTTTTTATATTAATTTGTATGATATTATTTTTAAATCTCATGATCAACGATTATTAAATAAAATTGACATATTTAGCAAGTCCCAATGAAGGATAGGCTCTATATATTATTTAGTAATAACTGTTTAACACATAATATAATATGATGAATATAAATAATATATAATAAATATATATGACGATTTTATCATATTAAATGTATTTATAAATATTATTTTAGATCGCTGTGATGAAAAATTAATAAAATCTATGACCATATAATGCAATGTTATTGTGTACTATACTATTATTATGATTTGTTTAGGTAACAGAATAATGATGCAAGTTCCAATATTATAATTATTAATAATATTCATAAACAATCACGAATAACCATTAATTTGTAATATATATTACAATTATAAAATATGAATATATATTATGACGTGTATTCTAATTGCGGCCTAACTTAGTAGTTATCATGATTCTTATAGACAGTTATTTTAATAAACATTAATATTTCGGTAATCTAATTGAGTTCAACTTTCAAATGTTAATCATAATATATGCTATAAATCATAATTTTTTTTTATTTAATTATTTAGATTCTTAGTGGTGAATATATTTATTTATTGTATATATATATATTTTTTGATTGTAAGTATATAAGAAAAAATACTTTGATATTCTACATATGGACTGGATTGCGAACAAACCAAGGAAAGAATACGAAACAATTTGAATTTTTATACAAATTATTTAAAACAAAATCAATTTGTTTTGCAAAAATGTTGATAAGATTTTATTGTAGCCATAACTAGAATTAACGATTCTTTTTATAGAGATTTGAAGTTAAAATTTGGACCAAATTCGTTATTTTGTCATAAGTTATAACAAAATATATGTTTTAGTGGAATATGACATTTTTACTATAACATATATTTTATTTTATATTCATTGCACATACATATTTCGTAATTTTAATTTAATCGACATAAATTCACAATTAAACTGACGCAATTATTATAAATATTTATAATATTTAAAAATATATACTATCTACTTTTAAAAAAAAAATAAAACAACAACAGAGTTTTAAAACATTTTTTTTTATTTCTATGTAATAAGTTTATAAAAAGGAAACACACCTTAAATTATTGTTATCAGGAGCTCTGTGTTTGGGAACCATCGGTTTGATATTTCGGGGCGACACGAATGCAATCGGTTTATTAGCCGGTTTCCGAGATTGCGCTTTATACTCTTTCACTGTATCCGATTCCATCTGACTTGCTCTTATATCTTTTTTGATCATAATCCCGTGAAGAAGACGATTGATGTTTGTATTTTGATGACATGCCGAATTGGCGTTTGCTATTATTTTTTTTATAGAAAATTTAAAATTTTTGTTTGTTAACATAAGACATTAGTAGATGCGTAAAACCATTAATTGCACAACGACAACGTTCTTTGTATATTATACCTTGGTACAGACCCTAAAATATTCAATATTACGTACTACACACATAGTCTTAAAATTATCAAATCCAAATGAAAAAACAATGTTTAAAAAAGAAAAATCTAGCACTTATGCTTATGGACTTCCTTCTTCAATCAATAGAACTTAATATAAATAAATAATAATATATAAAAATATATAATTTTATAACTGTTAACAAAATCCAATTATTATGATTAAACTCAACAAAAAAATGATTTTAATGCAATGACCTTAAAATGGTGTAGTAAAATTTTACCAAAATAAAATAACTTTTAATAACAAATATTTTGAAATATACTGTTTTAGAAATGGATTTGATTTTATTCGCAGATAATAAGAATCTACTTTTCTAGAATTTAAAACTTTGTGTAATACAATTTTTAATCATAAAAAACATACAATCAAGTAAACATGATATAACTTCTGATTGAAATTTAGGGGATAAAATAAAGTTGTGTTTTAGAACATTTAAAAAATTCTTATGCTGCCTTGTAGTAGAGTCCATGATTTTTTTAGACAGAAAAAAATCCAATGAGTTATGCCTTTTTCATAGTTCTCATACATAATATTGTTTGGGTTTTCAACAATTTAAAAATAGCAGACTGATACAAAAAGGTTGTTTATATAATAATAGGCTTATATCATAAAGAACAATTATAATTACATTACTTAAAAAATTATTCAAATGAATGTCAATAATATCAACACCATATATTTATTTATATATTTTTAACATTTTATTAGCCACAATTCATATGTGTTGGCATATGTAGTGAAAATATGATGAACTCCTCTGAGTTCCTATAATAAAATAAAAATTATTTCTTATTTTTAATGTAATTTTATCTGATTATAACTAATATTTAACAAATTAACAACATCGTATAATAATTTATAAATCTCAACGATCAGCTGTAATTCAAAAACAATAATTTTTTTTTTAATACCTAATTAAATGTTTGAAGTCATAAAAAATGGTTGAGATTATTGAAATGTACATGATGATCAAAGACTTAAATGCTAGTCTACAACCAGGCGGTTTGGGAAACATCGGTTTGATATTCCGCATTTGATGCGACAAGAACGCAATCGGTTTATTAGCCGGTTTAAGGGATCGCGTTTTATACTTTTTAACTGAAACTGATTTCGTCTGACTTATGCTCTTGATTTTTTAATGATATAGATCTCACAAATAAAACGATTGATGATTGGGTCTTGAAGACAAGCTGGTTATAAATAAAACTAAAATAAGTACTTTTTTTACCTGCAAGGTCTTGTGTAAGAACATACATTTACCCATTATAATATACTATAGATAAAAGTATAATAAATTATTATCCTATTTAATACAATGTAATTATTTTTTTTATTAACAATAACGATTGATAATATTGTTATGAATTTTAAATCCATAACTGTTTATTAAAATTTATTATACGTTTTAAAGATTCGATTACATACGTATTTTGGATTAACCTGTTTTTGGTGAAATTATATTTTCTCACAAGAAATTTATATTATCTGAATGCCTAGAAACAATAGCATTTTTATGAATTAAATAAAAAGATATTTTTTTTTACATTATTGAAATGTATTTTCAAGACTGATATTTTTAGAGAAAATTGTTTATACAAAAACCTAATCGGCAAAACCATTAATTCTTTATAGTTGGAAACTGAGGAGCTTTTTAAGTCATGCTTATTTACACAGATTCTCACTACTTGATTCTATTGTGTTATTAAAGACGTTTGTTATAACAAAATCACTGTATTATACTATTTTTTTAAATATTTATTCTTAGTATCTATACTTCTTACTAGTGTTACAAAGAGTAAACAAAAATGTTTTAGATTTTAGCTATCATATTTTTTTCTGAAAGTTAACTATAAAGAAATAAATATGATTACGACTGTTGTACATTAATATATATATCCGTTTTAAAACTAATTATCGAGTTGAAAATGAACGCCATTCATAACTAATTGACATAAACTTTGTATGTATATAACGTCTACTGTAACTAGTAAACCAAACTACATAACGACACACAAATAACAATACAAAGATTTGAACAAAATTATTAAAATATTTATTTAGTTATTATTTTTATATAAAATATAAAAAGGTACTACCAAACAAAACACACGCTAAAGTCTTATACGTTAACTATATAGTTCTAATATATCTAATATAATATTTATAAAATAAATATTTATCTTGGTATTAAGAGGTTTTAAAATATAGGTATTTATTATTTAATATTAAAATAAATCAACTAAATTTAAATAATAATATATTTATATTTTTATATAAATATATATATATATATATATATATAATATCAGCCACACATTTTACATATTGTCAAATAATGAACTTATCTTAGTATAATACAATAAAAATTATTTACAACATATTGATGGAAGTCTTAAATACTAGTCTTGACGACTAGATGGTTTGGGAAACATTGGTTTTATGTCACTCCGCTTTTGAGGTGACACCAGCGCAGTCGGTTTTGCATGTTGCACTTTATGCTTTGCAACAGTAACAAATTCTACCTGTTGTTTGCTAGTATTTTTTTGCTTATCTTTATCTCGTGAGGAAGATGCTTGATTTTTATTGGGTCTTGATGCCATGCTGGATTGACGCTTTTGACTATTATTTTGATGATCCTGATTTTGCGAAGATGATGGTTGATCGTTATTGGGTCTTGATGCCATGCTGATTATCTAAAACAAAATGATAAAATCGTTACAATATTTATTTTCAACTTAAGTATATTGTTTACGAGTAAGTTATAGTTAATCACAAAAAACAGATCGTAACTGATTCTGTTGTACAAATAGACAATGGATATGTTTGGTTTATATTTAAATAGTTAGTATAATTATGCCTAAGACATTATAATACTTGGATAAAACTGGTTGCGACTTGTGATTTTTCTAGGAGTTTGAAATAACCAACCAAAAGTGTAAATATTCTTGGGTGTTTTTTTGGGTAGTATAAATGTATGACGAATACCAATTCATATTCAAATTGTTATACTGAATAATTAAGATATTATATACAAAAAAAAAATAAAAAATTGATATTATTTTCGATTTGAAGGGGACCGAGAAACGTATACGAACAATATAAACTATAATTTTAATCGGAATAAAAAAAAAATTCAAAAATATAAGATAATTAACACTTGTCTATAAATATATATCGCGTTATAGAAATATTTTTGTAGTACATTGTAGTTTAATAATTTATTAGAACATATTAAAAAAGTGTAAACTTACAGATTGAAACGTGTTGACTGCAAAAGGTACACGAACGTAAGCTGCTGATCAATACTCAAAAACTCCAATTTTGCTAAAACATCATACAATAATAATAATAATAAATATAATCCTATAGTGAGTAGTATATTTCATCTAAATATTTAGATGATATACCTAAAAATCGCCACGTCGCTGCTTTCGTCGAAAAAAAAATGAAAAATACTTAACACACTATTATTGTCTCAAATAAACGTTACAGCTGTCGGCTAACACACTATAAGATCAATCGTATGGTCATATCGAGGTTTATATATAACTTATTTAAATGTCAATAATAACGACGTGATTTGAGATTGACTAGTATTTGAAGATAACAATTACACATTTGAGCATGTCTTAGTCAATCATTATCGAAATAATTTTTCTGATTACATGAAAATTAGATTTTTGATAATAATCAGTGCCCAATAAGTTTATAGTTTCATTACAAATATGTACTATTTTGATAAAATAAATAAAATAAATTAATCATAGCCATACAATTATGAGTCATAAAATAAACATATTATAGTGGCTTTTTGAATGTAAAATATATACAGTAGTAAATGTGACTATCATTTCGATTAGAATTAAACTTTGGGTTTAAAAAAATTATATTTAATTACAAACAAAATTAATTTATCATTATTTTAATCAAAGAAAATAATATGTTATAAAACGAATGATGTAAATGCATAACGTTATAGGACGACGTGTTTCAAAATATTAGATACGTTTTTTAACTAACATAATACATAAGCTCATAATTTATACCTAAATTCAAAATTATTTCATAATAAAATATATTTAAATTCAAAAAAAAATAATAAATGACTTAACCTGAATATGTTTTTAGAAGTTATAATGGTTTTTGATTTTTACACTTCAAGGTATCGACTAAATTAAATAGTTCTTAATAAACTATCGTGTAATATTGTAATTTTCTGGTAATGGTGAAGATACTAACGTAACTCCTAACATTTTAATTTCAAAGGCTGGCACACCATATATTATAATATGCACCTAAATTTATTACTACTATTTAATGTACTTACCGGGATTTTCAAGTAAGAAATTGAAATGTAACGATATGCGGTTAACTGTTCAATATTGAAAGGCATATCATTAAAACATACCGTAAAGTATCAACGGACTACTACTTCGATAAAAGTCCGGTACGCAGATAATTACGTGCATGTACTGATAATTGTCCTAAAATTTACCTTTTTTTTATACCATTTCCTCTCAAATAACCTCGAGTAAAATATACTGAATACCCTCACATGTTATTCTATCAACAATCAAGTCCGTAACTGGGGGGTCCGGAGCCCCCTAACCCGAAATCTTTAAAATTTAAAACAAGGTTTATTATAAGTTGTTCTAATCGTGGTAAAAAAAAAAAAAATCATAAATCGTTAGTCACAATTTTTGTTTATAAGCATTTAATGTTCAAATGTTTAGAAATATATCAAAATCGCGATAATTTGCAATGAATTTTTAAGTTGAAAATTCATAATACTTTTGTGATTTATACCTAAGGTTAAAAAACGCAATACAAGGTCAACCATAAGTTTTCCTTCAAATAACTGTAAAAAAATTTCCAGCTTCAATATAGAAAAAAATTTATTAGCGTATGAAATTAATTTTTTTATGAAATCAATTAAAATAACGATACATTACAATTTATTCTTTAAATATAGGATATAATATAATTACTACTAATTATCCTAGACTGAGAAATCATCTCCGTTCAGAATCGTTTTTCGTATAGAATGATACCTGTTATTACATTCAAATTTAACAAATCCATTATAGTGACCTACTCAACTCCATCTCTACTATTCAGCAGATCGATATCTTTTTTTTTTGTTTTTAGTTTTAGTTCAGTAGACATTTTTATAAATTAAATTAAATAAAATGCATTGTTATTGAAATGTATTTAATTAAAAAAACATTTTGATATTGTTGTTCCTAAGATATCCTGTGATTACATGTTACCTAATAAATAAAAATACATGTATCTTTGTACCTATTAAAATTAATAATAAATTAGTATATTAGAAATGAAAATAAAAAAATTCTGTTTCGATTTACTTATTGGAGTGATACTAATTAAAATAATAATAATTATAGTATTATTAATTTTTAATCATAATTTAAACAAGTTTTGGAAATACTTAATAATAAAAGTTAATGAATGTATGCATAATGAAAGTATAATATATTCGCCCTTTAAATATCTACAATGATATTCCAATTTGAGCAATAATTTGGTTTCTAGATAATTATACCCAATTATGTACAAAATGCATTAATCGAAATTGTAATTAATGAAAATAGCAGCTATAAAACAAACGATCTAAAACTTTAGACGTTAACTTTAATTCTGACTATTCAGAGTATCAAATTTATGAAAATAGCATAATACATTCACGACATGAGCTCTTAAATTATAATATATTATAATAAGCATCTATAGCGGTTAGCTTTTTCGTATAATGTTTACATTTTTGTTTTCATATAGATTGTATGCATACATTTATAAATTTAATTAAATTACACGTACCACAATAGTTTTAAGGATGAAAACTAATGACACAAAATTTTTATTTATTTTATTGTGATTTTCGGGTTGGAGGCCGGAGTAATAGATAAAAATTATACCCTCTTCTCATTAACATGATCCAAGAAATAATTGTCTATATTATTATAAGAGTACGCCATACCCGCATGCAATGTCTCTGTCTTAGTAAACGTACATCATAACGAATTTGCGTTTAGCAGAATATATTAAGAAACTGATAGCTTTAATATTAGAGTAAATTCACCTAACCTTATGAAATTTAAAGGTAAGAATATTATCTAGAAAAATACATATGTTTTTTATTTGATATTATTATTTTAAAGTGTGTTATGAATATTGAACAATGAACATTTTGAAGTTTTAATATTTTACATATTTTTAACTCGCCCTAAAATGATAATATCCACAAAAGCATAATATGTTTGTTCTAGATAATATTCTTACCTTTAAATTTCATAATAGATAAAGTTACTCTAATATAAAGCTAACATCACAAAATGTGTTCTGCTCAATGAAAATTTGTCATGTACGGTAATAAGAAAGAGACAACACATGTGAGTATGGCGTCCTCTTTATGCAGAATATTTGTGTGTGAGTGTGTATAAGCGATTCACAACAAGCCTATTTCACTCGTGTTTCTGAAATTTGATACATAGTTAATCCTATACTCGACAATGTGCACTTGGAAGCCACTTTTTCTAGACTTTGTATTTTAGTTTTTAAAAGGATATAATAATATGTAGTTTTTCCTTTGTTGCATATTTAAATTAATTTAATAAAATTTACCATCTACCGAAAATATTTTATAAAATACTTATTAAATTTTATATACTATATATATATATATTGTACATACTTACTGTAAGTATGTTATGAATGTACCTAGTAGGTCTGTAGTTAAACGGCGTAGAACGTAGAAGCAGTGGGTACTATGTAAAGATTAGATACAACCTTTTGTTTTTAGCCACTTTATAATAAATAATGAACAGCTAAAATATAAAATGTTTAGGATTTCCATCAAAATCATGGAGATTACATACAAAGAAAATTCTATCAATTACAAAAATTAGTTATTTTTTTGTATCCGCGAATAAAGTTAACCGTGTTCATTACAAATCAAATATTTCATCACAAACAGAATGTATTGTATCATAAAATACATCACCTGTATCCTATACCTCTAAAACGGATAAGAAAACCAAATATTAAATTTTTTGATAATTCTGTAAAAATAAAAATCCCTTATAACTTTTAAATACATATTCAGTGTAAATCATTTATTATTTACCTGAATTGAACTACCTATATTGTATTTGAAATAATTTTGAATTTAGGTTTAAATTATGAGCTTATGTATTATACTATTAGGCTACATTAAAAACTTAGATAATATTCTGAAACAAGTTGTCCTATAGCGTTATACATCTATACATCATTCGTATTATAACATATTATTTTCGTTTATTAAAATAACGAAAAATGAATTTTGTATGTAATTCAATATAATTATCTTGAACCCCAAGTATAATTCTAATCGAAATGTTAGTCACAATTACTACTGTATATATATTTTACATTCAAATAGCCACTATAATATGTTTATTTTATGGCTCATAATTTTATGGCTATGATTAATTTGATAATATTTATTTTATTAATTTAGTACAAATTTGCAATGATATTATCACAATACAGTTATAACTATATTGGGCACTGATTATTATCAAATATCTAATTTATCATAATATATTTATGTTATCAGAAAATTTTTTTCGATGATGATTGCCTAATACATGCGCAAATGTGTAATTGTTATTTACAAATACTAGTCAATCTCCAACCACGTCGTTATTATTGACATTTAAATAAGTAGTATATAAACCTCGATATGATCGTACGATTGATCTTATAGTGTGTTAGCCATACATATTATAAAAACCATTAAATAGAACTATAATTAAAGTATTATATATTCGCCCTTTAAATATCTACAGCGATATACTAATTTGAGCTACAATTGGGTTTCTAGATAATTATACCAAGTTATGTACAAAATGCATTAATTGAAATTGTAATTAATGAAAATAGTATGTTACTGATTTGTATTGTATTCTTTTTTATGTCTACTTGAGATCGGTCAGTCCACTTTTCCCAATTTCACCCTTTCCCCCCCAACAAGTATAATTTAATTTGAATATTTTGAAATTTCTGAATTTCTAAAACGTTAATTATTCGGAATTTAAATCAGAATTTTTAAAATATGGACCGATCTCAAGTAGGCATAATAACGAATTAAAATAAATTTTCAGAAATATTTTCGCATTGTTATGTCGATTGGTAGGATGATCAAAATGTACATAGTTTTAGTTACTAGCGGGTAATGAGGAAGCTGAAATTGCTAAAAAAAAGAAGTTAATATAAATAAATAAAACTGTTTTTATCTGTAATCATTAACAAAATGTTGATGAGTAAAGAATTGTGTAGAATAGACGGCGGTGAACAACCATAATATAAAATGTGGAAGGCAGAACATTGTATGTGCGTATTGTTATTTTATACGTAATGATTATTATTGTGTATTACTATAACACACTGATATAAATAGTTCTTTGTCAATTATTAGCAGATAAAAAGTAAAGCGGGCAGTATATGGTGTATACTGTAAACGTGACGCAGTCACAAGTCACGCACGCAAACACTTTAAATATTGCCTATACCTAACTCCTTAAATGTATACCACCACCGATTCCCTTAACATAGTATATAATATACTTTACTTATATAATATTATATAAGGAGGTACGTAAATCCACAGTATTTAGAGTGTTACGCCTTGGTTTTCTTTGGAATATGCAATAAGCATGTATAATTATAAAAATAAATACATTACCTACCTATACTTATAATATTTTTTATTTAATCATATTCAAAACAAAATATTCTAGAAATGTTATTTCAGTTCATAAATGTCGTTAATATATTTTTATAAATATGTATAGGTATAATTATAATAATAAATACCTAAATAAATTAGTTAATTGGTATTATAGATTTTAATTATCTATCACAAATGACCTATATTACCCTTAATATATCTCCACGGTCAAACAATATACTTTAACGTTGCAGTCAAAAAAAAAAAAATATTAGTTTGCGTAATATGATTTAACAGCGTTATATTTAGTTATGTCACTGATATTAAAAATACAATTTTAACTTATAATTCTAAAATAGATATCGTCGATTACTGAAACATGAAAATAAATATCAAGTGCATCAAAAGCACAACATAATATTTTGATCTTACCGTTGTCACCATTAACATAAGAAAATGTTCAGAATGCCAATGTTCAAAAACTTTGTTATAATGTTGCAAATAATGTAGCCAATGAAGACATAAATGAATATTTTTTTAAAAAAGTGTAATAAATTGTTTTCGATTTAATGCAATATAATTTTTTTTTTTAATTAACAATAAAGATTGATAATATTATTTTGAATTTTAAATCGATAACTGAAATTTTATTTTCTCACAAAAAATTTTTATTATCTGAATACCTAGATAAAAATTCAGATCATCAATTGGATCAACTGGTCAACGATATTCAATAACAATTAACATAGTTCTTTGTTGACAATAATATATATTATAATGTTAATTTACTCAAAATCAGTGGCGTATTTACGAAGGGTCCCTTGCCCAACACTCCCCCCCCTAGAACAAAAAAAAACATGGATCGATGCACTAACGCGTAATAGAAGTTTTTAATTAAAATAATATTTATAAATTATAAGAAAATACCTAACCAGTATGTATGTACGGAGTTGTCGATAAACAAATTATAAAAATATTGTCCACAATCCACAAAAACCATAAATGATGATGACAAATTTTGACACGTAGTTGGGCAGAAATTCGTTGCGGCTATACGGGGTAACAGTACGGCAACATTTTTTCAGTTATAAATTAATATTGTTTATATTCATTTTATTTCTTTATTCCTAGTTTCTAAGTAAGATTAAACAAATAAGCTTTATCATATGATTTTTAAAATATTGAAGAAATTATTGAAAATACGCCACTGTCTGAAATCATTTAGAAATTTAAAGAGAATGACTTATTTTTATACATATTTACATTTTATTATTTATTTTAAATATTTATGTTTTGCACGTTAAAAATAAAATTAGTTGTATCAACAAATAACAATAAAATATTGGTCAGTCGGAGATGCATCACGATCGCATATACTTTCATAATACTGTGTATTTATTATGTGTACCTGTTTGGTATTTTTTTTTATATATTATTGTTAATTTATTCAAGGTAAAAATGTTAAAAATGTACGAATAAATACAATAGTTTATTATTTTATGTGATTTTTTTTTTTAAGAATTCTACTAATATGGCCACTTAAATATAATTGTATATATTAGTTCGTTTTCTCTAAGAAAACAACAAAAAACATACTTTATAATTATTATTTTCTTTTCTTTTTTGATTAAGACAATAATACACAAAATTCATGTGTAGATATCACGTCATATAGCAGAGACATATATGTGTAGAATAAAAAATTAAAATTAATAATATGTGACAGTAATATATTGTACAAGTTCAATATAATGTAACTACTTCACATATGACATAATATGTTATTCCTCATTGCTATCCCATTTTGTTGGTTTCCGATTGTTTGTTTCCGGTGCCAAACTCCACACACGTGTAATAACCGGCAAACGTAAATGTTGGTTAAAACGAATAAAGCCAGCGGAGATAATGGTGTCGTGTCGAGACTGTGAGTTTTGAGGCTGATTGTTCTGAGGCTGATTGTTCTGACGCTGATTAGACGAAGATTCCCCATTCGTGGAGTTCCTCATTTTGAATGCGGAAGCTCTATGTACCTACAAGTAATATAACTATTATATCATATTAAATGTATTTATAAATATTATTTTAAATCTCTCTGATGAACAATAAGTAAATTCTATGACCATATAATGCAATATTATTGTGTTCTATACTATTATTACGATTTTTTTAGATAACAGAATAATATTGCAAGTTCCATTACTATAATATTAATAATATTCATAAACAATCATGAATAACCGTTTATTTATAATATATATATATATATATTACAATTATAAAATATGTATATTTTTTCCATATTATACCTATAGGCATGATAAAGAAACAATTCCTTTGTATCCTACCTAACCGTTTATGTAGATGTATCAAGGTATAATATGCGGAGAACGTCGTCGTAGTGCAATTGATGGTTTTTACGCATCTACTAATGTCTAATGTAAACAAACAAAAAATTTTAATTTTCTGATTTTGAATAATTATTTTAAAAATATTAAAAATAAACACAAAAATAAAATTGTATACAACTACAGTTGTTCGTAATCAATTATATCGTTTTCATTATGTATGTGTTAAGTTCAACGTGTCTAAATTCCAACTAGTATTGTTTATGGTTTTCAGATATAAATTATAATAATAAACAATATGGGTATTTTTAATTCTGTTATCTGATGGTACAAGAGTTGGATAATTTCTGGGAACGCACTTGCATTATATGCGATACATTAATTATTTTTAAATTGGGACATTTCAAAATATTAAAAAAGTAATATAAGGCCGTACCTATTTGGTATTTTCCGGATGAAATGAAATGTTAACTCCTCAATTTCTATATTAAGAAGTGTTTTTTTTTTTTTTAATCATTTTCTATATATATCGTTTAATATTAAATTGCTAAACAAATCTAAAAAAAATGTTTGAGAACAGATCAAAATATTACTTTGCTAATGTTAATCTATTATTAATTTGTTTAGTACAAAAATATACAAATATACAATATACAAATATATAATAATACACAATATACACGACTAATGAATTTTTATATTCTTAAATGATGCGTTAATAATGTTTGATGGATAAAAGTCTACCACTTCATTGGCAACGTTAAATGAATTACCTATTATTTCAGCAAAACACTTTAGTTCAAGTGAAAGAGCATTGAGAAAATACGCATCATTCTAGACAATAAACGATAATAATTTATGCATGGCTTTAAAAGTCCGAATAAGTGGAAAAATGAAAAATAAAAATTTTGTGATTTTTACTTATTTAATTGAACAAAAATTACAACTCGCGTAAACATAAAACACTAACAAAGCAACTAACAAATGATATTCTTGATTTTAAATCGTTTGAAAAAAAACGCTTACAATTTAATAAATTCTGAGTCTTCTTTAAATGTTTGTACAATCATTCATAGGTACGAAGTTTCTATGTAGAAAAAATCACAAACCCTATGACTGTGTGTATCTATTAGCTATAATTACTTATTTTAATTTATAAAGTATGTGCCCACTAATTTGTGACAATATTTAAGTTATTACAGACCCGCTAAATATTTATTTGTGTGTGGAGTTCGTTAAGAATATATATAATGTAAGTTATAAGTTATGAGTTCATGACTAAAGTTCAAGTCATTTATTCACAAAATAATGTATATATATATTATATTATATATTTCCCACATAGCACAGTATATTCATATTTCACATGGTATTTCTTAAATTTACTAAGTTTTTTATTGATATCTAAGCATTACAAAGAATATTTTTAAAATATACGAATTTGATTTATATCATGTATAGAATACGTTTATAACATTCTATACAAATGTTTTACTATTTATATTTAATTTATATTTATATATGTATATAGTTGTATAAGTAATATTCATAGACAATTTGCCCAATGATTATGATATATATTGTGTATCAGTAAATTAATATATTTTATTAGGTTTATTGACACGGCTACGGCGGTAGTGCTCTTTGAGTCCGCGGTGAGGACGGTCAGGATAAAAGAACAACACTAATTTCACTATTTGTAGGCAATTTTTTTATCGATGTCAAACAACGGTACGTCGGTACATAATAGCTAGTTGTCAAATGTCACTAAGTCAGGTGTTGATGATATAAAAGAGAATATACAATTATACTTTACGCGGTCTTACGACTAAGAGACATTGTCGCCGTTGTCGGTAAGACGGTTAACGCGAGAGAGCGAGACGGCCGGCGGCCGGCATTCGTCCGGGACGACTTGTCTTCCCGTCCCGCCCAGTGCTTTTGCGGCGCGGGCGGAAGAGTCGACGGTGTCGCGTCGTCATTGCCCGTGGTGTCGGTTGGTAAGGCGTAGACCGGTCGCTGCGGTAGTGCGGTGCCTGTACTTTGTACCGACGACCGTTGCATACCATGTCAATACTCAATATTGGGTAATATCATACACACTATGTATATCGAAAACAGCAGTAATTTATTGAAAACAATGAAAAATATGATTTTTAAGGAAGTATACTATTCCTCCGTCGTTATAATATATTATATAAAGTGTAAAAACGCTAATACAAAGATTTTTTAGTCTTTAAAATCTAATAAAAAAAAAATTATAATATAATGTAGGGTTTTACAAGACACCAAATATACAGTTAAATATAGTTCTTACCGAATTATAAATTTAAGCATTTATGTATAGCTCGTACAGTAGATGCTTTAGTCAAATTTAACCAGGGTCAGGCTACTTTAAAAGGTCCACCGTGCATTTTAGTAAAATTAAAATCATTTTACAACTATTGTCATTTGCCAAAATATAGAGACTTCACTAAATGTTTAAAACTACTATACTATTATAATCAGCTTTTATATATTAAACTGTAAGTTTAAATTGTATATTTTATTATGAACTTTGTTGAGTTGAGTGAATAAATAAATAAGTAAATTTTTTTCTATACAAATTTTTTAGATGTTATCTAAATGTTTATTTGATTACATTTTATCGTGTTTAAGAAAAGATTTAAATTTGGAATTATTCCTGTTATTAACTAAATGTTAATTAAACGTCAATAATATAATACGATTATATACTTTTTTTTTTATTATTTAATAAATTTCGGTAATCGAGATAACACAGATAAGTTGTTCATCCAACTTAGTCGAGATAACACAGAAGTACTAATATTTTAATTTTTCTGAAATTTTAATAAAAAAATAATTTTTGTTCTTAAACTAGTAATGGACTCGCAAAGGATGACCGTATCGACGGATTTTTATCGCAATGAAAAGAATAGACATTTCTGATAAATAGACTGATAAACACTGACGTACACCTCGACTCTTACATAGCCATTAAACGCATCACACACTGATGGGTGGCTACAGTATACATTTTTGCAATAATAATATAATATTACCTATAGGTTATGTATATGTTATAATTATTTATACAACAGTTAAAAATATTATTAATTAAAAATAAAGCAAACTATCTAATAATATTTTTAACACTGTTTTGTTGCAAATTAAAATGCAATACAATCAAAGAAATCTTCAGTTATGATTAAGAATCTTAATATAGCTTAACCATTGTTTTCGGGAAAAAAAAACTAAATGTAACAGACTTTTTTAAAAAATTAAACCTTTCATCATTGGAATACATTTTGTGTCTAAATTGAACTAATGTAATACATTTTGTCATATTATTGAGGTTTTAACTAAATTAGTAATATAATCATTAAATAATAAAGGATATAAATAAATAATAATAATCCTAATGTAGTATTTCCTTTGTTGCAAATTTAAATTATTTAATAAAATTAACCGTCTACTGGAAATATTTTATAAAATTCTTGTTAACTGCTGTATATATTGTACATACTTATTGTAAGTACATCACTACATCATAAATATACCTGGTTGGTCTGTAGTTAAATTAGTTAAAGAACACAACGTTGAACTTAGAAGCAATACCATGTAAAGATTACAATATATATTTTTGGTCACTTTATAATAAATAATGAACAGCTGAACTATAACATGTACAGGAAGTCCACCAAAACCCAATAATAGTGCTGAAGAATATGAAAGTAAAAAAGTTAAAGAACCATATTTTTTAACATTGCCTTAAATTATTATTTTAAATGTATGTTTTTTTTTTATTTATTTGTTAGGTAGGTAATTTACAATTTTAATTAATATTTCAGATATTATATTAAATGACATTGATAAAATATTTATCACAAAGCTAAATAATAAACATATAATGAGTGGTATAAATTTAGATCCAATAGGTACTTCAATGTTTATATACAATGAATGAAAAGGTTTAAATAAAATGAATAACATCAAATTGTTAAACTGTTTTATCAATGGATTTGATTATAGTTTATGTTAATTTACTTTTCTAGAATTTTAAATTAAAGTAATACCATTTTTAATCATAAAAAACATGCAAACAAATAAACATGATTTAACTTCTTATTGTAATTTAGGGGATAAAATAAAGTTGTGTTTTAGAACATTTAAAAAATTCTTATACTGCCTTTTAGTAGAATCCATGATTTTTCTAGACAAAAAAAAAGCAATGAATTGTGCCTATTTCATAGTTCTCTTACTTAATATTATTTTTGTTTTCAACAATTTAAAAATGGCAGACTGACACATCAAGGATGCTTATATAACAATAGGCTTATAAAAAACAATTAAAATTACATTACTTCAAAAATATTCAAATGATTGTCAATAATATAAACATAATACCTATCATGTTTAAAAAGGGGTAAATAATGTAATTGAATAATATTTAATTTATAAGAAATCCTTTTTTTAAACCTTAAAATGTTGCTATCAGGAACCTTTCCATTCACTACTCCAATATCTACAATCCATTGTATGGCGACTATATAGCTCTAATATATTTCATATTTATTCATAAAATAAATATTTTTTCTTGGTGTAATGGGGTTTTAAAATATCAGTTTTGTATTATATTATATTAAAATCAATTTAAAAATCAATTAAATTCAAATAATAATATATATATTTTTTTTTTACATTATATTAGCCACAATTCATAGGTGTTGTAATATGTAGTGAAAATATGGTGAACTTTACTTATCTGAGTTCCTATAATAAAATAAAAATTATTTCTTATTTTTAATGTAATTTTATTTGATTATAATTAATATTTAACAAATTAACAACATTATAATAATTTATAAATATCTCTAATACTGTTAAAAATTTGGAAATGAAAATGTAATGTATTTAATTTAATTTTATGAATGAATATAATTTTTTTTTACACAGACATTTGGTATTTCTTTAATCATATTTTGTAAAATCATATTTTGTAAAATCATATATATATATATATATATGCTTTCATTCAAATTAAGTTATAAATATTATTTAAATTTTAAGTTCTATTAAAATAAAGTATTTATAAAGATCAATCAGATAAATACATAGAACTCATAGAAGTTATTACTGAAACTTTGCTTGCAAAGACTAAATAACATAAAAATAAAATAGGAACACCAAATAATATGCATTTTATAGTTAACCGTTCGATAAATGTAAATTATTACATATTATATTATTATCAACATTAATCATATTGTTATTATTATCTATTTAATATATTATGATTTTAAGTAAAATTACATATTTTATTAATATTTTGCTTATTATGTATTATTTAATATTTAAATTGATCACTTTTTAATGATGATCTTTTTATCTCAATTTTTAAACTTATGTATAAGATGTTGTAATATAACTATAAGTATTGATTTATATATATTGTTAATAGTTAAAATTAATTAATTTAGCTTATTGTTGGATAGGTATACATGAAAAAATAAATAAATTCTTAAAATTATGGATTATAAAAATTTCTGTATGATTATTAAATATTTTATTGTAAAATCTATCAAAATTTGAATTTAATAAATATACACTTCGGTGAGATTGAGTAACTAATTACATTTAAAATGAATTAATACTTGCAATTAGTGCAGAAGCAGACAAGAATTTGTAAAGGCACTGTCTTTTCGATGAGAGAATAACGATTTTTGTCGATCCTCCACAGTCGTGATATATGAAGAAGTGGTAATTCAAACTGAAATAAAAAATAAATATTAACTGGACGTTTTAGTGATTATAGAATATATATATATAAGTATCAATGTTCGCCGTTCGGAACGTTCACTAAAAAGAATTCTTTCATGTTCACGTTCTTTCAAAAAATGAACGCGTTCATTTAATTTTTAAAATTTTTTTTTTATGAATCTTTTACCTGCAGTAAATATAAAATCCATAAACATATACGACACAGCCCAAGAATAAAAATACAATTTAGATATTTTTAATATCTGACGTGTTATTTGAGTTACTATCACATAAATATCATAGGGATTATAATGAGAAAACATATATTTTATACATATATTAATTATGATGTGATAAATAAATCGAACGTCTTAAAAATCGATCAAATTCATTAAAAATATAAACGTCGTTCACGTTGACGTTCTATTTGTAAAAAACGAATGACGTTCACAACGTTCACATATCGTTCATTATATTATAGTATACAACATACAGTGAAAACTCTTTATAACGAATCACAAGAGACCAAGAGATTTCTTTCGTTAAAGAAAGTTTTCGTAATAGAGAGGGTTTAAAAAAAAACAAAATTGTTAGAAATTACGTCGATAATAAAATGAATATATTCGATATCAATAATAATGGTGTTATCACGATATTAAGAGGATGCCAGCGTAGTATTTGTTATCTCTCTCTAACCCACGCGCAACATAGCAAATTGTACGTTCACAAAAATTACTATAATCATATTAATTTCTCAAATTAGAGTGAAATGACCTATTACAGAATTTAAAGTTGAGAACACATAGTTTTATTTTAAAGCGAATTATGAGTTTCTTAAGATGTATAAACAATTTACAATTTTAAAGTACTCATAACTCGTTTTAAAACAAAAATATAATAAAACGCTTATTAGGTGCTCTAGATAATGTTCTTAACTTTAAATTCTATAATAGGTCATTTCACTCTAATTCGAGAAATTAATATGATTATAGTAATTTTTGTGAACGTAAAATTTGCCATGTTGCGCGTGGGTTAGAGAGGATAACAAATACTACGCTGGCAACCTCTTAAAAACAAAATATAATGTAAGAATGTAATCGTTCTTGGAAATGTCGGTATTTTTGCCGATTATTTTTATAATTTATAATATTTAACAGGTAAATTGTGTTATGAAATGTAAAATATTGTTTCGTTATCGAGAGTGACTGCCTACCTATACGTTATAGAAAATGAATTGACTAATGGGTTATAAAGCAAACCAACCATTATTATGTAATGTTTACGTCATATAGAGTTTTTCGTTGTAAAGAGTTTTCACTGTTTATGAACGTGAACGTGTGCGTTCATGGACGACGTTCCTGCCTAAACACCGATAGATATTGTAGTATATTATGTTTATATACTTACCTAAGGGTATTTTTTTCCGTACACCTATTTCTTCCGAAACAATTAATATTGATAATAAAATCTCCACTAGAAGAACACTGTTCAAGTACTCTGCGAATGCAATTAATCTGTACTATAATACTCGACGAAATCGAACCGCATACGATGAAAATCTAATGCGCAATACGTACAACAATAATACTATGTATATATGTGTGTATATATGCCATCGCGTTTACTGGGTGCAAGATAAGAGACAAAGGGACGACGCATATGTGCGTCTCGGGTAAACACGTTTACCTACGTATCCGAATCGGTTTTCGAAAAATTGATTGTAAATAAATCGGTACGGATGGGCAGAACTGACCGAAATGATATAGGCACGTATCGTAAGCATACCTGTACCATACGGCTCTCAGCCGTTCGCGTTTTGGGTGACTGCGCACCCGTTAGGTGTAACCCGCGGGCAGTGGGTAGGTACGCTCAGATTTTTTTTGATTCGGTATTACTATACGCAGCGCCCGTTTGCCCCTACCCTCGGTGGCGCGTTGACGCACACGACGGTACTGCGGTACAATGTAGCCGTATGCTTATCCCCATTCCACTCGTTTTCGTTACACAAAAGATTTTTGTTATTCGGCGGGAATGTAACAGCATCCGGCGTGTAAAATGTGCTGATACGTTGTCCGCAGTTGCAGTTATGGTAGAAAAAAAGTATAATATGATTATGATTTTAATTTTTAAATGTAATGAGAAAAAGTCGGTAAAAATTGGTCAACGTACCTGATAAAACTAACAATTGAAAATAAAACGCACAAAAAATGTGATAAATATATGATGTAATAATGCTTATTGTTTGTTTTCAAAATAAAAATGAAATGAATTTATAAAACCACGCGGAATAAAATTATAAGTATTTACTCACAAATAGTACGCAAAAACACGATCGCAACATACTCATTGTAGGACCGAACAGAGATAACTGACGAGTCCAGATAAAATATATAATGCACACTGTTTGGATAAGCTTGAATTGAGTGGTAAAACCTTATTTTGATGTCTAAAATTAATTTTTAAAATACAACCGGAAACGTCACATATTCATTTTGTGCGAAATCGTGTAAAAAGGTATACCTATGCAAAATCGTGAATTTATTAAGTCTGCTTATTATGTCCTATCATATTATGTATGTAAATTGTAGAAGTTCAATATAATTAAAAAATACCTCAGCACATCCCAAAAAAAATTTCTAAATACGCCCTTGCCTCAGCAATGCGTAAAATAAATAAATACTTAGGTACGGCAAATGCAGTAGAAGGCAAAACTTCGATTCTATCGATCTTTCTCAGCCACGATAAATGAAGTAGTAGTATTTCAAACTGAAATATTGTACAATAAATATTAATTACACGTTAAAGTACCAG
This sequence comes from Rhopalosiphum maidis, assembly GCF_003676215.2. Lineage (NCBI taxonomy): Eukaryota > Metazoa > Arthropoda > Insecta > Hemiptera > Aphididae > Rhopalosiphum > Rhopalosiphum maidis. Next base: position 50,269,952 of record NC_040879.1, read on the forward strand.
GTACACACGACATATCATACATGAAAAATGTTAAAAATAAATGCTGAGACAACATCGACTCTGAATCGTTTTTCGTAAAAATACGGATAGTACACGTTTAGGTATATGAATATTTGGTAAAAACGTTCAAATGTTTCGTGTTAAATATGAAAAAATAAAATACCAAAGTACCTAAAATCGTAAAATTGTGTTTGAATCAGATTTCGTGATCATTAACTACAATAATTCAAAAAAATACACGATTATTACAAATAAGTAATCACTAATTATTTTTCTTTACTTTTAATCTCGTTTCTGTCCTTAGAATTCAGATTTAATCGTCATTAGTCGCCGTAGTGCCGAGTTCAGCATCGTCATTCAGCTGATATGCAATAAGGTTTGCTCATACAAATGAAATTAAGGCGCGTTCGTCTAGTGTCCCATGTCGTGCACGCCAGTGGCACATGCATTATACTCTTATACTTAAAACTAGTTTTCATGGATTCATACCTTAACATAACGTTTTAAATAAATAACAATAAAAAAATTTTTTATTATTCTTTATTTAATGACATACATAATATGTTTTTGACTTTTGTGTTAAAATGTATTATTCAAACCTCATGCGTTAAAATAGAAAACATGATTTTTATAACTTTCTAATGATTCATTATATGAACGAGTATGTAGCCTAAACATAAGTTTATCAGTAAGACTACATATAATAAAATATATCAAAAATATCCAAAAAGTCCAAGTACTAACTTACAATTTTATATTTTTATACGTTTCAAATCGGTTGACGAAAGATGGAAAGTAACCTATTATGTATTTAATGTAATGAATATAGTTATACGACAAGTCTTGACAGCGTAAGTAGTTAGTAGATACAATAAACAAATGAGTGTTGACCATTTGATGAGTCGTCACAAAATGTTTTAAAACCAGTTCATATTCATTATCCTACACGACCTATATCGTCATCGAACAAAATTTTGAGAGTGAGTCATATTCTCCAGAGATAATTCGATATTTGTTACGACCGTATTTTACCCGATTTCAGGATTGGTAACAATTTCGTGTGAGAAAATTATATGTAAGCTCCTATACGCAGTAAAAATAGATCTATTTGTAAGTTCCTACACGGTAAAAAAAAAGGTACGTATGGAAGTTCTTACACTGCACAATATATTATTAGGTATAAAAAATAATTTATAATTTCATCACTTCACATTATTATATTCTTCTAAATTATATTATTTTCATATCATCAATTTGTTTGAAAACTTAGTTATAATATTATATAAAATGTAGTATTTATTTTTTTTACTATTAAAATGTATGAAAATAAAATGTATTATGATATTTTTATTTTTTTTAGACAGTATCATCAGTTTCATAACTTATAATATTATATAAATTATGATGTATTTTTTTACGTATTTACCTGCCTTTCGCTGTGTAAGAACTGGACGAGACCGTTTTCGACCTAAAACGTACCCATCCCTTTTCGGCCGGTTCACTTTTTAACTAAATTTAAAATAGGTCAATTCTCTTTTCGACCAAAACAAAAATGTATATAGGTAATACATATATGTAAAATAACAAAATAATTGATAAATCATTTTTATAAAATCATGGCAATTATATATATATATAATTTTTACAATGATTAAAAGTTTAAGTTGCATAAAACGTAGAAAATTATTTAAAATATAATACACATTATTTTTATGTTAATGTGACAATACGTATAATATTATAAAAATAGTAAAATAATAATAAATAATTTTTATTAATAATTATTAAGAATAATAGTAATATAAAATAGGTAATTTTAAAAATTACACAATACAAAAAGTTTTATATTATACGTATTATATTTTATGCTATACATATCGAAAATTATTAAAACCTATACGTTGATATAATATAATTTTTGTCATTAATTATTTGATTAATGGTCGTAGACTCGTCGTGTTTCATTGTGATGGCAACTGCCATAATATAAAGTATATGTACTATGAGTATATTAGTATGCAACTGCAAGACTGGTCGTTATAACTTTATAAGTATTATTGTTAAGTGTCACTATTTTTTATAGATAAGATAAAATTTTTTTTTTTTTTTTATAATATTATACATGTTATGACATATTAACATAAAAATAATGTTTATATTTATAGATATTGTTATATTTTAAATAATGACAACGAGCAGTGAATTATTACGCTAGATTAAAAATAAACTATTGCAGTAATAAATTATAAAAATAATTAATAATTCGTATTTTACTGTTTAAGTTTGATTTTTATTTGTATTTCATTTTAATTATTGGAATTTATTGTTTATAATGCCCATTTATTTGTACATGCCTTCGTCCCCCTGCAATATGTTTTGAAATAGCAACCAAACGCTTATTATTAAAAACATGATAATAGCCGGATCGTTATTCAACAATAATGACGACCGACAGCATTTTACGATTTACGATTTTTTACGATAAAAATTGTTTTCAATCATATACATATTTAGCAGTAAGTCGTGTATGATCTACGGGCATCAACCTTACTATTTCCAAATTCTCAATATATCAACATTCGATATTATAATAAAGTGTAGCGTTTTCAATAATTTAATACTGTATTTCTGTATTATACGTATGAAATTATTAAACCTACCAGTAAAAAAAAAGACCAAGGTGGTATCTATCCCTACATATCCCCCCCCCCGTTGATACGCCACTACGTGTAGAAACTTACACATCACGTACTATGTAGGAATTTACGTATGTAATTCTATACCTGTTGCTCTCGTTTGGAAACTTACAATTCCCCGTCCGTGGGTACCCCGTCGCCAAAATAACCTGTATCATTCGCTTTCCTCGTATACTAACAATATCCTTTTACTTTTATTTTCGTATCTTTCTTCGCGCTTTAGATTTGATCGTCATTAGTCGCCGAAGTGCCCGGTTCGTCATCGAAATCCGGCTGATGTGCGATAATGTTTGCTTATACAGATTAAATAAGGCGCGTTCGCATAGCGTCCCATGATTGTACACGCCAGTGGCACGAGAATTATACCCATAGGTAGAGCTAGTTATTACATTATTTGTAGTATTTGCATTTTTTTTTTTTTTTCATAGAACTCCAAGACATAGCTCATCGAATACAAAATCCGATTCATACATCACAGAGTTCAAATTCAAATATACAATTTTTTTTTTTTGCATTTTCTTATGATGTCCGTGAATAATGGCAGTTTTTGTACTTTTGTGTCAGTTTTTAGCTTTTCTATTTAGTTTTTGTTAACAAAATGTATATTCGACATTTTAAGAATATTTACATACGTATTTATCACTATAATGTAAAATTACTACAGATATATTTAATGTTTTCGTTTCTAGTGAAACGTAATCGCCTTATTGGTAAATATTTCTGAAAATTAGAATTTGCAGAAGAGTTTATTTAGTGAAGAGTTACGTTGACTTTATAGGATATTTTGGAACGATATCTATTGACTTGTTTACTATATTCGATTGTTACCAAAAGGTCCGTATTTTCGCAGAACCACTACTCCGTAGTCTTAATACGTTATGTTGACGAATAAAATAAAAGTGAAAGAAGAATACACACTGTAAATTATACATATATGTTTTTAAGTATTTATATTAATTTAAATTTATATAATAAACAAATACCTATACAATTTAATAAAACCGCTTCTAATTTATTGGTTTACATAAATATTAAATTGTATTAGATGTTTAAAGAATTATGAACTAATTCTATATACAAAAACTTGTTCAATGATAAATTATTTTTCGATTTTAAAAATTATTTTTAGCTGAACTTTTACATTTTAAAGTCATTTTTTAGTAACATTTTCTTGGTTAAAATGAATTTTTTTGTAGCATTATTTCTAACTTTTTATTGCCTTTATTGTAGATTTTCAATGCATCATTTTCCTAGCCCTACTCATAAGTCATAACTAAGGCTCGGAAATTGTAGGAGCTAAAAATTATGACTCATAACTATAGTTTTCGTGTAGTCGTATGCGAGACACATTCAAGTGTGGCTTAGCTCAATAATAATAATAAATGTATTTTAATTTTTAGAAAACGACATATGTCGCTTTTTTCAAAATTTTTATAGTAATATACAAAAAACTATTTTAAATATCGCATGTAAATATAAACTAATATGACGTCATAGATCTGTACAATGGCCGACTATATTTTACGCTTGAGAATTGCTTGGCTAATCTTAAAATAACGATTTAAATGAAAAACAAAAAATACATATTAATAATTAATTATACTTAATTTATTGATGTACGTTATATAATTATTGACTTTTGTGTTTAGAAATTAATTTTAATAAGACGAGAGTTTTGTAATCATATTTTTAACTGAACTTCATAAGACATGATAATATTCTGTTGAGACAGGGACATGAAACAATTTTAAAATTAATTGTGAGGTAAATTTAAATATATATATATAAAAAAAAGTTTTAGTATTTAAAGATTTTGTTTTTTATTGCCTATAGGAACTCTTTAATTCTTTAATATTGTTGCCTAATGGATAATATACGCTTTATAATAAATAATATTATGTTAAACAATTTAAATTTAACAGTTCAAGTAGAAATAATATGATCATTTATGTAAATGTTAAACATTTTTTCGGTGTAATTATAAAAAAAAATTATGATAGAGTATTAGTGGTCTGGCGGGGAGACTTGTTATCGAAAATCCGAATAACTATTAAATAAAATAATATTTAGTCATCGTTTAAACAGTATATTTATGATACATTTCGATTAAAATTGAACTTAGCTTTCTAGATAAACGAGCATCGGTACAATTTAACACGAATATCACTTTTCACATATCTAACCGACAAAATAAGTAATTAATTGCATAACAAGTTTTTATTTTATAAATTACACGAACTAAACATTGCTAATGGCACGCGAATTATACTCCGTAACTATAGTTTTCTTAGAGTCATACCTTAAAATACATTTTAATTATTCTTTATTTATTGATAAACAAGGCTGTGAATTTAATGCATTTGCATGTTTTTTTTTTTTTTTTTGATACACAGTATAACGAAATGGATTCGGCCAAAATTTGTTTTAACTTATTTATAGTTCAAAATGTTCAAATAACAAATCTTATTTTGTATATTTCATGGATTAGGGCATATAAATACATGTTTTAATTTTTAATAAATAATATATAAATATATTTTTTTGTATAAATACTTTTTTCGTACTATTATATTTTTATTCAGTCGATTATTGACTATTGTACTATTAAAGTCATAGGCGCAAATAGCGTTTGAGATTTGGGGGGGGGGGCTGAAGCCCTAGCTATTGAATGAAGCATTTATACAAGCAATCAACACCCAAAAAATTTTTTAATACAACATTTAGGTATACCAGTTATTATAGTAAACTGTATTCTTTGTAGCCCGTATAAGCATATAAAATATAACGTATAAATGTATAATAGCCAAATAGTATATTGATATGAGCTGCAAATCTGCAACCATAGACTCCGTAATAAGAATGCTTAGTACTTTAGTAGTCTTAGTTCTTGGAAGATATTATGATTTATGACTACAAGTCTACAATGTACAATAATAATAATAATAAAAATAATACCACGACAAATAAAATTTGTGCAATTACGAATTACATATTTTTAAAACGAATTTTGCATCATTCACTATAATAATACTGATAAAGCTTAAAAAAATGTAGAAAATGTTTGGGGGGGCTTAGAAAATATAAGAAAATAGCCTTTACTTTTATGTTTACAAATTAATTTAAATATGACGAGGGTGTTTAGTAAACATATTGTCAATTCAATTTTATAAAACATGATAATATTCTATTGTAACAGTGACATGAAACAATTTTTAAATTAGTTATAAAATTAATTTAAATAATATAAACAACAATTTCATTTTTTTATTTTTAAGATTTTGTTTTTCAGTGCTTATATGAAATTATATATATATATATATTTTAAAATATTAAAACTATTACCTAATATATATATATATATTTTTTTTTTTAAACGATATTTATACAGTCTGTATACATTTAATACAATAAGTACATTTTGAAGGCTTAAAGTAAAACTACAGGACTTATGGACTTGAGTGATGGGGGCGTCCAATGACAGCACTTCAAAGATTATTGCCTAATGCCCTAATATACGCTTGATAATATGTAATATTATGTTTAACAATTTAAATTTAACAGTTCAAGTAGAAATAATATGATCTTGAACGTGTTTTCAATGTAATTTTAAAAATACTATGACAGTGTATTAGTGGATAGGTGGGGGGGGAGATATGGAAAGCTAAAGCATTGTTATCAAAAATTCGAATAACTATTAAATAAATATTTAACCATTGTTTTAAAAATATATTTACGATAAACATTTCAATTAAAATTGTACTTAGCTTTCTAAATAAACGATTTTCTTTTTACAATTAAACTCGCAAATTACTTTATACATTTCTATTGACCGAAAATGTAACTTATTACTTACTACAGAATAAGATTTATATATTTTTATTTTATACATTTTTTCGAATAAAACATTATATGAATATCGATAATAAATTTTTTTTTGTTAACACTTGTAAATAATAAATTATAATAATATTATAAGAAACGTGATAATATCAGAAATTTTGAGGATGAGATCTCACATAATTTGTTTTCATTCATTGACTTTTCTCACGGACACATGCCACCAAAAACAAAACGTATTGAATAAACATAATTTTTCTTCTTACGGTTTTTTAAATCAATTCACCCATAAAAAATGTTAGAAAATAATATTTTTGGGGTTTAACATGTCAATTTTGTCACCGAAAATGTTATAAATATTTAAACTTGTATCAAAATAATTTTATCAGATAAATGTAGTCTTTTTTATACAATACTGTAATAATTAATAATAATAATTTGCGATTTGTGCTACTAATTACGCCATGCTACCTTGTGACTAAAGCGAAATTGTATACAGATTAAATGAACACGACACGGATGCGACACAATATTAATGCAATAATACGACACATACATGCCAATACCTCGTATCTCCATTTTTACAAATTGTCCAGGATAGTCTAGATAGATAAAAAAAAAATTTAATTTATTAAATATATATGTATTTGATCAAATATAATTAGCTGTTACTATACTTTATACGAACGACCAATATCACTATTATACATAATTTTATTGTAGTTTAATAAAAATAAATAATATGTTTGTTTCAATACATGAGTTTTTGTGTTATAATTTTATTTTTATATTTCACTCATGATAAAGTTTAATCGTGTCATAAATGATTTAGTATATTCAGTACAAATATCGACAACCATTGAATTTGTTGAACTTGGAATGTTAATCACATTATAATATTATATCTAGCATCACTATACATCATATTATATTCTGATTGTATTGATGTATATTTTCTTCATCGACTAATTAGGAAAAAAAAAACAATTATCATAAGTAAATACCAACGAATAAATACTATACTAATGTAAAAAGATAAATGCAATTTAATGTCAACAAATTAATCGTCTCATTTTAATCAAATAATTGGCGCTTAATGTACGTGTGGCACGATGGTATTTTAACCAATTATAACAACAATTAAAATTCTCAAACTAATTATATCAGTTGAAAATTAAATTGTATGGTTTTATTTTTAAATAGGGTATTCAGCGCCTATTATTTATATAATTAATAAGGCGTAAATGACGAATTATACACATTACGATAATCGACAGTTGTCGATCGATTATCGTAAAATTGTTGTCAATAAATTCAGCAAGATCCATAGTGCTATAACTATTACTCTGTGGCTATAATAGCTATACTATATGTATTACTTGCTTATTACTATTTAACACATATACACGGTGAATATAATTCACTTTTGAGCAGATCCCGGACACACAGTGTAAAAATACCAGAATGACATCTAATGACGTCCAGGGGCGGACTGGGCCAGTAAAAGCCTACTGTCCTTAGTATTGTAGTAGGCCCCCTTTTTGTTAAGTTCAGAGAAGCAATTATCTTTTTTTTACATTATTTTTTTATGCATTATTAAATGCATATCCACTACACTTATAAATCTGTACGAATGTACACATAAGACATCATTTTTCAAATTAAAATTTAAAAAAGCATCTGTTTTTAATATTTAATATAATTGGTCTGTTATAGTTAATTTATAAATAATTCTAATTTATATTTTGAACGTTATTAAAAAATTACATTTTTGATTTAAACCCCATTATTTTACAATTTTTTACTGGTGATATTCTATAAGCAATCAACAATTTTCAATTAGATAGGTATATATTTGGCAAATATTATTTGTTATAGATATTATCCATAATGTTTACTATCAGAAATAGTACAATCACTTTATCTAACTAGAATGCTAAATAGTGATAGGTATATAAGAACCAGAGAAAATAGTAAAGTAATATAAATCTAGTGTGGTGCTGTGGTATCAATAAAAAAGGATTATAAATACATATAATAATTACTCAACTTTATTTCTTTATTGGTTATATTACTTGCATTATAAACTGTATCTAACATTTCCATAACTCAAATATATTTTATTTCCTTTCAAACAATTTTTTTTAATTGTTTATTTTACATAAAATATTGAATAATAAACTCTTTAACTAGTTTTTACTTAGGTAATAAATAAAAATTTTTAGAAACGCATACTTATACAAAATAAACGACATTTGTACGTAAGTATATTTATGCAATACGATTAAAAATGTGTATAATAATATTTTAATAAATCTTATTATTACTAAGGCAGTTTTGCTAGCGTAACATGCGTATATTTTTTTCTGTTTCTAAATAAAGTAAAAATAAAATAGATATTAATGTTTTTATTTTCCTATAAATAATAATTTATTATTTCCGAGCTATATAATATATAATATTTAAATATGTATTCTAAAAAGTAGGGTAAATCAAGCTATGCTGTATAAAATTTGTTGTATATTTTACACATAAGTATTCTTATTAAAGTAATCAGGAATTTTAGTCAATTAGTAAGTTGTAAGCGCAAAGCGAGTAGCCAGCGCGCCGCGAGCTTAGAAACACATATGTAGTTGACATCAAAATACGTGACGGTCGTACTCGCGCCACTCGTGGTGACAATATATTTTAGTCTAAAAAAAAAATGGTTTAAAAAATATAAACGTCAGTGCCTAACACATTTTTTACTTCCAAATAGATAATATTAAAAAAAAAAAAAGGTAATACACAATAATAGAATATTTTTTTCAGTTTCACACGCTCAGGTTACATATTAGTTTTTTCTGTCTGATTATTATTTATTTCTGCAGTAAACATACTTACAACGTTATGCTTTATTATGTCGATGCTCGGTATGCGCACACCAACAAGATGGTTTTTTTTCTATACATGTCAAAGAAGAATACAACATTATTTTACGAGAAGTACTTTTGGACACCTATAATATAACGTAAAAGATACAACGCGTTTATTAAAAAAATTATTTAATCGTAATAAATTTATTATTCTACACGCATTTCAAAAGTAATTAGATTATAAATATAATTCGAACTATGTTGTATAACAGATTGTATAAAGCCCGGATTAAGGGAGGCAGGGGGGTATGGCCCCGGACCCACAGTGGATATCAAACGATAGTGGGACCCTATACTTACGTTTTTTCACGTATTTTATTTATTATTTAATCAGATATATTTCGATATAATAATAGTAGTATATTTCGTATATCAAAAGAAACGTGTGCAATTATTTATGCAAATAACGTTTTTATTTTTGTATTTAAAAAAGTAAGAAATAAATTTATAAATATAATTTTTTTTGTCTGAAATATTTTTTATTTGTGGCTCACCAATATTTTGATTATGGCTATGGGCCCCGGGCTTGGATCGTATGCGTTATGTAATAAAAATATTATTTAAGTAAACAGGAGCTTTAGAAATGGTCTGTGACTTGCGGTAGGAGCGAGCGCGCTGCGTGCTAGTACAGACACAGTACTGTGATGCATAGGAAATACACGGGTGATAATATCAATTTACGCAAAGATCGACTGCGTTGACGCTAAAAGTTCTATACCGGCGGTGCAGCGGTCCTTAACCTTTGTGTAGTGGCCACCCAAGATATTTACCGAATTTTTCATGCGACCTTTTTACAAATAATATTCAATGGCGGAATAAAAAAAAATAACTGTTTGGGTGCTCTTTATTTAATAAATTGTTTCACTCGTATTAGTTGTACTAATAACAGGTCGTAACATTAATTACATTATATTTAAAAAATAAACATTTCTTTTAATTTATTATTTAAAAGACTTGAAAATAAAAATAACATAATACCAACGTTTTAAATTTTAGCCCACCCGAAATTGGGTCGCGACCGCTGTTCTAGAAGACCGTCTGTAAAAAATAATAACGCGCAGGTTTGCGCGAATTCAATTTGTCGTGTACCTCTTCCGCAACTACGACGCGCAGACCTCATGACGCAGACAACGGTCGTGGATACGGCGGTAATACTGCGCAGAACGGCGTCTATCGAGCGTTGTACACGTTTCGGTGTAACTTTCACCGTCCTCTTGAGTCCGACCGTCGTCCATTTCGCGTGTCGTTACTACCAGGGCCCCATGCGGACGATCGCGCGCGCTCGAGTAGGTAGCGACCACAGGTATATTATAGAACAGCATCTGCGGTTAGGTAGTAATCGACAACGCATTGCGTAGTTGTAGTGTATGTAATGTAACATTAATTAACTATTAAATATTAAAATGTGTACTAATTTATTTTAAAAACACATCCAATTAATTGGATAGCAACTTAGCTAGATCTGAAAATGTTCTTTATTCTTTCGACAAAACTAACTAAAATGAGTACGATACATCGGTATATCAAAATATTATGGCAGAGGCATGGTTATTTTGAAATTCAAAAGAACCTTTCGTTCAAATTGTTTAATAGATAGGTAGGTAGTACCCATCGTGTAGCAAATAGTGTAATTGACATTTTTTAATCCTTTGTTCTGTATATATTTTCATAATAATCTATTGATCGATTGAATATCATACTGTAAACTGCTGCATTGTTATTGCATTACATTAGGGCTTCAACATTTAAGTTATGGCATATTTAATGCATAAGAAAATATACACATTAAGTACAGTGAATTCCGCCTAATGTGGGCACCGGTTAATATGGGCAAAATGGTCTGGTCCCAATACAAACACTACTGCATCATAGAATTAAAACCAATTTTATCAAAAATAAATAATAATTAAATATATATATTATAAATAACAAACATATTTGAATATAACTATATTAGTATGAATAAAAAAACTGGTGTTTTTAAATATAAGGAATTTGTTGGCTCTTGAAAAGCAAATAATATTTTTATTTGTATAAGTACATGACGGTTGACATACATAAAACAAAATAGTTATTGTTGGTAACTGTTGATAATTTTAGACCAGCAGTATTTTATATTTAGTCAAAATCACTCTAAAATAAATAATTATTGTGTTAAAAATATGCATAATTTATATTTAACGGAATTTAAGACAGGGTAAATACGCCGAAATTATTAATTTGACACAGGCAACGCCCCGTACAGGAATTATAGTTATAAAAGTTATAATAATGTACGAACAATGAACTATACCTATTGTATGCTGTATTCAGATTGTATTGATTTATATTTCTTCTTTAACTAATTTAAAAAAAAAAACCAATTATCATAAGAACAAATCAACGAAAAAACACTACAAAATATATAATTAGATAAATGTAATTTATGTAGACAATTTAATCATTTAATCGCCTTCCACTAACCAAATAACTGATAAGTACTTAATGTACGCGTTGTGCCAGTGGCGCCGATGTCCACGTTAAGGTCGGGCCACTAGGCGGCAGGGCCACATTATATTAACACTATGACTTTATCATAATAAATGTATACTTTACACCCCCCCTCCACCCACAAATTAGATACTTTTTTTAAGACAATGGGTATTGAGGCCACGAAGTTTTGAAATTACCCGACTACATTTTAAAAACTTCGGCGCCACTGCATGTAGCATGATGTTATTTTAACCAATGAAATAACAATTACAATTCTCGAACTAATTGTTTTACTTTAAAATTAACTTGTGTGGTTTTATATTAAACGCTAATTATATAAAATTAACAAAATTCAGCAAGATCCATAGCGTCGAAGGCTACTGTGAAGTATGTATTACTCACTTGTTACTGTTTAACACATACCTAATATATCATGGTGAATATAGACGACTTACCAAAAAAACTATCATTGTTTTAGTGGATATGAATATAGTGTGATATTTGTTCTGTAGGTATTTTAAATTTGATCAATAACTGTGTTATTAATAATCTGCAGTGCAATTAAATTTTAACATAGTATAATAAGGCACGTAAATCCACGGTATTTAAAGCGTTACGCCTTGGTTTTCATCGAAATATACAATATGTATAATATACATGTATAATTTCAAAAATAATTATAGTACCTACATATTATAATATTATTATGTATTTGATTATAATCAAAACAAAATATTCTTGAAATGTTATTTCAGTTCATAAATGTCATTAATATATTTTATAAATATATATTGGCGTAATTATAACAATAAATACCTAAATAAATTCAATTATAGTAATTATAGTTCATTGGTATCACATAGATTCTATCCCAAAAGTCCTGTATTACCCTTAGTGGGGAATTATTGATTCCGCCGAAACTACCTGTTTAGGAAAATGTTTGTACCGATTCCGCCGGCTACTGTTTATCCTCCCATGTACACGTATTTTAAAATATATAATAAGAATAAAATAATTATAATTGTATAATTCACAACTAAAATGTATATTCTAATTAATACGTGTATGTGATAAATTATAAAATATTAAAATATATATTGTCTAAATTGTATAAAATGATAATAATAATTGTAAAATTCAAAATTAAAATATGTATTCTGATTAATACGTATATGTGGATATATTATAAAATATTAAAATGTATATTGTCATAATTATATAAAAATGATACATTTTTAATACTTTGTTTTTTTAGTTAAAAGCAAGAATCATCATTGACATCTAAATGTAGCGTAATACGTTATAGCAATACGTACGGAATAAAATAATATATATATATATATATTGACTCGTTTTATTTTTATTATTTTATACAATTTAGACTATAAATTTTAGAAAATATTCACATACACGTACTAATTAGACTATACATTTTAGTTTTTAATTATTATACAATTGTTGTTATTATTATTATAATAATTTATTAATATATATATATACTATATAGTATATTATGTAGGACTGTATTTTTTAAAATACATTTACAAATTACAAGGGAGGGATAAACAGTAGCCGGCGGAATCAATATGTATAGATATTATAAACGGTAGCCGGCATACAAAATCGGCAGAATCGATGTACGCCCCCCTTAATATCTCCACGGTAATACAATAAACTTTAGTCATTAACTTTGCATTTTTTGTTAAAAAAAAATAATATTAGAATACAGTAAAAATAGATGAAATTCTGTAGATATTAGTTAACATATGATTTAACAGCATAATATTTAGGTATGTCACTATAATATTAAAAACTTATTACTATAATTATAAGGACATAAAGGGCATAAGATAATGCTTTACCTATATTTACTATATTATATATTTTATACATATATTAGTATAGATACATGATTTAAAAAAATATGTTTACTTAATTTCCAATCGAAATTAAATAATATTTTTAATAAATTTTATTGATATAATTTTGTTAAATTTTTACATTTTTGAATAAAAAATTTTATAGTATATTAAGGCACGGATTCAGAGCAAAGATCAAGGGGCGCAACAATATTTTATAAGTACTTTATTCGTAATGTAAAAATTTGGATCTGTAGAATTATAAAAAAAATTCAAAAATAACATGTCTGGGGGGCTGAGCCTCTAGGCCCCCCTGGATCCGTAGAGTGTATCTCTGTTAGGTTAGATCACTCAACTTCTTTCGAATACTCTAGACTCTAGGACAATTCATTCTAAGCACATACAATTTGTTACATTATAATGGATACTTAAAACTTGAATTTTATAATATTTCTATGTTTTGCCATTTTTAAAACATTATTTACTATTTTCACGACATAGTTAATAAATTATTATAAATTATTTATTTAATGCATATATCAATACATCGTACAAGTTTTTAGTATTAGGAAATTTAAATTATTATTCCAAATTAATATATTGTTTTCATATTTGCTTAAATAGTATTTTTTTAGGTAATTTTATCTATACTAAATTTCAATCGTTCTATAGATAATGAATGCAATTATGTCAATCTATTTTCGATGATTATCATACATGGAATCATACAACACCTTACTCAAACAAATAATGAAATAACTATTAAATATTGGTCAGTTGGCAATATATTAAGATTAAATTTATTTTTATAGTACTGTGTATTTATTATGTGTGCCAAAGATTAGTTATCTACCTACTTTGTTCTTGTATTATTGTTAATTAATTCTAAAATTTAAAAAACTAATGAAAATATAATTTATTAAAATTGACTATTTGATTAATTTATTTTTCGTGAAGACTTCTACTTTTAGGACCAATCAAAATAGAATTATTATTTATAGCTTAGCTCGTTTTCTCTAAAAAAAACTATAAAAAACATACGTTATAACTTTTTTTTTATTGAAAAATTAATATTTAAAATTGAGGTGTAGATGTCATGGCATATGAATACAATTAAAAAAAAAATAAAAAAAAATAATATATGATAATAATATTAATCTGTTATTATAAAAAGGTACTTGAGTAAAAATATATTTTATAAGTCCGTAGAATTTAATGCAGTCGTCGACCTAAATCGCAACTACTTAACTACTTCGCATATATTATTCATCTGATATTATTGTACGACCGTTCTGAATGATTATATCACAATCTGGTGCCATACTCCACACAGCTGTTATAATCGGCAAATTTAAATTCCTATATACGTAACACGTAAAGCCAGGAACATCGTTGTCATGCATCAACTCTGCGACTTCGTACGGCGGCTGATCGAACTCAAATTCTTCTTCAATGGCGACCGTCATTTTCAATGCGGAAATTCTATGTACCTGCAAGCAATACAACGGTTATATCATATTAAACGTATTTATAAATATTATTATAAGTCTAATAAATAAAATCTATGAGTCTGTAACCATATAATGTAATTTAATAGTTCCAATTCGTAAACAATCATGGATAACCATTTATTATTGTAATATAATATATCACAAATATAAAATATGTTTATATCTTCCACATTATACCTATAGACATATAACAAGAGGTACATAATCTATTACTAATTTATAAACTATGTGACAATTATATAGTTTATGACAATATTTAGGTTATTAGCATAATTAATAGAAAATTAAATTATTTGAATCATTAAACAAGAAAAATAATTATATATAGTTATTCATCCAATACAGATACGCTAAATACATATTTTTATGCGGAGTTCGTTATAAGAAAATATATAATCTAAGCTATAAGTTATGAGTTAACGAATAAAATTCAAGTCAATTATTAAAAAATAATATGTAGAGTTTTATAAAACATAAAATATATTAAAAACTATAGTTTTTACCGAATTTATAAATTTCAACATTTATAGATGTATAACTTGTACCTACAAAGGATGCAGTAATAAATTTTAACCAGGGTCAGACTGCATTAAAAGGTCTACCGTGCATTTTAGTATAACTAATCATTTTACAACTATTGAACTAGTAACGGATGATTGTCGCGACGGATTGTTTTAGCGATGGAAAAGTAGACATTTTCTGATAATCAGACTGATAAACACTAAAGTACACCTCGACTCTTTCTTAGCCAGTCATGCATCACACAATGATAAGTGACGACAGTGTATATTATTATAATACCAATAAAAGTTATTTTATAATTATTTCTACAACAGCTAGAAATATTATTAATTAAAATAAATGTATTTTTAATTTAAAGTAAAGTAAACTACCTATTAATATTTTTAACACTGTTTTGATCCTCAGTTTGAAAAGCTGATATTTCCTGTTTACCAATTGACACCATGTAATTTAATAATCCATGTTGCAAATTAAAATGCAATACAATCAAAGCAATCTTCAGTTCAAGAAAAAAAGTTTAAAAAACTCTAAATACAACATAAAAAAAACGAAACCAAACGCATTTTGTGTCTAAATTGAACCAAAATAATTAAGGAGCCTCGCTATGGTTATTATTTAAGGGACAACATTTAGGCAATTCATAATCTCGTCTTAGCCGCCCGAGATCTATGTGTTAGTTGTAAATGATTATTAGTGTAAGTGAAATGCGATACAAATACCGGCTGGAGTTAGTACGCGCAACATACATTTTATTGTTGGAACTTTGTTTGCCAAATCTGAATAACACAAAAGTATACAATGAACACCAAATAATATGTTTTTTATAATTGACGGTTTAATAGGGTCTAGGACATTTCGGCACGGGTGTTTCGGCGCGAGGAAATTTCAGCGTGGCGTTTTTTTTTTAAATTAACTATTACTATTATGAAAAATAATCGTAATAAAATCGTCAATAGTGCATTCCTACCAAATATAGTTGTTATTGTGTAACGTAAAAACCGACTATATATCTATATAGGTAAGATAAAGGTATAGGTTATTAACCCACAGCAGTTAAGATAAAATGATGAACGTGGGCATGGCCGTTTTCGACCAAAAACGTACCCTTTCCTTTTCGGCCGATTCACTTTTCGACCAAATTAAAAAAAAACCAATTCCTCTTTCGGCCAAAACAAAAATTATAAACAAAATAATATTTATATATAATTTTTGTAAAATTATAGCAATTATATAATTATATAATTTTGAAAATGATTAAAAATATAAGTTGCAAACACGATGCCCACTGATCAAATAATTAATGACAGATATTATATATAGATTTTAATCATTTTCGATATGTATAACATAAAACGTAATACATTCAACTTTTTGTATCCTGTAATTTTCAAAATTACCTATTTTATATTACTATTATACTTAATTATTATTGACAAAAATTGTATATTATTATTTTATGTTTTTATATAATATTATACATATTGTAACATATTAACATAAAAATAATGTTAATATATAGATATGCTTATATTTTAAATAATTTTGCACTATTGACGATTTTATTACGATTATTTTTCATAATAGTAATAGTTAATTAAAAAAAAAAAGCCGCGCCGAAACAGCCGTGCCGAAATATCCGATTCCCTGATTTATATGTATGGTTAATAGTTAATATTAATTAATTTATCGTATTGTTGGATAGCTATATCTACATAAAAAATATATATAAATTCTTATAATTATATGCATATAAAAATCTCTGTATGATTATTAAATATTTTATTGTAAAATTAAAAAAATTATCAAAATTTGAATTGAATAAATGTATACTTTAGTTGCATTGAGAAATCAATTAAACTTAAAATATATATACTTACGATAAATGCAGAAGTAGACAAAACTTTGTAAAGTCGCTGTTCTCTTTTTGTCGTAAGAATAACGACTTTGTCGATCTTCACAGTAGTGCTATATGAAGCGGTAATGCAAACTGAAATCATACAATAAATATTAACTGCGTGTTAAAGTAGGTACATACTACATATGACAAATCATAATACAAATTTTAAAAATAAATACTGAAACAACGTCGACTGAATCGTTTTTCTCAAAACTAGATACCCAGTATACGTTTATATTATATGAATATTTGGTAAATAATCGATATTTTTGAATTGCCGCAATAAAAAATTATGAGGATTCAGGAACCTTTATTAATCAAACCTGAAGCAATTAAAATAGAAAATATAATTTTTTAACTTACCAACGGTTCATTATATGAACGAGTATATAGCCTAAATATAAGGTTATTAATCAGACTGCATATAATAAAATAAATCAAAAATATCTAAAAAGGTCCAAATACTTACTTATAGTTTTAAACGTTTAGTAGTAGATACCAACAATACACTGACGAGTTAATCATTTGATGGATCGTCACCTAGTGCCTCGAAACCAGTTAATAATGATGTAGGTAAAATCACACACGACCTCTACCGTCGCCGAACGACATTTTGGGCGTGAATATTATTCTCCCGTGATATTTCGATATTCGATATCGACCGTACATAATCCGATTACAGGATTGGTGATGTAACGTAAATGGATGACCATCATTACGTTTTTAAATGTATGAAACAGTTCATAGGTACCCTTACATTGTACACCTGTATCATTCTTCTCCTCATATACTATAACTAACAATATCCCATTATTTTTTTTACTCGTCTCTTTCCTCGGGCTTTAGATGTATTTGCATTAGTCGCCACAGTATCCAGTTTGGCATCGAAATTCATCTGATGTGCAATAAGGTTTGCTCATACAGATGAAAGCGTGTTCGTATATAGTCATATGTCGTACACGCCAGTGGCACGCCAATTATATTCATAACTATTATACTTTTCGCGGAGTCATACTTTGACACGGCGATTTAAATTAAAAACAATAAAATACATTTTAATTATTCTTTATTTATTGACATACGTACATTATAAAATGTTGACTTATGAGTTTACAAATTAATTTTAAATAAGACGAAAGTGTTTTCGATTTATTAAGTATTTAATATATGATAATATTTTGTTGTAACAGTGTCATAAAATAATTTTAAAATTAGTTATAAAATTAATTTAAAAAATATAAACAAAAAATAACAGTTCAATTTTGTTATTTTAAAGAATTTGTTTTTCATTGCCTATAGGAAGTCTTTACTTCGTTATTATTGCTGCCTAATATACGTTTTATATAATAGATAACATTACGTTAACAATGTAAATTTACCAGTTCAAGTAGAAATAATAATATATGATCATCAACATTTTTCAGTGTAATGATCATAAAAAAAAAATCATGATAGAGTATTATTAGTGATCGGCTGGGGAGATATGAAAGCTAAAACGTTGTTATCAAAAATTCGAATAACTATTAAATAAAATAATATTTAATCATTGTATAAACAGTATATTTATGATAAATATTTCGATTAAAATTGGACTTAGGTTTCTAGATAAACGAACATCGTTACAATTTAACACGAATATCACTTTTCACTAACCGACAAAATAAGTAATTAACTGTAGTATAAGTTTTTTTATTTTTTTTTTTTTTATTTTACACTTTATAATATGAACTAAACATTTTACGATTATCGATAATTAAATGGGTATCAGGCATTCGCCAATATTTTTACTCATTAATAGATTCTTTTTTTTTTAAATGGCCCAATAAGAATAAAATCAAGTTATTTATAGGTATTAATTAAATTAAATACGAAGTCAAATAACATAACATTTAAAAGCACGATATGCAATAAACTAAAATTCAATAAAATAATTATTATTATATCCGTATTTGCTGCGATGTAAATTATGTGATAAATATTTCAGTCACGTACAATAGGAACTTAAAAAAAAAAGATTTTCAAAATTTGCTGACCTGTGCAAAACGTGTAAATCATTTTTTGATTGGAAAACAATAAAGATCAAAGAAATTTTTCTTCTGTATTTAATAGTATTAAAAAAATAACTGAATGTAAACAAATTGTTTTACACTCGTACGCGGTATACAGTCGATTATTAATAATACTAATCATTGACGAGCATAGGAGGAGTATAATAAGCATATGTGATGAATAGTTGTTACCACGGCTGCTAGTGGAGCGGGTTCTCGGAACAGCCGATATAATAATATGGTTGCGATAACAACTTACTCGAGTCTTAGAAAATTATAACTAACGCAATTACGCCGAACAGCAAGTCGCATGCTCTGCCAATAAAATTTACGATAAAATCATAATAAATACAAAACAGTACTACAGAAATATATGACATTTTTAACATACATTAGGGTTGTTTTAAAATACGCAATACAGTAGAGCAAGGATGTCCAACTCGTACCCGTGATAGATTTTAAAGCGGCCCTCGCATTAATTCAAAAACCATCAATCAATTATACACGACATTGTGAAAATAAAATATATATTTTGATAAAATTAGAAAATTTTAAAATTTCAATAAACATTAAATTAATTAGTAGTATAATATGAAAGTGTCATCGTGTTTTTATCCGGTAGCGATAATACGGGTGCCGCGGGTCCACGTATTACCGATGCGGGAGGTCAGACGATCAACTCAGACAGGTCAGGTTAATGTATTATTGTATTAAAATAAATAATAATTATTATTAAAATGTGTGTGACAAATTCTACGCACTCGATGTGGCCCCGTCTTCGCAAAAGGTTGGACACCTTTGCAGTCGGACCGTCCCGACTCCATCAGACATTACGGTAAACCAGACGTATAATGGATAATTTTTTCAGAATTCTCATATTTTTTTTATTATTTCTGTATTTTACCGGCAATAATAAATTGCCGGCGAGTTCGATTTTTATGCTAATATGTAACTACACAAATACATCGTATGCGCGTAGTTATAATAAATAGTTAAATCCTGTACTCGTCACCTATGATAATATATTTTTCGCTGTAATTTATTCAATTTAATTAATAAACGTGGTTTAATTAAAATATGTCTTTTAGTCATTCGATTAGGTATATCTACTCTTAAAACATACAGTAATCCGACACATTTCTTGGGTCGCCCAGACTACCGAGTATATTATATAGGTAGGTTTATCGATGACAAAATGATTTATTATTCATTTTACTACAGCGGTTGCAGTTGTATTGTATTTCATCAAGGCAAGTCTGAAGTCAAGACAAATTATCTTATAAACGTTAATTAGTTCGATGAGATTAAAAATTATTTGATATCTATAATAATATACAATAATATGAATAGGTTAGGTTTTTAATAAATTTACTTTTTTATATCTAATTTTTACATTTTAATAATTTACATTATATACAGATAACACTTAGGTATATTACTATATACATTAATATGTACTGTATATGTATAATAGTACAAAGTGTCCGCGTTTTGCGATCTAAAATTTTACCTGGCCGTTCAAAGTGTCCGCATTATGAAATTTAAACAATGGACCGTATACAAAGTGACCGCTTAGCAAAAAATATACTAATATCATTTTAAATTTACACGTTAATAATGTTAATATTTTTGCCCGTGCCCATGGATAGGGACAGGTGTGCCCTTGACCTATAGCCTTACTTTTACCAAAAACAATATGGATACATACTTTAATTCATTTGTATACTAAAAAAATAAAGGATGCAATTAAGATGATATTTTTATAAATGAACAATACTATAGTTACCATCAAACAATTTAAGGAAATATAAGTTTTATAAATAAATTTATATTATAGAGGGAGAACTAAAAATTAAAAATGTATAATACAAATTACTATAGGTAGTGATTTAAATTATAGGAAAATGGTTTTATAGAAAAAAGGCCACAGGAAGGGTGACTGTCCGTGCCCCATTGTCCTCACTGAAGGAGCCACTGAACTGTTGCTAAATTTTTTACCTGCTGTACCATATTTTTGGTCATGGCCATTTTCGACCAAAAACGTACATTTTCCTTTTCAGCCGATTCGCTTTTCGACTAAATTTAAAATAGATCGATTTCCTTTTCGACCAAAACCGTACCCTTCCTTATTAGGCCAATTCCCTTTTCAACCAAAACAACAATTTATATAATACAGCCAATATATAGGTATGTAAAAAAATAAAATAATTGGCATATAATTTTGAAAATTTTTAAAAGCATAAGTTAAATAAAATGTAAAAAATCTACATTACATTTGATTTAAACTTATTTAATTTAACCTTTTTTAAATCAAATATCAGTGCTGTGCTATATGATAATTCAATGACTTTAGTCGTTTTAGATTTTGAATATTTTCATTCACAAATATACATATTTTATTAATTAATATAAATTTTAATTATCGAATTTCATATTTATATAATAATATCTATATTTTTTAGAATGGAAAGGGGAGTGCGATATTTTAGCCCCTTTTATTTTACAATTTTTACCAGCATATTTATTTCTATACGTTATTTGAAAAAAAATACATTTTTATTACGATATATGAATTATCGTACAATATAATATTAATATATTATATATTAGTTCTTGTCACAATCATTTACTAAGCCATTGTATCATATATACACAGTACTATAATACATATATATATATATATATTTAAATGACCTATATTAAAAATCTCCGCACTCAGCCCGCGAGGCATACGATCAGATGTCCTGCGCACGCCTATAAAAGCTTTATTATTATTATTATTTTTCGTTATTGTTTACAAACACTACGCTTCTACGTTCGTCTGGTTTTTAAACATACACAATCACAGTGTACCGAACCCTGACCAACAAATGATAACTCGTCAACATTCGTGTTGGATATTATTATCACATGACACGGTCGCGCGGGTGGCGCCTCGTCGACGCTATCGACGCCGTTGGGATCCTTCGATGACGTTACGCGCGTCGCCGAAAACGTAGTACGAATAGTACGATGTATATAGATGATCGACGTCGAGACGGCCAATAGTAACATCAACAGGACCTATATACAATAGTTATCTTTTCTATTCAGCGTTGTCGTATAAATGAACACGTAATTGTACTTAATATTATCGGGATTTAAAATTACACCTAATCGTTCTATACCCGTCTAAAGTATTATTGTGTGACGCAATCGATACAAATATTTATCGAACCGTCGTCAATCGTCATAACATTACGGTGGGTAGATCTGCTAAGTATTGGTGCTCGTTGGTCCCGTATTGGAGTATAAAAAAAAATATTAAATAATTGAAAATTTTGTATAAATATATATGTATGAACAATTAATAGTTATAAGCCCGTAATAATGGAATATGTTCCATAAAAATAACATATAAAGCTATTTGTCTTCTATGGTTTTGATAACACTTATAGTTACAGATATCGGATGCACTGTAAAATCTATTGCATCAAATATTATAATTAACAGACAAATTTGAATAGAAAACCTGTGCTAATGACGACGCGGCGAGTAGATAACCGCGCGCAGTAGTAAAGGTGACGGTAAGTTTGGGTACAGGGGGGGGGGCATGAGTATGAGAGCGCGGTACAGGCAGCAATAACACGAAAAGCAAAACATTTCTATTAACTCTAATCAAAAACTTTTCTCATATAATGGTTCATCTAAACATCAAACACGTGCAGCCTTTGAAATGAAAATCACATAAATCAGTTTGGGACTTCACTTTTATAGATATATATATTGTTATGACATACTTCACCATAATAATGTATATTATACGGCAATAAGATAAATTTTTCTCCATACGACATGTAGTACATATGTTTAGTGGTTGAGATGCGTACTATTTTGAGATTAATGTTATTAAAAATTACTTAATATGAATACCATCCTACGCGTATATGAACTTAAACAGTATAAATATAATAGTTATTAAAAATATCTACTTATTTATTCTTATTTCCTGTAAATATTGTATACAATTATAAGCTGCAGTTAATATTATTAGAAAAGTTAAATTATTATAATGTGATTTTATTTAGCTATATTTTAAAAATTACATAAAATATAAAATAAATACTATTATATCTGCGTAAATTTTTAAAACATAATTTTCAGTATAACTTTAATAAAAAATAAATAGTATTAATGGGTAATTTTTACTTTATTATTTTTTTTAAATTCTAATTTTTATTATAATAATACATATGTATATTATATATCAATATGCTTATGAATTGGAGATGGACCATAATAAAAAATGAATAATGTATTATAATTAATATATTAATGCTGTTTTGTAGTTTTGTTTATACCAACTAGATGTACGAAAATCACGATAAAATTCAAAGTAAAAATGAGTTAAACGAATAGGCTCCAACGTTAGTAATTATATATTCTATAAAAATTTTAAAATTAAAAATATGCTCTTAAAACTAAAATAAAAAAAACAAAATATACATTATACAATTTTAATTATTTTTTCGTAGTGCTTTTAAACTAATTTTTCAGCTTACTAAGAGCAGTAAATCTAGTAACCCACAAAAAAATGAAAAAACATACTAATGTACTACTTACATACTATAATAATTAGTTTGGAAGTGATAGGGACTAAAACACAAGTTATGCAGAAAAAACTATAAATGCATTCAAAAATGTAAAATATGTATTCAGGTTATTTTTCGGGAGTGGGAAAAGACTTAAAAATATTTTTAATTTCCCTTTCGCACAACTGCCACTAATGTAACCCGATTTTCATGACATCTACATTTTACACTCGACAGAATAAATAATGACTATAATTGTTGTCATCGCTATGGATAAAAGGAGCCTGACTACGACTAAACCACCAATAAATATACAAATATAAAAATTATTATTAAACAAATAATTGATCGGTGATTATCATAAACATTATCATGGACAGTTAATATTAATCTGTGTGAAATATAATTATAACATTAGTAAAAAAACATCATAATTATTATAATATCATTTTCTATTAAGTGTGTATTGTCTGTGACAACTTTCATTAATTAAATAAAAAACAAATATGTGTCGTTGGTAAAATAATGTTGAAGTACAACCGTAAATAACTGAAACTTAAATTATAATATTATTTTGGCTCATTCCAAATGTATTAAATTGTTGCTACTGTTGTGAGTATATTTAACTAACAGTTGAATGGTTTCAATAATTGTCCCTCGTTTTATCACTATATCGGTTAGTTACTTATACGTTACACGTTACGCAACTTGTTGTAAGAATTCGGAATTATCAACAAACCTAAATATAAATTATAATAATATATTTTGTATATCAAATACTGTGTACGTGAAACATTTATTTACGTATATATTTCAAAGAAGTAAAAATGAATCATGATTTATTAAATTGTAATTATTTTTTTTTTTTTAGTTTAAACTATTAATAATAGTTATAATCTTAAAACATTTTTATTTTATATGTATATAGTTTGAATAAAATAAAATCTGTAAATGTGTTAATATGTGTAGTAAACCGTAAATTTAATATACAATATTATTACGTACAGGTTATGACATTTAACAAATTTGTGCAGTAGCCGGCCATGTTTTCGTACTGTACTGGACTATGATGCGTGTTATTCGGTAATACATAGAAAGTGCTGGTAGATAATTGGTTACCGGTTGAAGATGTTAATTATTGAACTTAAATATGTAGTAAAAATAAAATAAAACAATTTTAATATTTAAAATAGTTAAATATAGCTTATAATTTAATATTTATTAAAATACGCAACTCGTATTCGTAAAATAAAAACACAAATATTTCTTAGAAACCAAATTACTAAAATGTTTTATTTTTAAACTCGACATAGTATAGTATGTGAATTTTATTGGTTTCCTCATAAATCGAGAGCATCTAGTAAAACAAAAATTTTTTAAACTGACGACGAAAAATGTTACAATTATATACCTCTCTGCGTATTATTGCGTGGATTAAGTATTTATGAAACGTACGTAAACTGGAAAGAGTACATTGAATATTTGATTCGATACAAATTCGTTTCATACAAATATACAATTTAAATACAAAAATGAATGTTGCATATTCAAGTTTACATGATTTTGCATATTAAAAGATTTAAAGCATATTGATGGATATTATATTAGTAAATCATTGATTTAAAGAATTTTAAAATAAAGAGCCACCACACATCGACGCATCGATTATACTTTGAATTATACTATAGGGTAGAAACACTATAAACAATTATACATTCATTAATATCTTATTATACAAATTAATTTTAATTACCATAATAATATATATTTTGAAGTTAAACTTCTTTACGCAGGGTAGTGAGGAAAAAAAAACGAACGGGCGGCCGTACGAACGCAAACACGGACATGTCGTTGTGCGCAGCCGCGGATTGTCGTAGCTGTATTTTGTAAACATGGGTTGTGTCATTAAGCGACAGTATTTTTGGTCGGGTTATTAAACAAAGAATACTCAACAATAATATTAATGAGATAAATATTTAGATAAAAACGGAATGATCGTCCGAGATGATTTCATACGGTCGTCGGGGCGGCGGTGCGAAGCGTATCAGTACGTCATATACATAATATCACATAATAATAATAATATTACGTATTATAATTTCTTTTCTTTCTTTATTATCCTCATTATACCATTCTATCCATGCCTTACTTTCTTTTTCACTCACTCAGTGAGTACCGTTCAAAAGAAGTTTAACTTCCCGCGCGCGTACTGGTAACACACACACGAGTTTTGTTTTAAGACTATTGCAGTCATAGGCGTGCGCACGGGTACAGCCTATACGGCCTGTGCTGTATAAATTTGGCGGTTTCCCAACTTCACTTCAAATTCAAAATATTATTTCCAGGGAATCGCCAATTATCCTTATAAAGTTATAATAAAGTGTTTTTGCGTTTTTATTTGAAAATAATTTTTTTTTAAATTTTTTATTTTAACTGTAGTATTGCATAAAACAACCTCTACCTAAACTGACTACTAAGTACCTATTAAGAAAAAATTATGCCGTACCTGTATCAAAGTTCTGCAAACGCCCATGATTGCAGTAATAGCTCATCATAATTACAACAACAAGTACTTAGGTACCTGGTACAGCCGTACAGGTATAATTTTGATATATATATATATAAATACTTATTAACAATAATTAATAGATATTTATTTTTTTTAAGTTTACTTGCATATTTTATTTTCAAAACCATCTAGGTAATGCCTAGGTAAATACACGTTTAAACATTTTCAATTTATTTTTATTTTGTCATTAGATAAATGTATAATTTTATTATTAATACTATGCAATAAAATGTTTGTTTACCTACTGAATCGGGACGTTAAAGTAAGATAAAAATTATAACTGTGTCCTTTTTTATGGGATGCAACCCAATACCTAACCTAACCTAATATTATAGTCCCCCGATTCACAACAAACCAATTTTTTATGTATAAAAAGGGGGAAATTAGCGATTGCGTCAAGTGTAACTTTCCATTTCGGAAATTATAATTATTTATGTGTTATTGACATGTGTTGTTTAATTTCATTGAATTTGAACTTGAAAAGTCTATAAAAAAAATCAGATTGGCATCGTTTATATGTTTTTTACATTTTATGGTTACAGTATGAACTATTGTAAAAAACCTTTTATTATACTTTAAGTTTAGTAAGCTAAATTAAAATTAAACTGCAGTATACATATTTAACCACTAAATAATTTACAAATATTCGTAATTTAGACTTATTCTGTTAATTTAGTACCTATTACAAATGCTTATAACAATTTCTAAAATCAAACTAGTAACGATGAACATTAAAATATTATTCTCTGAAATCGAGAGTGAACCTTAATATAATACAATTGGAGTAGGAATTTCTCAATTGTGTATTTATTAACAATGACCTCGGACCGTCTCCAGAGTCACAAAAGACCACAGTTGTTGGGTTCGTCCGGTTTTACAAAATTATTTCTTGAAATATATTATAGTTGTCGAGAACAAAAAATGTCGCACCTTATACACAATATTTTCAATAATACTACCACTATATATAGCACAATCTATTAATCTTAAATAAATGAAATAAAATGTTTTTGTCAATATACTGGATCGATTTGGCGCCAGTTAACTTGGGTAGTTCTTTAGTAGCGATGCACCGAAAATCGTCTTATATAAGTACATTTTAATACATTATAAGATACATAACAGTATTATAACCCATCCGCCAGGAGTGGCAGCACAATATAGGTTTTTAATGGGAGATCGAATTATTTTCGTTAATGCGATAAAATTCCAGAGTAAATAATGTAAAATCGATGTCGTCTTTCATACTTCATTATCGTGTATAGACATATACTAATACAGTGAAACCTTCCATAGTGGACACCTCCTAATAGCGGGTGTCATTTGGAAAATGAGTATATTTGCACTACTTTCAACAGAATAGCGATCACCAATAAGCTAAAACTATTTATCTTAATTTAAAAATAATGAAAAAAATGACAGAAAGATGACAGAAAAACGCGTTTACATTAGTACAACGAAATGAATTCGTACAAAAACCGATTTTTTTTTTTACGTGTAAATGAATGGTACATGCATGTATGCATTGTTCAACACGTTTATACTAATAAGTAGTAGAACGAAACGAACTCGTTCAAAAACCGATTTTACACGTTATTGTATGTATGATGCATCCCTTTATTTTAAATATTATATTTATTTAAAATTTATTAAGTGTTTAAAAGTTACATATTATATTAATTTGAGAAATAACGGAATAAAAAGGTCGAGAAATTAATGGAAAATAAGCAACATATATATAGTACATAC
Organism: Rhopalosiphum maidis; assembly: GCF_003676215.2. Taxonomy (NCBI): domain Eukaryota; kingdom Metazoa; phylum Arthropoda; class Insecta; order Hemiptera; family Aphididae; genus Rhopalosiphum; species Rhopalosiphum maidis. Next base: position 50,298,598 of record NC_040879.1, read on the forward strand.
ATCACAAAATGAAAATATTGAAAATAAATGCACATTTTCAACAAAAAATTATACTTATTCATTTTACTCGGTGCAGAATTTTTATGTAATAAGAAAGTCAAAATATGTATACATTGATTTTTATGTTAACATATTATAATATGTAATAAATAATAATTAATAATTTTATTTTATTAAGAGGGTGTTATAAAGCGTTTTTATTTTTAATCGGAATTAAGAAATAAAATCATGATTTTAAACTAAAACTCCGTGTCTGAATAATATAATTATTATAAACACTTTGTTTATATTGTGTTATTTACAGTATGAACAACTAATGAGGTACTATTTATTTATACATTTTTAACTGAACATTTTTCGTTGAAAAATTATTTTTATAATTTCATTTATTATTTATAACACGTATACAAATTTTAATATAAACATTGTTAACAAATTTGTTTAAAAACAATTTAAAATATTTACCGCGCATTTATATTCATTTTTAAATTAAAACAAGCTATTTAAATTGTCTAATTATTTCTTTTTCCTATGTCCTATCTACATATCTATTCATAATTCGTAAAAAAAAGGGGTGAATTTCGAAATAATAAGTTACAAAACAATTTAAATAATAATATAATTTATTAAAGATAAATTATTAAAACCATTTTTAGACGCTAGTCGGAGTCCGAATCAGAAGTCGCCAATGATACAAAACGTAATAACTATTTTCAAATATTATTTATGGTAATTTTTAGACATGAATTACTCTTTTTATCCCTATAATTTCCATATTATTTCATACGGTTAGTTTGTATTATTTTATCACATCAATTACTGAAACAATTATAGTGCTCGATTATTGTGTTTTTAAATTACAATATTTTTGCGTAAATTTTTAAAATAATTTATATTATAATTTTAATTTTTTTGCGTATATATTGAACAGACCAGTGATTAAACAAAAAAAATATAATAATAATAATAATATAATATAATAAGCACAAATAATTTAAATGCTTAAATAATTATACTAATATCTGTGTGTCTATTTCGATATTCGATATATTATTAATTTTCTTCAACTAATTCTATCATTGATGCAGCCGTACGCACGCCATATTATTTTTTTACAACGTTTCCAAACATAGGTTTGCGGTAAATCCGTATGTTACTATACAAAAGATTATTCATTACTTATTATTATCAATATAACACAAACTTCCTATCACTAATAAGTAATTGGTTATATTATTTTAGATAATTCTTTTATTGTAACAAAATACTTCATACAACAATATCTTTAATGTAAATTTCCATACATGTACGAATATACCTAATACCTAAACTATAAAGGTGTACGCTTTGACTAAACCTATTTACTGTCAGTTGTGTTCGTGTTTAAACTCTGTCAGTCTACGTGCTTTTTTTCGGAATGTTAACATTTTATATTTATATTTTAAATGGAAAATGAAATTTCCCAAATGATTTCGGAAAGGGAAAGTGATTTATTAGTAGTGAATGGGCACGAATTTCGATACTTCAGACAGCAGGCTCATGGAGATGATGTACTATGTACGAAACAGTGTACGTCTATACAGTGCGAGCATAACCACCCCGTAGATTAAATTAAAAAAATTGATAGGCAATTATTACGGGAAGAGTGCAAGCAAAAAGCCCCATGTTCTATATATAGCTGCAGCCAAAAAAAATTAAATTAACTTCTATTATTAATTAAACTTCCCTCTCTACTCTAAATCTTAAGAAAATGCCATTACACAATGCAATTACGTTGTGAAGATTTTTTAACGTAAAAATGTTTTTAATTATGTATTTCTATTCTTATCTGTATTTAAATAATAATGAATTATAAATTGAATGTTATGTTTAATGTTTTTAATGTTTTTAATATTTTTATGTTTGTTATAAAAATGTGGCAATGTCACACCTAATTTCACGCGCAATCGTATACCCTTGAATAGTCAAAATCGTGTTCTTTGTTATTCCGGCACTGCGCGCAATCGTATTCATAGAAAAGGCAAAATCGCGCGCAATATCGTACTCCACCAGACATTTTAAACCTGATTTATTTTCCAAACGTTTTTAAACTTTTGAAAATGCTGAACACATTTTCTGTTACATCGTGTAGAGTTAAAAGGTAATTTTCTACACTTAAAACGTATTTTAATTAAAATAAATTCACTATTTAAATTTAATAAATATTTCTTTTAATTATCCACCCTCCCCTCATGGAATATTTCTGGTTGAGTTATTGAATTCTATCATCAAATTGTATAATGAGTCACTGTTAATGACTATAATATGTATCATAATATAATAATGACTAATGTTACAATATGTTTGAACTTCGGACGGCTAATTACCACACCGTCCACACCAATAGAAATGTAAATAAAACCGATAAACTAATATATTAAATTTCTCATTACATTGTTAATCAATTGACTTACATTTTCTATTTGCTATTTTAACCGTACACGAGAATATGGGATTGGTTACGATTTACGAACATTATATTATAAAATTATATACCATTATTTATTATTACATATATTATGATATCAAATAAGTAGAACGTTTATCGTATAAATAAATATATGATTATATTCGTAGCCATTCCAATGTTCAAACATACTATTATATTTTGTTTACAAGCTGTGAACACCAGTGCGCACACAATGAAGTATGACTGTTCCATTATCGAACATCGAACCTCGATATTGTATTATTATTAAATTTGTAGAGATAACCAACTGTCCTACCTTGATTAAACATTGCCAGAAAACACGCACTCCGTCACAACGACAATTTTAATAGTTTATACAAACAAAGATTATATTTTTGATTTAATGACCGCAGTCAAAGTACACATTTTGTTCGATGCCAATTAGAATTGACAAAATTAAATACCAAAACTACGAATCATTGATTTGAAAATAAATTAATTTTTATTTATAATATAGTCAGTAGATAAAATTATTAAGAGGACGTTATACCCGCATGTATTGTCTCTGTTTCACTAATGTAGATCATAGCAAATTTTCATTCAGCAGAACACATTTTGTATTGTTACCTTTAATATTAGAGTCAATTTACCTAGTATCAAAATTATGTATTATAATAGCATTTTTAAAGACAAAGGCGAAATTAATAATGTAGTTTTTTGTGAATCGAATTTTTATTATGGTCTCAAGTAGTGAGCCTGTAAGCCTCTAAAAATCAAAAAGAGCGTTCATAATTTTATAAATTTTGAGCAGACAGATAATATATTAATCTAATTAATTAGATTCGATTTATAAACATTTATTTTGGAATTCTTTACATTTTTTAAGTTTTAATTATTTTTTCACTGTTTTGAGTTTTCATACCATTTTAATATTTTTTATTATGACTGGTCTCACTAACCATTTTTAAACGTTTTTTTTTAAATTTTCATCTTTATGAATTTTTTATATGCCGTATTTTATTTATAATTATATCGAATTTAAAATACTTTACGCGATAGATATTTTTAAATATAATAAATGTATAGTGTATTTTATGTAATATAATTATTTTTAAAATTTCTATGTATTTATATAAGACTATTTAGTGCATTTTTAAGGTATTTAAAATTAATTAAATTCGAAGGATAATAAATTGTACAAGTTAGGAGTTAATAACTGTAATATCAAATATAATATGCTGTCTTGAAATGTTGTTTACTGTTATAAAATAAATTATACTAATAGTAATACAAATTATAATTATGAAATAATCATTAGAAATATGAGATGGTAAATCGTCTCAAATTAATTCTCTGTCGGAATCAATTTCGTATAAAATATATTATGATGTATAAATTTAACACACTTATTAGATACAATGACCTACTCAATGACGAAAACATGCGTTATAGGCAAGTACAATATTGAAATCTATTACACAGCTAAGTCAAGCTGGTCAGTTCCTATTTTACCACTGTTTCGTTTCATGGCTGTACATTTTTTTAACTATTAATTATACAAAAAAAAAAAAAATTCAATCGATAAAATTATAAATAAATTAGGTACCTTTACTAAAAAAAAAATTAAATTCAACTTAACTATTACATTATAAATTATAAAAACCAAATTAATTTAAGAGAATCTCTCTATTTTCGTCAATTTTAGTGAAAAGATCAAATGTTTTGTCAACATTAAGTTAGTTTATGTTACAAATTTTCACTATGAAAAACATTTGCACTGAGCTGACAATTATTTATGAAACATATAGAACACTGAAAAAATGTAATTTTATTTAATATTGAATTATATAATATTATAAACTTTAAAATATGGATTTTATAAAATCGTAATTGTAAATAAACTAAAAATTAAAAACGTTTCATACGATCTATAGACATTTTCTTACTTAATTTAAATGTTTTTACAAAAACCAAAGTTTTTAACTAACTTTACATTTGTCAAAACAATAACAAAGTTTCCGTAAAATTCTTAAAGTGAATTTATATTTTCATCGAGTTTTTGACATGTACATGAGCGCACATAAGAGTAGTATTCGTCAGTACTTGTATTAAACCCTACTTACTGTAATAACCATTTATTAATTTATGAATAACATATAGATCTCGAGTAGAGACGACAAGATTAAGTAGTATCTTAATTTTTATTGTTGCCGCTTAAATCAAAGCCATAGTGAAACTTTTAAACCCATCATAATTAATCCGTATAATTGAGATAGAAACAATATAAAGTCAAGTTTTTAAAAATATATATAACAGCAATACATTTTGTGAGCAGTTTAATATTATTAATTTTACTGCAGTTTAAGTTATTCGGTAATAAATAGTTAAAACTATATGATGCAAACACATACAGCTTGCGAAAGAATCAATAAATTAACTCGTATAAACCGTTCACAAATCACGAAAGTGATTGAAATATACTATATGTTTAAAGGACCATCCAACTCAAAATATTTTCTTTGGCTTAAACAATAGTAACTACTAAGACGAAATAAATGACACCACTGAAATTCGTTTGTGACAATCCAATCGCTTGTTACGGTGAAGTTTGACATTGCACGTGACGTCACGGATTTGTTCGCCGCGCCGACGGCCATATATAATACACAGCAATATTTATCCATTTTTGGTGTAATGTGAAATAATTAAATAACTGCTAATGAACTTATTTTTTTTCGAATGAACTAATCAAATGTATTTAAGAGTAGGTACCTCATAATCTTTCCATAACTATATAACATTTTGATTTAATCTTTTAGAAAAAAATAACACTTAAATAAATTATATTACAAATTTACCATATATTCATCACTGCAGTAAACGTGTGTAATATTGTTTTGAATTCGTCTACCTATAGTTTTTTACGTTTAAACTGGCTATTTTAGTTTTAACTCATAGCTAATACTAGAAGTGAGTGAGGGCTCGCATAATATTATTATCTAGCAGTACTCTTATGAGTTATGACAGTGGTGTGTTATAATGTATTATATAATTGTTATTATTTCATTAATATTAAACCAAAATATGATATAATTATACGAATAGAAAGATTATGAGTTACTCTTAAATACATTTGATAATTTAATTCGACTAAAAATAAGTTCATTAGCAGTTATTTTAAGTTAAACCAAAAACTGATAAATATTGGCATATATTGTCGTGTATTATATAAATGGACATATGACCGGCGTTGAGGCGAACGAATCCGTGACGTCACGCGCAATATCAAAATTCACCGTAACTAGCGAACATAAACAAATTTAAGTTGAATCATTATCTTATTTAGATTCTATTCTATTTATTATGGTAATAAAATAATTATTGATTTTTTGAGTTGGACGGTCCAAAACTGCTTCCAAACTCAAGTCATACAATTTCTTAAGGTATTGTAAGTAAGTCATTGCCTGTTTACGCTATAAGAGCTGTAACTGTGACGCGTGAGTTAAATAAAATAATGATTAACATAGGTGAAATTTTAAACGTCTGTAACAATATGAATGCAACTAGCCTTAGAACTTGTATGAATATAATAATACTTTTGACTATTTATAAGTAACGCTAAAATATTAAATGGCGAATATAATTGTATATTGTGTGTAAGTGTTTGAAAGAATTATTAAATATATATGTATATATATATTATATAAGTCTGGAAACCAAATCACAATAACTGATAATTTTTGGTGGACTTTGGTGTAGGTATAAAAACTGAAAAGTAGTATACTATAGTATATTTATGAATACCATTTTACTAAACATACGTCTACCAATCACTAAATGTACCTACATTAAGTAAAGAAAATACACGTCAGCGTAGTGACGAGATTTTAGTCGTAATACGGTAATATTGATAGACTCATAGACATCGCCTTCCCTTCTCAATTTGAGCGACTTGTATTCCGAGTTTTTGATATACAAGTGTATAAAATTGTACAACGATGAAATTAAATCAATACATTGAAATTTCCCTCTTAACAGACACCACTAAATGCACCTCAGAAACTTCCGAATAACGGACACAATAACTGAAAGAGTGTGGTATTTGAACATTCTAGTATATTAATAATAAATTTAAATACAAAAACTGAATAATATATTAATATAAAACTGTTATCCGATATATTATTGTGATGTTTTGTGACGATGGATAAAAAATAACAACTAGCACAATTCCACTGATCGATAATTTAACAAAAAATAAGTAATATATATGTAAAAGTAATAATAGTTGAAATAATAATAAAATAAGTTGAACTTTAGGTATAATTGGTTGTAAATACTAAAATATCTATACCTGTCTACGATCACTGAACAATATAAAAGAAAATATAAATAGTTACATAATAATATAATACATACCATATTTATGATATATAGTATATTTTTTATAAAATATCTTATGATTATATTTTCATCACGACTCACCCACTATATTGTTCCTACTTTTTATCTGCCGTTGGTTATTTCAACGTTTCCACAAAAATAAGCAATAGTTATAAATGTTACAATATTTATATAAAACTAATAATCCAAATAATAATAAAATAAGTTGAACGTTATAATAACGGTATAATCGGTTATATCTATTTATACCTAACTACGATCACTGAACGACATAACATCAAAATATAAATATCGAATAATATATTTAACATATTTATCATATACCTATAATATGTTCTAAACTATATTTTATGATTGTAAAATCATCACTCACCTCTAATTTGTTCTCACTTTCTTATGCACATTGATTGTAAGAATATAATTCGACTTTTAAAACGCACAGCGAAATGTTGACTGCAATGACTGAAACTGACTTTTGCTGTGTTCGAAGTGAGACGTTCAGAACGAAATAACGATTGATCAACGTCGATTCATGGCAGTGTACCACTAAAAATTAAAGTAATAATAATATTAATCAACTGAGATAACAGTATGTTATCATTTATTATAATATACGCATAATAAAAATCTGTGAACCGTTGACTGACGTTTATTCGATGCCAGTTCATAAGGTTAACGGTTAAATACTTAAATATAATGATATTACCATACTGTATTATTACGATAAGCCAATAAACCATTATCGTTATTATTATTGAGAATGTAGATGTTCGATTTATCATTGCAATGAATCATAATAAATAATTATTATTCATGTAATAACAGATCTCCGTAAGAAGAAAAAATTGTACATAAGTTTTTAAAATATTCCAAATAGTAAAAAAAAAAAATTGTTTTATTCAAAACATACAAATTGTGGACATAACTGACAAAAAGTATTTCGACTAAATGAAACAAATATGGTGAAGCATAGAAATCCTAGTCCTTATAGTCATGAAAAATGATTTACTACAGGAGAACAGTTTATTGATTTTTCAGTTGGTAGACAGGTAAATGGTAATTATTAAGAATATTAATTACGTTTTAATAGTTGTTAGTCTTGTTTTAGTCGTCTGGTTAAAAGTAGGAGTTATAACGTTCTACAGGAGAGATGTTTATCTCGTTGTCTGATGATTGATATAGTGATTTATGGTTCTAGGTCACTTTGTACAATTATATATACATGTGTATACATTATAAATAAATTTATTAAAATTGTTATTAAGTTTAAATATTATTTGGTAAACCTAAGTATTTTATACATTCTCCGAGTTTTTGGACAGTTTTGCAGACAATACAATAAATTGGACGAATATGTCGATAGACTACATAAGAAGCAAAAATCTAATTCTGGTGAAAATAATAAGCCATTAAATTTATGTAACCAGTACAAAACAAAATAATAATTTTGAATTTTTAAATTATATGTGTTAGTTTTAACGTTATTTCTCTTTTTGACATATGTTTATATTGTACACGTTTTTAATAAATTTACTTTTTTATATTTAATTTTTACATTTTAATAATTTACATTATATACAGATAACACTTAGGTATATTACTATATACATTAATAGTACAAATTATAAATGTACTTTATATATATATATATATATATAAAGTACATTTATATATATATATAATAGTACAAAGTGACCGCTTACCGTGACTTATACAATCTTCCTAACTGTATTTCAATGTAAATCCGAACGAAAAAAAGTGAAGGTAATTTTGGTTTCGATTAAATAAACTCATTTAAAATTGTATTAAATCAATTAATCATTTATGTCTAATTATCGGAAAATAAAAATTATATTTGTAACGCTAGAATAACAAACGTTCTACAATATTATAGGAGGTTTTTTTTTGGAGGGGAGGGTCGATTTTAGAAATTCAAATAGGAACCTACACTATATCATAAGTGTTTAATCACCTTTTTATTATATATATTTATATTTTAAAAAAAAAATTATTAGTATGTTAACAAAAATTGACAATGCTTATATTATAGAGGGTAGCGTGAGTGCGTGACTTATAATAACTAATAATAGTGTGCCGCGGTAGAAAATAGTTTTAGAATAGTTGGTACGGAGTTTAAAGAAAAAATATCGCATTCGCCGTATTTAACCTATAGGGACTTACATCTTATAGAGTGTTTTCATATCGGGTGGAGTGTGTTTACTTCGTTACGGTGAATCCGAAAATGATTTAACGGGTGATCAGAGAAGGCTATTTGTATGAAATATATATCATCTAAACCGTCTATACAGCAAAACCTTGATCTACGATATTTTTTCAATGATTAATACAATTATTACTTTTTTTTTTTTTTTTTTGTTAAGTACAAACAAATATGATATCCATATTTACCGATTAAATTGTACCTAAAACCGTATAAAGCGTAATTCAGTAATTGTATTAGTCACACAATACGTTTAGTGTTTTATTAATATTTGACTTTTATTTAAATGTATTTAAACAGTTTTGAGACATACCACATACATATTAAAACAAATCGCGATATTATACACTCAAAAATAGCATTCTCTATAACTTTTTAAACGAACGGTTTAACACAAAAAATTGATTTCATTAGATTGTGTTTTATCTATGTTGCGTATGAATCAGAGAGAGAAAACAAACACTGTTGAGCGCTGACATCTTGGAATTTTTACATTAAGTACAGTGAATAATGCGATTTTAAATGTCTTATACTAAAAAAATATAAAATGTTTATTATCTAATTATAAAAATTAATCAAGTATTAAAAAAATAGATGACTACAATAAAATAAGAGAATTAAATTTCGGTTAATTTATTATTAATAATATTACTTTAATAGTTACATATTTTATTTTGACTAATTTGTCTTCATTTTGAATACAATAAAATATGAAAAAAACTTATCGCATAATTAAAACTCATTTTTACAATAATTGTCACCGTCGCAATAGTTTTTGTTCAAAATCGTGTTACATTCGGTTAAAATAAAAAAAATCTTTTGTTAAATGAAAATTTGGTGAATCGTTTATAAAAGTACATTGGCGAAATCATGTGTTGCCCCAAAAGTTCGTAATCCCGAGCCTATATCATATGAATTTGCTATTTAGTATGATGATGTGCGTTCATTATATCAACACTAGTGCTGCGTAGTGTAATAATAATACACCGTAGTAATAAAGACGTACGCGGCGGCCGTCCCACCGTGACCAAAGGTGAAAAATACGTTTGGTATACCTATTACGACCACACCGCCGCAATAGCTAATTGTAATCATAATTAATTTTAAATATTGTCTATGATATACTATACACATAATATTAATTATAAGTCGAGCAAAATGTATTATCAATCTGCTCCAAAACGGTAAATTAAAATAATAATAATATTAATATATAAGTAATGTTATGTGCTCAAAAAACCTCAGAATAAACATTTTTAAGTCTTTCAAGAATGCTATATTGTTGAACTACAAAATATGCACTTAAGATTCAATAAAATTAAGAATTTATTTTTTTGCTATGTCTAAACACTCTAATCGCCCAAAATACAGTTATTTAGCTAAGGAACATCAGACAATTATTATGGATAATTTATAAATAATAGACTATCACCGAATAAAAATTTAAAAATTCTTTAATCAAAATACATACCGTATGCACATAACTTAAAACACTCATTATTACAAAAACTATTAAGTAACGTTTTTAAATATGAATATATTTTTGTTATATCATTTTAAGTCGTTTTTCTTTCGACAACGCTTTTTCTAAAAATAATTATTTTTTTGAGTATATTACGATATATCATAAAAATTGAATATTGGGTGAATCGTTCGTGAATTAAAACTAAAACTTGTTGATGTTATTCAAAAGAGTAAAATACTACTTTTAACCATATAAGAAATGGTAAAAAAAAAACAATTTATTTTACTAAAAACGTTGTTTTTGGAATGATTTAAAATAATTTGAATCCCTATTTTTAAAAAAGTTACAAAAATAATAGTTTCTTACGTTAAACAGATCATCTGCATGTAGATAGTGATTTTGAGAGAAGTCATTGATCACTGTGCACTTAAGTTACGTTTGAAAAATTCCCTGTTTAAATATATATATGTGTGTGTAACCGTAGACTGTCGTTAACATTTTCGGTGTAATGCCATAACATTCTTTATTCGATCAAAATATTTTCGTAAAAACCATTTCAAATCACCTATAAAAATAAATTGTAATTTTAAGTCTTCAAAGAAATACTTTGTATATTATACTTTGAAGGAAATTCCGAAGTCTGTTTTAAAATACAACCTATCGGGCCAAATGATAGTGAAAAAATATTTCTATTTATATTATTTTGAGGAAATTTAATATTGCTACAGTGTAGGTATTAGAAAATCATTGTCATGATAATAATAATTTCTATTCATAGTTATTACTTTTAAAGGTTTGTTATATAGGCACGCGGGCTCGTATGTATAATTTAGTGTGAGTAGTGTATGTATAGGCGAGTGAGTGTGTGTATGTGTGAGTGTGTGAGTGTGTGTGTGTGTGTGTGTGCGCGCGCGCGCGTGTGTGTGTATATGCGCGTGTGTGTATGTATTTGCAAGTGAGTGTGTGTGTGTGTGAGTATGTATTACGATCCATCTCTTTTTTTTTAATTTGATACTTAAAAAACAAATAAATAATTTTAATTGTAAAATTAAAAAGGATTTATTTTATAAGAACATTTTTAAAGCTATTTATTTATTATTGAAATTATTTTAGAAATATTATATTTTGAAGATTTATAAATATTTAATATATTATAATATATATGCGAGTGAGTGTGTAAGGGCGCGTACGCGCTCACGTGTTAGTTGTGTAAAGTAACAAAATATAATTAATTAATTATACTTATACATTTATACTCGAAACATTACTATATTTTATATTAATGAATACGATTCATATATTAGTGTATCTTTCTATCAATATGAATATTGAACGACAATCGATTTTTTTATTTTTACGTTTTAATATCAGCATTCGTGTCGATAATATTAATCCCAATGTTTATCATTAAAAATATATATATATATTAATATCTGATCGACTACCGCCGACGATCTTCATCAGTGTATTACATACATTAGTGTATGTATAGGCGAGTGTGTGAGTGTGTGTGTGTGTGTATGCGCGCGCGTGTGTGTGTGAGTGAGTGTGTAAGCGCGCGTAATCGCTGGCGTGTTTGTTGTGTAAAGTAACATTTTTTAATTATTATGTAGTATTTAAAGTGCAGAGTGTCCGGCGAGGATTTACCCATTGCAATATCTCCTGAAATAATGGAGATATCATAATTCTGGTTTTTTAATAAGATTCACAGGGACAAGAACTACAAATATTTCATGTTTTCAATTTATTTTTATGTTTTGGTAAAAAAGTTAAAAAATGTATTTTTTTATTTAATTATTTAAAAAAATATTGAAGATAGATTTTTTGTAGTTTCGAAAATTTTAATATATATATACGTCATAACTTCAATAATGTGTGTGAATTTATGCGTGTATATGTGTGTGTGCGTGCGCGCGCGCGCTGTGTTAGTTGTGTAAACGAACAAAATATAATAAATTGATAATATTATACTTAAACATTTATACTCGAAACGTGCTGTATTGCTGTATTATATATTTTTAAATACGAGCTATTATACTTGTATATTGTGTATTATCTGTATACTGTTGTGTATTCTTCTATCGATATTGATCTTTATGTTATGAACTTATAATTCGGACGATTACTGATTAGTGTGATGTCATGTACGTTATTAATCTTTATCAACATTTCATTTTAGATCCAAACAAAACAAAATAGACATTTGAATTTTTTCAAATCATATGTAAAAACTGATAAAGCTTATTTGATTCATCTTACTACTTCGAAACTAGGAATAAAGAGATAAAATGAATACAAACAATATTATTTAGTTATAATAACTGAAAAAAAAAATACTGTGCGGCCTACTTGCCGTGCCGTTACCGTGTTGCCGCGACGAATATTCGGCCGACTACGTACGGTGTTGGTATCAGTGTTATCACTAGAGTACGGATTTACGGATTTGTATGCATTTGCATATTTATTCTGGTTGATCGTGTGATATGATAAGTGAGCACAACATTTGTTTCATGGTAAAACGATTTAAAAAATGAAACAATTTTGACAATTTTAATTGAATATTTCGATGTTTTTTTGTGTTTTTAGAAATTTTTAAAATATATAATCGTCTATTATAATAATATAGGAAAAAAATATTATAATTTTATCGCCTCGATTAATATCAGAATAAATGAATAAGCATACTTGTAGGTATAAACTGTTTTCCCAATCATGACCTTAGATCAATAATCGGGGAAATAAAATAAGATAATATAAGATAAATACTGAAATAAATTTTAAATAATTTAATTAATTTTTTTATGCATATTTTAACATTTTAATGCATAGGTTTAGGCATATTTAAGATTGTTTAGCGTATATTTGGTTGGTTTTTAATGCATATGAATCCGAGCTCTAGTTATCACGTTTAAACACTAATTATTCAATGAGATACAGGCGTTTGAAAATATACGTGTGACGTCACAGTGCCGGAGTTGGAACGGCGGCGTATCTTTTACGTACAAAATTGTCTAAATTAATACATAAAATTTCAATCAATAAACATAATATTTATTAAAAAAAAATTGTATACAACCATAAGCGTTTTTTGTGTTCATAACACTGGTGTAATTATAATTTTGATACACTGTCTATTTTTTTTTTTTTATAGTAGATAAAAATATTATAGTCAATATTGTTAAATTTGGTTTGCGCGGCAATACGACGCCAGTCGCGAACTCGATAATTGCACTAAATTATAATTTATAATAACATGTATACAACAACAAGATATATTCAATTTTAAATCACACCATCGTCTTCATCACATAAGGCCCTATAGTAGGTATTATCATTATGAATAATTGCATTTATTGTAATATGTAGGTGATATAGTGATATATATATAGTAATATAGAAATTAGAAACGTCTAATACGCGGAGTTGATTTTTTTTACAAAAAAATAAAACTTTAATAAATATGTAAGATAATTGTCAGTCATAATACATTATAATATACTCAAACGATAAATAAGAAAAATTATTATCGATACGCGCAATTATTATTATTTTTACATTTTAAATGTATAGATATTAAGATGAATTGAATATTACACTTCCCAAGGCGGGTGGCTATAAAGCATCGTGACGCGCCTTCCCTTGGATCCCCGTACCTGAATATTGTACATTTAGGTATTAGGTACACAGTACATCACACTATTATAGTAAATATACGTTTTATATACAAGTCGATAATCGATAATTGAACAGTAGTAATGTAATTACATCAGGTAATGTAATAAAGATCTGGAAAGTAAACACTATTCGACGAAACGAGACGGCGGTAAAGTCGCAAAGTGGGAATAAATTGACAGTGAAATGGTACCGCGTCCAATGGTTTTACCCAGTGGCGGCTCGCGGCGTAGACGACGGGACAATCGAATACCCTTACTAAAATTAATTAAAAGAAGAAAATGTGTTTATATTCTTAATTCCATTAAAAAAAATAATAATAATGATTTTGATTAAAACAGCAATTTTTAATTTTCTAGTGTATTTTGTCGTGTGCGAACATTCAATTTATTTCCCTCGGATACCAGGAGCGTATGGGTACGCCGCATGCACAAACGAGCAGTGTCTGGACGACCGGCAGCGTCGTCCAAAAGTATTTCTGAATACGTATAATGTACATTGTAACCGATAGCACTGCAATCGTATGCGTTCTCTCACTCTCACTCTCTTTCACGTCTCACTCTCTCTGTCCCACGCGTAACATGGACATAACACATGCAATCATCCTAAGCAATTATTTTTTATGTTTTTAAGTAATCATCGAGTAAATTACCTATTAAAAATGTATCGAGTAATAGAGATTAATATTTTATTTGTCTAAATATTTACTCACAACGTTATAAGACAAATTAATATTCATTTGGATGTACGGCGTTAGTTTTAACATTTTTGAAGTGGAATACAAAGCCTGAAAGTCGAATGATATTTAAATGTAAAACTAATACGTTAAACCCTCAACAATTTTATTTTCAATAATATTTTATTTCGGTTAGTTTAAATAACATAGGTATATTATGTGAGCATTATTGTCACAGACTCGCAGTACCTTTTTTTGTTGGATTATACGTTCCGAGAAATTTTGTTGAAAAATGCTGCCAATAGGTCCTATATACTACCCGTATCAAATCTGGGCGCACGTAAACTGCGTCATAAGTTTTTTTTTTTTTTATTTAGTGTGAACATCGTCAGAAAAGAAAATCACTTAACAGTATAAAAACGACGCAATAGAAACCAATATCTACTTTAGAAATTTCGAGGTATTGTATCATCGCAACCGATGTTAACGTATTTATGTGGCAGGGACTCGAGAACACTGGCGGAGTTCCATAAACCGTATACTCTTTGTAGCTATGAAAAAAAAACCGGCAGAGTTTTTATACTATGGATCTTTTCAGTAGATTTTTGTATAAACGGTATTCTAGCGAAATTTACAACTACCTACGAATTCATATCGTAAGAATAAAAGCTGTAATCCCGATTTCCGGTACACGACAGATAAAACGGACAACAATCGGCAGTCGAAACGTGACAATTTAATACGATGATGAACGACACGTTCTATATTGGCTATATTGTCGAGTCAAATAATAATGCTTAAAGGTACGGTTTCCCTACAGCATCATGACGCCGTGCTGTTCCACTCTTTGACGCTGCAGGGAAACCGTACCTTTATTAGTCATCTTCTTATAAACCACTCACTTTACGGTCTTTTATATTAAACTATATTGTATTAACTACTATATATAATATTCTTACTGCGACATAATATAGCTACGTATGCTGCAGTATTGTGTAGATTAATTTTGAATTTCTACGTAGAGGCAGAAAAAACGTGTGACCAACAGAGTTCCTCAGATAAAATACGTATAACACGGACAAAACAGAAAAAAAAAGAATACACAATAATAGATTGTATTTAAATATACGTATAATATGGGCAAGTTACAAGAATATAATAATATTATACTTTGTTCCTTCACACACACACATACACGCATTCATTGACACAACCGGAAGTGTCAACGGTCGTCTGAAGTTTAGAGTTCATAAAATACAAACGATCTCGATTTTTAGACTGTAAATAATATACACTAGGTACTATTATACTGCATTAATTGTTATCACGGCAGTGTCAAACTTCATTCGTGTTCGTTCATCGAAAAGTGAAACTAAATTATTTAGTCCCAGTCAGTCACATTAATAGGATGACGTAATAATTAGGGCATTAGGGGTGTTTCAGAAATCACTAGGCGTATTACGTATATAGTATTTTTGTTGTTACACGTTGGTAAGACGCGCGGACCGGACTGAGAAAACAAGACACAAGTAGTGGGTACGACGAAGACGTTATCTCAATTCGCCGCGAACCGACCATGATCGGCCGTATATCGTCACATGTATATCGGAATAGGTACCTAAATATAATTATATAACTCGGTTGTTGTTGGATTGCGTGTATTTTTAAATCATTTCTATTTATTGTCAGGCTGTTTATAAAATCAGACTGGGACATATTATGCCCGCTATGCCGCCCCTCATCCAATCGGCGCGAGTGGTGTAATACTTAATAATTATTTTAAATATTATAAGAAGGTTACAGAATGCAACTGACGATCAGACGATAACTGTTATTTATAATTCAAAGAATGTCACAACAATAATTTTTTTTTTTTAATTTTTAGTCTATTTGTGTATTACTGTAGTCAACCCGATGAAAAACATTTTGGTATAAATCCGAAGTTAAAACAATAATTTTTCGACGAGAAAATGAGAGTTGATGAATAGCCGCGTGACGTCATAGAGCCGACGACTGAGCAATCGCCTATGTTATACGTGTAAAAGTAGTTTGATTTACATAATGATTTTAATAACTTAAAATAGTATTTCAGAATTTTTTTTTCTCAAGTTTATTTATGTGCTCAAGACCATGGTGTGATTTAAAATTGAATATATCTTGTTGTTGCATACATATTATAAATTATAATTTAGTAAAATTATTGAGTTCGCGACTCGCGTTGTATTGCCGCGCAAACCATATTTTACGATATTGACTATAATAGTTTTATTTACTATAAAAAAAAACTAAAAAGTATATAAAAATTATAATCACAACAGTGGGATAAGAACAAAAAGCACCAAAGGTTACATAAAAAAAATTATTTTAAAATATTTTATTTTTACGATTGAAACCGTTGTTTTAATCTAGACACTTTTGCGGGTAAAACATACGCCGTTGTTCCGACTTCGGCTGTAGGACGTCACACGCATATATTCAAACGCCCGTGTCTCATTGTGCAATTAGTGTTTAAGTGTGAGACCACTGAGACCCACACTATATTTCTTAGATAATGACATACTTTAAATCTAAGCAAATTTGTTTTTAGTGTTGTGATGTCCTTAATGGTTTAAGCCTATTGGTGATCGCTTTTAGTTGAAAAATAATGAAAATATACTAATTTCCCAAATGACATCCGCTATTAGGAGGTGTCCACTATGGAAGGTTTCACCGTATTGTCTGTATCACTATACATAATAATGAACTCTGGAAGACTATATTGATTTTAAATTATTTACTTTGGAATTATATCGCCTTAACGAAAATAATTCGACCATCGGTTAAAAACCCACATTGTGCTGCGTGTCCGAAAATCTGTGTTAGCTAAAGACCACACCTAGCGTATGGATGGTAATATTGTTATGGGTCTTACAATGTATTAAAAGGTTAATATACCTATATGCCTATTTAAGACGTTTTTGTGCGTCGCCACTAAAGAACTACCCGAGTAAACTGGCGTCAACTGCTTTCAAATTGTCCGGTACATTGACAAAAACATACCATTTCATTTATTTAAGATTAATAGATTGTGCTATATAGTTGTATAGTATTGACAGTATTTTGTATACGGTACGACATTTTTTTCCCCGAAAACCGGACGAACCCAACGACTGTCGTCTATTGTGGCTCTGAAGACGGTCTGAGGTCATTGTTAATAAATACACAATTGAGGAATTCTTACTCGAATTGTATTATATTTAGGTTCATTCTCGAAATCAGAGAATAATATTTTAATGTTCATCGTTACTGGTTTGGTTTTGGAAATTGTTGTAAACATTTGTAGTAGGTACTAAATTGACAAAATAAGTCTAAATTACGGATATTTGTAAATTATTTTGTTGTTAAAAAGAACACGACTCTTCTAGTATTGTGCGTATTTCTACTCTACATATTCAATAATACTAGGTTATATAATAAATTATCAATATTATTGTACTAACTACTAACTTTAGCTATAAATATACCGTACAAAGAATCCATTACGTAGATTTCCATATTCCATGTTAAAAGCGTGAAGTCATGTGCAGGGATGTATTGGTAAATAACGTCTTGAGTACACACCATATTTTTTAAAATATAGGTATCTCACAACAAATTTTCTTACTTCGCTCGACACTTAGTCGAAAAATTATATGAATTATATAACATAACTACCTACCGTTGTAGAAAATAAATAGTACTATCAATAACTTCCATAAATACTAAATTTTATATTTTACTCGATTGTATTATGGTATTAGATTTTACGACTTGATAAGTAATATTCGACCTTTATTATTTTTAATTTTATACAATAAAATTTAAAAAACCAATTTTAAATTCCAAAAACTATTTATAAAATCAGCGCATCCCAAACGACTCCCGTTCATTGTTTGCTTATTCTAAAACGGCTCCCGTCGAAAAAAAATGTACAAACAGCTAATTTCCCAAACTGCTTCGGTAATAACCTAACCGGAGCCGTTTAAGAATTTACTTTTTTGTGAAACGGTAGCCAAATGGGCTACGTTCAATAAAATAATATACCCTTTTCCATTTGTCACCATTCACCGTATACCTATAAAATGAATATTTTTTCCATGTATATATATTTCTTTATAAATATTGTAATGAGTATAATACGCGGAGTATACGACTCCCGTATATACGCGGAGTATACGACTCCTGTATATACGCGATACGCCCCTGGTCATGTGACAACATAACATATTTTAAGACGGCGTTTTACCTAAGTTTCAAATGTTCAGATAAAACGGTATTAATGTATTAGTATTTGACACAATATACTTTAATTTTTTGTATAAATAATTACTTTCTTTCTGTGCACGTTAACTTTAATGTTTGACAATAGTCAATAATATTATTTTGTTTGATATGATTTAAATATATTACATTTTGCAGTAGAGCAGTCGATATTGAATAACAATCGTTCTTCTTAACTTTACGTTCTGATTGCTATGGACTTATTCTATTATTTGATAATACAAAAACAGTTTTCAGAAAACAAAATTCAATATACCATTTCATTTATAATAAGGTATTTAGGTAACTATTACAATATTATAAATAAAAACAATTTAAAATAAAATTACAATCACAAAATTAATTGAAGTATTTTATTATCACTTCAAAAACTTATAACTCGTGTAAAATATTAGCTAAGTTAAAAAAAATTCCTGTAATGACATTACATTTAGTAGGAAATTATTAAACATTTAAAAGATGTGATAAAGGTAATATAGAAATTCAGTAAACTGCTGAGCATGACGATTTGAAAAAATATGGTATTATTCCTACATTTTTCCATAAATTTCACAAAAATAAAAATATTATCATATACATTTTAAGTACCAAAATTTTTTATCTTCAAAATATTGAAATTACGTGTTGATTAAGTGCCCGGAAAAGAAATTTTTAACCAGCATATAAAAACGTGAATATCTCCTACTACCACAACCAGTCGTTCCAATAAAAACAATACATGCCAGACAATCTAAAATTCGAACATTTTTGTAAAATAGGTAATTGTTTATATTGTATGAACTATGTTATACAGGAAAAAATTAATTCAATTTAAATAATAAATTGTTTTAAATTGAATACTCATAATTTATTTATTTATTTCAATGAGTATATATTTTAATATATAGACAGAACATGTTATCGGTGAATATAGTGTTAATTAGAGCTTAAAACTTAATGGTCTTAAAAATACTAAATATGCCATTATTACTTTTTTTTGTTAAATACAAATATCTTATAAAATTATATAAATTATTAAATAAATATCAATATATTAAATATTTATAAATCTTCAAAATATAATATTTCTAAAATAATTTCAATAATAAATAAATAGCTTTAAAAATGTTCTTATAAAATAAATCCTTTTTAATTTTACAATTAAAATTATATATTTGTGTTTAAAGTATCAATTTAAAAAAAGGAGATGGATCGTGATACACACTCACACTTACACACACTCACTTGCATATACATACACACATGCGCATACAAACACACACACACACACACACACACACACACACACACACACACACACACACACACACACACACACACACACACACACACACTCACTCGTCTATACATACACTACTCACACTAAATTATACATACGACCCCGCGTGCCTATGTAACAAACCTTTAAAAGTAATAACTATGAATAGAAATTATTATTATCATGACAATGATTTTCTAATACCTACACAAAAATACATTTTTTAACTTTTTTGCCAAAACATAAAAATAATTTAAAAACATGAAATATTTGTAGTTCTTGTCCCTGTGAATCTTATTAAAAAACCAGAATTATGATATCTCCATTATTTCAGGAGATATTGCAATGGGTAAATCCTCGCGGGACACTCTGCACTTATTTTCTGCACTTAATTCGAACTTTAATAAATAATAATAAAAATTTACTGAATTGGAATGATGAAGATTGTCGACGGTAGTAGATCAGATATTAATATATATATTTTTTTTTTTAATGATAAACATTGGGATTAATATTATCGACACGAATGCTGATATTAAAACGTTAAAATAAAAAAATCAATTGTCGTTCAATATTCATATTGATAGAAAGATACACTAATATATGAATCGTATTCATTAATATAAAATATAGGCATGTTTCGAGTATAAATGTGTAAGTATAATATTATTAATTAATTATATTTTGTTACTTTACACAACTAACACGCGAGCGCGTACGCGCCCTTACACACTCACTCACACACACACACGCACACACACACAAACACGCGCGCATACACACACACACACACACACACACACACACACACACACACACACACACACACACACACACACACACACACATACACACAAACACTCACTCGCCTATACATACACTAATGTATGTAATACACTGATGAAGATAGTCGGCGGTAGTCGATCAGATATTAATATATATATATTTTTTTTTAATGATAAACATTGGGATTAATATTATCGACACGAATGCTGATATTAAAACGTTAAAATAAAAAAATCAATTGTCGTTCAATATTCATATTGATAGAAAGATACACTAATATATGAATCGTATTCATTAATATAAAATATAGTAATGTTTCGAGTATAAATGTATAAGTATAATTAATTAATTATATTTTGTTACTTTACAAAACTAACACGTGAGCGCGTACGCGCCCTTACACACTCACTCGCATATATATTATAATATATTAAATATTTATAAATCTTCAAAATATAATATTTCTAAAATAATTTCAATAATAAATAAATAGCTTTAAAAATGTTCTTATAAAATAAATCCTTTTTAATTTTACAATTAAAATTATATATTTGTGTTTAAAGTATCAAATTAAAAAAAAAGAGATGGATCGTAATACATACTCACACTCACACACACACACTTGCATATACATACACACACGCGCATACACACACACACACACACACACACAGACGCGCATATACAAACACACACACACACACACTCGTCTATACATACACTACTCACACTAAATCATACATACGAGCCCGCGTGCCTATGTAACAAACCTTTAAAAGTAATAACTATGAATAGAAATTATTATTATCATGACAATGATTTTCTAATACCTATACAAAAATACATTTTTTAACTTTTTTACCATAACATAAAAATAAATTAAAAATATGAAATATTTGTAGTTCTTGTCCCTGTGAATCTTATTAAAAAACCAGAATTATGATATCTCCATTATTTCAGGAGGTATTGCAATGGGTAAATCCTCGCGGGACACTCTGCACTTTAAATACTACATAATAATTAAAAAATGTTAAAAACTTTGTTTTACTACCAACATCTCTATTTTATAAGAAGTTGTACACCTCGTAACTAAATGTCACTATACTTTCAATGCGTGTAATTATTTTTCCTGTGCAATACTGTCCGGGCATATACTGTCCGAGATTTTAGCCACCCACTTTGGGAAGTGTAATATTTAATTCATCTTAATATCTATGCATTTAAAATGTAAAAATATTAATAATTGCGCGTATCGATAATAATTTTTCATATTTATCATTTGAGTATATTATAATGTATTATAACTGACAATTATCTTACATATTTATTAAAGTTATATTTTTTTGTAAAAAAAATCAACTCCGCGTATTAGACGTTTCTAATTTCTATATTACTATATATATATCACTATATCACCTACATATTACAATAAATGCAATTATTCATAATGATAATACCTACTATAGGGCCTTATGTGATGAAGACGATGGTGTGATTTAAAATTGAATATATCTTGTTGTTGTATACATGTTATTATAAATTATAATTTAGTACAATTATCGAGTTCGCGACTGGCGTCGTATTGCCGCGCAAACCAAATTTAACAATATTGACTATAATATTTTTATCTACTATAAAAAAAAAAAATAGACAGTGTATCAAAATTATGATTACACCAGTGTTATGAACACAAAAAACGCTTATGGTTGTATACAATTTTTTTTAATAAATATTATGTTTATTGATTGAAATTTTATGTATTAATTTAGACAATTTTGTACGTAAAAGATACGCCGCCGTTCCAACTCCGGCACTGTGACGTCACACGTATATTTTCAAACGCCTGTATCTCATTGAATAATTAGTGTTTAAACGTGATAACTAGAGCTCGGATTCATATGCATTAAAAACCAACCAAATATACGCTAAACAATCTTAAATATGCCTAAACCTATGCATTAAAATGTTAAAATATGCATAAAAAAATTAATTAAATTATTTAAAATTTATTTCAGTATTTATCTTATATTATCTTATTTTATTTCCCCGATTATTGATCTAAGGTCATGATTGGGAAAACAGTTTATACCTACAAGTATGCTTATTCATTTATTCTGATATTAATCGAAGCGATAAAATTATAATATTTTTTTCCTATATTATTATAATAGACGATTATATATTTTAAAAATTTCTAAAAACACAAAAAAACATCGAAATATTCAATTAAAATTGTCAAAATTGTTTCATTTTTTAAATCGTTTTACCATGAAACAAATGTTGTGCTCACTTATCATATCACACGATCAACCAGAATAAATATGCAAATGCATACAAATCCGTAAATCCGTACTCTAGTGATAACACTGATACCTACACCGTACGTAGTCGGCCGAATATTCGTCGCGGCAACACGGTAACGGCACGGCAAGTAGGCCGCACAGTATTTTTTTTTTCAGTTATTATAACTAAATAATATTGTTTGTATTCATTTTATCTCTTTATTCCTAGTTTCGAAGTAGTAAGATGAATCAAATAAGCTTTATCAGTTTTTACATATCATTTAAAAAAATTCAAATGCCTATTTTGTTTTGTTTGGATCTAAAATGAAATGTTGATAAAGATTAATAACGTACATGACATCACACTAATCAGTAATCGTCCGAATTATAAGTTCATAACATAAAGATCAATATCGATAGAAGAATACACAACAGTCTACAGATAATACACAATATACAAGTATAATAGCTCGTATTTAAAAATATATAATACAGCACGTTTCGAGTATAAATGTTTAAGTATAATATTATCAATTTATTATATTTTGTTCGTTTACACAACTAACACAGCGCGCGCGCGCGCACGCACACACACATATACACGCATAAATTCACACACATTATTGAAGTTATGACGTATATATATATTAAAATTTTCGAAACTACAAAAAATCTATCTTCAATATTTTTTTAAATAATTAAATAAAAAAATACATTTTTTAACTTTTTTACCAAAACATAAAAATAAATTGAAAACATGAAATAATTGTAGTTCTTGTCCCTGTGAATCTTATTAAAAAACCAGAATTATGATATCTCCATTATTTCAGGAGATATTGCAATGGGTAAATCCTCGCCGGACACTCTGCACTTTAAATACTACATAATAATTAAAAAATGTTACTTTACACAACAAACACGCCAGCGATTACGCGCGCTTACACACTCACTCACACACACGCGCGCGCGCATACACACACACACACTCACACACTCGCCTATACATACACTAATGTATGTAATACACTGATGAAGATCGTCGGCGGTAGTCGATCAGATATTAATATATATATATATTTTTAATGATAAACATTGGGATTAATATTATTGACACGAATGCTGATATTAAAACGTAAAAATAAAAAAATCGATTGTCGTTCAATATTCATATTGATAGAAAGATACACTAATATATGAATCGTATTCATTAATATAAAATATAGTCATGTTTCGAGTATAAATGTATAAGTATAATTAATTAATTATATTTTGTTACTTTACACAACTAACATGCGAGCGCGTACGCGCCCTTACACACTCACTCGCATATATATTATAATATATTAAATATTTATAAATCTTCAAAATATAATATTTCTAAAATAATTTCAATAATAAATAAATAGCTTTAAAAATGTTCTTATAAAATAAATCCTTTTTAATTTTACAATTAAAATTATATATCTGTGTTTAAAGTATCAATTTAAAAAAAAAGAGATGGATCGTAATACACACTCACACTCACACACACTCACTTGCATATACATACACACACGCGCGCGCGCGTACACACACACACACACACACACACACACACACACACACACACACACACACATACACACACTCACTCGCTTATACATACACAACTCACACTAAATCATACATACGAGCCCGCGTGCCTATATAACAAGTCTTTAAAAGTAATAACTATGAATAGAAATTATTATTATCATGACAATGATTTTCTAATACCTACATTGCAGCAATATTGAATTTTCTCAAAATAATATAAATAGAAATATTTTTCCACCAACAGTTGGCCTGTTATGTTGCATTTTAAAACAGATTTGGGAATTTCCTTCAAATTATGATATACAAAGTATTTCTTTGAAGACTTAAAATTACAATTTATTTTTATAGGCGATTTGAAATCATTTTTACGAAAATATATTGATCGAATTTAGAATGTTATAGCATTACACCGAAAATGTTAACGACAGTCTACGGTTCGGAGTTCATAAAATCATTCTATTATTATACTCGATTTTTGAACTGTATAATTATATCGTATATCTACTACAGTATTAATTGTTATGGCAATCGTGTCTTGTCCTATTCATATTCAGTGAAAATAAAATATTTTATTCGATACGCACGATAAGATATAACATATTTCTGATGAGCATCATCGTTAATTACTATCTACCAACGTCCACTTCGCGACCCACGAGGGGTCGCAACAAATGGTGTTCAGGATCTTTATTGCACGCTATAACTTAAGATTTGACGGCAAGATTATTTTTATTTTTTTAGGTATAACGTAGAAATCTCGAGTGTTTTACATTGTAAAATAACTTAAAGCATTCAAATTTGGCATTTGGGGAGTATTCAATAAAGACTGTTTGATAATTAGAGGAAATAATAATAATTTATATAATTTGTCCTACAATTTTTTAATACAAGAAGTTCAGTATTGGAAATTTTCCTTCTAAGTGGGTTCTTGCGCGTCGTACTCGGTAAGGTGATCATTACTACCCCATGCATACTTGGAACGTCAAACACGACACTACACGAAAAGGTATATATATATATATATATTTTTGTTTAAGTACCAATGTTTTGGTAAATGCGACTAATATTTCTTCGATCACATTTCTTAAAACTTTTTTTAATTCGATACGTAATTTACTTAAAAATTGATATTTTGAAAACATTTTTGCTTTTCAATATTATGAATATTTTTAATTTCAGAAACTCAAAATTTAAGTAAGTTAGGTAGTAAGAAGTAGGTAAATTTTATGACGCATTCAAATATATGTGTTATGTGCATAATTTAATATGTGTATCAGGCCGTTTATTCATTTAGATATTATTATTCCTAGTTCCGACTCGTTAGAGCGACTATACTAACAATTATTTTATTGTTACATGACGTTTTACGGGTGAAAACCAGCAACAGGTATGTCATCGGTATGACGTTATATGTATCAAGAAAGGTCAAACGTTTTTAAAGTAAAGCGTAAAATGTATATTGCATCTTGCATTCAAACAAATGATGGATAAACATTTTATATTTTAGTAATGTTTATTTATATTAAACAACCTTCAATTTCGTTGTAATCAATAAATTAAAACCGTTTATATATTAACTATTCCATTACACGATGGAATATTGGAATATTTTTGATTTAAAAAGGACTATAAAAATGTAATTTTTTACTTGTTATATAATAATGATTTGAATAATTCAAACTGTATATTATTAGTAAGAAAATACAAGCTATATTAATATTATGTTGATTACAAAAGAGCAGTTTATTAGAATAAAAATCTAATAATGCTAAAATTATGAAGATTAATGTACATAAAGCGTAGAAACTCCTTAGTCCTTACTGTTATGATTAAATATCTGTTTATTTTATAAATAAAAAAATTGTCGTTCTTAAATTTTTTATAATATTATGACACGAGTCAGAGAGAGAGAGAGAGAGCGAGAGAACAAATAATAATTCACTGACATATTGTTTTATCTCTGACCTTCGTCTTATTAACGTATAGGCATAAATATACCAACATTATTTTACGTTCAACAGTTCCAATTTGATACAATGTTCCTGTGAATATATATAGTTTATTAAAATTTCTCTCGTTGATTTTTTAAGACATTTTAATTTTTAAAAATGAATTATGAGTAGGTATGTAAATAATTGCTTATAACTCGGTTAAAACATAAAATGTCATAAAATATCAACGGGAGAACGCGGATAATATTCGTATTTATAAGTCTTCATTGTGAGCCAATTCAATCTAATATTATAAAATGAACAGCGCAACATTAAAATTACTGAATAAAAATTTGTCGTGGCCCTAGTTGACATTTTCTAGGCCGGAGGGGTCACGTGCGGGTGTAACGTTCTCTTAACACATTAAAGGTGCCGAGTTCTGATATCGGTAGGCGCCTCCGTCCCACCGGATTGCTCTGATATTTTTAATTACCAAGTATTCGAGTCTACCGAAATAAAAGAGAGGAATCGAGTTTTTCGACACATTATAAAAGTTTACAAACAGTTATCGATTGACGACGCGATCCAAAACGATGATTGATATATATATATATATATATATATATATATATATAGTATAGTGTGTGTGTATATATATATATATATAGTATAGTGTATATATATATATATATATATAGTACAGTGTATACGTATAAACGAAGTTGTATAGTAGAATGATATCGATATATAGCTATTAATTATTAAACGAATAGTGTACGACGACCGGAGATCATAATTTCATTGCAGTGA
Source organism: Rhopalosiphum maidis (assembly GCF_003676215.2). Lineage (NCBI taxonomy): Eukaryota > Metazoa > Arthropoda > Insecta > Hemiptera > Aphididae > Rhopalosiphum > Rhopalosiphum maidis. The sequence goes on from NC_040879.1 coordinate 50,326,426, forward strand.
AAAAAATAATTTCGTTCACCGTTTTTATATCGCGTATGGACCCAGTCGGACATATTATTATTGTGGATATCGTATGTAAACCGAAATCCGGTACCTGTGGAGGCGCCGCCGGTAGCCGTTGGTTGTCGGAGCCCTCGTGGCCAACCTGCGACCATTGCCCCTCCAACTACTACATTAGCGTAACTGCCGCCGAATCCCACCACCACGCGGGCGACGATCGCGACACCTACGTTTCGCCGGTCGCGTATGTCGCCTATCGAACGGCTCTCGGCATCGTCAGTCGACAGTCCGCAGCCGTGTACTAGTGTAACGTGTTCCTCGGTACCTTGTTTACGACTTGTAATTTTCGCTATAACCTCCCGTGTCTTTCGAGCTAACAGAATTTTTCGCAGTTACGTTTTAAAAATATTTTAACAACAACATTTTTAAAAATGCCTGAAGATCGCATTCGTTTTCCATTAGAAGATGCGGAAGAATTGCAGAATCCGACTAATGATGAAGTCGATGAACAGCTACGTCAATCCGAAGAGTTAACCCTATGGGAAATTAACATGGGACTTGGCCGAAACAACGACAACGACGACGAAACTGATACATGGTCGGAGGAAGGAAACAACGATGAAATATCCATGGATTCGTCTGAGGAAGAATCTGGGGAGCAGGCGAACAGCCTGTTCTTCCCGTCGCCCACGGTGAGAAGGCATCCCGAAGTCATGTCTTTTCGCGGTATAAACGTTGCCAGGAGAGGACGCCCTAGAGGACACTCAAGGTACAGTATAACAGTAACGATTAAGTGTATTATAACTAATAACAATAATGACAGTGATAACGAAATAATATGGTGATAAGAAACGAGTGCGCGTGTTTCACGGCTTCCGATCACCGGCACCGTTTCGGTGCGCGTGCTCGTTTGTTTCTTCTTGTCGTTATCATTATTACGCATGTTCAACTAACAACGTTCAATTTTTACTGTTCACAGCAACCCGAATAGCACACCATTCCAACGTGGAATTACATTTAACGGGTTCGTCAGAAATCTCGAACTCGAAAAAGTCGTGGGATATTCGTTGGATCGAACCGGTGCGTTATTGTACAAAGTGAAATGGCGCAACGACGGCGATAGAATTAGGCTAATCGAATCAAGCCTGATGCGAACTTACAAGCCGCTGATGGTCGTCGATTTTTTTGAGTCGATGGTGATGAATCCACAAGACTAATTGCTTGGTAAGTAATACATAATAATAAAAATAACAATAAATTATTGATGGTCGTACAATATTGTGTAACCTTATCGAAATTATACTTCTTAAAAGAAATAAATAATAAATAAAAATTGTATTATTACGATATATTTCTACGTCATGGAATTAGCTGTTAAATTAATAATAATACATTATTAATTATTTATCCATGCTTGAGAAGTTTCGTCGAATATTTTTATTTTCATATACCCAGGCCTGGATTATACCTATTTGTGGTCCAAAATTTAAATTTAAATTTTTTAAAGGGTTTCCAAATCAATTTTTTTATGAGATAACTAATTTTCAACTAAAATATAAAATAAATACAAATAAAACTACAATTCCTGTGATTAATTAGCTTTTATTTATTATTATTTTAATATTATTATTTTTTTATTTATATAACATTAAGTAATATGTTTAATGTATTTAAAAACATCTTTTCTTGCTTTTAGAGAAACTAATTTTTTGATAGTCCATCAGTCAATAAATTCAAAAATATCTTTTCTAATGTTGAAGAATATCTAGTTATTTTTTATGCCTGTCAGTTTAGAAAATTCCCTTTCATCTGTAAATTAATATACACAATTTTTTATCACATTAAAAAGCATATTTCAAAATTAAAGAATATTTTGTGCAAAATATAATTTTTAGGAATATTTTGGGGTTTAATATGAATATTTTATAGAAAATGTAATGGTTTATTAAAAAATACAAAAATATTTCTCATCTGTTAATGTCTACCCATAACAAAAAATTAGTTTTTATTTTTATTATTTAAAATATGTTATTATTATTATTTTTTTGATTTTATATAAATCTGAAATTCAGGCATATAACTATGTTCTACAATCATACATATAAAATATAATTAAACATTTAGACAATATAACCATAGCATATAGAATATATAGATTAAATATGACTGAATAATCGTTTAAAGATTAGAATTAGTTTAACTACCTTATAATTTTTATTTTGTGTTTTCAGTAGGTATTTAATATTTTTTTTGTGAGACATTTTATTCTTTCAAAATTAATATTTATGTAGATTATTAAGATTATTTTGATGAAATTATAAAGCATAAAAATATCTTTTTTTAATATTTTAGGTACCTAGTTATAAGTTATAAAACTTATAATATCTTGTAAAATTTATCAATAATCATATATCTTAATAATATTATACACAAATGACTAAAGTCAAAATTTGATAATTAGACTATGTAAGAGAAAAAAAAATTAAGAATATAAGATTATGTTCTTTTTTTAGGCCCCCATTTCTCCTTAATCCGGGCCTGATAATATCTATTTTTTAAGAAGATTATTAATTTATTGTTTAATGTTTTTTTCAGGTTCACGTGCAAGATACGAGTGCCATGATTCTTTTAATGATTTTATATACCTTTTTAATTGAAATTTATAATGTACTAATTATGTATTTAATGTGTCCTAACTATAAATAATTGTAAATAATTTTACTGAATTATGTATTTATAGTTTGAAAAAATTACTGTGGTATTAATTCTAATATTATATAATACGATTTTACATTATAATTATTTTTTTCGTTATTATAATTTTCTTCGATACGGTCATGCCCTGAAATGGATATCGTCGAATTGTTATTTCGCTGAAACGTCCGCATTGAACTGTTGGTGCTAAATCACCCGCACCAAAATGTCCTAGTACCTTGATTTTTATATTTTTAATAAGTATGCATCAAAAAACAATATAGATACATATTACTAATCATATCCACATATGTACTTCAAGAGTTGCAATTAAGAAGACATTTTTGTCGATGGACACTACTCATAACTATAGTAACTAGCCAAACGTTTTAGGAAATTAAGTAGTATAAATTAATTAATGATTTTTTTTTTTTTTTTGGACGTTAAAATGTAAAAGAATTTGGTACTGCACATAAGACATTTTTATATCTTATCAAACTTTAAAATGGTTTCAATATAATTTGTCATGATTCCAGTTGTTCATATTAAATATAAATTATAATGTGCATGTTGATATTTATACAATATTAAGTGTCAGCATTCTACAGTCTAGATTTTTACCTATTCGTAAAAAATGTTAAGAATATACAGGTAGTAAGTAATTAACTCTACACGTCTTTTTGGTTCTAACTTATTTAATTATAATTTTTGAAATCAAATATCAGTGTTGTAGGTTGTATCGTATAATAATCAAATTACTTTATTCATTTTAAATTTTAAATATTTTTATTCACCAGTAAATTAATAATTAATATAAATTTAAATTTAATTTTAATAATCGAATTTCCTCTTTATATAATAATATCTACACTTTTAAATAAGTGTGATGGGGGAGGGGTGCAAAATCTGTTAACCCTCTATATTTTAAACAGATATAACTAATAATTGTTACCAATTTTTTTGTTCTATACGTTCAAAAACAAATACATTTTTTTTATTAAGAAATTGTATTGTAAAAGACAATATAAATATACATATAATATATATTAGTTCTTATCACAATCATTTATTAAGAGCCATATACTTATATTATATATAATAATAAAATAACTATATTTATATTTAAAATTTAAAAAGGGTTATAAACAAATTATATTCTCAGCCTTCAAGCCGTATCGCGCGCGGCACGCCTATATAATTCTTATTATTAAACTATTATTATTAATGTTTTTGTTTATTTTAAAATAACACCCACACTTTTACGTTTGTCCCGTTTTTAAGTATACACTATACACAGTCACAATGTACCAAAACCCGACCAATATATAATAACCCGTCAATATTCAGGTACGATTATAATATCGATGTAGTTGGGATTCATCAATGACGTCACACGCATCGCCGAAAACGTACGATATATACTTTATCGGCGGCAAGACGGTCAAATGCTCGAAAATAATATTAAGAGGACGCTATACCCGTAATTTTTAGCAGTAGGTAAAAATAGGTAAACTAGAACAAACGAAACACTATTAATAAATGGTTTTAGAGCAAAAATACCTATTTAAAATTTATAGAGAACAAAATTGTTATCTTTTCTTTTTAATGTTGTAGTATAATTGAACATGTAATCGTATACTTTATATAATAGTGATTTGATTTAAAATTACACCTACCTGTCTAGAAATCATAATATTACAGTAGATAGCTGAATTACTCGTTGGCGACGTGTTATTGTAAAATAAAAAATTAATAGTTGAATAATTATATACAAATAATTATGAAAAATTAGTAGTTATAAACCATTAAAATGCAATATGATCAGTACTTATTTAGAAATAAAAATAAAATATAAAGTGATATTTGACTTCTATGATTTTAATAACAGTTATGGTTACAGATATCGGTTATACAGTATACAGAACTATTAAACTGTCACAGTGTCACTGGTTTTTGATTTGGTGTCACGGTTTGGAAAAAATTCAATTTGTTTAATTTCGACAATTTTATCGAATAATATTTTAATTGAGAGACAACAGACAGAGCATAATATATTTCACCAAAAATATTTACAAATTCAAGTAGAAAACCAATGCTAACGACGACGCAGCAGTATATGTTGTTGTAGTTATGTGGCGGGGAGGTGGTGGTAATGAATCTACCGTGTGTGTGATGCATACTGCATAGGTACGGCCGGCAGCGCGTATCGCAATGTAATTATTACACGGAAAGCTAAATATTTCCAATAACTCTTTAAACCAATAATTTATTTAGAACGTTTCTCATAAAACGGCTCATTTACACGCCAAACACTTGCGTATATAAAACAAAAAAACCACACAAATCGGTTTGGTACGTCCCATATATATTGACGATTTATAAGTGGTACCATCGCCTCGAGTATTTACGATAAGTAAAGAAAAGATGATATAAAGATGTTACATATTATTATACTAAGGCGAGTGTTTTTTTTTCGTCTTTTTCTAAAAATGTCTGTCTGAAAGATTTACGATACACCGCTCTAACTTCGATGTTGTGGCGACGACGACGGCTAAGCCGGTGTGCCGTAACCGTAACGTTACTATCGCGACTACTATTGTCGTTATGATTATGGACTTATTTATACGCACTCGGTTTGGGAGAAAAAACGAATACTAGTTATTTGAAAGAAGGTAAACATTTTCGAGAAACGCGATTCCCCGAAAACATAATATATCATATATAGCATTAAATACGATAAATATTAATTCTCCACTCGATTGTATAGTGTGTTTAGAGGTTGAGAGACGTCCCGTTTTTGCAGTCTTATGATAAAATTATAATATAATAGTACGTGTAGATGTACTACAGTGTTCGAAACGTTCACTAAAAAAATGAATTCGTTCACGTTCACGTTTAGTCCCTAAAAAAGAAACTCGTTCACGTTCGTGTATTTTTTCAAACGAACGCGTTAACGTTCGCGTTCTTTCAAAAAATGAACGCGTTCATTTAAATTTTAAATTTTTTTATGAATCATTTACCCGCAGTCAATATAAACAACCGTAAACATATACTATACTCAACCCAAAAATAAAAACACAATTTTGACTAGTGCATTTACATTTTATCAAGTATAAGCCTATACTTTAGCCCAGGGGTCACCAACTAATTTTTATGGAGGTCCGTTCTGAAATTTACTACATTGGCCGCGGTCCCAAACAGTTTTAATAGTTTACACACGTCAATAAATACATTTTTTTTTAAATTAGTATTTATATTGATTTATTTATGCATTTCTACAATACAGATTACTTTAATTTTTCTGTCGTAATATACACCATACCTACATTTTATATAACACTTATAATTTTTATTTATTTTTATTATAAAATTTTAAAATCTATTCCGCGAATAAGGGTCCGAAAAAAGGGTAAGCAGTCACTTTGTACGGTCCATTGTTTAAACTACATAACGCGGACACTTTGTACAGAAAGGTAAAGGTGTATAGATTTTAGAACGCGGACACTTTGTACTATATTATTACTATATACATAAAGTATATATATATACTAAGGTATATACCTAAGAGTTAAATGTACATAATGTAAACTATTAAAAGGTAAAAATTAAGTATAAATTAAGTAAATTTATTCATTACGTTATAAAATATAGTATGTTACTATTGGTCAAAATAATCGGTTTAAATCAATTAAAAATGCGTATAATATAAATATAAATAAAAAATAATATCGAAAAAAAATCTGTCAAAAACGAGAAATAATGTTAAAACCAACATGTATTATATTGTATGGAATTTAAAAATTCAAAATTATTTCTATGTTTTGGTGCCGGTTACATAAATTCAATAGCTTTTTACTTTCACTAGAGTTAGATTTTTGCTTCTTATGTAGTCTATTGTCAAATTCGTCCAGTTGTATTGCCCGCAAAACTCTCCAAAAACTCGGAGAATGTATATAAGATACTTAGATTTACCAAATAATATTTAAACTTAATAACATTTTTTAATTAAATTTTAAATAATATGTACATATGTATATACTTTATGTATATGTACAAAGTGTTCGGGTTCTGCAATGAACATTTTTTCCCGACCATACAGTGTCCGCGTTTCGCACTTTTAATGCTCGACCGTACAAAGTGACCTGGAACCGAAAAAGTCTTCGCGGTCCGTCAGTTCTTAAGACGACGTCATACTCGCATGTGTTGTAAAATCTGTGAGTGTTTTTTCAACAAATTTACTAAAAAAGATCTTGTGTAATAGACAATTATTATACGTATTACAATTTTACAAACACTACCGAAAAAATAAAATAATAATAACAATAATAATAACGTTTTCGTAATGTGTACAGTGTTTTGAACAGAATCGTATGTCATTCAACGACGTCACAGCCACCGTATAATCGGATCAGAATCGAATCGCACGCGTTGTCAGATCATTACAGCGGCACACGAGACGGGCAGCTCAAACGAGAGCGTACACCCGCAACGCGGAACTCTGACCAGTCACTGGAACTGTGCCATTATATGCTCGGTAGATCCGACGTACGCGCGACTTGTCATTTCTGTGGAACGTAACCCGCCGTAGCTCTGCGCACATGTCGACAATGACGATAAAGCACAGGGAAACGGGGTTTTACGAATATACGTTCTGTTTGGGGAACACACTTGAACACTTACGAATAACGTATTCCTACGAATGACTGTTTATCGTATAACACGGAAACGGAAAAAATAAAAATATGCATTAACGCAAATGTTTAATACAGATGTGACGATCAGTGTTCGCGCAAACGGAACAAACCAACCACCACTGACGCACTGCCCGAACGGTGTCGGACTTATATTATAGGTCACGGTACAAGGCCAAGGTCGATCGAATTTTGTTTGTGCATACTAGACCTCGGAGCTAAGGAAATCTTAGAGCTGCGAATAGGTATGAATAAAATTACTATTTAATAATACGAGCGCAGGCAACATAATATGTCAAACATAAAAAAATATAGATACCCGATGCCTTCCCTAATCGCGCAAGTCTGCCCGGGGTGGGTCTTGCTACGACCCAACGTCAATGCTGGTCGTTTCGCCGGGCCTTTTATACCCGGTTAATTAGCGATTACACAGGACCGGTGTTCTGTGACAGACAACAAGAAACCGTAGAAACCCCAATAGTGCTGCAATCGCCGATAAACGCACAATTTAAATAAAAGTTATTACAGGAATAAAATAATTATAATGATAATAGAAATAGTAATATTGATAATGATAGCAATAATAACAGTAAGATTAGGAATAAGAATAATAATAAAAATAAAAAAAAGGAAAAGAAGAATCTAGGACCTTATCCGTGCATCTCCCCGCACACCGAACGGAAAAATCCCCCCTTCTCGGACAAAAAATTATAAGTTAAAATATTAAACAACTATTTATTGTGTACAAACTTTTCACGGGATATTAAGACTTTTCCAGAGTTTTTTCCCAACCCGTTCTCTCCCTATTCGCATGTACGGTTTTTTCGCCGTTTGCATTCGTAGCGGTTGCGATCGCGGACGCCGGTCGATGTACGTGATATTTATTCTATTGTTATCGCTTGATTGTACACGTATACAATTACGTACGTTTGACTCGAAGCCCATTTGTCGACGTACAAAACTGTTTTTTTTTATTATTATTATTATTATTTATTATTATTCAATAAATTGCATTATATATTTATATTATTCTTGTTGTTCCCGGTAGCTAAACTTTTACGCAGTGGCGGCTCGTGAGTGCTGGCGGTGGGGGTGCGACTTTAGATCTCATACCCCTAGTGATAGGTATAACAAATCGTCAAATTGATTACAATGAAAACGATAAAATTAAATAATATATGTTATGTCATGGACGACGTCGCCAGTCGTCAAAAACGCGTATGTAAGACCGCGGTTGAAATGTACACGTATGCACAACGACACGATTATCATTCATAAGTCTTCGTTTATTGTTAATTATAATATGGATAATAATATATCATTATATTATTGATATTTTTTAAAATAATAAAAATGTTTAAAAATAATAATCGACAATAACAATAGCGATTAGCGACCGACAACGACGAGCGTACACACAGTTAATTTTAAAAATAAATTACCCATTACAATAATATACTGATATTTTATTGTATGGACGACGCTGCCGGTCGTCCAGACCATAGACACTGCTCGTGTGTGCATGCGTACCCATATGCTCCTATAGTATCTGAGGGAAACACATTTAATGTTCGCATACGACAAAATATAGGTACTGGAAATTTAAAAATTGCAGTTTTAATAAAAATTATTTTTTGAAAACTAAGAATATAAAATAATTTTCTTCTTTTATTTAATTTTAGTAGGGGGTGCGATCGTCTCGTCGTCCAAGCCACGAGCCGCCACTGCTTTTACGTCATACTTATATCTTCAACCACGGGCTGTGCTGTATACCATAAAAGCGTTTCTCGACGACGTTTGTTACGCACAATACTGTATTCATGTACATTGGTGTATTGGTGTATATATGTAATAATACATGATAAGTTTTTTGTAGGTGTATTGATGAGTTATTATAATAACATGTTATATATCTTTATAAATCGTAATTTAAATTATAATGTCATTGGATGATGTGTAATAAATACATAAGTGTTTCTTTATTTTAAAATATTTTTATATAATAAATTTAATGATTTTTGGGGATTATGGGTGGCTGAAGGTGATGTGGGGGGGGGGCTTTGCTCCGCACAGCTAGTAATGTGATATTGAATTTTGTGTGGAACGCTCGTTCATCCAACATCCACTGAGTCCCCCCTTCTAGTTTTTTTCCAAATCAAGCACTGATTTCCGTAAATGACAAATTTTCATTCAGCAGAACACATTTTGTGCAGTTATCTTTATACTAGAGTAACTTTACCTATTATCAAATTTAAAGGTGAGAATATCACCTAGACACTGACATATGATTTTATTGACATTATCATTTTAAAGTGATTTATGATTGTTATGAACATATTTTTAAGGTTGTTATATTTTACATAGGTGTAACTCACTTTAAAATAATAATATCATTAAATGCATATGTCATTGTCTAGATAACATTTTTATCTTAAAATGTGATGATAGGTAAATTTACTCTAATATTAAAGCTAATGTCACAAAATGTATTCTGCTGAACGAAAACTTGTATAAATTTGAAATTTACACGTTTACATAAATACATATATTATTTACAATACCTAAATAATTATTAAAATATATAATATATACAAATTGCAGGCCATGGCCTGACCCGTAGTTTCGCGGTTTCGCCTATGCTTGAGAGGATGCCAGTGTAGTATTTGTTATCTCTCTCTAACCCACGCGCAACATGGTAAATTTTATGTTCGCAAAAATGACTATAACCATATTAATTTCTCAAATTAGTGTGAAATAACTTATTATGACATTTAAAGTTAAGAACATTATCCAAAGCAACTTATAAGCGTTTTATTATATTTTAATTTTAAAGCGAGTTATGAGTTTTTTTAAATTGTAAATTTTTTATACATCTTAAAAAACTCATAACTCGCTTTAAAATAAAAATATAATAAAACGCTTATGAGATGCCCAAGAAAATGTTTTTGTCTTTAAATTTTATAATAGGTCATTTCACTCTAATTGGAGTAATTAATATGGTTATAGTAATTTTTATGAACGTAAAATTTGCCATGTTGCGCGTGGGTTAGAGAGAGATAACAAATACTACGCATCGTCTTTATGTGTTGCTGATGAGTGATGAATGATGATCATCGTTGTCAATATTTTATAACATGTTGTATGTGATTGATTCATTGTGTATTATTTTTACATCAACCTATAGAAAACTTCTAATAAATCGTGTTGGTGTTGCATATTAATGAACCACCGCCGTTCTTCTTTTCTTTTATTGGTAATAAAATTGCCTTTCCACTTTAAAAAATTGTCGTTTTGGAATCCCATCAATATTTTTACAACAAATACCAATAATTCATGGCCCTAACTACCAAGTTCTGGCATCAAGTTTCACTCTTGGAGAAAATCCGCATTAGGTATCAAATACCAAAACGAATAGCGCATCGAGTTATTCAATATATTATTATTAAAATAAAAAAATACGAAAAAACACATAGGTACGCGGACACGATACAGTCACAAAATTGACTAAAATAATATATTATCTAAAAGTAAGTGAACGTGGATCTTGCAGTGGACTGGTGAATACTTATCACTTATCATAATGCCATAATGGCTATTTAGCAAACATTTTATACAACCGTTATGTGCTATGTATCATAATGACTCAAAAAGTTAAATCGTTAAATGTACTTTTCCTCAATAAAATGAAATGAAATAAAAATAACTACGGTTGTAGGAAGCAAGATATTACACGCATACAGATTTTTCGGTGTTTATTAGTTGCGGTCACATACTAAGTACTAATTATTACGGTCACTCGATAAAAAAGGGTAACTTACTACTAGTTACTGATCACAGTCTATCAATTATTGGTCTCGATAAAACTCAAAAGTGCAAATCGTCTATTTATTCGATGGATCAAAAGCGTAAATTTGTATTGTGCTTTGTACCTCAGGTCCTCAGTAATGGGATAAAAGCGCAAAAACAAAATATTGAAAATAAATAAATATTTCTTAAATATATATATATATTATTTTTATATTTCAAAAATAACAGTGATCGAGTTTGGTTAAAAATAACTCATAGTTAGACTTTGTACGAGAATTGTAATGCACGTTTCTATCCGTTTAATAACTCATATTTAATAATACATTTTTTGGTACTCGTTTGTCATCACCCCGCCATTTAGTTGTATTAATGTACCGTTACCGTTTATATAAAATTATCGTGTAAGCTCTTACTGCATAGTGTATCATAATATATTAATACGTTACTGAGTTTCGTTATTTTATTACCTATACTTTGTTAAACAAAAATTTATAAAAAAATTAAAATTAATGAAAAATTAATTTTAATGATAATAATATATAAGTATATATGTTTTTTGATTTATTTAAAATTAATTATATAATCATAAAAATGTATTTATATATTTTTTTTAATTTATAATTATGATACATTTTCTGATTAATAATAAATTATTTATTTATTTATTATAATTTTTACCTTTTTTATTTATGGAGGACGATAACAAACAAATACCCATTTAACGATAAACAACAAACAGCAAAATCGATATTTTTAATCATACCAATATTCCAATATTATTTTTTGATACAATTATATTGTCAATCTTAGACTGAACATATTTATTTAAAAAAAATATCTCTAGGCCTAATTTACCTATATAATTTAAAATTGGACACAGTTTAGAGCGATCCATTAATAATATGAGCGTCAGACCTATAGGTATAAATAGAAATACGGATAGAGATTCACGTCTGTAATCAATTTTTGACTATTGCCTTTTTTAGAATATTAATGCTACTTATTCTTCGGGAGATGACGGTTGTCGAAGTTCATGATTACCGTTCAAAAATAACAGGATTAAAAAAAAATAATTTCATTCATTATTATTCATATTTAAAAATTAAAATTACTTCTAATAATTTCAAATTTAAAACGTCTTATTAATAAATTCAGTTGTTTAATAAATAAAAACTAACATGAATAATGTGTCTAAAAATGTTCATATTTACAAATTCTTTTATGCAACTTGACTTTTAAATTATATTTTATAATAGTTGATAATAATAATTCATAATTGTATAATACATGGATTGATGAATAGATTATTTCTTTATTACAGAAACAAGTAAGTTCCTACATATAGAGAAGTTTTTTTTTTAAATTTTCAGTGTTCTTACATATTAATAGTAATGAAGTCATAAGTAATTAAATTATATTAATTAAAAAAGGTGAGTGACATTTCATTATTTTACATTAAATTTACTAAGAATAATACAAAAAATGATCAATTTTACACTAATAAAAATATAAAATTAATTAATGGTGATATTATCACTGATTTTATTATACTATTATAGTATTTAATATTCTTATTATATGCATTACTTTTATTTACAAATAAATTATTTTTAAGACTAGGTATTTCAGTCATAAATTACAATTTATATAAGTATAGGTACCTGGTACAGGTATACTTTTAAATATACGCATACATTCTCAATAATAAATAATAATATAAAATTGTTAAAATGTATTTATTTTAAGTTAACTTGCATATTGAGATGCATACCTAATACTTAATTTACTTGGCTGTAGTCAATTTGCACCATGTGTAATTTGCACCATTTTTTTAAAAATGCGTTTGTAATTTGTACCAAAATAAGAATATGTAATTTGCAGTTTGCACTATCCTCAGGTAGTAAGAAATAGGAATTGTAATTTGCACCAAAATTAAAATCAATTATTTTTTCGATAGTATCTCGATAGTACCAACTTAGCTGAGATTATACACATATTGTTGTACGTTTCTACAAAATCGTAAAATAATTATGAATATAAAAAAAAATTATTTGTGTCCATCTAGTCTTGACGTCAACGAGGATATCGAGGAATAATCGAATATTTCAAAATTGAATATTCCATAATCGAACAAATAAATAATCATTTTGATGCAAATTACATATCCTTATTTTGGTGTAAATTACAAACTCCCATCTACCCATAAATGTATTAGTCGATTCCCGAGTTTGATTTCTTATTGTTATTGTATATCCAGTGGTGTAAATACAGGGGTGCACAACAATGCATTCGCATTATATGGCAATATATGTATAGCAGGTGCAAAGATATGCACAAACCTGCTGAAATAAACAAAATTCAAAAATCAAAATTCTATTAAAATATAAATCTATTTTATCGTTTAATTGAATTGTTATTGTTATGTTATGTTTATGCTTTGCACCCGGGTTAGGTTTAGAGGGGACTAAGTCATAACTTTTCACAAAACTTTAAAACAAAAAATATAATATGTGTTATATGTTCTTGGGGGGGAGGGGGGCGGCTGGAGCGGCGCCGTTTGCACCTGCTGAAATTTAATGAAATTACGCCAACGTGTATATCAGTAAACATGCACAACCGTAAAGGGTTCGACCGCCACACATAACGCGCGCGCTCATCAATATTCTAAATGACCAAGGAATCAACTAAACGGTATCGGTATAGGTTTATTTACCTAAATAAATGGGTACCCGATAATCAACTCGTACGCAGCACATATAGTCCCCCGATCCATATCATAAACAGCATAAATAAATAAATATAAAAAGGGTGGAAAATTTGCGATTGCACTGATCTAAAGTGGCAATATAAGTCGTAAATTATACTTATGTATGTATTAAATTTGAATTCAGTTATAAAACGAATCAACGATAATTCACGCGATAAACTATTCTGATCGTCCTCCTAACCTGATAATAAATATATAGAGTTTCAATTATTTTGCATGAATAATATTTTAAATTACTATAAAATAAATAAAATTATTATTCTTTGTTATTTCGTTATAATTATACTTGAAAAGTGTATAAAAAAATTAGGTTAGCAATGTTTATATATTTTTCACATTTTACGGTTACAGTATGAAACCTTTTTTTAATAAACGTTTAAGTTTTAGCTACATGTTAATTAAACTGCACTATACATTATTAACCGCAAAATAATTTACAAATATTCATATAATTTAGAATTATTTTGTCAAATTAGTACCTACTACAAATGTTTATAACAATTTCTAAAATCAAACTATTAACGATGGACTTCAAAATGTTATTATTTACAATCGAGAGTGTACCTTAATAGAATACAATTACGAATTTCACAATCGTGTACTTATTAACAATGACCACTGACCGTTGTTGGGTTCGTCTGATTTTACAAAATAACTGCTAAAAATATATCATAACAGTCGAGAAAAAAATATGTCGTATTTTATACCTACACAATACTGTCAATACTACCACTACATAGCACAATCCTTTAATATTAAAGAAATGAAATAAAATGTTTTTGTCGATGTACTGGATCAATTTGGCGCCAGTTTACTCAGATATTTCTTTAGCGGCGACGCACAAAATACGTCTTATATAGGTACATTTTAAGGCGCATAACAATATAACCCATACAAAAGGTGGGTCTTTGGCTCATGTAGATTTTCGGATACGCGGCACAATGTGGGTTTTTAACCGATGGTCAAATTATTTTCGTTAAAACGATAAAATTCCAAAATAAATAGATTAAAATCAATATCGTCTTCCAGAGTTCATTATTATGTATAGTAATACAGACAATACGGTGAAACCTTCCATAGTGGACACCTCCTAATAGCGGATGTCATTTGGGAAAATTAGTATATTTTCATTATTTTTCAACTAAAAGCGATCACCAATAGGCTAAAACTATTAAGGACATCACAACACTAAAAACAAATTTGCTTAGATTTAAAGTATGTCATTATCTAAGAAATATAGTGTGGGTTTCAGTGGTCTCACACTTAAACACTAATTGCACAATGAGACACGGGCGTTTGAATATATGCGTATGACGGCCTACAGCCGAAGTCGGAACAGCGGCGTTTGTTTTACGTGCAAAAAGGTCTAGATTAACACAACGATTTCGATCGTTAAATAAAATATTTTTAAATTTTTTTTTTTTACGTTACTTTAAGTGTTTTTTGTGTTTATGACACTGATGTGATTATAATTTTGATATATTTTGATTTATTTTTTGTTTTAGTAGATAAAACTAGTCAATTTCGTAAAATGTGTTTGCGCGGCAATACAATGCGAGTCGCGAAGTCAATAATTTTACTAAATAATAATTTATAATATGTATGCAACAACAAAATATATTCAATTTCAATTCGCACCATCGTCTTAAGCACATAAATATACTTGGGTTGATGAAAAAAAAAATTTGGAATACTATTTTAAGTTATTAAAATTATTGTGTAAATCAAACTGCTTTTACACGTATAACATAGGCGATTGCTCAGTCGTCGGCTCTATGACGTCACGCGGCTATTTATCAACTCTCATTTTCTCGTCGAATAATTATTTGTTTAACTTCGGATTTATACCAAAACGTTTTTCATTGGGCTGACTAAAATAATACAACAATTAACTTAAAATTAAAAAAAAAAAAATTATTGTTGTGATGTCCTTTAAATTAAAAATAATGAAAAAACGACAGATAAACACGTTTATACTAGTGAGTAGTAGAACGAAACGATCTCGTTCAAAAACCGATTTTACACGTTATTGTATGTATGATGCATTCCTTTTTTTTGTAAATTTTTATATTTATTTAAAAATGATTAAATGTTATAAAAAGTTACGTATTATATTAATTTGGGAAATAACGGAATAAAAAGATCGAGAAATTAATGGAAAATAAGCGACATATATTATACAGTACAATAGTACTATATATTTAATTAAAGTATTGAAAATAATGCACATTTGCAAACAAAAAATTATACTTACTCATTTTACTCGGCGCAGAATTTTTATGTAATAAGAAAGTCAAAATATGTATTTATTTATTTTTTATGTTTAAATGTAAAATAATTGTAATAAATTATAATTAATACTTTTATTTTATTTTGAGGGTGTTTTAAAGCATTTTTGTTTTTAATCATAATTAAGTAAATAAAATCAATAAAATTATGTTTTTACATAAAAATCAGCATCTAAATATTATATCTGTAAAAACTTTTTTTATATTATTGTGTTACTTACGGAACCTATGAGTACCTTATGGGGTACCATTAGGTACCACTGAAAATTTTTTTGAACAAAATTATTTTTAAGTTTTTACTTATGTATAACACGTATAAAAATTTGAATATAAATGTTTGGTTAGCAATTTAATGTATTTATTGTTTATATTTGTTTTTGAATTAAAACAAGCTATTTAAATTGTCTAATGCGAATATTATTATTATTTTAATAATATGTTATTATTATATTAAATGTTATTTTTTTTACTTACGTCCTATCTTTATATCAATTCATAAGGTTAAAAAAAGGGTGAATTTTGAAATAATAAATATCAAAAAAAAATTATAAATTTATTAATTATATAAACGTTAGTTGGAGTCCGAATCAGAAGACGCCAACGATCCATAGTCACTTTCCTCAGACTCTTGTGAGGAAATAACCACCACTGTAGTTGACGGTAGAACAAATCCTCCCAGCCATTCGACTTCCAATTCTATGCCTGGATATCCAGATATACTTAAAATGGAAATAAACACTAATGAAAAAATTATTAAAAAAGTAAGGAGTACACACCATTTCTGAACACATACGTGGTAGTGATTTTCACGAAAATATTTTTCGAGTATTTCAATGATTCATTTTTTATTTTTGTTATTATTGATGTTAGTAAGAATGACACTGAAACAATAGTGTCCTCAAAGCCGATGTAACTATTGTGTGTTATAAACGTCTATAATTTAGGCCTGTATTTTCGTGGAGGTAGGTAAAATATGTGTTTTTTTATTTTAAAATCATTAAATCATTTTTTTTTTTGTAGAGGTAAACTTGGTTTTTACTTTTTACCTATTATTTTATAAGCTGTCATTTCTCGCCGTTTTGGTTATGGCAATAATTCTTATTGTATGCTATACAGTGTGTATAACAGAAATACCTTACAAATAAAATAACATTTATTTTTTTTAATTGAGTAAATTTTTAAATTTTATTATATTTTTTCGGGAAAAATTTAAAATACACAATTAGTTAATCTAAATTAAAAAAAAAAATTATACTTTTAAATACGTTTATAGTCAAGAAGTTAGATTCCTACAATTTATAAAATATCAATTTTATTTTATAGGAAATTATTTATAAACGTAACAACTTTTCTCAAAGTATTATTTTTGGACATTTTTAGACGAGTATTACCACTAAATTATTTTTTATCCATATAATTTCCATACTTCTTTGATTCTTTCATACGATTAGCTTGTATTATTATTATTATTTTTTTTTGTTACACCCTGTATAATTACCGTCTACTTTTAATAGATTGCTATTTTACAAAGTTAAAATTATAATGTCTAATCACATAAATTATTGAAACAATTGAAGCGTTAACCGCATATAAAGAGTTCGAATGTTGTTTTTTTAAAGAACAATATTTTCGTGTATTTTAGTGTATTTTTTTTAGTTTTGAAATAATTTCTATTGTAATTTTTTTTTTGCGTGTAGGGTGAGCAGACAAGTGATTGAACAGAACAAATATAATAATAATATACCTAATATAATACGCACAAACATGCGTTATACAAAATTCCCAAAAAATTATACATATATCTGTGTGTCTGTTTCGATGTTCGATATATTATTTATTTTCTTCAATTAATTCTATTATTGATACAACTAAAAAGTGTTCCCGGATATATATATAAAGTAAAAAATTGTATTAGGCATTATTGAAAATTATTGTTTAATAATATTTTACAATAATAACATTATTTTTAGTGAAATAATTATATTACGATTCACGTCAGAAGTCGTTCAAAAACCAACAAACAAGATATTATATTATCTGATTATTATTATTTTTTGACTAATATCGTTCTTCCCCGTAACCCTTCAATTATAATGGTATTTATATAATATTAATAATAATTTCGTGTTTTATAGTAATAAATATCCATGATAAATTAATAACCCATTTAAATCCATTTATTTATGGATAAAACAATAACAAACTGTTATTGTAATTATACTGTAAAATCATTCTCTAGATCAGTGATCTTCAACCTATTTAGTAATACTATTATAACTGAATATATAATAATTATATCATAGTATATAGATTATGTATAAACTGTGTTTTGATTTAATTGCAGGCATTTATTTCATTTATTAAACTTACCTAATTTTTATTTTAAAAAGAAGACTTATCGCGACCCAAAATCTAGAATTTAGATGGTAGTAACATTAAACATTAAACGATACAAACGTTGTTTGGAATTTATTTAATGCTTTTCATAAGTTTACTTACTTTTTATTAATTACATTTTTTTTATATACAAAAACATACTAACCACGCCGTTTATGACACTGATGATTACAATTAAAATAAATTAACTATTTATATCTATTATCATATATATATATATATACTTTTTTAATTATAAACCGCTAAGGTGAGGGGAATTAGAATATTTTTGGTTGTATTATGGTATGAGTTATTGTTAATGCACTATAATATAATAATACCTATAATGTTAAATAAATTCACTATTTATATATCTTGGGTATATTTCTGGTCGAGTTGTTGAATTCTATCATCAAATTGTAAAATGAGTCACTGTTAATGTCTATAATATGTACTACAATATAATAATGACTAATGTTACAATATGTTTGAACTTCGGACGGCTAATTACCACACCAATAAAAATACAAATAAAACCGATAAACTAATATATTAAAATTGTCATTACATTGTTAATCAATCGGCTTATATTTTGTATTTTAACCGTACGTGTTATTTATTACAATCTACGAACATTACTTTAAGATAGATTATCTTATATTATAAAATGATATATAACATATGTAATGAACCATTATGATATTAAATAAGTACAAAGTTTATCGGATGTATAGATATATAGTAATATTCGTGGCCATTACAATATTTAAACATACCATTATGTTTTGTTTTATTGTTTATATATATTGTGAACATCCCGTGCGCACACAATGGAGTATGATTGTTCCATTATTGAACCACGACATTTTATTATCGTTAAATTTGAAGAAATAATAAACTGACTCATCTCGGTAAAAACGTTGCCAGATAACAGAACATAAACCTCCATAATATGACAATTTAAATAGTAATACAAACAATGATTATATTTTTGATATAATGACCGCAGTCAAAGTACACACATTTTGTTCGATGCCAATTGGGATTGATAAAAAAAATACCAAAACTACGAATCATTGATCTTAAAATAAATTAATTTTTATGTATAATATAACCATTACAGTAGATATGATTATTAATTATTCCATTATTTTCAACTTCCGTCAGATCGATAAAATTAAAACTATACGCCTGTGCGATATCTTTTGTACGCAATTATAAAGAAAAACGGATGTTTTTCATTTAAATAATGTTTAATAATGATGGGCAATGATTTTGCGTGTGTGTGTGTGTGTGTGTGTAAAGGTGCGTATCCACCGTATACATGGCCGTACTAACGGCTACGAACGATGAGTTGTTTCTTGATTTCTTCCCTTTGTCGTTCTCGACGATAAGACTCTAGAAGGCTTTCCATTTTTTTTTTTTTTTACAATGGTCAAACAATCTGTATTCATCTCGGTTGCAATTTTGTCCCAATTATGAATTTTTTTTTAATATTTTTATAATTTTTATCGAATGGATCCCAGATAACCCATTTTCTCTATACAACTTACACAGTTGCAATCTGACCACTCCGTGTATTCAAATACAATAAATACAATAAATTGATAAATAACAAAATACAGCGAGTTCCGCTTAATGTAATCACATTGGTTCCGATTATTTTTATTCTATTTACCGGTTAATTCCATAAACCCTTTTTATTTTATTGATGAATTCATACGTGTATGTATGTTTAAATTAAATTTAAATAAAATAAAGTAAGAAAACTATCTATTATTGATTGTACTTGAAAATCTACTAATTTCATTTTAATATAAACCTAACATTAAAACTCATATTCAGTTAATATATTACAGCATACATGATTTTTAATTATTTAAAATTTAAATAAATAATAATTTATGTGCAGTGTACATATTGTACATTGACACGGCTACGACACGGTGTGTGCTCGGCGAGTCCGCGGTGAGCCGGTCAGTATAAAATAACAACACGAAATTCACTATTTGTACGATGTATTTTTATTGATGATAAACAACGGTACACAGTAGCTAGTTGTCGAATGTCACTATGTCAGATGTCGACCACATCAAAGAGAATACTTATGCTTAACGCGGTCTTACGACTAAGCGACGTTGTCGCGGGGGGGGGGGGGAGAGTCGACGGTGTCGTGTCGTCGTTGCCATGCGGTTGACACGGCGTAGTCGCGTAGACCGGTCGCTGCGGTGGTGCCTGTACTTTGTACCGTCGACCGTTGCGTACCGTGTCAACATTGTACCTATAACTTTTGAAACAACTGAAAAGTATCATTTTCGACATATTTTTGAATAGCTCCTTTTAACTTTTTCAAGACAATTCGTTTTTCTTTTTAATGAAAATTTGAAATACCATTAAAACAATAAGAATTATGTTCTTAAGAATGATTCAATTATCCGGTATTTGGTGATTCTAATAAAAGGTTAATTTAATATTGGTAACATAAGATCTGGTTTGGGATTTTCAATTTTAATTCCAATAAACGTTTGATTTTATGGACCAGTGATCACGTTATACATACAGGGTGTATCTGAAATGAATGAAGACGCTAGTATAATACGTGTACTCACTGTGATGGCCCTATAAAGATTTTATTGAATTTTTTTTTCTATCTTTAAGATCTGGGCCCTATCATATTATTTATAGAATAATATTTTAAATGTAAAAATAAATACCCTAATTGTATTTTTTGCGAAATTCTCATACGAATCGAGTCGTCACGTCGTTTTTGAGCTTGTCGCGCGTTTTTCACGCTCGAATCGCCCACTAACAAACAAAATGGTGTGACACATCGATTGGCATGAGAAACCGCAAGAATAACAGTGATGATGATTAGGTGATGAATTAGGTTAGGCCATCACAGCGAGTACGCGTATACTAGTGTCCTCATTCATTTCGGAAACACCTTGTATAATACATTGTATACTATAAGCAGTGTAAACCCTTATAGGCAATAATAGTCTATAGTCCAGTGATAAAAATGAAGTAGTCGTTATTTCGGATTTGCGGATCTGAAATAATAAAAAAACTATCCAAATAATTTAATCTATTATTAATTTAATTATAACATTTGTTTATTTTTGTTTCGCTATTTTCTATAAAAAAATTTTGTTTTATTCTAATAAAAACATTGTATACTAAAATATTTCTAGTGATGTCATTTTATGCTACAAATGTTTTGGTTTTCCTATTCAACTTTACTAATGTCTCACTTTGATTAAAAAAAAGTATGGTCACTTTGAGTATACCGCACACTGATGGATTTGACATTTAGTACATATTATATAACACAGAGAAAAATTCCATGATGTAAATTTGAAGACAATTTTTAAAATTTTGCATTAGAAAGAGAGGTTCATGCCGGTGCATCCCAAACGGCTTCCGTCTATTGTTAACTTATTCCAAAACGAGTCCCCTCGAAAAAGGTTTTACAAACAGGTAAATTCCCAAACTGCTAACGAATTTTACAATTTTTATTTAAAAAACAATATTTATGAATTTAGTCATCTATTTAGTAAATTGAATAAATTTTAAATTATGCATGTTGATTATTATTATTTTTTACTGTAATAGGTAAGACTTAGATATTACTATCGAGCACTATATACCGGTATATCGTATTTTTAAATTTAAATGTATAAAACTTAATACCGAAAAGATAAGATAATATCAATAATACCAAAACATTGAACATAATTTCTACACCGAAATTATATATTATTATAGTCACTCGTTTACTTGGCTAAAATATTCGTATGAAGTATATTATAAAAAAATTGTGCCAAAAAAATTTATCAATAATTTAAATTTTTGATTTTTTAAATACTTTAATATACGAGTTTACTACATATTTTTGCTTTGTTTAACTTTTAAATTTAAATTACGATAATACAAATTTACGTGATGCTTTTTTTTATAATTTTTAGGATTTATTTAGTGTTCACCAACACATTTTTAACCATTCCTCTTTTGAAACAGTCTGTTTGAAGCGAAGAGGAATTTATGTTATAAAATACCGGATCCGTTTGGGAATTTTCTTTTATGTAAAACGGGAGCCGAATGGGCTACGTCCATTCATACAAGGATTTGTTGGCTTATGAAAAACTGTAAACAATGTAATTATCCACTAATGACTACATAATTGATGCATAATGTAAACTATGTCCCTTGATATAATTTTAACCGATGATAATAAAAATGAAAATTCTCAGAATAATTACTTGAATATTATCTTATTTGGTTTTAATTTAAAATATAAAATCGCTGATATCACCCTATTCCGTATTAACGAAGGTCGATTATATTTACTTGATAATAATTATTATAGATAAATAAAATCATTTATCATAGCATACGAATTATTGTACATAGTTTTATAAAATAATCATTTCATTTTTTATCATTTCAATATATGCCTATGCCCTATGACCTATATATATATATATATTATAAATGTACATAAATATAACATTTTTTTATGCCATTGATTTAGGTTTGAAATTAAAGGTTAAGGCCGGAGAACGATGATATGCGTTCATTATATCAACACGTTATACATTTATAATACACCGTACAACCGTATAGTAACATGGACGCACGCACGGCGGCCGCGCTAACAAACGTGAAGAATACGTTTTTGTAAACTTGTTACGACTGCGCAGCCACAATAGGCTGATTGTAATCATAATTCGTTTCCAAATATTGTCCATGACGTACAATATAGTGTATACATAATATTATTGTAAATCGAGTAAAAATATAAAATTACGTGTTGTCGATCTGTCTCAAAACTTTAAATTCTAATAATAAATAATATTAATATATATATATATATAATATGAAAAGTCAGTTACGGTTATATATTACACGTGTGTTCGTTCGCTTAACCGATCGCGTTTTTATAGTCTCTTTGTGCGCAAATATTTTAAGTATATCATAATAATAAATAATATGTATGTATTTTTAAAAAAATATTGTTGCTCGATTAATCGTCTTTTCGATTATCCGTCAGAGCTCTGGTCCCGAGACTAACGGTTAATCGGGGTTCCACTGTAATAATAACGATCGGTTTCTATAGCGGTGACAGAGTCCACGATCACCGTCAATGACCACACTGTTTAGTGGCGTTTAGTCATCCCATTATCCATATATTATATTGTTGATTTTTATGTTTAACTTAGTTATCTTATTGACAATGCATAAAAATTAAAATTATACCCCAGTTGTGATATTATTGTTATCTTACCCTATAGTTACATATATATGCTTAAAAATGATTATACTAACTTGCTGTTATATTGTTTTCTTAACCTAGTTTTTAAATACTAACATAGTAACATCTATTAATATTATCTATTTTATTAATTTATATTTTTCTTAAACGTTTAATACAACACTGTTTAATGGTTGACAAAATATACTGTTGTCTGTTGAGCGCTGACATCTTGGAATTCTTACATTAAGTACGCCTAATGCGATTTTAAATGCCTTGTACACAAGAAATGTAAAATATTTGTAAAATATACTTATAAAAGCTAATCAGATATTAAAATCAAAACTGACGGCTACAGTAAAATAAGAGAATAAAGTTTCAGTGAATTTATTATTAACATTATATTATTTATTATACATATTTTATTTTGACTAATTTGCCTTAATTTTGAATACAATAAAATCTGAAAAAAAATTATCGCATAATTATACCTATTTTTTACAATAATTTGCAACATCAAAGTATTTTATATTTGGAATCATGTAACATTCGGATAATATAAAAAATATTTTGTTAAACAAAAAGAGCCGTGTATAAATGCGTGTACATTGGCGAAATCATGTGTTACCCCAAAAGTTCGTTATCCCGATTCTGTATATATAGTACGATGATATGCGTTCACTATATCAACACTATATAGTAACGTTATACATTTATAATACACCGTACTACCGTATAGTAACATGAACGCACGCACGGCGGCCGCCCTACCAAAGGTGAAAAATACGTTTTTGTCAACTTGTTACGACTGCGCCGCCACAATAGGCTGATTGTAATCATAATTCGTTTCCAAATATTGTCCATGACGTACAATATAGTATATACATAATATTATTGTAAATCGAATAAAAATATAAAATTACGTGTCGTCGATCTGCCTCAAAACTTTAAATTCTAATAATAAATAATATTAATACATTTATATATAAATATAATATGTGCTCAAAAAAACCACAGAATATGTATTTAAATCATTAAAGAATACAATATTGTTGAGCTACAAAATATGCACTTAAGATTTGATAAAATTAAAAATTAATTTTTTTCGTTTTGTCTAAACGCCCCGAATATGGTCGTTTAGCTAAGGAACATCGGAATATTATGGATAATATACAACAAATAGGCTATCACCGAAACCAAATATAAAAATTCTTAAACCAAAATACATACCGGATGATCCATTTTAGGTGCGACAATCGTTATTTCAAAAACAATTAGGTAGGTAACATTTTTGAAATGTTGAATATCAATATATTTTTGTAATATTATTTTAAGTCGTTAAAATACAATTACAATTCTTTTTTTTCGCATTGAAAAATACATCATTGTATACACAATCCTAAATGTAAATATTAAATTAAATTATAAATAATTAATAATTTTTAAAGATATATCATTGTATACCAATATCATTATATCTTACAAAGCATTTATGTATATGACCTTTGATAGTATATTATTTATCTACTTAATCCTTAATGTAAATGTTAAATTAAATAATAAATAATTGGTACAGTCAAATTCTTAAATGTTAAAATAAATTACATATAATTAATTAATAATGATATATTATATTATATATATCATTACAATGTTATATTAAATCACATAAAAAATTTTAAAATATTATATTAAACGATTGAAATCTAGACACATTTGCACGTAAAACATACGCCGTTACTTAGAAAAAAAAAACAATAAGTTCACAGTAATTATTTTTCGTTTAACCAAAACGGACAAATATTACTGTGTATTAACGTATTATATAATGTATAATCATTACACGCCGCTGTGGCGAAGAATACGTGTCGTCACCCACATTATTAAAAATCACCGTAACAAGTGGCGTACGATTTATAGTTAGAGCGGTAGACTACCTATTAGGGGTCTAGGTCACTTTGTACGGTCGAGCATTAGAAGTGTGAAACGCGGGCAGTGTATGGTCGGGTAAAAAGGTTCATTGCAGACCCCGAACACGTTTTTCGACATATGTTTATATTGTACTACACGTTTTTAATTGATTTAAACTGATTATTTTGACTAATAGTATAGTATTATATACTTTATTTTATAACATAATGAATAAATTTCCTTTTTTATATTTTAATAATTTACATTATATACACATAACACTTAGGTATATAACTATATGTATATATTCATATATACTTTATGTATATAATAATAATATAATACAAAGTGTCCGCGTTATGCGGTTTAAACAACGGACCGTTCAAAGTGATCGCTTACCTAGCTAATGGTATCATGTTTTTCGTCATAATATGGGCTATAATTTAATTGGCTATAGACATCGCAGTGTCCCACTGACTGTATTCGTGTTTGAGTGAATGTAATAATGATTTTGACCAAAAACTCAAAAATCCATTTTTGAACGACAATTAGTTAACTCGTTTGGGTGGTTGAAATTATTTTTACCTATTTAATTTTTAACTTCATAATATGTATTATTTCAATATATGCCTATGCCCTATGACCTATATGTATATATATATATATTATAAATGTACATAAATATATTTTTATATTAATATAACTTTTTTTATGCCATTGATTTAGGTTTGAAATTAAAGGTTAAGGCCGGAGAACATCCAATAGCGTATGCTTGAGATTGCAAAGGATATAGATTGTATATATTATAGTATATTTTAATATATCGTAGCTGCCAATATTCTCAACAGTAGCGAATTTAGGAATTTAACGCCACAGGTACAGTGGCATGTATGCGGGTCCCATAGCGATACCGCTGATACCTCATTATCGATGTATAGACATGTGTACTTGTGGACGGTAGTCTCCCATATTACTGTAAATAATACCCCGATAGCCCCTCCCCTCCACAGGATAGTCCATTATTATAAAAATAATAATTATATTATTTTTGTCAATTATTAACTCCTCAAAACGAGTTTTATTATACATTTTACTTTAGAATTTAAACTTTTCAAAATTTTCTTTAAATACGCACGTAATCGTAATCGTAGGATTCTATTCAACGTGATATATATTATTTATTTGTTTATAATATCAGCAAAAACCGTTTCAATATTGATATATTTTTTACTAAAATCAATTTAAAGCAAAAAAGAATTGCATTATGATATTAAAAATAAAATAAAAGCAACGTATAGGAAATGTTCACGATCGTAAGTAGTTATATGGATTTTAAAATAATCCAATTATTTATTTTTGTTTTACGTAAATTATATTTTTTGTTAATTAACTAATATAAATGTTTATACATTTTGGTAGAAAACGTTTCTTAAAAAGTCGTTAATTGTATTTATAATATAAAATTATATACTTAATTAATACTAAAAACAATAGATTTTTATATATTTTTAAATTATGATTGTCTAATAAATTTATAATGTATTTTATGTATTACAATTATTTTTAAGATTTATATGTATTAATATAAGATCGTTTAGTGCATTTTTGGGGGGATTTATTTGTATTTAATAATTGTACTCGTAAACTGCATTTTTAAGATATTTTAAATGTGTAAAATTCGCCCTATAATTATATAAGTGATGAGTTAATAATTCTAATAATATAATATAATATAATATGCTATCTTAGAAAAGAAATAGTTAAACATGTTTTTGACAGTAATATAAAATAAATGACTAATAGTTATACAAATTATAATTATAAAACAATCATCTATCAGATGATAAATCGTCTCAAAATAATACTCTGTCGAAATCAATTCGTACTCGTTTTGGTGAAAACGTGGTCAATAATCTTATTTGGCGGAAACAGGTATTGGTGGAAAAGGGAAAGGTCCACTTTTGATGGAAACAGGTATCGCCCGTTTCATCTCGTCGCTGTACTACTTCAACGAATTTATTTCTTCCCTAAATTTTTTTTTTAACTACTAATTATACAAAAAAATTTTAAAATAAAATTCAAATAAAGCATCATATAATAACTTTTTAAAAACCAGATTAATTTAAGAGAACCTCCCTACTTTCGTCAATTTTAGTAAAAAAGATCAAATGTTTTGTCAAAATTAAGTTAGTTTATGCTACCGATTTCAATTATAAAAAAAACATTTTATTCTGCAGCTGAGCAATATTTATAGACCATTATTATAATTTATAAAACGCTTTGAAAATGTAATTTTATTTGATTTTGAATTATAATTATCAGTTATAAACATTAAGATACCTATGGGTTTTATAAAATTGTAATTTTATTATTTGTATTAAATTAAAAGTTAAAAATTTTCCATACAATATTACAATCCATGGACATTTTTCTGCTTAATTCAAATCTATTTTTTCAAAATAAAAATAAAATTTGTTTACTAACTTCAATTTTATTAAAACAATAACAAAGTTTCGTAAAATTTCTCAAGTGTATTTTATATTGTTATCAAGTTATTGACATGTGAATTTGCGCACAAGTGTAGTATCCGTCAGTACTTGTATTAAACCCTACTTACTATAATAACCATTTATTAATTTACGAATAATGCATAGATCTCGAGTGGAGACGACAATAATAGTACTTGAATTATTGTTACTGTTTAAATCAATGCTATAGAGAAACCTTTAAACCCATAATTAATCCATAATTAACATAGATACAATAAAATGTCAAGTTTTTTAAAATTATAAAATTATAATTCATAGCAATACATTTCGTGAACAGTTTAATACTATTAATTTTATTACAATTGAAGTTATTCGGTAATAAATAGTTAAAACTATATGCAAACAAATTTTATTAAAAAAAAATAGTAAAGAAGCTTGCATGAACCCGTCTCGAAATAGTGTGACGCGTGGGTTAAGCTTATGATTAACATACGTGCAACTAGCCAGAATTTATAAGAATATATCAATACTATTGACTATTTATAAATAACACTAAAATATTAGGTGTCGTCTTAAATGACAGATATAATACGAATAGTATTATAATAATATAAATAATATAGTATTTATATAACGAATAGTGAAATATATATATATGTATATATATTTTTATATAAGTCCGGAAACCAATTCACAATAATTGATAACTTTTGGTGGACTTTGATGTAGGTATAAGAACTGAGAAGTAGTATAATATATTTATGAATATTGTTTTACTCATATATTGTTTAAACATACGTCTATCAATCACTAAATGTACTTAAGGTAAAGAAAATACACATTAGCGTAGTGACGAGATTTTAGTCTTAATAAAACGGTAATATTGATAGGCGCATAGACATTGCCCTCCCTTCTCAATTTGGGGACATGTTTTCCGTGTTTTTGACGTACAGGTTTATAAAATTGTGTAACGATGAAATTAAATCAATACATAGAAATTTCTCTCTTAACGGGCACTACTAAATGCACCTCAGAAACCTTCGTATAACGGACACAATTCCAGAAAGAGTGTCTGGTATTAAAGGTTTTACTGTATTTAGATTAAGATAAAATAATAAATGTACCTACAATTTATTAAGTATCTAATATTTTAAATGAAAAAATAAGGAAATTTTACTACATGAATTTAATACTATAAAGCTGTTATCCGACACCTTATCGTGACGTTTTATGACGATGGATAACGAACAATAACTAGTATAATTCCACTGATCGATAATCAAACAAAAAATAAGTAATAAAATAGTTATAATATGTATGTAAAACTTGAAATAATAATATAAAATAAGTTGAACTTTAGGTATAATTGCCAATTGGTTGTATATACTAAAATACCTATACCTACCTACGATCACTGAACAATATAAAACAAAATATAAATACCTAATAATATACAATACATAATATATAATATATTCTATACTATATTTTTTATAAAATATTTTATGATTATAATTTCATCACTCACTATATTTTTCCAACTTTTTAATCCGCCATCAGTAGTTTGAATGTAATTCCACGTTTAAACGCGTAGTGAAAAAATGTTGACTGCATTGAATGAAACTGAAAGTTGCTGTGTTCGAGGTGGACGTTCAGAACGATATAACGATTGATCAACGTCGATTCGTGTTGTGTACCACTAAAAATTAGAGTTATTATT
The DNA here is from genome assembly GCF_003676215.2 of Rhopalosiphum maidis. Taxonomy (NCBI): domain Eukaryota; kingdom Metazoa; phylum Arthropoda; class Insecta; order Hemiptera; family Aphididae; genus Rhopalosiphum; species Rhopalosiphum maidis. The sequence continues at coordinate 50,356,420 of NC_040879.1, forward strand.
AATAATAAAAATAATAAACTGAGGTTATCTCAGTTTTAGTATATTACCCTTTGTTATAATACGTAGTATACTAAAAATCTGTAAACCGTTGACCAACTTAATATATTCGATACGATTTCATAAGGTTATCGGTTAAATACTTAAATATCATAATATTACTATTCTAAATAATTATCATGTTATTAGACAATAAGCTGTCATCGTTATTATTATTGCGAGCGTATATAATACGTTCGATTTATTACTGCAGTGGATACAAATAAATAACTAACATTCATGCTACGGCAAACGAAAAATTATTTACTATTAAATTATTATTATTATTGTTATAGAAGCAAACGGGTTGTATGCGTTAAAATATCACACCACGGTTGGAAATTTAAAAAAAGTTTATTGTAAATCGTTCCATGGTGCCGTTTCCGCAATCGAATTGACATTGACTGTGCTGACTGGGTAAGCGGTCGCTTTTTACGGTCCATTGTTTAAATTTCAAAACGCGGACACTTTGTACTATTATATACATAAAGTACATATTAATGTATACAGTAATATACCTAAATATTATGTGTATATAATGTAAATTATTAAAATGTAAAAATTAGATATAAAAAAGTAAATTTATTAAAAACGTTTTAAAATATAGTATATTATACTATACTATTAGTCAAAATAATCGGTTTAAATCAATTAAAAACGTGTACATAATAAACATATGTCAAAAAAGAGAAATAATGTTAAAACCAACATATATAATATATGGAATTTAAAAATTCAAAATTATTTCTTTGTTTTGGTGCTGGTTACATAAAGTTAATAGCTTATTATTTTCACCAGAATTTGATTTTTGCTTCTTTTGACACATTTGTCGAATTGTATTGCCCGCAAAACTGTCCAAAAACTCGGACAATGTATAAGACACTTAGATTTACCAAATAATATTTAAACTTAATAACAATTTTAATAAAATTGTTTTTAATAATATATACGTATGTATGTAATAGTAAATAGTAAAAAGTGTCCGCGTTCTGAAATGTACTTTATTACCCGACCGTACACAATGTCTGCGTTTCGCACTTTTTATGCTCGACCGTACTAAGTGACCTAGAACCTGTTGACTGACATGTGACTTTTCGGTTGGCGGGTACACGATTATACGTGTAAAATGAATTTATAGGTTTATAAATAATCAGTTATAACGTGTAGCTAACATAGGAGACTATGGTAGAAGTCACAGCCATTGTACTCGTAATTATTTTTACTACTGAAGAACAGTATGATTTTGTAGTAGGTACAGACGGGTAATTTAAAATTAATTACGTTTTAATAATTATTAGTATCGCTTTAGTCGTTTTGTTGAAAATAGTAATTTTAGGAATTTTAATGTGCTATACGATAGGATAGAATGGATAGATGTTCACCTGATGATAGCTGATATATATATAAACCTACCTAACTATATTTCAACGTAAATCGGAACGAAGAAAAATGAATGTTATTTTTGTTTTGTTTAAATAAAAATATTTCAATTTTATAGAATACCCAGAAATTCTTCGAAAAAAATTTAAAAGATCTACGTATCCTTTTCTATATCGAAAAAATATTTTTCTGTGTCCATTAAACACATAGAATATGTACAAAAAAAAACTACGAAAACATTATACTAACCATTAGTCTCTACTCAGTCTACTCCCTATTACACCGGTCATTTTAGTATTGACAATTAAAAATAAATAACACAATAAATGGCCAGTCTTAGACTAAGAAATACCATTCACTATACTATACCTGTCTGGAGTATCTATATGTGCATCGATTGTCAATCGTGATGATTGACATTCGTTATGATAAACATCACACGCCCAAATTTACACACGCCCCATGGGATTACTTTCATATAAAAACAATATCTTACAGTGTGATTAAAAAATGTATATTACGATCATTTTGTCATATAAATATATTTTATAATAGAGAAAAATATTTTTTAAAAGGAAAGTTTTTTTTATTTAGAAATAAATAAATTATTATTAAATTATTTAAATTAATTATTAATTTTTATATTTTTACAACATTTTAGAGGGGGGTTGCGGGTCAACTTTAGAAATTCAAATGGGAACCTACACTTTTTTTCGCAATCATTTAATGTAAAGAATTTTTTCAGAATATTTCGATACATAAAAATCGAAATTCGGACGAATAGATTATAAGTATTTAAATTTTTGATGGACAGTGGAACGAAGATACCCAGTAAATGGTGGTCCGACTACTCTGCTTATCTGTACTTAAAATACATATAAGATATAACTCATAAACCACTCGTCCTAATTTCGATTTTTATGTATCAAAATACACAAAAAAAAATCTTTACAATATTATTGTAAAAATAAAATATTGATTTCCGTCTAAATTTCTAGTTTACCATCTCCTAAAATATTGTAAAAAATATAAAAATGAATAATAATTTTAGATATTTTTATATAAAAAACTCTCTTGTTATACATTTTTCTATTTTATGAATATTTAATATTTATAAGATAAAATGGCTATAACATAAATTTTGAATCACTTTGTTTAATATATTTTATATTTATAAAAAAAACACTATAAGCAATATGTTGACTAATTAATAATAGAAAAGTGTTCCTGTTATTAAGTACTTATTGACAATGTTTATGCAGAGTGTGTCGCGACTTAGAATCATGTGCTGTGGCAGAAAATAGTTGAGGATATTTGGCATGGAGTTAAAAGAACTTTATTTTTGAAAAGTCAGTTACAGTTATATATTACACGTGTGTTCGTTCGCTTGACCGTTCGCGTTTTTATAGTCTCTTTGTGCGCAAATATTTTAAGTATATCATAATAATAAATAATATGTATGTATTTTTAAAAAAATATTGTTGCTCGATTAATCGTCTTTTCGATTATCCGTCAGAGCTCTGGTCCCGAGACTAACGGTTAATCGGGGTTCCACTGTAATAATAACGATCGGTTTCTATAGCGGTGACAGAGTCCACGATCACCGCCAATGACCACACTGTTTAGTGGCATTTAGTCATCCCATTATCCATATATTATATTGTTGATTTTTATGTTTAACTTAGTTATCTTATTGACAATGCATAAAAATTAAAATTATACCCCAGTTGTGATATTATTGTTATCTTACCCTATAGTTACATATATATGCTTAAAAATGATTATACTAACTTACTGTTATATTGTTTTCTTAACCTAGTTTTTAAATACTAACATAGTAACATCTATTAATATTATCTATTATATTAATTTATATTTTTCTTAAACGCTTAATACAACACTGTTTAATGGTTGACAAAATATACTGTTGTCTGTTGAGCGCTGACATCTTGGAATTCTTACATTAAGTACGCCTAATGCGATTTTAAATGCCTTGTACACAAGAAATGTAAAATATTTGTAAAATATACTTATAAAAGCTAATCAGATATTAAAATCAAAACTGACGGCTACAGTAAAATAAGAGAATAAAGTTTCAGTGAATTTATTATTAACATTATATTATTTATTATACATATTTTATTTTGACTAATTTCCCTTAATTTTGAATACAATAAAATCTGAAAAAAAATTATCGCATAATTATACCTATTTTTTACAATAATTTGCAACATCAAAGTATTTTATATTTGGAATCATGTAACATTCGGATAATATAAAAAATATTTTGTTAAACAAAAAGAGCCGTGTATAAATGCGTGTACATTGGCGAAATCATGTGTTACCCCAAAAGTTCGTTATCCCGATTCTGTATATATAGTACAATGATATGCGTTCACTATATCAACACTATATAGTAACGTTATACATTTATAATACACCGTACTACCGTATAGTAACATGAACGCACGCACGGCGGCCGCCCTACCAAAGGTGAAAAATACGTTTTTGTAAACTTGTTACGACTGCGCCGCCACAATAGGACGATTGTAATCATAATTCGTTTCCAAATATTGTCCATGACGTACAATATAGTATATACATAATATTATTGTAAATCGAGTAAAAATATAAAATTACGTGTCGTCGATCTGCCTCAAAACTTTAAATTCGAATAATAAATAATATTAATACATTTATATATAAATATAATATGTACTCAAAAAACCACAGAATATGTATTTAAATCATTAAAGAATACAATATTGTTGAGCTACAAAATATGCACTTAAGATTTGATAAAATTAAAAATTAATTTTTTTCGTTGTGTCTAAACGCCCCGAATATGGTCGTTTAGCTAAGGAACATCGGAATATTATGGATAATATACAACAAATAGGCTATCACCGAAACCAAATATAAAAATTCTTAAACCAAAATATATACCGGATGATCCATTTTAGGTGCGACAATCGTTATTTCAAAAACAATTAGGTAGGTAACGTTTTTGAAATGTTGAATATCAATATATTTTTGTAATATTATTTTAAGTCGTTAAAATACAATTACAATTCTTTTTTTTCGCATTGAAAAATACATCATTGTATACACAATCCTAAGTGTAAATATTAAATTAAATTATAAATAATTAATAATTTTTAAAGATATATCATTGTATACCAATATCATTATATCTTACAAAGCATTTATGTATATGACCTTTGATAGTATATTATTTATCTACTTAATCCTTAATGTAAATGTTAAATTAAATTATAAATAATTGGTACAGTCAAATTCTTAAATGTTAAAATAAATTACATATAATTAATTAATAATGATATATTATATTATATATATCATTACAATGTTATATTAAATCACATAAAAAATTTTAAAATATTATATTAAACGATTGAAATCTAGACACTTTTGCACGTAAAACATACGCCGTTACTTAGAAAAAAAAAAACAATAAGTTCATTAGTAATTATTTTTCGTTTAAACAAAAACGGACAAATATTACTGTGTATTAACGTAATATATAATGTATAATCATTACACGCCGCTGTGGTCGAAGAATACGTGTCGTCACCCACATTATTAAAAATCACCGTAACAAGTGGCGTACGATTTATAGTTAGAGCGGTAGACTACCTATTAGGGGTCTAGGTCACTTTGTACGGTCGAGCATTAGAAGTGTGAAACGCGGGCAGTGTATGGTCGGGTAAAAAGGTTCATTGCAGACCCCGAACACGTTTTTCGACATATGTTTATATTGTACTACACGTTTTTAATTGATTTAAACTGATTATTTTGACTAATAGTATAGTATTATATACTTTATTTTATAACATAATGAATAAATTTCCTTTTTTATATTTTAATAATTTACATTATATACACATAACACTTAGGTATATAACTATATGTATATATTAATATATACTTTATGTATATAATAATAATATAATACAAAGTGTCCGTGTTCTGCAATCTATACAACTTTACCTGTCCGTACAAAGTGTCCGCGTTATGCGGTCTAAACAACGGACCGTATAAAGTGATCGCTTACCTAGCTAATGGTATCATGTTTTTCGTCATAATATGGGCTATAATTTAATTGGCTATAGACATCGCAGTGTCCCACTGACTGTGTTCGTGTTTGAGTGAATGTAATAATGATTTTGACCAAAAACTCAAAAATCCATTTTTGAACGACAATTAGTTAACTCGTTTGGGTGGTTGAAATTATTTTTACCTATTTAATTTTTAACTTCATAATATTTATCATTTTAATAAGATGGCTTACCGATATTAAGCAATTCGAAATATCTTGACTTTTAAAGCTTTCACATATATTTTGTAACCAATGTGTTTTAAATACTAAATAATAATAAATTAAATAATACAATAATAACGAAATCTACGGAAAATTACCTAATAATATTTATATTTTTATCAATAGATTTTGGAAAAAATGTCTTATAGCTATTGGAAGGACGACCTGCAATGTTGTAAACTGAACGCCTACGCTGTATCGTCGCACGAATTGGGTTAGTTTAAATGATATATATATGATATATATTATTTACAATTGTATGAGCGGTATTGTCGCCGACTTGCAGTATCTTATTTTGTTAGCTTGTGAGTTCCGAAAAAGGTTGTTGAAAAATACTGTCATTAGGTCCTATAACCCATATCAAATCTGGCCATACAATAAGGACCTTTTTTTTTTTGGTGCAGACTCCATCATAAAAGATAATCACGTTAAAAGTATAAAATCATACGACGCAATAGAAACCAATATATCTACTTTAGAAATTTCGACATATGTCGTTGCAATACACGTTAACGTATATATGTAACAAGGGTTTTAACACTGGCGGTGGTCCATATACCGAATACTCATTGTAAGTAAGAAGATAAAAACGTTTTTATATTCGACCTTTTCATTACATGTTTTTATTCAAACGGTATTCTAGTAAAATTTACAATTGCTTGTGGGACCTATATTATTATGTTTAACCCACCATGATCTCGATTGCCGGAACACATACATCTATACTCTGCTGTAGGTAAATGGACAACGGTCGAAACGTGACAAGGTTGGGTTAGGTTAGTTTACAATACACCATATTGTTGAGTAAAATAATAATGCTTAGCCATCTTCTTGAAAACATCTCACTGTACGGTCGTTTATATTGTATTAACTATATTTATAATATTCTTACTAGTTACTGCAGTCTGCAACGTTTGTTATATTATGTAGCTTAATTTGGAATTTCTATATGTAGAGAAACAAAAATGTATGACCAACCAAGCCACTCAGATTAAATACGTATAATATATAGATAATAGCAAAAAAAAACGATTGCTTCGTTCGCAAGCTGATTTTTACTTGCCTTAGATTATTTTTATATATATATATATATATATATATATACTATTACCATCTATATCACAAATACAAAATTATTGCGTTATTACACTGTAATTATATATAATAATAAATATAATTTCAACGGTTTATGAACAACTTACTTGTCTTAAGTACAATAAATTATGAATAATGGTCAGTTTTTAGTTGGTAGTTAACTATTTATTCAATATTAAGGGACCATCCAATTAGAAAAATTTTCTTTAGCTTAAATCAATAGTCGTCAAACTTTTGGGACTCTCGGGCTACAATCATGAATTTTTTTTTAATTCATTGTAATTTGGGTCACATCTGGCATGCGTAACTATTGTATACGGACCGCTTTAAATTTTAGAACAACGAACATTTTTTTTAAACATCTCATTATCTTAAAGTTTTAGATAGTACTTTTTTTTCATAGTAAATAATTTAAGAATATACATTTTTTTTTTTGTTCGGCCCGTGATTTTTTTTATTTCGGGAATGTGTCTCGAGAGTCCAAAAAGGTTGCCGACCACTGTCTATAGGTATCAGAGTGACGCCGCAATAATATATGTTTTCTCTCAGACCCACGCACAATACGGACAAAATCTATTCACGTATAATAATTATTTATCTATTTTTGATTAATCTTATAGTAAAATTATACACTACAATAATTATGGAGAATAAAATTGTTGAGGTTTTGACATATTAGTTTTATATTTAAATACCACCGACTTTCAGACTTTGTATTCTATTTTAAAAATTAAAAAAAAAACTTACATTCAAATGAATATTAATTTGTTTTTTAATTTTGAAAAATAAAATATTAATCTCTATTACTTTATTAGTTGTGAATGGGTAATTTCCTCAATGATAACTCAAAAACATAAAAAAATAATAACTGCGCGATTGTGTTTTGTCCATTTTTTGTATGGGCTAGAGAGAGAGAGAGAAAACGGTGAGAGAATGAGGGTGAGAGAGAGAGACAGGAAGAGTGAGTGAGAGTGTGAGTGAGAGAACGCAAACGAATAGTGTGTAGTGTCCCAACACCCTCTTCACAATAAGAATATTATTTGTTTGGACAGTGTAACATTTTATTGCCCATATACATTATATTCTCATTTTGCCGCCGTCTCATTTTGTCGACTTGTGTTTACTTTACAAATCTTTATTAAATTATTTCATATAAATTACAATATTATTATTATTCAATTATCGATTATTGACTTGTATACAACGTATATTTAATATAATATTGTGGTGTACCATGTACCTAAGACCTAACTATAGTCAGGTACCTATACGAATTCATGTTGTTAGGAACCCTTGCACACACACTTTAGATTAGTAAGCATATTATACAATAATATAGTAGTGTAAGCAATATGTGTATTTTTTTTGTAAGCGACTGCGTCGCCAAGACAAGAACGTAGAATAAGCAAGAGTTAGTCGCGAATAAGTAGCCGATTCGTATAATACTGTGTTGTTAAAATATTCTTATAATAAAATAATTAATAAAATATTTTCTTAAAGTTAAACAGATTTTGTGTAGTGTTTTGAATACAACCCGTAAGTGAACGAACTCTTTTACAACATATATATACCTTTTGGCCTTAACCGAAAGAGTATATAACAATGTAAAGACGCGTTATAATGCTTTAGTCACCCACCTTTGAATGTGTAATATTTAATTCATATTAATATCGATACATTAAAAATGTAAAGATAATATTTATTGCTCTTATTGTATTATTGATAACAATTTTTCATATTTTTCATTTGAGAATATAATGTATTATAACCAACTATTGACACGGTACGCAACGGCCGCCGCTACAAAGTACAAACACCGCACCTTATCAACCGCCACCATGGCCAACGACGATACGACACCGTCGACTCTCCTCCCCCCCCACACCGTAAAACACAGTGAGGGACGGGAAATCGGTCCGGACAAGTACCTGTCACCGGCCGTGTCACTATTATCTTATGTATTTATTGAAATTATATTTTTTTGTAAAAAAGAATGTTTTAGCATTAAACCGGAAATATTGACGACAGTCTACAGTTGAGCTTTCATGAAATCCTTGAATTATTATACTCGATTTTTGAACCGCATAAATACACATCTACACTACACGACTACAGTATTAATTGTTATCGCAATCGTGTCTTGTCCGAGTCGCGCGATAAGAAGTATGTGTAATATTAGGGACGCGTATCATCGGTAATTAGTAATTACTGATTACTTAAGTCTACTTTGTGACTCACGAGAACTCGTAACGAATGGTAAGCATATTTGTATTTAGGATCTTTATTGTACGCCAGGACTTAAAGTTTGACGGCAGATTCTTCTAATCGGTAAAAATCTTCGTTTCACCAATATCGAAAAAAAACTTATATAAACATTCAAAGTTAACATTTCAGGAGTATTCAATAACGGCTGTTTAATTATTAGATGAAATAATATTATCTTTTATAATTTTTATATATATTGTTATAAATAAATATATAATATATAAGTTCAGTATTGGAAATTTTCCAAGTGGGTTCATGCGCGTCGTGTCAATATGTGTGACATAGGTTCTTATTATATGTGATCATTATACGCCCCCATGCGTACATAGAATGTCAATCACGGCACTACACGGGAATAAATTATTATTTTTACTATTTTTTTAAATATCAACCGTTTGCTAACTGTATTAACTACCTATTTATTCGATCACATTTCTTAAAACTTTTTTTAATTCGATACGTAATTTATTAAAAACTGATATTTTGCTTTTCAATATTATAAATATTTTTGAATTCAAAAACTCAAAATTTATGTAAGTTTTCAAGTAGATTTTATGACGCATTCAAATATATTTTCTGAATTAAATAGGTAGACCTATTTCGGTATACAATCATAATTTGATTAAATTAATTGAGCAATTATTAATATATATTATACATCCATCTATAAGCATTTTCAAAAATACCGAGTAGTTAATTACTCGTGTATATCTGCTAAAAATAGGTAAAAATCCTAGCTGATTAATTACAGAGAGGTAATTATGTTGAGAATGTTTGATTTTTTTTTTTTAAGGCGTTAATGATAAGAACGGCTCCGAATCCGCTGTAAATACGAGGAGTTATATGTATAATTTGATGTGTTGATATATTTTCTGGAAATATTATGCATATCAACTATCAGGCCGTTTATTCGTTTCGATCTTATTTTTTCCAGTTCCGACTAGTTGGAGCGACTACGTAATAATTATTATATAGCAACATGACGTGTTACGGGCGATAACAACCAACAGGTATGTCACGGTATATGCACCAGGGATGGCCAAACGTTTATAACGTAAAATGTATTGCATGCAAACAAATTATGGATAAACATTTTATTTGCTGCGTTTATTTATATTTAACTGCCTTCAATTGTGTCGTTGCAGTAAATAACTTAAACCGTTTTTATATTAAATATTTATCCATTATACGATGGAATATTGGAATACATAGAATTTTGATTTAAAAAGAACTATAAAAGTGTAATTTTATGCTTATTATAATTATTATTTGAATAATTCAAATTTCTAATTATTAGTAATATAACACTAGCTATTAATATATCGATATAATTATCGATTACAAAAGAGCATAATTTATTAGAATAAAAATCTACAACGATGCTAAAATATGAAGATTGATATAAAGCGTATTGTTCTAATATTAAGTATCTGTTTAGTGTTTATATTATGTGTAATTGTCGTACCTAAATGTTTTGTAATATTATGGCGCGGGTCAGGGAGAGAGAGAGAGAGAGAGAGAGAACGAAACGAATAGTTCAGTAGTTCATTAACACATTGTTTAACGTTCATCAGTTCCAATTTGGTATAACATTAACGTGAATGTATCGTTGGTTAACGTTTCTCTTGTTGGGTTCTTAAGATATTTTTAATTTTTAAGTGAATTATGAATATGTAAATAATTGATCATAACTCGCGTAAAACGTAAAATGTCATAACATTTCAACGAGAGAAAGCGGATAATATTCTTGTCTATAAATCTTTCATTACGAGTCGATTTGATTTAATAGGGCACAGCACAACATTAACATTTCCGAATAAAAATGTTCTAAGGTCTTAGTTGCCTATATTGCGTAGCGTCCTCTTAACACCGGTTCCAATAGCGGTAGGCCCCCCGCCCCCACCGCGGATCGCTTTTATATCTTTAAATATTTAAGTTTTCGAGCCTACCGGAATGAAAGAGAAGAATCAAGTTTTTTTCGACACATTAGAGTAGGTATACAAATAATCATCGATCGACGACAATTCAAAACGTTGTGCATTATTGATTATCGATATATATATATACTAATATTTTAATATTATTATTGCATATTCGATATATATTTATATCGTATAATACGTATAAACGCAGTTGTAGAATAATGATATTATCGCATGTGCTAAACGAATAGTATACGACGACCGGAGAACACAATTTTATTGCAGTGTACGTGACACGATAAGCGCAATGTTTTCATTTACGAGTGAAAAAAATAATTTCGTTTTCGTTTTTAAATCGCGCAGTACGGTAGTCGGTCATATTATTAATATTGCGGATATCGTATGTCGACCGAAGTCCGGTACCTGTAGAGGCGCATTAGCGTCACTGCCGCCGATTCCCAACCGCCACGCGGCCGACGGTCGCGACACCTACGTTTCGCCGGTCGTGTCGGCCGCCCGTCAAACGGCGCTCGGCAATTCGGCATCGTCAGTGACCACGCGGCGCTTTGGTTTTACGACACTCCTACCACTTCTCCCGTTCACCGTGTCACCACAGCCTTTCGGCCTCACAACACTTGTCGCATATGCACCTCTGGAATTTTACGCGGGTATGTATGTTTTCTATTTAGATCATTGTTGACCATGCCCAATGCTGCAAATTACCACAACCATATTTCCGTAAGGTTAAAGTCCGAGAAAGTGTTCGAGACTCCGCCGCCAACCATGGAAAAAGCTGCGCCATCCGTCCCGGAAACACCCGAATCCATGGACACGGATGTGCCGCAACCCTCGCCTAGAGTGTTTGCAAACGCCGTTCCCATTCGCGGCAGGAACGTCGCTAGAAGAGGCCGCAATAGGCAACAAACAAGGTACAGTATATAACAGTAACGATAAAGTGTATGATAACTAATAACAACAATGACGGTGATAACGAAATAATATGATGATAAGAAACGGGCGCGTGTGCTCCATGGTCCGTGCTTCTTCCGATCCCCGGGACCGTTCTGGTGCGCGTGTTCGTTTTTTCCTTCTCGTCGTCGTCGTCTACATTACACATGTAAAGCTACCCGGTAATCACGTTCAATTTTTACTGTTCACGGCAACGACAACCGCACACCATTTGAACGTGGTGTGACGTTCAACGGATTTGCTAGAAATCTCGAGCCAGAAGCTGTCACGGGACATTTGGTCGAAGACAACACTATATTATACCAGGTCAGGTGGACCGAGCATAGTACATCTAGACCAATCGAGTCAAGCCTCATGCGAAGTTACAGGCCACTCATGCTTCTCGACTTTTATGAAGAGATGACAAAAAATAATGCACAGTAAAAATGCCTGTGACAAATGACTCATATGTAATAATAAAAATAATTATTATTATAGACGCTCGTGCATTATTGTTTGACCTTATTGAAATTAAACTTCTTAAAAATAATAACAATAAATAAAAACTATATTATTATGATAGATTTCTACGTCGTGGAATTAACTGTTGAATTAATAATAATAATAATAATACATTATTAATTATTTATCCATGCTTAAGGAGTTACATACGCACATTTTTATTTTCATATATTATACCTTTTTGTGGATCACAATTTAAATTTTTTAATAGATCAGTTTTTTTTTTATTAGATTAATACTTTTTATTTATTGTTATCTATCATATATATAATTACATTAAGTGATATACCTATTTAATATGTTTAAAAACATTTTTGCTTTTAGAGAAGCTAACTTTTTGATAGTCTCATCAGTCAATAAATTCAAAAATATCTATTCTCATGATAACTTCATTAGAGAATTTAAATTTTCTTGTGTTGAAGTACTTCTGTAATGGTTTTTTATACGTGTCAGTTTAGAAAATGCTCTTTTGTCTGTGATTATAACTTAGAATACCTTGTAATGTTTATCAATTAATACAGGTATTAATAATATTATTCACAAATTACTTCAGTAGAAATTTGATAATTAGATTATATATAAGGAATAAAAAAAATTAAGAATACAATTTTTAATTTGTAAAAGTAGTTTTATCAATTAGGAAAAATATAAAATTATGTTATTTTTTTTTTTATGGTAGGCCTTCGTGGCCCATTTGTCCTTAATCCGGGCCTGATTATACCTACTTTGTTAATAATGATGATTATTAATTTATTGTTTAATGTTTTTTCAGGTTCACGAGCATGATTATGAGTGCTAATTCTGTTTTGATGATATTCAATTCTGTGCCTTTGTAAAACATATTGTGTTAATAATGTTATATATTTGAAGTGTCCTAACTATAGATAATTTAAAATATGTTGACTTGTACAATGATATAATCTGAATATTATTAATTATATTATGTTATACAAATATACAATTTTACATTATATTTAACTTTTTAGATGTCTATGTAGATCAGTATAGTCAGTATACTCGTATATAGTTTTCTATATGCTATATATTTTATCTTCCTTTTTAGGATATGAGGTAGTACTATTTTAACTAATCTATAAGATTATAGTCTGATACTTATTTAGGGAATGAGATTGGTAAAATAAATTGATTCTTAGGCCTCGTAAAATTATTGTATTTTCATTAAATACAGATTTTTTTATCAACAGAAGAAAACAATTCTACAGTTCTCAATGAACTCCTACTTTTATTTAATTTAAAATATACATTATTATACAGTTTAAAATTAATATATCGAGAAACGAGCTATAGAACATTTTCCTCTATAAATAAAAAAAAAAAAATTTTACCATTTTGGTCGAGAAAGGAAAACTATTGCCATGGGTAGTATTAGGTAACGAGAAACGTAACGTTTCGTTTTATACGAGTATTGCGAACACTTTGTCCACTACAATTTCTATACATTACGTTGGACTCGTTGGAGTATTGTCGTTCAGTGCGATGGCCGTCATCGAGTAGTTACGATATTTTAAAACTTTAATAAGGTTGACAACCGCTGTATTATATTAATACGTCTGTGCGGGATAACCGTGTAAGAACAGCCGAAAAGTCGAAAGCATTTCACCAAATGTCGGCGGCATTTTTTTGGTTTTCGCCGAGTAGACTGTAAAGTTACGACGACCGGCAAATGACAGTGGTTTTCGACGTTTCGCGCTATAATGATCGCGTTTATAAAATATTTTGCGCGCGAGTAAACGTCGTGCGATTCTCGTGTCTCGTGCAACAGCAACAGCTGTGCCGTAAATCAATATATTTTCCTCATTGATAACGAACACGTGGATACAGCATGCTTACAACTATAAGACACATGCCGGGTATACTTAGTACGGCAACGCAAACGGAAGGGGAAACGATGGTAGTGGCTCGCATAGCAGCTTAAAAAAACTATCGCTTTCGACAACAGAGAAAGTAGATGTACCCCGTTGTGGACTTGCGGTTAACAACGTTATCAATATAGGTTTTACGATTCGTGAGTTTTATCAATGAGTTTGTTGATGTTTTCTTGTCGTTATCGGCTCGGCTGTAAATACCCACAGATATATAAAATATATTATTATTTTATATATCTGTGTAAATACCATAGTTGTAGTAAAGATGTTAACGGTACTTGTAGTAGTGACAAACAAAAATAAATAACGAATTTAACGGATTATTTCGACAATTGATTTAATATTAATTCTAAAGTAAAATAGGCTATTAATGAGCACATACGTCACTGGTTCGTCGCGTCAAGTAAGTACTGAGTAGACACGTTAATTATTAGCGGTTTGGGCGTTTAGAATTCACACTAAACTCGCTCTTGGTCCCTATTGAATGTGTTTTATAAGTGTTGCGAAAATATTATTATGCTACAAAAATATTTAATAACACTGGAACGCAACATATTATATAAATAACAAGACTTTGTTTCCTGTCACGCGACCAAAATACAACTGTCGTACAATGTAAGAATAATTCATTTTTAAAAACTACGATTTTGTACGTATGTTTTTAAGTAGGTACATAAAATATAAATTTATTAATAATAAAAGATTTTAGAAAAAGTTACTTAGAAAATTAATAATAAATGTAGTTTATTTTTTTTATTGTAATATTGATAAAGGTAGTACTTACCTGTGCAGCAATTCAAGTGCAAAATTTTATAGTTAAAATATTATAAAAGTGTATGTGTTGAACTCTGTGCATTTGTGGTTCAGGGCATGGTGTTTTTTTTCCATTTGAATACCGATTTTTTTACATGAATAACACTGTGCTCGATTAGTGCGTAGGTCAGTGTTATAAGTTATAACTTATAACCGCGTTTTAGCTAGAAATTAACTTATTCTATACTGTGCACCATTAGTGTAAATATTAGTGATTTAATGGTTCAGTTAAGAATCACAGCACTGAACACAAATTGTGTAAAATTCAATATTATAAGTGTAATAAATCACTTTATTGAATTTAATTTTTTCTATAAATGTGTAATTATTCATTTATAGGCATAGAAACAAATAGTAGGGACCAAGATACTTAGTCTCATACAAATGCTAATAAGCTTCCATAAAAAAATGAATAGACAATTCACTTTAGTATTTTTGCATTATAAACACTATCCAGGCTACTCCTTAAAGAATTGGATTCTCTATTGATTGAACCAATATTAATATATTACCTAATCCAAATATTATACTGTAATAAATAAAACATAATATCTATATAGTATCAAAAATTTTTAATTGACATAAAGTAATAAAAAATTAATATTAATAAAACCATTATTAATATCAATAAAAAAAAAACTAACAACTATAATAGCAATAAGTGAATTGTTTACATATAATATAATGTTAGTTAAAGAATACACAGAAAACCTTATTTGTGTTTATTTAAATTAATTTCAAACTGATGTATTAGTGTATTTTTTAATGGCATGTCGAACGTAGTTGTCAGTAACCTCGTGGAACTCTTACTCTTCTAATGGAGATGTTCGTAAACTAGATAAAGCTTCTGGAACATAATAAACACTTAAATTAGAGGAAAAAGTTATTTTCAGTTTTTAATTTCTAATGATTTTTTAGAATAAAAAAATTAAAATTGTCACTTATTGCTACAATATAGCGATAGTATCTATATGAAAATAAACTAGTAAAGTATAAATAAGAATTATTAAATAAACATTGCTCAACTTACCATAAATAACTGAATATAATTTTAATGCTATAAATAAAAGTTTAGTTTTCCCTTTGTAACTGAACAATGTTAAAATATGGTATTCAAAACAAGAATTAACTGTTTGCCTTATCGCAGCACTCAATGAAAACGTGTTCATTCAAGGGCGCCCATAGGGAGAGCATAGGGACAATTGCCCCTACTGGGAATTTTTTAAAACTATTGTTAATTTAATGCCACACATATTAATTATAACATCATTTTATTGAGATTCATTTATGAAGTATGACATAATGTTGTTTTTTTTTCTATGTAGGTTATGCTATTTTAAAATGAAGACACTAGAAATATTTTTAAACTTAAAATAACCTTTTTGATTTGGTTTTAGAATTTTTATCTTGCCCCGAGTGGAATTTTATCCTGTGGGCGCGCTTGTGTTCATTGCTTTTATGTAAAGATATAATTTCTGTAAACATACAAATCAAAATATATTTGTTAATTAATGTTTGAAAATATTCAGTTTCATATAAAATTAAACCTTTATATTATATAATGTTATATATAAATAAGTACAGTATAATATCAGTTTTATATATATATATGTTATGTACGTCCAAATATAAGATGTCCCACTATAGGATTTAGACATTACCCATAACCGATAGTTTAAGCATGTGCTAACCGGACATAACTGGATTTTTGCTATCATAACCTATAGTATTTACTAAAAAAAAAAATGATTAAAAATCAATAGATAAAGGGAAAAAATTTAAGCTTTTTAAAACTATACTTTTAATTTGTTTCGAAAAAATTAAACAAATTAAAAAAAACTATAATTGTAATAGGTATCTCCATCATACCAGGAGTTATCGCAATAAGTAAATCCTGATTTAATATCCTGTATACCTATATATATTCTATTATATAAATTAAACATACAATTAATATATAATGAAAATTAATAATAAATTATAATATATAACTATATTTAAAAATTCTTTAATGCTTATATACCTGTAATTCAAGTACAGATATTATAATTTATATTAAATATTATATGTATCTTTTAATTTATATAGCATTTTATGATTGTTATTTCTACTCACCAATTCTTCTTGGTTTTTTAACTCATCTTTGTTATCCGCCAGAAGTATTTCTACTACATCCACCTCATCAATTGTGATTTGGTTTGTAATAAACCAACCAAAGATGAGGATAACACAGGTATAGATAATGCCAAGGATCTTATCTTGTCATTTGACTTCATTTGAATTTGAATTTTTTGGTCCATGGTTTTAAAAGCACTGCAGATCTTGGTATTTGAGTTATTCAACACATAAATTTGAGTTATAAATTGTTTTAATATAGATTCTACAGATTTGTTGTTTAATTTTAAAATAGACTTGTGCTTAGTAATATTTTTATAACAACAATTTTCTGAAAATAAAATTATAATTGGCAATATATAATAATACAAATTAAAAATTCTAATATTCAAACAAACCATTTTCTGTATTTTCAACAAGACTTGAATTATTACAGCTAGTAAATCCTTCCATAAAAAAATCATCATTTTGAGCCTCTAAAATGAACTCTGTTAAAGTTCTATTGTCATCTAAACTTTTTATTAATTCTTCATCTTCATTTGAATTGTGGCCAAATAATTCTAAATAAGTTTCAATTAAAATTAGGTACTATTACTAATAAAAAATACATAAAAATAATTGAATTACATAATTATACAAAATAACTTGCCTTTTCTAATGCTATTAAAGTTTATTTTGTCATCCATATTAATATTGAATTCAATTGGTATAGCAGTATTTTTTTCAATTTTCTTAGAATCATCAGTCATACGGAAATTATTTACTATAAAAATTAAATTACATAATGTCATTCATCAATAAAATACAGTTAACAGTTTGTTATTGTCTTACTTTCCACACCTTTAATGGTTGTTACTGCATTACAATATTCAGGATCATATGAGCAAGATGCAGTACTACAGATTATAATAACAGTAATAATAAAATGTATCATATATTTTATTTCACAATAACAATTTAAAATTATAATTTGAATTGAATTATATTCACCTGTATTTATCTTGTCTTTAATTATTGAGTCACTGGATGAATACGGAGTTGATTCGACGCACAAACATCAACAGTAGAAGTATTTAATGGTCAAATGTCGGAGGAACTTACTGTACAATTAGTGCTTATATCTGTACAAGAAAATATTTAAAAAAATGTTAATATTAGGTTTAATATTATATAAGTGTTATAACTCTACTAATTAAAAATAATATTAATTATATATATATATATATATATATATGTATTACATGTAAAATCTTTATAACAAAATAAATACAATGAAAAAGTTTAGAATATTACATTTTAGTAATAATATTCTTTAAGTTTGGATTACATTACTTTTTAAGAGAATAGGTGAGATCAAATCCAAGGAAGCAAGTGTGCTATTTTTAGCAAACACTATTAATATAAAAATTATATTAAATAGAATATATTATATTTAGTTTATAATATAGATTAAAAATAAATTATAATATTACATGACTTTTCAATAGGTGTTTTAGGTGCCTCAAGTAGGTCTACAATTAAATCATTTTTCTCTATTTCAGAGATGGCTTTACAGGAGATAAATTATCATTGCTATCAGACGAAGAATCTGGCTTTGTTCATGCTTTAGATACCTTTTTTTGGCAAGATTCTCTTTATCTAAAAAATAAATAAACTGTAATTACTATAAATGTTTTTAGATATTTTTTGTTTAACAAATATGAGTACCTATTTAATATATTTTAGGATAGTAACTTACCATTATATTATGATACATTAAATAATTCATTTTTTACTTTGGATGATGGCAGATGGACCATATTTCATCCTCGTCATCATTTGAATCATCATCGGACTCGTTTTCAATAACTTGTTGTTCATAATTTAAATATGAAAGGCCAGATTATGTTTTGTATCCAGCAGAACACTTCAAATTCATATTTTTTACAGTCGCATGCATGCTGCTCCACAACTTTTTATACACGCACGGGTAATTTTTTCTAAAATACATTTTGGCACTGGTTCTTTCCATGAAAATACTGATTGCAGTCCATTCCTGGTTATCGCTGTCGTGGTTTTAATTTTACTTTTGTAATAATACTTATATTTTACTAAATAATAATAATGCGGTGCACATATAATATGATTATAAATTATAATATTTAAATTATTTATTATATACTGTACATCAATAATAATGTTTATTTGTAATATACTAATATAGTAATATGTTAATATATATAAACGTAAATATTGCTTTTTCTAGTACAGTGTTTAGCAACTTTTGTATTATGGCGACACACTATTAAAGTTGTTCATACTTAGTATGAACTTTAGAATAATACCTATTAATTTTTGTAAATATATAGTGTCAACAAGGTTCGAACATTTTGTGTCATTTAATATTAATACTTCCTGCAACACGTTAGGACTTACCCGGCGCCAACTTGCATCCTAAATAATATATATTATATATATAAAGTATTATAGCTCGCCGCGTTTAATATTCTAACACATGGGTAAATTTTGCTCTTAACGTATTCAAACTACAAAAAAAAAATAATGAAACCATATTTGTTCAGAATTTTGTCAGTTACATTTTTGTATAAAGGTATTTTTGAGATAAAATTAGGATTTTCAAAGATAATTTAAAAA
Organism: Rhopalosiphum maidis; assembly: GCF_003676215.2. NCBI lineage: Eukaryota > Metazoa > Arthropoda > Insecta > Hemiptera > Aphididae > Rhopalosiphum > Rhopalosiphum maidis. Next base: position 50,376,378 of record NC_040879.1, read on the forward strand.
AACTGAAAAATCACATATAAAATCCAAGATGGTGGACACTTCCGGACCTCGGAGGTCTTTATACTCATAGCAAATCATTTTTATTTAAAAAAAAAATATAAATATTTTTTTGACAGATTTAAATAAACGAAAACTATAATATATGAATTTTCAATATTACACGGAAAAAATAGAAATTACTCAATAGATATTATTATGTCAATTTAAAATTAAAATTTAACATCGGGAAATTGTTAATCTCCCGCTAATTGACCAAAACCAAGGCCGGCGCTACAAATTGTGGGGCCCCGTGCAAAATAGTTGAAATAAAATAATACACAACGATTAATTTTTAATATTTACTCTTTATTTTTACTTATATATATATAAAATAAATGTATACAATAAAATAATATATTATATTATTTATTATTGATTATATATTTTAGAACGATTTTTTTCTTGACTTTTCGTTTGCAAAATCATTTTTATGTGTGTCATAATTGATAGTTTCAGCTATATCTTTTTCAATGGATATTGTTGAAAGTCCAGTTGGTCTTGTTTGTGACATAGTGCTTCTTAGATAGTTTTTAATTAATTTCGTGGTCTACTCGACGCACGGCGACTTTTTATATAATTCGATCTATTTTTATTATATTATTTTGTGTACGTTGTCGAAGTGCGTCGGCCGACGATTCGGACCGACCACGACGACAAATGACAATAGTGATCGATTATAATAATTATGTTTTTTAGTATGTCTTATGTCTATCAGTGGTTTAGTAGTCTGTCTGCACCTTTTTGCCGAGTTGGGCCGGGCGTGCAGAATGATTATAAATATACTATTATTATTTTAATTTAATTAAATTGTTTTATTCTTTTAAAACATTCTGAAATAAAATGAAGGTGACCACTCTCCCATCAATATTATATATTAATAAGTGTCATAAACACATAAATACACTCCAGATTACATACAAAAATATAATAAGAATGTTTACTTTTTAAATAATTTAAAATGCAATACATTTATTTACTGTTGTATAAACTAAATAAATGAAATCATAATATTAATAATAAAAAATTTATTTACCTATAGTGACTGCCAGTTGTATGAATATTAAAAATATTAATATATTATAATATTATTCGCGTGTCTCTACACTTGTAATGCGTATGCGCAAATGACAGATAAATCATAAATTCATAAATGAAACAATAATATCAGTAGACACAAGTAAGTAATAAGATCAAAATAATATTATCGACATGACAACATTCAACATAATCTATTTATACTCTTCAGTTAATCAATGCATGTACAGCCGACACCACGAAAATACCCATAATTATTTTTTATCAACAATAATAGCTATAACTATAAATACAATAATAATAATATTATTACAAGTATATTAATAAGTTATTATGTCAATCACCAGTACAGTATTAATATAAATATAGCACACAAGTACTCATAGGCGTGCGCACGACTGGAATCTTTTTAAGGGCATAGTAAAATTTCAAATTTGTGTATATTATATTTGACTTTATCATTATATTCGTGGAGATCATGAAAATTGTATTTGTCCTAATAGTGAAATAAAATAAAAATATTTGTGTACAACCACATAATTTTTATTGATTTATTTATCTGACTAAAACATTGTGCATTAAATGTCAAAATATGTACCTAGTATGACTGAAGAAGTACTAAAGAGTCTATACTCCATAGTATAGACAATGGCCTATCGCCGCCTATGGGAAATAAGAAAATTAATTTATCAATTATTACATAATTACACATTTTTATATTACCTACTAAGTTTATATGTATTATAATTAGATATAAAAAATGTATTGGTATATATTAATATAATATGTAATTTTATTTTTAACTTAAAAAATATACAAGTACTTATGCCTAGCACATTAATGTCGTATGCACATTGCACATACAACTTGATTCTATTTGCATAGGTATATACATGTACACAATTTTAAATTTACAATTATTACAATTATTTTGTAATATATTATATTACAGTATGTTAATGTGTCAAAAAAAATTAGGGGCACTGTTCAAGTGTTGGGGCATTAATTCTTCCAGGCTGGACCGGAAATTAAAGTCTGCGCACGCCTATGCAAGTACTGTTCTCTAAGATATCACCAAACTATTATTTCAACTGTAGTTTGAAATATAATATTTTCATTTATAATGTAATATTTTCTAAATTAAAATATTTATTCAGTAATAATTTGTTTTCCGCGGGGCCCTGCGCAGGTGCATCGGTTGCACTGCCCTTGCGCCGGCCCTGACCAAAACACATTTAAAGTAATTACATAACAAATATTATAAAGTTCTCTAATAGACTACACATATATTCCTACAATATTATTACAATAATATTGTTTATATTCTATACAAATGTGAAATACTATCACATTTTAAATTGGTTGATTTGCGATAGGTTTATTAATGTTATAATCAATTTTTCAAAACTGTATTATGTTTATTTTATTTAATCATAAAATTCAATTTACAATCATATCACATTATAATTCAATAGCAATAAAAAAGTAATTAATCAGTTATAAGTATTTAAAGTCTAAACGAGTGGATAAGTTAAGTGACGTTTTGCGGCGTATCTTAACATTAAATATATGTCATAACACTCATAACTCAGAATATATAAAACTTATCATAATTAAATTAAATGTTCGCGTTTCGAAATACTCTTAGTAAAATTCTATTACGGAACATGAATTTGAAAATGTATGTATCAATTAAAAAAAATAAAAACTTAATTCAACTTGACAATTGTAATTATTAATTATAAAAAATGTATTTTATTTTAAAAATACGCACAAAGGAGGTAAATGGATTATTTAAAAGTACAATTTCCTATATAATGCGTTTGTAAGACGGAAATAACGTATGCAGTGTAGGGTATTTTTGATAATTTTTCAAAATAATAAGTGTCATACTTTAAAAGAATCATTCTGTATACAATTTAATGTTTTAATGTACCTACATGATTTTTAATATAATATATTATATTTTTATCATAGGCGTGCGGACGGGGAAAGCCGGATGAGCCCCAGCTCGACCGGAATCTTTTTAAGGACATAGTAAAATTTGTGTATATTATATTTGACTTTATCATTATATTCGTGGAGATCATGAAAATTGTATTTGTCGTAATAGTGAAATAAAATAAAAATATTTGTGTACCACCATATAATTTTTATTGATTTATTTATGTGACTAAAACATTGTGCACTAAATGTCAAAATAAGTACCTAGTATGACTGAAGAAATACTAAAGAGTCTATACTCTATAGCAGTGTTTCTCAAACTGAGTGCCGCGGTTTTTCCATAAATTACCGATTGCATTGAATTGTGATATAAGAAAATGCGAGTATGTATCATCTATTCGTCCAAGAATTAAAAATATTTGTTAACCCATCAATCACATATTTCTTATTAATGGTATGTATAATTATAATTAATTCAAAACAATTTTGTTCATATAAAAAAAAGGTCAGTGTGCCGTGAAAATTTTTTGAAGTGTACGGTATGCCGTGTATAATACAAGTTTGAAAACCACTGCTCTATATTATAGACAATTGCCTATCGCCTATGGAAAATAAGAAAATTAATTTATCAATTATTACATAATTATACATCTATATAAATTACCTGTGTATAGTTACTACACATATAAACTTAGTAGGTAATTAAATAGTTAGGTATAAAAACATGCATTAGGTATGTATTAATATAATGCATGTAATTAATATAATTAATATAATTTGATCCAAACGATTTTAATAGTAATTTTTCAATAATACAAATACATTCGTTATTACCTGAATAGCTTGCCGAAGAGTCCATTTTTTCATAAAACGTAGTTCTATACAGATATACACGTCGTATTCGATGGTTTATAGCAGTATAGCGAAATAAACAGTGTCGCGTCCCACGGTCGCGTATGCATTATGAAAAGTGCTTACGAACTATGTAATAATACGTACCCCCTCCAATGACACTTTGTCTATGTCTCTTGAATAGGCTCGCATAAGCAGTTTTAATCCGCATTACACGGCCCGAAATATACAAAAGTGTATAATAATAAATAATTTAGCACATAAATGCTCCGTCCATAAAAGGGGACTTACAATTTATATAAAATGACTAGACCGACGTTACCCGTGACCACGACGACTGCAAACGTGACACGATGATGATTGGTTGCTTGAAAAGGCTGCTGAACGGGGTCCTCTACGCTGGCAAGGAGACAGCGACTTGAGACGACACGCCTTATGATGATCACGACTAGGGCGGGAGCGGTATACACGAAAACGGCGCGCGGCGGCGGCTTAAATCGACGGATTACGCGGTGACATGCATACAATATACGTCGGATGCGCGAATGTAGGTGGTCGATAGTTTACGCGTATTTACAAATCGTTATTCGCGTGACGATAACGACGTCGGACCGCGGATACTCGAAACACAGCGATCACGCCATACTACCGCGAATAACGCGAATTTATTACTTGACTATTCGCAAGACGATGACGACGTCGGACCGCGGAAACCACGACGTTTGTGCGACTTGTCGTTGGCGAAAAAACGTATCGTTCGAACGGGGTTGAACTAATTAACATAGCGATCAAGCTGTAATATCGCGAATAATGCGAAAACCGATAAAACGAACGAAAGCGTTTGTCGAGGCACGACAAACGGTCATGTCAAAAGATGGCACACACACGCTGTGTTGGCGGTGCGGCGAGGAAGGACGCGCGGAAAGGATCCGCGAAGTCCGAACACTCCGAACGCCGAAAAAGAAGAGAACAACGACGAACAACCGGTCAGTGGTGTAGGCTGCGACGCGCGACAAAGCGGCGGCGCTGACAACTTTGCGAACTTTCGTCTTACAGTCGCACCACCTTAAAGGGGGACCGGTTGACCGGGTGACGCAAAGCATATCCGTGTTCGAACATCCTCTTCCCGTGAGGCTTCGTATCACTGAATATATGTAGCGGACGGATGCACAAGGTCCCTGCTGAAGGTGAAATCTTGATATTTCCTCATTCGTTCATCAATACAAGTCGAGTCAGTGGTGTACATTTATTTAAAGATAACAAAATTCAACCAACAAATAGATAAAATACTACAATATAAATAATACAAAAAAAAATACACGAACATATGGTTCAATATCAACAAAATATAAAATATTTAATAATATATAAAAAGCAATATAATATATATATATATCGACCCATGGAGAACCTAAACCCAACACCTTTGGTGAACGCGCCTGGTATAAAAAAATTAAAAAAAAACGGATGGGTTGGAGCGATGCGCTGAGAAGCACGCGTGGTACCCACAGTAATCCCAGTTGGTATCTAGTGCAACAGAATGGGCGTTACTTGGTGGGTAACAGCACGTGTTTGACCACCGGTCGGACGACGCTGTGCGCGTAATACTCGAGCGACAAGGACATGACCGTCAGTACCGGGAAACAACTTTACTATACGGCCGAGTCGCCACATTAGCGGCGGATTTTGGTTGTCTACTACCACGACCATATCGTCTATTTTAACATTGGGGACACCCGTAGTCCACTTGGATCTATCCTGTAACGTGATACGTGATGGTTAAATACTCAGAGGACCAACGGCGCCAAAAAGGTCTGATGGCACTGGTCCATTAACTTCCGCCGGTCGGACTGACTACTGGCGGACTCTGGACTCGATCTAGGCGGAACGGCGAGGAGCGGTTGATCTATTAAAAAATGACTAGGAGTCAAACACTCGAGGTCATGCGGGTCCGTCGAGGCGGGCGTGAGCGGACCCGAGTTTAGAACGCGCGCTAATATAGTCGTAAACTCTTTGTACGTGAAGATATGTGTCTCTATGACTCGTTTTAAAAATCGTTTCGTCGATCACACCACAAGCCTCCGAAGTGGGGACACTAGGTGGATTTAAATGCACTCGCAGATAGCACGCGAATTTGCGATAGCGGTCCGGCCTTCCAGGCTGTGAATAAGCGCGCGTAATTTTTTACCAGGTCTGACGAAATTAGTGCCGCAGTCCGAGAACACGTCGCTCGGTAAATCTCGACGGGCAATAAAACGATCGAACGCGGCTAGAAAGGCGTCGGTCATCACTTCGAGGTAGACAGCTTTCGTTATGAAATAAATGAAGACCGCAATATAAATTTTGAAAAGGCGTGATTTGTGTAGTCTAGTCTCGCGCATTTGTAAGGGGCCCGCATAATCAACGCCTACACCCTCGAAAGGTCGTCGCTATTGGACACGAGTGTCGGGCAAATCTGCCATTAACGGCTGTACACGCTTGGCATCAAATCTCACACATACCGAACAGTTTGTAATAATACTATGTAACACCGATCGAAGCTATACGATCCAAAATCGACGTGAAATAAGCGCGGTAAGAACTCGCGGGCCGGCATGGCAAGTCACCAGGTGCCAACGATGGCACAATATATATGCGCAATGTGATTATAATTTTGATATACTTTTTAGTTTTTATTTAGTAAATAAAACTATTAGTCAATTTCGTAAAATTTGGTTTGCGCGGCAATACAATGCGAGTTGCGAAATCAATAATTTTACTAAATAATGATTTATAACATTTATGCAAAAACAAAATATATTCAATTTTAAATCACTCCATCGTCTTAAGCATATAAATATACTTGGGTTTATGAAAAAAAAAAATTCTGAAATACTATTTTAAGTTATTAAAATCATTATGTAAATCAATTATAGGTTCGACAAAACTGAAGAATAGGGCAACAGTAACCACGTTAAAATTTTACTGTTCACAGCAATGAGAACCGCATACCATTTTAACGTGGTGTGACGTTCGACGGATTCGCTAGAAATCTCGAGTCAGAAGCTGTCACGGGACATTTGGTCGAAGAGAATGATGTTATATAATATCAGGTCAGGAAGACGGGTGAAAGTGCAACTACACCAATCGAGTCAAGCCTTATGCGTAATAAAAGGCCACTCGTGTTTGTTGACTTTTATGAAGAGATAATGAAAAATAATGTACAGTAAAAATGCCTGTGACAAATGACTCGGTAAGTAATAATAAAAATAATAATTATCATAGTTGCTCGTGCATTATTGTTTAACCTTATTAAAATTAAACTTCTTAAAAAAAAATAATACCTAAATAAAAATTATATTATTATGATATATTTCTACGTCATGGAATTAACTAACCTAGCCTAGGTCAGCAACATAAAAGGAGTACAGGGGAGCTAAACTATTATCGGTACCCACACGTAATGCCATATCATGTATACTTCGAATTTGCGAGATCACAGTCGCGCGCTTCAGAGTATTCAATTGCAATAATCTCATAAGACGACGGAGATGACGCTCTTCATCTTCGGCCATGGTAGCGGACGCCACCCTACGCTTTTATGGACGACTGCAACCGAATAAATATTCTTACGAACTAAATCACGACACGGTATAAACAACCGGAGTGAACGGATAAACACAAAATGTTATGTAAAATATTTCACAGCGGCCGGCGCGAATAATAAATAATAATAATGATATATCGGCGATATCACTTCAACGACGGGCGCAATTACGTAACGTATCTACTAACGTTAGTACAATTAATAGATCGGAGATTTCAATGCTGCAGCCGACACGACTAATTAGGTGTAGTCTAGATATATCGACGATATCATAACTAACGGCCGTCGCGTATACGTACTAACTTATTGAATATATCGACAATCATGAATTAAAATATTATATATTTTAATTCGTGTCGACAATATCCAGGTAATCCGTAAAATCACCTATAACGTTAATCTAAAGTAGAGCTGATAGCAACGCTACGACCAACGTGGTTAATTTAACGTTAATAAATATCTGTATCGACTATAGTCAGTGGCGGATCCAGAGGGGGGCGATTTGGGCGATCGCCCCTCCCCCCGTTCTCTAAAAAAAAAAATAGTTTAAGTCCCTGGTTTTAGTTTTTGACGTAATTATACTTCAAGGGTAACAAGATTATAGGGATATATTTTTTTATTACTATTATCTACTATAAAAAATATTTTTTTTGTTCTGTACTAGACTGTGGAAAGTAACATATGTATGTACCTAAATAAAAACTTTATCAAAATTAATATGTGCCCTTTAAAAATCGCCCCCCCCCTTTTATCTTGGTCTGGATCCGCCCCTGGCTATAGTATAGCATTGAGGGGGGAGGTGAGCTTTTTCAAACTCGGAGATTAAAAATAATAAAATTTTTCAATATCATATACTAACACTACGAATAATTGAACGTGAAATCAGAATAGTTGTAATTGAATACGCTATACAACCTAACCACGAGGGGGGCGTTAGCAGTTAGATATTACGATAAAAGGGGTGCTGAACCAAAAAAGGTAAGGAACCACTGAGCTATACTATCTGCACTATGCGCGCATCACACATTAAATTAATTTAATTTAACAATACCCAAATAATAATAATAATAATCACCCACGGGGAAGGCTGATCAACTAATACACCTATAGACAATAAATGTCAACGTCCGGTGAACACCTAAGTACTGTACTCAGCACCAAAATACCAGGGCAAGACATAAACCAACACACCGCTACCGAACCCCCCAATAAGTTAGGAAAACCACGCTCCGCTACCGAAAATGTTACGCCGTGACCGTTCCTACGAGGACGGTAGTTGTCGACCGCGACTTGCGGGATGTTGGAAATAAGGTTACCCACCGGTTGGTGTCACAATAATATATATAGACGATTTACAGCGCCATGCGCGCACAATTATAATAAATAATAAATATAATGACATATACAATTAATAATAATAATAATAAATATTGGGCGCCCGAAATATACAAAAGTGTATAATAATAAATAATTTAGCACATAAATGCTCCGTCCATAAAAGGGGACTTACAATTTATATAAAACGACTAAACCGACGTTACCCGTGACCACGACGACTGCAAACGTGACACGATGATGATTGGTTGCTTGAAAAGGCTGCTGAACGGGGTCCTCTACGCTGGCAAGGAGACAGCGACTTGAGACGACACGCCTTATGATGATCGTGACTAGGGCGGGAGCGGCGGCGGCTTAAATCGACGGAATACGCGGCGACATGCATACAATATACGTCGGATGCGCGAATGTAGGTGGTCGATAGTTAACGCGAATTTGCAAATCGTTATTGTTCACGTGACGATAACGACGTCGGACCGCGGACACTCGAAACCACGCGATTTGTACGACTTGTCGTAGGCGACGAAACGTGTCGTTCGAACGGGGTCAAACTAATTAACACAGCGATCACTCCGTAACATAGCGAATGACGCGAAAACCGATAAAACGAACGAAAGGGTTCGTCGAGGCACCACACTGGCACAGTGGCGTGTCCAGCACAAAATAATTGGGTGGCCAGTTTTGTTCTGTAGCGTGTAAGTGTGTTTATAACTATTACTGCTTATTAGGGTAGATTTGTTCTATCGTATGGGATATGGGCATGATTATAATATTCAATAATAAATATTAATAATAGTAATATTTAATAGTAACATTTTTATTTTTAATAAAAAAAAAGAAAGCCAAACAGTCAAATAAAAATTGGGTGGGCCCGAGCCTAGTCGGCCTACCTTGTAAACACGCCACTGCTCTGGCACTCGAAACGGTCACGTCGATGGTTTATAGCAGTATAGCGAAATAAACAGTGTCGCGTCGCACGGTCGCGTATGCATTATGAAAAGTGCTTACGAACTATGTAATAATACGTACCCCCTCCAATGACACTTTGTCTATGTCTCTTGAATAGGCTCGCATAAGCAGTTTTAATCCGCATTACACGGCCCGAAATATACAAAAGTGTATAATAATAAATAATTTAGCACATAAATGCTCCGTCCATAAAAGGGGACTTACAATTTATATAAAATGACTAGACCGACGTTACCCGTGACCACGACGACTGCAAACGTGACACGATGATGATTGGTTGCTTGAAAAGGCTGCTGAACGGGGTCCTCTACGCTGGCAAGGAGACAGCGACTTGAGACGACACGCCTTATGATGATCACGACTAGGGCGGGAGCGGTATACACGAAAACGACGCGCGGCGGCGGCTTAAATCGACGGATTACGCGGTGACATGCATACAATATACGTCGGATGCGCGAATGTAGGTGGTCGATAGTTTACGCGTATTTACAAATCGTTATTCGCGTGACGATAACGACGTCGGACTGCGGATACTCGAAACACAGCGATCACGCCATACTACCGCGAATAACGCGAATTTATTACTTGACTATTCGCAAGACGATGACGACGTCGGACCGCGGAAACCACGACGTTTGTGCGACTTGTCGTTGGCGAAAAAACGTATCGTTCGAACGGGGTTGAACTAATTAACATAGCGATCAAGCTGTAATATCGCGAATAATGCGAAAACCGATAAAACGAACGAAAGCGTTTGTCGAGGCACGACAAACGGTCATGTCAAAAGATGGCACACACACGCTGTGTAGCCGTGCGGCGAAGAAGGACGCGCGCAAATGCTCCGCGAATACCGAACACTCCGAACGCCGAAAAAGAAGAGAACGACGACGAACAACCGGTCAGTGGTGTAGGCTGCGACGCGCGACGAAGCGGCGGCGTCGACAACTTTGCGAACTTTCGCCTTACAGTCGCACCACCTTAGGGGGACCGGTCGACCGGGTGGCGGGAAGCATATCCGCGTTCGAACAGTGATTATAAGGGTATATAATAATATTATGATGTACTTAACATGCACCGCTAATAATAATGAATATTAATAATATTACGGTATTCTTATCTTCACTAAACATTCGCTTTTCGGCCAACGCAGAGAGACACTGCGGTTTTCACTCGCTCCGAGCGATAAAGAAACAAATACAATGATATTATATCTAAATGATTAAATGAGAGACGGAATGACTGTGCGGCGAATTGCGATTAACGTCGGTATCGGTCTTGTCGGTTAATTATTTTATTTTTATTATTGCAGACCGAATGAAGTGATCAATCATCGATTGTATGTAATGTGGTTGAAAACGAAAAATTATATTTTAGTAATTTGAAAAGTCGCCTGTCGCCCGTGTGATCGAACAAACTGTCAACTGTGTCGCGATCCAAAAACAATTTAAACTCTGATAAACTCGTTAAACTAACACCTAGACAGGTACGCATTACACGACAGCCGGTGTGGTGTTAATGTACCGTCGTCGTCGCGATGACGTCTTTCTCAGTAGCGTCATTTGAGGGGGGCAAGGCGGGCATTTGCTCCTGTCCGATTTTAAAAGCAGTTCAGTGGGCCGGTGTCCGGTTTTTGCCATTTAAACATTATTATATTTTATTAGTGAAAAAACGTAATTATTTTTATAATTTTTTCAGAAAATATTTTTAAGTCTAACTACTAAAAAATTATTGTCACAATGATGCATTTTTAATTAATTGATAGTTGGAATAAATGTATATTTAGACGCATGTGGGACGTGCATGTATGTTTTGCGTGTGCATGTGTATATGTGTTTTGTGAAGAAAAAGCAAGTAGGAACACAATATTGTTGTACGCACAACAATAATAATAATTAACATAATAATCCCGTATGGTCGTATAGTTTTATTTTTAAAATCTACAAATTCTAAAAACAAAAATTGATTGACACTCTTATTTATCCTTGATCTCAGTCCTCAGACTTCAGTAACTTGCGATAGTCGTGTATCGCAATTCACAATTCACAGTAAACTATTATTTTGTTAACTTAGTTCAGTTTCAGTAACCGCTTATTCTATATATATTAATTTTTTTTCGTAACGCGTGTTTTCATTATTCTTTTGATATGGACAAAACATTTCTTAAAAAAAAAAAAATAATTGGGTGGTGCGGCTAAAAACCATCGTGCATAAAAAATTAAAACTACAGCAAGTCGCCAAACAATCAAAAACAATTACTGAAATGTTTAATAAACAAACAACACCTGAACCAGTTATCTAGCATTGAAAAATAAAAATAAATATAACTTAAGATAATATTAATTTCTAAATTCGATTTTATGTACCTATCTTTTAGATTGAAAAAAAGAATATATCCTTTAATAAATTAATTATATTTTTCCTATTTAATAAAAAACCTGCTATCATATATTGCAAATGATGTTACTACCCAGTAAATAAAAAGGCTTGTAACAATTAGAGTAAAAAAAAAAAAATCTTATTGAGTATAATTATGAATAAGTGAGGTGGGAATGGTAATTCGATAAAAATGTAAGTAGATATTATTTATTTGCGAACGTTTTTTTTTTACCCATTCGGGCTAGTCAAAACCTTTGCCCCCCTCTATTGAAAACTGAAATGAAGCCACTGGTCTCTCTCTCAGCAGGCGGTCTCGCACTTCCGTATAAAAATCAAAATAGCGTCAGAATCACGGGAGCTTCGCCCTTCATCGCCCAGTCGCGCAAGTCCACACCTTTTTATATTTCCATACAGTGAAATACGCACTCGCCCGACTTGGTCGTTTGGTCGATAATATTATATTATCATATAAACCCGTCAATTGGTGTACAAATCGGTCGCCGTCGTCTGTCGCGGCATTTCGCGTTGACCGCGCGCGCGTACCCATTTTACCCGCGTATTTCCGGTCGTCACGTGTTATCTCCGCCGTAGCCTCCGTGTGCGAACGTGTTCCGCGTTTAACCTACGCCGATGCGCCGGCGTTAGTAGAAACGGTTACGCGACGTACCCTGTCGGGCATCACTGCATCAGTGAATAATAATAATATTAAATAATAATAATTGTAATGTCATCGCGTCGTTTCGCGCGTTTCCCAAGTTCCCTCCGATAAATTGCAGCAGTGCAGTTGCTCGTGCACCTCTTGGCCGTCCGTTGATAAGTCGTTGGCGTAATAATAATAATACAGATAACGTAGCGTCGCCGTACGACCGTTCGACGAGTACAACAGTCTTACAATCGCCGCGGTCACAGTATTATCCGCGATCGTGCAGTGTCTGTATTATCTAACTCGTGCGCTCTATCGCAGCAGCTTGCACACGACGTCGCAATGTCGAGCGCAACGACGAAATGCAAACATCTCGACGGGGACGAAGAAGCGAAACGCAAACGCAGCAGATGGATGGTGTTTCCGGGGTAAGCACTTTATAATATTCATATATTATACATGGTGTGCGTGCACACGACGTTAAATATGTATTTTTCGTGTTTTCGTCGATGTAGGACGTATTAAACTCGTCTATGGATTATTGTATTTGTAAATGCGCTTTTTAGCAAACGCCGTTGCCCCACGACCGGCGATGTAATTGCGTCAGTTCTCTCTATTCGCCCTCGTCGACGTTTTCGTTATCGCTCGGAAGCTTCTCCCGTGTGGTGATGGTGACGACCAGTTTCTCTCTCCGCTGCGACGACCGAAAACGCGCGCATTTAGCAAAGATAGCATTGTCGTCTGTCCGTTGCCATATGTTTGATATCAATTGTTTCAGTTGTCGTATATCATAATAATGTTATATTATGTGATAACGCGTGCTAGATCGCATCGCGCTACTGCAGTACTGCACTGCCGCACGTTTAATTTGTTACTTTGAAACTACCTATTTGTTATTATAATAATTAAAAAAAAAAAAAAGTTATTGGTAATAATCGACGATATTCATAATACATTTTAACGATTAGGAGGTAGACATATTTTTGTATAACACGCAATTATATTCTTTATTGTAAAAAAAAAAAAATTGTATTTATTAAACATAAACAACATTAATTAAATACATTTAAATTACTTTTACAATAGTAATTACTTTAATTTCATTGCTGGGAGATTTTAACTTGGTAATTTTATTCTTGATTATAAATTGAATGATGATTTTCTTCATTGAACATACAAATTAAAGTTTCTAAATATTGTTAGCTTATCAAAATCTCAGTTAAGTGTTATAAGAATCTGGTTTATACTTGTGTGTATGAAAGTAAAAGATAATTTAAAGGAAAATTTAAATAATTATTACTGCAAAATTAAAATCAAAATATATAAAATTTAATAAAAATTGAAATTTTATTTTGCATGTTTGCATGTATATTTTACAATTTAAAATGCATATAATTCTGGTCTATAATAATAATAATATAATTATTTATCAAGAAGTCGTTAAACAATATAATATTTACTTCATATAATATTATATATTTGTATGAATCTGTTGTACAATTTAATAAAAATACGATTGGCAAATTATATTATTACGTAAATAACTACTACAAGTTTAAAATGCCAAATTATTAAAATCTTTTATTAATACATCTACACACCTAATTTATTTTAACTATTTCAGACTCGATGCACAGTATTGACAAATCTGAAATTTTCTTTTGGTCAAAAATGATCTTAAATAATTTTTTTTTCTTTTCAAAACCAAAAACGAATGTCTGCCGCTAGCATTTGCGTGCAGATAATTCTTAAAATAATTTCTATGTTAGGAAATGATGTTTCTAATGATGATGCTATTAAAGTTTTATGCAATGCAATAAATGATTTATTATTTTCAACTGAAATATTTGCCATTATACTTTTAAATTCTATTAATTCTTCTCTCAAGTCACTTTCTAAATCTATATTATAAAATTCAACTAGATTGTTACTTTTTTTTTTCGAGTGTTATCTAACGATTCGTTTTCAATTTAATAAAAATTCAAATTTATCGATATTTAGTTTAGTATTACTTTCTATTCTCCTATTTAGTTCAAAAATTAATTTTCAATAATTACTTAAAATTATCCATTTTTCAACTGTGGTTATTACCACTATATGCGTTATTCCATCTTAATAATATTATGGATATATTATTTAGTGCTATAGCTTAAATTTTATATTTTAAAATATAATATTACTCGATTTAACATTGAAAAAAACATGTGCAAAATATTTAATATTTGCATTACAAAAGTTATATGCCATCCTAGAGCAAAAGCTCCTTTTGCGCCTACGTTAATCCGGCTCTGGTAATATATAATACTAATAATAAACAATAATCATATGGAAAACAAGAACATAATATATATATATATATAAGGTGTAACAAGACTATTTAACAAACTTCCATTACAAATGTTACTATATTTGTTAAATAGACCAGGTATACCTTGTATATATAATATATATATATTGATTATATAATATTTATAGGCAGTGATGTGCTCAACGATTCTTAAAATCGAAACAAGATAAAAAACTTAGGACTCATCTACATAAAATATCGATTTTTTTGTCCTATAAATAATATTTTTATTGCAAAAACAAAATTGTTATATTTTATTACATATTTTTGTATTTTTTACATTCATCACATATCCACCTATTATAAACTTTATCGGTAATTGCCTCAAAAAGAAATTTTTTGGCACTATTGATGACAAATACTACTGATTACAGATTCAGAGTGTTTGTCCTAGTTGATAACTTATTTTCTATATTTTTGAAATTTTTATCAAAAACATGGTTATAGACGATTATTGTACAAAACAATAATATTCGTATTTTTATTTTTATTTAATTTGGTAGATAATATTTCTGCTTTTACAGTTAGAAAAATAGTATATTTTTTATAGTTTCAAATAAATATTTTAAAAGAATGTTAAATCTGAATGCATTGTCTCCATATCTTAAAAATGTATAGCATATCAAATTGTTTGTTTTGAATAATCCATTTAACTCTACTATGTTCAATTAATGCATTTGTAAGAACAGAGACACCGCATGTAGGTATAGCAGCCTCTTGAACTTATATGTGATGAAAGGAATATTTTTTATAGTTGTTGACATTGATGTAGGGAATTGTGACAACAAATGTATATATATATATATATTTTTTTAAATATTTAGTACTTTGAATGACTTAATTCCAATTATTATTATTATTATTATTATTTTGCTTGTTTACTTTTATATATTTTTATGAAATGTTGTTCCATAATGGAATGTTCACAGGATTGAAGCATTAAAACCATACAATATTGTGTTTGATTATGATAGATTTGAATATGAACTAGCTGTTGGACTTGATTTTGCACTTGCTAAAGCGCTGGAACCAGAAGAAATCATAGGAGCTTGTAACTTTAATGGCGAAATAGTATACTTTATGAAGTGGAAGCGTCAAGTTGAAATAAGTTACATATCATCAGAACATGCTTCAAAATTGTACACTGAAGCTACAATTAAATTCCATGAGAAATATAATAATATATCCCAAACAGTTGCTACAGATGTGTCGCATCTACAAAAAGAGGGTAGTGTTGCACGTCGTAGAGTTGGGCGTCCTAAAAAGGCATCACAGGGTTCAAAAAGATCTTATGTACCAAAGTACCTATCTAGAAAAAAAAAATAATGTGAATAATTTTTCAATTTGAGAATAATGATAAGTTGTTATTATAAGACATTATTATTATTATTTTTTTTCATTTATATAAATTATTTAATAATATTTACTCTGTACCTGCTGTTAAAATAATCAAAAATAAACTGAAATTTGTACATTTTTAAATGACACTAATGTAAACTTTTGATAAAATTTCTCATTGTATGCCATAAATGAATTATATAATTATTTTACAGGAAGTAATACAATTTTACAAATTATAACCACATGAATTTTCTAGTCTTAAGAAGTTATGTACAATTAAACCATACTATGTCCGTGTGCACTTGAAAAAGCTTTAGGTATGATAAATATTATATTAATCAAATTGAACTAATTGCACTATTATTTTTTTAGTGTTTATAACAAAACTAAAATAAATTTTACATGACTAATGGAAGGTTTAGAATTGGTATTTGTTATTTTTATTATAGACATATTAGTATGTCAAAAGTACGGTGTCAATTAAAGTATGTATTTAAATTTTCATAAGCCATAAGGCTACATATTATTATAATATATAGGTTGAAAGGAAAAGAGTATGTATATGGTCAAGACTGAACAAGGTACTTAATAAATTGAGCAGAAGCATAGCTTTTAGGGAGTGCTATAATAATATGCAACTTTATTATTACTATTATTAATTGTAATAAGGTACAAGTTACTATAAAGATAAAACATCAATTTGTTTTAAAAGTATTTTATTTATTTTAATTTGTTTAAAGTAATCAAAATTAATAAAAATAAATCAAAACAAATACTATCATTTTGTAAATAGGAAAATAAATTAAATAAACAAAAAACCAAAATATTTAAATACCTAAATAAATGTAATATATTTGGGTGTAATAATATGCGCTAATAACCCTAAAAAATCTACTATATTATGACAAATATGCTTTTACACCCAAAATATGCAAAAACATACACTATTAAACTTTATATAATTATTACTATTGCTATGAAATGGATTTGTATCTCAGTTAGCATGTTTTCCTGTGTAGCAAAAAATACATACAAATTTATGAAATTACAAGCCCTGTATATAACTAATCACTAAATTGTAAATACAGTGACAAAAGTTATTATACAGCTAATTGGTCTTAAACGGCTTAAACAGACTGCTCCCAATACGTCTAACATGTAGGAAAAAATTTAAATGTGTCTACCGGACTCACTATACTGGTTAATGAAGTCAATGTGTATTTTAAGAACACGTTTTGGTGCCTTTTCCATATATGATCGCTTGTATTCATCATGTGCTTGACTCATCACATGGGGATTAATTGGGATATTAATTTTAAAGATATTTTTTTACATAACTCGAAATCATCACAAAATAAAATTTATATTTTTATTTTTATAAATTTTCAAGATTTTTCTTAATGAATTACAATATACGTTGTAAAATACATAAATAAATACGTGATAATTAATATTTATTATTACATAAATTTAATTATTTTTATAACAATTCATATGTATACAAGTAAGCGGATGTGACTGGTGATTACTGTTTATTCAAATTATAATTAGTCACCCAGGTACTAGCAATTTGTGTATAGTACAATGCTTTAATTTCAGCATCCCACTGAGTAGACATTAAGCAGTTTAATCAATGTAACTATTTACCATTTAAATTATATTTAACACGGATGAAAAAAATCTAAATCTTAGTTGTTAATTTGTTCTATAAATATTTCAGCAAATAGGTTAGTTATGTTGGAAAAATATTTAAAAATAATTTATCTAAATCATGAATTGCAAAAAAGTTGGCAGGGATGGAAATATAATGATGTAAATCGTAAATCTATATCTCATAAAGCGTATTAACTGTAGTCTAAGTTAACATTTAATTTCTACACTAGAAACATAAATAAGTATAGTATTATTATATTATACACTATAATATATATATTGTATATATTATACATGAAATTGATTCTGATGTAATGTTTTGGAGATGACACTGTAATTATTCTAAAGAATATGAATTATAAATATATATACTATAAAGCAGATAATATTATCTTAACTGCCTAACATTTTAGAACTAAATATAAAATGGTGTTAAGAGGACGTTATACCCGCATGTGTTGTCTGTCTTACTAATGTAGATTATAACAAATTTTCGTTCAGCAGAACACATTTTGTGATGTTAGCTTTAATATTAGAGTAAATTTACATATTATCAAATTTAAAGGTAAAAATATTATTTAGGGCATCTCACAGGCTTTTATTGATATCTTAATTTTTAAGTGAGTTATGGTTATGTAAAATATTAAAATTGTAAAATGCTAGTAATTCACTTAAAAATTAAAATACCAATAAAAGCCTATATAACCTATATCTAGATGCCCTAGATAACATTATTACCTTCAAGTTTGATAATAGGTAAATTGACTCTAATGTTAAAGCTAACATAACAAAATGTGTTCTGCTGAACGAAAATTTGCTATGATCTACATTAGTAAGACAGAGACAACACATGCGCGTATAACGTCCTCTTGAATGCCTAAAATTACTATTTTAATATTTATCTAATCTTACGTTATTATGTAATAACTGTAATTTTGTCAATGAAAAAATCGATAAACAGATAAGTTAAAATATTTGTGTTTGCATATTGACTAGAGCAGTTAATAAGAACATTATTTTTGTATTTTTTAGGATCTTATAGATTCAATTTCAGTAGGTAGTAAATAATTAAACAATTAAACATTATTTATGTATATTTTGTTTAATCCATAATTGTTTAAGTTTGTAAATGACAAATAAATAAACTAAATAGATTTTTTTTTTTTAAATATTTGGTAAGTACTTACTTTAAATAACTTAATTCCAATTCTTATAATTATTATTAATTATTTTACTTGTTTAGTTGTTTACTCTTATAATATTTTGAACTTCATACATTTTGTTCCATAAGCAATAAGTAATTATTTACTTATATTTAAAATTTTCTAATATATCCTGTGAATAATTTGGAACAGGCAAATTGTTGGAATTAGTGCTATCATCTTGAAGTATTTTCAAAATATCTTTAAAAACTAGTGGTTCTTTATTTTTATCAAAAAAATTTTTACATTTTATTTTAATTATTGTACTATTTTCTCTAATTAAAGGAAGTTCATTTATAGAATTATTCATTTGTTTTAAAATGTTAAACAAGTTTATAAATGACAAATTTGAATTTTGAAGCTTTTTGATATTTTCAACAATACATGAAAAATGTGCTTTAATGTAAGCAGGATCATAGCTCACATTTATTTTATTTAAAATTAATTTACAATTTTGAATGCATTTTGCTTCATCTTCCAAGTTTTAATTTACATTTTTTAATGAAAGCAACATAGCACAAATAACCAATTTTAATAACGTAATAAGTTAATTTGCATTAATGAAAAAGCGCAGAAAATTACTGTAATATTCTTTGCTATACTTTTATTTTTATAACAAAGATATAAATTTATACATGAATTATTTTTGTATTGGATTAGAATTTACAACTACCTTCTACTGTGATAATGAAAACAGTTATTGAAAACTAAAATAAAATAAATATACTATAACTATATATATACTATTAATAAAATAATATTATGTATACAGATAAATCCTTCTCAAAATCTGAAATACTTAAAATTATTTAAATACTTCAAGTAAATTTGTTAATTAAATATCAATTTTAGAGCAACAAATAACAATTAATTAATAATACCCAAGTTTGTAAGTAGGTTATACAATTTACTTAAAACTTAGTTGAGACTTGTGTCTTATTTCTTATAGTTATATTAAATGTTGGTATTAAAATGTATATAAATAAGGTAAATGGCGAGCGCAGCGATGACTTAGTTGGTTGAACCTTTTACACAGTGGCTTCTCGTAAGTGAGGTAGACCCACAGTACTAAAATCCCGGGTTTGCCACTTAGTCAAGTAATGATTTATAGACACTCATTGACTGCATGTATTTAATGTTGAAAATAGTAATACGCATTATATGCAAAATCCAGTCTTTACTTATTATTATAATACTACAATACATTCTGGAGTTGGAATACATCCACTATTTTTTTTTTTAAGTTCTGGAAGAAAGTTAAATATATAAATTACATGTAAAAAAATAAACTGATACAAATAAATAAGAATAAATAAATAATATATTTAATTTGTTAAGTTTGAAATACTTAAGATTGAATTGTAGTTATTTGAAAGAAAAATAAATAAATACATTATTTTAAAGGTTATTTAAGTAGTTCATTTTATTGATATTTCTAATAAAATGCATGTATTTTGTTTTTAAAATATATATGTAAATATCTTGTATACAGATATAATACACAGGTTTTAATTGTTTTGAAGAAATATTAGTAGTTTTTGTATAACTCTTTCAAGTCATCTATGCTAAAAATGCATTGCTTATTTAATAATTATAAAATAATATATTTTTATGTCAGGTAAATGAAAAGCAAAATACAAATATATAAATATATACATCTTATATAAATAAAATTATTGTATTTCTACAATATATATGTAACTTAACTAGGTTAAATTCACATGAATATATAATTATACCTTTATTTGGTACAAGTAAAAATAATTAAAATAAAATAAATTTATCCCTACAGTTAATTGACAGTTAATATAATCATCATAAATTAAGGTAGCGGTTCCCAATCCTTTTAGTTGTGTGGACCACCAATTTTGTAAAAAAATCTTTGAGGACTATCAATGACTAATAGACTACCTATATACGTATGTATATAATATATAAAATATAATTAAATATATAATAATATTATTTTAAATATATATGTTAGTAATGTTGATATTATATGGTCCGTGGCACATAGGTTGGAAATTGCTGAATTAAGGAATTTGTATACCGCTCACATTGTGATTTATTGTCGTAAGTACCACATACACAAATTACAAATACAAAAATAGGTTAGATCTCAAACCTCTCAACATTAAGCCCTACACTCTCTTTAGCGATAAAACACACTAAGGTCTGATAAAGACCTAGATGACCTAACCTAGTCTGAGCATCTCTATGTGTACCCTACCATAGTGAAACCGATCATTGAGTGGGGATTCATAGTTACATCTATGAGTTTCAAATGAAACATTTCGGTTTTAATTTTAATTTTAAATTTAATATTATGATTTGAAAAAATTCATATTTTCAAGTTTTTATTACCACTTTATTAGAATATAAGATTTAATTTTTACAAAGTATTCCGTACGATCTATAGACAATTTTCTGCAGAGTTCAGAATTTTTTTTCAGAATCAAAATCGGACATCTTAAACTAACTTTAATTTTGTCAAAACTTTACATCTTTTGAGCTCAAATTGACGGCAGTAGCGAGGATCCTTAACCAAAGAACTAAGATACAACATTCATAGATTTAAATACTTTTTCTTATGAGCTTAATGGTGATTCTAGCACATTAACAGGATAGGCAGTTGCTCTTAAATTCTTTTTTAGTTTTTTAATATTAAAAAGTTAATTGATTTATAGTTTTGATTATTAAAATATCGATCAAAAGAACAAAATATTAGTTTCATATATTTCTTATCATTTATTTTACACAATCAAATAATTTTATTTTTCAAACTTAGATATTAGTTATCATATCAATTAGTTATACATCAATTATAATCACTTATATATATACCTAATTTTTTTTACAAAGATTTAAAAAATTAATTGTAACAAACATAATTTAGAAAAGTATTATTTTATAATGGCGTTTGATTATCAGAATACTTATTACATTTGCGAGTTAGTAAACATGATTTGAATAATAGCATTTTCATGACAGCGCACAGATTCAAATTTGATATTAAAAGTTGATATTGAATTTTCCACATTTTGGGCTATAAACAAAAAAATATAAACAGATTATAGAACATGGAATAGTAGTGTTTCCCAACCTATGGGTTACAACTTGTGGCGTTTTTAAGCTAATTTGGCAAATATATTGAGAATAATATACAAACAACTTAGACAACTTTTTTTTTAGTGGAGGTTGCATACTCAACAAACAGTAAATTTGTGGGTCATTATTACAAAAAGGTGGGAAAACACTGGAATAGCATACCCAAAATACTTACAGCATTTAAAGTAAATAAAACCATCAATGTGATCAATTAAACCTTTGATACGTTTTTCAGAAATCATTTTTCTTGCTATTTTTTCAATTTTATATTGATCAATTTTCCATAAATATACTAGATACTTCATTTTAATACATTTATACAGTTTACTGACCGCAAAAATGTTATGTTCAACTAAAGCTTCAGTCAATAAAGATAAGCCTGCAAGATATTTAGACATGTAACACATATTTAGATATTAAATAATATATTCTATTGTAGATAATTACAATTGTCTGTTATTATTTCCTTATGATATGGCATAAGGAGTTCTCGTATAGGCTCAATATCGTCTGGTTGAATCAGATGACCCAGGCAAAGTTTTTTTAAAATTGGATCAGGTAACATTTTCAGGATTTTATATCGCATGTCTTCATCATAAAATTGTTTTAACATTTTGAATCGTTTGTAATCTAATACAAAGTACATAGATGAATAATATTATGTAAACCGTATTGTTCATGTATCTTACTAGATGGAGATAGTACTGTGCATATAAAAGCAGCTTTCAATAATGTTAAGCGTACCAATGCATCGAGCTCATTTATACAAAACACTTCATAATATTCACGTGCAGCGTCAATAAACATGCAACGATGATCTAATACGCGTGCATAATACACTTTAAACCAATTCCCAAGATTTTCATTGTTTATTAGAAACTAGAAGAATAAAAATAAATATAATTTTGGAAATATTATTTAATTAGATAATTTTAAATATATATATTGTGTATATGGTCTACTAATGTAACATATTTTACTATAAATTTATTGGTAAAATTAGGGCAGTGATTTTCAACTTTTTTTATTCATTGCACCTACAGCCACTAGAATCAAACATTAGGTCACCCTAAAATCAAAATAATAAATATATTTTAGAATTATTTTTTAATGAAAAAAAAAATACAGTATACAGCAAAATTCATTAAGTAACTTTATTAATTTTTATAAGTTGTTAAATTTGTAAATCAAATAAAAATGCATCTTTTTACCATAATTTATTTTGAAAAACAATTTTTTTGCATATTTTTATGATTTTTATTGCATATTTTAATACTTTTTAGTGCATAAAAATAACAAAGTGCAATTACTAACGTCCATAAAAATACTTATATACCATATACCATGATACGTTCGGAGTCAATGTGTTAATAATTGAAAATATATCAACAAGAACACAATTATAGCGTGTAATGCTGAAAAAGCAAGAATACATATCAGCTATCAAGTTCTTAAAATATGTTTTATGTAACACATACTTTTCTGTCTACTTATAAATTACTAAAAATAATAGTTACAGTTTACATAATTACAGTGAGGTAAATAAGAGAAATTTTTAAACTTATAAAAGCTAAAAAAAGTCAAGACTACCAAAAAAAAATATAATAATAGTAAAAACAATACTATCATCAGATATAGTTCTTAATGAATTTGATAGACTAAGAAAATTAAATTAAATAATTTTGTTATTACAAATAATTAGTGTTTAAAGTCTGAAATATTTCACAAAAATGTGAAACATTGAATTTTTTTAATACAAATATGAATGATAATAATATTTATTTATTAATTAAATAATAGTCTATAAGTTGTAGCTTTAATCATAGATATTAATATTTAATAACAGTGTGAATCAACCACTCATTATAACTATATACAACTTAAAGCTTTTGGTAAATTATACATTTACAAATAGAATGACAAATGTTTGTAAAAATAAAACTTATTTGAAAAATAAAAATAAATTTCATCAAAATACTGAAATATTTTATGAAGTTTTCATATTATAAATAATATCATCTGACCAGAATATTTGGATATTCGAGTTTACGAGTTATATATTATTTATTAACTTGGTATAGTTAATAATAAAGTTAGAATGTTACATAAATATAAATATAAATATATATTTTGGAGAATTCAAAGAATAATTAGTATGTTAGAAATCCGTTTCACTTACTGAAAATTAAAAGTATGCCATTTGTATTATTTTAATATAACTGCATATTATATTATAAATGTTAAAGTTGTACTATGGTTTATATAAGAAATGTATTTTTATTCATTTATTAACATTTTTATTTATGTATATAATTTGTTTTTAATTTAAATTTTCATCAACAAAAATATTTGATTAATAGATCATGTAGGTGGATAATAACAATTAATATTTGATTTGATTTGTTTTCTAGTATTATTAAGTCCTCAAACACTTAATATGCTATTTTTTAAAACTAAAATACATAAAAGCAGTTATAATATTTTGTACATACATTCGCCCAATAAGTTGACGATGAGAAAATTATATTAAAATATAAACTAACGATGATAGTATAACAGTATTGTAAAAATATTTTGATAATCCATCACTACTATAAATAAATAAATCAATAGCAACAAAATTCACCACATCTTCCTACCACTACTCATACCTATTTTTATAATCAAGTTAATAAAACACATTGATAAACCACATACATAAGGATGCAAACTTTATTAATTATTTAAATAAATCAAACCTGTATTCTTGCAGCTTTCATAACATAAAACTCTGCTAGTATTGGATTATTTTCTTCCAAGTAGTAATGTACAATTCTAATAAATATTTCCATTTTTAAATCCATTGAAAATTGTCTAAAAATTATATACAAATTAATATAAATTGCAATAAACTATCTATAAAAAATAAAATAAATACATTTGTTCCGATTCAAATGGAATACAGATCAGCTTCTGGAGTCCTTCTTTCCATTTTTTTTCCTTTATATTTAACCTATATAAATATAGATATGTGCTGGCTACTACTTGATCAAAATATGTTTTCCTGTAACTTATCTAATAATTAAATTAAATGGTAATTTAAACACATTAAGTAGGTACGTGGAAAAAAAGGTCTTACTTTATACAGTATGAAATTAGCCAAATGGAGGGCCAGTTTATCTTTCAAAGTGGGCAAGATTTCTATGACAAAACTATTAAGTACCTCTCGAGAAACCGTTAGAAAAATTTTTGAATTAGCAACTGAAATCAATGAATTGTCAGAGCATTATAACAATATATATAGATATGGTCTAATAATACTTACGGACTTCTATGACGTTTTCAAACATAATTTTTAAATTGGTACTAATTGAAGTACATCGGGCGTCTTTCAACAAACGCTTATATCTATAACAATCAAATATCGACATAAAATCAATCGGTGAACGATTATGATTAATTAGACGGGTTGTATCCTGTCTAGTTAGGATTTGACAGATTTATAGGAGCAATGGTCAAATTATCCGATATAATAACTGAGTAATTAATTATTCATTGATATCTCACTCGTTTATTTGAATTTGGTCCAGCGCTGTCCTTTTCGTTGTTACCAAGTAATACAGTCTTGTGTGGAATTTCTTGAGGGTGAGGGGTACTGCGAAAGCCGAATCCATGGTGCAACGTTCTCGTGTTGGCACTAAAATAATACACAAATCGTATACGAATTACGAATATATAATGTTATCATCACTGTATGCTTGTCTGCGGCCTGGCGTTGGGAGATAATCGCGGACCGCAAACTCTAACCTTTGTCCTATGGCGGCGACTGACATAAACGCCAAACCACCGGGACGGTTGGCGAGTTGGAGTATCAACAGTGTGAGCAATGCGTATCGGAGCGCAACCTGTAGAGTGGTAGGTACACAATCATCTATACTGATATTATGTGGCATTGAATACGACGTACGAGTACGTACCCGCCGCGCTCGAAACGCAATTTGCCGATTTTCCCGATTGGGCGGGCACGCGACGACGGCTGGCAATCAGTGTGACCAACCGCGCGGACAACGTGAATTTTCGTGTCGGTCCGAACGGTCGGTGGGCCGTTTAACGCTTGTCGCGCGCCCGCGAACCAAAAAAATATTGACATTATTTGTAGGTTATGTTTTAGTTTTTCAAATATTTTTATCCGCGGAGGCAAGGACGAGAAGACAAATCGGTAGACTCCCTCTCTACCGCCGCGCGCCGCACACTAGTAAAAAAAAATATACCCACCGAAATCAGCTGTGCGCTCGGCTAAACAAGCAACCACCGGTTGCGACGCAGATGTTGCTACGCAGACGCGCCCACGTACATCATAATACTATAATAATATATTGTTGACCCGCGCAATTTCAAACGGGAATTATCAAAACATTTTTAACCGCAGTCCACGGCCCGCTAGAAATATTGTACGTCTGCGCAATAATTGCGCATTCGTGCATGTGCATACCGGTACAATAAGACTAACTTACTGTAAACCACTGGGTATTAATAAAGCGATTTTGCGTTTCATCGTGAATTAAAAGCAAATGAAATCGGCTAGCCTTCTGTTTAAAAAAAAAAAAAAATATTTTAATTGATTTGTACAGGCAAAAACATACCCGCCGAATGCGGAATCAAAATAAATGTGCCCCGCGAAAAGACACAAAACTACTTATACAATGTAGTTAATAAATAAATAATGACATTTCTGAATCGAATAGGCAGTAGCGGCTCGTGGGTAAATATTCTGGGGAGACTTAAATTATATGACATAAATTCCGTGTAACAACGAACATTTTTTTGTTCGTGTGTTAAATCATTATGACCACTGGTCGGTAAAAATTCTATTATATTTTCTTTTTGCATTTTAAAATATGAATAAATGCTGAAATGCTTATAAAAATGTAAAAAACCGTAAATATTAGACGAATATACGTATATTAATTATTAAATAATTAATAAATCGTGAATAAAACGTCTATAACTAGAAAAAAATAATTAATTAAACACGGGCTACACGGCGCAGCAGCGTGGCAATTACTGTCGTGAACCCGGGTTCAATAGCGTCTATGTTACGCAGCTTATTCTCATCGGTTCCCTCCGACCAACCACCCATGCCATTAAATGTTACGATTGCAACTGACGGGCTTCAGTTTCACTGAACCGGCGACCGTCGTAATGAGCCGTAATGTGACCCGCAGAAATGACTAAAATAGTATTTTAATCGAGATACCCATTAATAGGTTTTCGATTTTGTGACTTTTAATTTATAATAATAAACAATGAAAACGATATAATATATTTTCAATTCAAATAAAAATATTTCTAATTTCTAGACATTATTATTTTTAATCAATTATATTATTTACAAGTAGCTAGTTTATTTTTGAGGGGATACGCAGTCTCAGAGTCTCCCCTGACGAGCCGCCCCTGCAAATAGGTAAACATTTTGGCGTGAAAAATTCGATTTCCGTAGCAATTAATCGAGTAAACAAAGTAATGTAGAATTATTAAAATCAATAATATATTAACATTTGATTTTGATGAAATAAGACGCTTTAATCTGCATTTAAAACACATATACCTACATTTAAATGATAATATTGTAATTGTATAATTGTTCATACTAAAATAGTATTATATTGCGTATTATGTGAACTTTTAATCCACCAGTACTTTACAAGTTATGTGTTTATGAAATATTACCTATACATGTACTTACTTTATTGTTATTTTGTTTTATTTAAGTTATATTACCCAAATACCCAATACCCGTAACCTGTGTATGTATGGATCAGTACAGAGTAACTATATGTTCTGTCGTTCTACATCATCCTAAACCCACCTACTATTATATTATGTATGTTCACGCCTACGTTTACTTTCTGTTCCTGTAACTTTTGTTACGAAAAAATAATAAAAAATCGTTACTAATTATAATATAATCGTTTATTGAAATAGGTACTTCACAGAAATATATTCTCTGCAGAACGGTTATTAATATAGATTATGTTATATAGTAGTATAATACATTTACACCCACCTAAAGAGTTAGGATAATATATTTTGGAGATTGAAAAACACTTATTTTTTATACTACTTATTTTGTTTTATTTAATAGTATTATAGTAATCGCATAACTTGTCGTAAACTGAACCAAATATCACCATATGTATAATTATCAATTTTTAATAAACATGAATTTATTGAAATAAATGAAATAATATTAATTTTATTAGTTATACAAAAATATTAAGAAATTAATAAATAATGTATTTATAATATAACATTTGGTTGATAGAATTTCAAAATATTTAAGTAATAAGTTAATAAATTGAATTTATGAAATAGATTTTTTTTTATTATTATTTTGATCAAATATATATTATTAGATTAATAATTATATTAGGTGTAAAATAATAATTTAGCTTTTACATTTTACAAAATATTAGTAAAATATGGTTGTAAAAAAAAATAAAGGTTTTGTTATTTATAATAAAGAATATCGTAGGATCGATAAAAATTATGTTTAAAATAACAATTTGGCTCATTACTTCTATATTATGTTTTCATAAAGAACGTTAAAAGTACGTCGCACCTGCATGACGTGTTGTTTGCGTCTTACATACGTACGACATAAACAAAACGCGTTTACGCAGTCTGAGTAAAACTTGCTCAATTTTGGTCTTAGAGTAAATGTACCTATTATAAAATTAATAGATGACAATATTTTGGAGGGAAAGACGATAAGTTTTTTTCATTATTCCTAATAAAACATTAATTATATCGTTTATAAATAGCAAAACTTTTTAAATCGTTAAATAACCTTTAACTTTTCAAAATTTAAGTTTTTAAAAAAACCTCATTGTCTTTCCCTCCAAAATATTGGCATCTTTTAATTTTATTATTGGTTTATTTATTCTAGAACCAAAATTGAGCGAGTTCTACTCAGACTGCGTAAATGCGGTTATAAATATGAGAATTTAGCAAATCATTTTCAGTAAACTTTTTTTGTAGGTTTTGTAAGGTTCATATAACGATGCCTAAACATTTACGTAAAGACAATTCTTCATTATTCTGTAATTCTTTAAATTATGTAGATTACATTGTTATTAATGACCTTGTTTAGCCAGAAATAGAAGACATCTGGAGAAAAATCATTAGGTAATTACTGTCTTAACTTTATAAAACAAAATAATACTAAAGACTTTTTTTAATAAATGGCAGCATTATACTTAATCAATGGGTTATAAACATGTAAGTTGTGAAATAACATTTAATAAGTTTATAGAATATATTATGTTTAAAAAATATCTATGAGTACTTTTTCCTTTTAGACCCCACCATTGTTCAATTCTATAGTTACTTTTACATTGCAATGATCATTATATTATTTTAAACTGCATTTATATTTATTTAAAAATTAATTTATTATTCATAATATAACATAATATGTTGTCCTTACTGAAATAATATTTAAATTATTAATATATATACACACTAGAGTCTAGTGTATAGACTAAAGAATATTATATTAATAGAATTGTTTTAATATGAAAATATAATACATACCTACATATATTATCTATAATATGGATTAATGCATTAATTGTATACAATATAATAATGTATACATCATTACAGACGTTTTAAAGCAACTATTATTACACTTATAATTTACTGACTATATTTTCAGCTATACAAGTTCTATAATTAAAGAGGCTTTGAAAATGACAGAAAAACTAATTTACATGTCTATAATTTTTATCGTTATAATATAATAAGACATATGTTAAGGTATTGTTTGTTCTAATTAAAAAAAAAAAAAAATTACTGACAATTTTATTCTAGATCGATATAGATTTTCAAATTTTGTATAAAAAATACTAAAATTTCAACACAGTTTTTGGAGAAAATATGGATAATTTATTAAAATTTTTGAAGGAGAATCAGGGATTGTGAAAGCAAAAAATTACTAGAAAAAATGTGCAGTTCAATGCAAGATATGACATATATGTCACAACTGGTAATTATTTAGAAATACCTATTTATTGAATTCAAACATTATAACTCCTATACCTATGTTATTTATTTATTTTATTTTATTTCATATATATATATATACATATATGAATACTGGGCGGCGTCTGGGTCTCACTAAAAAAACTTGTGTTGAGCCCAAAATAATAGCACAGCAGTCCAGCAATGGAGATAGAGTTAACTTTGAAAAAGATGACTGATAACGGTGAGTACAAAATATTTTCTGCTAATAAAACGTTTGATGTATGCTTCAAGATATTTCACTTCTTCAATGTAGAAATTTCGAATATCCTCTGGAATCGAGTGACGTATGGCTGTTTATAAATATTTTTTTTACAATATACAAACTAAATATTATGATAAATCAAACGTATTATTGATAGAAATTTCAAATAAATTAAAATCAAAATAATACTCGATAAAATGATTAAATGTGTTACGGTCTCGGGCCATGTAGTGTAAAATATAATATGTGGTGTATACGTAATACGTGATATAGAGTAACTATAATAGTACTATTAGATAATATTCTATAGTCAGTGGCGTATTTATATGCAGGCACGTGCCTACAGCGACAAATTTTAAGAGGCGGCATATTTTTCAAGGGATTTTTTTTCGATATGATGGTATTGCATATTGACTCGGTGAGACTTATTACATTACTTATTACTTACTTATTACATCGTTTTTTGTTATTGTAAAATACTCTAATAGCCACAACAGCTAATACGATTATTTTAAATTATTGAAAACAATGGCATTGCTTTAAAATAGAATTCGAATTTGTTATTTTTAAAGTTTTCTATGTTGACACTGATACAGCATTACGAATTGAATTTCGAGGATTTAATTGACACGTTTGTAAGAACCAAATGTCGATATAAATCGATCGTCTAACTAGTAATTTAATATGTAAGCAATTTAGAACGTAACAAACATTTTGTTATTCCCTTTATTTTTTAAGTTTTTCAACTCCAATTGTTATGATTTTGTATTTAAAATTAAATTAAAATTTGATTTACATACATACCAAATTCAATTTTATTTTATTATAATTAAGGGCGGCAATATTCCACAATATAGGCAATAGGCCTACAATCGGTAAATATTTAAATACGTCTCTGTCTATAGTAGTATAGTCTATATTACATATAATAATCACTAGCTGTGACGTGTAACTTATTATAGGACACAACTTTTCCGTCAATAAAATATCAGAATTCTATTCTCGAGTCTTCGAGGATCTCGTCGTTATAATACTATTTCTAATATGATTATAATTAAATGTAATAATGATGACTTATTAAATTTAAAATGTATGATTGTAGTATTATCAATTATTAAATTAAAAGCATTAATGTTGTTAAGCTATTAATAGAATGCCAACATAATATTGGTTTTCTCTCCCAGATCCACAGGCAACATAAATAAAACGCATTTACATAGAACAATTTTTTTGTTTTTAAAATGAAATCACCTATTACGTAAATTATAGAGGATAATATATTTGAGGATTTGATGTACCTATCAGTTTTTATTTACTTATTATTTTATTTGTATTCAAATTTAAAAATAAAATATATATTTTGCAAATTTAAATGAATATTAAATTGTTTTATGATAATATTTAGACATCAATAACCCAAATCCTAAAAATATTATCCTTTAAATATTTATGATAAGTAATTTTACTGTAAGATTTTTAAAAAAACAAAAGTAAAAATTATTTTGCGTGAATACTTTTTATCTATGTTGTGCTTGGCAAACAGAGAAAACAATACTACGCTGACGTCCTCTTAAAATCGGTCATGTATTTAAAATCGAATATTTTACAATTAATAAAGACATGATTATTATGCTATTCCTCTTTCCTTTTCAAATCGATCTAACGTGGCCAGGAAATTGTCTTCACCTTGGCTGTCTACAATTATGGGGCATTGAAAGGATGACACTGGTGGTATCCAGGAGCGGTTGCAGTCGTCGCGAACTACTACGTTCTTCTCTGTGCCCTGGCACAATTGTTTATCGATTTCACGTTTTATGGATTGATGTGCCTCAATAATCTGTTCCAAATCGTTGTTCAGTTTGCAAAGATTATCCTTTATGTTAATATAAATAATTACAATTAAAGGCGATGTAAAAATAATATATTACTTACACACTTCAATACGAGCGACATATTAATATTATATATTATTATATACTCATGTATGTATATGTTAGCGTTAAAGTATTTAATGGCGATATTTCACGAAATACCTAGCTATTACATACATTAACCAAATCAATGCGATACAACATATAATATTAAATTTAATTAGGTATTTTATGAATTCCCGTGATTGCTCAGTTATAGTTTATATATTAGATTTCGTTAAAATAAGGCGAGATAACGTCAATAATAAGTGACGATCAATTTATTATTTCGTTGTGGTAGAACATATAATATGTTTGTTTCTCGTCCAGTTGTTTGCAGTACACCATAATTATACATTTAACGCATTATATAGCTGTAGTACCTACACGTGTTTTAATTTTTTGATTGAATTTTTATTATATAAATATATATATAAATATTTAAATTATATTCAATAAGGACGAAACAATGATATTCTTATGAAACAACAATTTTACTCAATTGAAAAACGTGAGTACAAAAATAATAGTGCTATTTTATTTAGTGAAAAATATTTAAATTTGATATCAGACGTCAAAAATATGAAGATTAAAAAAACTCAAACCCGTGATTATTGGCTTGCGAAACATTACGATTTAATAACAATAAATGGCGTCGAAACATTAATTTACCCATTTAATGAAAACAATCCGAATTTCAAAATATACGTTATGATAGACCATATGTTTGACATTTTAAACAGTGTTCATAAGTCAATTGGACACGGAGGAAGGGACCGTATGTTATTTGAACTTAATAAAAAATATAAAAATATTACCCAAGCTGATGTGAAGTTGTATTTCAATTTGTGTATTCCATGTCAACAGAAAAAAAATCACAAAAAAAGGTATTGTAGTCAAACCAATGGTTTTTAACGATTTTAATTGTCGCTGTCAAATTGATCTTATAGATTTTCAATCACAACCTGATAGAGATTTTAAATTTATATGCGTCTATCACGATCATTCAACAAAATTTTGTATTTTAAAACCCTTAACTTCAAAACGAGCAGAACAAGTCGCATGTGTATTATTAGATATTTTTAAACTAATTATTTTTATGAACTAATTAATTCATTGCGTGAAATGTGGCCTGATTTAAATATCGTTCACGGGAAACCACTGCATAGTCAGTGTTGAACGAGCCAATCAAGATATTGGAAATATATTGACAACATGGATGCAAGATAATAACACCAATAAATGGAGTGAAGGACTCAGATTCGTTCAATTTACGAAAAATATAGCCTATCATTCTGGAATTAAACGAAGCCTATACAATGCGATGTTTGGAACTGACGCTAAAACTGGCCTAACGTCAAGTATATTGCCACACACTATATTACAAGAAATACCATCAACCGAAAACAGAAAACGCAAACAAACAGAAGAACGACAAAATGCGAGAAATAACTTAGAAATACAAGCGAAAAAAATGAAGAATTTATCAAGTGCTAAATTTCCAGAAGCAAAAGAAGGTTCAACAGTTCAACTTAAAATTTCTGATGTTGATAGAGGGAGGGGAGATCCTCGATCGGTAATTGCTGTGGTTCTCAAAATTACCGAAGACGGGTTCTATCAACTTAGACGTAAAAGTGGAATGTATAGATTTATTAAATTTTTTAAATGTATACATTTAAATAACACCTTAATTTTTAAAATTATAGGTATTTTATAACAGCTATATGCACGTTCCCGATTCACTATGATAAATAAATTATAAATATAAATTCACATGTTCCGAAAACCTTATATCATTAAGCGATATTCCTCAAGAAAAACAAATTTCTCTATACGATTTGCAGCTACAGAACAATCAATTGGAAATGGACAAGGTTTTTTCATTTGTACTTGTATCACTAAATGCACTACTAATCGATGTGCCGTAAAAATGGTGTTTTGTGCAATTCAAAATGTCACCAAAATCAATCGCGTACTAATTTTGACAAATAGTGTAGATAATATAATTGTTATTCATTGAAACGTAATATAAAAAAAAATTGTAAACATGACTAAGATAGATCCAAAACCAATCTTGTATAAAATATTTTTTTTTAATGTTTATTCATTCTTATGATTTATTAGACTTTTTTAGAATAATTTATAATATCAATTAATATTAGTAATATTCGTTTATCCACTTTAACTAGTTATTAATTTAAAATGTAAACACTTTAACGGTTCATTATCTGTAATTCTATAATATAACTAGTTATTTTATGCGTTTTCAAGATAAAGTATTTATATAATTTTAATGTAAACACTTTAACTAGAAATGTTACGTTAAATTATAAAATAACTGGTTTAATACTTTAACGGTAACATATAGATATACGTACCTAGGATACACATAATAGTGTTTGGCCAAAGCCCGAATGATTTTCGTAGTTTGGACTTTTACAAACGAGATTTGGTAAATCTTAAGATAAACAACCTGCAGTGTTAGTATAAGTAGTACATTTTCTACCAATCATTCGATATTTTTTCCCGTGCATTATACTTGTACATAAAAATAATATTTATTATATTGGGTACTTTATTAGCTACTACATACTAGTATACTATACAGGTACACACATTCATATTATTATTATTAATTATACAATATTTACGTCACTTAAATAACGATTTTATGAACTTCTAAATGGTGTAATCTCTAAAATAATAATTATTAATTTTATACACGAGCATAAAGCAAGGGAAAATATACTACATAGTTGGTAAAAAATGTCCGACTTTTACCAACGCTGCGGGTCGTTTATCCTAAGATTTACCAAACCTCGTTTGTAAAAAGTCCGGACTACGAAAATCATTCGGGCTTCGACCAAACACTATATTATGTGTATCCTAGGTCTTACCGGTATTTGTATTTTTGCCGTAACGCGTACACATAGTAAAATATATAATAGGTATATTGAATAATATAATCTACATGATTTTTATTTTATATCTATTATCAGTGTACCCATTACAATTCAAGCTGGTATGATATTAATATAATGAAATACAGTTTTTTCCCATTTGTTTACATTCTGTTGTGTTTATCGTTCTAAAAGCAGATAATCATTACTGTATACAAGGACCCAACTCCTTCAGGATAACTACTCCAAAAATGTATTATAATATATAATAATAGGCTACTGTCTTTGCAGTATTGTACATTATTTTGTTTTCAAATACGGCCATAATTTACGATTACATATTATAACAGGCATCATATATTATGTATTGTTAAAAATAATACCTAATATTAATAAAATAAAGACAATAACCTCGAATTCTTCGATTTCCTTTTCGACGTTTTCTAAAAAATTGTTGGCCATATTCTTATACGACAAAATATTCGGTTGATTTTCTTCCAGCTTATAACGCGAATTTTCGAGCAGCTCGCGCGTCCACCGGTGGACCTCGCCGCCATCGTTGTATGTTTCAACGTCAGTGTCTAATGAATAAATTCCCCTCTGCATCATAGCAAATATCACATCCTTGGACAGTGGCGCGGGTTTGTTTTTAAATATGCCTTCGTCTCTCATTTGCTCTAGTCTTGACCACAGAGTCTTTTTGTCGTTGTTGGATTTCCCACAATCTAGATATAAAAGGAACAGCACCAATGATATGATGGCGGATGCAAAGTAAAAAATAACAAATAGGTCCATCGTTAATGTAATATAATTATTATTTGAATTTTCGAACGCGTAAAACTAATTGTTATTTTCTATAAATCAAAATATGAGCTATAAAAGTTTGTTTATTCGGTCCCTATGAGTGATATATTTTGAGAAATATTAATGTTACGACGCACGGTTTTTTAAAAAAATTAAAAATTTTTTTTTTTTTGTAAACAATCACTAGTTAAAAAAAATATTTATACGGTACACCTTTTTTTTTTTTTTTGGTTACCTACATAATAATATTTTAGTTAATAAATATATTAATCAATAAAATTAATATGATTACATTTTTAGTATTTGTTTGATGCTAAATAATAGGATAGGAAACATACTATACTAGTTGCTACCTTTATGACAACAAACAAGTAATACTATGAATAAATCCTATGAATTACCTTATCCAAATATGATTTCAATTTTAATTCGTTTTGAAGGTTAAATTAAATAATTGAAAAAATTATAAAATTAATAAAATCACAGCAACTGATTATTGTAATCGTTTAAAATATATATTATTTATAACTTTATAAGATTCCGTTGTAGTTACATTTATTGTTATCATAATATTCAGAACTATATACTTATATCGACATATTGAATGTAGTAATCATTAATAATGTATAATAGATATATCTAAGTATTAAGTATATAACTTATAGTTTAACAACTATAATACATTATTATACCTATATTATAATTATAAATAGTTTGTTAAGGTTAAGACTTAAATTGAATATACTCATCATGATTACAAAATTTTGAGTACCTATTTACAAATAAAATGTATCAATGATGGTTCATATTAAATTGTAGTAAAAGTAAATTAAATAATTTGAATAATGAATAAATACAAATAGTTGTACCTACAATTTAAAATAAATAAAATTATACTCTACAGTATATTATGGTACAATATTTATGACAATTTTAAATTAACAAGTAAAAATTATTTAAAAATGTATTTCTTTAAATTAGATATTAGATGTTATCAGTGACTATAAATATAAAATAAATATTGTATATAATATACCGGCTGAAATAAAACGTAAGAAAAAAAGTTATAATTTTATACCTATTGTTTTGGTTCCATAATATATGCTTAAAAGTGAAAATTATAGAAAATGGATCTTATTTTGAAAAGGTTATGGCTGGGAGCTATAAGCGTAGTGTATGGTATCGATTTTGCAGATCATAACTATTTTTATTTCATCATCATATACACTTTTTTTATAACTCTATAATATTACAGGCAGACACATCTAAATTATTACATTTATTTATAAATTAATACAAAATATTGACAATCAAAGATTCAAAGGTCGATATTGATTATTATGAGTGCTAATAATATTTATCATACGAACAATCATTTAGTTTATTACACCTGACTATTCTCCAAAAGATGTCAATGAAAAGGTACCCATGCTTCGCTAAAAAAGTAAAAAGTGTAAGTTAAATAATATAATAGCCATATTTTTATAGAATTAATACTAAAATTATATTTACACAAATTATTTAATAGCGAACAAGAATAAATTATATAAGATAAATAATAACATGTTTAAAAGCAAATTAAAAGTTAGAATTTTGAACTAGGGCCTATAATTATCCTTTGATCTTTTTAATTCAATAATCAAAATTTTCATTAATAAAAATAGTAATTATTATAATAGGTATAAAAAAAAATATGGGGAAGTAGGTACTGTAGGCTACTGCTTTGTTGTATACAGTACTTACTGTACATAATATACTTATAATAATCAGATCACTGTGATGGGTGTATTGATTTTTAATTCGATGATATATCATTGTATACTCAAACAATATTGTTTTGAGCAGAGATGGTTTGTCAGCCTATATCTTTAAATAATATATTTTCTAATAGGTATCCATATTTTTTTTTAATATTGATATTGAAATAATTTATTTTACTATTAATAATAATACGGTAAGTTGATTTTAAACAAAGAGATTGTCATAGTTGGAAATCCATTGAAAACGTTGTGTGTGTGTGGGGGGGAGGTTACGATTTTTCTCATAAACCAAAGCCGTTAGAAATGTATTAATTGTATGCAATATGTATGTATAATGGATTTTATTTTCATTTTCATTTAGTGAGATAGATCTCTGAAACCGGAGAGCGGATTTTGTTGTTTTTGGGTCTTGTTAGATTAGATTCACATTGCCTAGGAGAAGTGCAGTGAAGATTTTCAGAACTTTATATTTTATAATTAATTCACTACAGAGCTTCAAAAAAAATTAAAACACATTTTGTTGGGAGTTTTTTTTCATGTTTTTCAGCTTTATAGCTTTGTAGTGAGGTAAGGATTGAAGATAAAGTTCTGAAAATCTTCACAGCACTTCTCCTAGCCAATGTGAATCTAACAAGACCCTAAATAACAAAACCCGTTCTCCAGTTTCGGTAATTTACCACTCTAAATGAAAATTTAGCAAAAAATAACTATTTTTTTAACTGTGAAAAATTATTATACATATATTGTATTTCCAAATTAATATAATTTTATATATTTTGTTTTATTCGACAGACGATAAAACAAATAACTATAGGACAGTGTTCTAACTTATAATTTTAATTTTCGTATAAAATATTATGTAAAATATTATACAAACAAATTTATAATATAAAAATTATTATGTGTTATATTTCTTGTTTTTTAAGAATATAATAAATATAAATGAAACTACACAATTTTTATGTTTGCAAGAATGTTTGGGGGGCTTGGTGGCTTTTTTTTGGGGGGGCTAAGCCCCCTCAAGCCTCCCCATTTCGGCCAATGAAGATTGCATTTATTTCATTATTATTCTGTATTATTTTATATTTATATTAGTATTTAATTGTTATAACAATATTTATTACATAGCTAGTATACGTATATTTACACAGACGTCAGACAGTGTGGAACATTCATAGTATAAAATTATACATAAGTAATGTCTATCACTAATATTTTCAAATTAATTTTTATACATTATATATATATTGAATATGTCTTGACGTATATAGTTGAATTTATAGTGTATTTAACCCGTCATTGGTGTCGCTATGAGCATTTCGCTCTCACAATCGCCATTTTAAGAACCACTGGTTTAAATATTATTGTATTTTGACAATATTATATAAATGCTTCATTGAATTATTTACTAAAATGATTACCGAAGAATATTAAAAATTATAAATAAATTTACATAGTTATCGGAGTCCAATGTTGCCGTGTACGTAATAATACCGTGTAGTTAGCGTTGTACCCGCCCGTCACTGATCGCCTTACCGTATATTTTATAATTATACTGATTTTATTTTCGGTTTATGTTTTTTCGGTTTGTTATTTTATTATTATCTTATTATATTATTATACCATAGCAGTCTAATATTGATATTTGTCAGTACCATTACCATGGTATATTTGTATGCTCACGCGTGTAATTTAATTTTTAATATGCGAGCGAAACGCTAACACGATACTAACGGTGTAAAAATATTAGCGACACCAACGATGACGGGTTAAAGGGGTAAATTAATTCTAATACGTTGTAAATTATAATTTTTCATAATTTGTAATGTATATTTGAGTAAGATAATAATAATAAAAAAAAAATTGTTCCAATTGATGACCTGAAATTGTATATAGGTACCTATGCAGATAATATAATTACACCCAAACAGGTTAATCCAAAATACGTGTGTAATTGTATTCATAAAATGTATATTAATAAATTCTAACAAACAGTTATCCATTTAAAATTCAAAATAATATTATCAATCTTTGTTAACTAAAAAAATATTTACATTGCATTAAATCGAAAATAATTTATTACACTTTTTTTTATAGATATTCATTGATACCTTCATTGGCTACCTACGTAATAATATACACAAAATATGTTGTGCTTTTGATATACTTTAAATTTTATATTTCAATAGTCGACAATGTCTCCATTAGAATTAAGAGTTAAAATTATATTTTGAAAATCAGTAACGTAACTAAATATTACACTGTTAAATCATACGCAAAATACTATTATTATTATACATATTTTTTTAATATTTTTACTCAATACTAATATTATTTTTCTGAACTGAAACGTTAAAGTAGATATATTGTTTTACCGTGGAGATATTAAGGGTAATACATGACTTTTGGGATAGAATATTAGAATCTATGTGGACTATGATACCAATGAACTAATTTATTTAAATATTTATTATTATTAATAATACTTAAAAATATTTATAAATATATTAATGACATTTATGAACTTAAATAACTTTTTTAGAATATTTTGTTTTAATTTTAAATCAGATATTATATGTATAGGTAGGTATTAGGTAAATTCATTTTTGTAATTATACATGCATATTCCAATTAAAACCAAGGCATAACACTCGAAATACCGTGGATTTACGTGCCTTCTTATACTATATGTTATATATTGTACAATTTTAACTGCACAGATTACTATAACACAGTTATTGACCAAATCTAAAATACAGAACAAATGTCACACTATATTCATATTCAATAAAACAATTAGTTCGAGAGTTTTAATTTTTGTTATAATTGGTTAAAATACCATCGCGATACGTGTACATAAAATGTCAATTAATTAGTTAATATAGAGGGCGATTAAATTGTGTATATAATATTATAATGACATTTAGGTAATTACATATTTTATTGTATTTTTTCGTTGATTTGACCTTAAGATAATTGTTTTTTTTATTTATTTTTTATTAATCGACGAAGAAATATCAATCGATACAATCTGAATATAACATTATAAAGGTCATGAATAATAAAATTATAACTTTATTCGAATTAATAATGCCAGTGTATTTATCGCGTCTTAAATTCTGTTAAATATAAATAACTCAGGTTTTTAACACCATAATCATTCATTTGTACGATTTTAACCAAATATAAAATACTGCAGGTCTAAAATTACCAACAGTTAACAACAATAACTATCCTATTTTATTGCACGGAAACAATATAATATCAACGAAATTAGTCGATAGAAAAATATATATGATATTGCTTTTTATTTCAATTACATCAATAAGATATTATTATAATATAATATAATGATATTAATATGATATAATATAGTTTATATTAATTAGAATATATTTTATCATGATATTATCATTATGCATTTAAAAACGCGTTACATGGATATACGTATCTTAATAACTCATATTACACGATTAATGAGGTTGCTCGATTTATACAAAGTAACTAGAAATGTAATAGTAAAAATTTCAAAAATTAAGTGTAATAAAGTGCACACTTTAGCCCACGGTCATTATAGACTAGAGTAGGAAATAAAATGCAATTATTTTAAATTAGTTTTTAATATTTCTAAATTTATACGGGGACGTAGAGTTGACTGAAATGATAATCGAGACCGGATATTAGTGTTTTATGATGTCTACCAATACTTAACTATAGCAAAAAAAAAAAAGAGACCAATGTTAAAATATTATTACTGTTTATTAAATAATACAAATACAAATATATTGAGTATACATCATACATAACATACAGTATACAAAAATTTTAAAAATTATTTATAAACCATTTTTTTAATAGAAACACTTTGTATAATGTACATTTCGTAGTATTGAATTCCGTATGTAAAATACATCGAGGTAGTGTATCGTCATAAGAAAAATTATCCATACGAGGACACATTAGGTCTTCCATGTTGATGACGTTGGTGTAAGGCATGAACTCACTAATAATTGTATTTTTCTGCAAACCTTTGACGTAAATTGTGTTGTATTTAATTGATTGAAATATTTTTTCTATTTCCGTATACTCTACATCGCCGCAATCTAATGTTAAGCCGTGGTACCGTCGTATAAGCCAGTTGTTCACGCTCCTACTATTTGCATCTTGTGTTAAAGCAGAGTGCTTGAATATCCAATGTTGCATAGTACAAGACTCTATGTCTACAATAGACATCTCTTTAATTTTGTACTCACTTCTCACTCCAACAACGCACTGGATATCCACGATAGCGGAAGACATTGTAGTTCGTATAAAGATGTAGTGAATACTTACAGACCGTCTGCGATGATATGTATTGATTTTGTAAATTTTAATGATACGCACGTTAACTGTAACGTTTCCGTTTGTATTTGAATAGATTTTTGATTTTCTCCGAGTAAACGTTCAAATTTAGTTAATTTAGACGAATACGATTTGATCGACTGTTCGAGATTTAAAATAAATGTTTTGGTTTCACCGTCCCGAGAACTTCCAAACACGTTCAAGTCTGTAGAACGACTAACGAGCACAATTATGTTTTTACATCGTGGGTATGAATCCGACTATTGTACGTTGAATCAAAACCCTTCCATTTTCATTTTGTATGTAATTAAATATAATTATCTAAAAGTCGGAGTATAATTCTAATCGATATGTTAATCACACTTACTATTGTATATTTATTTTTCATTCGATTATCGACTATACATTTATTTAATTTGAATGACTCATAACTTTAGAGCTATGATTAATTTG
Organism: Rhopalosiphum maidis; assembly: GCF_003676215.2. Lineage (NCBI taxonomy): Eukaryota > Metazoa > Arthropoda > Insecta > Hemiptera > Aphididae > Rhopalosiphum > Rhopalosiphum maidis. The sequence goes on from NC_040879.1 coordinate 50,419,245, forward strand.
ATCATATTTATTTTATTAATTATTAGCTACTGTAATTTATAATGATACTATCGCAGTACAGTAATGACCGTATTGGGCACTGAATATTATCAAAATCTAATTTCCATGACTATCGATCTGTTTCAATCTGTAAGTTTACACTCTGTTGATATGTTGTAATAATTTATTAAAATACAATGTCCGACGAAAAATATTTCTATTACGCGATATATATAGATATAGACAACCGTTAATTAATTTATATTTTCGAATTTTTTTTTTTAATTCCTAATAAAACCGTAGTTTATATTGCCCTTATTCGTTTCTGGGTCCCTTTCAAATCGTAAACAATATCAATTCATTTAATTTTTGTACATAATATCTTAATTCTTAATTATTCAGTATTACAATTTGAAAATAAATTGGTATTCGTCATAGTTTTATGTTACCCAAATAGCATCCGAAAATATTTACATTCTGGTTGGCGTTCGCCCTGTGCCTAAACTCTAAAGGTATTACAAACTCACAAGTCACAACCAGACATATCCAAATATTATAATATCTTAGGCGGAACTATACTAACCAAGAGAAAATTACTATTTGATTTGTAAAAAATAAACCAAAAATATCCATTGTCTATTTGTACAACAGCATCGGTTACGAACTATTATTTCTGATTGTCGTCCAATGTCCAATGTTGCCGTGTACCGCGTACGTAATAATACCGTGTAGTTGGCATTTGTACTTGCCCGTCACTGATCGCCTTATCGTGTATTTTATAATTATATTGATTTTATTTCCGGTTTATTATATTTTTATACTATAGCAGTCCATTATTGACATTTGTCAGTACCATGGTATGTTTGTATGCTCACACGTGTATTTTAATATGTGAGCGAAACGCTAACAAAAATGTAAAAATGTTAGCGACACCAACGACGGGTTAAAAGTTTTCAGTCCCACGAATAATGTTTTTGAATTATAACATTTATGTTTAAATAATTAATATTGTTATTAATTATTAAAATATGTTATTTCGCCCAAATTTGAGCAACAACAATTATATTACTCGATAGTATACAAATAAAATAAATAAACCATTTGAAACTATTAATATAAAATGTAATAATCTAATTTAATGATTATAAATTATAATATGTGTTAGTGTGTGTTACTGTAAACATATTTTATTTAATATTTATACTTCAAAATTAAATGAACGAAAATAAAAGCGTATCGGTCCGAGTGCTATAATAAAATCCCTGATGTAATAGCTGCGGATAGGAGGTATAATATAATATAATATTATTTCTATTGTTATTTGTTATGCAAGTTTTTCAATAATTATTAATTAACAATTCTTCCCGAAAATTATAATACATTAGAAACTTTTATTTTCGCTGTCAAAAAAAATCACGCCGCTGGGACAGCCCTTTTCCAGCATTTAACTGGGCCCGGTTCACGGTTTCATATATATTATTGAACGTGTACGAATTAGAAATTTTATTTGCTATATTTGTGGAGGGCCATATTGTTCAAAATAACGCATATATTTTCCAAAAAGCGTAATAAACATTAATAGCGATTAATCTATTACTTGATACTACGAGTGGAACAATCCAGAAATACTGGTTAATGTTGAAAACCCATCACAGGTACCTACATTTTTTTAAGATAATAATGTTTAATACATGCAGCTTTGATTCCGTTTAACTATTTACTAAATAAGTAGAATGTATAAAAATGTGTGAATCGTTTTGAAATTTAATATACAAAGTCTAAAAACCTTTAAACATTTAAATTATTAACCTTGAATAGTTTCTGTAAATGTTTAATAGCATAATCTGAATTAAAATAATCATATTGACAATTTTATATACCTATGGCAGTATGAATAAAACGTTTAGACCATTGTAGTCAATAATAAGCAAATATAATAATAGTTATTTTGATTATATTAACTTATGAACAACACGTTTACAGATAAATAAAAATATATTTTCTAAATTGTAAACATAAATAATATAACACTTAATTACGTTATTAATATAACTATAAACACTAATTTGAAACTAATTAAATAGTAAACACACTAAACTAATTTGTTATTTTATCTTTTTTATTTTTCTTATTTGTTTTTCAGAAAGTTTTAGTTGACTTTGTAATGATGACTTCAGACTTTGGTATACAAGAGTCCACCAATCGTATACTTAACCATCAAATGGTCTTCACTGTAGGTACCTATAAATTATAATAATTTATTATTAATCGATATCATGAACTAAATTATACATTACTATAGTAGTATAATACCTATACTCGTAATTAACTAATAAAAGGTTTAATACATAAAATAATTATAAATAATATTCAATACTTATAATAATTATTATGACTAGGTATTGAAGTGAGGGGTAACTCCTAATTCTAAATTATATTAATCTTTTTAAAGGTCAGTTAAATTGTATTAGGAGATACGTTTCTTTTTACCCATTATTATACCTATAATATATTTATATTTATTTGTATAAGTATAACTTGTAAGGTGGTAGGTATAGGATAGAGCATCATATGGTTAACCCTTCCTTTAAAATCTTCTGGAAACATTTTTAAATGAGGTTTATGAATGTTAAATATTAAGAATTTTAAAATGTTAATAATATTAATTTAAAAAGGTTATAATGTCATTTTCAAATAAATGTCATGACGAATTTAAACATGTATTTAGAAATATCATCGCGTCAATCGGTTAGTTAGTTTATACGGTTAGCAAATGAATGATAATTTTAAAAAAAGCAATCAAAATAAATATAATATTGATGTACCTACAAAGTTATATTGACATGTTCGTGCACTATAGTAGAGGCGCATCGCTATTTATTTTACATACACACGTGCAATATAATAATGATAAAGATAATATTCAATATTCATTATTCATGTACACACATTTAAACGATACACACACATGCACTTAGAAAAATGTCTATATTAAACTCCTACATTGAAAAAGATCAGTATCAAATCCCCTTTAGAGCGAAAATGGACATACCTACGTCATCGCTTTGCAGCATCTCAACTAAATAATATTATCAAGTCAATTATTCTACCTATTCTCCTTATTGGTTAGTAAACATGTACGCACATAAACACTCAATGATTGAACTTACGTAAGTAGTATTTTATATTTGCATCCAAATAATAAACGTCTAATACCAAATAATATGCAATATACCTATTATAGGTTAGTATACTCCTTTGGATGGGTTTCATCGTCACTAGACATGTTATTTGGAAGTATATTATCTGGAATTAATGTGCATATTAGTACTTCGGGATCTTTGTCGTGCTCGAATGATGCGGAAGGTTGCTGAGCACGTTCTTCGTTGTATCCGTTATTCAGATGCGGATCAGCCGGAGTAAGTATAAACGACTGTTCGTCTGGGCTGATCTATAAAATCGAATTTCAAATTTCAATAAAAAAAAAACTACATAGATTATAATAAAATAGTGTGCTTACAAATTTTGGGTTTACAATATTATACACTTCTGAACGGATTTCATTCATCTCCTTGTCGTATTCAGTCACGTAAACGCATCGTCCATTCTTCTGCTGTCTAACCGAAGTAAGTATAGTAGACGCTATTGATTTTTTCGAGCTCGACTAATCAAAAAATAATATAATAATTATAATTTTAGCACGAGAGTGTGGCCAAACATTGGTTTTTTTTTAAATATTCACGTAATTATAATATTAAATAAGAATAATACGCACTGTTGTATTTTTTTTATCATTGCTGCACTGAAACGAATTGGTCATCGAATGATGTTTGTCGTTGGTGGTAAAGCAATTTGCTATTTTTACTTCATAATTCGTATAATTTTCACCGAGGTCGTCACGTTTACAAGCAATATCATTTGTTATATTATTACTAACGACAAACTATAAATCATGTTTAAAATATTTTTTGATTAGCTTACGTAAATAAATATGTACGATACTATACACAGAGTTTACCTATTAAATGTATTTTCATGTTTGAAATTATTAAACTAATTAAATTTATTTGTATTTTAACTCGACTTGTATACAATTCAAAATTAAAATTTTTCTAATAATCTAACGTATTAAATATTTTTTGTAAAAAAAATGTGTAATTTAGAATTTGAAAATTTGCAATATATACCTCTGGACGTGTGTCATTCATCTCCTCGACGTTTTCGGTCGAGTCATAATAGTTATGGTCATTATCCTGCTGAAATATAGTTGATCTAATTGATTCGTCGGAGCACTCTGAGCTAGTCTAATAAGAAGTAAAATTTAAAAAATAATAATTATGGTATTATGGTAATAATATCAACACTAGAATGTAGATATTCATATACTCGTAATTTTTTTTTAATATTCACACTTATACATTTATTGTTATAAAAAATAATAATACGCACGGTGTTCATTTCGTGATCGCTGCAGTGAAACGTATCTAAACATTTAGCGGATCCAAAGTCATCTGTTTGTTGAACTTCACCATCCGAATAATATTCATTAGGATCATAATTATTGCAAGCGGTAAACTAAAAATTACGTTTAGAATATTTTCCGATTAGTTTACATAATATGTAACGTAATAGATAACTTCAGTAAAAAAAAATATATGTATATATCATAAAACAGTGTTAAATTTGTAGTTTTACAAAATACGAGTATATAAATATATAATATATCACCACACCTTTGAACGGATACCATTAATTTCATTTTCATCTTGAGTGCAGTAGTATCCACTACCCTGTTGGCTAACCGAAGTAATCACAGTCGATCTTATTGATTCGTCTGAGTCAGTCTAATCAAATTAAAAATTTAAACAAAATAAAATAAATAATAATTTAATAAATATAAAAACATTGGAATGTAGTCACGCGTAATATTTTAAATAATAAATATTCACAGTAGTACATTTATTCTTATTCAATAAAATTAATACACACTGTGTTTATTTCATCATCGCTGTACTGAAACAAATCGGTGTGCTCGGTGGTGTCAGAGCTATCTATTGTGCTTACTTCATCGTCCGAATAATATTCACTTGGATCACAAATAACACAATTACAGGTGATAACGTTAGTAGTATTATTACAGGCGGTAGACTATAAATCACGTTTAAAATATTTTCAGATTAGTTTACGTATAAAATAAAACATAATTACTAATTTCAATAAAAAAAAAAGTAACATATGATAAAAAAGTGCAAAATTTGTAGATTTTCGACATTATAATAATACCTTTGTAGGGTTATCGTCTATTTTTTCGTTGTTTTGAGTCCAGTAATAGCTGTATCCATTATCCTGCAGACTAACCGAAGTAATTACAGTCGATCTTATTGATTTTTCCAAGTCGGTCTAATTTAAACAAAACATAGTAATTTAAATAAAAATAATAAAATATACTTATACGATTCAATAGTCAATACTATTATAATATAGGTAGATATGTATCGACGTATCGTGTATAGAATCTAACTTAATCTCTAAACTGAACAATGTTAAGAAATAAAAAACAATTTGAAACTTTAAACTATAATCAATAATCATAATTCACAAATTGTCATTATTTTTACAAACATTATCTTCTCGTGAAACTTACTTCGCGTACCGCGTAGTCGTTTAACCGTGTCTGGCGCGCGTCTGCAGTGATTTGTTCCGGATTGATCATATTTAAAACAATTGTTGGCAACGAGTTCCCTTGATTATTAGTTAAATTAGGCGACGGTGCACCAAACGTATTTTCTGTAGAATATCATGATTATTAATATAATATAATCACCTACTTATCAATAAAAATGTCAATAAGAAATTCAATGACAACCGAACATTTGGAGTCATTCATGTTATTGGCGATTGAAAAACAAATTCTGTATAGTTTGAATAATAATAATATGATTATAAATAAAGTTGGTGAAAAATCCAAATTATTTTCTAAATTACTCTTATAGTTTATAAATATTAAAGTACACTTTGTGACATTTCCATGTATATATTTTTTTTTATTTATAAATATTAAATAAAAATATTAAAACAAAAAATGTATTTGTTAATTTTATAAGTTATTTTATGGATCCAAGTATATTATATAATTTCTTTTCAAGTTTATGTCTACATGTTAGCCTCTGAAACAATTAGCTGATGAAATGCTGGGCCGGCAAAACATATTTTCCAGACCTGAAATTAGATCCCACTCCGCCCCTGCCAGGGGCACACATATTTTGCCACCTCATAACCAGCCCCTCCACTATATCAATCATTAAAAAATAAAAATTGGTATAATATACTGATTAAATGAATACAGTAAAAATACTTTTTCTCCTTGGACACAATATAGGTGTTGGGAGGAGATATTTAGCATTTATATATCTATGTGATCATTTACGTACATATCGTACATACAATATAATTAAATAAATCATATAAAATATAATCGATATTTTGATAGGTTGTTATGGAAACTAATAAAAACGACTCAAGCTACAAAAAATATGCCATAGAGGCTATATATTTAATATATTAAACAATTGATAATTTCGAAAAATTTCTAATAAATTAAATATTAAATTTAATGCACTATAATAAATTAATACAATTTAACAAAAAAGCAACAAATTATTAAATTTTATTCTAAAAAATAATATAAAACTTAAACCGTAGAAATAATTAATAATATGTTTACAAATTGTCAAGCCTTTCAGGAATTCAAACTATTTTTTTTTAAATTACCCTTTTCTCATAACTTTTTTTGTAGTGAATTTATAAATATTGTTTTCTCAATCCATTTCTTTCAAAATATTATTTTTCTCAATACATAAAATGAATAGCGTTGACAATTTTTCATTTGCTAATGATGATCTTAAATAATTTTTTACTCTTTTCAATACAGAAAAATAACAATGTAATTGGTAGTATGACAATGATAATAAACTGTCTACTCTCCACTGACTACTAAGCAATTACATAGGAAATTACCATAATAATATATTGATAATTTTGTTATTTGTAAATGATTTTTAAAAATAAATTAATAATTCACCACGACTGGAAAAATGAAAATCCGTACTTGCGTCGCATCATTTGTACCTAGATTTTCACGAATTTACAATAATGCGGAATCGCTAATACCTTATCAAGAACTATTATTAATAATAGTTAATAGTATAATAAGTAAACTACAATTATAACCGTACGTTCGTCCTCGTCCATCGAGTTTCGATTGTGTATGTTTTTTATTTTTTTATTTTTACGCATTAAGTTCATTTTAATTTAACTTATTTAAATCTCTGTATATATTTTAATGTTTATAAAATGTTTAATCACTGATTGAGAAATTTATAAATGACGGAAAAATCTGTAGGTACATGAATGCCCCCTATGAAATATTTTAAAATTTTGCCGCCTGAGATCAAATGCTCCCTTGCCCCCCCCCCCCAGTTAAAAATGCCTCTGTGCATGCATAACAAAAAGTTGAAGCTGTTTGTTCCTGTAATATCAGTGATGACTGATAAACATAATAAACTGTGTTTTGATATTATCAAGGTTGATTTTCGATTGACTAGTAAAGGTAGAAATGAAACAAATTACGACTGTTAAAAATTTCGATTATTTATCTAAGTTTATAGAGCTATTAAATCGCGGTACGATACAATAACGGATTGAAAAAGTTGACGTATTCCTGTACCTGAAATGTTAGGTTTTTTCGACTGGATTTCGTTGTAGTCGACATCAGTATGAGTTTGAGTTACATTCTGCTTGCGTTTATTGTCCATTTCACCGAAAGTCAAGAAACTCGCAACTGTAAAAGCATGAAAAATAAAAAATAATTAATAATTATTTTAACCATTAATAAGTGATAAATATACTCGATTTTTATATTGTACAATTATATTATCAAGCATGACTAAACTGATATTAGAATAGAACTGTTATGAAGTATCATATTAATTGATATATAATATTATATATCAATATCATTGTACATGAAAAACACTTGAGTAGAGACGGTTTTTTCAGACTATATCACGAAGTACGTATGTATATTTAATTGTATTTTTTTTCGATATAGCTATTTTTTTATTTCCTATTTTTAACTCATTTTAATATCATTGTATGCTCAATTAATAATGAACATAATTTTAGTAAAATATACTTTAATTTTATAAAAAAAATGTTTATACTATTTGGTTATTTTTTATGAGTTACAGACTTACAGCTATATATATATTTATATATAAATAGATAACTTCTTAAAAATTCAAATTAATCTGCATATTTTGAAAATGTCATTGCATATATTGAAAATTCATAATACAGGTGAAATTGATGTCGTTTTTTATCGTTAAAATATGTAATTTTAATAAAATTTTAACTACAAATATCTATAATAACTAATAGTAATTGTATATTTTTTAGATTTTTTAGTTCCGGTATAAACTACTTATAATGAATATTAAATTATATTATTAAACCATATATAGCTATAAAAAAAATGAAGACTATAACATTTTTACTACAAAATACTTGTGATAAGTACTTGTAAATTTTCAAAGATTTTAGTCTAGCGATACATGTTTTATCAGTATATTAATAAAAAAAACTAAAAAAAATATGAAAATTACAATCGTCTATAAGTAGATAAAGTTAAGTTAAAATATTTGAAAATAATGATGCCATGCATAGAAAATAATAACTAAGTACCCAGAGTATCAACTAGATCCAACTTTTCTAGGCATTAGAAATAAGTCAAAAAGTGTAGTATTTTTATTGCCCCCAAAGGTGATGACACTATGATAGACAGAAAAAGACACATCATTGTTAAATTAATAAAGTCAACACTCCGTTCAGAATCTTATAACAGTTTTGATATTTAATAAAAACTAATACGAACTCTGAACGGAGTGTTCAGAATCTAATAACAGTTTTGATATTTAATAAAAACTAATACGAACTATGTTTTATGTCTAATCGGCCAAGTTCATTTTTCAAACTTCGTTTCCCAACTCCTATAAATTTCAAATTTGGTTAAAATATTTAAAATGTCATATATTTTAAATGTTGATTGTACGAAATTTAAATTTAAATAAAAAATCTAACTGGTGTATTCTACTATGAAACAAACAGACAGACAGTATATACTATATACACGAGCGAAATGTCAAGGTGGTGCTATTTCTTTTACACTACAGTCACTCACACTAATAATCACTTACTAGTTATGATGCATAGTGCATACATTTACAAGACTAGCGAGCATGCACTTGGAAAAATACCTTTGATGAACTCCTCGAAAATTGTCTGTTTGCAATGCGCTTAATGAGTAAATGAACACGATAGAACTATTAAACTATTAAGTGATTTAAATATTTCCTTAGATGTTCATGCTTCTTAATTACCAATGTTACGTGATAGGTAATAATAATTAAAACGTTATCTATCTGTGATACGGCGCACTAGTGACAGATTTAATACCAACTGGGGGAATATGACTTACGAGAGGATTCAAATGTTGATAAATTAATAATATTACACATGACACTTAGTAATACCGTGTATTATTTAAATAATAATGAAATAAAATGTAATATATTTGCTTTACCGATGACCTGGTGCAAGCGATAATAGGAGGTGGTTTTGGCACACGAATTTGTAACATGTCGAAAGATTATATTGTTATAATAAATATAAATTTTTATAAGTAATCAAAATATAGTTATATCTATATGGCGGGACTCTGTGATAATACAGAATGAATGTATGTAGACACGTGTATCTAGTCGTCTAGGGCCTAGAATATGTATGTATATCATAATAGTAAAATATAAATACAGTAATGATGTTCAAAAAAAAAAAAAAAATGTCAAAATAAAATTAAAATAACATAAAAAGATCAAAAATTGTATCATGTTAAGATGTTAATGCAAAATTTCGTCAAACAAAATTGATTTTGAAACTCGGTTTTCTCCCTTCCCAAATACCTACTACATCCTATTTGCTACCAAAATCCACTGAAAATATTATATTTAATAATTTTTGACACGTGTATTATGTATTTATGTCTTATAGCTTGGGTATTCTATAAATTTGTGCGACACGGAGAGCGTTACAACGACGTAATGAATCACTTATAGCCTATATAGGTGAATCACCTGTAGGTGAACCACCTATTGTAGGTTTATGACATACGCACGTCCGATTTATCTGCATACAGTGGAAATATTCGTTCATTATGACGTTTATTTTTATGACTTCATAATGTTGATCTCGTATACAAAAAACAAAAAGAACTCATTGTAAAACAAATGTTTTATTCACTAATACGCTCAGCATCTATAAGGTTGTATTACAACAACTAAGTCGTAAAAATAAAAATAAGTTAAAACAGATAAAAAATAAAAAAAAATGAATTTCTAACAAGTAATTTGATAGTTCAATCTGAAATTGTAATAAACGATTTAAAAAAAATGCATTTCACGCGTCCTTGCTCGGTCGGCGGTCATTTGAGTACGCTCGCTTCACCCTCGTGACATGTTGTCAGAACACTTGTCTAATATTACTTGCGTAACGTAGCAAATATGCGTAGGGTTGTTACTATAGTTACTGTAGTACGGATGATTAGTGTTACATCACAATTGTTATTAATAATCATCAAATTTCCAATTGGATTCAAACAAATATTTCTACTATCTAAAAATTGAATAAAAATGTGGTTAAAACTTTTAATTTAATTTTTTTTTTAATTTTCAATCTACTTGTTTTTACATTTTTTACACCTATTTAATATTTAATATTTATATATTTTAATCGATTCTAATGACTAGTAATCATTTATTATCAATAACTTCTACATTGGAACACTTTAAAGAAAACCTAAAATGGGGATGGACCAATTGTGCCTAAGACAAAGGGCCAGTGTATACCAAAATTGTGCTCCTTATATTTTAGGGTCAGTATACCAATTACACTTGTAATCAACATCATTACAAACAATAAACATACAAAAATTCAGCAAAAATAAAAAATTAATTTATTGATCAATTGATTAATGGTCAAAGTGACTGGCTATAATATATTTTATAACTATTTCGGGAATTCTATGAAACGTTATTATTATTACACACATTTGATCACGTAAGTAAAGTAATTTATTAAATGTGAAGAAAAAAATTACCTATGTATTTATTTAAATTATATATTAATACTTGCAAAACAATTGGTTAGTGTATTCATTTCTTATAAAATTATAAAATGTATAACTAACTAATAAGTTTTCCTCGGGTATTGTCAAATGTTTAAAGCGAAATTGGTTAACTGCCCCTAAAACAACTCAAACGTGGTGAAATGACCTAGAAAGATAATCATATTTTAAAATTTCAAGCAGATCGAAGTTTAAGAATAATTAATTTTATTTAATTTTATTAAAATTATTTGTCATTTAAATATTTAATACCTATAAGCTATACTCGTAAGACATAATATTAAACATATGTACAAACATATAGGAAAAATCTAAACATGTTAGAATGAAGCGAATTGGTGACAATATACTATAGTTCTTATAATATGTATATAATACAAATATTTTGAAACTAATTGTTAAATGTTTTAACAACTAATATTGATGGTGATCTGCATTTATTAGCAAAAAAGTTGCAGTATTTTATCATATTAAAAACATAATTATTAAGTAATATTATGGTAGTAATAATTTGACTCAACTATATGAAGGGCATACTTTCATTGATAAGACAAAATCAAGAATTTTTATACAACATTTTAGTTATAATTTTCCAATGAACGTTGAAAATTTACCACTAAATACAAATTAAATTTAAAATGAAAATTTTTATAAAACTGTAAAAATAATATGGAATTTTATTTAATAATAAATATAATATTCCCTTAAAAATGAACCTTTTGTGAAAAGTTAGTATAACGAATAAAACAATAATCAGTTATTAATCTTATTTTGTTATTTTAATTTTACATATTTATTAGTGATTATAAACATTATACATAATATTTAAGTATACAATTTATAATTATTTTTGTTACTTTTGAAATGATCCAATACACTGCGTGTACTCGTATTGCTTACTAAAAATACTCGGTGATGTAAAATAGATACTATATCGTTGTACACCTATAATGCATGAATTGAAACTACTATAACATTAATAACTTTATAAAAACTGATTTATTTCAACATTTTAGAATGGTTTGTGAAAAAATGTAAGTCTAAAAATCACATAGATACATTACAGTGACTTTCTCAATAACTAGGTATACTCAACAAAATACAGAACAGCAAAGTGATTAGCTATTTTCCCTCTTTTTAATATTTTAATTAACTAAAAAATTATATTTGTGATTTTTATATTTTTAATATTTGAACGTGCTTATAAAATTTAATAATTTTTTAAGTAAAATCACATTTAACGTTTTTTATTTTGTCATTTTTTACTGTGTCATCATTTTTTTTAGATTCGTCTTGACAGCTATATTTGAATTTTTTTACAGACAGTAACTACACAATATAAAGGTTAAATATACTCAATAAATTTAACATTTATGTCAAATTTTTCATTGCATTGTATAATTTGTTTTGCCAATTGAAATTGAGGTTGACACTATATTATTGTCTTTTATGAAACTTCAAAAATGTAGAAAATATTATATTACTTATCTGCAAAACCAAGACTGTTTAAAAAACAATGTACGAAGTCAGCAGGCGCATGTATATTCAACCGATTTTCAAATAGTCGATTTTAGAGTCTGCCTTATTAGTTATTACATAATGTAAATTCCACTAATACATTTTTCGATTTTGAAAAAATTTTGAACTTCACAGGTATTAAATTCTGTGTAGAACACGAGTTAATGTTTGAAGGTATATAAAGGGTGTGTTTAATATTTGTATATATTTATTTTATCTCTTATTTTAAAATTAGATTATGAAAAAAAAATTATTATTATTTTAGATTATTAAAATTGAATGACCCAGTCGTTAAGAATAGTAAAATTATTATTGTATCGAAGAAGTTTATCTCATTTTAGACTTTATCGACAATGATAATCATGAGAGGTTGTCAGCGCACTGTTTATTTCCACTCTCTAACTTACGCATAATAATATGGCAAATTTATATTCAGTACAATAAACCTCTGGTTATTAGTTTTATGTTTTAAGAGTATTGACCTGTTATCAAAATTAACGTTAAAAACTCGGTGTTTTTATATCGGTTTTTACAATATTTAAATTTTAAATCGAGATAATATATGATCATCTATAAATTGTAACATTTTACATACTCATATAATTTTATAAAAAATTAAAATATCGTAAAAAAGTCAACACAAGAACACTAATAATTATTTAAAGTTTCTTGGTAGATTAATTCACTCTAAAACAAAGCTAACAATACATGGTTGGTGGTTCTGCTAAACACAAATTTTAATTTGCTATGTTACGCTTAGGTGTGCTGACGTCCTCTTAAAAGTATACCATTTAATTATATGAAATAGTATAGCATTTACTAATATGTACACAGTTACAACACCATAGAAGTTTACTCGTGTTTCTTTGATCAGTATTGCGTGTTATGTACTACGTTAAATTATTAAAAACTAAAAATGAGAAAATGGTTTAAAGGAAGTGTGAAACTAAATACTTATCAATGTCTTGATAACCTCAACAAGTTATAAAAAAATGATTTTTTATCAACAGACAATAGAAAATAATTAAATACTTATAATTTGGAATAAACAAAACGTTTTCTTAGTTATATGTATTCTCTTTGTATCGACATATCCGTATTTATTTTCACAACCTAAAATAATAAAACTCGAACATACATATACATTGAATATTGATCATGCTTTTTTATATAAACTTTAGGAGCATACTTGCATTTTTCACATCTTATTAGTTTCAAATATCACACCACAGGACATTGATTTATTATATAGAAATATACTATAATCCACTCATCACCTACATTTTTTATAAGAATATTCTCTCGTTTTGTCTAGTTATTACTAATTTATTTATATTTATTCACATTTAAATTATTATAAAATAATTTTCAAAGCTATTAAAAAACATATTATTTACTATTTATGTTTTATTTAATCTGGGTATTTAAAATGTTTTAAGAAATTTAGCATATAATGAAGTAAAACAAGTATATTTCATATTATTTCAACGATTTAGAGGGCCATTATTATAATTGAACATTCAATTTAATTTACATGCAATTGCAAAATGTTGAACAGCACTGCGATCTCTAATATTGAACACATTGTGTAACTTGACTAATTTTAGTTTTAAATCGGAAAAGAAAGGGTGTGTCATTATAAGTAATCAAATTTAATTTCAACTTCAAAAGTTTAAATTAAATTAATCAAAAAATATTATCGGTGGAGTTTACATTTATTTTTACAGCTCCGAATTTAATATCGGTGGAATCTACACGTTTTTCACGGATGAAAAAATTGTGCCGGTGGAATATACGTTAACCCGAAGTAAGCAAGTGATAGCGTCTATTGAAATACTACTATATGGAATCATTTTGTATATACTGCTAATAATTCAACAAACGAATTTTAATAACGTAACTTCAAACTTGTATCGAAAATAAATATTATTAAATAGATATAGTTTGATTGTTTTACTAATTAAAAACATACATATTAAATACAAATTAAATTGTTCTCTTGTAAATTTCTAAAAAATATACACGTGACTAATTACACGTTTATGTCTATATATATACTACTTTCCAGAAACTTGTTGCTGCTTTAGTCCCTTTAAAATCGTCTTACTGTATTATAAAGCCAATTGACATAACATTAATACAATACCAATGTAAATTCAACGAATCAAATTAGGTTTTAAACTTTTAGAGTAATAATATATTATATACCAAGCGGGATGTTTTGACGTTTCAATATTACTGCAAATACTGTTTCCCCGTAATAATAGATCATTATAAATACAATTTAGTTAAATAGTAATTAAAATGTCTCTATAATAATGTACGTACGTACTATTCGAAATTATAACAAAATGTTTTGTATTTTTCTATAGTCTACATAATAGAGTATTTTAATAACGGCAATAAAATGAGTATACATACCGAACCAGAACTAAGTCCAAAACGAACCCTGTCGAGTATACTGGTGAAACGATCAGAGCTGGAGTGCTGGACTGAACGCCACTGACAGCACCGTGAGTGTGAATAACGTGTTCGAAGGTTCGAGTTCTCTTAACACCGCCTAGCGGTCAGTGTACCTATAATAATAATAATAATATGAACACTGTGTAACGAGTACGTTTGGAAGATTTGAAAACGGTATAGCGTTAATCGGAAATCATTAGCTCTTATTGAAATTAGTATTCTATGTATATATACACGATATGATTGTTTATCGACATGATGCAATGGCGTTGGTCAAAAGTATTGGTCGGCCGTCGGTAGGTCATAGGTATAGGTAAAACAGTATTGTAGTGGTTTGTATCCAAACAAAATATAATCTTATCCGCGATTATTCAGATTTTACAATTGTTTTTTTCTTTTTTTAATCGTATACGATAATACGATGATATGTCAAAATAAAATAGGCTGTATTATAATACACTAGATGATAATGTCCACTGGAAATTAGGATGGATTTACCTGCGCATTGAATTTATTTTAAAAGTTTTACATTTTTTTGTAATTTAAATAATATGTAAATTATTTTTTTTTTTTTTCAATAAAGAGACATCCAAAATAATTGAACCTATATACCTATAACCGGTTAAGAACTATTACATTTGGTTGAGTAGATGGACGATAACGGTGTTTTTGAGTTACATTCCTTTTGACTAATGTATACAAAACGAAATAACAATCAATCAACGCTTAAATACATTTTGGTCGATTCACTTTTCAACCTCAACAATTTCATAAAATCCCATAATCCGTTGACAAATAATTTATCTAAATTCAAAAATATTAAATAAAATCATTTACATACATCATAGAGCAAAAAGTAAAATTTACTTTCATTATATTAGTTGTTCAAAATAATAGTAAAGTATTATAAATTATATTTTATTATTACAATGATGTATAAGTTTTTATTTTGTGGATCATTAATCAACCTTTTGGAGCTGTTTTTCGACATTCTGATTAGCTGGTTAGCACTTGGCTTATATCATAATGACGTATTCATTTAAATAAATAGATAATTAGACTTACTAATCAGGTATCATATGTTTCATAGAATCATAGGAATATCAATAAATTAATAGTAGGTATAATATATTATACTATTTATTGGTTATGAGACATTAGCGCTCCGATAATGTGTTGATTTTACATATCATGTGTGTGGGGGATACTAGGCACCCATTTTTTTTATTTTTGTGATCATCATCACGGTTTGGAGTAGAAAAATGTTTTAATTTTCATCTTTGAATGTACTTACTTATTAGTCATTTATGATAGCAAGTCCGATGTAGTTTGGAGTATTCATCAAATAATACTGATAAGATGTAGATATTTTCGTCGTGATAATAAGTGTTTTAAACAAGGTATACAATAATTATTATTATAATATAGGTAAACATCATTGCAATTTCCATTATTGCAATATTATTTAGAAATTTGATGAATACTCGTCATTTTTCAATGGTAATTTATAATTTATATAGTAGTTTTTTTCAGAACTTATCATAATTATATAAAAAAAATTACGGCAAATTTACAAAAAAATATTACAGCAGAGTCTCATTTATCCGGCTATCGCTGATCCAGACATCCGGATAATCCGTACAATTTATAATTCATACTTAAGTACTTATATATAATATATATTACACATAAAAATAATTTATGTCAATGTCGATTGTTATACACCTACTATAAGATGTATATCATTGATACATATAATTGATATATATATGTTGTTAAGTACATATGTACTTATTTATAGCAAAACTGTACCTTTACGAAATAGGAATTATCTAATAGTACATAAGTTGAAACAAAACGTCGTTCTGTTTAAGCCGGACTTTCAATAATCCAGATAGAGTCCGGTCCCACCAAGTCCGGATCAAAGGGATTTTACTGTATAATATGTTTTCATATTATACTTAATAATTGACAAATGGTGAAAAATAATATTTTTTTTTGTAATTGATGGTAAAATTTTCAGTAATTTTCTCAATATTCGGAAAAATAATTTAGGAAAAACAAGAATTTTCACGTGAATCAGATTTTGATAAAATGTATTTCTTTATTTTATTATACCTATAATCTATAATAAGTAATAACTAATCCAAAAATTTTTCATCATAAAAACTTGAAATGTTCACCAGAATTTATATTATCATTTTCTGTAGCTTACAAACCGTCTCCACTCAGAATCGTTTTTGTATACAATGATATAACATTGAATTCAAATTTAACACAACCATAATAGTGATCCATTTCCTTATTGCTTGAAGATGTAAAATGGTTTTCTTCATAAATTATTTTTACTAAAATTAAAAAAAAAAAAATGTTTTGAGTCAAATCATTTACATTTTTTATGCACGTTTGAAGTTTAATTTGATGACATCGGTTATTTAAAATATGAATAATAATAATTTAACATCAATTAATTGAATATTGATCTTTCGGTCTACAACATAATATTCTATAATTTTTTTCACTTATGAAGTAAAATGTCTGTTAACAATGCGTTGAACTTTACTACTTTAGTCTACTAAATATTAATCAAACAAAAATTTAATTATGTATAATTGTTAACTGAATAAATATTTCTTTTTTTAAATGGTACTTACCTATTTTCTTATTGTTATTGTATTATGTTAAACATATTATTATTATTTTACAGGAAACTCTATAGATACGAAAGCCATTAGAGCCAAGGTGGATATATATACATATATACACATCCACCTTGATTATAGCATTATCTTATCTGTTTACATGAATTATTAAATACATAGATTATCATTTATATTAATATGTGATACATTGAAACGGTAAAAAGTTTAAATTACACAAAATTAAAGTTAAATTTTAATATTGATTCAATACAGTTGAATTTTCACATCTAAAAAATCATACATAATAACACAAAATTATACTGATTGACATACTTACTTAAATACACGATATTTTTTTGTTATATTATACTACATTGTATGATTGCTTATTGACTGCATGTAATGAATAATGATTATAAAGGTATATTACATAATGCAATTATAATATTAAATTTCTGGTGTATGTAAATTAAACAAAAGTATACGTTATTCTTATCTTTACAATTTTTGGCCAGCGTAGAGAGAAACGATGGTTTTAACTCACACAAAAGCTTCGAAGCGATAATAAAACATTTGAACCAAAATGAATAGAGATGCTATTGTGTAACATAAATGCCTATCAGTTATTTCGGTTAACAAATTTTTATGCAACGCCGCATCCGAAAAACAAATAAAAATTTAAGCAGTTTTCATATATAGATATTATATAATGTTTAAAATTATATTTTAGTATTTTAAAATTCAAAATAACGTGTTATGCGTTTGCAGTATGGGCAGTATGGCGACCATTATCATCATAAACTGATAACAATAAACAACAACACTTGCGCACAGACAGTGCGTTGATGTACAATCATCGGTACTGGTTATTGTTAAAATAAGCCAAAAGCTTTTAGTGTTACCTTTACGTAAACGTAACGAAAACTTACAAATTAATTTGAACAAAAAACGAATTGTTAGGTTTGATGTTTAAATGTTGCTTTTCGTATGCAATTCGAATGCCGACATTTTTCCGTTGAATGACAAACTGCCGGTGAAAAAATGATAAAAAAATTCCAAACACTGGTCAGTGCCGTCATCCGTCGCCGCAGGTACACGGGGCCTTATAAATAGCTTTCTCCCGCAGCCGTAAGACTGCGCAGCCCGCGTCGCCACAATCGTTCGGCGACACTGTTGGACAGATGTTACAGAATAAATAAATCCGACGGTGACGGTCCGCGCAGCATGGGCTCCTGATGACGCGATATCGTTTTTCGGGCGTAGCTTGCGATTCCTTCATACGATCCGATCACTGTGATCGGGACGACACGGGCGAGGGGTGGCGAAGGTGAACGCGAGTGCGCGAGTGTCTCAATTATTATTACTATTACCGGAGGGCGGATGGACCGACTTCGCGGAACAGGAGGTGCGCGAGTTCACCGGCCGCCGGCGATCGACGGTGACGAGCCGCGTACCATGGGCCCCTGTTGACAGGACATCGATTTTGGGCGTTGCTTACGATCCGATCTCACCGATCGTGACGACATATAGGCAAGGCGGCGGCGCGGGGGTAAACGCGAGCGCGCGAGTGTCACAATAATGTCGTTATCGGAGGACGGACGAGTGGACCGATTTTACAGAACAGGTACGAGTTCACCGGCCGCCGGCGATCGACGGTGACGATCCGTGGCATGGGCTCCTGGTAGCGTAATATCCAATTTGGGCGTAGCTCGCGATCCCTTCAGATGGTATAATAATAATAATAGTAATAATCTTGATGGGGCGCGAGTAAACGCGAGTACCGTAGGGTGGTCCACTCGACCGATCTCGTCTGGTCTCGGGCGGCACACCGTTCGGAGTGGGTTTTTGTGAACACGAGTCGAAGGACACGTGGCGAGGAGAGCGTAGTAGTAGTGTTGTAGTAGATGTTTGAAGTGGCATAACAAACGAAAAATGTTCTCTCAGAAGAGCAAATATTTATTTTTTAGGCACCTATGTAGATACACAAGTGAACGGACTAAAAAAAAATATAATGATTTTACAATGTGTTATCTATTTATTTATTTATTTTGTGAGTGTCTAAATACACTCGTTGGAGCAGAAAAAATATTTAAATCTTACATTTTGATCGCAGGTTTCAGATAGAAATTTGGTACTCGACGGTACTTTAACTTTGGGTGATCGAGAATGGAATATTAAGAGTAATGTTAAAATGATTGAAGGATGAAAATCCAAAACGTACTAATGCCAAAATACTGATTTTTCAAGTAGAAGCGATTTTCTGTATCTCCTTTTCTATAACCGATGTCAATTAACTGAAACACTATAAATGTAAAGTATAATGTCAGTTGGAGATTTTTTAAGTATAAACCCCTATTTTTTTTGTCATATGAAAATGTACAATAATTTAAAATGTACCTTTTCCATTAATTTAATGAAAATACTTCGTTTTGGAACCCTATTAAAATGTACTCCAAAATGTGTTTTTTCCAAAATAAAAATATTATTAATTATTTTATTGTTTTTAAATTTTAACGTTTTTTATGATCATTCCAAAATAATATGCTTAAATACTTAATATATGACACGTAAATACTTGATTCCAATGTCGTATCTCCAGTTTTGGTAGTTTAATAATAACTCATATGATATTAAATTACATTAAAATAATATTGAGCTTAAGCTTATGAATAATAAGTAGATATTTAAATCAATGACTATAGTTTTGGTATACATATTTAAATGGTTTTTACTTTTTTGAATTTCCTGAAAAGTATATAAAATACAGTTAATCATATTGTGATTCAGCTAATTTAATTTATTATTAATTCTTAAATAATAAATACAATAAAAATAATAAAAATTCTAATTTAATAAGGGTCTTCTTCATAATCCCCGTCTTCGTCGTTTTCAATATTATTATTATTTACATTTTGAGAGACATCATTATAAAATTCCTTAGAAACTATTGGTATCTTAAAAAAATTATTTAATTCGAATACATCTTCCTTTTTTTGCTAATTTAACATGATTTTGTTTTGGCAGGATACCGACTTGACCGATGTTCTAAAGATTTTTAAACCTTTTTATGACACCAGCTCTAGTAACTTTACTTTCGTAAAATTGACAAGTCATTTTGAAGACAAGGAAGTTTTTTTAAATTATTAAATAATATATTATTTTTATTAAAAACGACTTAAATGTGTTTAATAATCTAGGATTATATTTTTAATTTAATTTCAAACTTAATGATTGTGATAATAACTTAATATTATAAATTTGAAATTATATTTTAGTACGTTTTGGATTAACTATTTTATTTTCTTATACCTACAACATGGGCAATAGTAAGTTTTGACTTAACATAAAAAAAAAGTGCGTTTTGGAATAATTTATGGAAATAGTTTGTTTTGGTATAGTTAATGATTGGTGCCTATTCTTTTAACATGGGTAATAGTACGTTTTGGCGTAAATCTGGAATAAGTACGTTTTGATTATCTAAATATAATTTTTATGCATGAAAAAGGTTCGTTTTGATTTAAGCAGTCATTTTTAACAACTGATTTGACCGGGAAATAGTACGTTTTGGTCTATTCTGACAACATCATTCGATTTGTCGACGTTCTTTTTATAAGAATCGATATCTAATTCGTTTTTGTCAATTTTGGCATAATGGTACGTTTTGAATTTCTACCCCTCAATTGTGGGATTGAGAAAAACGAGAATATTCAATACTTACTTAGATATTTTAAGTAAGAAGCTTAAACATGTATACATAGAACTCCATTAAAATTGTTAATTAAGTAAACAAAAAATATGTAAAATATACAAGCACAATTTTCGTCAATGAGCTTATGAAGTTTAATAATTACGTATTCAAAAGTTATAATTACTAATAACGCTATTTGTTTGTAATTAAAAAAAAAAAAGAACATTTATCGTAAAAACTTAAATCATTCTATTACTATAGTCTATAACGCGAATGTACGTCGAGTAAAACTTACGTAACACGCTTATCGTTTGTGTTTGTATACTTTCGTAGGTATACCTACGAGCTACGGCAATTTGTAAAAATTAGTAATTATACGTATTAACGCTACTTTATTAAGTGCTGTTGCAATATCGTATAAACATTTAATAATAATAAGGAGAAAACTAAAAGTGGGTTCTCAAAAGTAATAATAATTAAAATATTAGTTTAAAAAATGTAAGTTTATTGTAAGTACGATAATAATAATAATAATAATAATATTCTAATTTTAATATTTGAACCCGAGAACGGATCACTCCTTAATCTCTGAAATTCAAGTCAACCGGGTTAACGGGACTTGAGTACTATAGGTATTATTTTAGATTCTGAGCGTTGAATGTATTGGTTGTATGTTGTATGTTAATATGTTTTTTTTTTTTATGTCATCACTCGCTTATACGAGGGTCAATTACCTTATTTTATCTGATATTCTGGTTAGATTTTATTATTATTAACATATAGATACCTATTTTACTGTTAGATTAGGGAATGACACAGGCACCGTCTGTACAGTAGAAGATTTAAGTAAGTACTATTACTCAACATTTTCAGATTTTTCGAAGTGATTCCGTGATGAAGAAAAATTAAATCTTCAGGTAATTTATATTTTATTCATTCTTATATAGTTTTTTTTTTATATATATAACAAGTAATAACCTTATAACCACATGATATCATCAATGCATATCTTACATTCTTATAGTAAAATAACGCTTGAATACTACTTTTTTTAAATGTCGAGTACTGAGTAGTAGTAGCATACTAATCGCTAACTACATTTCATGATATGTTTTTTTCATATTGTTATTAAAGTAATTTATTTTACTAGTAGTATTACGGTAGCCGATAGCTTGATTCAATTCCAAAAATATTACATTAATTATAATATGTATAATAATATCTATTGTTATAGAATAGTTGTTATTAACTTTTGAGTAATACCGTAAATCAGTGTGAATAGGTTCGTGGTATAAAATATATATAGATACTAATATTTTAAAATTAATCTACATATTTTGAAAATATCATTGCGAATAGTTAAATTCATAATAATATACGTTAAAGTAAAATAATTTTGTTTACATATTTTTCAAATTTTTTGCCCTATAGATGAATTAATTATATGGGATCTTGTATTACATTTAAAAAAAATATTGACTTAGTGATAGACAATTTTGTCACTTAAAGAAAAAAAAATTAAAATTTTAAAACGTTTACAAACAACTAAAAATAAGTTAAAACATTTAGAAAATTATACTATTTGTAGATAATGTTAACTAAATATTTCAAGAAACTACTTTGATATTCGTTTTTGAATTAAAACAAAAGACAAAAGTCGTTTAACGAATACGCAGAATACGAATACGATTAACTGATTTACGGCAGAACGCGAAGTCGAAATCAGTCAATGACATGTCATATTATACAACAAAATAAATAAAAAACACATCGAATAACGACGGCAGCTACTTTTTCCTAGAATATCTATGATATAGTATCTAAAATTCTAAATATAAATGCATACGCTTGGCTTCCAATGATATGCGATTTCGGTGCGTTTCGTTGTCCGTTCCACAATTATTATTATTATTAATATAAAAAATATAATAATGATAATAATATTATAATATTATCACCAACGCCGACGGGCTTATAAGTAATAAACAAAATAAGCTATAAATATAATCGTGATCAGTCATTAAATTTATTTTATTTTCAATCAATTTCATTTTACGAGTACGTAAATGCATTTTTTTTAAAAGATCATTGTAATTATAAATTTCACTATAATAGTAATCTGTTTTTGGATTCATGACATTTATTCTAGATGGGCTCTCTAGAGTCACTGACCCGTGGCGCATTGCCCGTCATGTCATCCTATCGGTACGCTACTGATATAACGTAATAATATTATTATCATAGTTGTTTAAATTATATCGCTTGAGTTTTATGAGCATATAAATCCGTTTCGGCGTTTCCTATACATAACTAGATATGACTACCAAAATTACCTACAAGAATTTCTATTTGGATCCAAAATTATCATAATAATATACTAATATGTAACGTACTTGCATACAATAATTAAAATAAATAACACTGAATAATATAATATTAGTACCTCTATACTTAATATTATTTATAAGAGTCAATGAAAATACTTCTTGTACAATTCATAATCATAACAAGAGTATTTAGACGGAGTATTAATTGTATTAAAATGTATTTTACATTAAAATTTTAAAATTTATAGTATTTCAAATATATTAGAAAGCAAATTTGTCCATCATAGTTGACTGAAAACTATCTGTAATACATTGTTATGTTGTTATGTGTTTTAATAATATGATCGCTCGGTATTTATTAATTCCTACATTATTTTTGAATGGGATTAATTAATTCCCTGGGAGAAGTTAAATTATACATAAAAAACTGCAAAAAATTTTGCCCCAGGTGAGGATCGAACTCACGACCTTAAGATTATGAGACTTACGCGCTGCCTACTGCGCTACCGAGGCTTGTGATTAACGTTGATATTTTTGTTAATTAAACTATTAATATTTTTCTAATATCTTCATCATAATTCATAAGCAAAGAAAAATTTTGTGAAAATATCATAACATTTAAATCAAGATAGTTAATAGTTATATTTTAGGATCTGAGTGAAGCGATTAATATAATAATTTTACAATGATGTGAATTTTTTGTATATTATGTTTATGTATTGAAAGTTGTCGAAAATTCTACAACTTTCAACTTTAAAAGTTTGGACGTGTATAGTTGCAGATAACCAATTGAATGTAATTTTTACTTATGGGAGCAAAAAATTAAAAATTCTTAACATCCAAGTTAGATTACTTAGTTCTTGATGTTTGTTTTTATAAAAAGTGGGTACCGCACATTACGATTTTAAGCTTCGACGAACTGTCAGTCTATAACACAAACTATATAATATTTTCATCTTTCATGTTATATGTTTTTTGAAATACATAGCTATAAGCCATTTATTTCACTTTTATTACTGCGGTAGGTTGATGTAATTTTTTCCAAAAATATTGCATTTATTTGTTATTAGTACCTATTGTTAAAACTAATTAATATTTTTATCATATTATAATAACATTTATTTATATATAATCTTTCTGTAAATACCGTTAAAAAAGAATTTTTTTTATGAATTTCTAATTACAAGCTAGATTTTATTTTTTTGCGATTTTAACTTCAAATATATATAGAAAAAAATTCTGTGCTAATGTATTTTAAATATTTGTTTAAAAATATAAAAACGACTTATGTGGACGTACGTTGCACGATGTCATGCAAATTCTAATTTTAGTCACGCAAATTCATGCTAATTAAGTGCTTAATATTAGTGCAATAATTTTTAAATATTTCGAAATGTGACGGGCTGGTGCAACGTACGTCTTATGTGGGATATGTAAGTATATGGACACAATAAACAATTTTTATCGACATTTCAAACGAAAAAAAAATTGAAAATTTCTAATCAGTTATTACTTAAACATTTGTTGAAAGTTACAAGTATTTATTATTATTTTTTTGTTTTGAGAAAGGTTAATAAATAATTAAAAATTTTTTGAGGAGAAATAACTATTTTACAAATGAATATATGTAATAAATA
Organism: Rhopalosiphum maidis; assembly: GCF_003676215.2. NCBI lineage: Eukaryota > Metazoa > Arthropoda > Insecta > Hemiptera > Aphididae > Rhopalosiphum > Rhopalosiphum maidis. Next base: position 50,444,738 of record NC_040879.1, read on the forward strand.
TTTGAACTAGAAATGCTTATGAAAAATTGAATTGGCTTTCCGGTTGAATGTTTTTTGTATATAGATTGAACAACTAATAAAGAATCTTTTATTCAATTTTTAAATTTTTAATATAAAAACAATAACTTTTACGAATTGTATTGACCAAATTGTCCAAATTCTAACTTCAAACGCATATAAAAAAATTTTGTGGATATGTAATTTCAAAATATTTTATAATAGTATAAGAAAAATTTATGTGAAATCTTGTATTAAATTTTCAAGAATTTTAATCAAGTAAATATTTTTTTATCAAAAATTATAGAAAAAAACTTTTTTTCATGCCTTTAAATATTTAAAAATAGTCGAGATATTTTATCGATAACTTAAACTATTAAAATATCTACAGTAATTTGTTTTCGATAGTGCGCTAAAAAACAAAGTCGATATTATCGAAACGTGGATTTGCGTAAAAATTTCTGTTATATTAGATTCTGATGAGACGAGCGATGAATGTATTGACTTTATCATGATGGGTTTTTATTATTTATTTTTTGAATTTAACAAACCTATAATTTATTATAGTGACCCATACAACACCTAATGTACGGAAGAGCGGTACTCATTTACTTATCTTTATTTTATTTATCTCATTTAAAAAAAAAAAAATTATTTTTTACTTCTAGTTCCTAAAGTACCAACCATAGGTTTATTTTGGTATCTGAAACTACTCTTATTTTTAAACCGAAACATTTTTATTGCTCGAAAAGATAGAAAAATCTTCTATAAGTTATTTATTTCTTAATTAAAAAATATTGAAAATTTATGGTCGCAATATTTTTTACAAGCGTCTAAAATTAGAATTTTAATAAAATTCATAAAAACTTGTTTTTATAACTAAAAGATCTAAAAATTTAACACAAAATTCTTTATTAGTTTTTAACCCATGTATTAAAATTCTATCCGAAAATTAATTCAATTTTTATAAGCATTTTTTGTTCAAAGTTTACAACATTTGATATTTACCCATAAAATATATATATTGATAAATATTTGTTTCAAAAAATTCTAATAATAGATATTTGAAATTTTTATAAAATGTTTATAGTATAATTTTCATTATTTCGATAAAATGTTCAATATTGTTTAACTCTTTTTGAGTAATAATTGATAAGAAAATTTTTTGTTTGTTTGAAATGTTGATAAAAAAGTCATTCACTGTGTTAAAATTCTTTAAAATGTAAAAAAAGATTCTACATAAGTTTTTCTTAAATCTGTATAAAAATATTAAGAATACATAAACACAATATTTTCCCGTGTAATAAATAAACGATATTGTACATTATAAATTTTTTATTAAACTTTTATGGTGTTTTTTATATTTCCAATAATGAATTTTACTATATGCAATTACATTTTTGATTTTTTTTTTTAAATATAATCTTTTTTTAGGTTCCTATTTTAAATCTATTTTACTGTTTTACGGTATTTATAGAAATTTGTTATAACATTTTGACTTATATAAATTGATATAATATGATATAAATTCATATTATTATAATCAGGGCTCGGGACTTTATGCATTTGCATATTTGTTCGGGAAGTAAATAGAATAAATCTGATCCGGTACAAATTTATGTTGTGGTGTTTGGAGTTAAAATTTAAAAGTTTATTGTGCATATGTTTGCATATTTTGGAATTTTTTTCTACAAATGCATATTTTTAAGATTTATTGATTTTTATTGGATATTTTAAAATAATTTTTGATTATTCACTCTTAAACCATATTTTTAGTAAATTAATAAATTTTATCTACATGATTTTGTCGGCAATTATACCGATAAGGCGATAATCAATAGCGTTACGAAGAACCCATTTTATTTTTAGCTCTGAAGACAATATTATTTTTACTTACCTAACGCAGGTAAGTACATAATTAGAATTATAAAATGATTATTATTTAATACATAAAAATTATAGTTGCTAGATATAGAAGATGCTGAGTGTTGAAAAATCCAAAAACTTCCCATTCAATAGTTTGACATTTTTTTTTTAATAATATAGTATGTATAAAATATACATTTTTAGTAATATGTACAAGATATGTTTTTTTTTTAAATTAAATTTGAATAAGTATGTATTTTTTAATTAAAAATAAATGCATATTAAAGCGTATATTTTGATATTTTTTGATGCATATGTATGCGCATATTTTTAAGATTTTAAACACATAAAGTCCCGAGCCCTGATTATAATTATTAAATATCAATAATATAATAAATACAATGTTTTTGGAAATATTTATGTCAACCTACTATATGATCCACTAAAAGTAAAATAAATGATTTTAAAAGAGCTATATCAAAAAAACATATAACTTGATGATGTAGACTGATGGACCGTTTTCGTTCAGAATCATATATGGTTATATAATAGTGTAGATTACTTGACACCTGTTACACCAATGTACAGCAGAATGGAACCGACTTACACGCCTTTTTTAATAATTCTTAACGGGATAAGACCTAAGATACATTAAAATTTTATGCACAATAGGCAATAAGGCAATCATTATTGCTAAATTATTCAGTTTTGGGCTCATAGAAGAAAGTAAAAATAATTAAAACTAAAACGATAGATCCTAGTTACTAAAGCTCATAAATTGTAAGAGAGCTTAAATTGAATTCAGAGTTGTGGAAGGAAAAGGAGTATTATTGATTTTCATCACGAGTCTTAGTTAATAGGAATTCCTAAACTGAAATTCCTGATACACTTCAATCACGAGCTTGTCGATATTTAATGCGTGCACACGAGAATGCTCCCGAGACTCCTGTTAGAAATCCTAACGTGCTATATCCAAACTACGAGCATAAATTAGTAGTGACATTATATTCGTACTCCCACACAAAGGGTAGATAATTATACGAAATACATATAAATTCTGACACATATTTGTTGTTAACACACGGACACACGAACGACTGGGGCATATTTTATATACGTCCGTGGTTGTTAGGTACACGACAACGCGTAAAAATTAGTTTTATATTTTATACGACACGTTTAACGCCCTCTGTGGATAAATAAACATAATACTTGTAAAAAATATATATTTATGTAGACTAGTATCGCCGCCGACCGTTATTCTCAATATTGGGAAAACAGTATAGATAGCGTTTGAAACCTTGTAATCTCGGGTGGGCGTGCGCGGAGTAACGGGGGAAGCAACATTTTGGGTGATCTGCACCACCACACCGCCAAACCCGATTACCTGTAACCCACCCGTCCTTTTTGGACCATGTGATATATACATATATACATAGTAGGACTGTTCAGTTCAAGTTGTTGTCCTACTGTATTGGCTACACTATATATATATATATAGAACGGCCGACCGATTCAAGCCGCCGTCATGTGTGCAGCCGCGTGCCCATCATTCTGATTGTTGTACTGTACACGGTCAGATATCGAACTCGAACGTCTCCATCGATTAGTTGCTTGTCGACATTTGTCTGGTGCGGTCTTGCGGAAAATCTGTAATTTATTGATTTACATTATCACTTCGGTTGTACATTATAATAACTGTGATACGTCGTTTATTAATATATATATGTTCAATACATCACCGAGCGTTGAGTCAGTACGGTATTTAATATACGTTTAAAATATTGAGTAGTTTGGTGAGTAGTAAATCAAAATAAATATTTGAGAAAACTAAATAATATTGTATTTCACAGGTCACCGCTATATTATTTTATATTTTATAGTTAATTATATTATTGTGAAATAAATTCATAATTGTTGATTTTTAACAGATTTCCTGCTAATCAGAGAAAATGGTTTAGATGTTAACAGTATTAAAAATCGACATTTTGATCCACACTGATTTCTCGGAAATAAAAAATATAGAATATTAACAAAAGCTGCAGTTCCTAATATTATAATAGCTATAGATAAAAAAAATGTGAGTTGATTATAATTTATTTTATTTTGTTAATATTAATATTACTTTTATACAAAATCTTGTTATTTTTAAGAGGATGTAAAACCCATATGCGTTGTCTCCGTATTACACACGTACGACATAGCAAGTGTTTATTCACCAATTTCAATAGTGTGCTGTTAGTTTTGATATATAAGAGTGAATTGACCTATTATACAATTTAAAGCTAAGATAATTTTGTAGGGCCCTGCGAAGTCTTTTATTTATATAATTATAATTATTATTATTATGTAAGTTATGATCTTTTTGAAACTGTACATTTTAAAATGACTACAACTTACTTAAAAATAATAATATAAATAAAATCTTACGTGGGTAATTATCTTACCTTTAAATTGTATAATAGATCAATTCACTCATATACCAAAACAGCACACTATTGAAACTGGTGAATGAACATTTGCTTGTCGTATGTATGTAAGACGGAGACAACACAGCGGGTACTACGTAAACTCTTAATGTATTTTAAATTTTTGACGTTTGATATGTACTTATATTTTGTTTAGAAAATATGGAACCATTGCAACCTTATTTAATGGCTGCTTTTAACAACAATGTGCTTCATGATGTTACAAGAAAGCCGGCTTTGGTCGTGGCCAATTTTAAATTGGTTAGACAACTGGACAACAAGAAAAATGAAATAAGAAGATTAAGAAAGTCACTAAAGCATAGAGATCAACAAATTTTAGCTCTTAGAAAATACATTATAGATATGAAAAAAGAAAACCCTACACCCAACGACGGAGCAGACAACATATCAGTAGATTTCGGTAAATATACAGCTTTAATCACTAATATTGATATATAAAAAAAGTATTAAAACATTTAAGAACTATATATTAATTATTATTATTATAAAAATATGTTTGTAATAAACAAAAAAAATTTCAAATTGATAAAATGTACGGTTACTTTGATGTACACGAATACAATTATTAATACTGCGGAGTCTTAGTAAAAGGGTCTATGAATTGAGGAAAACCAACTTTTGACTCTTCGTATTCGTTATATCTTATATATATTATCTTACTATATTTACTGTTATTGGCTTACTAATATTGACTGACCAAGGAATGTCTTGTATAACTTTACTCTTTAGTGTATAATATGAACATATTATAAAATATATTATGCATAATATACGACGGTATATATACATAGTGTCCCGTGAGAATTTACCCATTGTGATATCTCTTAAAATAATGGAAATATTATAATTTTGTTCTTTTTTTTAGACTCACAGGCGCTGTGGTTTACAAGTATTTTATATTTTAATTTAATGTTTTGGTAAAAAAGTTGAAAAATATTTTTTTATTTCATCATTTAAAAAAATATAAAAATATAAATAAATTATATGTATAATAATACAAAAATATTCTCAAAAATAAAAAAAAATATTAAAAATCACGATGTTAATGAAAATAAAATGTTGAAAAGTCAACTTTTTCAAAAACTACAAAGTGATGACTAATTTTGATTTTTTTTTTTTGAAAACATTAAAACATTACATTTTATTAAAATATGAAATACTTGTAGTCCTTGTCCCTGCGAATCTTTAAAAAAAAAACATAATTATGATATCCCAATTATTTCAGGAAATATTGCAATGGGTAATCCTCTTGGTACACTCTGTACATAAAATCAATGTTTTGGTTGAGTTGTATCTCATCGAAATAATTATATTTGGGGTTGTCGTTTAAAAATGTTGTGACCCACTGCAGATAATAATATAATATACTCGAAGACTCGAACCGTTTTATAATATCGTATAATGTATACGCCCAAATTATCTTTTTGAAAAACTACACATTTAGGGTACATATTTATTTTGTTCTGCAGATGGAAGCATTGTAATAATATCTTTTCTGGCTGTAACAATGTGTTATTCTGATTCGAAACGCACTAATATAATAATATAATAGCATTCCATTGAAATATATTACTATATACAACACTTGTAGATTTAGGTATCAAACAGTATTGGGGAAGTTACTTTTCATTTTAGTAATTAAATTACATTACGAATTACTTTTAACAATTTTAATTAGATTACTCTATTACTTTTTTTTTATTTGGACATTTTGATAAAAAAACTAACTTCATTTCAATTGAAATTTATTTAAAAAAAATAAAAATATATTGCTGCGAAGCTTAATAATTATGTGGTCAATACATTAAATTAATATAATAACGATCAATAATATGGAATTATCAATTCTGTAAAACTTTTATTTAAAAACCACAAAAGACAATAATTATTAATATACATTATTTAGTTGGCTATTTTAAATAATAATGCATTATCCAAATAACTATGACTCGAAACAAAATTACTACTTATTAAAAATAAAACATTTTTGTCATAATTAGCTATTAACCACAAATGATACTATCAGAAAATTGATTCAGTTATTTACAATTGATTGAAATAAATAATCAATTAGTTCTTAAAATGTATTAAAAATAAATAAATATGTATAGCAACGAATAATTTAGTAATTGTATTTAAAAAGCAACTTAAACATTACGTGTAAATTACTTAAAAAGTAAAAGATTAAAAATTGAAAGCCTTATTATAAGCCTATTATAAACCTTGTATAATATTGTTTTAAAGTATTACTAAATATTTATATTATAATTTTCAAAATATTCCACTATTTTTGAGCTATTTAAATAATATCAAAATATTTAAATCTTTTTTTTTTTTTACTATAAACGTCAATAAAAAAGTATTCTTTTGTTCAAAATTCTTGAAAATGTAATACATACTTTTTTATAAGTTGTACACATATCTCTATACAAATTATAAAATTACATCGATACAAACTTTTTTTACAATTATTTAAGTTTAAATTTGGACGAAATTATACGTATTTTAACGATGTACCTATAGGTATACTTATAACGATGTTAATTATTTTGTTATAATTTAAATACAATATTCGTGCCATTTGTGGGGACTTCACACTTTTATGAAATTATAAATTATATTAAATTATATTATTTCCAAAATATTATGTAGATTAATGTTGAGATGTTATTTTTTTATATTAGGAACCTATTCACACTGTTTTACTGTCTTAAAGTAAAGTATTATTAACTCAAAAGTCAGTAACAATAATTTAATACGGTAAAAATAAAAATATATATTATTATAATAATTAAATACTGATAAATAATAATATAATAATTACTATATGTTTTCGGAAAAAAGTAAATCAACTTATATCGTATTACTTTAAATTAAATAAATGAATTTAATATTTATACCAAAAACATATCATTAAAATATACTTAATAAGCTGACTGGCCGTCTCCGTTCTTAATCGTTTTTCGCTATTAGTGACTCGCCCAAATACCTAATGTACAGCAGAGCGACTCTCACTTGTCTACCTTTTTTATATTAAATATTGGAATAATATTCATTTTATTTATACATAATCATAAATAATATCGTAACTTAGGATTATGTGCAATTTATAAAATTATAAAATAATAATTAATTAATTAATTTAGAAATTTAGAAAAGTTGGACTGAAAAATGCATAGCCCGTAATCTTCAATATCATACACCTATAATTTTAAAAAGTCTTAAGTCTAATCTTATTATAGTTATAGTATTATGAATTATATTATTAATATAATATTAAAATAATATATATGTTTGTGTTCTAAGAAAATATGAAAGTGGAAGAAGAAGCTTTTGATCCCGATTTTCGTGCATTAGAAGTCGTGGAAGAAGAAGTGATACACGAGTATTAAAGTAAAAAAAAAATGGAATACTGTCGCATCATGAGCTTGGGACATTTCTGTGGACAATTCGCTACATATCAATTAATAGATAATAATTTACTGTTGTACGAGACTAATAATATGATCATGCTTCTAATTTTTATTGTATACCTTAATTAAAAACTTAATAAATAAATAAGCTAATTTGTAAAAATACGTTTGTGACATCACAATTTGTATTCTATAAATGAAATAATATAAAATTAATTTAATTCGAAATTGCTTAATAATAATAATATATATTTGTAACAATAATATACTACATTACAATATAATACGTTTTTGATTATTTAATTGGTGTACAACATTTGTTTATTTCTGTACTTCAATCTCGTTACTTATAATATTTTGTTGTTGAACGTCTGCGGCTAGTTATTGCAGCTCCGCATCATACGTTCTTATAAAAGGTAATCTTACACTTTTTCATAGCGACTAGCGAGTGGAACTTTGTATATTATCATAATAATATTATTTATATTGATAATATGTTCTATTGTTCTATACTTGACTATCAACACTTCAATATCTAGCAATAAATCCATGTATCCAAAGAAGAAGTTACAATACTTTTAAATTATAATAGTTAATACTTTAATACTTAAAAGTCTTATCACAGAAAGTAATGATGTAGTAAATATCAAAAAGTAATTTTACTCAAATCGATATTTAGATAGGTATTTCTGTTGTTCACTATAAAAAAAAATAATGTATAATAAATTAATGTATTAACACAACTGCTATTCCGGATCAAAACATTACATATAAATTATATCAAATGCATTTTTTTTAAACTTAAATGCAAAAAAGCTGCAGCATTAAATACACTTAAACGTAGTTATACCAAGTTAACATAATAACTTTAAAAATGCATTGCAACTTTTTTTAAAAAAAAAATTAAAATTTAAGACAAGATTATTATAAATACAAAATGCAATTATTTATAAGCTTTAATATAATTTTAGAATATAAAACAAATAACCATGAATAAATTTTACTTTAAAAAATACATAAATATATTTAAATAATCTGTGTATATCTTAATAAAAATATTTTTTTTTTTTTCATTAATATGTTAGATTTGATAATGATTTCTTATTAATGTAACTACAGTGAAACCTTTCTATCGTATTTTTATGGAATTAGAAGATGCATTAACACACGAAATGACTTCGCGTTAAAATACGAAACTATCCAAAGTAACTGATTTTTTTAATATATTAGTTTTAATTTTTATATTATCAATTGTTTTTATCTTCTTACCTTCACATTTTTTAAAATACATACAAATTACGGTAACAAACTAACATTAACGGTAATTGCTAACAAACTATTTAATAATTAAACCTACATTGTTTGCTTGAATTTTTTTACCAATCCACGAAAATCTCAAATAATTGTTATGCAACGAAGCTCGAATTATATATTTATGGTGTTATTACCTACTTCTTAAACTATGTATAAAATATTAATAAATAGTGTTTTGTCGTTTTGTGTTTTATTTTCTATTGCATATGACTGAAAAATAACAAAAAAATATACTACATTACATTTAATAAATTTTATGAAATAAAGATAAATAAATAATATGTATACATGACATTGGTACCTATATGGCTATATCTAGTGGATAATTACAAAGAATAAAAATTATTACAGGTAAATACATTTTAAACAGTTCTTTAAATAATATATTTATCTATGAAAAAAAAAGGTAATGTGTGTATGTATGTGTATTTAAGCAATCCACAGACTAGACTTTATCGCATTCATGTTTCTGAAATTTGATATAATCCTATACCCAAGGACGTGCCCCTCGAAACTAAATTTTAAAATTTCACATTTTAAAACAAGGATTTTACAAGGATTTGTTGGCTAACGAAAAACAACTATTTTTATTTGTTTGAATAGTGTCGCCATTAATTACATGTAATAAAATGGTTATTATAATTGGATATATTTGAACAATCATTACATCAAAATACAAAACCTAATAAACCCATGTGTATGTAGATACTGTAATGTTTTAAAAGACAGGTTGTTTTAGTTTCAATTTGGTCTTAGCGAGTCAGTTGATAATTTTTACAAATTTAACGAAAATTATTAGACAATGAAACAATCGTATTTCATTCGATGTACGCTGGCACGTTGTTATAAATAAATACGCGAAATATAATAATAATATTATAATATTTGGACGTTTGAACGGCTACACAGTTATTATATGCGATAGGAATGGCTCCTAATTATTTAATATGATAATATTTATTGTACATGCTAAATAAATTGATAAAATAGTTATAGCATAAAATATGTATAATAATATAATCTATTAAATGTTGCTCGTAAATTGTTATCAATCCCACGTCCGGCTTAAATAAAAATAAGAAATAAACAATTTTATCGGTCTTATTTGTATTAGCAATGGTAAGCCTTATAATAATAATTAGTAGTCCAACCAAGGCGGATATATATCCATCTTGAGTCCAACGTTCAAACATAATATTATATTTTGTACAGCGCGCATATAATAATATTAATGACTCATTATTATACGTTGATGGAATATGGTCGAAGAAAATTTACTTACGGTTTAAAATAAAAACCGAGATAATAGTACAATAATTACACGGTCATTTGATTTAATGTGTTTTTATATTAATTTGCTTGTGTACATAAAAATAAGAAATATCATTGATATTATTTCAAAAGTGACTGTAAAGTATACCGACTGCACAGAAATGTTGTTTTTTAAAAATAACGGTATTTAAAATCTTTAAATATGATTATTGGTTAACGATTAGATTGATCATGTAGTTAATGTAATTATACATAATACTTTTAGTTTGGTCATATAGTAATTTATCAAAAGTATAGGAAATAGGTCAAGGGCGTATTTGGGGGAGGGGGGGGCGAATTCCCCTTCACCACCATCAAATACGTCCTTGAAATAGGTACATATATAGTTTACAATATGAATATTTTTCAGAATTAAAACCATGGTTGATGAGAAGTGATAAATTATAATTTAATAGGTATACTTACTTATATATAGGACTAAAAGTGAAAAAAAAGTTTAGCTTGGTGAAAAAAATTATTTAACGATTTTAAAACAGTAAGAAAACATACATTATTTTTTCTAAGAAGACGAAAATACGTAAACCATAAACGTTTATTACATATAATTCAAAATAGAACTTCTACGTGGACTGTATTGTTTTATTTTGTCTGGCCTGCAGCTTAAATATTTTGTTAATAACTTTCTTATAACATTCATAATATTAGAGTAACTATTATTGCAAATTGTATGTTTTTTGAGAGTTGCGACCAGTGGTTGTGAGTGAGTGGTATCTGGCTTTTATATACTGGTATAGTGGTACATAAATATCACCTGTGTAAAATATCGTGCAATATTACTAATTATTTTCCGATTTTCTCATGAACCTATGAATATACTCTGAGACTGAACAATAAATAATGAATAACTGGACACTCGAACTGGGCTTCTGATTGACACTTTTTGATTTTTAAAAAAAAACACTACACATGCACCACCGGTGCCCCGGTGACCAATCCGCCGCAATTGAACTGTGCAGAGAAGACCCCCCACCACCACCATTATCGAAAAAATATAAATTACGTTTTTCAATTTTGTTCGATTATACTCGTATTAAATATTTTATAATCTGATTTGTAAAAATGTACAACATAATATATAATCAATAATATTTTATAGTATTGATAAAAAACATTTTTAATATACTTACAAAATAAATAATCAATATAAATGTTATGGATAATGCTATAATTTAGTATTTGCTAATTATTGTGTATCTATTTTATACATTTTTTGATTTTTCAACCCCTTCCCACCCACTCGTTAGGAAATTCTGCGCATGGGCCGGAACTAGACAATCAAACACAAGCTTGTGACTATGCTATACGGCTATGATCAAGCACAGGTGGTAGTTACTCGAATCACGATCTGGCGGTAGCTGTGGCCGAGTCACAGTAGTTCACGAATGCGATATTATAGCGCCATCTATGGTTTTGCATACGTATGAAGGTCGAACAATTAGTACACAATGAACGACGGCCGTGTGACGTTTCGGACGGAATGTCACACACACACACATATATATATATACAACCAGATGTTCACTATCATCTTAGAGGTCTGTTGTGTGACGAACGCGTATAATGACTGGTTTGTATAAAATAGCCTACAATCAGGTGTTCGGTTCTGAGTAGCAACTACTTAAAAAATAATGTATATTTGTATATCCAATAAATAAGAGGAAAATGTATAAATAGAAGAAAAAAAGTCTAGTCATTACGTTTGTCACACAACACACAACGGATCTTCAAAAAAATATTTTGCTTTTTTCAATTTGAAATTTTGAAATTAATCTTAATCCATTTTTTTTTTATTTGTATAAGGTACCTTTTTTATAACAAAACATGACTAAATACGTCTCACTGGCTGAAAAAAGAAATTTCGTATTCATATATTATATATATATATATAAACATTTTAAACGTTTTAAGTTGTATATATTTCACACGCATACACACACACACACACACACACAACATACACGTTAATTAAAAATACCGTGTACGAGTGTATATGTTATACACACACACTTGCGATGAGGTAACAAACCACTAGTTAAGAACCAGTGAGTCGTACTGTCGTACACGCCGATTGCTCTCGACGTATAATAATTAAAATAATATAACACTTAATAACTTTTTGTTCTACAGCGACCGCGTCGAACGACACTATACTATGAAGAAATGAAGAACTAATCTTAATCCATTTCTAACCCAAATATATATACTAGCTTAGTTTCAATTTAGCTACTACTACAATGCCGGATTGGGAAGATATCGGCCTATCGAGTTGTAGAATTTCTAACGTTTGATTACAGCTGCTACAGCTACTGTACAGTTTAAATAATTCAAATAAATTTTATTTTCTACCAATGTTTGTACTAATTTATCACAAAAATAAAAAAATACAACCAAACACTCAAAACCGGGCTATATTTTGAGCGACCCATCGAGTTTTACTCAGTAGCTCGCCAGACCAATCCGGCCCTGTACTTCTAGTTTTTAGACTACTAAAACTAGTAAAACTTATTGACTAATATTTTTTTTTCATACTACACAAATATTTTCTTATCATAATTTTAATTTTAATAAATAATAATGCTTACGTATTGCAATATGTAAGAACATATGTATGATGTATATTGTCTACCCTTACTTCATATGTACAACATAAATATTAATATAATGATATATATATATATATATTATATTTTTATGTTATAATTAAATTATATTTGATACAACACTATTCTAACCCAGAAGGAAACTTTTTTAGGTACAAGGGATTTTTGTCAAACCACTATTTAATAATCCCACCGATAGTAATAATATACATTTTTAGAAACGAAAAGTATAGTGTTGTTTTTATGATATCGTTATAAGAGTGAATAGGTAATAACTAGAGAACTTTTTCATTTTTTCGTTTATTTCATCATCAATAATTGTAACAAACACACAAGACAATGTTTTTATAGCACTTTTGTATCTGCTTAAGATGGGTATTTAATTCGTAATTATAATATGTGTATAGGCATGGCTGTTTTCGACCAAAAACATACTAGTATTCTTTCCATTTCGGTCAATTCACTTTTCGACGAAATTTAAAAAAGATTGATTCCCTTTTCGACCAAAACAAAAAGTTTAATAATATATGTATACTTTATGTTATAAATATTGAGTCGATATTATCGATAATTCTAAATATATTTAAAACCCATAATATAGGTATAATATTATTAATATTTTTCATTAATTATTTTATCGATAATCGTCGAGTTTAGTTTTTAATAATTTTCTATTTTCTATTTGATAAAATTATTGTAATTTAAAAAAATAATAATAAGTATAATAAAATAATTATTATTAACAAAACGTATATATTATTATTTGTTTATACATTGTACACACTACACATTTCGTGCAGTTTATATTTTTAACAATTTTGTTTATGTATAAATATAACATAGACAAGACCATAGACTTAAAACAATAAAATATAATATTATAATATAGAGTATATAACATTATTATTATTAAAATATTTGTTTTGTCCGACAAGGGAAAGGTAAATTTTTGGTCGACCCGTAATCATGATAGTGATATATTCTCAAATCAATTTTCATATAAATAACTTTTAGAGCATGATTGTAATAAAGAACAAAATTTTTTTTTCAGGATTGCCATATATTATATTTTATTGGAAACGTTATATCATACGATTAAGCTATTTTTATTTTATATTTTCAATAAATACAATAACAGTTTTACATTAAGAGAATCCTGCACATTCGAGCGTGAGTTAAATCCGTATATTATAAACATACGGTCTAGCAAATTTGTATTTGGCAGTTTCAATTGTTTGTATTAACCTTTAATAATAAATTAATTTACCTGATATCAAATTTAAAGGTAAGAATATTGACTTTGTTTTCATATGGGTTTTTACTAAATTTAAATTTTTAAACAAGTTATGTGTTGGTATAAAAATGTTGAGATTTAAAAAATTTCATAGTCATAACTCGCTTAAAAATTAAAATATACGAAAAAATATGAAAACAGGAAACGTTCTTGCTATATTTAGATTTAATAAAAAATCGATAGGCTCTATTATTAAAGATAACTACATAAAATTAGAACTGCTGAAAACAAATACGGTATGGTGTTTGTTTGTAAGACGGATACAACTTACTATGCAGGTATTTGTTTAATTCTAAAAATATATGACAATTAATTTAAATATATCTACACTCCTACGCACTTTTTTCAGTATTAATGGCAATACTAATTATTATTTATATCATCATTACATTTATAAAAGACTAATAACTTTAAATTTCTAAGGCAGCGCATTTTATATTTCAAGTAATACACTCTAACAGACCCCTGTATTACTTTAATATAATATAATAAGTTTGACCGTTATAAATTGTATGCGTACACTGTGCGACCTCGACCAAGTCGTAAACGCTTTTAAGAAAATAGTCAATAATAATAATGTTATCCATTAGACCCTTTATAATGCGTTGTTATTTGTGTGTTTTAGATGAAAAGATTAAGCGTGGTAAAACATAATACTGGACGTCACGTAGATATAACCTACGCTCGCGTCACACGTGTACTCAGATATATATTATGTATGCAGTAATGGCAGCTATATTACGTCAGAACAGTCGTGTGGTCAGTCGACCGGTTTTAGGGTTACAGATAAACACCGCGGCGGTGCGAGTTGACCGAACCGGACGGAAAATTATAATAAATTACATGAGTAAACTTGTCATGGTTTATTGTGGGAAGGGGAAGGGTAAAACATTACAACGCCATAATGTTATTAATAACAGCATACAGTGTAGGATATGATAGAATATATTATTTTGTTCACATAAAGATAGTAATAACCTGCTACAGTGTATGTATAATAATGTATAATAATAAATGTCAAGTGTACTTCGTCATTCAGATCTCTCTACCTAATGGATGTGTTCAATTTAAATTCAAAACTGTATACTGAATTCGAACAAAAACGATTCTGAGCGGAGACGGTCTGTCAAAATTATACTTATTTTTAATTTCATATTCTGGAGCAGAATCGAAGTATTTCTATACGTACAAATTGAAATTCAAACGAGTAGTCTGCGAATCACAAGTATTTAAAGTTTCGGTGATCGGGATGGAAAAGTGCAGGTATAACCCGCAAAATATTAGTGTCAAATATAGGTCTACTACTCCGCTTACCTAAACTTTAAATAGTTAGAACTCATAAGCTACTCGTCCGAATTTCGAATTTTATGCATCGAATTAACCCGAAAAATATTCCGCTTCAGATTATGGAACCAAAAATTTACTTATAGTAATATACTTCAAAAAAGTAAAATATTTAAACCATTATAAGAATAAAAAAATATTGTTTTAGATAATTAGGAAACTGCAGAGCCTGTGGTTACCTTTTTTTTGTTGTACACTCGGCCCGGAAATTTTAGGTATTAAAAATAAGTAGGTTGTAAACTAGGCCCGATAATTTTGGACCAATAAATATAATAATTTAACAATTTTACTTATATTTATTGTACTGAATACTCAAATTTAATCCAAAATTGAAACATTTTATCTACATTTTTACGAATTTTATACCATAAATTATAGTATGAATATAAAAATAATTTTTGGAGGATAATGAGAATCGCCTCCTCGTGGTGTCCTCTCCGTAGTACTAAATGGTTCTTAAAAATATAAGAAAATTATTCCTTTATTTTTATTCGGATCGACTTTACACGTCAATAATTTTTACCTGAAAAAAAAAACACGAGCCATATTATTGTTATTAGGTTTGGAGTCAATACCACCTTACTGTAAAACGAGTTGAAAAAGTTCATAGTATATAAAATAAATATTATATACATATTAATCTATATATTTTGAAAATTGCATTGCGTTTTATAAAATTAATAAAGTTCTAAGTCCACGCGAATGTTTTTTGAATTATAACTAATTAATTAACATCACGTCTTGGTATTATGTGTTGATAATATAAGTTATTTCGACCAAATAAAATGTCGATGTAAAATAAAAATTCGTTCATATTTTATAGGGTTTTTAATTTTTTTAGATTCATTATGAACAATTTATAAGTAACTAATAGCTGGCCGTAACGATGTGTCATTTCGATTCGAAATGCACTGTAATAATAGTAATAGTCTTTCAACTGAATATAATATTAAATATATTACACAATAACGTGGATAGATTTAGGTATAGATTTAGATTTAGACAATATCAGAAAAGTTACTTATCTTTTTACTCTATGAATTACCTTTAAACATTTTAAATTAATTTATTCTTAAATCACTTTTATTTTTTTATTTGGTTGTTACATTACTTAATACTTTTGTGTTAAAAAATAACTTAATTTCAATTGAGATTTGTTTAAAAATGTATATATCACAGGAGTTTAATAATTATGTTGTTAATACATTCAATAAGTTTATAACGACAAGCAACAATATGGAATTTGTAAAATGTTAAGCAACAATAATTACTTATTAAAAATAAAATGTTTTGTCATACAGGTAGCTATTATAAACAAATATTTTACTATTAGAAAATCGAACTCAAATATATTATAATATATTGTATATATCAACAATTGGTTCTTAAAATGTTTTTAAAATAAAATAAAGCGACGAATAATACTTGGTAATTTAATGCGAAAAAAAATAACTTAAATTACGTATGATTTCTTAAAAGGTAATTTTGTAATAATGTCTTTTAATAGCTTAAGGGGCCGCGCTACTGCCGTCAATTTGAGCTCAAAAAACGTTAAGTTTTGACAAAATTAAAGTTAGTTTAAGATGTCCGATTTTGATTCTGAAAAAAATTCTGAACTCTGCAGAAAATTATCTATATATCGTACGGAACACTTTGTAAAAATTAAATCTTCTATTCTAATGAAGTGGTAATAAAAACTGGAAAATATGAATTTTTTCAAATCATAATAGTAAATTTAAAATTAAAATTAAAACCGAAATCTTTTGTACAATCTATAGACATTTTTCTGCTGAATTTAAATATTTTTTTCAGAATTAAGATCAGACGACGTTAACTAACTTTAATTTTGTCAAATCAATAAGTAAGTTTTCGTAAATTCGTATAGTGAATTTTTATTGCTATCGAGTTATTGACCTGTGCATGCGCTTACTCCAGCCAGTATTCGCTTGCATTTTACTTACACTAATAATTAGGGCTCGGATTTATATGTATTTATGAAACCAAAATATGTATTTACGTTAGTGAAATATGTGCATAAATATGCGCTAAAAAAATCAAAACATATATTTTACTAATATGATTTATTTATTAATATTTAATTATATAATATATGAGTTAATAAAATCCATATGAGTTTCTAACGAAACAAATTATATTTTAAACAGTAAAATTATTTAAAAAAGGTGTTACAAATTATTAAATAGAAAAAAAAAAGCTAATAAAAAATTAAAAATTTTTATTATCTAGATTACGATTTATGATAACAGCCATTTTTAAATTTTTAAATTCAAAAGATCTTCGATTTGGTCGTAAAATTGCCTTATACGGACTAAATGATCTTTCGGCTTCCACTGGTGTTATTGGACAGTATTGCATTTTTACTATGTCTGAAGGAGTAAGTTATGTCTACCGTAGATTAAGTTCAATAATTGGTATTATTTTGTTACTATTTAGTACTTTTGGAAATTAGGGAAATTGTTTGTATTGAAAAATACAATCGTACATAATTAATAATTATTAAATAAATCGTAAATGAATTAATTGTCAAAATATGTAGGAAAAAAAGTAGTTAATTTCATTGGAAATCCCTTGAAACAAATGTATCACTCAAATTAATTTATCAAATCACAGTAAAAATATGTATTTAAATATAAATCCGAGCCCTACTAATAATCATTTACAACTAACACATAGATCTCGGTCGGCTAAGACGAGATTATGAATTGCCTAAATGTCGTCCCTTAAATAATAACCGTAGCGAGGCCCCTTAAGATAAGTTAATATTAGGACTTAGGCCCGTTTCACATTGGCGCGTATCATTATCGAATCGCAGACGAAAAGTCCGCGGACAAAGTCCATGAAAAAAAGTCCACTTTTAAAAAAGTTGGACAAAAAGTCAGAGCAACATTTTTAGTGTCGGTCAAAAAGTCCGAAAATACAAAATATTTTGTGTACCTAATTATTATTTATTTTAAAAATTTAAAAATGTACCCATATTATTATATTTTTGTATAAAAAAATATAACGGAAATCCACTAGATTATGATATAGTATTTTTTTTTTTTTAGTTTTAGTTTGGAACGTTTAGATTGAGGTGTTTATAAATAAAAAAAAAAATCCATTGTTTGTTAAAAATAAATGTTGATATTGTTGTTCTAATATGTTGTAATAAATGATATAATTATAAATGAAAATAAGAAAACAGAAAAAATATAATAATATAATGTCCACAGACATTTTTAAATTTTTAAAATGAATATTAATTTTATAAGATATTTTGTACTTTCGGAATTATTGTCCGAATATAAAAACTAAATCCGGACTTTTGGACCAAATTTTTTCAAAACGAACTTTCTGTCCGCGGACTTTTTGACCGATTACCATCATTATCATACACGACGTATCGTACGCGCGCGTTTTCGGTTACATCGGTTAAATGCATACGCGCGCCACTCCAACGATGGCGCGTCTCCTTCGCCGGTATGGCGCGCCGTATGAACTATGATCAATGTGAATTAAAAACGTGCGCGTGCTATACGCGGCGTATGTACGCGTCCACGCGAAACGGGCCCACGGGAGTAAGTAGTAACCAAATAACCGGTATTATAATGGGGAGTTTTTGCACAACGCCGGTAAAAAATAACGCATAGACCCGTTAACGTAATTTACCAAAATATGTCTTTGCGCATGCGCTCCAAATAGCGGTACGGTTATTTGAACATCGTAATCGGTTATTTTTTATAATTTAACGTGTACGTTATTTCATGTCGATTTATCGGAATCGGTTATTAAACATTTCATTTTGATAATAATTTTTAATCTCACGTCAAAATAAATCTTACCGGTTATGCAAAAACTGAAGTTCCATCAATCACGTTAAAAATAAAAATGTTTGATTTAACCATTTTACCGTAATGTTTAACCGGCGTTACGAAAAAACTCCCTAATATAATCGTTTTAGGTATATACCGGGAAACGACGCAAACAGTGCACTCAGTGCGGTTTACGTAGAATTCGAATAAAATATTTTTATTAAATCGGCGTACCACCGCGCGCGCGGGTACAGGTTGGCACGGATCGGTATGCGATATATATATATATACATATCCTTATATATATGTATAAAAGAACAGGCCATTTTTATGTATCAATTTTGTGACGACGCTATTTAACTTTTTTCTAATTTTTTTTTACAGAGTTGTTCCAAATACTTGTCTGAGTATCGCCACGTCGCCCGATTTTCAAAATTTTGATTTTAAAGGGTTGAAATCGGTGAAAATAAATTTTTACGTGTAATTTGTATATCTATATTCATATAATAATAATAATAATAATAGCAGTCGGCCGATAACGGGAATACGATACGGCACGGCGTCCCTGAGGGTTTCAGCTACATGCAACCTGACCTTTTTTTTATCAGCGTGTAGATGTGACTTGTTCCGATGCGTAGAACACGGGTTATTAGCACCTATAGCTCAATTATATAAATTATAAAATAAATGTTTTTCGTCTTTAAAACACAAAATGAGTGTTCAGTGTTGATTTAAGAATTTCATTTTGAGAAAGCAAAGACTATTCACGGGCGAAGCCGGGTAATTCAGCTAGTACATATATATTAGTGAAAACGTTTACACAGGTACACGCAGGGCCCCCACAAGGGGGGGGGGTCAGGAGGACCCATGGTACTGGGTCCTGGACTTTCGAGGGGCCCGACGTCCGTGCCGGGCTAATAATAATTACTTCAAAATATATTAGAAAAATGTTTTAAATACTGAAATGTTTTTCAAGATACTAATATAAATTATTTTAGGATTTTTTTAATTAACTAGAAATCTTTAGCTTATGATCATATTCTAAATATTATGATATCACACCACTATTAATAACTTGAAAACAATTGATCGCCAGTGAAATTTTTCCTTCTCATTCCTTAACTAGTAACCAAAGTTGGTTAATTTATAAACGTATATACGTGGTATTTTTGTTCGTAATAATTTAGTTGTGTCATATTAATTGAATAATATTTTTCTAGATATAAATGCTAGTTTATATTTATATATTATATCGTTATGTTAAATTATTGTCGTTTGTTTATTTTGTGTAAACATGCAGTTCTACAAATAGACATATTAAATATTAAAACATTTATTGATTTATTGATATGTCTATGATTCTTCATCGTCCCACACAAATAGTGGTTATGTCAACGGTGTTCATAATAACTGATGTATAAATAAATATGATACGAACAAAGTTTATAATCCGAAATGTAAGCAATATTTATATTTATACAATAACTGATAATTGGTTTCATTTTAGTTTTTACTACAACCGCGTATCGTATAGGCACGTCATACGTTCGTAAAATCGTAAATATTACAATGTCTTTAATTTATAAGATACCTATAAATTTGTTGATATTTTATTTTTTAATTATAACTACTCCTATAATTTATACTTAAAACTAGTATTTAAGGTTAAAGGTATATTCATGTCGACAAATGTATTGCTATTTAAGAGACCCGGATTTAGTTGTGTACCCGGGCCAAAAATATGATGTGGAGCGCCTGGGTACACGGGTACGTGTATAACTATATATGCGCATTGGATCGACATGACAACGACGACAACACGCATTGAATTCGTGGAAGGTCGAATCGTCGCCGGACGCATTTTATTGTGTCCAAACGCCTGTGGTACTTGAACGCACTAAGATTGTAATATACCTACTATTGGACAACGGTTTTGTTGTCAATAATCGTCCGGTCGAGAGCAACTGCAGATGATACGATTAGTATTGATCAGAAAATCTCATCCAAAACTCCCTTCCACATCAGTTATCTAGATGGGATTTTCAAAAAACCGGAAATACCATTTTCGTGAGTCGTGAAGCCGTGTCCGCGCACTACCGTTTATCTATTCATTTCGCAGCAAACGTGCAGTGAAACCAGTTTCGCAAATCTGCACGATTCAATACCTAATTATTGCCGTTTTTACTCTACGGTCGAACGTTACTCGCAGACATATATATATACATACCATTCACAGACTTATTCGGTAAGTACGATTAAACCATAACTCTAATTTTATCGTATTAGATTGTTAGTATCGTTGGGACAGTTTTATCGTCAACGCTATTGCAAACCCTGCAGTATCTATATGTTTCGTTAAAACGACCCGAACGACCGATAGATACATTATTAACGTAAGTAATAACACTAATAACGTACCTCTAGTAATTTGATCGAAAAAAAAAAAGATTTTTGAATTTATAAACAAGTTTACTTTGCATCGGTCGGGTTATTGGGGTGTATATTTAATATTAACAAGGTTAGCACGTGGATACCGTTATGCTGTTCGATATTTGGCACCGATTGAGTCACCGCAGTATTATGGACGTGTTAAGATGACGCCATACCTGCATGTGTTGTCTCTGTCTTACTAACGTACATCATAACAAATTTTCGTTCAGCAGAATACATTTTGTGACGTTAACTTTAATATTAGAGTAAATTTGCCTATTATCAAATTTAAAGGTTAGAATATTTTCTAGACAATGACATATGATTTTATTGATATTATCATTTTAAAGTGAGTTATGAACATTTTAAAGTTGTTATATTTTACATAGCTGTAACTCACTTTAAAATAATAATACCATTAAAAGCGTATGTCATTGTTTAGATAATATTCTTACCTTTAAATTTGATAATAGGTAAATCTACTCTAATATTAAAGCTAACGTCACAAAATGTATTCTACTGAACGAAAATTTGTTATGACCTACGTTAGTAAGACAGAGACAACACATGCGGTTAATAAGTCATCTTAACACGTTCATTATACTGCAGTGACTCTCTCGGCGCCAAATATTGAACAGCAGAACGGTATCCACGTGCCAACCTTGTTAATATTAAATATACATAATTCTGAGCGGGAACAGTCTATCAGCGTATACAGTACACAGTATGTTTCTTAAGTTATTGCAGAGGTCAGGCCGATCAGGGTGTAATGTACTCACTGTGGTGAGTGGTGACCCAATGAAATTTTTTGAATTTTTTTTCATCTTCGAAATCTGGTGATTCAATATTCCGCTCGACACAGTTTCGCATATGCCTTTTTAATTTTTCATTATCACGATTCCGCATAAAATTAATTTGCGAATTTGCCGCTTGTATTTTAAACATCAAAAGGCAATAAATAAATCAGTCATTATATTGCTCATACTTTCTAGCCTTCTTTCCATGCATATATGCAATGCAATGTGTAATAAATTCTAATTTTGTTATTAATATAGTATATATTAATAAACGATTGACTATCATAGTTGATAGCGATAGATTTTTATTGTCAGTGTTTGACTGTTATCGTAATTGTACGTATCTACAGAAAAATGAAAATGTTTACTCTAATTGATATAATATTTGTGACATCGATACTTGAAAAATGCCAACAAATTAGTAAAACCATTGCGTCTAAATGTTCTCAATACGTTAATGAATTTCGTAAATCAGTTTTATTGCACATACAATTACAAAACTAGAAACGAAAAATATGTCTTTAAATGATAGTATACAAATTGTCGAATCAGCGATAGAAAAATTAAAACTCGTAATTGGACAAATAGGAGATGTTGTAAAAAAAAAATCACACTATTACAAAAAAAAATCTAGGCTATATTGATTATAAAACAATTAATGAAATAATGATTAACAGACATTCTTTTAAAAATGTGGAATCATCGCCTTCAGATATTATGCTTTTCAAATATACTCCAATTATGATGTGGAACGATCGTTTATCCGTTTTAATTATATTTTGAGACCTAATCGGTGACATTTAACATTTAATAATTAAAAATAAATTAGTTTTATTCAATGCAATCTATCATTTTGATACTTTTATAATTACATTTGATGTAATTACTTATTTTCCCATAAATGCATTGTGATTATACAAAAAAAAAAAAAATGTTCTTACATATTTTAGAAATTATACTTCTATATTTGTATATACATATTTTTGTATTTTTATTACAATATAATAAATCCGTTCCTTAGTAATTACTATTAACAAGAATAATTTTATTATCAATTATACATTTATAAATTAAAAATACTTTCTTTACAAAACTTGAAAATAAAATCCAATTATATCATTTAATTCTGATAAAAACGTATCGCCTAATATTACATTATTTCCCATAGTTATAAATAATTATGATTTATTACTTTATTCCCTTACAACTAATTTAAAGATAGCCGATAAAAGTATAAAATATGAACGTGGGTTTAGTCTGATGTCAACAACCAAACAACGTATTGACAGTGACAATGCTATGCGATGAGATACTATTTTTTAGTATATTTACAGATAGAAAAACTTTTTCAAGGAACGTTAATAATTAATCCCTATGAAGGTTGCAGGTACATATATTTACATAAGCGAATTACTGTACTAGCTGTATTCCATGCCTTCCATAAAATAAATATCTATATCATTTCCGATTTCCTTAGTTCTTATAATTTATTTTGTTTCAAAAAACTCAGTCACCTATAAAATTGTATAAATTGTATTGTTTTTTATTGGAGTACTAAACACCCATTTTAATCGATATTAACCCGAATAATAACCGTTATTAATACTTAAACGTTTGTTTAAATTGCTTATTTCGATGTTTAAACAACCCGATACCTGATTCGAATAAATACAACACACAAGACCTGGAATCCGAATACATATTTGGCTGTAAAGCTCTGCTTATGACATTACGTAAACGAATCACTATATTTTATTAAGCACCTAACACGCATAACTTAAATTTATGGCAATGAATTCGATAATTTATAAATATTTTAACCTTTATTTTATCATTATTATTTCATTTCTTTTATTAGTTGACTATGTAAAACACTATTTTAATTATTCATATAATATCTTAATACATTTTTGTCAATTTAACAAATACATTTCACCACAGTTTATCGTACAGAGTCCTCATACAAATTGACGTATCACACAACTTTTAGTCAGCGACTTGAGCGTTAAAAACGTGTGACAACAACAAAAACAATTTCAAACTTCGATTCAAGACTCAAGTTGTAATATTTTACATAACTTATAGCTATAACTCACTTTAAAATAATAATATCAATAAAAATATATGACATGTTCTAGATAATATTCTTACCTTTAAATTTGATGATAGGTAAATTTACTCTAATATTAAAGCTAACATCACAAGATGTGTTCTGCTGAACGAAAATTTGTTATGATGTACGTTAGTAAGACAGAGACAACACATGCAAGTATGGCGTCCTCTTAAAAGGATGCCAGCGTAGTATTTGTTATCTCTCTCTAACCCACACGTAACTTGACAAATATAACGTTGAAAATAATGTCGATAAGCTATAACCATATTAATTTCTCAAATTAGATAAAATTTTCGTTACGACTAGTAGCGAGATATCAATTATCAAGTATGACATTACAACCGTCATTATTACATTTTTTAAATATCTTAGCCGTCACCGAATCTAAAAATATAATGAAATTTTGAATAGTTTATTTAATATTATTTTTATGACACCGAAATTTCAAGTAATACTGATACAGTTGATTTGACTAAATTACCTGAAATTCGTATTATTGGCTTATATACTCGTATTAATGCGGAGAGTATCTGATGATAGTTAAAATAAAATTTATTCAATAAACCATGGCGCCTATATTGTGTATATATCTCATTTTTTTACTAAAATTTTTTTGTTTTTGCTCAGTAGGGAACCTTAGACCTTAAGACCTTAAAAAGATCTCTTAGAACAGCCAGAACAAGAGTGGCTAACTGACTCCCTTTCGCATTTTTTTGAAGTTTTGGATTTTTTTTTTGTAAATTTGTGTATCTTTATCTCACGAATATAAAAATAAGATTTAGAAAGAGGCTATAAATAACTATGAAAAACAAGATTATACACAATATACACTGATATCGAGTAGCTATTGCAAAGGCGCCTGCAAGGGAGACAGGGGAGCACAGACCCCCCGCTATTTTAGTTAATATTAAATATTAATTGTTTTATTACCTACTTGCATGGCTTAAGTAATTAAGTATTTGTACTTTTGACTTTGCTACCCCCTCCGGCCTCCAGTTTATATATCTGCGGGCGCCTTTGAGTGTCGTACGTTGCTACGTATATAAATATTGGTTATACATATAGATTAATTAAATAAGAATAATAATAATAACTAATAAATTAAAAATAACAAATTGTAATCAAATGATGTATTAAAATATGTGTTGTGTGTAAAACTGTGAAATTAAACAATACTTATAATTAGTATAACACGCATGTATATAAAATATATTTTTGTTTATTGGTAACTTTTTTTTTGTGTATCGCAACAACCTGTGAAAGCTCAGTGGTCGATCACAAATCTATTAAAGTCTGCCAGACTCCTGCCCTAGTATACAACCATGGATCTGCGCTGTCATTAAGTAGGGCACTGTTAAATTTTAATTCGATGAATAGGAATTGTACACGAAATATGCGATTTTTTGTGGAGACTATTATATATTATGAGGTATTAAGGTGTTTTATTGTTATTAATAGTATCCATAAATTAGTAATTTAGTTTTTTATTAATAATACGGTAGTTTATACTAATTTTTGACAAAAACAATAAATCGTATTTATTATGTATTAATTATTTAATTACAATTATTAGTTAACTGCTATTGTTAAAATAGTAGTATATTATAAATAATAAATAGGTAATAAATAATAATTTTATAATAGCTGTTATTGACGTAAACTTGTAAGTCAATACCAGTGGAATGGTAGACGAGTGCTTAAGTTCGTCGTAAAAATAACTTAAAATTTATTTAAATATTTTTTAAATTGTATTGTGTGTATAATAAATAATAACATATATAACACATACTTATTATAAATATTTATAATATATTTTTAAGAAAATATGTAGTGATGGAAAGTTTTAAAATAATTAAAAACGAATTTTTTGTTTAAATACCTACCTAATTTGGTAAAAACTTAAACTTGATTTTTTTTTTTTAATATTGTAGATAAAATTTTTTTAGATTTCTGTAAGGAAAATTTATAATGAACCTTGTATTATATTCTCAGTTCCCTATCACAAGCTCGCTTTTTAGTTTCATAAAAATCCTTCATGCGTACCTACGTGGAAAAATATACTTTCAATTTATATGCTTTGTACTATTATACTTATTAATATTTTCTTCCTCGATTTTATTATTTTTATTCCTAGTTTTTACAATAGTTTTAATAAATTTTAATTCATAATTTCTTTAAATTATACGCCACGTTAAGAAAGATAGTGGTAATAACCGATAAGTAGTAATTACCATATTTTGATTGATGATGATTGAATAAATATAATAATAATAATAATAATAATAACATTTTCAATTCTTAGCAAATAAAATTGAAAATATTAGAAACCTTAACTAAAAAATAATTAGAAAATATTCGTAGTTTTTAAGGTTCTTTTTATTCGTAAAATAAACAAAAATGTCACCATTAAATTGAAAATAAACTAAAAAGTAGACAATTTCAAATATTTATAAATACCCCAAAATGTTTATTTGAAAATCACAAAATCCCGTTATTACTTAATTTTTTTTCTTCTGATCTTGCTAATTATTTTAAAAATGTTAAGAATTGGTTTCTTTTGATAATTTGAGCCCCAAATTTTTTTTAAAAAAAAAAAATGTATAACTTATGAATTATAATATTAATAAAATAAAAATATAACAATAATTACTATTAATTTTTATTTCATATTATGGTTTCATCATTGAAGTTTTGATTGATACAAATGGCGAAACCTCTTAGGTCTGCAGTCCGAAGCTATTCCAGAGGTTCGACAATACGGCCAATCAAATTAATCAACCAAACGTTTTGGAAATGTAATAGGTGCAAACAGACCTTACATACTGAGTCTGAGGCTAGGACTCACGCTCGCCATATGTGTAAGACATATATTCTAGTGTAAGTACTTATGTAGCGTGTATGGCTTTATACCTGATATATTTGTCGTGTTATAGCATTTTTTACAGTGAAACCTCCTCTAATAGACACCTATTTTAATCTTAATCTAAAAGCAATGATAAAACAAGGACAGAAAAACACTAAAGATTTTTATCGGATGAATGCGTAAGTTCTTATACGTGACATAGCAGGTCAAAAATACATATTAAGTTACCATATGTTATTAAAAGATTCGTGTGTTAGTTTCCTACACAGCATACATGATTATATATACAAATAATTATTCAATAATTTAAAAAAAAAATTATTACGTTAATATGATATTTTAATTTATAAGTTATCAATCTGATGATACTGTTATACATTTTAATATAATAATTCATCATTTAAAAAAAATAAAATGATATTTTTTCGGTTTA
Organism: Rhopalosiphum maidis; assembly: GCF_003676215.2. Taxonomy (NCBI): domain Eukaryota; kingdom Metazoa; phylum Arthropoda; class Insecta; order Hemiptera; family Aphididae; genus Rhopalosiphum; species Rhopalosiphum maidis. The sequence continues at coordinate 50,472,835 of NC_040879.1, forward strand.
TTTCGGAAACTTAAATGTATAAGTTAATTTTGTTTGTTGAATACTCGAACTAAGATACTATATTTATGCCTTTTTTTTACCGTGTAGGAACTTACATATCTCATTTTTATATTCGTATAGGAATTTGCACATTACAAATTATTTAGGAATTAATGTATGCAATTTTTACCAGCTATTACTCTCGTAAAGGAACTTACGTTTTCCCGTTTTATCGAAACCTCTTAAAGTAGTTATGGAACAACAAAATAAGATTACGGTAAATAACGACCATTATAACAAAAATATCAATGTCTTGACTTTCGATGTTAAATTTGTTGTACATTTTGTTAGTTAGTTAATTAGTTGTGGTTTTAGACGCGATAAGTTTGTTAAAACGTAAGCGGTTGTTAATGCACAAAAAATAGAAATTTCAGACTTACATGATGCATTGGCTGTTGTAAAGGACGTGAGTCGTTTCATAACCTCGATAGAGGTGGAAACTGGAAAGTAACAATATTTTTTCTTTTCTATTGTAATTTTGGCAAATTAACTTATACTAACGAAATTGTGGAGAGACGGCATAGTTATAAACAAACTAAACTGACCGATTTTTTTCTAATCAAATTTAATTGTATTTAAGTATGTTTTATCTGTGCCTTTTTAAGTACATTTTTTTTATTATTCATACATTATTAAATATATCGTTAACAAAATAAAAATATAATAACACTAATTTAAACTTTACCCCTTTATGAATACCTCTCTGAATAGCGGACAAAATTTCAATGACCGAGAGTGTCCACTATTTTCAAAGGTTTCACTGTAATTAATAATTTATACAAAATTAGTTATAATTGTTTTAGAAATATGCGTTATTAATATAATTTTAGTCAAGTTAGTAATATTGTAATTTGTCATGAATTATAAAATAAAAAACAGTATGAAATAATATACGGTTTATATTAAAAATAACATAGATTTAGCGGGTTATATAATTAATTCCTAATTATTTATTGTTCATTTACATTTACATTTTTAATTAAGTATAATAAGGTCGATTTTCTATTTTTGAATTTATATATTTTCTATTTTTTTAATAATTTATTATACTATATTTATTAAAACGCATATTATACATTTTTAAGAATTTTAAATCCCTCTTTCCTAAATTATGATATTAATAAAATGTGATTGAAATACATATTCTCATTTAATATTAATTAAATATTTGTTTTAGGGACAGGATTCTAAATAAAACTTACATGTGCAAGGAATGCGGCATTTTTTTTTACAACGCCTGGTCATGGGCCGATCACGAGGCATTTCATTTTGCAAACTTGGAATTGTAAATTATTGTAAAATTATAGATTTTAGTAAATATATATTTTTATTTTTTTAAAGTACCTTTTATTATTCGAATAGTGGAGAGAACGCCATTCAGTTATTCAAGGAAATTCAAATACTGGACAAACTATAAATTTTTATTATTATTTATTAATGTAATTTATATCATTATATTATCACCATTATTATCATGTCATACAAAAACAAACTTATTATAAATAATAACCAGAGGTACTTTAAATTTATTTCGTATAGATTTAACCTATTGTACTTTGTATAATAGTAATGTGCAGTCGTAGGTTTAAGTTTGTGTCACTCAAATACTCAATACGACTTACGAGTGATACGATAGTATATGGTATACACTAAACTAATATTATAATAGTTTCTAATAATATTTGTGATAATTCAAATGTGTCAATAATAGTTGACGTCAAATAAATAAATTCGTTAGTTTCGTATGCGATGTATTATACTCGACAAGTGATTGATTATGGAGTAACAATGTTAGATACATGATATTAAATGTTAAAATAAAAATACAACTGCTTGGAAATTGCGAGTTACCATCCAACTTTTGAAAGCTGTATCCTGCTAACAAATTAACGAAACACAATAATTTGAACGTTAAAATTCATTAAAAAAATAGCCCTATTAATTTAGTTTATTTTTTATATAAGTTTCCATTTGAAAATCAAAAGTTGATAGTGGTTCTACTATTGAATAGAAGGATGAATGATACAAAAATGTTATACAGTTTGAGAAATGTACGAAACAAAAACTTTAGAAAAAAAATCAATACTTGATAAAATAATGAATGTTCAATGATAAGAGAATCAACCTGTAGAGCTCGGGAGTTCTAACAAACGCATTTTTTTTTTTTGTGAGACTTAGAACATTATCTAAAGTAGGATAAAAAATTGTTTTTAAGGAGTACGGCATAGGCAATTTTATTAGGCACGAAACATGTAGATGTGTGCGTAGTGATCATTATTTAGTTCGTACACAAGACACAACTGTGTAAAAAAATACGGGGCGCTCCCACACACGCACTTACGGGGAACAGAAAAAAGTACAAATTGAAATATTTAAAAAAAAATTTAAGCTTTAACTTAATATTTTGAGCTTTAGCTTTTAAAAATCTTCAAGTTTTATTTTATTTTCCCCAAAACTAGTACAGTTATAATAATATTAATAATTAAGAAATAATAATATTTGTGTATAAAAAACCTCCATACGTGATTTTCATGTTTCCTTTATTAGATTTTAAAATTTCCATTAAAAAAACAAATAAAATCTGTTTAATACTGTTTAACGTACGCTGTCTTCGTCTATCACACGCTCACGCTTATACTGACTTACTGTACTATACTATATTAATATTATACTATACTTGTACCGTACTTTACTTATTATATCACGTTCTAACCGCCTATAACCTATGTATCTAAATATGTGTGTATAATCTAAATCCATTGCTTTCCACAGAAACCTAACGTATATTAGGTATAAACTGTAAGTCTATAAATGTATAATATTAAGTGAATAGTAGATTTTATAATTTTATTTTTGGTTTTTCACACCAAACTAACATATTATACAGAGTGATTATAAAAGCTCATATCATAAAATATCATATAGAATGATTATATAAGTTTTATTTAAAATATTCTAATTTGTACTTTTTTTCCTACCATCGCGCGTAAATAAAGCATGATTTTTGTATGTGTTTTTTTTTTCAATCTTACCGATGCGGGACTATTAATTATATTATAGTTCTTTAATATTGTATAGTATTTTATTTTAGATAGGTAGTAGGTACCTATTTTTTTTAAATATAAATAGATTTCTGTATGATCACCGCACCAATGAGATCATTTATTCATCGTCTGCATTGACGCTGTATAGTTCTATTCATATCGTTGTGTACGCCTGTTACGGAAATGGAATTCATGTATTATGATTTTTATGCTAAACAATTTGTTATACATTATATTAGCAGCGAGGGGCTGAAGGATAGGCAAATTCAGTTACGACGAGCGCCCCCGTCTCCGGCACAGGCGTGACAGAGATCTCCGTATTCTAAATTCCAATCCATAGCGTTTTTGTCGCGTTTCATCTTGGTTCGCGATTAAAATGACAAACTGTGTGCATCGTAAAGTACCACGTAATTATATTTGACATCAGCCACGGGTGACGTGCGATAACACGGGTACTGTCTACAGCAGAAGCTGCTGTCGCGGTCACGATAAACGAGACAGATTGCGAGTCGGGAAACGCCGCTGTGGTCGAGGTCTTTGCCGGACGAAAGAAAGGAGGCACAAGCGGAATACTTGTTGTTGTGGTTTTTTTCTTTATCAAAATCGTGTAAATCACGTTAAAAAAACAAAAAAAAACAAAAAACAGTAATCCGTTCGATATTTTGGCGGTTTCGGCGATGGTTGACGTTCTCGCACACGAGAATCGCATCGCACGCCGTTCAGTGGCGTGAAAACACAACGCGTTTCGTAACTCTTAACGGCTGAAACGTTGTTCGTGTCAAGTCATGGCCGCGGTACACGGCGACGGCGGTCGGCGAACGGAACAACGGGCGTTTGGCGGGACGGTCGGGGAAGACGGCCTAACAGGCATACCATTTCTCAGATAACTATAATAACCATTCGCCTATGCCGTGCTACGGTGTACGTAGTACGTTGTATTTTTTTACTCGGTATTTACCACAACTGTTGTTTACTGCTCATTTCTCGTCGGCCGCCGCGGTTGGGTCGGGTTAATGTTCTTTGTAAACGTGTATAACAACGCAAGAATGTATGGCCCGCAGGTGTATTAACAAAATGGGGGGACTCCAGTCAGGAATTTGGGTGAGAGACAGACTGCATTTATTATATGATGCGCTCACTCCGACAAGTGGTTGACGATGATAGCAAATCGTCGACAAAGAGAATATTCATAACAGGTTAGAAGTCTCATAGACGTAGTTCATTGTTGTACACACATTCTGTGACGCAATACGCATTTGTGTTCTAAAGTGTTAATATTGTAACACAATTTTTTTCTGCGGTCTTTTAATATTTTCGTGCCATGTCTCGTACGTGTATCATTTGTCGTGCGTCGACTAAAAACAGTACAAAGAAGCTATCATATCATTTGTAAGTATTATTATGGTTACTAATTACTTGAATACATAAAATGTAATTATTGTTTTTTTTTTTTTGATTTAGGTTTCCGAAAAATGAAATAAGAAGGCGTGTTTGGTATGCTTCCTTGGACATAAAAAGTGCTTCACCCAGCCAATCAATTTGCGGAAATCATTTTGCTCCAGAATGTTACAAAATGCGTAAAGGCAGAAGAATACTTAAGCGTTTTTCTGTTCCGACTTTGAAGTAAAAATATTGGTTCTTTATTGAATTCAAAATTTTGAACAAAAAATAAAAACAATGATTATAAAAAATATTTCAACATTGTATGATTTATTATCCGTTATATACAAATATCTCCAATGACTGATTTTAATGCAGATAATTTAAAGGTATTAATAAATAGAAATCACGAAACATGATTAAATCAAGCACGTATACAGGGGGGTTTTGGGGTTCACCACTCCCCGAAAATTTTTTTTATACATCCTGGATCAAATAATATATGAGTTGTTGAATAGTGATTGATAGCTTAATGAAATTTATAAACCTAACCTAACCTTTCAAAACTTAAGAAAACCCGCTTAGAGTAATTAGCCCTCAAGAAATTAAATTAAATATTATATATATATTTTTTTTAATCGATAGACGAGTTTTATTATATAATTTTCCTCCATTTTTCTCTATAGCAATTTCCTTCAATTTTTTGTAGATTGCTACAGGTAGTAAATATAAAAAAATCGGAATTCTTAATAATGTATAATTTTTGTTTATTGTTTTATTTGTATTTCCTAATTACTAATATGTTTATGCGTACTTGGTACGATTGAGTTTTTAAGATTGTTTGAAATTTTTTTTTTGATGATCATTGCTGGTCAGTAATAAATTATTTAGTGTACAAATAGATTTGAAGATAGGTGTAAAATGTAAGCTCGTGATAATTTAGTTTCTATTAGACTCTAATTTCAGATGTTTTGAAACAATTTATTCAAAGTGCTTTGAAAAGAAAAAAATTGGTTCATTGTAATAAACTTTTTTTTAATGAACAATTTGCTGTTTAGAGTACTATTCTACGAAAGCTTACACATATGTAAGAATTGATTCAATTGTTTACTTCCATATCCCTGTGCATTATATAGGGGATTATGGTGGTTGGGTTTTCAAAAAACTATTGAAATATATCAAAGTATACGTTTAAAAGGTGATTCAACATTTTTTTAACTTACAAAATTAGTCAAGATTTTAATGAAACAGTATTAAGTGATTATAGATCAACGTTTGGATATAACAACAATCCAACTTGCATTAAATCAACTTATAATTTTGGTTCACAATAAAGCATTTTGATTATTATTTGACAACTGTCTATACAACACAAAAATCTAAATGTTACTGAAAAAAAAAAAAACAAAGACTATGTTGACTTTGGTAAACAGTTACTTACAACAGAAAAAAATATCTAACATAATATATAATAAAGTAAAATATAAAAACTGTTGAAGTGGTTTAATTCAACAGCTTAGTAAAAACACTAATTCCTTAATAAATAGTAGGAACCGAGGAGGATTAATGTATACCAGCAAAGCTTATGTCAAGAATCAGAAAAATTTTTTAGAAGTGAATTTTCATACTTCTTCACTTATGAATTGAATATTATTTTAATTGTTTGAAATTATATGCATCAAGAATTTAGTTTAATAATTTAATTTTAAGTATTGGTTAAGTAGTTTTTCTAATCATAATACTGTGACTGGTAATACTGATATCAGAAAATGTGATGTGTGCTTAAGGCTTGAGAATTTGTTCTGTATAGTATAAATATACAATCAAGTTTCCTAACTTTAGAAAATTTTATTATCAAGCAATAACATGCATAAGCATAATAGACCATTATTAATGGTACATATTAGAAATTTATATTTAATACTAGGTGCATCTATACTCTAGCATTTCTAAAAATGTATTGTTCATTGATTATTTTTTGTATAAAATGTACAAAGATACTAAATATTAGTTGTTTGCACACCTTTAAGTTTTACTTGCAATGGAGTTATTGTTCATATTTTTCAGTTTGTAATTCTTATTTCAATTTTATAGTTATAATATTTTTTAAACATTAAAATTGAAAAATATTTCTTTTATAGCCATAACATACAAAATAGGTAAATACCACAAATTAATAATTTAAGATGTATAGATATGATAATAGGTAATCAAATAAATTGTAATTTTCGGTTGGCACTTACTACTTTGTACACCAAAGCAATATGTTTTTTCATAAATAAATAATAAAATAATAGATATGATGTAGTAAGACCTTTATATTCTAATGCATATTCACTATTTAGGAATTTTTCAAGAAGGCAGTGTAAATAATTATTTTAATACAGTGCCACTCAAGTTAAGAAAATGCCACTATATATACCAATTAGAAATACATTTATTTACAAACAATAAAATTATTACTAAATAGTAAATACACATTTTCAAGTAGCATCTAGTGCGCAACTATTTAGAAAAAAATACATTTAATGTGTATTTCCCGCATGTATAATACATAAAATTACTAGGGAGTTTCGAACGCCTATAATTCTAAACAATGATGGTTTAACCACAGAATCATAGTCGATAAGATTAATCAGCAATCACACAAGGAAGTACGAGAAATGGTAAAATGTACAGTAAGTTTGCCAATAGAAAACAGATGTATACAGATTTTATCGTATTTAGAAGTACAACGACTATTCAACTAATAGATAATAATTATAATAATTATCTATGATTCAACTAATCATGTAATACTCTCGATAATTTTTAAAAAAAAACCAAGACATTCGTTTTTCCCATAATCAATAATACTGTGACGCGTTATCACCAGTCACCACTTTCGAACTTCGTACAACTCGATGTCAGTGTGGTTTATTTTGTATAAGCAGTTGTAATATTCCTTGTCATAAGCGTTACCGTGGAATGCGGATTGTCCTCAGACAGGCACGACAATGACGTTCTCAATCGTTCGCTTCCGATCTTTTCGGAACTCCCCAAAGTTCACCCGTTTCACCGTGCGACGATAATATTGTTTTTCCTTTTCGAAATCGAAACATTACCGAACGGCGATTATACTATATTTGTATATATTATTTATTCCTACCGAGTACCGTGTATTATTACACGCGTTTGTCTTTCTGCCAACTTATACTCAAAAAATATATGTTATGAATTTAAGATCGAAATTGTTTTTTCTTTCTTTCCACATTCCAACCAGGAGAATCTCGGCTTGGCGTTTTGTGTGTTAGAGCTGAGAAGGAAATTGGTTAAAATCGTCCAAACGCCCCTAACATCGCACACGCCATACAAACGCGCCAAAATAATAAAATTGTTATAAATTTTTATGATAACGAATTATCAAATGTAATCATTGTTCGGTTTTCAGGTGGTTATCAATTCAAATTTCAGACATACAATTGAGGTTATGTATTTAATATTTTTATTATTTTCGTAAATTTGTAATCGGTAAATCGGTTTAATTTATGTTGAATGTTCGAAGTGTAGGCTTGGGGATAATGAGTCAACTACGTCTTTGTTCCAGTATCTATACAAATTAAGATCTAAAAAGTTTGCCTTTTCTGTGTTTTTCGTAAGTCCTACGATTATGTTGATTTTATGGAATAAAATTGTGAAATTATTTACAGGTATAATATTGACAATAAAGTATACGAGAAAGAAGAAAATCTATTGAAAAAAGATACTGAAATCTACTTTACAACAGTCTGGAACAATTGGATTCAAGAACACAGATCAGTAAGTTTTGTTGTGTTATATTTACTTGAATGTAATATTGACAATGTCGAATCTGCACCAACATAAGAAATGTAGGTGTTAGAAACAACCTGCACTGAAACCAACTCAAAGGACAAAATGATAAAGTCCTTACAAAAATATAAGTATTCCAGTGTATTTTGACTATTTTATAACAGACATTTTTTATTATGAACACAAACACTAATATTTTTTCTGAATACCTCGATAATGGATATAATTGCGTACATATGTACAAATTGTACATGTAACCGTTAACTACATTGAGACACATGAATTTGTGTCAGAAATGAATTATGTTTTACTACAGTGCAAACGATAACGTTGTGTATATTTATTAGTTTATTATCATGTATAACTTATATTAATAATTATATGCGTAATGCGTACCTATTTGTAATATCTATGAATTAATAATTATTAATCAAGGTATTAATATTAACCATTTTTTTTTATGTATAACAATACATTTTTTTATTAAATAATTACATATGTTATTTTAACTAAAAAAAAAGTACAAAAAAAATATTAAAGCTTGAACACTTTTAATGGTTTTGTGTTTGTCTGTTATATACTGATTTTGCTGTATTTCTCTATTTTAAAAAGACTTTTGGGCGTAGATTGGTTGAGATTTGGTAGTAATTGATAGTGTTGATATTCAAATATTTTTCTTATATTTACAGATAAGTTTTTTGTTTAAAAAGTGACTTACTGTTTATTTTTATTTCATTATCATTTATTTGTTACTTAATTAATGATTATTAAGCCAGTATTATATTATTAAGTTTTAAAAGCATTATAAGCTTAATTAATTTAATTGATTTCTTGTTTTAAATTTTGTTTTTAGTTATTACCGCCAAGAAACAATAGTGGCTACGTGTACATGTGCCTGAGAGATATGGCTTAAATAAACTGAATGGTGTTACAATTTTACATGGTTGTTTATCTAAGGTATTGTAGAATAGTTCTTATCACATTGTGAATTACTACTGTGTCACTTAATATCACTTCTCCAATCAACAAGTAGCATTATATAAGCATACTATAGCCGGGACACAAAAAATTAGCACTGGTCTCAGCAGCCTGTTTTTCATATCCACCATAGTAACAATTAGTTCTCAGTAACTAATTAATGAATTAACCATTGTATCCAATTAACTGCGGACTATTTATTTTATGATTTTGATAACCACTATCAAAAAACTGCTGTTTGGTACATGACGACCAGCGCTCATTTTTTGTATCCTTGATTATAGTTATCCCTGTACACAATAGATTTGTATTAAATTTGGTTTCCTAATGCTAACATTTATGGAAACCTATGGATAAATAATATTTTTGGTTTTCTAATTTGGTGTATGAATTATATTTCGTACATATCAACTTAATGTAGTTGTCCCACCCAGCGTTCCTTTTTTTTGATCATTTAACAGCAGCATTTTTCTTAAATTTTTTTTTTTTGATAGACCTAAATTTGATTTTTATTTATTCTGGATCAAAAACCATTTACTCGTAAAGTTTCACTAATGTGAACCGAAAACAACAAAATAGTTTTGTATTTTTATAGTTTATACTAATCAACTATTCACTAAAATAACTAATAATTGGTAACATGGATGAAAAATATCTTTATGTGTGTAAACTCTTGCGGTGCCTAACATTAATTGGTGTCGCCAAACTATCAAGCATTTAAAAGTAGTTTGTAACATTATATTATGTGAAAAATGCGATAATCATGATGTAAATGAACACATTTTTTATTTTATCAGTGACTGACGAGTAGCCTGTACATGTATGTTTTGTATCATTTTATCATTATTATTTATATGAAAATACATGTTGTAATATGTATATTTACATTAATTACAAAATGTTAATCGTCTATTTGATTTATCCGTTAAGGCATTGGTCCCGTGGGCCGTGACTGACAGTTAATCAAGTTTCACTGTATTACATAAATAATAATAATAATTATTATTTAGAGAATATTATATCTGTATCTACTGTCTTTGTCTTACTAATGTACTTAGCAAGACAAAGACAACAACACATGTGGGTATAATGTCCTCTTAAGCAATCACCATAGATAGAATTTTATGCATACACATGCATGAATAACTAAAATGCATGTTTTTTTTCTGTATTTATTTAAAGTTTCCCTGTCAATAATATCATCTGAACTTATGGTTAATTATATTTTAAAATTTGTTAACAACACACACTAAAGATATAAAGTTAAATACAATATTTAAGTGATTTAACAGATTATTAGAATATATATGTACTGTATTATTATAGTATCGTAGGCGCAATTAGACCTCTAAAACGTAGGGTGCTATAACTGTTGACAGTTTACCAATTGATGATATTTAATAATATTTAGGTTTAAAAAACAAGGAGTGCTAAATTTAAACTTGGGGGTACTAAAGACCTTTTTGTTTAGTTGCATCACTGTATAGTATACAACACAATATGAATTTATAAATTGTATAAAAGAATAATAATAATACAAAAAAAAATGTGTGGGCGTCCACCTTAAGTCGGCATATTGAGAATGTCACTTAATCTGTGCACTACTAGCAGAATTTAAGTGATTGAAAAAATTGATGTTAAATATTTAATATACTTAGTTATTATGGGTAACTGAAAATATTTGTGAAGAGCCCCATTATAAACATACAAACATATACCATGGAACAATTAATAATAACATTAAAACTTGGATTTTTTTTATGTTAGTTTTAGTACAATTGCCCCAAAATAGTGACTTCACAATTAAATTTGTATATTGTAGTTGGTGTAGTGACCTTAGGTACTCGTACTACAATTGTAGTAACTTCTCTGTAAATACTGGTCTGTCGTATGTTGAGTTGATGAGTTCAGAATTGGTGAAATGAAGTGAACAACAGTGGTAGTTTAATTAGTTGATTGTTTATTGAATAATAATAATATAAGTATTTAATATACTTTTAATAAAATTTTTAAACAAAGTGAAATAACTGTGCCCAAGAAATTAGTTATATTAATACTTGTGATCTGAACGTAGATAACAAGCGGCAATGTTAGGACACGGCCCAACAACCTGTATTTAAGCCCTGAAAGTAGTATTGTGAATAGACTTAGAGAAACGGCAATGGTAGGGCACGGCCCAATGACTCAACTAAGTTCGGTGATTTGGGATGTAAGACTAATTCTAATCTTACAGCGTATCGAGACCTTTATATATATTAAGTCTCTGCTGGATGAATGCACGGTAAAAAATTAAGGTGGTGTATCAAAGAAGCCGAAAATGCATTGGAAATGCTAATAAGAATCTTTTGGTTGTTTTTAATAGTATAGCTATTGTTGTGCTATGATATTATGTGAATTCGTAGAAAACCAAATGTCAACTTATTGATAAACAACACGCTTATGTCAACTCATAGCGAACTAGTAAAAAAAAATTGTAATATCAATATAATAGTAATAGTAAAGTGACTTCATCGGTTTGCTACAGTATTATAATAATATAATAGTAATAGTTAAGCGACTATGTCGATTTAATACATTGGTAAAGATATCTGCAATAGATACTATTTATATAAATTGGATTTAACATGTTCTATTAGTTTTGTATGTTAAATACAGTTAGTAATTTCAATTTTAAATAATTTTTATGTTTATGTTTTATGTATTGATTCTGTCTTATTAAAATATACATGAAAAATGTAATATTCAGAAGAATCCATTATACTCTGACACTTTTATTTTTAGTATTAGTGTGAATAGACATGTTATCAAATTTAAAGATAAGAATATTATCTAGGACACCTTGTAAGTTTTTTTCTTGATATTTTAATTTTGAACTTTTGAAGTAAATTATGAGCATTTTAAATTATACAACACATTCGATCATAATATTTTCTTAAAATTAAAAGTTACCTTAATATGTTATTTTGTACTAATCTACTGTTAAATAATATTTGAAATTTAATTTTAGAAATGTATGAATGTTTTGATATTAAATTTAAATTTAAATTTTGCTTGACTTCTTTACATTTAACACAGCTGATCTAGTGATTTTGGTATGGTATCAAAATAATCTTGTACACCTGAATCAACGTGCATCGAAGCTAGTTATTTAAATACAACATTATTATGTATATATCAGTATTGTATTACTAACTCACAAATTCACAATTTATGTCCCGAATTATATACATTTAAAATAAATTCACGATAAGTACATAATGAGATTTAATTTTTTTATTACAATATATTGTATATCTTTTTATTCTTGAACTTTTTGCATTATTGACTCATTCGGTTAATGGACTCAAATATTCTGATCTCAAATTGAATCCAATAAGAGGCGACTATTTTATATACATTTATAGTTTTTTTTATAGTTTATAATATATTAAACTTGTGTATAATTGGTTTAAGAGGACATAGAACCCGCATATGTTGTTTCTGTCTTACACACGTACGACATAGCAAATTTTTGTTTAAAAGTTTCAATATTGTGCTATTAGTTTTGATATTAAAGTGAATTGACCTATTATAAAATTTAAAGGTAAGATTATTATCCAGGGCCTCACTTAGCCTTTTATTGATATTGTTATTTTTAAGTAAGTTATGATCATTTTAAAATGCACAGTTTCAAAAAGATCATAACTTAAAAATAAATTACCTTTGAATTTTATAATAGGTCAATTCACTCTAATATCACAACTAACAGCACAATATTGAAACTGGTGAACGAAAATTTGCTATGTCTCATGTGTAAGACGGAGACAACACATGTGGGTTAGTACTACGTCCTCTTAAGTATTAACACTATTAACAGTATAATAAGTAATGTTGTTTACGACATTATAATTGTATAACTATTTTAGTTAATTGATTATTATAATTATTTTTAAATTAGGTCATGTGAGTGTCTATGTTTCAGCCGACATACTGAAGGCAGGTTTCTTAAGGGGCCGCTACACCAGCATTTGTTTTCTCTGTCTATCTCCCACATAATATAAAAGATACTCCATATTTCCACGGTTACGACTCTGGTTCAGTTTAAGGCAAATGCACCTATTATATATTTTCTAAAGAAGAGTATTTCCTATGCATTGATAGATTTTTAATATTTAAATTTTTTATAAATATAAGTATGTTTTAATTTAATAAGCACAGCACTAAGCTCGTAAAGTAATCATTAAAGCAATTTTTAATTTGTCTAGTCTATAGCTTTTCAGGCAGGGGCATCAGTTTTATACAATGTTGGGTAGTAACATAATGGAAGTAATGTGTTACTGTAACGGCTTATTATTGTATTAGGTATACCAATCTTTTGGGAACATAATTATGTATATTTGTCAAATAAAAATGGAACACCTTGAATAAAATTACTTACTAAACATTCATTAGAGTCCAATGTTGTTAAACTTGTAATTAAAAGATTCAATTTTTTTAAGTTAATAATAACAATAAAAAAATACTAATAAAATACAATATAATTACACTTTGTATATTATAATTTTGTTTTTATTAATCTTTGAACTAATAAAAAATAAAAATCATCAATAAAACTTAGATAAACACAATTTATCATGTATTATAAATGCAATTTTGAGATGTTTAATATTATATAGGTAGAGCTTTTTTTTATTGATACCTGATGGGATTTAAGATAGTTTTGTCATTATTTCAACTTGAATCTTAATGATTATTAATTATTATATCTATTACTACATGATTGCATATGTTTGTAGATGAACACTGACATATGAAATTGGTCGTTGTACATCTTGTAGAGCAACTACAGGGATACTGAGATTGGATGTAATAAGCAGCAACATTTTACCAATATCTATAAATCTATGTAAAATAATGTGGAAAAACCATTTTTATAAAATAATTTAATACCTTTAACTCTTTAAGATATTATATTGTTTCTATTGATATTTTTTTTATAAAAATATACAGAATTATGTTTGAAAATAATTAAAATAAATCCTAATGTCTAAGTATTATCATCATATTTTCATTGAGTTTAGAAAAACCGATACCGTAAAAAATTGTTAGTTCAATTTTTTTTTATTCTTTCCATAAACACCGATGCTTAGGCGTGGACGGAAAACGCATTATTTATTACCTCAACAGTTTGATGATGCATCCACAAGACATATGTACATAGGCATCAAGTTTCAAAAAACTTAATGGACACTTTGGTATCAGGCATAAATACACAATTTGGGAAATGGTGCTTAGTCCCTAATCAATACAATGTCCCCGTAAAATCCAATATTTTAATGGGGGCCCAATACCCCATAATAATTTCAATAAGTGCCTGAGCTCTCCGGGCACCCATGTACATGATGACTATGAATATAATTCTTCATCTATAAATATCAAATGAAATTTGGCTAATGAATTGACAAAAAAAAAAAAAAAATATTAAACACATTTCTAATATAGATACAAAATATTTTGTTTAATAATAGCATGCAATATCATAATTGTTAAAATTGAATATTGGTATTATGTAATTTTGAGTGGTTTATAGCAGTTTCCCAACTTCTTTTACTCGCGAAACCTTTGCAGAAGCTTGAACGCTTTGTGGAACCTCTATATAATTTTTGGAGCTATTCTATGTTTGAATCATAATCCACATAAAAAATATTATTAATTTATTTATATTATCCCAAATTTCTCACGGAACCCTTGGCACCGGCTGACTGGACCCTTAGGTTCCGTGGAACACCAGTTTAGAAATACTGGTTTAGACTGTTTAAAGGCTCCCCACAGCTCTATAAGTGTTACATAATTATAGCACTTCTAACATTTGAATTCTAACTACACCACTATCCATTTAAAAATTTGGTTGAATTAAATCAAATCTATATAACTATACAGCCTATCATACTAATTAAAATTTTTTAATACAGTAGAGTCCCGCTAATCTGGACATCCGGACAATTTATGTTTTGTATTTAGTATGTACTCATGTATAATATATATATTTGGGAATACCCTAATTACGATATGACATCTAATAATATGCGTCTAAGACATCGCAAAGCAAAATTACGTCAATCTTCATTAAAACAAAAAAATATCACAAAGTTTTTCAAGTCTATAATAAAAATAATAATGTGTATCTAATATAAAATTATTATTGTATATCAATAAATTTTGAATTCATATAAATACATGAGGTATTTTTGACAGTATATTTATTGTGTTTATTAATAAGTAAGTTAAAAAAAAATGTCATTATTTATTTTTTACTGTATGAAGTTTCTCCTTAAATATTTTTCTTTTACAATGTTACTTAATACATCACTGCACTGCCTAATTTTTCAATAAGAATTAGTGTAGACCTCCAATTAATTTTTTAGTACACATTTAGTTTTAATTATAATGATGTCATGATCACTATTTTACTTCTATTAACATAATAATATAATATCTTATTGCTATTTTTTTTTAAATGTACAAAGCCAAATTGGATAATATATTTTAAGTTAATTATTATTATATTATTGTTGTTCATTGTTATATTTTACCTTTTCATTATGTATGTTTACAATATAAATTTTTCTTTCAGTTATACAAAAAAATGTTCAATATACAACAGAAAATGTCGAAGCTCAGATAAAACTGGAAATAGATGTAATTGACTGTAATAAATATTAAAAAAGTTTTACTAAGAGAGAAAACAATTTTGTGAATTTATTGTGTCAATAACATATACTATATAGCATTGAAAACAATCCTAAAATCTGCAATTGTAACATTAAAGTCTCAATTAAAACTTTAATACCAATTAAACTAGAAAAAAAGGACATATGAAAAACCACAATAAAATTCTTATAGTTAATACAAACTAAAACTATCTGATACGTTTTTTTTTTATTGCTGGCTAAACAGACCACTTGAAATATTTATTTATACAAATGATAGACAAAATATCTTGTGATACAAACTTAATTCATTCTGTCCATTCTGCTACATAATAAGAGGAATATTTAAAATAAAAACAATATCAATTTAACTCAATTCTCAATCTATTCTTATAAAAATTTGTGTGTTCAATTAATTATAAATGAAAAGCATACAAATGTAGGTAGTGTATCGTTCCACTTATTTTGAGTCACTTCAACTACTGACTAAGTATAGTTCTAGAAAAATATAAAATGTTTAACTAGACTAGTTTTCAATTATATAATGATCTAATAATCACTAAATCATGATTTAGTTGCCCAATATATAAAATTAGTAGAATAAAATCAAGAATTGTACAGCAATCGATGAAATTAAATCATCGTACTTTTATAGTAATACAATTTAAGTTATTAAGGCTTAATCTGTAATATAGCAAAATGAAAGAAAGGTGAATGTGTGTGTGTACAAAACGTTGACAGCAATACTTTTATCTTTTTGAATATAATTTGGGATGTTATCTCGTGTGTGTGATTAAATTGTCTTCTGTGCATGTAAGTTTATAGTAGTATGACGTTAAATGTATAAATTATATTCTGTATGATTGTTTATATATAATATATAAATATATCTGAATATTGATTCTAATTTTACTGATTTATGCTTACCTAATGTGTTCTGTCTTCATATGTGTATTATGTAAACTAAAAATTATTGTATTGATAGAGATTTCGCTCCATTTGATTATATAAATACCAATATTAACTTATCGTGTTCACTACGGCTGTGTTGTATTGATCTATACTATAGTAAGTACATCTTGGTTTGACGGTGAGTCAAACATAACGTTATGCACAATATTATGTGATAACGTTTTATAATTCTATTAAAACAGTTAAATTAATTGATTTTTATGCTGCTTGGTGTAAATAAGAAGTAGGCATTTTGATTTTAGTAGCCATGAATTGTTTTATATTTGTTATTTTAAATAAAATTATACATTTATAATAACACAATAAATAAATGAGAAAATATTTATAAAAAAGAAAAATATATTAAATTAATATATATGGTAGAGAAAACATATTATACTCATTACTAGACTTCCAAATCCATAACAAAATATAGTATACACAGCATCAAGTCAAGCAAGGTTAACCAATATTTACCATTTGCTTACAATATGGGGTGTATTATTGATTCTATCATTATGAAAGCTTCATGTGAAAGATCAAGCCATCTGAAATGCGCTTTTAATAATATAACTTATTAAGAGGATATTGTAAATACAGCATTACAACAAGACAACATAATGTTACCTACGTCTCACAAATGCATAACATTCCTTAATTTACATATAGCACTACAGCAGTTCCCATTTTAAGAAATTTAATGGTAAGAATATTATCTGTATTTTCTGGTTGGAGTTCTATGATATTTTAATCTCTTAGTAAGTTATGAATATTATGTAGAATATTAATATTTAAAAATGCTTTCAATCTTAAAGGATAATTTATGTTGGAAATCTGTTTGTGTTTTCTCTCTGGTCCAAATACAACTTGAACTAAACTCATTCATGCACATTTTTATCTACACATTATAGAGCATATAATACTGCTTTATAAGAGTAAAAATGTGGATAACTCTTAATGTATCTTAAATAATAACTTAATATTAATTTTTTTTATAATGCCTAAGTAACTTATTTTATTATTAGTAATTACTAATTACAATAGGTTAATTTAATTTTTACTAAATAACATATAAATATATAAATATTATTAATATTTATTATTTAATAATTATAATAATAAAGGTATACTTACATACAATACTAATTTATGTTAAACTGCCTATTATAAAAAACCTTGTATTACCTACATATTTCTGATTTTGTCAAAATTTTAAGTTTAAGCGCTTATAAAAAAAAATATGACTACAGATTTTCGATATTTTTTAAATTTTAATCGATAAATTATTATTATTTATGAGCTTTTTATTAAATTTTAAAATATTTCTATTACCTACCTACTCAATATAATAGTAAAAAACCGGGAATGTGAATATATATTAAATATATGATATAAAATTCATTAAAATGATGAAAATATGTAAATTATTTTTCTGTTAAAATTATAACAGTGTTATTCATAGTCATTGTAAAAACAAAGTTTTAACCGAAGTTTAAAAAAATTTAGTTAAACTCGGGTTTAATAATATATATTATATGTTATATTATGTTATTATTATATAATATATGTTTTATTATAAACAGCCATAGAGCCCCCAAATTTCAATATAATAATATGGAAATTATAATTAGTAATAACTAATTGTTGCCAATCTAGAAAAAAAAATACATTCTATGTTCTATTATTTAAATGCAAACGTTATAGTTTTTCAGTTGTGTTTTTTTCCATGTCATTGTTATCGTTATATTTTATGAATTGTTGTAAAATATTTTTACGTGAATTTATTTTTAGTTTCGCACTGTATTTTTGAGTTTATTAGTGGTATTTATTTTAAATTTAAATTTAAATCGCGTGATTGTATTTTATAATGGATAAGCAAAAAAGTGTTAATTGGAAAAGTATCATCGGTTGACTAACACCATGTAAATCTCCATTGTCGACCTGAATATTAAATTATAATAATATAGGTACTTAAATTTGTTTTTAATTCATAAATAAACTATTACTGTAAACATATTCAATAATTACTTGTCTTCTAGCTAAATAACGAAGTGCAATCAAAAATTGTAAATTCGGCGAAATTCGTTTTCCTCGATTGTTAACTGCTCGAGGTAAAAAGTCACAAATTTTGTGTACGATATGTAAGCATTCCGCTTTCGAAAATAGATATTTTTTGTGAAATTCATTATTGGTAAGTTCGTTTTATGGATTTTTACGAATTTTGTTTTATAGCAATAACTGTTTTTTTTAAGTATAATATATGAATGTGCACACGTTTTTAAAACATAAATTAATTAAATTAAATGATAATAAGATATAACAGTGATTTTTAAAATAAATCAGCTTTAAACCTAATGTTTGCCTAGTTTATAAATTGGAGGTTTATCGTTAAACTCAGTATACGTATGCCTCTATAGCTCTAAAGTCTATGGTATAAGTAAAGTTTATCATCTATGAAGTATAAATACCAAAAAATAAACTATTGTTAAACTACTATTGAACATTAAACCATTATTAAATTAGGTCCAATTTGTCTATGAATAACACCATAAAGGTTTAAGTTAAATTATTTTTTTGTTTTTAATACCATTCCTTTTAGGACAACCTCTGGTGGTCGTGGGATTTTATCAAGTTTCCTTCGGTTCAGCCAGCAGTTTTGTGCTACGATGTCGGATGAATGATCATTCTTTTATCCGTTATTTTTATTTTCTAAATGTTATACAAATTTTATTTACGAGTAAAAAAAAGTTGTATATTTAATATAAAGTGTCTTATATGTTTTTTTATACGTGTAATAGCATTCCTTAGATTCTATTGGTAGTTACAATAAGAGATTTTCGCTATTAGTCGCACTAGGTACGAATTACGTAACAGTGACAGAAAACAGTACCTTCAATGATACAATGAAATATTTAAAATATTTAGATTCATCTATAGCTATTTTTACCATTAACTTATTTATTCCAGTCGGAACCTAGTAATATTATTTGAAAAACTAATATCATATAGGTAATAAAGTATTATCTACTTACTATGTATTATAATATTACCAATCTGTTCACTTAAATAGATGTCAAAAATAATCATAAAATATTCATCATAGAAACTTAAAACATTCCACTATTACTTGTATTATCATTAATTAAATCCAATAAATTTTTAATTTTTCTAATGTTTAGTTTTTTTTTTTTAAATGTTGATATACATCGATATCGTTATGTTCAATGTTAGATCTAAAAGCTTTAAAATGTAATACACGTTTTCTAATAACTAATAAGATTTCTCTTAGAAATGTTAAAATATATAATTGTAATTTTATTTTTATAAATGTTTATTGAATTGTTTGTAGTAAAATGTTGACAACATTTGTTAAAATCTCAAAAATTTGCGAATTTTTTTTTGTAGTTAAAGATTTATAAAATATATTTATACAGCTAAGGCTTGATAATTTAAAACAAAGTTCATCATAAATAGTTATTATTGTTATTACTGAAACCAAAAAATCTAAAAAGTACCGAAGTACCTGCATATTATAATATATATCAATATACCTAAACACAAATACAGTCTTTTTTCAATTCGGTGCAGAATATGTACACTTGGAAAATAATTCATATCGCAATTGCAATAGCACAAGTAAATAAAACTATAAGTGTATAATATAATATTGACAATATGAAAATTATTGTGTTATTATATTGTACACATTTTATTTATTTGTTTTTTTTTTTTTAATAAAATTTGGCATAGACATCATATTAATATGCATTCATATTCATGTATTGATAGTTGATAATGTTATTTGTTTTAATATTGTAGGTAGGTATATAATATAATATCTAGAGGAGGGCAAGTTAATGACAAAATTTAACTTGAGTCGGTTATGTGAAATCAACATTATAAGTTATAATTTAAAATATCATTAATTAAATTGTATTAGATTTTATTTTATTACTCATAAGTTGTTCTAAAATTAAAATTGTTACAGTTGAAGTAGGTATCATAATTTTATTGAAGAAGGGGTGTTACCGACGTAAACTAAATAGGTAACTTATAAAATGTTTTGGTACTTTATACATGCAGCTATAAAAGCGAGTATAAGACATGCGAGTAACGACAACTCGACAGCGGCTGTCGGCTGTTGATAAATAGATGGAGTAGATGTCGCTGCTTATTTGACTCATTTTTGAACCATAGCATTTAAATCCATTAAATGAATGAGGCGAAAGTGCCAACATGTATATACATATTAATTGTAATAATAATAATAAAAAAATTAATATGAACTATAAGTTCATATAAATAAATATTTATAAAATATTCATCATTATTTAAAATTTATTATTGTATTTCATAAAATGTTATTTCACAATTGCTTCAAAATATGTAAAAATAATATTTTCAAAAACTAATAATTTTCGAAGTGATGTGTTAGTGGATCCTAATCGTCTAAATATATACGATAAAATTGGTAAAACGGAAAATGCATTAAAAGTATAGAACTACGCTTTTAAGTTATTGACCGGTGTACCTACTACAAACTAACAAGTAAACTATTTTTTTCCTATTTTCTGGTACCTATCTATATCTAACTTCTTATATTTGTAAATCGGAATCTGTAGACTGTCCAATAGTCAATGTAAAATGAGTCAAATACGCGATGTTTACTGCTGTAATAATAATACGAATAAAATAATATCGTACATTATACGAGAATATTATGATAATCATAATATTATATTGAGCATTATATTATCGTGTACATTGAGTAATCGTATAGTATATTATTAAGGCGCGGATTTTTATGTAATAAAAAAATCAAGTATGTAAATATGTATGTTCTTATTTTTGCCAAAATATGTATTAAAAACATGAAATATTTAACAAAGAAAATCGATATTTTACATTAATTTTTAATTATTTATCAATGATCATATGCAAAGAGTATTTGTTTAGATGCAGCCATATTATAGGTTTATTATATCCATGTTTTTGGAATCGTAATTAATAAATAATTCATCTATTCATCTTCATTGTCGTCTGCTTGGAAATAATAGGATTTTCAAATTTAAATGTACGGCGGTTAGGTCTCAAAATAAATTGACTTGTAAGTTTATTGTAGAGGTTGAAGGAGTGTTAACGTCGATTTCATACTCGACATATCAATGGTATTAATTCAATATCCATTGACATATTTTCATTTTTATTCAGAAGAATATCTCTTTTGTAAATCAACGTTTTTAGCGACTAGGTACATAGTTTAATTTATATTGTATTATAGTTCCAGATTTTCTTTAAACTTCATTTAATTAATATTGTTTTTGTTGTATTCTTTACGAGTTTATTATTTTTATTCAGAATTAAAAAATTTACATTCAATAAAATTATGTCTTTATATAAAAATCCGCGTCATGTATATTATTATATATACCATCATATTACCTACACCGGTTATGCTTATTATAAATCATCTGTAATATTATATATCAGTTGATACATTTATTTTACACCCTCGTTAATTAATTAATAAAGTATATTATCATCTTTGAAAACATTTTTCTACATAATTTTTAACGTGGTTATTTTTATTTTATAAGCATTTTTAATTCCTTGTTATAAAGCAGAATATTTTTTAGATTACTTAACTCGATTGTATTGAATTTCGGACGAGTATTTTATGATATAAATTATATAATATCATACAATATCTTGTGTTAAATATTTGCGAATAAATAAAAGTACTTCTGGTCTAAAGAAACGTGTAGTTGGTTTACCGATATAAAAACTTTGTAGTCAATGTAATATATATTTTTTATAAGTATTATTCCTATATTGTAGAATATACACAGCAGTTTCGTATGTATATAATATACGCACCTCTACGGCTAGTACCTAAGTATTCTATGCATTTTAGTCATTTATTTAATTTGTATAGTTTTATGTGATGCAATTACTGATTTAGGTTTATAAAATCCAAGTAAAATTTGGTTGAACAGTGTAAACTGTATAACGCATATTATATAGATATACCATATAGGTACTTTTATAAATAGTGCCATTGCGCATTATCGTCGTATCCTATATGATAAATTGGTAGATTGGTATAGTTAGTAGATATTATTATGCTAATAATTGGCAAGTGTATATAATATATAGTGTATAATTATTACCACGAAATAAAGATTATACGATAGGCTTACAACGGTGTTTTACTATGTGACTGACAGTGACTAATTTTTTGACGAGTGTGGGCGTTTTCATTCGTTTTTCAATGCCTTGTCAATAACAGCATGGGCGTTAATACGCTAGTTTTGCTCCAATTCCATTTAGGAAGTTTATGTTTTTGTGTAATATCTGTTTAGATGAACATGAAAATTCTATTATAAATTTTATGCCACCATCGATGAAGTTTAATTCGAATAATTTAATTTATTTTTACATATAAATTGTAAACACGTCTATAATTTAACTGTAGTTTTTGTTTTTTTCTAAATTATTTCTGAATAATTTATAAGATGATTTATCTTGTATAATATATATATTTATAATTAAATGTCACTATTTATTTTAATTTTGACCTACATTTTGTTAAAAACGTATTTTTACATCTTTGCTACAAAAAATACGCGAAAACTAAAGAATATATTATGTAGTAGGTACCTATATATTATGAACGTCTTTGATCTTTGTTTTTTGATAATTACTCATTCTAAAGCGTGCTCTCTGCAGGATGTCGTTTATATATTTTGAGGCTTCTCGTCAAAACGTTAATTATAGATAGGGTGTAATTTTGGTCGGACTTATATAAACGCATTATTTGTTATAGTCTGAGGAATCCACGTAGAATCTTATTATTTAAAAAAAATAATATGTTGTATTCTTGTATTATATGTGTTCAATAATAAATCTAAAAATCTGTAAAAGCTTTACATTAAATTCATAGTAATGAATTTAAATTATAATGTATAAAATATCATTGTATCAAATACACTTGAGTTAAATTAATTTTTTTTTATAAAAGGATCTAAATATTTTATTGATCAATAACTTTTAAATAATAATAATAAGTATTTAATATGTTTTTCCAATATTAGCCACTCTTTCTACTGGAATTGTGTACAAATTTTGAACCGAGAAATTGAAACAAGCCCCTCGGAAATGTTTATGTCGAACATACTCTTTAAAAGATTTTAAAAATCGCTTGATAATTTTATTTCGTATATATTATATATTATGTTAAGTCGTTATAAAAGACGAATTTAGGCACTGTATCTGTAAAAGAATCGTTTAAAGTTTAAACCACAAATAAATTAGGAGATAGATTATACCGATATACTATGTGTATTTTGTATAGAAGTTATTGGTAATGATTAATGAGCAGCGCTAGGATTTGTATGCAATAAAAAATTTTAAAATACGCATTTAAATTTTTACAAGATAAACACAAAAATATAGTTACAAAAAAATATTAATTTATTGAAATACATCAGTGATTGGCTGTTTGTCTTAATTTAATAGAATTGAGAAATAAAATTATTTAGAAATAATATATCTATAATTCACATTTAGTAGTAAAAATACTTTGAATTTTATGTTTGAAAAATTGGAAAATTTATATTTGACAAAAAAACCAAGTTAATAAATATTAATTACGAAATATACTATAAAACATGCATTTTCGCATTCTTATAATCGAAATATGCAATAATATTAATTTTATTCAATAATATGTATTTTATCCAAAATAAAAACACCACTATTTACCTCATTATGAGGTAATTGGTATGAAAATGTTATGGAGAAGACGAAGAATTTAATTTGAAACTACGTCAGATTTTTGCTCTCGATTTTCTTCCACCTACCGAAATACCAGGTGCATTCGATGAATTGAAATCTATTATTCCCGAAGAAGCTTCTGAGATAATGCAGTGGTTTGAGAACAATTATGTGCGTGGTAGAATTAGAAGGATAATGAGAGGAGGTAATGTAAGTCGTACAGCTCCTTTATTTCAACTAAAATTTTGGTCTGTATTTGAACAAATGGAATTAGGAGTTCCAAGAACTTAAAACCGCGTAGAAGGTTGGCACAGACGTTTTGAAACTCTGGTTGGAAAATGTCATGTTGGTGTTTACACAATTATAGAGGAAATTAAAAAAGAACAAATTCAAATGGAACGAAGAGCCGAAGATATAATTCGTGGAAGGGCACATACTCCAACTCGTAGAGAATACTCTAAAAGAGAAAAACGTATTAGTGCAATTATAAATGATAGGGGAAATCGATCACAGTTATCATTTCTAAGGAGAATCGCTCATAACATTAAATTATAAGTAGTATAATGTTTTTATTATTATTAATTTTTTACAAATATTTATTTATAATAAAACTTGATATTGTCAAATATTGTTGTGTTATTGTAAATTGTATAATTTTGAATGTAAGATTAATTTGTAAAATAACACAATATAATATAATATTTTGTTGAAATTTTGAATAATTTTTGACTCAAATTTATTCATAATTTAATTTGATATTGTCGGGCAAGTGTAGTATTGGGTAAATAAAGTGTCGGTCAAATGTATTGTCAGGAAAATGGTGTCGGGCAATTGAATGTCGGGAAAATGTACTGATCCCTCGTTTAATAAATACAAATACAATATACATAATATTATATGCAGCGGTAACGTTTGGTGTATTTTAAGTTGTCTATCTAGTATTTCGGCAGGCGAAATGGCTATTACAGTAACATAATTTAAAACTATTACTTCATAATAATACAAGTATTGTACTGTCATAATTTATAAATAAGCTTTGCAAATAATCGTACATATTCTGTTTTCTGTACGATCTGATTATTTATTTTAAATATACGTATACGCTCATTAAGACTATAATTTACTCGCTTATATTATATTACTTAATTTATTAGACATTTTAGTCATTTAGTCATTTTACAGAAAAATTTCTTAAAAACACTTAAACACTATAATATAAAGTCAAGTAAAATTAATGTAAATATTTTAATTAGTTAGTTATGGTACATTTTGGCTATAGTTTTTTTACTTAAAACAAAATAAGCTGACAATAAATTAACATAATATAAATATATTGAGCCATGTATTCAAATACTCACGTATTGCAGTCTGCGATGACATATTTAATCAATTTCCGCATTCATTCCAATTATTTATGCAAATGTATTCCATAATATGAAGCATACATTAATTATTACATTCGTTTTTAACAAGTTGACTACACTATAAACTAATAAACTTAACTCATTTTGTCACGAATATCATCCATTCAACTCTTAACATTTTTTTAAATCTTTAACTATTTATTATATAATTTACTATCTAGTTGACCAGTCGATTGCATTTGTTACATAATGATATTATGTACTCGTATCAATTTACTCTTATGAATTTATTAATATTATATTCGAGTTAAGTAATATTTATGTTATTACAATTTATATTATACTTTTTCTAAAGAGAATAATAATATTAAGAGTTTACGTACAATTTTTAGTTTACATGTACATATAATATCCAAAATCTGATAGCTTGTACTATGTTATGGCTAAAATATGTTTAGAATTAAGTCATATTTAAATCATAATAATTCCTTAGTAAATAGAAAAAAAATATGAAAAATAGTTTATTTTATATTTTAATAGTAAAATAACTGAAATTATATTTTTTAAATTCAAGGATACGAATATTGATTTATTTTTACAATTTATAATTCTATTTGAGATGCCTACCTGTATGTTCTAGAAACAATTGGTTTAGTGTTTTGTAAGGTATAATTGTATATAGGCCAGGATATTTACATCAATATAGAGCTTTGTGTATTTATTCAACCTAATATTACTTAATATGTTTTATTGTTTCAAGAGAAAATATGCAATCGCACAATAATTTCCATTAATTGATCTTTAATATCGCATTATTTCTTCATATATTTTTAAAATAGTTTTACATGAAAAATCAATAGAACTCAGATCATTATGTATTTGTTTTTAATACGGAAAATAATTTATATGCATTTTAAGTATCCAATGTGGTTAATTTAAAAAAATTGTAAGAACACAATAGTAAAATAACGCCGATTGTATTTAACGATGTTAAGTATAAAATATTCAGAATGCATGATCGAATGACTCTTGTTTCTGCATTGTCTTTATTAAGCTGAAAAATAAATAAATTAAAAATTAGGCATAGGTTTTCAATAATAGTTATTTATCATCATTATTATTATTTTGTAGTGAACTTATCCTTATGCTATAGCCTATAGCTACTTGTACGTTAAAAAATAATATGCACTTATATAAGTATATTATTTTGATTTCTCAAACTTATTTGTATACGTATAAAATATTAAAATGTAAAAGTTGTATACAATTATGACATATGCATGGATATAATAAGTTATAACTGTTAAAAGATTATAATATGTTATGCAATTTTTATAAACATTTAAGTTTCAAATATTTTTTTTGCAAAACAGATCTGAAAATAATTTTTAATAAAGATAATGATTACGTTGTACATATTTCACTATTATGTTTCTATTTAAATCTATGGGTTCGATAGTATTTTTATTACCTACTGCTTCAAATGCGCTACACACGTATTTACAATACGAAAGCGTCTGTGGAAAAGTACTGTATCTGTACATATTATGGTTAGTTAATCATTTAGTATTTTTTACAGTGGTTTATGGAAATAGTGACGTAACTATGATGTGGCCCTGGACTAGGGGGCCCCAGGTGAGTCTAAGTGGGGGGAGGGGGTGCTACTTTTATCATGATGTAAAAGCCGAGGATTTTTTTTTCATCAAACGAAGGATTGACAGGTTCATTTTTAACTCCATAACTTAACAATATTATTATTGTTTGAAATTTTATAGGTGCCTATTAAAAAGAATTATTACTATTTTTTTTTTTTTTTTTATCATTGATTTTTACCGTCATTATAATTATATTCAACCTTTTTAGTATTGGTTTTCAGTAGTAATTTAATGTCTGTGGTTATGGGGGCTTCTAACTCTTACAGGCCTCTATATAGGGCCACCGAGTTTCAAGGGTACGCCACTGTATAGAAATATCGATATTATAATTTATTATGTTATGATGATTGTCGAGACCGAAATCAGACCATCGCCTTTATCGAGCAAATACCTGTTGCTGCTGGTTCCGGTACGCTTTCCGCTGCTGCAGGCGCTGCTTCCGGTGTGGCCTCTGCGGCGGGCGCTTCCGCCGGTTTAACTTCCTCGGTAGCCGCTGGTTGTTCGCCTTCAGCCGGCGGTGCTGGCTGCACTTCGGCCGCTGCGGCTGTGGTCGGATCGGCCGGTTCTGCCGCTGCGGTAGCCGGGTCGGTCGGCGCCGCTTCAGTGGCCGGGTCCGTCGGTACCGCAGTTTCGATTGTCTGATCGGCTGGTGTTGCGGATGGATCGGCTGGTGTTGCGGATGGATCGGCTGGTGTTGCGGATGGATCGGCTGGTGTTGCGGATGGATCGGCTGGTGCGGCTGACGGATCCGCTGGTGCGTCAGGATCGCCTTCGGCTGGAGGACCACCTTCGAGTCCTGCACGTGAAAAACATAATGGTATTATGATTTTAGTAACTTTATCATAATAACTATGATTAAGAAAGCTAAAAAAATTACAGACGAGTTTGTTAGATTTAAAGTGTGTTAGAAAAAAATTGATAATATGCGCGTTATGTCGTAGAACCTAAATGTGAACGGAAGCGTATGTTTTAAGTGTAAAAGTATCTGGATGTAATGATATCAATTGCTTGAAATCATATTATATTTTTAATTTTTTTTATGATATCTGAATAGTGTATTAACTGGCATGTATTAACTTTGGATTTTGATTTGGACGTTTTTTAATATTTTGGTTGTAATAATTTATTATTAAGCTTATAATAAAATTGAATTTAAAGTCATGACTTTTAATAAAATTAATTTTACTATTAATTATACAGTAATTGAATCAATTTTTGATAAAAACATTGCATTTAAAAATATTATTGTGTGTATATTAAGTAAAATATAATAATATATTATATATAAGTTAAGTTTATTAAGTTTCCATCACAAATAATGTTTTTGAATTAAAACAAAATAATGAATTTCGTTATTCGTAGTTTAAATATTTAAAATGTCGTCAAAATTTAAATAAATAACTGTAAAATATGTTGCTTATATGTTTTTTAGTATGAACTTTTTATAAGCATTTTTATATTAATTTTTAAGACTTAGCTTTAGGAATTTCACATTTTATAAATGTTCGTGATTTTGTCAAAATCTGACACCCAAATGCTAAAATATTTTTATATATCTATGATAATTGTTTATGCTGTAATTTGTATTAAATTTTCTAGCTTTTTGACTCAGAGAAAAATATTTATAGAAATATTAATAGAAATAAAATTAAAAACAGGCAGGTAAGTGAGTACCACTTTGGCTCTGCTATACTATGTCGAGTGGGTCACTATTAGGTATTTAAGTGTAATAATTTTGAATTCAGTGATATGTCATTGTATACGAAAAACCGGAAAAACGATTCTTCGAAGTTGAAAAACTAATAAAGAACCCTGTTTACAATTTTCAAATCTTAGATATAAAAACAACAATTTTTATGCATTTTTATCAACAAAATAATTTATTAATTTTCGTGCTTTTATTACATTTTGTAAAACGTATTGCTTATAAATTATATCATGACTATATATTTATTATATTTCTTTATTGAGAAATTAACAATTTATGAGGAGTTTTGTATTAAATTTTCAAGCATTTTTACTCAGCAAATAATTTTTAATCAAAATTTATAAAAAAAAAATTGATGATTTTTTATACCTATAATTATATTAAAAATAATCTTTAGATGCTTTATTCGATGACTATGAAGTCGGTTCAATTGACATAAGATTTATCTGTTTTGGTAGAAAACATAGACGGGATTGCAAAAGTTTTGGTTTTTAAAGATTTTATTATATTATACATAACGATGTATGAAATGTGCTCGTGCTTGTATGTGTAGGTATTTTTAATTTATCATAACGCGTAACTTCCATACGCGCATTTACATAATATATAATCTCAGTAGGTACTGAGATATAGATATAGGTACTTATTATTATTATTATTATACTGATTGTTGTTGCACGTCAGAAAATTTTTTTTTGTTTTTTTAAAGTACATTACTTCTTGTCTACTATCTTTTGTATACATTCATACCAGTTAATTTATTTTATTATTTATCATATGAGATTCTGTAAATAGATTTTAATTTGTTATTAAATTTTCTTTGGAACAACTTTGATCACTTTTTCATTTATTTATTTTAATTCTATACATTTTAAAATCAAGTTAAGGCGAAGTTAAAGTTAAAATTTTAACCAGCAGTACGTGAGAAATTCGTTAATATTATAAAGTTAATTTGATCGATAATTAATATTATTAGTAAATATTATAAAAGTTTTAAAATATAACAAGAATATCTGAATATAACGTAAATTTTCTCGGACAGTCTTCGACAGTTTTTTTTTTTGCTATCCATATTTTTCACAGTACTCAGTTCGTTCTCCCCCTCGATGTTTTCTCAATATATCACTACTGCGATAAATGACCGTTTGGACCCTTATCGTATAATAAAAAGCTATTATTAAAAAGTTTTTATTCACCTTCGTCAATTGATTTTTGTTTTTTGATAGTGTCTTTGACTACAGAGTTCAGTAGGGGTTGTGGTATGGCTGTAACGGCAGTCATAAGTTTGTCAACTAGGTCGTCAACGCTGAGCGGGTTATTCGAGCACACGGTGTCCTTAAGGTATGCCCAAAGTTCTAAACGTTAACAATAACAAAAAAAAAAAAAACCATTTGGTCATTATTTATATAAAAAATAACGCTGGATTAAAATTCACCCTCCGGTGCTGGGGATGGTGGTTGAGGTTCTGGTTCGGGTTCAACCACTGGTTCTGGTTCGATTATTTCGTTGTCGCTTTGTGCGTCTTCCGTCGCATCCGTCATATCTCCCGCGTTCGATTCGCCTTCTGTAGTCAAACCGTCGTCGGTCTTTTCGTCTTCGGTGCCATCGCCGTCTTCTCCTTCGCCCTTTTTTATTTTATTAACAGACGTGAGAATTATAATTTTTACTATTTATATGTAGTTAAGTAATTTAACTTAAAATTAAATTTCAAACTCTATTTATAATACAGTCTGACTAATTTAGTAATATATATTGTAAAAGAAAAAAATAAAGCTAGATTATATTAAATATTTTTTTTTATCAGCTTAACCGAGTATATACCTTAGATCAGATTTTACTAACCATCTCACTTCCCTCATTCTGAATAATTTAACCATTAGGAATTGTGCCAATGTTTACAAGGAAGCGCATTTATTTTTACTAAATTATATTATGAAGGATGTCATTCAGCCTGTTAGCACTTAACTATCTAAATATTTCTTAAATTACACATTGGTTCAACAATCTTAAGAAAATATCTATAACGTACTTGTTTATAAAAAATAACTTTGCATAGTATAAAGTAGATATAAAAAAATCATTAATATTAAAAATTGCATTTATTAAAATACAAACATACTCCAAGGTATTAGAAAAATATTAAATTATTTGATTCAATTAAGAATTTGACGATTTAAAAAGTTTGAAAAATATTGAACACCATTTTAGACACATAGTTATGTTTGTTTTATTTATTAAGTATCTACGTTATAGATACATAGAATTATTTATTAATCATAATGCGTGGATAACAATTTAAATTTTGAAAATACCTACTAAATCATATATATATAGCTAATAAAATAGAATTTTGCGTGTTTTAAATTTTATAATTTTGTTCTGTTATAATTGTTATATAATATGGTATATTGTAGATATAAAAAAAATTGATGCTTTTATTTGCAAATATTATTATTTTAAAACGATTAATGTTTTTCCGTACCATATTTTTATAATGTTTTAAAGACGCGAGAAAAAGCAAAGATCGGGTTTTCTATACCTATATATACGTATACAGCGTATTTTTTTTATTTCTGTCTATAACAGACTGAGACAAAGTAACAATGCTGCATTTTTATGAATAAATAATATTTATATTTTAAATAAATCAGACTATGTTGACCTATAAAGATAAAATATTTTTTCTTGGTGCAGTCTGGTCGCACACATCCCCAAAAATTTATTTCAGCATACATTTTTTCGTTTTCGTTTTCGTTTTTTTTTTTTTTTTAGTAATATGATATATGTACTGGGAATTGGAAACACTTACAAGAAAAAAAAATATAAAACTGGCTTCGAGCCATCTGTGTAGGATATGAACATTATCTATATGGTAGGGTTCTGCTTTTATAATTTTTTTGGTCTTCCTACACGACATTTTACAGGCGCTTTTTTACACTCGCATCACAACAACTGTTTCCTTTATGTTCAATCTTTATAGAAAATATTATTAATTCGTCATATTTTTCTAACAATCGGATTTCAGGTACTAGAATATTTTTTTTATATAAGTGTCTCTACCAGAACATAAATGCGCCCCGAAGCAAAATCATTTTTCTTCTCCCAAAATAATAGAAATTATAATGTTTGTCACTAAAATAGTGCTCTGAGCCTCTAAAAAAATGTTTACGCCCCGAGGTAACTGCCTCTGTTGCCCCTACGATATCTATGCCACAGGCTTATACTGTAATAAATATTATTGTTTTGTAATCCATATCGAATTTTGTATTTTTTTTTTATTACTTCGTCCAAAAACTCACTCTCTTTAATAAAATAATTTATTTTAATACTATGTATAAAAAATATTCAATTTACCTGAATAACGGCGACGTCAATTTAAAATTGTCATCAATCAGTGTAAATGTGGAGTAAAAATGTTACAGACAAAAGGGTGACACATTATAAATTGAAGAAATCTTCATAAACGACAAACATTGAAAATGTATAAAATATAATCATTATTGTGCAGAGACTGACTCTGGATAAAAAATTGTATTTGTTCATGCATGATATTCCTGTAAAACTGATGGAACTGCTACACATAATTATAATTTTATTATTTCCATTATTTATTAATTGGAATAATTTTCTTGGATAAACATTGGAAATGTCAACTAAGGTTCATTAAATCAGGTTGTTTTTGGAACATTGCAATTAAGTATATTAAATATTTAAATTGGTGAAAAAATTAATAAATAATTACAACAGTAAAAGTGTTGATTATCGTTTTGATCCATTTGAACAGGAATAGGCATTAGGTATGTGTGCATAGAAGAGGTTGAGTATGATGTGATTCTTTTTAAGGATTATATAAAGGTAAAGACATTGGTTGATTGTTCAGGTCTGTTAATAAACTTGTACACGCAATAACTTTAATGAGACATTTATGATCTGTCATGTTTGACAACAAATATTTTGGTTATAGTTAATAACAATAAAATTACATGCTGGTGTTGAAAGAACATAGAATAATGAAAATAAATAAAACTGGGTAAAAATATGCAATTCATTGAAAATACAATGATAAACTTTGTTCGAGGTCTTTATGCCTCGTATTCCACTTCTTCCTTTACCTTCTTTTCGTCTCCCTTTTTGGACCAATCGGGTTTTTTCTATTGAAAAAAAAAAATGATTTTTTTTATTGAATATGTAAAATTGTTTGTTTATATATATTATATATAGGTATAAAACAATACAATATTAACAAAATAATATGGCAAAAACATGAACGTACTTCTTTGTCTTCTTCTTCCAAGGTGAACTCCTTTTTCTTCACTACTTTCAGTTGATTTCTGAAGTTGAACTCCGCTGCTTTCTTTTGGAGTTTGGCGAATTTGTTTTCGTATTTGGAGACCTTCTTCAAAGTTGGTTTGACGCTGAAAAAACAATAACGAAGTGAAAAAATACACGTAGAAATGTTCACTTTACCACAGTGTAATTCGTTAACACTTACAATTTTCCTCGTAAATCATTGACTTGGCTGTTCAATTCGCTGATCTAAAATACCAAAAATATTATTTAAAAATAATCATACCATATTGGGTAAATTTATTCGTTATTTAAAACATTTCACATGGCAAAATAATTCAGTACAATAAACGTATGCAATGTCAAACAATGGTTATCATTAGACGGTAGTTATAAAGTGCAGGTATAATATTATAATATTTAATATTTAAACTTTCAATAGACGAATTTTGTTGTTATAATATTATTGAAAATGCCACAAATACATTTTCTAAATCAACACATTAACATGGCACTTTTCTTTCTTTCATTAATTGGATGATACAAACATAATTTCAGCGGAAATAGGGATACAATCATGCAGATGAATGCTTTTGTGTGTAATATCATGTCAAAAATATAATTAAATTACGATCACGTAATACATGCTCGTTTATTTTTGGATCAAAAACTTGTTGTATGTATAAAACGAATTTCCGGGGTTCGTGAATAAAAAGGCGACGTCTATGTAATTATCGTTATCGTTATTCGTTAGCCTTTGTTTTTAATACCGATGAAATAATTTCATTATACAATTTGCTTCTGACAAAAACATACGGACAAGACCTTTGATCTTTGTCGGTGAACCGCAGGTGAGTATGCAATAAAGCTCGATTTAATTAAATTGTTCTACTGTCTGATTAAATATATTGCTCGGTGGGTTAATTGCTTTACGGGTTTAAATTAAACATCGCGTATTGGTTTATTAAGCTCTATGTGTTCTATTATTATTATTATTATTGACTATTAATGCATAATGGGGAAATGAGTTTAACGAAAATGAATACATTTGCATTTTATATGGTAATTATTAAGCATCGCCCTTCGGGACAATTGATCAACATGTAGTTCGAATATATTAAGAGGCCACTGCCTACAGCGCTATAATAGTATTTAACATATTAATATTATAGTCGGAAAATATGAAAAATATTTTATTTATTGTATAAAATATATAACATTATTCATACAATTATTTTAAGGGCTATACATTCCTTTTAGTCGTTTATAGTTATACCAAAACTATTGCATATAGGCTTGATATATCAAAAATAAGTGCATTACAAAAGCTTAGTACTAGTCAACAATTTTTCACAATTAAAAATATTTTAAAAATGGTTCATATAAAAATGTTAATTATAAAAAAAAAAGATTAGTAAAAAATATTAAAACGTCTTTAAATAATACGGAAATAGAACATATTGTGCATTCGTTAATGTGATATAAAATTGTAATAGGAATTTGTGATAAAAAAATATTCTGACAACGTAATCGTCAACATGCCGTGAGAAACAGGTGCACGTTGCAAATTACCTCGAAAACTTTCATCCTGATATCCCTTTCCAAGTCAAATTTTATTCCCTCTACGGTATAAAGCCGTTTCCATAATTCTTCGCAGATTTCCGCAAGCTCCTCTAAACATTAATACTGTAAGATAGTAAAATAGAAAAGCAAAACGGACACTGATTTGAACATATTTTAAGCAGGTACATTTTTTAACGTCTGGGTGGCTGTATCGTAGCCAGATTGTACATTATTTATAATGTATGAAATATTCATCTCACGATTTTACATTCAACTTTCGATACTGGTTAGCATCTGTAGTAGAGTGATCTACACATATAATAGTATAATACCTACGTCCTACGCATAATATATATATACACTCATAAAATCAAAAATAAACTAGAAAATAGTGAATTTTATGCTGTTTGAATGATTCGAAACTAATGTTCTCTGTATTATATTATTATTATTATAATATGTGTGTACTGTCCGTTTTGGCAACAGTATACAGTGTGGTTTTTTTAATTAAGCGTTAGTGTTAACGTTGGCCCGTGGCGCGTACATAAAATAAAACATTAACTACGGATGCCCTTGTGTGTTTGAAGACTTTGACGTCAAGCCAAAAAAAAAAAAAAACTGAGATGGCCAATATATAGGTTGATGTACAAGACGGACAAAATACAAACTAAAAGCACTGTAAGAGAGAAAGGACTACTATGCATTGTCTCGTATAAAAACGTTTGAAAGTGACGTAAAAGCGCACATACACGAAAAAAAGCGCATCGAGTTCTTTCGAAAACCTCGAAAAGCATTTAAGCCATCGTATGATATGTATTTTTTTATGGCCAAGCGGTAAAACGACGACCGTCTAACCTCGAAATCTTTCTTTTTCACGACGTATTCCAAGTCGAACTTTTGATCTTCTAATTTCGTGATCCTGTCGTAATACTCTTTGATCACTCGTTTGATCGTATCTATATTGCGTTGTGTCCCGAGAGAAAGCAAACAGAAAAAACAAATTAACAAAAATAATTTACTCCGCTTATTATTCTCGTGTATTATTTATGGTATTGTGGCTGCACGCCGACCGACGCGACCGCCGATCAGACTGGGGCGCGCGTATAACTAATATCGCCGCTGCAGCAGTGGCGTCGGCCCAACGCCAGGAAATCTCGTGTGGGACTCTAACAGCTATTTAATAATAGTAATAAAAATTTGACCGCTTACCTTCGCCGGCGTCGTCGATGTTCTTCGGTTGTCCGCACCGTTCTTCGATGATCCGCCTTCTTTCGGCAGCTTTGCGTTCTTGTTCTTTCTTCAATTCTTCGGCTGCCTTTTTTCTCAACAGCAGCTGCACACGCCCGGCAACGATCGGAAAAAAAATGATGAGCGTAAGATTAAAAAAGTTACGGATTCCGTTATATACGATCGTGCGCGGCTGAGTCCTATGTACTTACACGGAGTTTCTTCTTCCTGTCCGGGGTCATGAAACCCTTCTTGGCTTTTTTGGCCTTGGAAGCCTCTTCCATACGTTTGCGCACTTCGGCCCTCTTGCGGTCGATTTCCGCCTGTTTCGCCTTCTTAGCCTGCGTATACGAAAAATAGAGATATCGTTGAAAAACGTCACTTGTAAAAATAATAATGCAATAATTAATAACGTCTGAGCGGGTTACAACTCACTTCATCGTCGGCCATGGTTGACGGGTTGTCTTGTGCTTGTTGAACGGGAAATAATAATCTGAAATTATCAAAACACTGGTGTTAAGGTTGCAATATCGTTGTACTACGACCTACGGTCATATTATTATTACGTATAATATGTCGTAGGGCGCGCGATTAATAAAAATACAATAAAAACGTCGCGCGTCGTATTCGGCGGCGAGAGTAAACGGGGTTTCGGGCGATGGTTATTGTTAAACTACGTATATTATATTATACCGTCGGATCGCGATTTCCGTGGACAAATATCATTTCGACTTGCTATGCCGTTGGGATATTTTACAGCAAGTTAACAAAAGTGTTAGGTTATCAGACGACTGTCAATATCATCATACAATAGTATTCTATAGTTGACGTAAGTCATCACGGTAGAGGCAACGGGGTGAGGTAATAAATATATATATATTATTGTAAACAGCGGGTGTAGTATACGCTGCCGTATAATAAATATAATATATATACATATATGTTATAATAATATCATACAACTAATATACCTACCTATCGATAACAATTAATGTGTACAATGTATATAATAATATTACAGACAAGTGTCGTCGGGAGAGCTTGTAAAGTTACAGTGTCGTTTTATCACGACATATTATTATCTACGAGGGCAAGAGTAGAGACACAAACACAGAAAAGAGAGCGGAGAGGAGGATAATATTAATAAAAAAATTAATAAAACTATAAGATTAAAACATAATATCTCTACGAATAGGCAAATAGAAAATAATATACTATTATCGACAACAACAATAATAAAAATGTTCAACCTGGACTCTGGAAGGCGGCGGCAGCTGACTTCGCAGGACTTCACCGGATTGAACAGGACTCGTTACTGTTTCGCTGAGGAAGACGAGCGCGTTACACTTGACACACAATACGCCTCGCGATTGGTCGACTCCGTTGCCGTTTATTTATAGCGCGAAGCTTTTACTTTTAGCCGGACGCGGCGAACGGCGGCTACTCGGCACACGCACACGAACGCACGCACACATATGTATATATAATATGTACCTATACACGGGCGTGAGAGCTTACGGACGGCATCGTACGTTTTCGTCGCCGCTCGCCGCGTCCCGTTCTATTTTTAGACGGCGTTTGCGACTATCGCGCTGCGGCTTGCGCGCGAATACTTCGGGATCGTCCGTAAGTCCGCAAGTTATCATCATTATTATTATTATTATTATTATTATTATTACGAACGCCTTTTAAAAATCATAGCGTAAATATTATGCAATACTCGCGGGTATGGTTTTTTTTTACCTTCAATCCTATCGACACTAAGGTGGCGGCGGCTGCGACCGACTTTTACATTTTTTTCACCGACGTCAATAACACAGTACCTATCATAAAATGTTACTACGACGACGACGTCGACGAACGATGACGATTCGTGTACCTAGTCAGCGGCGATCCGCGGCGTTCAATACACGCTATTTAGACGGGTCAAGGATCGCATGGTATCTCAATAATAATTTATATATAAATTATACATATGTATTGGCGTAGTTTACGATACATTGTACTATGTTTCTACTACACGTCTTTCGGAGGCCGAATGTGTCGCGAATCGGTCGACTATTTCCTGGCTCAACTCTCCGCCGCCGCCGGTGTCATCGTTGTCACCGTCGATACTGATGATAATAATAATAATAATGTGATAGTCCACAGTGTGACGACTGTGATTTTCTGGTGATCACAGGTGTCAAGATTGTCGTTAGCGGGCCGGGAAGGGGGAAGAAGATCGGGCGAGCGGCCGAAATTATGATAAAATAATATTATATTATATCGTACGTTATTGCAATCGGTTTAATAACATAATTTAATAAAAAAAAACAACGATTTCGTACAGAATACTTTTTTACTTTCGAGATACTTACATTAATCAAACGAGTTTTTATTTTTGCGAAGCTGAGATAAAAAAGTCCGGTTAATATTAACTCTATTTTTAGATTTCTCCTCAAATTTCACCTAGTTTTCTTTGTGCTCTGTATGCATATAAAGACGTACACTGTTATTCGACAGTTTTGGACGTATTTTTGTTTACAACGAGTTCAGATCTAATCTTAGATTTTATTATGAATCTTAATTAAGCAATGAGACAATAATAACTAGGGCAAATTCATATTTTAAAACAATTCATTTAGACAGTGTAAATACTGTTAACAATCAAAATCATAATGATGAATAAAACCAATATAATATAGGTACACATTATAATATTCATAATACATATTATTGCCTTTTTTTAACATTATGATAATACATTTGCACACATACGTGCTGTATATACGTTTTTTTTTTTAAATTATCTATCTAGAATTATAATATAATTGAGCAAATCCGATAAATTTAAATTGTTGTAGTACAAGAGCCGAATTGCAGACTTTATAGAGGTGTATAGAAATTTAATAATTTTTTCAAAAGTACCTATATTACCTTAGGTAATAATCAACTTTTGATAATTGAAAATATTGATTTTTAGTGTTTAACATTTTAAGTATGTTGAACTTACTACGATATTAATTTAAAAATGTCGGTTATATTTAATCAATAAACTAATTATTAATATTTAAACATTTTTATTATATCATATTATATAATTGTTTTTAACTTTAGAAGTTTAGAAGTTAATATATATTCACAAAAAAGTATTTTGTAGTTTAATATCTATAAAATATTTAGTTTATTTATTCAAAATTTGGTTATTATTATTATTAAGTTATTGCTGAAATCCAAAA
Source organism: Rhopalosiphum maidis (assembly GCF_003676215.2). Lineage (NCBI taxonomy): Eukaryota > Metazoa > Arthropoda > Insecta > Hemiptera > Aphididae > Rhopalosiphum > Rhopalosiphum maidis. The sequence continues at coordinate 50,512,527 of NC_040879.1, forward strand.
AACTAAAAACAATATTATCACTTTTGTTTATAAAAATATTTGAAGTTAAATGATCTAGTTGGGTTAAATGTTAAATGTAAACATATTTCTCTGTAATTTTTAGTATAATCGGGAAAAACTAACAAAGAATAACATAAAAGTGAAAATACACACGAATAAAAATACAAAACTTTGATGAATTCAAAATCACGAAAATATGAAAATTATAACGATAAAGTTTTAAATTAAATAATATTTATCTTTAGAATATCAACACCTATATAGGACAGCATCTGGTAGTCTTAGGATTCTTTTTTGAGTTTCCTTCTGCTCAGTCAGCGATTTTATGTTATGTAATTGAATGGATGACCATTGTTTTGCTTTTAATTTTATGCAATTTTTGTTTAATACAAAGTGACTTGTATGTTTTTCCATACACAATAATACCATCAAGCATATTAATCGAAAGGATGAAATTATTGTTCGCAACTATATAGTGTTCGTAAAGGATCTATTTTTTAATCGACACAATTAAAGATTTAAAGTATTTATATTATAATTGTTAACTATGAATAGTATGAATATATTCATATAAGTCAATGGTACGTAAAACATAAATCTCTATGAGAAATCTTGTAATGCCTAGAAAATCTTAGGTATGAATTTTTATTAATTCTTAAAACTACAAAATAATTTATAAATTTTCGGGATTTTTATAAAATTTATAATTAAATAACGAACAACCGTAGATACTTACAATTATCATCAATTATCACAAATATTATTATCATTTTCTATACAGGATGGTTTAATTTGCTTATTGAAAACTCGAAAAATCTATTTAGATAGTTAAGCGAACTAGTAATATATTTTTTATAAACATTAAGAGTTAGAATATTGACAAATTATGCCAAAATCTCGAAAATTTGCAAATTATTTTGTTGTTAAAATTTTAAAATTTAATACAAGATTTACAATCATAGAGATTATATAATAATACAAATTTGCAAATAATACAAGAAGTACAAATAATATATTTTTTAATTACGATGCAATAATTAAAATTGTTGATAATTATTTAAATATCGAATTATGTTGATATTTAAACTTGAAATGTTTATAAAAAGTTGTAAGTTTCTTTAAGTTACCGCAAAAACAACTTTAGAGGAACATTGAAAATTGTATTATGTTTTATCTAAAAAATAATTTTTATATATATCATCGTTATTTTTGAATTTAAACAATTATAAAAATAAACTGTGCATATATTATATGAATTTTCAGTATTTATTGTGTGATTTAATATTAAATATTTAAGCTTATTTACCGAGTCTAAACATTTATATCAGCACTTCAAAATAAAAATTATAAAAAAGTTATATTTAAATGTCAAAATTGTTTAAAAAGAAATCATTATTTTACTTGTGAATATCCAATGTCATAAAAAATAAGAATTTCAATCGCTCATAAAAAAATGGATACATTTAAAGATATTTACGCTTTAATAAAAAACTTAAACAATTTTCGACAAGTAATCTATGAGGTGCAATGGAATATAATAAAATTGTTTAGCTATTAATTATTACATTATACACTTTATGGACAAAATAATAGATATCAAATTGGATTAAATTCCATATTATATTATAAACCAAACCGGTGACTCAATGTTCGTGTTTTTTGGGACATTTTCGTGTCTGTTTCTGCTCAAAAGTGGTTTACAACATTTTATATCACAGCTGAGTTTCATTTTAGTGCCTATATCAATTTCATAATATTATTTTAGTTAATGTTTTGACTTTATAAGTTATAATAGTGTTTGAATGTTTATGATTTTGCATATTTTTTTTAGGTTGTCCTATAGCTTCCATTCTTATATAGAAATGTGTTTCATGATATCTATATTCAAAATATCAAAATTTTATTTTGCATTTAATTGCATATTTTACCATTTTTTATTTGTAAGTGCATTATTTGTGTTTTTTCTGTTTTTAAGCGCATATTTGATAGTTTTCGATGCAAAATGCTGAAAAATACCGTAATTTTATATTTTGTTATAATCTGAAATAAATTTGATTATCTCGAAGATTTTCAACAGAACATCTAAAACAAACAATAATTATTCAATGCAACTATTTTTAAAATATATTTTATTTTTAAATAATAATAATAATTTTATTACATTTTACGTTTTATTTAATTTTAGATAGGTAGTAAATAAGAAAATTCAAAAATTTAATAGACAATAGTTAATATAACGAGCACATAAAAATAGTACCGACCCTGCAATTTATTTATATTCAAATAATAATTAAATTTGTCTTTAAATATTTATTGCATTTTTTTGTACACATTTCTTTATTTTTTAATGCATATGTAGCTGTTTTATAGTATATAAGTCCATACATATTCATTATTCATACATTTTTTAATGCATACACCTCTGAACCCTTGTAACTACGATTGAACCTATAGTTTTAATGGTGAAAATAGTGTTTTTGGTATCGGTATATTTTATTGTAATTATCATGAGCACAAATTAAAAAAAAATTACACAACATGAGTCGTGACTGAATAAAAAAATAATTAACTAATATAGTATAATATATATAATATGAAGTGGGTAGGCCATAGGTACGAAATGCAGATAATATTATGATTACAATGTAGATAAAAGCTGATTACAATTTTAAAGTATATTTTATATGAGTTTATGATCAAACTACAGGTATACCTAATTGAGTGTACATAAGTGTTTTCACTTTTCTATTTCTTAAAATTAATTATTATTATTTTAAACTTTCGTTTATTTAACATAATATAAATAAAATACAGAATTCGTAGGAAACGAAAATATTTATGGCTAGTTAATATACAGTTTGAACACTGTTAAAGTTCATAAAATTCCTTTAATTTATATATACATTTCATTAGACTCAAATATAAGTATATTAATAATATTGTTATATTACTAATATATATATATAAATAGAATTTCAAATCATGAAGAGTTAATTAAATTTTAATTAACATCTGTTATTAATCATGTCATTTTTTTGACGAGGGATTATTAAAAAATCGTTGTTTCTTTCGTTCATCATTCTCACCGAAGTTCCGGGCGTTAAGTAAATAATAATTAAATTATTTTTGCAGTTCAACGATTAATGCAATATTAATATAATATAGAGTGTCATCATTTGTAAGCTGTACACGCCCATCTACGGCTTACCATGTCTTATATAATTATATCGTCCCATGGCTTCTATATATAAAAAACATACTAACGCCGGGTGGCATAAAAAATTGATTAATTTAATTGTCCAACAAAATTTAATGCATCAATCATGATTGGCCACAATATCATGAATCATGTTTAAGGGACTATTGATTCATTAAAATATTATGTTTAGTGATATTGTACATGTAACCAGGCGATAACGTAATACTAGAAATCAGTAATTCAATTTTTTAGATATTTGCATACCACCGCATGCATCACTGATGTAGTATCAGTTATATTTTTTTTCTGTATATATTATAAATATTTAGCCATTAGCCATATTAGGTTTAAGTATAATACGAAAATTCTTACTTTAAGTATTTATGCGTAGAAAAAAAATTATAATAAATATAAACATTATGATTATATGCTATAATTGGCTAGGATTTATATGCAATAAAAAATTGTAAAATAGGCATTTGGCTTATTAAAAATATGCAAAAATATGCATTAATATTATATACGCCAAAAAATATGATATATAGTACAGTAAATTCCTGTTACAACGAATACCAATACAACGAAAAATCCCGTTATAACGAAAGTCATAGAAGTCCCATGTCGAAAAGCAGGGCTCATAAAGAGCTTATTGGAATTTTCGTTACAACGAAATTTCCGTTATAACGAAAAAAAATTCGGTCCCCTGGAGTTTGTTATAACGGGATTTTATATATATATATATATACTCAAAAAAAAAATTTACACTGTTCTTTGTTTTCAGTTTTGGCCGAAATATACCATCAAACATGCATTTGTCGCATTTTTTTCAAAATATGCAAAAAAAAAAAAACACCATCATTTAACTCATTATGAGGTGATTTGTGGACATTACTGACAAAAATAATAATCAGAAATCGTAAAATAACATTCTATATTTAATATAATCTTAGTCCTAACTATAAAAAAACTTTAAAAATAAAACTGAAAAATATTACAAATAAAAAAGTTATTGGTAGGAACTATATTATAACAACACGATAAGGCGTCCTCCTGGTATGCAATCTATACATATTATATTATATAAATATAAGTCCCTGCGTTACTTGTAGGTCCGTCTTCTAGTTTTTATTTAGGTATATATATATTATTATTTATTTGTCATTTTTATGACATTTTTTTCGAAACGAGTGCCAGAAGAATGGGCTATTCGCGCGTCTCAGCTCGTATACATATATTATTATCGTTTCGAATGCGCACAAAGTGTATATTTAATTAATTTTGTTTTTTTTTTTTTATTTTCTTATTATTCATTTCGAGTATTGAACTTTCTCATGCCCGGCGTTACACAATCGCGGCGAATTGTGAAAATCCACACATGAATGAGTATTTCTATTTTATAATGTGATATCGCGCATGTATACATTCATACATCCATGTATATATACATAATACATATATATATATATATATATATACCTTCCGGCTTCGTCGTCGTCGTCTTCTTCTTCTATTGCCGGCTTTTCGACGTCGCGTGAAATAATTAATTTCACAATAATTATAGTAATAATAATATATTACACATTAGTATTATCTGTTTTGTACGGAAAGGTTTCTAAACCGCGCGAGGTCCCCGCCCGGAACAATCGATCGAACGGTACGGGACGTCCCGTTCTGTTGCGGCGAAATCGATGGGAAACCCGCCATAATAACCGATGGCACATCGGTCGTATTATATTATACACGCGCGACGAGATATTTTATTGTCGTCTGCGGCCATTGTCTCGGCCGCGTGAAAACGCGTCGGGCCACGCGGATGTGATCGCCGACCCAAAGCGTCCGAGTCTTTAGCGCCGTCGACTTAAAACAGTCGCGTCGCTTACGACCCATCGTTATTCTTCGGCCGTACGGATTTCGCGTGACTGCGTAAAAAACCGGACGCGTATATTATCAGCGTGCCTATATCGTACAATATCTCGTCGCGATCGTCGTCCCATTGCGCTATAATATTATACACAGAGACGACCGCGCAATAATATCGTATAGTCACATATATTTATAACGACTGCAGTAGAAATATCGATTATCATTATCATTATTGTTGTTGTTGTTGTTGTTGTTGTCGTTACAAACGCACGCGGACTCTACCTCGCAAAACCTACCGTCGTCGCACGCGAAAAAGCAATTACGCGATTATAACATTATATAGTAGGTATTGTACACACGGCTAAGATGAACGATAAGTACGTCGTATTCGGTTGGTTCGTTGTCTGCACGATGGAATTCTTCATCTCGCCGAAAATTTTCGTTCACTCTGGTAAGTAAATATAATGTAAGGCATATATAATATATACTCCGTGCAGGCTCGTGCTGTACAGGTATACATTGGGCACCGTATAATATATATGATATCAAAGATAATAATATTGTATTGGTACATCATCATATCTGCTCGTTATAATATTTTCGCCGTTGTGTGCACATCAAATCATGTATGCAATAATATATAATTAAAAAGCCAACTTCGTGTTATACACTTATACGCGCGCACGCGACAATCATTAGCATATAAATTATACTTGTGTAATTGCTTGCGCACAGTATAACGCTGTTGTTATGAATTATAATTTATATGGTATGTATTATTGTATCACGTGTTCGTCTGTGTATATGTTCACCGGGGTCTAATGAATACGAATCGTTCGTACTCGATTTTTGGAAATATATATATATATATATATTAGATATGTATATTTGTTTTTTTACATTATTTGAAGCTACTAAAAAACAATATATGTTATAAGATTTTTTATCATTAAGTTTTTATTTTTTTCGAATGACAGCACATATATTTATTTTAAATTTCATATTCATTAAATATTTCATATTTCGGATATTTTTCTGAGAATTTCGATGTGCAAAAACTTAATTCCCTGGAAACTAGGTCTGTTGTAAAAATGTAGAATAGTAAACTCCTATAGTATTGGTTTCAAGCGTAAATTGTTAAATTTGAATTCAATGATAAAACATTGTATATGAAAAATCATTTATTTCCGAGGATAGTTTGTGTAATATTAAGTCTCAAAATCTAGATAATATTAAGAGCAAGTATAGGTAATTATTAGTGATGAGTATTTAAAATTTAGAATAGCGTAGTATAGTGGATATTTTATATTTTTCGAGGTACTCATATAATACTATTCTATCCCACTCGTCTAAACTTTAAATTCTTATAAATTATAACTAACTGATGACCATCATATTGTTCGAAATTCGATTATTGTACATCGAAATTATTATTTACAGTATATATATATATATATGCATGCAACAATTGTATTAAAAAAATGTTTTGCTTAGGAATATAAAATTTAAAATATTTGTCGTTATTCGAAAAAAGTATAAAAAAACTTACAGAAAGCATAATAAAATAATAATTTAAATAATTATAAAAGAAATAAATACATATTTCGAAATGGCAAAATGTAATAAATTAACAGTGTAATTAGCACTTTAGATTTTATGTAATGATTACACTTTAAAATAGCAAATTAAAGTATTATATTGTTATTATAAAAGTAGATATTTTAGACTTAAGTATGTTATATAAAAATAAAAATGTATTATATAGTATTATTGTAATAGTAAAACCTATTTGGCGATTTATGCACATAATATTATAGCGACAAAAACCTTAACATCGTTATTCGTGTATATCTATATTTTACATTTGCTAATTTATTGTGAACCATTAATATATTAAAATAAATTTTATAGTCATAATTATTATTATATTATTTATATAATTATACCTATTAGTAATGTAATGATTTTATTCGCGAACAATAAATTAATATTATTAAATTATTCAATACGAATGTATCGTAATATATATATATAATATTTAATATATTATTATATGTTTATTAGGTTATACAAGGTAGTGATTATTTATAACGAGGGCTGAATTTAAAATGTTGACGAAATTTGTCAAAACTGTGAAAATTTGCAATTATTTAGAATTCAAAAATGTATTGCAAGTTTTATAAGAAGAAGTATTTAATACGAGAATTTAAAAAACAATTAGCATAAAGCTAGTTGTATAAGGGTTTGAATTTAAAATCTTGACAATATTTGTCAAAACGATTAATTATTTCATATTAACATATTAGCAGACGAACACCTTCGTTTAAAATCTTTTTTCATCGTAGACAATGATTTATCACTGAATACAAATTTAAATTATTAATTACAATAATCTATTCAATGACGAAATGCATTAGGCATTTATAAGGTGGTTGTTATGTCCTATTTCCCTCTTAGTATTCTAAATCATCGTAATTTTTTAGGTTTTTTTGTTTTCAAACAAAAAAAATCATATTTTCAAAAAAACATTTAAATTCTTTATAATTTTATGGAAATGTTTATGTATAAATAATAATGAATATTATCTTAATTTTTCTTTAAAATCATTTTAATTTTAAAGTTTTGATGAACGACGCTATATATCTATGATAAAAATGTTCTGGACTGGACAGTGGACGTCCTTTGCAACTTCATATACATTGTTTTAATTATGTCAGTAACGTCACTATAGGTTATGTTAATGCTTTATAATTAACAATAGTTATAACTATATTGCTTCATTATATGATATTAAAAGTAAAGGTTACCAATAGATTTATTGTAGTTAAAAATGTCAAAAATCCGAAAAAAATTTGCTACGTATACAATAGATGAAGAAAAATATAATTTTAAAATTAATAATATAATTATAATAATATTTGCTATTATACAGAAGTATAAAAACGGATTTTTAAAGAAAATTTAAATAGATACTTACCAATATAACGAGTGTCAAGTTTAAAAAAAAATAAAAAAATAATCATATTGTACCTATACGTATTGTTTTAACGTTCAAATAAAGTGATTACGAAAAATAAATACATAGGTTCATGTCATTATTATACAGTAGTCGCCGCTTATTGGGCTAAGTATTATTGTATTAATGCAAATAACTACTGTAACACTAATATATTAATATTAGGTTTACTGGTTTACAACTTAATTTTAAAATTTTCAAAATATTTTAAATATTTAACTTTAAGGGTTCAAAATATATTTGTATTATTATATGATTAAACTGATTTAAGTATCTTTTTTACTATTTATAATTGACATGTTATGAAACAGCTAGTCTTTAAAATTTCGCTAATCTAATCAATATGTATATATAACTTAATCGAATGATTTAATTTATTTTTCAATTAGCAGGTATAAATAATTTTTATATAAAAAAAAATAAGGTTTCTATGAAATTTTTGAATTTTCAGTAAATTTAGGTCAGAGTAAGTCTTACACTAAGTGACTTTTCCCATTTGATTAAAATTACGTATACTATTGCACGCGTCAAAGCAAGTTATTCTGATTTTAGACTAATAAAACAACAATAATATTCTGTTTAATTAAATATTAAATTCTTGTATATGTTTTCCATTTTGCTTTCTTGGTGTAAACGGAAGCCATACAATTTGTATACCTATAATTTATTGAAGTATAAACACTTTCTATATTCTGAAAATGTTAATAAATTAACTTTTTAACTATATTGACTTTATCATTCACAATTAATTATCAATACACATTATCCAAGATATTATTTATAATATGCGTTATAACGGTTAGATTACGTGATGTAAGATAAATTATTTACAATAAGTTTAAGAAAACTAGAAGGTAGACTGGACCAGCATATCATTTATATGTTCTGTAAATACCTAAAATTGTTAGTTAAAATTTCAAAAAAATTGAAATTATATCCAATTATTTCAATACTGACTTTAATAATCAATGATATTATTTACTATAATATATTGGTTAAAATTCTTTGTATGTTGAATTTAAGAGATATTTTTATATTATGTTTAAAAAAAAAATCAGAATTGTAATTTCTATTATGTGCTATCTATTAATATATATTAAAATATTTATAAATTTAAACTAAAATTGTCATTAAAAACCTTTGCTTAATCTGTAAATCTGAATTAATAAAAAATATGTAGATAAAAATGTTTGATATAAGTTGGGGTAAGATTTTAAACAAAAAACTAAGATTTTAATAAAGCTATATTATTATTACTTGCTAAAAAGAAATAGTGTTAGAAAATATTTTCAAATAATTTATTCTTAGCACATAGCAGACATACAATTTTTCAGATGAGTATTTTGTTCATTGATGTATTAATCAAATTGAGTATTACTATACAGTATACATTTGAAGGAGACATCAAAATTCAAAGTTCTCAAACTTTTACTATTTACCGATGACATCAGGTCATTTCACAAAGCATCACCACTATTACAGTAGTGTAGTACTATACATTCAAAATAAATATTCATGTGGATTTTATCGAAGGAAGTATGTATTTGAATTAAAAAAAAACCATTAAGACTTTTAGATTTGTTAGTAACGTTTCTTATATTTTTTAAATAATTTCGTGGTCCAAACACTCAATGTTTTTTGTACATATTCTCATTTTTATATTTTACACTTAAACATATATATCTAATACTATTCAAATCGCAACTTCATCTTCGCTATCTACAAACATTTTTACACAAGCAAATTTAAATTCTCTTGCATAGCTTATGCTGAAGAGTGCATTATGTTCATTTTGTAACTTTCATACTTCGAATAGGTTTTATATAATGCATAATATTTCAGAGGTTGTTATATTGATGGATATCTATGAACCTCACGAATAAAAAAAGTTCATGAGTTGTGAACAAGTACTAACGAATATTTTAAAGAAGTACAACCATACAACACGTGCTTTCGTAGATGTCAACATATACGAGTGAACTTTAACGAACCGCAAACTCCGAATACGCATATAACCATTGTGTATTTTTTTGTGTTGAGTTTCGAGTGTATAATTTACGCAAACAGAGTTCGTTTTTATTTACATTAATAAATAATATTATAATTATTATATACTATAAAATTCATGGTTATTTTGTATTAAAAATAATCTACAGTACCAAATTTAATGTATATTTCGACTACCGTTTTTCGGTAACTCGAAATTGAAAAGGAACAAATATTTGAGTAATTCAAAAACTAATTAATCCCTATATATCGTTTGAAGGCAATTTATTTGTACTTGAAGTAAAAAAATTGAGTTACCGAGAGTCGACTGTATATCTGTTCATTTATGAAGTGCAGTGGTATTCGTTAACCGTTTAGCCTTTACTTAATAATGTACATTGTATATGTATATCGATACAAATAAATATTATGACGTGTAATATCAAAAATATGGCGGAATGAGAATTATTCGAAAACGAAATGCGATTATTATTACGGATTGCCGTCTGGCATGAGTTTCTAAAGTTAGATTTCCGGGGCACAAACGACGTATTCCGCGTCCATGTTTGGGTAGTATACATTGACGATAAAAATTAATAATATAATATATCATTATATGCGATAGTTCAAAAACAAAATTTAAAAAGTCCTTCTTCCACCTTAATTGGTAATAATTTGATAAATCTGGGGATTTATTTGCCATCTACAGGCCCTAAATAAGTTTATTACAATCAGGACCTAAGATCATCAGTCCGCTTTATTCTCCGCATATATTTAGGTGATCTATAGTATTATAATATCATCATATATCTCCTACTGCAATAATTATATTACGATGCTGCACATGATAATGTTGTCTCTTCGTGTGTAAGTGTTTCTTAAATCTTGAAAGACTAATAAAAATATAGTATACATATATAATAAACCAACACACTCGGAATCCATTGTGTTTTATTTCGTGTACACGTCCGATATCATTCGTATGTACAATATATATATATATATTGTGCGGCGTAATGATATAATAGTGACAATCGTCAGCTTGTGTTTGCATTTTTGCCGAGACTGTATTTTGACGACGTTTTTTTTTCTCGAGAGATCAAACGAAGCAAATAAAAAACAAAGAAAAATCGTTATCGTTCACCTAGCCTTGCAATAATTATTGTCGTATAATATTATCGCCATCGCCCGTGATTGCAACAAAAAATAAATAAATTTTTTCAACACACACACACACAGTGGCGCGCGCACGCCCGCCGCCGCACAATATCGTCTTTCACACTGGCGTGCGTTTCCATTCGGTTATTTTCGAATGCGTTCTAAAATAATATCAGTAATTTGCGAGTGAGCGTGTACGGATATGTGTGTGTGTGTGTGCCCGCGTATATATACACACGAAACGGGGTATAAATACCCGGGTCTGTGTGTGTGTGTTTGTGTGTGTGTGTGTGTGTGTGTGTGTACGGATGTTGACAAATTAATAAGTAACTAAGTAAGCAACGGTTCAGACGATATCCGAAAACGATAATAATATTTTATAATGCGTAAATTATTATAATAATATAATGTAATATAATATTATATAGTTCACTTGTATGATATTATACGAATTAACAATAATATTATAATAATATTTCACTGTACCTACTGCATCGGTTATAATACTGCGAGCGGTATATGCGCGCAGCGTGTACGACCGTCCGACGACGTTATAACATTAATAATATTATAGTGTGTAAATTGTTTTTTTTTTTTCAGCCGACGGACCGGGTGAATACACAGATCTATGTTTTCGGGACGACCCAAAAATAGACGTTTGCATCCGCAAAAGAATTAACGACGTGGTCGAGCAATTCCATAAAGGTAACATAAGAAGATGCAGCAGCATCGTATAATATCGTATGCTTATACGATATTACGTTATTAATTATTATTTTTATTATTGTACGTACAAATCATTGAAATCATACCCGGCTCTTGATAATTTTTTCGCTCACATATACCTCCTATACGTTTATAATAATAAAATATGGGTCAAGATGTTTTACGTTCTAATATATACGTGCCGACACGGCGGCTTTTTCAACAAGTTTCGATTTTATTGGTCTCGTATAACATAAACCCGAAGAAGTATAATATAAATAAGAACTAAGTACCCAATAATAATAAATATTATTGCGTTTTACAGAATACGGACATTTCTATAACATATTAACACGTTATTCCAACGGGATGGAAACGTTTCCTTTTGTCACACTGCACCCGTGTAAATAAATAAATAAATAAATAAATAAATAAGTACATAAATAACCGATTTTTTATACTGACCGCGGTCGGTTTTATTTCTTTTGATTCGAATAACTGTTCGTCCAATAAAATCGGACTATATTACAATATTAATAACATGCAAACATATAGAAGAAAATTAGACCAAACGATTTTTGGCGCAATGTACAGTTGATATAATAGCCCGTACACTGATACTCGCGTACGTCTTTTTATAGATTGCTATATTTTTTTTTTTAACGGCATATGAAAAATAAAAAGAAACAAACATTTAATGGGTTACTAAATTAAATTTTCATTTTCTAAAGTCTGTATCGTTGTAAATAATATCAATGGGTTGTTTTAACTAATGAACTGATTGTTCGATTTAGAAAACCGTTCAACTAAATTAATTTTTATATAATGTTTGCACTATACACACTGACTGAAATAGTGTGTCTATACATTGTAGATAACGTGACCTCTCAAAGCGGGATGCTTGTTAACTATAATACAGTGAAACCCATGCTGAGTAGCGGACACTCTCGGTCACCGAAATTTGTCCGTTATTCAGAGGGAGTGAATTTTTTAAATTCATAAAAAGTAAAGTTTTAAAGAAAAAAACGGTACGATTAATTTTAATAATTGACAAATTAGTCAAATAAAATAAAAACTAATATTATTGTTAACATTTAAAATATAATATAATATCAATACAATACCCATTTTCCATTTAAAAAAATCAAAAGATAAAAAAGGCGGCCAAGTGTCGAGTGGAACTGCAGTAATAGATATTTTTAATTAAAATTAATTTTTAAATCATTTTATATGAAACTTGGTGAATGAAAAACTTATATGGAAACTCACATTCAATTTTCAAGCATTTTGAGCCAAAAAATGTTATTAATATTCAGAAAAAAAAGATTGAAAATCCCAAATGTCTCAAAAAAAGTCTTCAATAGCTCAAAAAGAAAATATTTATAAAATTATTTCATATGTTGGAAATGTAACATAAATATTTTGTGAAATTTCAAGTATCTACGGTTGTTTGTTTTTGAGTAATACTAAAAAAAAATCGATTTTGTCAAACACTGGGTTTGCGTAAAACTCCCTGTTATTCCTAATTTTTTTTTAAAAATAGGCGTCCGTTATTGGGAAGTTTTTAAATTAAAAAGTAATAGAAATGTCCTTGTCCCCAAGAAATAGTCCGCTACTGGTAAGTGTCCGTTAGGGGAGGTTTCACTCTATACATAAAACATAGTTTTTAATTATTTTTTGCGTAAAAATACAGCTGTCAAATTTTAGTTAAACGTAGTAGAACATAATAAAACTAAATATTCAAAATAAATTAAATAATATTTTATGATCAATGTTTATTTATTGAAAACAAAAATTAAAATAGAATTAATCTCCAGCTCAAGCAGTTTAGTGGGTGGTTTTCTATATCATGTTTTTAGTTTTGGATAAACAAAACATCTGCTTTAAGATATCAGGTGGGACTTGACAGGGCTAAAATGTACTGTACATCATACAAAAGTTAGCGCGCGAGAGATCAGAAACATGGAAGTGTGTAAATATTTCCACGCAACGGAACAGCTATATTCTCGGCGATTGTGTATACATAATATATGTTATTCACCTACGTTATACTTATAATCTGTATAAGAGGTCGACGTGGCGGCCGCTATAGCGTCTTTAATAATAATTATTATTATAATATAATGTTTACATATCGGAATTTACAGTATATGTATGCATAATATTATAATAAAGAAGTTCAGCATTTATCCACATTTTTGGATTACTCTTCTTACTTTTCTTTTTAGGAATTTTTCTGGAATATATTTGTAAATATTAAAAGTTATAATTTATTTAATATTAAATTTGTAGAAATGGATTTTATAAAATTTGTTTAAAACACAAATTATTTTTATAGGAATTCTTAATTAATCTTTAAAATTGATAATTTAATTATACGTAATTTTTTGGAAGTGTTTAACGCTTAGCTAAATGGTACCTATGAGAGTATGATATAAGTCTGCAAACCACTGTGACTGCAGCTGTACCAAATTAAGTCAACATTAACTATATAGCACTTCAGCCCCGAAAACAAGTGCTGTATAGAAGAACGCACGAAATTTACTTTAAAATACTCCCTATTTATTTTATTTTAGTACTTATATGTATAATATATTTTCCGGGAATAATAAAATCCTTTTTCAAATTTTACTATTTTCTTTCGTTGGTAAAACAATAAAGTATTTAACAGTATTCAAAGCTTTGTGCGAGTGTCGGAATTCAACGAATTTTCTAAAATTGTTTTTATGTAAATTCTTAGTATAAAATAATAATAATTATGATAATAAGATGTAAATATGTAATTATTTTCAAATACATTAAAAAAAATAAATATTAAAACGTGCTCATTAATCATTATTATATCCATTTGGAATATATTTTATGTCCATTTAAATATTTTTTTTTTTATGGGGCCTGTTGTTTATTTTTTTCTCAATAACATGCCTTACAGGAAAAACTCCCACACGTCGTAGAACGATTCGATTTCAATTTTTTTCTTTGAATGTTAAAGACTTCTTATAAGGTGCACTGGAAATTGATTTAAAAAAAATATATTTCTACTCTATATTATACTAATAAGATTTTAAATAAGATTGATTTTTACAAGTTTTTGTTTTTTATTAAAATTATTTTTGTTTTAACAACGTAATCCTATAATTATTATAAATTTGTTTTCAAATTTAATACAACTATATTAATTAACTCCTTTATTCATGTTACATTCCGTAAAGAATTTTCAATTTAGATATTATTTTTTAAAAACATAATTTTTAATTACTTTGTTTTATGCATAAGATGTCTGTTTCCATTTTCCAATACGTATACGTAAATATGATATAATTGAATTTTTTGTGTAATATTTTACAAATAAATGTGTAACTTTATAGGCTTTTAACATACTTATAATTTATATAAAGTAAAATAATAAATACGAGTTATTTTTATTGAATGTATTTATATGATTATAGGTAATGATGAATTTGGTTTGCGTGAATTTGATCCGTTGCCCTTGGAAAATCCGTTAAATTTCGAACATAAAGCTCGTCTGATTGGTGGAAAAATTTCAGTAAAGAACATGATGACTGAAGGTTTGACAACAGTCAAGTTGTTATCGCTCAGGTAAGATATTTATAGATGTATAATATAAGGTGAAATGTATATATTTTCTGCAGTAGGTTATTTCTTACCAGTCTTATAAAATTTGTGTTGTATATTAGTTAGATTTTTAATTTCCAAATTAATTGAAAAATTCTGAATAGAATACTCATACGTATTAAAAATATGGTAATTTAAAAAAAAACATTTGAGTACATGAAAATGAATTCGATTACTTAAAAAATATATTTTTTACCAATAATTTATGTCAGTTTTAATATTTTGAATGGTTGGTAATCAATGCTTATAAAATAATTATAATTAATGTATAAACATGAATACATGATAAATATACAAATAATTATTGTATTTATAGTATAAATAAGCAAAAAGTAATGCTTGTAACAACTATGTATGCGGATTACGGATTGATTAAAAAAAATTGTTTTCTATGCATTTAAAACTATTTTTCTATTTCAAAAAAAAAAAAAATTATTTAAAGAATAAAGAGATTATTTGAATACATATTTGAATTTATTTTTTTGAATACTTTATACGACTGGTTCTTACGTATATTTTAGCGTGAGTTTAGGTCTAATTTCGATTGCAGGGTAGATCGTATCAGGTACTTATATAATGTAAGATCACCGACTTAGATTATTTTCGATAAAAGTATTCTTCGACTGTATTAGCAGCTTCCACATAACCAACTCAAATTATTATAGTTATTTCATTTCACTGTAGCTGTATAATATAATATAGGTAAACAGGTAAAGAGTTTATCAAGTCTATTTTATTTTTTCTCGTGGGTCTAAGAGAGAAAACAAATATTGCGCTGACATCCTCTTAAGATTAATAATCAAACTGACGACTTATTCTGCAGGTACGTGATAACAAATACACGTATACAGGCTTATGTATTTTAACGCATATTATGTCAATGTACGTATTTATTTAACTTAACGTGTACATGTATATACGAACATAATAATATAAATAGGTTTATCATTAAAGGTGATTCACGAAGAATGCTCTCCCTCCCCAATTTTTAATTTAATAATCAATTTAAATTTATTCAAATTCTAATTTTTTGAATAATTATAAATAAGTTCAACAACTTATATTGTCAACATTAAAAAAATAAATATACCTACGCTAAATAGTTTAAATAGAAGAAGGGGATTCTCATTTGAAAGAAAGATTAGAAATTTGTATAGCTGTAACAGATGAAGAACACTGCTCAAATATTAAAAAAAAATCTTTAGAATTTGACAATATCGTCATAAAATATATTTAAAAATTTCAAACATCAAATTTTGAATAACTATATGTACACTTTTGAATAAGAAAAATGAGACGAGCATGTCTGGTGAAGCTCCCTGTAGGTATAGTCTGATTATATGGACGTAATAATATAAGCAGGTGTGTATATATATAATAGTAGAGTTCATATTATGTTTGACCGAAAATTCAATTCGTAGAATTTACTTATATATGTATATATACACGCGCATAATACGCAATATAATACTTACGAATATATCATATTATATATATATATATGATGTGTGTTTGATTAATACGTCGTGATATAATATAGATCAAAACTTCAAAATCCAAATAAAATGGAAGTGGGATTCTCCGCAAACTTCAAAAACTTATTAAGCTCCGGTCAATATCAGTTCAAAGGATATTTGGGACGTATGCCGATAAACGCCAACGGCCGATACAACATAACATTCAGTAAAGTTAAATTGATATATTATTTATGTGTAAAAATATAAGACCTTCGTAAATATTATATACTACTTTGTATAAGTATATAAATTACCTGTAATATATATATATATGCATGGTATATATATATATATTAATACGATATAGGTACAATCTTATATACTTACAAACCTTCGGGGCGTGTGCGTCTAAAAAGCTTATATGAGCGTTTAACACACATACACATATGTATATATATTATATATAGACGTACAAACAGTGTAAAACACTTTCAAAACTATCTTGTGTATATATTTATTGTATAATATTATAATATATTATCTACGTATTTATATATATATATATTTATATACATTTACTTACGTTGTATATTATATTATCTACATAGCGCACATAGCGCTTACAATATTATTATAATTAAACAATAACGCGCGATCCGTGTTGCAGAGAACGTCGAGACGAGCTACGTGTTGAAGGCTAAGCTGAAAGAAATGAGAAACAGCACGTTCGTACAGCTCGAAAGTTTTCGCTCGAATCCACCGAAATTCGGTGAAACTAAAATCTTCGCCAGTGATTTGGTGCCAGGAAACGCGGTGTTGAGTGAGTTAATTATTATTTTGAATATAATCGCAATTATCGCGAAAGGATGCTCGGTAATATAGTACTCGTATAATATTAAGGTAAATAATAAAATTTAATATAATATAATATACCACCTTTGGCACCTTTACTCGCGGGTGAAGTTTGGTTCGACAGTATAGATAAAGGTATAATAGTGCGATTGTCTGCTACAGACATCACTTCGATGTTGTTGTTGTTGTTGTTTCCCGTTTTTCGTTTAATAATGTTATTTAATATATTAATATATACATATACATTGATTGCACTGTGTTACTGACGTAAATATTGATTTCGTTTTTTTTTCTCGGAAATTCAGCAGAAACCAAACTGCTCGTATATATAATACCGTCGTATGATGTCAACAAACGTCCAGTGAAATTTAATATTATACTATACCTATATGCTGTACGAAATAAAATATACGAGTAAACCACTTCCAGCTGACCTAATTGTATTAACTTCAGTGACTGTTGTTTGTGCGAGTGGTGTAAATATAATATTATTATATTATTTCGTTGGTTTTGTATCGAATGAGTTGTGCGCGAATGGTAATATCCAAAAATAAACCGTTGTGTACGTGTATCACACACGGTATTTATGCCCATATAGTATGGTATAAATAGTTCAGTACCAATCGATTTTACTAAAAAGTAAGAATTAAAAATAAAAAAAAAAAATGATAAAGATTGGACAATTTACCTCGGAAAATAGCCTATAAAATATTCATATAAATTTACATAATTCGGGAAAATAATTCTTCGTAATAACCGTGTAATTTATATGTTGTCACGTATATGATAATAGCTATAGTGCAACATAATCAGATTTGTTTTATATAAGTGATAGGTCAATTAAAATTTAATAGGGAATGGATTTCTATCCTATAAAATAGTAATTGCTTGAATCGATGTAAGTAAAACATTTTTTGTTAAAAAAACGCCTCACGTTATCTTTTCGCATTTTTCAGTTTATATTTTAAATTAATAAACTGATATATTATATTGTTCTTAAATTATGTTATTATTATTTTTAATTATCAAAGTAATGTAAAACGCATATAAATAAAATAAATATAATATTAATCGTTTCGCTTAGTCTAAAAAAATGTAAAAAAAATAGCTAGTTTAAAAAATATATTAACAAAATAATGATATTAATTTTACAAATTCTAAATTATAACATAGTTTATGTACCTAAGTAAATAAATATATAGGTATTAAATATTGTAGTATACAATATGCATACATATGCCAAATCCACAAATAACATTGGTTCCACGAAATAGCCTATTGACATAGTATATTTTATCTGTTTCATGAAACGGAAACCATTATTTTACACTTGTGTAATATTTTAAATTATTTAAGATAACTTATCGTGAAATCGAAATGAAAATGTTAACAAAATAATTAGATACATGAATATAATATTTTAAATTGTATATTTTAAAACACTCTAAGTAAGTACTATTTCACTACTTAATATTATATTGTAAGTATAATACAGTTGTGAAACTACTAAATACCGAACACTCACAGTTATCGAAATTCGGTCTGCTGTTTAGAGGGGGTAAGGTAAATGAAAAAATGAGCAATATCAAAATATATCGAAAACATGATACACATATATTATATTATATTATTTTTATGCATGGTACATACTTATATTATGTATTATTATTTAAAACAAAATTCAGTTAACGAATAAGATGGATATTTCATACGCGGATAAGATAAACTATATGATAATATAATAATCTGTGAAATTAAAATTGTAATAAAATGTATTTGGATAATAATTACGATAAGATTTTCAAATTCTAACCTTAAAAGTATCAGTTATGTAGACTTTAAAGTGTCCCGTAATTAGAAGTTTTCCTAAGATAAGTAGTGAAAAAATGTCCGCTGTTTGAAGGTGTCTGTTAAGATTTCGCTGTATATAAACACCTGTTATCAACCACAGTTATATTTATATCAATTCGTAATAATGAAAAAAAGTAATGGCACAAATCATTGTAAAACCTTAGAATCCGAAACGTCAAAAAAAATGAACACAATGTAAAATAATTGTACTCAAATAAAATATTATGATCGTGATTTTCATTTTAGTTCGTTTGAACTTGTATTCATTCTGAGATCAAACGTACATTTCCCCAACCCTGCCAATTTCAACTTTTTCCAACGCCAATATTTAGTGCTCTATTCCTGCCAATTCCTGCCGCTATTCCCGGAATTCCTACTCAAAAACCGCCCCTGTAAAAATTAAAAAACTCCGAGTGGGAGTAAGATTTTTTATTAATTTTTTTTTTATTTTGATATAGATTCATTTTATTCGATCTAGATTTTTTATTAATATTTTTAGATTTATTTATTTATTATAGTTTGTTAATTCAACTATGATTTTTTATTATTGATATACGGTTTATAAATAAAAAATCCATATTTGATAAAAAATATTATAACTTAATTTGAAAAAAAATGTTTATTCAATAAAAAAAAACCTCGATTGAATAAAACAAATCTAAATAAAAATCTATCAAATCTAATTATAAATCAAAAATATATAAAAAATTTGAATAAAAAAATCTATATTTGATAAAAAAAATATATTTAAATATTAATCAACTCAATCAAATTTAAAATAAAATAAAAAAAATTAATAAAAATTTAAATTTGATGACCCATGGTGTTTGCTTAAAATATGAGTATATCTGGGCCTATAAAACATAATACCGTGTAAAGGAAAGTTTCATAGCGTGATTTTCTAAAATCGGTGACGAAACTCATTATATAATAATAATGTATTAGTATAATCGTAGTATAATATAATATAATATATGTTGATTTTTCGTTTCGAGTTGCAATAGTAGTTTTCCAAAACGTAAACGTCACAAATATTTTTTAACTTTTATTTTTTAATATCATTATTAGAGCACGTGTTGATTATAATTAGTAGTTTTGGATAAAAGGAAAAAGTCCCAGTCTGATTGCATTAAAAAATGTCCGATAAAATAATATTACTAATGTGTATACACGACTTAAATAAACATTATAAGTTAAACACTTAAATTATAATTATATAATTTAAAAATTGTTAACGAATTAATTATTTACGTCGATAAAATTAAACATCAAAATTATAACTAAACAGAAAACAGCTTTATTTTATGCAAATAATTTATTCTGAATAGTAGATCTTTTGAAAAACGATATTTAAAAAAATAAATAAAATAATAATAATAAATACTGCTTGGTTGAAACATTTCTCCTGCAGGGTTTCCATTTTTGTTGTAAATTACCTATCATATTTTGTAATATTTACAACCGTAGAATAATAAATTGTATCCAAATAAGTTTTGCAATCCTTTACCTATTTATAAATATAAGAATTTTAAACAAAATATGTAAGTAGTAGGTAATTATAAAAAATATTAAATATATTATAGAGAATTTGTTTAAGGCCGCTTTTCAAAACATTTCTCGGGACGTCAAAATACATTGGGCCGGCCCTGTATATAGATGATAATATTTCATTGAAAACAATTAGATATATGTGAAGTGTATAGATTTTCAATATACAATTATGCGTTTGAGATGTAGTCATTAGTCAATAGGTATTAAAGTCGACGCAGTCATGACACATTGTTCCTAACTTATTAAATCGAATTATTTTTCGTCTAACATTTAAAAGAGTTAAAAAGAAGAACTGTGAGATGCTGGATCCAGGGGCTGAGTTTGTGAATGTCTGTATATTTGCTCCGATAAATTAAGCATACTTAACTATAAAAACTATACGCACGCGTTTTGGTCCGAACCAGTAACTACGTTTAGACATCTGAAATAATAGATTGTATTAGATAACCGAGGTTATAATATTATCATTATTATCTAGTGTGTAGTTAGCTATAGGGTGAATCACAGAACGAATAATAAACCAACATAAAAGTTAATTAGTAGTGAGTAATTTACCTAGCTAGTTTCAAATTTCAGTCTATCAATTTGTTAAAAAGTTTTTATTTATTTTTTTGCTCATCAACTATTTGCTCTTCATACATTGAGATAATAATACATTTGTTAAATTATTTACCTCGACGAACCTGACACGTCGTATTCATATTATATAGTTGTCAAGCTCGACGTGTCACGAGAACGACTGATGCGATTATATGTAATATAATAATAGTATATATGTTATAAAATAATAATAGTAATAGTATTTAGGTAATGCTAAAATAATATATCTAACAATCTAACTATGTATAAATTACAAATGTAAATAACCATGTAACAACAAAATTAATTGTGTGCAACCTTGCGCCCCATATCACGTTGGATGAAAAACTTTTAAAATACAAATTGACTATAAAGTATAAGAGTATAGACGGGTAATAGCTATAGAAAAAAAAAAAAGCTGCAAGCCCAATTTCGTTCCAATACTCTATAATCTATTGTAATAGTGCAAAATGTTTAACAAAAAACTGTTTGTATTTTAGTGCACGGAGTGATCCGTTGAACATATGACACTCATTATTTTAGAAAAAAAATAACGTTTTTAAAAATATTTCTTTTATACAATTATTGTAAGTCATTATAAAATGTTTTTGGAAAAAAATTATATTTTTTATTGTTATCTTTTAAGTTTTTGACTTTTTTGAATAACAACATATAAATATTTAATTTTATAGTATGAATCAATTACTATAAATTAATTACTCGTATTTCATATTATGTATTTATCATACGTTCAATATCATATTAACTGTACTGTTGCATCATGTGGGAGCACATTATTTAAATAAATAAATAAATTCAAAGGCAGAATATTATTTGGAATATTTTAATATATAAAAATTAAATTTCTGACAAATATAGTTAATTACTTATAAGTATTTAAAATTTAGTTGAACAAAGTAGTGGACCAACAATCTATGAGAATCATAGTATTCATCAATACTTCAATGATTTAAAATTATGAAAAACAAAAAAATATTTTCAAAATGTTATAATTTATTAGTTTAGTTTAATTTTTGAAATAACGAGTGTCTTGTGTTAAATGTCATTCAGTAGAATATTATTCAATTTTAGTCTTATAAGTATTATGTAGTATACTATATTATGTGTGTATTAATTTTCAGTTAGTTTGTTATCATTTTTTTAAGTGGAACAAGTGATGCACTTTAAAAGTAAGTTTTAAGCATCTCTTTTATTGGTTTGACATTTTAATCAAGTGCCTACGTACTCTAAAGACATTATTTATGGATTTATAGCTTTGTATTCCTTCTCGAGTAGTACACAAGGAAAAATTATTAAAGCGTTGACGAAAATTGAGACATTCATGGCTTTGGTGCACTTTTTTAACAAAATCGATTAAGTTTATTTCGATGTAGTTGAAAACATAATATTTCTGGAATGGATGTCAATAAATATTCTAATAATATTATACTCTTGAATACAGTTGTCAGTTGATGTTTTTTTAAACATATTAATTTACATTCAAATTTTCAAAAATTGAAAATGTAAAATAAACATAATATTTATAAATAACAAGTGCAGACGTCAGATGAAATTATTTCAAAAAAATATCTTCTAATTTTGTTATATATATATTTTTAAATTTATTCACCAAATACTATTTACAAGGCTTCAGTATTAATAATATTGTGCAATCATATATTTTTCTTTGTCTATAAAGGTCTGCTTTGAAAAATTATTCATTGTGACTGCACACTTTTATCTGCTCGGCCGCTTTTCATTAAGAAATAATTTACAAAGACTCGTTCGTAGTAATCGTGGAGCCCTTGTTTTAAATATTCAAGAATCCGGCATAGGTATAGGTACTCAAGTCTATGTTGAAATGAATAGGTATACGGACTGTTCAAATGTCTGTGGCATAGATGATTTTATTATTTAAAATTGTTTTTTTTTTTTTATATTTAAATTTGCATTTAATATAATAAATTTATTAATAAAAATACATATAATAATAATAATACATCACAACCAAAAATATTTTAATATTTTCTTTTAGTTTTTTTATATTCGGGATAACAACCAAAACGTAATCTTTGAAACACACCTCTTTATATTATATACGTACTTTGTTATTGCAAAATGAAAAGTGGTTTTGTTTTTCTTTGTCTCTTTTTGTTTGCAGAGGTGTATAATACAGTGATATTATTTAATATACATTTTTACCGTATATCTGTAAGAAACAATATTATGTGTCCAAAAGTCATTTTCACAGCTTATATACAAAGTGATTGACCAAGCTATCAATTGCTCAATATATATATTGTTTTATTTAATAAATTCTTTATTAAAATTTGGGTTTTCAAAATATATATGTATAAATTAAGGATCATATTTTTAAATAATTAGATTTCTTATACCATTATTAAGAAATTCCTACTGTATCGATATAAGCTTATTTTTTTCCAAACGAGAACCATTTTTTTTTTGTACATCACGAAGAGCAGATGATTTCTTTGGAAATGTTTTTGTATTTATATTAAAATTTAAACGGATAGTTTTTGAGTTATTAAGATTTAATTTAAACGTATAATATAAGTATTAAGGATAATAGCTAGGCTTCAAAAATGGTTTCATAATTCTATTAAGTACATGTACTATTAAGTAATATAGTTTTATAAGTTTAATGAATATAATATGCATAGATGGATTTATAAGAACTAAAAAGACATATTACAATTTGAAATTTTAAAAATATTTAAAGTGCGTTATCATAATACCTATATTTAATTGAATAAAATAATTCAAGCATTAATTTTATTGTCAGGCATGGTCTTTAAACTTTAAAAGTTTATCATTTTAAAAATTGAGAATACCAGTTGTTTGTAGATAATATTATATATTAAGCTTTTGAGCTTTGTATTTTTTTACTAGTTAAAAATAATGTATTTTTAGCAGTATTCCATAAACCAATAAGCTTTTAATATTACCATATAGTTAGTGTATTCATTTATTTATTTAGTTAGTTAGTTTTAGTGAGATACCATTTTTAAACCAAATGATGCGTTCGTACTTTTCAATATTTACTTGTGAATAATAGTTTTTTCTCTTTATAAAAGTGTATTTTTTGCAGTACCTACTCATCTCTATGTCTTATATGTTATAATATGGCATTATATCAAATATCTAAAAATGTCTTTATCGAAATGTAAGACTGTCGATGCACGAATGACAGCAAACTATCGTTTTGTAATATGAATCGAACACAGTATACCATATATTATAATACACGTTTCAATACACCTTTTATATCTCATTATACTTATTACTACTTATAAGATATTATAAAACATTTTACTTACTTTTATCTCAAGGCTCAAAATCTCATTATATATACAAAGTGAATTTTCCATTTTTCCTTAAATAACTAATTTATTTATTAAAATTCTGATTATTGGAACTTTTAAATATACTTAAAGACCACGTTTTAAATTGTTTAAATTTTCATACAATTTAAGGAGTGTTCTATGGCGATGTAAAATTTTATTTTCAAATAAGAATCACTACCTTTTCACTGTAAATTGTAAACCAGGTAACTCTTCTGAAATGGTTGTTGTCGTTCATAAATCGAAATTCGAACAAGTAGTTTTTGAACTATTTAATTTGTTTATACATATTAATAACTTAGAAACTACTCATTCGAATTTCGAGTTAGATACAACGACATTTTTGATAAAATCATCTGCTAAATAGCTAACCGTAAAAAACGTTACTTCTTATTTGAAAAAAGAAGCTTGTGTCATCACAGAACATTCCTTATATCATATAAGTTATATGATATAAAAAAATGTAAATAGTTGTATATACTTATTAATGTCCACGAGTACACTTAAAAATGCTAAAAATCAAAATTTGAATGAATTCATAATTAAAGTAAATAAAAATGGAATGAGCAAGTTTAATGAATAACTCTATAATTTAAAGTATACTCATTTGCGTATTGTTGTCCTAATCAGATATCCAATTGTATGGAAAAGTTTGCAAATTATTATTGTCTTTTTATTCTTAGTTTTGTTTTTTAAGAAAAATTAATTTAAATAATATTTCGTGAGCCTTAGAAAAATAAACAAAGAATGACGCATCTAAATATGCATGCAGGTGATCTTACACATCTATTCCGCTTTATGTCTTCTGATTTCGGATTTATATTAAATTAAATTTAACATTTATCTTATTGGTATAATGATACGTTTCAAGATTAAACCATTTTCGAAAGCTTAAAATGTATAGTCTATTGCATTTAGTAAGTCAATGGGTGGTGGGTAGGTTTTACTTGAAAATTGAAAGCAGTAAATTATTATCAGTTAATTTTAAAAACGATTTTAACCGAAAGTTTTTACCAATACAAATTTAAAAAAAAGTATAAAAATGGAGAGATTAATTGCTTATTATATTTTTATAATACCTCTACGGACTCCAAATAAGTTATTATAATAATATGATAAAGCTAATATATAATTTTATATCATATAAAATAAAATGTGAACTTTTTAAACAAACATTATAATATAATGATGTACCTATATGTTATAGGCAATATTTAAAATAATTATTTTTTTTTTTTGGTAAAAATACCATGTGTAAAATTCGAATAAGTAAATACAAAACGTTGTTAATAATATGTAGGAAACATGTTAACAGATAACAAATTAAATTAAATACGCTACCAACTAATTAGATTGCATTAACTTGAACCATAAAATATATTATATAAATTAATTTCAAACTATAAAAATCATAAATATGTATTATCCCTTTAGCCCATAATATTTTCAAAAAAAAAAAGAGTATATTTTCATGTACTTAACACTATTGTTAAGGACACTAGGACATGCATAAAAAAAGTACTGTCCTACGAAAAATAGTACGTCTGGTCACCATAGTATAGACAACTAGCTTATAATAATCTTGATTAAAATTCGACTATAGTTTTTTATTCGTTTTTTGTATGAATAGTTGTGACGATTATATGACTTAATAAATTTAGATCTAAAATAACGCTCTTAATGTTCATCTATTCGTACAAAAACAGTTTTTCAGTATTATTTCAATAGGTACATGCAATTCTTTTTGTTACCTTGAGTTGTTATAGTTAATTAATAACAAGCCGTTTTTATTTGTACGTATTTTTATTATTTTGTTTATCGTTATCAAATATTTTCTGTTTGGTATTACTAAACTGGCTGTCTATCTACGGTTGTTCAATTCACACCAAATGAAATAAGACATTAAGTAACCTAGGTATAAATACTTTATAAACCTTATAAAGTACTTTTATAAACGGATAGGTATATCCTCCACGGCCGTTATTTTAAGTTAAAAGGTTAAAAATTGTATTTTCTACAATATAATAACATTTTAAACATTTTTAAAGGTGGTCGCAATCGAAATTTTTACTGCATGCATATCGATTTTGTTTAAAACTTAAAAGAAATAATGTTTTTCCCTTTTATGTATAAAACATTTTTTTTTTTTTTTAAGAATTGTTGACTTTTGCTGCTACAACCTGCACAAAGCTTTGTATGCTATATTATATGTTCTAAAGCGTCTAGTAATGGAATTTCTAGATATAATAATTACCGAGAAACTACTTAAACAAAAGAACTAAGGAAATATTTAAATTCTTGGTATTTGTATTATGTTTAAAAATAATTGTGTTTAATGCTGGTAAACATATCATAAGTGATTAAAAATAATATGTATCTATGCTAATGCTATGAAAAATTGTGGATGGAGCTTTAAGATAATTGGTTAAATAGGTATAGATATAAAGTTTCCTTAAATTATATCATAATATTCATAACATTTAAAGTTTAAATGCGCACAAAAATTATTTTGTTTTTAGAATACATTTTATAGAATACATAATTATAAGTTCTGATTCTAAATATTAAATTCTATACTTTTACTTATAGTGAACGAATAAATAATCAAATAGTAAATTTGTAACAATAAATAATTTTGATTTGTATTTCTTTAATAAAAAAAATCGATCAATTTTGAGATTTAACATGTGTTACATTATTCGATTTATTTCAAATAAACAAAATATTATGATTGTAGTAATTTAGCATCTTACATATGTTTTTTCGACAATGGTAATAACATTTACATTCGATCGGATTGTAACCGCTTGCAAGTCGCAGACTTTATCCTATAACAGTTTATTAAAACCATTACGATACAGATACAGGCCCGTAGCCACGGGGAGGGACGTTGCCCCTTAACCCAGTTGTTGCCCTAAAAATATTTATTTTTTTATATTGTTTTATACATAATGCCCCCAAAAAATTTGCTTTGCCCCAGCTGAAAATTTTGTCTGGCTACGAGCCTGTACAGATATCGTAAAAAAACATAATTCATTTTTGGGTCACGTTAAGTTTTCTTTTTAAAATAAAAAATTATTTTATAGATAAAATAAATGAAAATTGAGTTTATATAATTTATATTCTATAATATAATATTATGATAATATATGAATATCAAATCACAGTATAAGTTTTTCTACAAAACTTACGTGGGTCGTGAAAAATTTAGGTCTAAAAATGTGGGTCGTCGGCCCAAAAAGGATGAAGACCACTAAATTAGAGTATTAGACTATGAAATAAACATCGATTTTATAAAAAATATTTGAAATAGATAGTTACAAGTATTAGAGTTTACATTTTTTTTTTAATTTAACAATATTTTTTATTTTAGTAGAATACAATGATGTAACGCAAAATGAAATAATCATATTTAAGATAAACTTAACATATTAGGGTTTGCCACCCAGCTGTCATCCATGTGAATTAAATGAATTATTAATTTGTGGAAAAGCGTAAGTAACATATTTTTAAAAAATGACATATTAGATGACATATGAATTATAAAAAATATGTACTGTGACATGAATATGCATTTTTTTTAACAATATACGGATAGTTTAGGTACTCTTGACAGTGTCAAATTTGTTAGATAATAAAATTCATACTACATTTATTTATATTGAATATTAAAATATTTAGTTTCTATACTGAATGATCCATTTAATAATATAAGACACTCATATTTTTCAAAACAAATGTTTTATTACATTATTTTAAATCGTTAAAAAAACAATACTTTCCTATTTGAATAATTCACCAAGTTCTGTTCCTCAATTCTGCTCTACTAAATTTTAAACTTATAATAAGCTAATGGTCCAAAATTAGATTTTTATATTTTGAAATACTCCCGATAATATTCTATTTCAGAACATGAAATTCAAAATTTCAAAAGAGTAAAAAACTTAGTGAAATAAACAATTAGTGAAATAAATAATTTTTTCTAAACAATTTTGTTTTGTAATTACTTAAAATGATGTAAACAAAATATTTTCAAAAATGTTTTTTTTTTTTTAAATAATAAGTATCTTTTATTAAATTTATCATCTTGTGTAGTAAGACGCTGGTGTAATTCTTTAGATCCTGAAAGTTTTTCTTTTTAGACTTAAATATTTTCATAAATAATCGATTCATGATTTGCGTTGTTCTATAGTCTATATTATAGATTCCTTAATAATAAATTTGTAGGTAGTATAATAATATGTTGCTTTGCAGAACAAATTTTTGAATGGGGCTGTAATAGGCGAGATTTACCTCCCGTAATTTTTACCTCTCTCGGTAAATATATATTAGTTTATAGTTCACTCAGTCATACATTTTATACCGATAGGTAGGCTATAATAATTATAGTATCTATATATATTTAATAAAATTAATTTTTTCTGCATAAGCGATCTCACGAAGTTCTCTAGTATAGAAAAACATTTTAATACTCAGGTATTTATGATTTTTAAAACTGTTTGAGATTTTTGCATCGAAAAATGGAATTTGTTCCTCGAGTAGTGCATTTTAAAATTACTTTATCGCATTTTAAAACCTTTTGACGTCCATAACACACTGTTTTTTTTTTTTTTTTAAATGAAATTACTCCACATTGAAATACTTAAGTTTCAACGCCTTGGTAACTAACTGAATAATTTTTACTTTGAAGAAGTTTTATATACAATATCTCGGAAAACAAAGCAATTACTAAAAGTATGTATTCACGTTAACTATACTGCGAGTATTGGTTAATAATAATAATGGTTGGTTTGTTGTTGAAATGATTAAAATCATTTAATTACTGTGACTACCTATAGGTACACCATATAATATTATATTTAATTGGTCGCTATAGGCTTCTGTAATTATTCTATATAAATATTTCCAATTACATTTCAGCTAAAACTTTTATTAGATATTCAATAACGTGTATAGCGATATTGATATGTATATTGTTATACCTATAGGTTATTATTTAACAATAAATTGTATACCTAATAATATTTCATACTTATATAATATGATGATATTATATAGTATGGCCGCCGTGTTCACTTAATGTTGTTTATTTTAAAACAATACTCAATCAACATGCAATAATTGAGATACTGAGCGGAGTTGCTTATGATTTTTATTTTTGTGTTTCCAGTCAGCAATTTTTTTGGAAGTAATTTTGCTTCAACATCTGGCAGAAATTTGTATCTATTTATCAACGTTCAGGGAAATCACCGATACTTTTCTTAATAATCGGAAAAACTAACTAACAGAACTTTGTTCGATCGGTTCCAATAGTTCCAAACCATTGTCATTATTTTGCAACACACATTAGGCAATGACAAAAACAAACTTAGTTTGATGGGGGGGGGGAGGAGGAATCTTCACAATTTTTAGGGTGACGCTATTTTAATCGCATTCATAATATTAGAGGACTGAGTGCGTTCCGCATCTAGCCACCGTGTGCCTGTGAAGCTGTGTATATTTATGATGAACTGAGTAAACTGTTGTGTTTAAGTATTATGATCGAGGTCGGTTATTCTAATGTTGCGGTACCATAGTCTAATAGTTTAATAATATTATAATAATCACCAAATTTATTTTTCTGTTGTTTTCAGACCGAGTGGCGTTGAGGTTTGTAAACCAGTATGCAATACAAATAACTGACGAACTTTATCCGGCCGTTGGACCAGTACTCGACAACATTCAAATGGACATGTGTAACAAGATGTTGTCGATGTTTCCCTTTGACGTTTTGCTTCCACCAACCAGAACGCATTGATGATATGAAAAGGGCTGTGAATTTATAGAAAAATACATTTTTTTTACCTTAGAGTAAAACTTAGTTTTCTCAACATAAAGTTTGAGTTATATAATAATAAATTAAATTTTGTAGCACATTTTTGATATTTTAGGTCAGTTTTTTGACCTCGTGAATTTTTTCTTTTGTATTGTGGTATTTTTAATGATTTTCATCAACTTTGTTCTTTATTTATTTATTTATTATTATTTTTTTTTTTTTTGGTATCACATCAACAATTGTTTAAACTTTTAAAGTTAATATAATAAAACTTTTTTTTACAATTGATAAGTACCTAAATAAATTAAACAATTTTTTTTTCGTATATAGATATAAAAATGATATTTTTCTTTAGTAAAATTTGATCATTTTCCGTGTGTTCAAAACGTTAATTTTTTTAAGCATCTTTAAACATCCTTAAATGAATATTTTAGTGTAGTCATATTGGATTTTAAATGACTTTTAGACACACCTTTTTAGTTTTTTTTTGAAGATTATATAGTTTATTTATAAAAAATTGCATAACCCTAATACTTTTAAATATTATAGATACGATATAGAAATCAGATTATTCACACAATAGTTACTGATTAAAAATTATAATTGCCATGAATACGCTAA
This sequence comes from Rhopalosiphum maidis, assembly GCF_003676215.2. Taxonomy (NCBI): domain Eukaryota; kingdom Metazoa; phylum Arthropoda; class Insecta; order Hemiptera; family Aphididae; genus Rhopalosiphum; species Rhopalosiphum maidis. The sequence continues at coordinate 50,544,178 of NC_040879.1, forward strand.
AAACAAAACCACTTTAATTAATTATAGGAAAATCACATGTGCTTGTAAAAGTATTTAACTATTAATAGCATGTAGTATTGGTACCTACTACTTACATAGTATGATTATTTCTTTAATTTGGTAATAAATGGATATCAGCATGAACATATTGGTGCAAGTCTAAAATTTACAGCCATTTTAATTGAACATTTGTTTCTTACAATACGCAACTTTTTAAATAGTCAATTTAACCTATAACATTTGGCTCTAAATTAAATAATGATTGAATCGAAAGTGAGTAAGTTAATGAAAATAATTAGGTTAAATCAACGTTAAGAACGCTAATCAATAAGTTAATTGTTTACAAATAATTTATTTTTCTTTAAAAGTATAAATTTTAAAGTTAACACGATAACATTTAATTCAATTAAAAAGGATTACATTCATTAATTTTATTTCTTATTATTGCTACCTATATCACATACACAATGATAGTTGTATAACTTTTAATTTTTTTTAAATAATAACGGGTAATACCTAAATATTTTATTAAAATTAATACAATTTTATTATATAAAATAATATAAATTATATTATTTTGTACTATTCCTTTATTTTGTACACTAGAAGTTGTAGTAATGTAGTAGTTAAGTTAATTACATGTTTATGCCAACTAATTTATTAAATAAAGGAATATTTTTTACTTCTGTTTATTTGTAATCAAAACCATTGTATATTATTTAGAATGATTAAACGAAAAAAAATATCGATTAACTAATTTTAATTACAGTTAATATATAAATAGTATATTAATATATTAGATATATGTATTACATTATAATTATATATAATGTTTTATTATAACGTATCGCATTCGATAACTGAATAAGTCATAAATCAATAAAATAATAATAATAATAAATAACAAGCCAAATGTTTATATAATAATAATAATTATTATTAGTTAATAAGAAAATAAGCTAACTGATCGAGTTAAAATATTTAAAAAAGCTTTTTTTTAACAACTGTTGATAGCATAATATTAAGTGCTATATTATTATACTGTATTATACCAAATTATGTTCCTTAACTCCGGACTCCGATCGATTAAATTTTAAAAACTTATAAGTTATAACTCATATAATATACATACAATAAACATATAAGTCTATATAGGAGAATACATAGGAATAATTAAAATTTCTAACCACGCAACATACATTCGCGTGGCTAATGAAAATTCATCACGTACACTTTTGAATATTTTTAGGCAAAATGTTACTATTTCATGACGTATCGTGTAATTAAAAAAAAAAAAAAAGAAATTACGCCCGTAATCACCGCAGTCGGCGTGACAAAAATTAATAAAACAACAAGTTTAAATATCCTATAGTATTGTACTCGGATTGTCCTTTTTTCAGTTTATACAACGGTAAGACTATTTTATTATTGAAATCTGTATAACGTTATTTAAAACTTTTAATAGAAAGAAAACCGTTTTTGTTGTAGTCAGTTTTATGATTTTTATTTTCAAACGCTCACAATTGTATAATACGCATAATTTTTCCCGCTATAAAGTAATAAAATAATAATAATATTTATACAATTCTCCTGCTCATATACACGTAGGTACAATAGGTTAATTCACGAGTCTTATAACGATATATAAGTATGTTGTAGTGTTGAATTATTAAATATTCCAATGCGACTGCATTCGTATACGTAAACATAAATTTTTATGTACATCGATAGGTATATATATATATATATATATTAATGCACAATATTTCGATCGTCTCAGCATTTTAATTGACGCATCGTATAGTGTTTGAGACACAAACGTCGTGTGCACCACACGACCACAATATAGGCAATGATTTATGAATGACCATAATATTATTATTATATTACAACAATAATAAGCGGCTAGCTGTAGTAATAGTTATAATGCCTACCGTCATCGTCGTCATCGAAACAAGCAATATAATGTTTTATTTTATTCGCAATAAATAAACGAGGTGTACCTACAATAATATATACAGGATGATTCGCCGCGAGATTGCACAAACCGTATTTTTTTTCTTAAATGCAATTATTAAAAATCGATTTTTTTTTTTTTTTTTTGAAAATAATAGTAATGTTTAATCATATCAAGTATCTATAACTTTTGAATACCTACGTTACTTTCGTACCAAATAAAGTGTCTTGTGGCGATACGACTACTTCTGTTTTTCGTACCGTTTTTTACTTTAAGTTATTCGTCAAATATTTCTTTTTTTTTAACGTCAACACAATATCTACATCGAAATTTAAACGAGTGGTTACCTACTTACTACTTTTTTGTGCAGGTATCGAAGACCATAGTCTATGATAACAATTAATACAAATATAAACATTTTAATATATTTGTTTGGTTGTGTTCTTATTAGCTATTATCCAGTTAATAATATTATTATAAACTGTAAAACGCTAGAAGTATAGTCGTCTATTATACTCGGATAATCGATTTAAGTAATTTTACTTTGTGCGAATAATACTGCATGAAATTTCAATTAAATAAAAATATTTTATTAAATAAAAAAACATTCCTTATAACAAGAGGTATACCTCTAATTAGTTATTACTAGGGCTCGGATTTATATGTGTATTTACTATTTATGAAACCAAAATATATGTGTGTAAAACCAGAATTTTTTTGTACAATATTTGTACTTTGGTATTTATAATTTCGCCAATTTTTCCTTGTACTTTTTTAAGTTTTTTTACTGTTTCCTCTACAATATTCAAACTTTCAACTAAAGTTAAGTCACGAGTTATAAAAACATGTACTTACGGCAAAATATGTAAAAATATGTAAAATAAAATATAATTAATTTCATTGGAAATTCCTTGAAATGAATTTATCACTCACCCAAATTAATTTATCAAGTCACAGTAAAAATATGTATTTACATATAAATCCGAGCCTTAGCTATTTACCTATGTAATTTTGATGGCTTCTTTTCTTATTAGGTACTCATCTTACGAATATAACGTTGAGTTATTTTTGTCATACCTATCAATGGTCACACGTGCTGTAAAAAGAATATTCACCTTTCTTTGACGTACAAAAACGTAAATGATATCAACAATATGAGAAGACCGATTTGATGGTTATATGCTTCTGAATATTCATAGAAGTATTGAATAATTTCTCCGGAGGAAATTATATTGAAGACTTAAGTAAAAAGTACACAAGAAATTTACAGTTTCAATATATTATGTTAGGAATTAAAAGCTTACAATGCTTATATAAGTTCCAACAGTGAGTTGAGTGAGTAAAATGTGTATAATGTTACTTTTTTTTCTTAGTATTCATTTTTTTTTTCTATAAACAAAGAATAATTTCGAATTAGTTATATAATACTATCACTAAAATATATTATTTTTACGTTAATAATAATTTATTTTATTTTAAATGTGTAAGTATTATACTACGATAAATGTGTATGACACACGATTGCATAATATTATTATAATCTTTAGTTACGCGTTGAGTATAATATTTAAGAATACCAACCTTTGAAGTGGAAGTTTGATTTTAATTAAAATGTGGCCTGTTATGAAACATTACTATGTATAAAAATTCATTATTGTTAATTTTTTTTAATTCCATAATTTGTTCAAACATTTAAATTTTGTTGGTATTAACAAGTAGACAAATCTAAAATCGGTACTTATCAAAATACTTAAACAATACAAAATCAAATAAGCTTATTAATATTGACCATAAACCATGTTAATAACAACATGTCAACAAAAACATTACCTAAGGTAATTGGGAAAAATATATTATTTTATATGCCATTAAGCCTAAAATATATGCGAAAACTCGATGACATTTTTCTGTATAAATATTTAAGTTTTTAACCTCTTTTATGGCGCTCCTTGTTATATCGTGTGAATCGTTTTATGATAATATTTAATTTAAACTATGAAATGACTACATCAATTTTTGAAAATTTGAATATTTATTTCATTAAATTCTGTTCATTCCGAACAGCCGAATCGTTGTTTTTTCCACAACATATACACATGTGCAGCTAATACAGCAGCTCTGTGTACGAGTGTAGTCAAACTGATGTTTGGTTGATCATTGCATATTATAGTACCTATTAAAATATTATATTATTATATCCCTCGACATATTATGTATAAAGTATGACGTTTGGCTTAATATCATTATAATTGAGCGGTACGCGAAAAAATGTATATTTTAATTTTCTTGGTCAACGTTATACTTATGTCCACTACTTATGTTGTACACTCGACGATTCCGACAATCGCTGTTTTTTTCCCAATCGATTAGACATGTCAAATATCAATTATTTTGAATATCACATGTGACGCACATATGTGCCCAATAGCCAGCGAGGCCATTGTGAACATTTGTTTAACGTAATATTATAATAATATTATGTTATTTGAATATCGTAATCGGTTATTTTTATAATTTAACGTGTGCGTTATTTTAGTCGATTTATCGAAATCGGTTATTAAACATTTAAATTTGATAACAGTTTTTAATCTTACATTAAAATAAATCTTACCGGTTATGCAAAAACTGAAGTTCCATCAGTCACGTTAAAAATAAAAATGTTTGGTTTAACCGAACATTATTTTTACCCGTAATGTTTAACCGGCGTTATGCAAAAACTCTCTAATATTAAGACTCAATATTGTTTTGAAAAAATTTAGCACTTAACTCCGTATCGTCGTTACTAAAATGAATATTGGTGTATTAATCGTACTAAGAATTACTATACTTGAATCACTCTGTATTTATATTTTATAGTTTCATATAACATATCACCCGCAACCGCGAATGTTTTTTTTTTTTTATTATTTTTTTTACCAACGGATAACACATTGCATATTATAATATAATGTGATGTATGTGTGATGGTACACGAATTTAGACTCGTCATTACGAAACGTGCGTACAGAAATATATTTTAATACGACAAACAAATTACAATATAATATTATAATATCTGCTGTAGATACACTATGATTTTTTTACTAATATAATAAACACTTTTATTTATTTATAAACATATATATATATATATATATATACAGTAGACACCTCTTAAAAGACTCGTGGATATAATGTTCAGTCGCTTATTACACTCAAAATAGTCTGGAACGGACAATAACGGAAAATATATTTTAAAAAATCCGGTTGTAAGACTCAACACTTCGGTTATAAGACTCAAATTTTGTAAAATAAATAGTAGAAAATGAACTTTTTTGGTTAGAATTTAGAAATAAATTGGTATTGAAAAATTAAATAATATTCATGTTGATTATTTCTAGTTTCTGTTGGTCCTTATAACGTATAATAATTTTGATCACAGATAAAAGTTCACATTTATCGCAACGATTATCGTTATTTAATTTTTGGAATATTAGAACAAAATAAAAAACAAACTAAAATTACAAATTTTTTTCAAAATTAATTTTTCAAAATAAATAATAAATACGTAATTATATGTGCTGGTCCCAAAGTGAGTCTTATAAGCGGCGTCTACTGTATATATTTAAACAGTATGAACCCAATACAATTTGTTATAGTTAATATAATTATTTGTATAAATATAATCGTTTTAAAATATTAAATTTATTAATAATAAATTGCAGTAATGACAAAAAAAAACAAGTAATAATAATAAAGTTAATTATGTATGAGCAGGGGTAAAAATATAGTAACAAAAAGACTCAACGGAGTACAAATTAGGTAAATCAACATAGACTTTATTTGCTTATTTCATTTTTCTAATAGTATACCTATAATTTTATTTTATAGGCACTTAAAAAGATCATCATAATGTTTTTAAATACTTAATTTTTTTTTTTACCATTTAACCACTTAACTACTTAAGGAGTATCTAATGAAATTATTTTTTTCAAACGAAAATCATTTTTTATTTAATTTAATTTATCATGTAAGTACAGTTTAGTTATTGAATGCGTCTGCTTAATGTTTTACTTATTTCGATGTAACATTGATATATAATATTTTTTTTAAACATATTAAAGTTAGACAAAAAAAATAATTTTTTGATTTTTACTTTTTGTGTAATAAATTGGTCTTTTAAATTAATGTAGTAACATTTATGTAGGTTTTTTTTTATACATTTACATATACTTATTGAAAAGTAATATTACTATATTTAAAAAGCATGAACAATCAATAATAAAAAAATAACAGTGAAAAAAATTAATTTAGTTTAAACAAAAAACGAATCAGTTACTTCAGCCTACGATAGTATAAACATTTTTTTTTATATTATGTAATATTAATTTATTATGTGTTTTCTTGTCTAAAGTTTTTTTTTTAATTTTTTTATTTATAATAAATATAACCATTGAAGCAGTTTTAAATTATTCAAGGTCATTATTATCTACATAATATATAATCTTTAAAAGGTTTCACACATTTTTTGAGTATTATTAAAAAAAAAAAAAAACAATACATAGAAATAATAATAGAAAACAAATATAATTTTTATTTTATTATTAGCTGGCACGGCCAATATCCTCGGAAAAATACAAATCCAGTCATAAATTTTTCTTAGTTAATAAAATTGAAATAATTTTTTTATATTCACGTCCTTTACGTCTGTATAGATAAATACAACATTTACTAGATCTGTATGGTAGAGGACTATTTTTTCCAGAATGATCATTACTTGTTTTTTTTTTTTTTTTTAATTAAATTAAAAATGATTTTAGAAATACAAGATTAAATACGTTCAAACAAAATAAGTAGATCGTGATTTCAAGTTCTTAAAACTTTTCAATTCGAACCATAGTGCTATATTTTTAGCAGCTAGGGATAACCTAACCTTAGGATAAAAGTCCCTAAAAAACTAGAAATAATATTATGTAGTGTTCTTACTATACTCTGACAGTTTTAAAAAACTACAAAATATTGATAAACTTATATTAGGTAGGTAATAACAATCATTTTATAATTTTAAATCGATTTCTATATTTTCCAGAATCATCAAAGCTCTAATTTTAGAGCCCTGGGCTAATATTTTTGATGTAGCTTTTAACTTAAATTATTGATTTTTTATAATAATAATAATTTATTTAGCAACATCACAAATTTTATATCAAAATTTACAATAAAAATACAATTTATGCAGTACCCCCGGTAAGCAAAGCTTGTACTATGGGAGCAGTTTTTATAAGAATATAAAATAGAATTATAATAAATTTGGTATTAATAAAAAAATATAGTATGTTTAGTCATAAGTATAGGAATATAAATGAATTATTCCTATTATAGTATTATATTAAATAACGGAAATAATCTTATGTAAATTTAATACATGTTATAGTAAATAATTAACTTAAACTTTTAGAAAATAATAAAAAATACATAAAATAAATTAACTTTAACCATAAGCTAAATCTAAATATTTAATATGTTTCTTAAAAATAAAAAATAAAATTTTAATTTTTTAATATTAAAAGTTAAACATAATTTTAGACCTGAATCTATAAACTTTTACACAATTTGGTAAACGTATATTAATATGATGTTTAAATCTAGTTTTGAGTTCATGTTCAAAAATAGGAATCAAGTGTTTATATTTATATAGCTGGATTAAAACAGAGAAATTATAAATAAATTTCAGATTTTTCACATTTAGTTCTTTAAAAATTATCGCTGTACTAGTTAAAATAGGAAGGTTTAATAAAAATTGTATGATACAATTTAGAGTAATATTAAGTTTATTTAAATGTTTATTAAAAGTTCCTCCCCAAAGAGATATACGAGTACCATATGAATAAAAATGATTGAACTAAAGTTAAATATATAATTATTTTATAGGAATTATTAAAAATATAGAAAATTTTGCACAATTTATTGTTAATTTAAATAATATGCTTATCCTATTTTAATTTATAATCTAAAATTAACCCTAGATATTTTATTCCTTGTACTTCTTCAATATTAATACAATTTGAAGGGCATAAACAATTTGAATTTGATACACATTTCAGTGAATGAACAGTTAAATTGTAATTTATGAGAATATTAGAAGAGTTTATGTTATTGATTGATAATTCATGTTCTTTAACTATTTTTTTTGTTAGATTTTTTCTAGTTGTTAAAGCCCGGATTAATTAAAATTGAGAGAGAATTTTTCAAATTAAAAAGTTTGCAAACAAAACAATATAAGTTTCCAGTGTGTTCAGATAACATGAACAATCTACGTTATTTACTTTACCATTAGGCAAGTTTAATACAAACAATAACATATTAAATGATTAATTAATTTTTTTAAAATTAAATTAAATTTTTTAAGGTTCGAATTTTGGAAAAAAAGTTTTTCATACATTATTGAAAGAAACGTAAAACAATAAGCGAATTTTACAAGAGCACTTGCACGTTGCGTAGTATAAAAATACTTAACTGACAAACAATCTTATGTACATTATATATATATTTTATTTGACACACTGTATGTTATGTTTGTGCGTTCAAAGATTATTATTGATTTGTAATGAAGATTATAAGATGATTTTCCAACATTATATTATCCTATTAAAAGATAATTTTATCAATTACTGATAAATTTACTTACTCTAAATTTTTGTCAAAAATGGTAAAAATATTTTGTACTTTAAATAGTCTAAACAAAAATAATTTAATATAGCCATGGGCTATTAAATTAATACACGGAGTCTCTAATATTATGTTATTAGAGTCTGGAACTACAGCTCCTTTCTGTCCAAACCTAACATCAGTATTGTCGTTAACTAACATAAATACTAAAAAATTCCTAAGTTCAGAATTTGAATAAATTCATTATTGATTAAAAAATAGTCTAGTAAATGGTTGCATCAAAAATCGCACACCTATTATTTCAACAACAAAAAGGTTGATAAACAAAAACTACATACTACATCGGTTCATTATACATAAAAAAAAAATACTGCTCACTTAATGTGAGTTAAAATCACACACTTCTTTAAAAAAAAAAAGTTTATTCTACAAACCAGATGTATTATGAACGTCAACAACTTTTAGCATGTTTACCAAAGGGATTGGAAGAGGCACCAAGTTTTGTTTTAAATTGTATTACTCTTACAGCCTAAGTTTAAAAAAGGCTTATTTAACACAAAGAGTATGAAATTGTTATTTTAACAAGTAAAAATATATAGTCTTACATGCGTAATTATTGTGATGAAAACTTATAGTTGAAGGTATAGTTAATTAATTTATATATTTATTTGTATTTAAATACTTATAAATAATGAATAGGTAATACATTTTATAGTTGAAAATATATACATTTTTAAGTTACCATAGATGCATTATAAAGTGTACGATTCTTGAAGACGACAACCATAAAAAAATGTGCAGTATTTAGTAAATCACCCTGTAATAATTGATTATGTAATATTGAAAATATTGAAAGTACACTCGACTCAGTCATCCCCCAACGTATAATGTACATATACCTAATACATATATATATGTTGTTTAATATATATTATATAATATCAATCATTATTCATTAATATTAATAAGATAATAATAATAATAATAATAATAATATAATGATTAGCCGTCGCTATAGCAACGACGGTCAGAATAAAGGGTTTCCGGAACGGCGCTCATTCGAGTAAATATATATATATATATAATGTTAACATGTAATACTGCAGAATACCGTTATCTATAGAGATGTTAGTATATACTATTTATATATACATAATGTATTTATAATACTAGCTGTATAACCAGACTTCATCCGGGGAAAAATGAATAAACATATACATTTTGGCGTTGAGCATGGGCGTTATATTTGTGTATTTCGCTTTCAGTGTAAGCGTCTCAGCTCACGGGAAAATCGGTATCGGTGCTTGTACTTCACTTTGTGAACTAATTTGACCGGGGTGGGAAATTCGCCTTTAGAGTATTGGATATAGCACTTGTTATATTTGCGAAGGCGGTTCAAACGTTTCTCTAAACTTTGCTAATCTATCTAAGAATAATAAATCCAATATTATTTCCTTTTATTTAAAACAAGTCTCTCATGGAAACGCATGGTGCAAGTCGACTATACTATACAGTCTATACCATTTGTTTACATTTTTTTTTCTTCAAACAATAGAAACCTTTTATATAATGTAAACAAAAAATTAATCGATTTTCATGACCCAAAACAAAATTCACGAGTGGGCCAATCTATAACAAAATATAATATAAATTCAAAAAAACAAAAAAGGAGTTAAAAACACCTGCCGAGTCTCAAGGAATCGATTGCTATAAATTTGATTGAAACCGGTACACTATAGTTTTGAGATTAGCCGTTAGTAAAAAAACTAATTTCATATATACTCCACAATACACGATTGTACGTAAAACGTTTGTGGTTATTTCTCTACTGCTATAGGTCGTAGCGTGACGTTAGACAAACAAAAACCTTCTTCAACAAACGGATGACTATAACACAAAAATAATTATTCAAATCGAACTGGTAGTTTCAGGAATTAGCCCGTTCAAACGAAAACTCCAGATTTATAACATTAATAATATAGGTAATTTAAAATGCTTTTAATGCGTGCTGTGGTTATAACGTTATGCAACACTAAATAAACATTTGCAATTATTTAACGTAATTAAAACATAAAAAGATAAACGAACAAAATAAAATACCACTAAACAAAATATAGGTATGACGATAAACAAAATAATGCGTTTAATGGAAATTGAATAATTATTTTAAAAAATATACCAATAAAGCCAAAATCACGAGTAAATGAAAATAAAATCGTCCTTATAAAATAATATATTATTATTATTTCACTGTGTATTACCCTATTACGCGGACGGTGGCGCGGTCGCACAATTAAGAGGACGTTATTCCCGTATGGCTGCATGTGTTGCCCCTGTCTTATAATGTAGATCATAACAAGTTTTCGTTCAGCAGAACACATTTTGTGATGTTAGCTTTAATATTAGAGTAAACTTACCCATAATCAAATTTAAAGGTAAGAATATTATCTAGGGCGTCTTATAGGCTTTTATTGATATCTTAATTTTAAAGTGAGTTATGGTTATGTAAAATATTAAAACTTTAAAATGCTCGTAACTCGCTTAAAAATTAAAATACCTATAAAAGCCTATGAGATGCCCTAGATAATATTATTACCTTAAAGTTTGATAATAGGTAAATTGACTCTAATATTAAAGCTAACATCACAAAATGTGTTCTGCTGAACGAAAATTCACTATGATCTACATTAGTAAGACAGAGACAACACATGCGGGTATAAAATACTCTTAATAAAATATATTTCCAATAGTCCATAGTAAGTCGCATATTATAATATTATAAAGAATATTTTTTTTTATCTAAACTGGATAATTATTACTGGTTTACTAGGGAAACTTTATTTATACTTGTATTTTATGCTTCATTTTAAACTATGTACGTAGACATTTGTATTTGACAGGCTATACATTAAAAAAAATCAATTCGACTCCCCAGCCGGATATCGCGAATTGTAGCCGCAAATCAAAGCAGTGTTGGATTAATCACATTGGGCACCTCTAATATATAAGCACAAGGCTCAAGGCAGTAATACCTACGACTAATGGATGGCGTATAGACGATATCAATAACAAACGGAAATTTCATCATAATACAAATCGGGGAACTCGCTCTGTCGCGTGTACATACCTCGTCGTAGAATTGGTATAGTTACAACTGTATAATGGATATTTTGTTAAATTCTAATGAAGGCAGTGACGTACGCAAGGGGGGGGGGTTAATAGACTAAAGCCTATTAGTATTATTATTATTTTTTTTTAAATCTACCAATGATTCGACATAACGTGTATTTACCCATTTATTAGAACTACGGACTAAGATATTGATAAATATTATATAGGTATTATATTATCTTAGTCTGTGATTACGACCACCCATAGATGGGTATTTATAATATAAATTTATATATAATTTTTTCATATATTTTTTGTTTATTTTATGCTTAATTTAAGTAAAAAATAAAAAAGCAACTATTTTAATTTTTAAGCCAATGCGCTTGTTATAACTACTGAGTATTTTTTTTATTTTCAAGCTCCCCCCCCATTGTAAAATCCTGCGTACGCCACTGAATGAAGGTATACGATGAATAATGATTTTGAGTGGACGGAACAGTCAACCTATAATATTTCTCAGGATATTTTATCACATATTTATACCGATATATTACATACCTATAGTAATTCATTTTTTTATATTACAACGTTCGATTGACTTAATTATTTTTCAAAAACTAAAAATCGTATTTGTGCATTTAATACTTTATTATTGCTATAGTATTATTATACTATCTGTCAATATCTGCGTAGCGTTTTATTTTATATGTTCGTGGTATAACGGCTTATAAAATTAATATAAATATTTCTAAGCGCGCGCCTTTAAGTAATAGTAGATAATAATAAATCCAGAATGACAAGTTCCCCCCACAAACAATGTATTACATCAAATAGATATTTTATTCTCAACGAAGAATAAATAGAGTTGATTAAAAATAGTAATAACAATGATTTTTATTATTGTGAAGTATATGGGGAAGTGAAATGTTATAATAATCGTTATATTATTAATGGACATTGTTATGTCTTGACAATTTAGGATCCTATTTATCTAGGGCCCAGCGAATCGCTTGATCCAACCCTGCAGCAAAGTACTTGCAGTTATATAATTATAAATATAATAAAGCGCACTGCGTATTTTCGTTCGCTAATACGCACGTCATCGAAAATCGAATTAAAAATAAATAATATTGTATCGAACAAATAACTGCAATCGGGTTTGATTTTTATCGTGGAAATAACTTTTTGATTACTAAACATTCAAAAAAAAATGTATAATCTTTAAATTTAACCCTTTTTATTTTTTTTTTAGATTACAACAAAATAACGAGATTTTTTCAAAAATGTTTTTGAATTTTATTAATCAGTTAAGTTTGAAAGTATTTAAAAACAATTACATTTATAAATTTGTAATGCCTCCTTCCCCGTCGGTAATTTCATAATAATAAATAATGATAAATTTATCATCTAATATCTACAGCAGTGTTGTACAATGCATGGATAATCGGAAAAAATGTACCGCATAGTGAACAAAATAAGATAATATTTCACATAATATGTAGTATTTATTAGGTTGGTTGTCGATGCGTGAAAAGATTATAAATTAACATAGTGATGGAAGGGCTCCCCCCCGTGGTTTACAAGTATATTGACATCAAAAGTAATTTGCACCTACTGAGCTAATCTTCAATGTCCGTCGTTGTTCAGCAATTAGACGTTCTTTCGTTACGTATTTTATAATATGATATTATATAGTATCGTATTGTATTACTTGTACAAATACAATACACTATAGTACTAAATATTTTATATATAATTAAGTATGTATTGATCATATTATTCTTGTTTTTTCTTATACATAAATCATGTATAAATGTTTTGTACCAGTAAAGGTTTTTTATGTATTTTTAACGACTAAATTTTAAATATATACATTAAATAGGTACTATATGTATAGTAAAGTTAAACATAATTATTAATTGCAATATTAGTAATACTATAGACATAGGTTCAAGGCTGTAGGCTGTAAAATATTAAAATCTGGAAACTTGTTAATTGTTTTACTTTATTTTCTACTATTTTTTAATAAATAAAATAATAACTTACCTATACTCAAATACTGATTAAGAAGAACTTGGATATATTTTATTTATGAAAGTTTTATTAAATTATAATTATGATGATAATAGATTTTGGTTTTCATTATAATTTTTTTTTCAGTAATATTATTTATAGTTCCAAATATTTATAATTAATAGTAAAAAAAAAAAAAAATATATTAAATAGAAAAAGTTTATAACAATAAAATAGTATTTAAAATGTACTCAAATACTTGTAAATAGACAATATTAAGAATACGTATTAAATAATTGAAAAAGTATTTTAATACCAATATTTAAATATATTTTATAATGCTGCATAATATATGTAAGAAATATGCAGTGTTTATCATCGAAATATTTAAAATATAATTTATGTCAATTTATTGAAAATATTATTAAATTTTTAATTTATTCAATTTTAGTAAAATTTTTATTATAGAATAATATAAAATATTTATTTCAATTAACATGGATTCTCTTCATGGTAAAAAGTAGAACAAGGATTTTAATGGATTAAAAAATAATCGAATATATATTTAAAGTTGTGCACTCTTATGCATCAAACAATTAAAAATATGTGATAAAAAAATAAATAACTATTGAACACCATCGTCACGCATACTATTCGTAATATTCAATAAAAACAAACGTAATAAATGATTTGATAAACTTTGTCTACCTACTGACCGTTAAGATAAAAAAATAGTCTCTATATCATGTTCGTGAAAAAACACAGTTTAATTAAATAGTCGTTGACCTTAATCCGCGAAAAACAATTACTAAAGTGCTAAATTTACAATAAACATTAAAAATTTGCTTTTAAAATATAATATACAATCTATAAATACGCAAAACATGCAAGAGTGTACACTAAGAATGTAACTTTGTGAATTATTAATTGTATTTTTTTTCTTACTATAAAAGCGTACGATAAAATTAACTGAAACGAACTGTGTATACTTGAACGCATTGCCCTAGAATACCCAAAAAATAATGGGCTTTTTATTAAACTCCAAGCTCTTGTGACGAGACACGTATATGTCATAGGTATTTTGTGAAATTGATATTGAGAAGAGAGATTTCATTTAGTGGCTACGACGTATATGTCTTGTATTGATTATAGTTTAACAACAATCTGAACAATCCATTACACAGAGAGGCTCGGGCGAACAGTATACATCATGGAGTTGGTGGTTTTATATTAATGTGTAGGTGTGCACCTCAATACCATGATAATAAAAAGTAAACGTGTGATTTTTAAAGTTAGGTGGGTAGGTACATTGTACTTAAATGGTAGACTACCCATTGGTACAATGGAGCTACAATTATAGTTACATTTATCAGCTGTTACACTTATCAGACAAATAATATAATCGTTATCTATTTATTTATTTTTTGTTAATATTAAAAACCGTCAACACGTATAAGGATTAAGGATTATTCAAAAATAAAAGATTTTTAAAACAATATAATATAGATAAGTATCATATATTTTATACGAATTGTTTTTTTTATTAAAAATAACATAATTGCATTTTCTTGTTACTTTCAGTAAATTTAAATTTATACATCATATTTATACATCATAATATACCTATACACTCATGTATTTAACAATAAATAATTATTTTCTAACACAAAGGGGGTACCTATTTATACGCATATGTTTTTCCGGTGTTACACGATTGAGAAAGATTTTCGGCAAATCAAATAAATAATATTTTACGCCTTATATTCAAACGATCGAGAACGATTTTTCGAGCTACGTTGTCGTTTATCTAAATTTTTAGCAAGCATCTTCCTACACGTGTAGCGATTTCAGTTTTGGTGGAAATTCAACACAAACTGTGACAATTATGAAATCAATCTAAAGCAATATTGACAAAATCATGACCAGTAATCACTATGATCGTATTATTTCTACAATTAATTCTTACCGAGAGTTCGAACAAACTAAAGATATCATGCTTCGTGCGGTATCTAAAATTTATCAGAAATAAGTACTTATGAGTAAAAAATTTAAATTGTATCTTAAACTGATAATTAATTGATATTTGTATATTTTTTAAATGACAAAATTATCTATGTTAAATTTTAATAATACATCATATTAAAATTTAATATCAGATATACTATTTGGTGTTTTCAATCAACGCGGCAACGTTGCATAAAAGTTAGCAGGTATAAAAACGTTCTCAACCGTGTTCTAACAGTTTTTTCAATACCGTATAGCAAAACTCATTAACCGCATAAACATACGTAAAAACGCGGATCTAGCAGAAGGGATTTAACCTCTCCCCGAAAATGTTATATATTATACGCATTTATTTATATAAGAAACAGTTCATGTACGTCTTAAAATATACATATACATTTAAAATATTAATACAATTGTTACTATTGTTTTCTAATCTTATCTATAATCTATTATAATAAGTACTAAAATTATAACTGTATGTTTCTGATAAAAAAGTTGTACTACTTTCCCGCTTCAGATTTCTAGTTTCGCGTTTGCTGCAGGTACCTACAAACCGGGTTGATACAAACCGTACAAAATATTAATGTCAACTTCTAAATTCGAATTTAAACATTAAAAAGTTACTAAAATATATTATTATATCATGTATACCTACTATTAGTTTTTGTGCTATGCTATATTGTTATCGAGTATGATCGACATTTTTGTGCGAATCGCGGCCGCCAGCACCATTGGACGATTAAATTATACAAAGGCGACCATAATTTGAGCGACAGAACGTCTGAAAATCGTTGTTACAATATTCGTTTTGTTAGCTATGTAAGATCGAGAGTATGTTAATGTCATACATATACATACACGCGTAGTTTCCCAACAACATTTGTATGCATTTTTTTCTCAATATTTTTTTTTTATGTGGCCCGCATGGTACCTATAGGTCTTTGCCCCTGCTGATACGTTATTGATATGCCTGCTGCAGCGGGTTATAGTGTTTGGATATTTTTTTTCTCGGGCGTACCCGTCGTTTCGTAAGTCTTCCTATATATACGTTTACAAATAATAATATACATACGTGCATACACGTATAGTCACTATAAAAACAAAATTGAAAATAGATTGACACGGACGATATTAAAATAAAAATCGAAGTTCAATAATAATAATACTTATATTAATAACAGTGTCGTACGTACATGATATTATTATATTAAATTCGCAACAGCAGGTGTCTTTATTATCACACATACACATGCTTACATATAATATTAATATAGCCATACTATAGAGGCGTAGCTTGTGTCGTTCGACGTCGATGACGGGACAGGGACGGGCGCGTGTGGCGTTCCTCCCGAGCCGTATAATAATATAAAATATGTGTATAATAATAAAATAATTAAGTGCACATTGCAGTAGTTTTCATGTACGACTGGTCGATGATGAAACGTATAGATAACTGCATGTCACGAAACGGGTACTGTTTTTCTATAAATATTTTTCGATCACAATGCGTAGGTATACGATTTACCAGTGATTTCAGAGGTGACGAAAATGTATGATTATATTATAACGAATACAATACCGTATCATCGTTGTACACAATAATGTTGTTTTAGTGTGCAACGTTGACAGAGGAAGGGAGAAAGTGTTTAAAGTGTTTTCAAAAAAAAAAAAAAAAAAAAACACTACCGGCTAAAAACTATGTAACACCGGTGATATCAACGTGGTGTAGATAACTTTGAGTTTGTACAGCGACATGTACACGGCCAATTCCAGTTTTTCGAAAAACATGCTCGCGGCGGTCAATATGATTTGCTCGATCATTTTCACGCCGGCCGTCCTCGGTCGGACGTCGATTAAGCCGTATTCGTCGGCGCGGCGGTGAGGATTCGCGTCGAGACTTCGGTCCGTTCGTCCGCGGTCGTCGTGGACCCGCGCGACCGGCGACTCGTCCGCACCGTGTCCGATCCTCAGAGCAGACGCGACCGTACTGCAATCGTCGTCGTTTCTGTTTTTGGCGGAAGTGGCGGCGGCCGCGGTGTTGCACAGGTCGGCGGTATCATTGTCGCAAGCGATCGTGTCCACTGCGGCGGCCGACGGGTCAGTGGCGATAGCCGAGGAGGCGGTTGCGATGGCCGAAGACGCAGTGGCGATGGCCGACGAAGCGGTGGCGATGGCCGAAGACGCGGTGGCGATGGCGGAGGAAGCGCTGGCCACGGCCGAGGAGACAGTGGCGGTGGTCGGCGGCGGAGCAGCGGAGTCGGCGGAAAACACATCGTCCACAAGCCACAACAGCACCACTCCTGAGGAAAAGGAAAATTTTCCGTCAGAATATTTCGTACCATATTTCGTACATTAAACAGTATATATTATATAGACAGTTGGCGTAGCCATGGGGGGGAGACAGTAGTCCGTGCCCCCCCCCCTATCGGTTGATACAACTTAATGTATAAAAATGAACTATTATTGTTAATTGTTGATTATGTTTTTTTAGTATTTTGGGTTTGCCCCCCCTTTTTTTAAATCGTGGTTACGCTACTGTATTAGATATTGTTTCTAATAACGTTTGAGGGCAGCGCCGGATTGGGAAGAAATCGCCGGGCTCTCCACCTAGACCGGCCCAAGTTCCTAAACAATTTTATTCTAAACCTATATGGATCTCATTAGTATTATAAAACACGATTTAATTTACCGACCCTTATTGTAAATACAAACACTACTACTATTTTCCCTTTCTCTAATTTTAAATAAAAAATTTAAACACTAGTTATTATAATTACGAACACGAGTAAAATTGTAATAGGTATGGTTTATTTTTATCATTATTATTGTATTATTATTGTACGACAGTAGCGTCGCTATGCCTTTGTAGACCTGGGGCGGAAATATTTGAGAGGCCCCGCAGACAACGATAAATCATTAACAACTGTTTTAAAAATAAAATTAAGGAAGAAATTAAATACAAAGTATGAGTCATGAAGCTATGAAAGGGTCAAGTATTTAGGTAAGTTTAAAAAAAAAAAATAAAATAATAACTAATAAGCTGAGAACAGTTTTAAAAATACCAATTACTTAATATTTAATTTTTATAATTTAATTATACATTTTAAATAGCCAAATAGGTACTATAATTACAAACAATTATCATTATCAATTATCACAGAACTTACATAAGGCAGACTATAAAAATAAAATAAAAATACGGGATACTCGTGTTTTGATGCAACTGATAACGCAAAAAATGTTTTTTCTCTTTTGTAGTGTGTAGCTTATGTTTGAACGTCTATCATGTTTTATAGAAAACACCGATTTACACAATATCGTACAAAATATTTTTCCAACCTCATAAGTATCTTTTAAAAAAGGAATATCTGATTATAAATTTGGAATGAAACTTCTTTGCAAATTATTTTCGAATCGGACCAAAACTTTCGAATTTTTAGCGGCCCCCCTGGTTTGCCCGGTAGCCCGCAGGCTCAATCCGGGCCTGTCTGAGGGCGGTGTTTACTAGTTGCGGTCAAAATCAAAAATTACGTACTAGTTGCGATCAGCCAATTAAAAGGTTACCTACTAATTGCGGTCGCTGTTTGCGCTTTAATAACTCAATAGTGGGATAAAAGCACAAAAATTTATAAATATTTCTTAAATGTATAGTAATTTTATATTTCAAAAACAATAGTGATCGACTTCAGTTAGCAAAGTACGGTGACGGTTTATAATCATTTACTATACAGTATATTATATAGCATAAAGTATAAACTTACATCAAATGGTATTTAATATCTCGTAAGTCAACTCTAATATAAAAGCATGGAACTTGTACATACCAACAAAATTTCCAGATTGGATTACTTATGCAGCTCAAATTTCAAATTAAATTTTTTAAGTACTCATTATAATATCATACTACTAATATATAATTTCAATTCTATATTATTAACTCATTTTATTATCAGTGTAAAAGCTCAGTCTTCGCTGTGACCGCAACTTAGACATTACCCACAATTGCAGCAACCGCGACTGTTATATTATGTGCTTAACTCAAAAATCATCCATGACCGCAACTAGTATGCAGCCTCCGAGGGACTAGGAAAATAAGTGACGATAACCAATTAACATAACAAGAATCATTCTATCTAGATATTTGTTTTTTTGCCTTTTATTAAAAGTATGTTCATCACAAGTTAAAAAAAAAACTGTTAGTTTTGTTTGCAATGGTTTTTTTCTTATAAAAACCATGCCATTGCATTCGTATGGCCATTATAAGAACGTCATAACAACCGATGCAAATTAGCATATTATTATAAATAAAATGAGGTTTTTAATTTTTATGTCATTATTAAGCCTGGTATGCCACTACAACCGGTATCATTATAATATATAAACGATTTGTACTGTATTTATGTATAATAACACTTGTGCGTTGTATATTAATTAATTTAGATATAGGGGTCGGTATTACCCATATTATACAGAGTGATTCAACGATATGCATGCTCATCCTCGTTTTTCCTCATTGATAATTAATTCATACAAATTATGACTTTTGAAATAGTTCAGTACCTACTTATATTCATACGACAAGACCATATTATCAAGTAATCTGATTTCTTTTGTCATGCCACTTAAAGAATGTCCTGTGGCGATATAAACATTTTCTTTACCAATTAAAATTGTCCATATTTATGTTAAGTTTTTGAGGAGATAATAATGTCAAAAATATAATATATATATTTTGTTTGTTTATGTATACAGATCGAAAGTCAATCGGGTGGTTTTGAATTATTATACTTAAAATACTAAAGGTAATCATAATGGTACTAATACTAATGGTAGTTCATAAATTATACGTTTAGAAGATATTACGTGAAACGGGGTTTATCAAGGGTTAAAAATCATAGTAGTTATTATATTGTTTATAATAGTTCATAATTTATAAAAACTTTTCGAGTATAATAGCAGGTAGATACTAAACAAAATACTTCATATGTTTTATATTTTGTGCCCTTATAGTAGTTAGTAGTACATAAAGTTTAATGACTACCTATGTCCTATATTAAAATCTAGTGACTGACCTTGTTTTTAATTAAGATTTAGATGCGCCAAAATTGAAAAATATTTCACTCGATTTACAATTTACAGCAAACAATAGGGTGTTTTTCATTTGAAAAAACAAAATTCGTAACGCGTCACGATTTACTCTTTAATAGCATGACAAATCTTATTATTTTTTTTTGTCTTTAAAAACATATTATCTACAACTTTTATAAACCTATAATTAAAAAAATATCCTAATATAGTATTTAATTTAATGCATAATATTTATGACATCTTATACGTATCAAGAAAAGTAAAACCAAATTTTATTCTGTTTATTTTTATAGATATTTAAATTCTAGTGCAAGACCTTCTAAGTCTATACATTACTGTATCCACATTGACCTCAACTGGAACGATTTCTATTTATTTAAAAAATGGATGGATATGATATTTGAAAAAAAATATCTTCATGGCCTGTACCCGTAATTAGTATTACATGTAATTGGTAATTATTATTTAATTGTTTATGCCCCTTATTAATGATAATATGTTTTACAAGGAGAGACGTCATTTTTATGCTAATAAATTAGATAACACTGAAAAACAGTAGTACTGCAAGCAATTATAATAAAACAAGACAAGTTATTGGTCGATTTATGAATAGTTTCATTCTTATACTCACGTTTTGAAACATATAATAATCAAGTATTATAAAACGTTGAAATATTCATTTTGTTTTATTATACAAGACATATCAGGAAGACTATGTTAATTTAATAATAGTTTTAATCGAACTATTAGGTACGTTTATTGTTTTATTGAATTAATTACGGTCAAAACAGAAATTTATTACATTTTCTCTGATCAATGTCAATCGGATAATAATTATGAGGCACACATCATACAACTTCGACGTTTTTTAAGATACTGAATGAAATTAAAATATTTTAAATTCAATAGGGTTTCAAGATATTGATTGTTACAACGGACAAAGAGGCTATTTTTTTATTTCACTTCCCCTTTTTCTATTGGATAGAATATACTATGGAATCTATGCGTTGGCGATTAATGACGACGTTAATATTGACATTATAATAATATACTGTACTAATCACAAATAATTTCATAATGAGTAGCAAAACGAGATCAATGTTGTTAAGAGCGACATTCTTAAACAGCTATTTTGTCGGCTATTTATTATGCTTTCCATTTTATTTTTATTGCATACTTGACAGATTTTTTTTTAACAGATAATTTTAATTTATTTATTATGTTATGTAAACCTGAGAGCCGCAATTATTCTAACACTGTTAAACTCAAATCTATAAAGGCAATTTTAAGACATGTCAATTGTATCACCAAAACATTTTAAACATTATAAATAAACACAATTCTTATAATGTATATAAGTCCTATAAGATGTGTGTAGTAGGTGTATATGAATATGCATACATGTTATACGTGTAATTTAATCGTTTTTATCAATTAAAAATAATATGATAAACGACATGACCACTAACAAGTAAATTAAATAATAACCTTACTGATATTTCCTGAAAAAATTAATAGATTGATGTTTCCACAAGGCTTTCTTATACCGGGAAATACAAAATAGATGTCCACTGTCGAAAATAACCAAAGTATTATCACGTGTTCACTGGTATTACCTTTGATTGCAGTTTTTGTTTTTGATTTTATTTTCAAAGTAAATATGAGAGCAAGTAGTCTTAGTTCTTTGGTATTTATAAAAGTTATAGAAACATGTTTCAAAATCTATAAATACCGTAATTAAGAGTTTTATTTAATTAAATACAATAATAATTATAGTACATAAATTATTGTTTATAATTATTTAGAAATTGTCCTAAATATTTATACGGAATAAGGAAAAATGTAGTATGTACCGTATTTTTGCCGAGTATAGTTATTTTACGAAAATTTTTCTTAATAACTGTGCATTTTATGACAATTCACAGAGTTTCAACTGTTTAAATATTGTTTTTATTTCAAATCTACCTTCGGCATATTCACCTATATCACAATTGAATTTTATAATTTTTAATTTGACTTAGGTCATGCATGATGCACGTGTATGTTTATACTACATAATTCCATGTGTATGTTCTCAAAAAATAATTACAGTAGATTCTCGTCGTATCAAATTTTAAAGGGAACAGAAAAAAGTTCGAGATATCAAAAACATTGATATATCGAGTTTATTAAAATTCTTGAAAAAAATGGTAAACAATTTGAATGCTTAAATGCATAATTTGAATACTTAGAGTATTAATATAGTACATTACAACATACATATCAATAAACTACAATAATGAATAAATTATTTTTTTTTCATTTCACTGTACATTGTATACAAATGACTACAGCTATTAGTATAATGTTGTTCGAGATAACGACGTTTGAAATAATAAGAATCTACTGTACA
Organism: Rhopalosiphum maidis; assembly: GCF_003676215.2. Taxonomy (NCBI): domain Eukaryota; kingdom Metazoa; phylum Arthropoda; class Insecta; order Hemiptera; family Aphididae; genus Rhopalosiphum; species Rhopalosiphum maidis. The sequence continues at coordinate 50,567,394 of NC_040879.1, forward strand.
TTAATAATTTAAATTGATCTTTTACTCTTAGTATGTGATGACTTGAAACGTACACATTTTTTTTTGGAAAACTTCAAGGAATATCCTAAAATAATCTTTTTAAAGTATACAAACTATTACAGTAACTTGCATAATATGTCAATATGTGTAAAATAGTGTTTAAGAATAGAAAGTTGTTTTTATCTTAGTCATATGGTTTTACCTACTTATACGCTAAAAAGGTGTAAGCTCACGCAATTTTTTTTCGAATAGATACAATAATATGTTACAAAAAATATAAGTAATATTAAACAAACCGTAATGACTACGGATATAAAAAAAAAAAATTATTCATCATTGTAGTTTTGTTGATATGTATAGTATTTTAATTTTAAGTATTCAAATTATGCATTTTAAACATATTTACCAATATTTTTTTAAGAATTTTAATAAAATTCGATATTTTGAGGTTTTTGATATTTCGAACATTTTTCTGTTCCCATTGAGATTTTACACAACGAGAATCTACTTTATTTATTGATAATTCGAGATGTCTGTACGTGAGTTGTTCGTTGCGCTTTTTCAAGCTGCAAATCCACGTAAAGGCTTATATCTCTGGCAAGAGGCAGCATAGGTTTACAGTTTTACAATAATATGATATGTGACCCGCTGAAATTGGATTGTACGACATCATAGCCGCGGGCACTACATACATACAATCGCAATAATGATCGATTTTTTATACTCAACCATAACATGTTATTTTACGGCGGAATCGGTAGATACTCGAAAATTTTACACACGGCTTTTCAACTCCGTTTTACCTATTGAAAGAAATCGAATAAAATTATTGGTGAGGAGGGGAGCTATAACAAAAATGTTTGAATAATTTCACAAATTTTTAAAACGATTGTTTCAAGTCTCCCCCCCTCCTCTCCCAAAGTGTTACACTGTTTTATTTTCCTATATATTAGGCCAACCAAATGAAGGGGAGGATACATAGGTGTTTCGTTGTGACAATATTTTGCAGGGGCATTTTAATAATTTAACGATTTTTTTATTTTGTTACTATGAACGAAGCTCACGTTATTCAGCTATAGAATATTATAGGTGCCTACTAATATTTTGAGCGATATAATCTACCTTTTTACTATCGTGTAAATTTAAAAATAAATAATTTAGGAATATAGTACTTGTAGGTATAGTTAAAAAGTTACAATGTACGCTCGAATCGCCATAATAACCAGAGAGATAACTCAAGCGAAAAACGGTGAGAATATAATATTATTCTCAAGAGGTAATCCGCTGATTATAAACACACCAGAGTTTACGCTAACTTGTGCAGTTTGCAATTAAAACGTGTAGTTTTCATTCAAATGTAGTTCAGTACGTAAAAATATTAAGACTTAAGAGTTATGAATAATTGTAATGCTTCATTTTATGAATTGTGATTATAACGGCTAAGTGGTTGTCATTATTGTTATGAGCATTGATGATATAATTATAATAATTATTTAATGCGAAATGGATTGCGTGTTTATATAGCTATAAGAAAATGGTTTAAAATATTTTAAATTGTGTGTACAAACCGGGTATGTGGTTGATGAATGTTTAATTTACTATTTAATGGTTAAAATATGAATTATTTAACGTCAAATCGTAAAACATGGTATAACCTGCAACGTTCTAATAATATTTTCTTACCATTTGGCATTTACCAATGTTCGCACGATAAATTATTAACTATATCGCTTATTATTCAGAATCACATCACACTTTCAGTTGTTTAAAATGTTTAAACTGTTTAAATTGCCATTGCCTAATTATAATTTATATTTAATAGTTCAATAATTCAATAAATAATTTAAAAAAAATATATATTAAATCTAATATAAAATATTATTAATTTATGTATTTATTTTAATATTACTAAACTACACTAAATTTTGTATTCATAGTTTGAACGACAATAGTCCAGTAAAATTTGAAAAAAAATCCAATATAGGTATAATTTATCGTAATTATAACTATAAAACCATTGGATTTGCAACTATTGAAGTTTAAACGAAGCAATATGGATATTGGTGAAACAAATAGTTGTATAAATTCATCATTTGCACAAGTATGCATTGTTCTAAAATCTCTAAGATTTCCTTAGCATAAATTCTCTGTATTGGGTATCAATAATTGTTGTCTATATCTTTTATATCATATTCAAAAGAGTAAAAACTATACCAATTCAGATTTCATACATCAGTACTAATAGGTGTGATCGATGTAATAACAACGTGATAGTGATTATATAAACAGATTTTTATTAAGCGTAAAGTAAAGTTCACAAAATCGATCATCGCACTATTTTGAATTTCATTCCTTATGTAACAACCAACAATTTTAAAGTCTCAAAATTAAATTTTTATTTAAAAAATATAACTTCTATTAAATTGAAAAATGTAGCTAAAATGATGATCTATTCTGTCTAAATCTAAACGCTAACTTCAAACTTATAATATTTATCGCTTCATCAAATCGATTAAATACCTACTGCTGTTTAGACGTAAATTAAGGAAAATTGTATTATGTTGCGTGAGTGAAAGACAGAGACAATTGCTAATATCGGTAACCGTCATTCCCTTCGGGGCTTACACACACCTCGTTACGTTTAATGTTCCAATAATATTATGAGTATTATGTTTTAGAGACGAAAAACAAAAACATCGCAGTAACGCCGTTACTAAGGCGCCGTGCGAAATAATAAAAATTTCGATTCAAGTAAGTATCATTATAACCGCCGCGACCACGACTTTTATGGCCTAAAATAAAAAAATATATTATTCCAGCACAGGCTTTGACGTACACTATATATTACTATATGTGTAATTTCTGAGATTCGTTTTAGAACTGTGGCAGATCAAATAAATAATCACAACAATGTGCTTGTGTGCTTGTTTTTTTTTTTTTTTAGTATAAGAACACCATGCGTGGTGATAGGAACAGTAAAGAGTGTCAAAAGTTTCGTGCGTAACCTAACTTAACTTGAAGTGGTAGCTAATAGAAAGAGAGCAAATCGGCCAAGCCCGCTCGTCACCCCCAAAGCTCACAACGCACAGTACATAATTTGACATTGTTTAAATTAAATTTTTATAAAAAAAAAAAAAACCAATTTATCTAATAGTTTAATTATATGTGTAATAAAATAAAATAATATGCAAGTAAAAATGGTGAAATCTATAAGTATATATAATATGCACTATGTATTTATTGCACTTAGATCCTGTATAAGTAGATGTATACCTACAAGGTGATTCACCAAGCATGTCCATCTTCATATTTTCCTTTAATAATTAATATTTACGAATTTTGATTTTTGATTTTTAAATCTACTCTCAGTAACATATTTTCTAATTTTTGAGTGTGTTGATGTGTTTTTTTTTTTTTTGTTAATTTTTGTGTCTAAAGACACATTTTTTGTAAAAAAAAGTTTTGATAATCATTTTTAGTGAATTTTCTGATAGAAAATTGGATCTAATTGATACTTTTGGAACGTCAAAAATTCAAAATTCAAAATTATCAGTATTTTTTAAGATAATCGCGATAAAGCGGATAAAAACACTAAAAACATTTGTTAAGATTTTAATATTATTATTAAAATACATTTGTTTTTGTGACCTTGGAATTACTAAAAAGTCAGACCTTCTTCGAATCGTTACATATTTGTCGTACAAATACAACGATTTATCATTATATTAAAATGTATCTCATCCATTTCAGTGCCTACTCAATGACGAAATACACTTGACGCCTACTGCACAACAGAGCGGTTACCTATTTGGCGGTGTTTTTTGTTTTGTTTTTGGAGTGGTAAGAGGTTACTGTTTTTCTTTAGTTAAATGTTATAATAAACCATTTTACTATGATATTATTGAATTGTGTATTACAAAATATATAAATAGATTAAGGGGTGTTGAAAGTGCGTCTTTTTTTTCTTTAAGGAGTATTCGATAGGCAATTATTATTACAAGCGTGATTGCGTTTATCTATAATACAGTAGGGCTGTACGAGTAGCAAACGATAATTTTTTTGCGTGAGTCTCCAACACCGCCAACATAATTGAACCGTATAATATATTAATAGACGTGTATATTATATACACGATGATCATCTTTACTAATGCGATTTTTGAAAATCTGATTTTTTTTTGAATATTTAAATATAGTTTGACATTATTTCCGGATTCTTGAAATTTATCGTTATATTTGAGGAGTAAGAAAAACTCATCCAATAGATAATTTACATTTAAAAAAGGATTTTAATTTTAAAAACAGAAGTTTGTATCAACACAGACACCATTAAGCAGTAGGTATAAAAAAAAATTTAAGAATTTGAAAATAATATGTTCTTAAAGATTAAAGTATATTAAAGAAAATAGCAAAAATAAGAATTTGAATAAATTCATTATTAAAATAAAAAATAGAAGAAGTAAGCATTTTTATTTTTTTAGTGAATCATCTTGTAAAGTAGATGTAATCATGACAGACTCGAGTTCTCCGTTATGGCTTTATCGAAAACAAGATTGGCGCGGCTTGAATACACGATGGAGGTATCTAGGTAATATTATAAAAAAGAAAATCTTTCCCTTAGCGGGCTTCAGGTGGGATGCGTAAAAGTATATTATACTTGTCGGGTTCGATAAACACCCAAATGTATAAAAAAAACTGTTTTTGCTACTTTAATTTGAACGGATTTCTTTACGCGTGGCTGAACACTGAGAGGAAATATGATTTAAAAGGTCATATGAACATTATATAGGTATATATATTTACTACATATTATAAGTAAATTACTTATGCAACTATATATAATATAATAAACACGTGTACAGGATGATTCACTGAAAATATATTCGACCTCATTTTTTCTTCAATTATTATTAAAGTATTTATTCAAATTTTGATTTTTCAACCAATATTATTCGAGTTATTTAAATATTATTCGGGTTACAAAACTTGCGTATTTTTAATTACTCAGATTTATTATGTATTATATAATATTTATAGAATATCCTCTACGAATTTTTTTGTTCGAATGGGTACCACCTTTTTACCTAAAGTAAAATATTATAATGATATTATGAAGTAAATTATTTTTTTTTTTTTTTAATGTTTATACATCAAAAGCCGCGTCATTCAAATGAGTAGTTTCTAAGTTATTAAATTCTATATAAAAAATATTATATCTTTACTATAATGATTTTACATAAAATAAAATGCAGTAGTAATTTTTAGTCTAATATGTATTACACTCGGACAGTTTTTAAAAATTATTATAAAATGCATAAACTTACGTATTTATATTATTTTATATTTTACATTCAAATCACCACATATTCCTCACTTGAAATAACATTATAACATATTATATTATCATATACGTAAATACTACATTTTATATACTATACACTATACAGATAGCTATACTAAAGCTCAATAGTCTAATCGATTGAATATGAATGTTTACATTATGCGTTATTTTTTTTTTTAATCAGCCGCAGCTTACCAATTGACTGTAACAAAAAATATGGTGTCTTTTAAAAAACAATTTTGTTTCGTTAGATATACAGGAAAAGAGGACACATATTTTTAATGGCATAACAAAAAGTGTACATATATATATATATATAGTTTACACATGGCCTAAAATATAAATGATTAAGTATTAAAGAACAAATGCGGGTGAGGATGTCCTCACCCTGTATATATTGCTTATATTACTATATATACAAATAGATGGTAGTTATTCGCCACGGGTTATTATTAGGTATATAATGGCTGCCATCGACGTTCCGACAACGCAAATATAACTGCAACAATGACAGACTACGTTTAAAGTCCAAACACGGACAATTAGCATTAATAAAATAAACGCACTATCTATGTTTTGTTTATGTCGTCGTAATTATAATATTATATACACGATGACTCATCAGTCATCACCCCGTTTTTTTTTTCAACAGTGGGGTTATTTAAAATCGGATTTTTATAATTTTCAAATATACTTTTAAAGTCTTAAATATACCATATTTTGAAATTCTTGAAATTGGTTGTACTACTTACAGAGTGTCTTCTGCTATAAACTATATTGCAGATAATATTTTGAAAATTTTGACGCATCGAAATCACAATTCGAACGAGTAATTAGAAATAAAAAAGCAGTCAGTTTTTTTTTAGTTAGGTACTTTTTTAAATTTATTTACTAAGGATAATATAGATGCGTTATTAAAGACTATTATTTTTAGTATAAAACATACTAAATTTTAATAACTGATAAATCACTCGTTCAAATTTTGAAATAAGTTGAATTAACATTAAAAAGGAATTTCTTAATCTTAATTAAAAGGGAATAAGGAAGTTAAATCACCCTGTATATACAGTACTGTATAAGTCATATATTATTAACTACTGTCCGAAAACTCTGCGGGAAATATTTCGATAATTGTGATAATATTATATACATATACTAACTATAGCTGATCCTGCATGTCGTTTTCCGTGACAAATTTAATTTACCACTTCTTAAACTTTGTTAAATGTAAACTGCATACAGTTATTTGGAATGTTTTGACACAATATTAAATACAGGTCTAAAATTATATTAGATATTAGATAACTAATATATAAGTATACGTGTAATATATATTAAATAAATATAAAATATGTCAATATGACATTGCGTGTTACGGTCAAAGTCCAAAATTGGCTAATGTGAACGTTAACCTCTGCAGAACGGCTAAAGTAAAAATTCAAAATTATCTGTTATAAACTTACCAATTTAGACGTTAATGATGTATGTAATATTGTGTTTGTTTTGATAAATCGTGTATTTGTATTATTTGTAAATACACCACCCACAGACGAAAGAATATGTGAAAAAAAATCAACTTGTAACTCAACATGTCATAACTCATCATAGTTTAACACGTTCAAATCGAATACAAAGCTGATGGTACGATCATTAAATAAGAACTGATTTGAAACGTAAAAGGGCGTTGGTGTTATAGTTCGGAGGGTTTTGGACTGGGAACACTGAATTCGGTTGGTGTTAGAGATTTTGGATTTCGTACGTTCATATATCGGCTTAAGATAGAGTTTATAAATTGGTAGTTTAATTGTTAATGTGAAGGGACTGGAGGTTAAAAAAATAGTGGAGAAGACGAAATCGATAATTTAAAGATAAGAGTTTTTTGCGTTTATTTAAAGCTTTAAGTTAAAAGTTAAATAAAAAAAAATAAAAATTTAAGTAACAGCTATCTGTTGTATTATAGTCTCAAGTACACCGCGTAGTTGAGTAAGTTATTTTAATGTATCGTTATTTATTAAATTTGAATCAAATAATAATTAATCATTGTATACAAAAAACGATTCTGAGCAAAGACAAACTTTCAGCTTGTCTTACTATAAGCATATTTTATGATAAAAATTAAATGTATTAATATTTTATAGTATAAATGTATAATATAGTGTAGTACTGTATAGTAATGTATTATATTTTAGTTTATATTATATTGCTATTATAATATGGTAGGTTGAGTTGAATATTATTGTCAATAATATTGTACTTGAAAATGTCATTGTGTGTATACAAATATGTATTGAATCATTACACTTATGACACTAATGGTGTGTATTAAACATTTCAAGTATTATAATTAGTACTAACAAATAATATTTTTAAATTACGAGATAACTAAAATCGTTATTATTTATTTAAATATCTAATTTTGTTAATTTTAAACTTAAAATGTCTATGTAATGGAACTGTGCTTGAATATTTTTATGATTGTTTTGGATATAGTAAGAGCTACAATTGAAAAATCTTGTATTAAATTATTAATCCTTAGCTATAATACAAATTGGAAATATTATAAATCTACAACTATAAAATGATTTGAACATTCTCGTAATTTTGTAAAAATGTCAACATCAAATGCTTTACGAAAAAATCATACCATAATTCTTTAATATTTTTAAATAGCTATAATACAAATTTATGAAAAACCTTGTATTAAATTTTTAAGCTTTTTTACTTTGCGATAAATGCTTTATCGATAATTTTAAGAGAAAACTAAATTGAAAATAGAAAATATCTACGAGTAGCTCAAATGCAGTCAAAATTATTTTAGCGCGTATAGAAAATGTTAGTATATAAATATTTGATGAAAACTTCGAGTATTTGCGGTAATTCGTTTTTAAGTTACACCAAATAAATAAAATCGATTATGTAAACTTGATTAACGTACTAAAAGTTGTTTTTCGTGATTATTCATGTTCCGCTCAGAATCTAATATAAATATTAAATTATTCATTAGTAAAAGTAAAAATCTTAATCCATAGTATTGCATACCGAATTATTTACGTATTTTATTATATCTTTATAATATTTAGTATGTATACATAGGTGCCTTGCAACAATATAAATCATGCATTGCTGCTATAAGCCAGTAATACTTTATTGGTTAAAGCTAAATTAGCCGGTTAATGTATATGTTTTATACACAATTTTACAATTTTATTGTTCTTCGTGGCCAAAGCTCGAATAATTGGCTAATGCGTACTTCAACATGCAGTAAGTAAGGTGTGAATACACCTTAGTAAGTAATATACGCACTGCATGTTAAACAATGGCGTATACGGTATACCAAGTGATCCATTTAAAGTAAAACACTATAATAATTACAAAAAATATTCGTTCTTACATAATTTATTTAAAGCATTCAAAAACAAAATTTTTCTAAAAATAAATACTATTTATTTTAATTTTTAGCTCATCTATTTTTTTTTTATTATGTCTATTTTTAGTGACAACATGTATTTATAGAGGAACGAAGTGGATTCGTACTAAAGTACAAAATGTTGATCCACTTTACACCGCCCATCTAAACCTTAATATTTATACATAGCCAATAAACTTCCTAAATAAAATATGTAACTTAAAATTATTTTGAATATATTAGCGAAAGTTTAGTCACGGTTGGTCAACACGGGGAAGTGAACTTCACTCGCGCCCTAGCCTTCTAGAGTACGGCTATTACCGTACAGATTTTATTTTATATTAAGCTATGATATTATTTTAATGTAAATTAATAAAGTAAAATATGTAATAAACGAAGTATATCAACGAATCGGACCTACTTCTACTAATATTAGTACCCGTATTCCTAACACAATAGTCAATAAGTGATAACGTGAAGCCCGTCAAAAATGTCGAGCTTCGGAAAACCATTTATTAATAATAATAATTTTAACGAAACAGGCTATTATGTGTAGCGCGTCGTTTAACGTTAAACACTAGAGTTTCTAGAAAAAACCTAATAATGTATTGAAAAAATATTTATCCAACATAATTTTAAGTCGTTGCAAAACAACATTTTTGGAAAAGAAATTACATTTTTTATCGTTATTATTTGTTTAAGTTTTTTTCTCTTTTGAATTACAATAATATACATTTTTCGTTTTACATTTACCTAAGCAGAATATTATTGTTCGGACTTTTTCGATCAATAAAAATTAAATTTTAAAGAAGTTGTCTAATGGTTAGAAGTATTATAAAAGTCTAGATGACGAGAGGAGAAGTGGACCGACATTTTGTGGGGTATCCTCGTACACGACTTCACTTCGTTATTCATTTATTTAAACGCCGGTGATGTCGTTCAAAAAAATAATAATAATAATAATAATATCACGTGAAACGTTAAAAGATTTTAAAACAACGAGCGGTGTCTTACGTTAAATTTTGATCATCCGGCATCCGGTATATCAAACATTATAGAAGGACATCGTAGAATTATTGGGCATTAAGACCGCAGAAAGGACGTCAACAAGACGATCAAAACGATCGAGTCGATCAGGCGCCAATCGGAGACGTAATATATCGGTTGGAAACGCTATGATAATAATAACGCACGAAATCGCGGACACGCAATACACTCGGAACGACTTCCGGTTCTATAGAACAGTTTCTCGACGCGTATAAGAGCAACAGTGCTTAAACGGTGAGTATGTGGGTAAGTATATTATTTTTCTTTTCAAAAAAATGCACGTTCGACTCGTCATCGTTATCGTATCGTTGCTGTCGTTATTGCGTTATCTTTGCGAACGGAGCGCGCACTATGCCACGAGTCGAGGACGCGGTGACATCTTTCGAGCGTAGTAAATTTAAACGCTTTTTACACGCTCTTCGTAATATTATGAATCGCCATAAATTTATTCGTGTTTTACGCGCGTGATTAATTCTCGGTAAAACTAAATATTATACACTATGACGTAAAATTATGTATCATATTTTATACTGTATGTTATATATACTCGTGGGTACGTAAATTCACTCAACATTATTACGCTATAAATTATAAAGCTAAAGTTTAACGACATTTTTTACGTCCCAAAGCTGCAAGTTCTTGTCGCCTAAAGGATGCGATGATAGTTAGCGCGCTTGTGTGTGTGTGTGTGTGTGTGTGCGTAGCTGGTGTTTTTTTTTTTTCATCGAAGACGAATATTCGGAATATTCGCTTTATTTTATGTCGATTATGACGTGACGCGTTGTACAAAAAATATATAATATATCATAGAGATGGGCGACTGGCGGCCCGCATATACCATTTTTGACTGGCCCTTGCTACATTTCAAATTACTTAATATAAAAATATAAAACGTTAGAATTTTTTTGTATTTTATTTTATTATATGTATATGAAACGGACATAATTTTTATTGTAAAACGTGGGTATAAATTGTCATCTAGTATTGAACTATAAAAATGTCAATTGTGAATTGATTTGACTTTTTATTTTTATTTTTGCCTTTCTATTCTGGCCCGTTAGATTCTCACTCACAACAAATTGGCCCTCTAGTAGTATTGAGTTGCCCATCTCTGTAATACATAGTAATTATGAGCTATCGACAAATTGCGAAATGATCGCATTATTGGTTGTTATATCATTACCTTGTGGCTTGTGCACACGTCATATAGAACGATTGGAAAATGACCTCCAACCGCGGATGGTATTTACCGCGAGTGGAAATAATGGAATAACGTTGACGCCTTAGACACACATAGCATTTCGTCAGCCGACAATTATTTACATTTTATATTTATTAAACCATTAAGATTTAAATTAATTGTTTACTACAAACATATTTTCTTAATCTTTTAGCAGTAAATAAATAAACCACCGTTTATACACATGTACATTGAAGTCGTTTATTAGTTAATAATTAATGTGTGCACTAAAAATGTCATTTACAAATAATATTAATATAATAGTATATCATATATATTACATTATTATAATCTTTGTTACAATCATAACACCGGACCGTTATGATCGTTATAGTGATGCGTATTGCGCGTCTACAGCTCTACAGCTGCGTGTAGTATTAAATATTGAAATCCAATAATTATTATATTGCGACGTACCTAATTGCTATTATAATGAATATAAACAGTATAAACAATAATTCATTAGTTGTTTAAATTACATAATTATATGGACATATAGTCCGCTTTCGGTAAGACGTAAAATGCACATGAAGACAAATAATATTTTACGACCATCTCAAAAATCTCAAAACTAATGAAACACAAATTACTAGTATAGACTGCAGTCGGGGCTTATTGTAGAGATTATTCGGTATTATCCTGATAAAATAATAACATTTTCACTAAAAGAAACATTTATCTTAAAGTAGTATACATAGTGCATAGTATATATTATAATAATATTATACTTAATATTGAATAGTACACATTAAAATATGTTATCAATATTCGTAATAATAATTATTGCTCGGTAAGTAGGTATGTATGTACTGTGTATAGTGTTTCTATCAAAAACGTGTGCTCGTTGATGAATTGGTAATGGGGACGATTTCGGTGCTTCCTTCCTCTTAATATTTACCAGGATATCAGTCTATCGTGGCTGACGATACTGCGTCGGATGTCGAATGTTCTAGTTTCACAGAACGATCGTCGTGTCCGAATACCCGCTATTACGTACTTATATGTAATATATAATTTCCCGGACAAATAATTTTTCGACCGCAATAAATGGCGCAAAACGAAGCTCCTAACGTCACGTTTAGCCACCAGTCACCACCATTGTATAATATATTATAATGTAAGTAAACGCTGTGGCGTAATATCAATACATATTCTATTTATAACGAATTGTAATAAAATAATTATATAGTCGTTATGCGCGGACAAAATGATGGTATAAAACGAGGTACCTGTTATATACCTATATACGAGTATATATAAATAGCGGTTTCAATTATAATATACATTATAAACTCGGGATACCGCAACTATATAATTCCCACGTGTACGTGAATTACACGCTGGTTGGCTTTGAAGTTTAGAACTTATAATACTTGTATATAATATACAAAATAAGCACATATTATATTATGTATTTATAAGGTAGGTACTCGTATAATTGACTAAGCGCTAAATAATTATAAACACGACGTAATACCGACAGCCCATGTAATCGGGAGATCCGTTTAACGTAAGACACTCGTTATTTAACAACTAAAAATAAACGTTTTTAAAATACATATTTTCGAGTCGTTAAAGATAAAACATTGTTAAAGCTGTTCATTTTTTTTCTTGATGAAAATAGTTTAGAATTTTAAATCAGATAATTTTTTTACCCACAGAAAAAAATAACTAACACAAATCAAATGTCTATAAATAGTTTACAAAAGAGTCAAATTTCAAGCTAGTATCTATACGGTTATTTGTTTTTAAATTTCGACGAAATAATAAATGTAGTTAGGAAAATGTCTGTTTTTACCTGCAATAATATAATAATGATAAAGAAAACTAGCTACCCACTGTGAATTTTAAATTTCTTTTAAACTTCTAAAGTATTAAGTAGATTTACTTTCTTACTAGAAAAAGATTACGATCAAAGTTAAAAATATAAGCACTTTTTCTACTACAAAAAGTTTCATAGGACAAACAAATCCACACATCATAGTAAAATAAATATAATATTCATAATGGCTCCGCTTAGAATCTAATAGAGAAGAATATTAACTACATATACAGATTATATTATTACTATAATAATAAGTAGAAATATGGCATATAGAAATATTTTTATAAATACATTTATGAACATTTAAACATTTTTTTATTTTTTTAATTTTGAAGTGACTTAAGAGGATTTCTTAAATTTTTTAATGTTTATACATAATATAAAACTCACTTCAAAATTAAAATATCGAAAAAACACTTCCAATAAGCACAATAATATATTTTTATCATAATTCTTAAGTTAAACACAAATTTATTTTCTTATTTCTTATCACTTTGATGGATCCACCTGTAGATACATTAAACATAGAATACGGCTAAGTTATTATTGTTGCTCCTAAGAGGACGCAACACTCGCGTGTGTTACATCTTTGTTACAAATGTAGGTATGCCATAATAAATTTGTGTTTAGCCGCTTCAATTTTGAGCTCTAATAAGTAAACAAGTAGTAGTAAGTATACACAACGAGTAGTTATGTAAAATATTACAATTTACGAATTATCATACTTCACTTAAGATTTTAAATATCATACAAACCACGTGAAAACACACAATATAATATTTAGGTACCTTTAAATTTGATAATAATTCAATTCACTCTATTATTGAAAGTATGTAACAATACGAATTTGAAACCACTAAAAACAAATTCTGCCATCTTGTATGTTTGTAAGACAGATACAACATAATATGATATTATTATTATTGTTGTGTCAAAGTCCGATATGGTGTCAATTATTTAGACTATATTTGTAAACAATATGATTTTAAAATTATGTTTAAAACATTTATATTTTATATACAGCGTGTACAATAGTGTATGGGTCGATTTAAGGTTAGACGTGTGTGCAGCATGTCTGCGTGTGCTGGTACAGCGTCATTCGGAGTACGAAGCGCGGTGGTTCATTTTTCCAAACGATTTCATTGTGGTTATATATCGAATAACTATAATTCAATGTTTACCAAATGTTAACCATGTGTTTATTTTCAGCACTTATGTTGGGGAGAGGGGGGGCAGCGTAAACAACAACTTAAATATCGCCCAGATTCGAGCTGAACACCTAAAATCGTTCGCTATTTTCGGTGGACCAAATTATTACTAATATTATGTTATTATTATTTCTCAGTTTTATTGCTTCATTGCAGGGTACGCGAACTTAAATGTTTACTGATTAATAAACAATATTTTGCATTAACTTTATCATGGAAAAACTTAAAGTTACAGTGTCTTTCATCGTGACAGAACAGTGTAATAATAACGTATTTAAAAATTGAAACCTAGACACCTAGTACTAGTACTATTTGATAATAGTTTTCGTATCCTACGAAAAAGTTTATTTGCTGAATACCCATTTCGTCATTACGTTGACGGCGTATGTTACCTTTTGAATGGGTATTTTTTACAATTTACTTTTAACTTTATAAAAATGAATTTTGGCCAAAATTGTTTATTCTGTGTTATTTTGAACTTAAATAAAAATACATTTGTCGAATCTATAGTGATTCGAATATTAAAATATAATGAATAATACTAATACATTTTTGTGATATTTGATAACACCGATAATGGTACCAAAATACCGATAATAAGTTAAGATGTGATTGAAGTGAGCTATTTTTTTTTATGGGTATTGTTTCTGCAATCTGTACATTTCCGCCCAATTATTGTTTAATTTTTACTTGTTTTTCATTTATCAAACGACTGAAATTACACCTTTGGAAGTACATATATCGTATAATTACTATAATTAATAATATGTTATGTACCTATATAATATGTTACGATTGTTACGGGCAATGAACACGTTGTCCAGGTAATTTGAATTACGAATATTTTAAAATAATGACAATTTATTTTATTAAATAGTATTATATTATGATTATTTTAAAACAATTGTAATTTATTATATAAAATATAATAATTATATTATTATTTAAAAATTCTTCAAATGCGGATGGTCGTAAAATGGTTCGCAGCTTTGCAAGACAAATAAATGCAAGCATAGAAAATAAATAAATTTTGCGATTCATAAGTGCTATTCTAATCAATCATGTACTTACAAATAAATATAGTTTATGATCAAATTCTAAATAATCCTAATATTATATAATAAATAATAACTCATTTATTTATTTACCATGGCGTTGTAGATATTAATAAAACGTTCAGAATATTAATTATTAATACAATTAAAAATATTAATATTTTTTTCTATTAATATTATAGGTATAATTATTACTAATAGTGAATTTAATGCAATATATATATATATATATATAATGTACAAAATTAATTTGTTTTTAATGTTTCTATTCGCTGTTCAAATTGCCTGGACAGGACAAAATATTTCCTGTAGTTCGTAACTTACATATTATAAATACGTAGTAGATTTTGTACCTATGAAAACAAATATTTACGCAACTAATGTTCAGTTGGCCGTAAAATTGCATTCGAGCTCGACACTTCTCATTAACTTCTAAATTAGAATTTTCCGAGATGCAGCGACTATTTTATTATAAAATAACTATTACCTTTATTTAATTAAATATTGTAGTTTTCGTTTAATCCAAGTCTTAAATTAAAAAAAAAAAACTCAGTTTTACCTATTTTAAGTATTTAAACGTTATCAAAAATTAGTGTTCAACGTTATTTAATCCTTTAAGTTTTACGTTAAAAATAAGATTGTAAGCACCAATGAAATTTAACATAAATATAAGATTTACCAAGTTGAATTTTAGAAATATTCTAATGACAAATATATTATTTAATAAAAAAGAAGAACAACTAAATTGTTCAGAATAAATTAGTTATTTTTGTTAACAGAAGTTAGTCAACATAAAATTTATCTTACCTACAAGTTTAACTAAAATAAATAGAATTTAAGTATTCATTAGAATGATAAGTATGTAAAAAAAAAGTAGATACAACTATTATTTTTAATAACGTTATTTATAATTAAATTTTTAATTTACAAATTTAAATAAGATATTTTTCGTTTTTCTTTTGATTTTTTTAAATATTTGTTTTCCATTGTAACGTTATTTAAAAAACGATTTAAAACCTTAGTTCGATTTTCTATTATACTATTTATGCTATATTATGATAGCATGATCTAGTTGTTCATGACATGTACAAAATTGGCAGTGTTTCTATGTACCTACTGGCTACTGAAACATATTATGCTAATAGTTTTACATTCCGTTGATTATATAAAGAAAAGTTATTAAAGTTTCGTGGTATTTATTTTACCTTTAATTTAACGAACAATGAATTAAATTATGCGTCACGACTCGCAATATTATATTATTTCTGTGAACTCGAAATCTTACAAATTCTACATGATATAAAATATAGGTGTTTAATTTATTTTATACAGTTGCCAAAGCTGGCGATATTTACATTTAAAAAAAATTAAAGATTATTTACTTGGAAATGTTAAACGTTAATTCTTATAAATAAAAGCTTTTTCGATTTATCAAAAATAATTTTTGGTTATTTTTTTTATTTCGTTTATACCTGCGTAGGAGCAAGTTATATTATTTAAAGTTATATATTCAAGTTATTTTGAATATGTTTTGTAGAATATAAGAAATACTTTTTTTGTTTAACAGTACTGTATGAAAAAATGAGGAAAAGAAACATAAAGAACATCAAAGACCTGCTGCACAGCGACTTCGCCGGTTTTATTTATAAAAGTATCGTACAACTACTTGTTGTGTATTTGTGAATATTTTTCTCATACGAAATCGAATATTTTATACGGATTTATTCACATGTAAATGAAAAAATATACATACTTTTACCTAACTGCTTTGCATTATTTTAAAATGAAAAAAATAAAATAATAGAAATCGTTTTTATAGTTATAAATTAAATGCGTGTAATTGCTTATAATAATAATATATGATGGTTTACGTACAAGTAATGAAACTAAAAAACTGTTTCTTCTTAGTCACATGGTTAAAATAATTTGAATTAAACATTCGTTCATCAATGACGTTCAAAAGAATATTAAAATAATAATCTCAAAAAAATTAGTATAAAGTGCTTTGAAACTATTTTTAAGACTCATAATTTAAAAAATATATAAATTTAATTGGAAATAAATCTTTCAACTATAAAATATTATAAATTAAGTGCGACGTGCGTATACAAAACTGTGAAATAATTATTTATAAAACATGTGTAAGCAATTTTAATTGGTAGACATTTTTAAAAATACCATAAAAAGTAATAAAAATGAAAAAATAACTTAAAAAAGTAAAAATACAGAACAATGTGAAATAAAATCGTCAAAATTAAATTGGTAAGTAACTAATCAAAACATTATTGCGTTATCAATTAAACTAATTATTACAGACTACACGCAGTATGTGATAACTAATAGTATTATATTATAATGTAAAAAGTATATTAACGGTTGTCGACTAAAACAAATACGATCCGTGACGGTGGAGGGGAGCTACATAGACTTCTCGGCCTCCCCTTGGCCACGCCACGTCTGGGTAAAAGTATCTGTATAACGTCACTCACCTGCAGTGATCGGGACAAAGACTGCGTACAACGCGTAAAATCGTTTCATGTCTGAAAATCGTCCTGCAGAATCGCGGGCGGAGACCAAACATCTGCAGTCGCGTGTACCGCGCAATGTCGTAGGCAGGTAACTATTATGATATCAGTCCGCGTACGACTGACTACTGCGATGCAGGTGGACTTTAGCTACGTACAACTGTATTGCGGGCGCGTCAAACGAAATCGGGAACGACAAAGCAACCGACGGTGTGCTCGGACCGCCAAACCGCTAATGGAGGAAACGATAATAATATATATATATATATCTGAGGGCCCTCGTCTTATAGGTGCGTCTCGAGTCCAACTAGTCCGCCGATCTATAGCCGTTATAACACCACTGTGGGGCGAGCCGGAACGACAAAATCGAATTGATCGACTGCGAGTCGTTTTCTCATAATATTATATATTATATATATATATCTACCAACGTATATATATATATATATATATATATGTATACAAGTATTTTAGGACGCCCCTGACGGACAATTATAGGTAATAGCCGATTTAACGTTACATATATATACCTAATACGATAAATGAGTAATAATAATAGTGTTACTATTACCACATCGTATATAGTTATAATAGTTATGATATTGTGTTCTGCAAGTAGGTATATACATCTAAACAGAGCGATTATTCGCGCGCAGTTATTTCGGTTTATTTACTTTTTTTTTCTGCGGTGAGACAATAATGTATAGGTCCCGTGCAACGTAATGGAAACGCAGCGCGTTGTTCTATATGATGGCCGCTATATAATATCAAGACACGACAATTATTATAGAATTCTCTGGAACGAAAAACAAAATATTGGACGCACAAGTATATATATATAGGTAATATTAAATTATAGTGACGTACATTTTTGTTGTTGTAATTATTTAATGAACACATTTTACCAGTAAATTTCCAGAATTAATAAATCTCTATTGAACATGATTTATATTATAAATTAATAAATGTTATAGTAAGTTTATAGTGTTTACACCCATTCAATTTTGTAACAATCATTTTCACTATATTATGTACAAAGAAAGCAAATAAAACATAAATACAATAATTCTCGATCTCTTCGATACCATACAATAAAAATATAATAATTATTGATCATGAACCATAATCTTTAATTTGTTATATTTTTTAAAAATTTCAATTTGTATTATAGTCCTAATCTACTGATAAAAAGTACAACAACATGCAAATTAAGTGGTCATTGAATTTTTAGAATAGTTAGCAAAATTGGTTTCGAACGTTTTACTTTTTTTATAACACGATTGCGAAAGAATGTCGCTTATTAAAAAAAAAATTTTAACCGAAAAACGAACAATTTCAAACGTTTTCTATAAAAACGTTGCCAAGTTAAAATTTTTGAATATGTTTTACTTTTTTCGGGAACCCGTATGGGAGCTTACCGTCTTAATGGCCCACCCAATTTGTTTTTGTGATAGAGCTTTAAGTTTTTGTGCACAAACGATGCACAAACGTTAGGTTTAATCAGAGGTTCTAATTTTGAAAGTGCCCCCATCACAAGTAATCAATTATAAAATATACAGGAATATACGCAATTACCAATAAAATATTTTTACACGAAGGTTTTGTATATTATTCATCTGAAGTTTTAATTAAAAAAAACTTTGACCAAAAAATCGATTATATTCGACGTACACATTTATATATAATAATTGCGTATAGATTTAAGTCACGACGTGTTTTATTTTTAATAGGTACTTTCGATTAAGTTTTTCAAAGTTTTTAAACAATCACTTGTCATCTTTATTGGGTCAGCTTTGGAAAACTAAAAATTATTTTAAAATATTACCATATATATATAGCGGGTATCACAATAGAACAATCGATATCTAAACTTATATTAAATCGAAAACAAAAATCAAACTACTGTAGTAGTGTAGTTGTTGTCTGGCAGTGTCGATTAAATTATTATTGTGATAATATATTCATCTCTCGAAAATACAATTCCTAAAGTGCAGAGACTATATATTATTATATGCATTATTATAAAATAATACGATGACAAACAAATAAAATGCTGTGTAGTGTGTGGTTGTGAGCTTAAGTAGATTTTTTAAAATGGAATTGGCTTAATGCAATACGACCAGATGACTCTATTTTTTGGTAAATCTGTTTTATTCGATAAAGTAAAAAATATGATAAAGACAAAATGTATTCACAAGTGGGCAGTGGTGGATCTAATGTTTATCTTATTTGGATGAAAAGTGAAAAAATAATTTTAATATCTCTACTTAAATTAATACAATTACTATGTAATATCTGGTACCCACTGATATTTGATAATGACATTGGAGTTTAATTAATTCACTTAACTGAATAGGTATCTATATTACATTAACCATTACATATTATCATAGATAAATATGGCATATTAAAAGCCCACGGTATGAAATCTGGTATATAGTTTTCAATTAATACCGTTTGGACATTTAGTATAAACCAATATTTATATTTTATTTATTTATTTAATTTATTTAATTTTGTATACACATAAGTATTGCGCCTCACTGCGAGAACTCGTGTGGGGGCCCAGGAGTTCTAAATCAAATTATATATAAATAACATTTCTATAGAAACATAGTATATATAAACTGAAAGTTATCTGACATTGATCATAACTCTTATTAGTAAAAACTTAAGAATAATAAATCCCTGATTAGTGATTATAATCACAGTTGTGTGTAAATATTTAGGAAATTTAAAATCCGAGATCGATTATAATAATATTTAATACAATTCGCGAGAAAATTCCATTATCTATTGCAAAGTGCCTTTTTTGAATAAATTAATTGACTAACTGTATTAAATTATTCAAATTGAGTTCTCTGTGCATATCTAATAAACAAATACCCGTAAGCTGAGCTTCATCTATTCAGGTCGCAACCAAGTTTTCGTTACCTAAGCGAAAATATGAAAAGGTTCTTTCAGCAAATGCTACTCCAGCATACATTGGATTTGAAGATGAAATTATATGTTTGGAAAGCATAGTTCACTATTCACTAGATCTACGATAAATAAACATATAACTATAACACTTATGTTATGTAATTAGACCGGAAAACTTTATTCTAAAAATTCAAAATTGTTGTTTACAATGTTCAAAATAATATACTATATAGAAACTGAATTTTGAAACTCTAAGCTATGGACACATAACTGCACTTGGGCCGCATACGAATTGCGTCCCAATTATCTGATATCAATATACGTATATATGATTGTATAAATCAATAACCGAAACAAGATTGTTAATTTATTTATTACTTTGTTTATATCGTTCCAAAAGCCGTTTGGCGTTTAATCTAATAAAATAAATAAATAACTATTATCTATCGAATAATATTTTGAAACTTATGTAATAAATGTATACGGTAATTATTACTTATTAGTATGTGTTTCGATTGTGAAACGTTAACCATCGTGCGCTGTTATATTTTAAAAACGTATTAAAAAAATGACAGACAGTGTTTAATGTGTTGTAAGAAATACGTAAGTCATACATTAAGTTAAATAATAAAAATAAAATATTAAAAATGATAGTGAGCATAATCATGCAAATTATTCTGATGAAATGCGAAATAGACAAAAATTAAACAACAATTTAGAACACAAGACGATAGACGATCTCTAATGATAATAAGCCATCAAAACTAATTCGTAGGGAATTATCAAATTATATACGGTGAAACCCAAAAGCGCAAATTCATTTTGTGTTTTTATACCTTAGTAGTGTGATAAAAGCGCAAAAATAATCTATATTAGCTGATACAATATAATATAGTATTTGTTACACTGCAAGTTTCACAGCCATAAATTTATAATTTTATCGAAGTGTTTAAAGAACACCAGGCAGAAGTTTACTGAAAAAATTCAATCAAATAGACGAAAAACTACAAATCGCAGTTATAATGTCAATTCTTATACAAAACACGGAACTTGTATATATAGAAAAAAAATTTCCCGATTGGACTATTTAAAAACTGTGGGCTTCTAAGTTCAAACTTAATTTTAAGATACCCATTATAATTATACTATAATAACTACTAATATGTGATTTTAATTTAAAATTTTTTTACTCATTTTACGCAATATTACCACTGTAAAACATTAATTAACAACTAAACGATTTTGATAAAACACACTTTATTTTTGTAAAATTTATTTGCGCTTAAGGAATATTTATTTTTGCGCTTATGGGCCACAGCCATTATGTATTCAAATCGCATTGGACGCAATTACTATATAGTCATATAAATTATATCGGACGCAATTAGTGTAGCTGTTAAATATTATCGAGACGCAATTAGTACATAGAAAAGGGATTTTGGGACGCAATTTGTTTGCTACGGGAAATATGAATATCTGCGGAATCTATTTACACCCACTACGGCACTACAGAGGAAAACACGCTAAAATATGCTACACAGCTAAGGTATTTGGGAAAGGAGGCAAATGCTGTCTTCGTCCCTTGCATCCAACACTTCGAGTGGGCGCAACAGACATAGGTATTTGTACTTCCGAATTATTACTGAACATTATTCGGGAGTGTTGGTCGTTGATGTGAACTGACGTGCAACAAACATAATATAACTTTAGAGATGGTCGCATTGTTGTCGCGCCGATTATATTGTTTTATTTCATTCTTTATAATAGTCCTGAATATATTACCTTAGTCTATTTTATTATTTATTTTCTATTTCATGTGTGAATTTATTAATTAACACGTGATATTATGATCGATAACCAGACAACTCCTGAAAGTATAGTATTTAACTTTTAAAATATTTTAAGATACGAAAAAACTCATCATATAAAAGTTATATTATTACATTTTATAATATTATTGTCACGCAATATCTAATTTATAATTAAATTATTAAAAAAAGAATAATTATTCAATGAAATTTTATTTTTCTCTAATACAGTTTTTACTCTATCTTAAAAACTTCACGTCATATAAATGCAGTTGTCTATGCGCATACGGGAACCATTCGATTACATTTACAGCAGTTATAAAAAACAATAAATCAATATCTCTAGCGTGCAAATCGAATACATCCGACAGAATTAGAAAATTATGATATAATGCTATCCATAAAACAAATATTTGTCAAACGTTTTACATACGTAAAACATATAATATTTATCGTCTATATAAATTGAATCTCCGGTATAGGTACGATATTGTAATATCGTATACCTGTCCTGTATCATGATATCCGACGAGCGCAGCTGCTAAAACTATTCGTTACGGTAAGAAAACAAAAAAAAACGTAGTTATAAGAAAAAAATATAAAACGTCAATACGATACGATATTATACGTTACTGCGTATAAATATTGCAGCAAATATATTTTAACAATTTAAATAATATCATACTCTGAGCATATTGTACATATTGTACACTCACAGCTTTAATGTGTACATAATGATAGATAATAATACGCGTCTACACAGTATAATATTTGTCCAGACGAGACGTTTCAAATGTATATATAAGCAATGGTGTGTAATCTATAGCTGAATGTTTGTTTTGGACTCATCTGCGTTGGCGGTTTGGACGTTTTTCGTATTGAATTTGAATATTATAATAGTATAGTGTTCTCGAAAACCGAGAAATTTCCCGTTTCTGCAACAATAATGACCAATGGGTACAACTGAAGTGATTGTTTAATGGTAAAAAAACAACCGAAGATAAATTTATTTTGTATGTTTAGAATATTATGTTACCCGTCAAATAATAAGATTGAACATTTTTCAACTAAAAATGAATTCATAATTTTCACTATTTTCATAAATGTACCATTAACTTATTTACTTATTTATCTTATACTAAATTAAATTACGTTCTTTTTAATCAAATATTTATTTTTTATTAACACTTAAAATTATTCTAAATATTTTTAAAATGTTATTGAGTATAAAAAATTGTAATTTAAGTAACACTGGAATGTTTCGAGTTCTTACAATTAAAGCCTTTTGAATAGTATTGAATACAACTAAAATCGTTTGATGAAAAATTGAGATTTTTTGCGTGAAATGTGAATTGCGAGTTTGTCAAAACTATGTAATTTCAGACGCTCGTCGTGACTTAGTAGTGTAATTTCATTATTCTATTATTACTATTCTAATAAGAAAAAAATATAAGGGACATTATATTAAATTTTAAACTCAGAGTAGGTATGAATATTGTAAATTTTAAGAATTATATAATATATAGGTGTTACAAAATAATTTGCAAATGTTGGTGATTTTAAGGAATTTCGTAAACATTTTATCTTAACTATAGCTTATAAAACGATGTATTTTAAAAATTGTATATACATAAATTTAAAAAAGCTAAAATATTTTAAAATTATTTCATGTTTAGTAAATTCTTACCTATATAGTTATCTTGATATTTAGTGGAACTTTCAATGTTTTCAGTTATTCATTTATCAGTTTACTACAAAACAAACACAATAAATATCATCAAAAATCAGTTGTGAGTAAAAGTTTTCGTTAATTTTTTTTATTGGTTTTTATTAAAAGTCAGAATGGGAAAACGGTGACGACTAAATGTGAAAACGTCATTGAAATGTTTTTTTTTTTTTTTAAATTTTCTTCGTATACAACGATATATTACAAAACGTGCAATTCGTAATCGTGGCCGATTTTTTTAAAGCTAGTACATGATATGTACTATGATTGCAGTAGTATTTTGCCAGTCAACTGAAAATAGTTTCGATTATAATGTACGTAGTTACTTAAGTGCGGCGCGAAATTTAAGATATGTGACGGTCGACGTTATCGATCAAGATTCTTCGAACGATCGTGCCCGCAGGAAACTAAACCACAGGAATATTAGAGTTTGAATAGAAAAAGGATGTGTATAATAAAGGATAATAGCCAGTTATACAATATATACGTAGTTTAGTTGACGTTGACGTTGAATATTTTAAACTTTAACACGTAGTTTTATGTACGTGCGACGGCCGCACGTCACACGACGTGCATATGTATATGTAAAATATTTATGACATTAATTATTTTGAGGCATAGGTATAGTATATGGCCTCCGACGAGGGCGTACCGTGCGCAGGGATGGGTCGAGGGATATTACAGGACACGAGTGACGGGTCCAACCACGTAATAATATATATACGTATATAATATGTATAGTGCTTTTTTTTATTTTCTCATTGCACCATCAATTTATTATTAAGGTCGTTTTTCTGTCCGTTTTACAGTTGTAATTATACGGAATGCAAATCTTATATTATATATTAACATGGTTTCTAGGTAGATTTCCTTAGTTGTCCATTAAAACTAATTAATATTTAAAAACACATCATCAATCAGCGAATATACTCCCGGGTACACTACAAATCGAATGTATATTCCGCGGATATTCCTGACTCATTTTTTGATAAGCGTGTTTTTTTTTTTAATGATTACGAATTACGATAGATCGGTAATATATATAAGACTTTAAATAATATATACATTTCTATCGGGCGAAATGACAATTTTAAAATTATTAAGCACATTGCAGTTATAGATCGACTGTAGCAAAATCAAGTTTAGCGTTTTTTAATTGGTAACACCACTATATTTTTTAATGCGTTCTGGTAGCAAATTTTTATCTGTTATTATTGCAGGTCGAATTATCAATTTTAGTTTACCAAGTACTTTATGAATTATTATGAACCATATATACGCGACCTTTCAGAGTTTAATAACTCATTAATAGTTTTAATTGAAATAATTAGAATGATTGGAATAAATTGAATAAACTAGTGCAAAATATATTTTTAACTCTGAGTGCCGAGTGGAGGGATGAATTTATCGATTATACAATCATATGTAATTTTGTGTGTTTTGTTACCCTTCGGCGCAATAATTAGAAAAATATAAATAAAACGAAAAAAGTGGAAAAGAATATTTTCCTAGTGGCTTGAATTTTTTAATAAATTTAATATGCATAATAGTATTTTCTATCTTTATTTCAAAATACATAACGTTTTTGTTTTTGTACAAAAAAAGCTTGAAAATTTAGCGTAATAGGTTTAACATATAAGTTATCTCAATTAAAAAATATCGAAAATGTATACTTAGCTAAAGTTTTTCATGAGCGTTGAGAGTTTATATTTAAAGACAAAATATTCAAGATTAAAATATACCAACGCATAAGGGACAAAATATTTAAATTTAAATTAAATTTAAAAATGGCCTGTTTATAATAATTACACATACGTTGTTTATTGTTTAGTCACATATGAAAAAAAAACATTGTATAAGTAATATTATATATTATAATAATTGCTTTATGAAAAACATAAATCTGGTTATATACACTTATAATATCATTTTTTTCGTTATTTTTATAACTATTAATGTCATATTAATTGTAATAATCAGATACTCGGATATAATAATTCTATGAAAAAATAAATATTCAAAACACTAATGATTTTTTAAATTGCTATTTTATTTATTTTTTTAATTTGAACATTTTCTCTTATTCATTGATCATTTAACCACGAACATTTATTTATCTATTAGATACTATTTTATATACTCTGCATTTATTACAGGATATATTGAAAAATACTTACACGTACTATATACAGTAGACTGACTAGACTAGTTTCCCAATTTTTTTTCCCCCCTTTATTTTGTTAAAATAATTTTTAAATATA
Source organism: Rhopalosiphum maidis (assembly GCF_003676215.2). NCBI lineage: Eukaryota > Metazoa > Arthropoda > Insecta > Hemiptera > Aphididae > Rhopalosiphum > Rhopalosiphum maidis. Next base: position 50,593,757 of record NC_040879.1, read on the forward strand.
ATTTTTATAAGATTAACATATAATAAAACATACAAAAATAAAAATATTTTTCTCTCACTCTTGGGGTGGATATCTAAAAAGTAACTGATGACCGTACTAGTTAATTATTTTTAAATAATAGTTATTAATCAATAATACAATATGTGTGTACTTCCCAATTCATTATTGTAAAATCACGATTTATTACATTTTTGAAATTTTTCCCATTCGGTATAACTATACTTGCTCAAAAGAACTCAAATCCTATACTGTTATATAAAATAATATATCGATCGACAATCATATTAAAAAAAAAAAAAAACACGTGCGTTTAACAACAGACGATAAACTGCGGCGTTATACTTAAACAAGACTTATATACGCATACAATACACTATTAAATCCAGCCTATAAGAAACGATTGTACCTATTTTATTATTCATATAAAATATGAATGGTTCCGCAGACTACGAAATGTCGTCGTCAACGGTCGACATGTTTTCGCGCAACAATTCCATAATATGTGTTATCTTGTATGGTTGTGAAAGGGGGTAGGTTGAGAAAAATAAAAACAACAAAATAGCATTTACGGGCGGGCGGGATTTTTTTCGCCCAAGAATATTATAGCACTCTCTGACGACCAGCAATTATCAGGTACTCTATAAATATATTGTGTATTTGTCCATCTATTGGTTTATTTCAATAAAGCGTTAAGAACAAAAAAATATATATATATATATAGATTTGAGTTAAGAATATTATAAATTCAAACGTTTTAATATAAAAAATATAAACCGTTAAATCGTATAGTTATTAAATTCATAATTTATGACGATTAAACGCCATTGGTTTAATAAAATCATATCAACTAATCGCTTCCGATTATCGTTGTATTTTTTTTCTCGTCGTACGTCATAAAAATGTGGTCAAAAAGTGGTATGATATTCTTTGGCGCAAAGGTAGAGTGCGAAAACCAAAACAGTTTCGATTCACGAAAAAAAGTAATAATAGACAATATTTATTTATTTATTTGTCATGGCGCGAAGATGACAGGAAATCACATTGATATATAAATGAAAAAACCAAGAAGCGTTTGCACCGAAGCCCACGGCAGTAGGTACGATATATATGTGTGTGTGTGTGTGTGTGGCCGTAAGCCCGCGGAATGAGCTGCAGTAGCGCGAGTCGTGCGCGTGTGCCCGCGACACAGTTAAGTGTTAATCTGCCAGCAGCGCATATCATAATAAATCTATTCTTCGTATACACGTTCGCGTTGTTTTCTCCGTATACCTACGCGTGTCGTGACGATTCTTATAACGGCGGTGCCGTAAACCGTTTTAACGAGGTAAGCGCACACGTCGCCTTCAGAAAGGTAATAATAATATAATAGTAATAGCTACGATCGGGTTGCGCAGATATACAGATATGCGTAACACTAGACGGGTGGGGGGGGGGAGGGCTGCGTATAATGCGTGTACACTGCAAATCGGCAAATCGCGTAATCTTAAAAATATAAATATTATAATGTATTGCACTTTAAAACGTCGTCGTGTCATACAGGGCGATCGACGCGAACGCGCTCGCTCTTTTATTTATTTATTTTTTTATTTCAATATCTAACGATGTCGAATTCGTTCGTGTTCCGGTGGTTGGAGTTTTCGAGCATACTCAGCTGCAACGACTGCATAATACGATGGCTATCATTCGAGGAGTGTCTGTCTAATTTTTTCCAAATTAGAACTATCATACCTTTTCGGCTGTAAATCGTCATGATTTTTTTTTGATGTTTTATTTGAAAATTTTATGAAACACCTAAACCAAAATGTAAACGAGTAGTTATATTTAGAGAAAAAATAAATATATATCAAATGTATTATTGTTTAATCAGTCGTCCGCTTGATAATTCACACTAAAAAAAGATTGCTTTTAACTTAGAAAATGAAATTTGTACATAGACTAACTACGCAACACGCGTTTATAAACAGAGTTCGGTAAACCTTGATTAGAAGAGCTGAAACATGGTTCTATTTTTCATAAGTTTTATTTCAATTATTATAATATTATTATATTATATATTTCATATTAAAAATTAGAATCATCAATCAGTTATTGAATTAAATATAGATTTTTGATCATTTTGATGTATATAAATCAAAATTTAAACTGTTTCTAGTAGATTTCGACTTCTGAATAATTTAACTTTTTATGATTTGTAAAATTAATACGTGTATATAGTACTTATACTATACTAAAATGTATAGCGTAAATACACATATTTTGTATAAAACCATTATTAGGAACTATTTTTCATATAATACAATATTATAAACCAGAAACTACTGTATGAACGATACATTTCTAATATGCTTCAATACATTTTTGATTGACAAGATTTGAAGACAATAGTTTTGTATGAAAAAAATAAGTTTGTATCACCACAGAATTCTCTTCGAGTGATTTAAAAATAATTACATACACATTTCAAAATATGGTATTTGAGAGGACGCTACACTGGTCGTTTTCAGATGTAGAAACTTGTCTACGGAAAACAAACAAAACGGCATCAAAAAATGTTTTTAGAGTAATAATACTTACTATGAAATTTATAGAAAACAATAAAAAAAAAAAAAAAAAGTCTTCCTCCAGAATTCAAAAAATCATATTTTGAATAAATGTGCAATAAAAATTAAAACGATATAGTTGGGTGAGCATGTTTGATGAATTCCTCCATGGCCTGAATTTAAATGCTTAGGTTTGATATAAATATTAATTAATCTATTTTGAGAACAATTATAAATATGCTTCTAGTTATACAGTCTAACTAAAGATTACTTATAAGTAGGTACAGTGTTTTATTTTGAGGGGGAGGGACTATTTATGTTTACGAAGGCTTAGCTTCACCCGAGTCATTCACTAGCTCCACGAATGATCAAATTCCATTTATGGTATAGGAAATCCAAATAAGTAAAAATAAGATTCTCAAGTGGGTGTACTTGAAAATTCCAAAAATCAAAGTTCGTATAAATTATTCATCAGCAAATTAAAATAAAACGAGAGCTAGTCTGTTTAGTGAATCGCCCTGTATATACATTAAATTACACACACACACACACACACATTAGCGTATTGTGCTCAGTCTCTATTGCGGTGGCGTGCCGCCTCGGCTTTGTCAGCGTGCGGATCAGACGAGAATGTTTTATGGTCGTCGTCCGTAAACCGCTGCTGATGTATGAAATATGTGTATATACACGCGAATATATAATATATTGTGGATGGAGTGTTACGGTATGACCGGGGATTAATAGCGTGGTGCTCCAGAGGTATTATATTTATAATATATATGTATTTATACGTGTGTGTAACAGATAATGTATAATACTGGACAATTTGATCCTGTCCGGTCAATTTGAATCACGAATACGAAAAAATTATTTTTGAACAATAATTTTTTATTAAATGTTTTATTACTAATAATTACATAATATTGTTAACAACTATATATACATACAGGAACCTGATATTTATATCTGAACAAATCACTTGTACACAGTTTAGCAAGAACAAACAAATGAATGCTTAGAAAAGTAGATGGACTTTTAAATCATGTAAAAATAAATAGGTTGTAATGATAAAATTCTAAATAATCTTAATACGATATATTTTTTTTTTAACTATTAGTACAGTATAGATTTTTGTTATGTCGAACTCGAGGAGAACGGGAAAAAGTTCCAGATATAAAAAACTTCGATATATCAATTTTTATTAAAATTCTTAAAAAAAATTGAAAAAATTGGTAAATAATTTGAATACTTAAATTATTAATACTAGTAATACTACATACATAATATAAAAATAGACTACAATAATGAATGAATGAATTTTTTTTTTAATCTGTCATATAAGTTTGTTTGATATTACTTTTGTCTTTGTAAGAATGTTAAAATTAATTGTAAGGACATTTAATTTACGCTTATTTTCCATTTCGTTGTATAACTGTACGAATGACTGCAAATATTGACTATCAACGCGTGAAATTAAAATCCCTGTACTGAATGGTAGGTACTGCTCAATTTTCCGTTCTTACCGTAATAAAAATATCATTTGTGTACTCCAGATAACGAAAAACGATTAATTTTATTTCGAGTTATCGAGAGAAAAACGCTATTAAGTGTAATGCTAGTTTCAAGGGGTTTTCAATATAGTTCGAGATACTGACGTTCGACATAGATAATAAGAATTTATGCTATATACTCATTTTTTGTTGTTTTTTATCTTTTTCATCAATAATATTATAAGTAATAAAGTAATAATACATTTAAAACAAAATATTGCACAACAATTAATTGTTTGTATTTGTGATTCCAATTATTTCCCAGGCAGTACCAAATTGCCCGAGGTGCCTATTTCAAGTTTCTCATAAGATAATATATATATATATTTAAACATAATCTTAAACACCTTCGACGAAACTATCAAAATGCATATTAATTCATGATATACAATATTATAACGAACACATCGCAGTTCAAATATTATAATCATGTTATTGGTGCATAATAAAATTAATATAGTATGAAGTTTATAAATTAATTAAAGATACAAAACTGCTTAATATTGTATACTCATCTACATAATACTGTGTTTAATTTTAATACTTTAATATTAATAAATGGTAAACCAATCACTGATTAAAAAAAAAGTCGGAAAATAGGTTTGACTGCAGTTTTGTACAGTTGTAGATGTCGAGTGTTGAGTACTTCGTCGTTGAATAATAATAGCAATTGTAAATTGCAATATGTATGTGTAATATATACTAATACTCGTATGTGTGCAATGTAGGTATTGTATTACATACGAAAAACGTTTTTGAAAGAGACGGGCGAAGGCGACTTAGACCTGTACTATTGCTAAGCATATTTTATCTTATATGTAAATTGCTATCAATTTATTTATTTATAGATAAAATTGGATTTATACCTATCTATAATATAATATAACGTTTATAATGTTTATATACGTAAATTAATATTTCTTTTTACTTTGTCCTCTATAAACTAAAAAATTATAAAACCATTTTTCAATATAAGTTATATCATTTCTCGAGATTCGGGAGGGTTTGTAGTTTTTAATCCATATAGTGGTTGATTTTTTTTTTTTTTTAATTTATTATAATAGTAATATAATCTGACAGTGTAATAATAATAAACAAAAACATGTTTGATTTTTATAATAAAAAACTAAATTCATATACATAGATCATGTATAGGATATGGCCTTCAAAAATGTATAGAGGTCAGAAAAAAATGAAAGTATAAACACTCCCCAATTCTCAAGGAATCTATTGATTTAACTTTTATTAAAAATAGTCCAGTAGTTCTTGAGTTTATCGAGGACAAACAAAGAAACATTTATTCATAATATAAGCGGTTTCTATTGGTTACAGAAAATGAGATAGGTAATAAAATAGTTATTATGATTGGATACCATTTTCTGTATTATATTATATATATATATGTATTGTAATTTGAGATAATAAAGCTGTTCTATGTAAATGTAAAATTGAGTAACGGCTATTTTGCTATACAAGAGACAAAATGTATGACTGAACTCTGAAGTTTATATATACACCTACTAAAAAAATCTTCAATCAATTTTGACAAAAAGAAGCAATAATTGAAAATGTTCTAATTAAAGCAAAACGGAAACGACAGTCTAGTATTATTAGTCGGGTTATATATATATAATTGACGCACGTGTTATTCACAGATTTTGACCAATTAACACCAAAGTTTGTACACTTATTATTTGGGTTTCCGGGTGAAGTCGTAAAAGCATTAAAATCAAAGCCACGGGCAACAGCTATAATATTATATAGCAGGCAAAGCGCTAAGGATTATAAAATAAAAAAAATCAACACATTTACACATTTAAATGATTCAATGAATATATTTATATCCCTAATATTATACTGAGGCATAGAGCCATTTGATCTTTGCGGTGGCTTAGCCGCTGCTAATTATATTATAATTATAATCGCATATAAATGTATTTCTACTTGAAACATTATTTAATTATGCACAAGACAGCAAAAAAAACATCAGTTACAGTTGAATTGGTCATCTCGGGATCGAGTTAATATGCCGAGTAGTCCGGATAGTTTAAAGTACAATACATTATACATAAAACTAGATGTGACCGTGTAAAAATAACAAAATGAGTTTCGGGATATGAATTACAATAATGATACTGCAAGATTATAAAGTTAAGTATGTATAAGGCCGGATATCAGCGTTAATATAATTTAAACGTCAAACATAGTTTTGATCAAGAAAAAATCAAATACCTTTCTAAGTTAGGTATACAAAAATAATCGATTTTTTTCAAAAACTGATTTCGCGTAAGAAACCCTGCTTTTTATTACATTTTAACGATTATCCCCCTCTACCACCCACAACTTCAAAATATCGGCTTGATATAAATCGTTCTAGAATCATCTTTATATAGTTAAAAATCGAAGCATTATACTCGTAATAATTATAAATACTCTAAAAGGCGATAACAAACACAATGTAAAAAATATAAAAATACACTCGTCATTATAAATCAATAATCCTGTTCAGAATTTACATACTATTCTTACTAATTGATTGAACTTTAACACGTACAGTGTTTATCTTTTACACGGCCATATATATATATACACACACTTGTGAAAAACATGCAACTTTTTATAAAATACCTACATGATTCATTTGCGCTTCGACGAAAAAAAAATAATTTCAAAATTTTAATGATTGTCCGTGGTATACCCGCACAAATAAGATACCTAAATATTGTCGTAATTATATTCGTAATACAAGAATAAACGGACCTCGAACCACAATTTCAAAAATATCATATTTTCTGTTACGATCGAGACACAGCCGATACTGGAAATTGTACACTTCATAAGCACCTATAATTAAATGTGTCTAACGGTACAAACTTCGTAAATCAAGACCTTAAAAGCCCGAATTCTGGTACAGGTATGATGTCGAATATGAGCTATATAACGTGCGACTATCGTTTTATCCACGTCCGTGTTGACATATAATAACACCATCCCCCAGTAATAACAATATAATTTATAATTATAATACGCACGTGCCGGCTTGCAGGACGTCATCATCGTTATAATGACATGATGTATAATGCTGCTGCCTTGACAGATTTCATGTTCATAATATTATTGTGTATTAAACAAAGATGGGAATTAACTAATTTAAATGATTGTTGAAATAACTTAGTTTTTTTCATTGACTTATAAAGTTATAAATAATCCATCGAGTTAAATGTTTTTAAAATTATTGTTTTATAATTGTTATTTACACATTAACTACTGAATACTGTTTACCTATATGCAGTTTCAAATAAAAATACCTAATATTCGTACAATAATTTATTTCAGTTATGTTTCCTGATTCTATAATAATAATTTATATTATATTGGTAGGCACAAATTATTGTTTATAATAAATATAAAATCTGTATGATCCACGTATTACCTATATAATTGAAAAATAAGATTAACTTTTTTTATTAAGTTAATATTTTTTCCAACACGTAATATTAACTTACACTCAGAGTGTTAAATTTATTATTTTTTAAATATTAACTTCTAATTACACAGGTAACGGATTCGTGTTGATTTAACTTAACACAATTTGAGTTAATGGGTTTTCATTGTTCATCTTTTATTATATTACGTATACATGGACATATATGTGGATGGATAGTAATTTTTGTATGTAATTGGAAATATACATAGAAGCAGCTAGGCCATGTATGAAAATAATATGTTTATATGTATAATATTTAATATTATTATTAATATGTATTTTTAATTTTATAATATGATATATGTTTTTTAATAATACACTCTTCACAAATATTTTCTTTACAGACATGTTTATACATGCATATATATAATAGAAAATATAAAAATTATTTTACTACCATCTTACTATTTATTTTATATACAAATGATATCTACAAAGAATTAGAAAAAAAATAATTTATCGTGATGCGTGAAGACGATATTTAAAAAATATTGAAAAAAATTTATATTTGTCAAATTAAGTAATGGACAACTTTTTTATAGACTATATTTGTAGCAAATATGTTAATAAAAATCATAAAAATATTCTCAGTGACTTCTTGAATCTTATTGAAACCGCCTGTAACAGTTTGGGCCTAAAGAAAAAAAAATCACATAATAGACTACTGCTAAATGTATATTAGAAACAGGGTAGATGTGCGACGTGCCGTATAGTCTGTCATCCTCATCTATCTGCACACCTAAAAAACGAAGTAAAAAAAAACAGAAAACTCACTTTGCTGCATAGTAAAATAATTGAATGTACTTCATCGTTGAGTAGACTACTGTACTGATGTGTTAAATTTGAATTTATTAGAAAGAACCCCAAAGGTATTATGCCATATTGATATATATTATAGTTCGATAGATATATAAAGATTACATAGGCGCAACTAGACCTCTAAAACAAACTGTTGACAGTTTACCAATTTATGGTATTTCACTTAAATAATAATTGTTAGGTATAAAAAACAAGGGGTACTAAATTTCAACTTGGGGGTGCTGAAGAGCTTTTTGCACCACTGGAAGATTAGAAAGAACTATAAATTCCACAATAGTTTTAAGACATTTTTTTTCTCTAAACGTTATCTTTTCAGAAAAATGTATGTTCATTTATTTTTACGAGAAATTGACCGATACAGTTAGTAGTATCCATATCATTTATATGAGATTAAAAATGTACAAATACATTAAATAAATATAATTAGATAACAATTAAAATATTCATTTAAAACGTAAACATTTACTTATTAAAATATATCAATACTATACTTATTAATTAAGTTAATTCTTGCATCTATTAACAGTAACAATGAGACAATCGACTGAAAATGCATTACAATTTTTTTTTAATACTGGGACTGTAGAAATTGAAAAATTTAATTTGGTAAGAAAGATTGAACAGTAAAATATAATATGACCGTTAAGTATTTTGAAAATAAAACAATGATCCTTGTTATCGATAATAAATGTTTAAAAAAAAAATGAACTATGGACAAGTTTTATGTTATGTATTTTAATCAAACGATACCTTCTAATCTAATTATAAATATAGATATCCATATAAAGACGGTTTTTACTTTTGTCGAAATTAAGTGTTATTTTTTTAGAAGATTTTTTTTTTAATTTTAATTAATTTAAGATTTATTTTATACAGAATTTAGTGAATTATCTGGAAAAAAATATACGACTACCGTCTGTATAATATTATGTGTATATTGAACCATTATAATTACTGAACTGGAAATACTGTTTACATTATAAATAAAATTATACATAATACACACTCTTGTGGTACATCTTGAATCAATTTTAGCCCATCATCCTGTACATAATACTATTTAATATAACCAATTGAATTCTATCATTCAAATAACAAGAAAAATATTTATGGCTTTTATTGATTATATTCCAAAACTGGGTCATATATGTTCTAAAGTACTTACTTTATGGTCTGCTGTATCAAATGTTTTGGAAAAATCTAGGAAAATTGCTATTAATTTTTACCCCAGTATCTGGCGTTTTATATATATATAGAGTAATTTATCAAACATAATCAACTTTATTGTTTTCTTTAAATTCTGAAGTTATTACAATTTTTAAGTATATTCGTCATATTTTTAAACATTAGATTTTATATGGTATAAAATTAAGAAGTGCACTATGGTGATTTAAACTTCTTTTTTCGACGATAATTGCCTATTTCCTATAGTTTATTTAAGTAGATGAATTTCTTTTAAAATATTAATTTAGGTATCCTAATATCAATTCAAATGACTAGTATTTAAGTTGTGAAAATTGTCTGGGTAAAATTGGCTCTAGGTATACATTAAAGATAAATTAACCATTTTTATGAAGAGTTTTTTTTATTATTTATTAATTTAAATTGTGTTTTCAAATATTTATAAGCTGAGTTAAAAACACTAAGTTGCATAATTTTGTTTCTTTTAAGAAGTTAATGATATTTTTGTTTGATAACTACATGTCTGGCTGTAGTAACGTAGTATTATTTATATTTTAAAGTTTATTATTCTTAGTATGTTATATATTTAAAAAAAAAATCATCTGTTTAATACTTTATTGTAAAAAATTGATTTTAATTTAAAAAAAAGAAATTCATATCACCATAGGACTTTTTAAATTGAAAAAAATAATCCGAGTATTTGAAAATATAATGATTCTTAAGTCAACTTAAAATATCCAAAAAGTAGAATTTAAATAAATTTGTTACTAAAAAAAAAGAAAAAATATGTTTGGTAATCACCATGTAAAGAAATTGAAAACACTGTTTAATAGATATTTAACTCATAAGGATAATCCTGAACTAAACCCAAATTGATTTACTGAAAGTAGTAAGTGTTTTTTAAAAAATGTACAAGCCCCAATTTAACTATATTTTGTGATAATTTATTGAAAAATTACAGATTATTAAGATTAATCTATAATAACTTATAATTATTTCTTTGTTATCGTTTTGAAAAAAAAAATTTTAATTATTCTGTGATATCGTTGATAAAATACATAGAAATAGGTGGTCATACTACATAGTGGTAACCTTAATGATTCACGAATTAACTATACAATTTTTAACTTTTTAGTACTGTTATTCTTTCCTTTTATCAATAATTGTATACGATTTTCTCATATAATTTATTATTTGATAATTAATTATCTCTCACTTTTTGTTAAAAAAATAAAAATGTATAAAAGCAAACGATACAGAAACAAATAATTTTATAAATTTATCAGAATATATAAGTTGTAATTAATGTTTAAAATATTCAAACTTATAATTGAATGTTATTTTGTTCGAATAATTTTGAATTTGAATAATTATAATCCATAGGTACATTTGCACTTAAAGGGGTCACAAGCACATTATATATTGCATTAGCGTACAACTGTATTGTTGTGCACTAATGTAATATAACATCGACACTACGTCTTTTACATAAAAGGAGTGCTGTATGCGCCAACCCATTCGGTGCATACAAAATAACAGCAATAATAATAATAATAATAATAATAATAATAAAAATAATATTATTAAATAGAAAAATGTTTGTATGTTTGTTTTTATATACTAATAGAGTAGTTCAGTAGTGTGAATTATAAAATTATAATTTTATTTTGAATAGCTGCGATTACTCATAGTCTTATTCGTAGTCTGATCTGTAACCGATTAATTTATAGTCGTTTTGAGTTCTTAATGTTAGGTAGAGGCGTACCATCGAGAGTTAGGCATACGACAGTAGTGTATATAAAATGTAAATTGCAGATTAAGAACACTTAACGTCACGTACACTTGTAGTTGGTAGATACGTTGCAAATGCATAAAAAAAAAAAAATCACCACGTGAAACTTTTGAAGCATTTACTACGCCTACACTGCAGGCTTATTTGGCCGTAAATAAAACATTTCCGGTCCCGGTCACGTACTGGAGTAAAATAAATACAATCACTCCAGTCGTCGTGTAAGATTCAAACATTATTATTATGACACCCACTGCGACGTGAACGCGTCCCCGGCAAATAACTGCGTTACACGTAATATTATCACATATAAACGTGTGTGGATGGGATTTGCGTGCAAAAAAAAAAACAAAAACCGAATGTTTAAGTCGCCCCAGCCATTCAGAAGAAGAACCCAAGCAAGGCAGTGAAATCTGCCGCAGTAAGTAACAATACGGTCTTTATTACATTATTGTATTGTGTATCGCACCACCGTCACGTCATGTGTATACGCCGCAGTATATTATATTATATACATATAGCGGTATACTCGAAAAACCGCGTTTCCAGACGACCGAATTCAAACGTTTTGCACGACGTTACAGTGCGAAAAGCGTATCACAGCTATTTAAACACCACAACATATCATTATCACACGATAGTATTGCGAAAAGTGCATAAGACTAATGCAAAAGTGCGTCGCGAAGAAAGTGACTGTACGTTATACTCATAATTTTATCGCACGAAAAACACGTTTAACCGAAAACCAAAATTATTTTCGGGACGATACGCTAATGGTTTTTGTCTATTCGATGGTATCTTTAAGCGCGTCACACATCACATTTGTACGTTTTACAACGAAAAATTGTATTAAACAATATATCGTTATAATCGCTCGGCGGTGTGTCATCCGCCGCAGAGACGCCTGCAGGCTGTACAGTGTACACATTACATATAAATATATATATATGTATAGATAATAAAAATGATTACTATATATTTTACTGTAGACGACGCTTTTTTTTTTTGTTTGGTTATGTTTTGTTTTGTTTTTTTTCAAAATACCTATGTCATTTGACGACTTATCGCTATGAATAGAATATAGTGTATAGTCTTTAAAAAATGGAATTTGTCAAAATAATCAATAAACCGTTGGCGTCGTTATAAGCAATTATATACCTATATATATATATATAATATAAAAGCTCTGGTATTATACTTTTTTTGTAGATTTTCATTTAACTTCTAAAATATCACGAATTTTAGTAAATATAATTATTCGGAAAAAAGTTACGAAAATCGGCACATATAGTACTTGATTGTTATTCATCAGACAGTGTACGTATTAAGTTTAAATAGGTATAATAATATATTAATACGCAAACTCGCAATGTGCTGCTGAAAATTCACCGCACCAACACGTTTCTGTATGCGTACACAATTTAAAAGCAAATGTCCCCAATCTGTGAATCGTTATTATATTTTTAATGGCATACGTAGTTTTAAGATATTAAGTTTAGAGATATTTATATATACGTACTATAATGTACCTATAGTATATTTTATATACAAATGTCTAATTTATTTACTATGCATATTATATTTTATATTCTGAGTAGATTTCGATTTATTTAAGTTTTTATTTTGTGTAAATCGATCATTTGTAGAGTTCGGAATTAAATGCCGTAATGACTAACAAAAAAGTATATAAAAAAAAACTCTAAAAAATTTTCCAGATTTTTTTATCTCAACTTAACTAACAATACTTAATACAAAGCAACATTTAAACACGCCCAATAAATAAACAGCAAGTATATTCGAAATAAACGCGATTGCTGCATAATGTAAAACTCTAACTGGCCAATTATTGATTATTTATTTGAGTAAGACCCGATAAGACACCATATTTGATCAACACTGTAAGTAAATAAGGACGTTATCACATACATAAATGGAACGATTGGTATTTGGTACGGATGAAAAATACCTAAACTGAGAATTATTAAATTCAATATTATGAAAACAATATGTCTTGATATAATATTTTGAATTTCTTAATTTACCCAATAAGTTCGTACAATATATTAATATCTGGTCAAAGGTAAAAACGCGAGCTAGTAGATATAACCGCTCCGCTGCAATTTAGTATAAGTGTCATGTGTACCTCGTAATCGAGTATTTCATTGCAATGGATGTGTTAAATTATAATGAATTAATTTTGTTAAAAAAAAAACAAATTTGAACGAAGACCAAGTACAAGGTTTATTTATTTTATTATAAGTTAAACGTGGAAGTTTGAATTAATTTTTGCCGAAATCATAGTTATTTTTGATAATGCATAATTTATTATAATCATTTTTTGTTTATTTAGTATGTTATACGTCTATTTCGAAGTTGCTGATGTTAAAATACTACAATTAAACATATAAATTAGTTTAAACTAATCAATAATTAGCTATTAACAGCAGAACATAAACGAAGAGCCAAAAAGATAACATAGACTATACCCTTAAATAGACCGTACGGAATGTGTATAAATAAAAATAAAAACGTAGTTTTGTCGCCGCGCCCAGGACAATAGAGTGGTGGCTACCCATGTCTCGCCGTAGTTGTGTTCAATGTTTTTGTACTTCTCTGCTTGCCTTCTAATTATACTGTAAAACCTCCAAATCGACCAAATCTACGTGAAATGTATTAACTAAAATTTAAATAAGTGACGATTGACTTCACAATTTATTTATGAACCTGCATAAATTATTACACCGTTAATATTTTACCATTTCAAGAAAAGAAAAAAACAAATCAATAAAATAATAATCAAAACAATTTGTGAAAATTGTGTTTTTTTGTAACACGCACATAACGGTATGATACTTTGCCTACAAAACGTCAGATAATCAAAAAAATCATCATTAAAACGTTGCGAAGAATACCTAGCCAGTAAATTAAATTAATATCACATGGAAATATCTAACCAGTATAGCGGTTGTCCTAAAGGATATAGGTCTAAAGAAACATAAAAAGTAACTATCCACTAAGAACGTAGTCTACTCCCCTCTGCACAGGTTAAAAATCAATGTGAAATACATTTTAGTAAAAAAAACTTACAATACCATTTTCAAATTTTTACTTACAAACACGAGTATTCAATAAGCATTTTACTTTGTTAAAAAAACCTTTTCGTAATATTATCGTTCTAAATTTCAATGTCAAATTCGCAACCAATAATTTATAGGATTTTCCAACCTTCCTTCAGTCAATAATATAATATATATTATATAGGTAATTATAATATTTTAATAAATCATTAGAATTTTCATTTCATTAATATTTGTCCTAAGACATTATAGTTTAAAAAATGTTTTGCCTTTCAATACTGTTATTTTCAACTTTCCGAATTTTCGTCATTATTTTAACTCAAATTTCTCGTGAAACCATTATATTAAGTGTAAATACATATAGGCGAGACTTGTAGAATTGTAAATTGTAAGTTTTATAATAACACTCGTTTGTTCGCGAAAAATTGAAAAATTAGGTTTTCATAGAAATTAAATTAATATTTATTTTATTATTTATATATAATGTATAATAATTGTATATTGAGTAATATACTTTGGATCAAACATAGATTCTGTAGCTTACACATATGTAAAAAATCGAGATCCGTCATCTATACGTATATAATTATTATAAATAAAATCAGTCAATTCCGAGCAAACATTGTTATTTGAATAAACACTCATAAGTCGTCATGCTTTATGATCACACATCTCATCCCATGCGACTCGTAATAACGATTGACGATTTTTCACAAATATTCACGAACAACTGACAACGTTGCATTCGTTTGATTGTGCTCAATCATATAGTTCAAAAATCAAGGCTGGGCATTAACGAGTTAATAAGTTAAAAGTTAAGTTAATTTTAACTTATTAACTAAACTAGTTACGTTTGGATTTTCATCAACTTAACTGTTAGCTTACTAAATTTATTTTTTAAGTAACATGAATTAACGAATTTTTTTTCATTTTAAGAAATAAGTTAAATTAATTTTTTTTTTTTTTTTTACATTCACTATTTCAGTTGTTGTCATGTTAAAAATATTTTTATTGTGAATTTATTAGTTAAAAATGTTATTTTTCCAATCACTTTGTATTTTAAAGGAACACCCTGTATATTTAAAAAAAATATGAAAATATAGAAACTACAGTATGTTGTATGAAGTATAAGCATTATAGTCTATAATTTAGTTGTGTGTTGAAAGAAAATAAAGTAGGTACGCTAACGAATAAAAAAAAATAACTTTTTTTTAACTTCATAAAAAGTTTTAAAAAAATGTGTATTAATCTTTAACTTAACTGAGTTAACCAAAAATTTTATTAACTTTTAACTTTTTCTTATTGATGCATATTAACTTTACTGAGTTAAAAAAAATCATTAACTTGCTCAACCTTGTCAAAAATAGAGAACGTACTTAATCTATAGCAGACATGAAGCGTACCCATTCTCTATTAAAGTATTGCTAGAGAAATACTTTTACCATAGGATAGCCGCCACCGTGTCTCATCATACTACAAACATACCAGCATGTGTTGTCTCTGTCTTACTAACGTACTTACATCAGTAGCGTAACTGGAGCTGAATCTAGGGAGGGGTGCTACTCGTATTTTAAAAATTCTATGTTTCGTATTATCTATAAAGGCTACAATCGTGATTAAGACATCACCAATAAAAAATTCCAAGGGGCCATACACTCATGCCTCCCCTAATATTAGAGTAAATTTACTTATCATACAATTTAAAGATAAGACTATTATCCAAGAAATATCATATAATTTTATTGATATTATCATTTTAAGTGTATTATAGCTATGTAAAATATTACAACTTTAAAATGTTAATATCGATAAAAGCGAATATGACATTTCACAATAATAATCACATCCCTTTAAATTTGATAATAGGTAAATTTATTCTAATATTAAAGCTAACATCACAAAATGAATTCTGCTGAACGAAAATTGTCCAAATTATATGCATGTAAAACAAAGACAACACATGCGGGTATAACGTGCTCTTAATATGTATAAATAATACTTGATGGAAAACTCACTGATTCAAATTTTAAAATATTTACATAAATTGTATGCCATCAATAAAGTGGCGTCTTCAAACTTATGAGTACAACTCAATAAGAAAACTATAATAGTTTTAATTTTTATTTTGGTAAACCTAAAAGTAAATACCTATTTAAAATTGTATAAGATATGACAAATTTGACGAAAAAAAAGTATTTGACGATAATAGACTTTAGACGAGACAAGCATGTGCACAGTATAAAATAACACTGTAATATTAGTTATCATTATATAATATATAATTGACAATTAATTATTGTAGTGGTTTAATGGAGTATTACCATTGTACAACTGTGTTCACGCCATCGGCCCGTCGCCAAGGATGCGATTTAAATATTTAAGTGACCATAAAGTGATGCAATCTACATATTCCTATCTATTACAATAGTACCTATTCGAGTAGGTACTTATGTATAATATCATATGCACGATGTGTACACAAATTGAAACATTACGCATTATTATAACATTCATTTTAATGACGTATAATGTACGGTATAAACACATTAACATTTAAGCATAAGATTTCGTGAGTGTTGTTATTAGAGTTCTGAAATTGAAGTATTTCACTTGATATTTCAAAACTGGAAATTGTGCTCTACTTGAAATATTTCAATGAAATTATGAATACTTCAAAAAAGCCGATGGACAAAACCGCATAATCGGACCATTGTTCATAAAAATACCGCACAGTAGCTATTTTTAATCTACAAACCAAGTGCGTTTTATGAACCTCGACAACTTTTAGCGAGTTAATCAAAAAATGTTATATTCTTACCAAAAAAATTTAAAAGTATTTTAGTCTTCGGTTTTTACAAAGAAAATTATTTTCACGGCATTTTAAATCTATAAATTTATAATAGACATTGAACTTGAACAAAAGAGAAAACGTGTTAGTATTTAATAATATATGCCAATTATATTTTCTAATCTTTGTTTTGGATAAAATTTAATGTACGCTGACCGTCGAACGTTTATCGTTTCAAAAAGTGATGACTGTAAAGTCACCGCACTATATACATACATATATATATATGCATTATATGCATAATACACCATAATATTATCTATCTCTGCGATATCACATGGAACCGTTTATTATAGATAAACAGTAGGTGTAATCAACGCATGAACTAATAATTACACAGCTGAAGGACCGAAATCATAAAATATAGCTACCTACACACTCAATGTACAGTCTAACGATTATATATTATGGATTTATGATGTATCGTATACCTATATATTGTATAATATGCTTTAAGCGTATTATAATAATAACAATAATATTATCAATAAATAATCGAACGTCGTTTGTTTATTGTACATAATAATTGCCATCACGGACGTCGCTATACGATTTATTTCAATAATAATAATTACCGAGTGATTCTGTATCGATTTAACGTAATTATTATGTATATAATCATCAAAATTCGAATGAAACACTCGAAATAATAATAATTGTAGGTACCTCCTATGGGTATTATAGGTACCCACTATTAGGAATAGGTAACAGTTTCCTTTTAGGATTGGATCACAATGATATGCGTTAATGCGTTATATGTCGGTCGCCGATCATATATTATCGTGCGTTTTATTTAAAAAATATCATTTGGTTTTATACGCATGATGACAAACGAATTTATACATCATAATATGTGAAACCATAAAATCATAAAGATTAAAAGTATTTTACTATTTACATTTACACGTATTTTTTGGTTAAGATTTCCATGCCTGATGCCTGTTATTTAGTACCAAGATTTGATGGAATGTGCATTATATATATATATATATTAAGCTTATATTGATCAATAACGAAAAAAATAAATCATATTCTTACAATAGTAATCAAAAATTAAAAATTAGGTTAAGTAAGCTAAATTAGATTATACACACATCTATTTTGTTTGAGTTTTATGCAGTTATACATTTATTAAATTATCAAAATAAATTATGCATGTTTGTTTAAATTATCTATGTATATACAAAAACGGAGACTATCTGTTAGCTTATAATATCACAAAATATATATCATATTTTTATGATAAGTTATTTTTATTGCTATATAAGTTATTTTATTTCACTATGAGTAATAGGTTCGGGGTTGATTTAATTTAAAGTTTCTAAAATTTAATTAATTTTTCGCTGTGTAAAAATTATTGAAAAAATGAATAAAAATCCCACATAAATAAGTTGATATTATGCCTATCTAAAAAAAATACATCGACGCTTTTTTTTTATATGCATTTTAATTTCTTATTTCTACAAATATTCATCAAAATCACAAAATTTACAAACTACCTATAGAAGTATTTTTTTTTTTTAAATGTATGAAATCTTTAATTATTATACCTAATATTTAAAAATGTAGTATAATATTCCTCATAAGTAGCTAACTTTGAAATTGAAATAATATCTAAAAATTATTGTTTTTTATGGATATTTTAAATTCAAATATAGACAAAATGACATATTTAAATGATGAATAATGGCAATAGCAATGTTTAATTTATTGTTATAATTTTAAAACATTTAATTTTTAACGTTTATGGGGAATTATAAATGTTTACGTATATTATAAGTTTTGATTTAAGAAATATTTTTAAAATATATATAAAAAATGTTTAGATATTACCTATGTATACCATGAACCTATTCACACTTTAAGATATGATGGTATCGACTCAAAAATGTATAGCTGATCAATCAACCTTTACTGTCATGATTCGTGCGCCTTAGTTTGTGTAAAATGCTTTTAATAAAAGCGCGGATAAACTTCGGCTTTTCAGCTTTTACCGAGAACGGTTAGAATTTATCCTAACTTTTCCCGACGATCAAACATTGTCGGTAACATAAACATTATATCTGTGATCGGTGTGTTTGTGTTTGCGTACGAGCATTCGCGCGTGTTTGTGGCATGCGCATTATTCAAAGTGAATCGGGAACATCAAAATTGATTTTGATCCCATGACATTTTATAAGTCTATTAAGTTATACAGTTTTAAAAATAGTGTACAGATGTCAGTATGCCACACATAAATGAATGCTACTCACTCTCATATCTAGAAAAAAAAAAGGCTTTATCAAATATTTACACTACCGTTGAATTATATCATATAAATAGCAATTACAATAGATGAATAAAGTTGACTTTGCTAGAGGGATTTCACTGTCTCCTATTATAAAAGGTTTATAGAAAATTCGATGTATATAAGAGTGTTACATATATAAACATATCTTGAAAAAAAATAAAACACAAATTCTAAAATATAATATAATATTGTATGCAGCAGTGGTTCTCAATGTATTTTCACGACAACGCCTCAACTTCTATCTAAGTGGCAATTGGTGACACGCCTGAAAAAAATTATTTATTTTTTTAAAACAATTATAAACTCATGTAAATCATCATATTTATATTTTATAATTTTAATAAAAAAAAACAAAAACAAATGAACAAAATATAAGGTGGACAAATTGATTCCATTCTGCTATACAACAGATTTCGAGTTGGTCATTACTCGTTATTAATAAATGTATTTAATTTGAATTTTATGATAGGTGTATCATAGTGAATGAAAAACAACTCTGAGGGAAAGAAATTCGTCAGTCTATACCATATTATAAGTTTAAAAAGGTAATTTATTTTATAATATGTTTTATGATCTTTTTAAATTGTATTCTTACATTTATAAATATTATAAATATTTAATTATTAAAGTAATATAATATATGTATACCATAATATGTGTAATATTATTAATTATTATTAAATTTGATTCAATATCACCTTACTGTAAGACAATGGAATAATTTCATGGTATGTATTATTTAAAAACTAATCTAAGTACTTTGAAAATGTCATTGCATAAAGTAAAATTCTTAGAATACGTAAAAGTTTTAATTCCTCGTGAATAATGTCTTTAACTTATAATAAAATAATTAACAGCATTTTTCATCATTTAAATAGGTAATCCTTTAAATATCAATAAAAAATAATAATTTATATATTTTTTTTTTTTTTGATTTCTTAGTTCCAGTGTAAACTATTTATGAAGAACTTTGTATTAAATTTATGAGCCTTATTTATAAAAACTGAACTTTAGATATATAAATTCTCCAAAATAGTTTTCAAATTTTCGTGATTTTGATATTTTAAAAACAATTTAAATTCAAATACTTATAATGATGAACTATAGATAATATGTATTCTAAAATTGATAAATATTAGCTTTAAAGACAACTTATGTACATTCCACGTATTAAATGTTCAAGTTTTTGAGTTATTTATGGATGATTGCAATTTTATTTTTTTATCATTTTAATTGTCAATAAAGGATTTTAAATTTTTCTATGATGGTGGTAAAATATTCTAGTATGATTTAGGTATATTTCTTATGTGAGATTATGAATTCAAATAATATATAAAGCTAGATTATGCATAATTTCGCATATATCAACGGTTTCCAAAGTATGCGCCACAACGTTAATCGTTATGTGTCTAAAATAAATTTAAAATGTTCTTTTCTTTATTTTATCTAAAAAAAAAAACGGTTTTATCAGGGGCGCCATAAGAAAAATTCAGTTCCAAAGGGCACCGTAAGACAAAAAAGTTTGGGAACCGTATAAATCATTATTTATAAATTATATTTAACAAAACACTAGAAGATATATTTTGCAAATTTAAAATCTTTCAACAATTATGAATACAATGGATATTATTAAATCAAAGTATATTTTCATGTTAGTTGAAACATATATCTTTTTAACTAATTTTTTTTTTTAATATAATTTTGAGTGCTTATTTTAAAGCGTGTTTTAGTAATATAAATTGCATATTTGCATCCACATTTTGAAAATTTGAAGTATTATAAATCTCGAATTCTTCTTATAGCTTTTATAATGGCATATGAATGAATATTTATAATTCTTGTGTTAAAACTGCATATTAAAAAATAGCTGGAAATATAATTCTGTTGTATAGTAGAAAATGAGTGTACCTTTAATCTTTATTAAAGATTTTAAAAATGTTTCATTTTTAACACCAATAAATTTTGCTAACAATAACGAAGTTTGCCATACATAATTTATCCTATTTTATTACTTAGTTTTTCTTTGCATTATACGTGCAGAGATGCAGAGTACTGATTTGAAAATAGAAAAGTAACTTATTCCTATAAATTACCGTAACAAGTTATATGCGTTTTGAATCTAATTTTTCCACTCTAAATTACTAAGTTTATAAAGGTGATGTACATTTAAAAAAAAATCACAACGTTGTGTAAAACTTATTAATCTTTATTGTACTTTCGTTTATTATTTATTTATTTATGTATACCAAACGGGTGTGGTCCAATTAAAAAACATATAGTAATACAATATTATTAAAAACACGATAAAACATGAAAAATAATACAATTAATATAGTTATTAACTATAATCAAACAAAGGATAAAAAATATGTGTCTTAATTGGCAAGTTGTATAACATTGAATGGGTGGAGAATTTATAGCTTATAATTTGTGGTGCAAAGAAGAATGACAAAAACTAAATTTGTTCTTTTAGTACGCGGGGCCACAGAGGGATACGAAAATGGACTACTATTGTTGTTGGTCAGTCATTTAAACCGGATAAAAATTTCGCAAAAAAAAAAATAAGTAAATCAGCATTTTTTTTACGAAGTGGTGAGAGAAGACAATCTAAGCTGTCGAAATACTGGATCGTAGTCATGGAGTAAACGCACAATAGGTACCTATACAAGAGCAGTCTTTTGTTTAAATTATTATTATAATAATCGTTTGAATATTAATTAACTCATTATACTCACCACACTATACATAATCTGTTCTGCAGTGTAGATTTAATTATAAATTATCCGAAATTGTATGCATATATAATGTAATATAGATATTATAATATATATATATATATATTATGTCATAGTTAATAACTGACATCTACAAAAACTAGTTTTATATCTAATCAATATTAGTTTCACTAACTCCTTTTGTCAAAAATGATTTGAATAGTTAAAACTATACAGATTTGACCAACATCGTCAGCAGCTTACTTTTTTTAGTTAGAGCTAGTTGTGTCTGAAATATATAGGTGAAAACTAGAACTAACTATGGTGAAAATTGATTTTCAGATTTATATTTTTGTTGTCCTTTAGAATTAAATAACTAAAGAACTACAAGCATTGGTCTAATTTCACCATCATCATCGCTCTTAATGCGCTTCAAAGCTATATGCTTTGAAAATTTCAAAGCGGTGAAAAATCATTGCATTCCTGTACTGTTTTTAGAAACGCTTGTTTTAGCCAAAACAGCGACAAAAAGAAGTAAACATAATGTTAACGTCACCGTTTTTTTTTTCACAATTTTTCAAATGTGTTTTTAAACCCACAAGGGAAATCAAGAAACAACCTCTTTAAAATACAATCTGCATGCGTGTTCAAATTACAATTCATGTGCGCCATATTAACACAAACGTTCTTATATGTGTATTTAAATTAAAAGTTCTATTATACTCGTGAAACGTTATCGAAACAATTTCAATTATTTTTAACTTAAAATAGTGTTTTAAGAAAGAAAAGAAACACTTACAGTTTACACAATTTATAACTGTAGAATACCACAGTATATGTTTATATTATACACACGGCTCTCTCGATAAAAATCTAAAAGAAATATTAACATAGTTTGGTATTTTATTTTATTTTATAATATGTATGGAGTAGACTTGACCCTTTTTAGTAACAACAATAATAATAACAATAATTTATTCATTAATTTGAATAAAACGAGCCAAAGTAAAACAAATTTGTAATAACTAATTATATATTTAAATTAAATCGAATAGGTTAATAAACAAAATAAAAAATAAAAATAAGTAAGCACCATAAGGTAATTTGTAATAATACTTATGTGTAATATGATAATGAAAACGCTTAAAATAGTAATACCTATAAAATTATAGAAAACAATATTATAGTGTGTTAGAACTTTAAGTAACGTTAAGTTATTGTATTTATTATATCAGCGAAAGATCAAAATTAGAACAATTATTACATAAAGGGGGTGAGATTTTTGCGAAAATAGTTTAATGTGATGAGAATAGGTATGAGACGCAGAAATGCTACAAGAGAGATCAGTGATAATGAAGCGGGACTTAAATGAAACAGACGTTATATATGTCTCTATGTCTACAATCTACATTGTCTATTGCCATGCAAAGGCAAGGCCATCATAGTACATGATACCGTATGTGATGTAAATATGTAATATACATTTATATTTTTTACTCTCCTGCGGTATCATAATAAATATTGGGATTTAGGATTTTTTATAGTTGTCGAGTTTATAATAATTACAACAGTAAATGGGTTAAAAAAAACAAATTAATACAAATAACATTATAAAATCTCAATATCACGATAACTTACATTCGATCACGAATAAGATTGTATTTTATTTTAAGCACTTCAGAAGTGTATCATTCGGTTAAAATATTATGATATTTTATTGTTAGATGAACTCCGTTTTCCGTAAAAAAGGCACGTCATTATTGTAATTTCTTTGTTATCCACAAGAAACTGAGTGCGAAATGTGTATAACGGATAATGCGTAACCCCGCAGGCGATGTCGCCATGACTGGAGCTCTAGTCCAGTAATTTTCAATGAGCCTCAACTCCCCATATACAGGCTTTAAAATAAATTTTATAATCTTTCAATATATCGTAATAAAATTGTTTGATTTTTAATTAAAAAATAACATATTACTTAAGAATTATTTGTTATTATAATATATATAATTAATGTAATATGTTGTACATATTTTTATTTTATAATTGCACGCATACCTACAATAGAAAATAATAATTTTATTGTGAAAATAAAAATGTAATATTAATTAATTAAATAATACGTTATTGTTAAAATTGTCGTTTTTTTTTAACACATTGCTGGAAGATCCTAACATAGGTTAACCTTGGTCCAAAAATTCATTGAAACTTATTCAAAAAACAGACAAGTTAAGAGATCCAGATGTTGTTGGTTTATTGGAAATTTAAATTTTTTAAATCCTCGTTTAAATACTGATCACTTGATGAAAACTGATGTAGTTCACTAGAACCTATTGTAAAATGTATAAGAACGTACTTATTTTAATGTTATGTGTAATGTGTTGAATAAACCAAACTTATTATTGCTTTTTACAGTATTCACTAATTGATTAGATTGAGCACGATTCGTGAGTGATTTATATTATATACATTTTATCATTTGGCTATGACGCCCAGATATTGAAAAATATCCAAGGACCCTCAGAGATGGCCGAATAGCTACGAGGATAAGACTCACATACTGTCTGCGGGCTGTTATTGCAATCTCAAACTTCCCCATAATTTTAATACAGTAAAATATTTTTTCGTGTATACAATGCAATTAATCCCTGAAGTGATCACTTGGCCATTGGATTTCTAAATTACTATTGTCGGACACCTTTATCTATAAACTTATACAATGATCATTGCAAATCAACGATTACTGCAAATGTTAAGTTATTATTTTTCTAGAATTACGTTTTTAACGACGTCCGTTATAAACAATCCTTTTATATGGGTACAATAATTTACAACGTTTAAACAAAACTATAACAATACAAATACCACTTTATCATATACTTGTTTATTATTATTAATTATATTACATAATAAGATTGTAATATAATTTTTATACATATTAGAACCAATTTAAGGGTAAGACTGAATAAAATCCAATATGGAAAAATAAGGGACACCCAGTGGCGGATCTAAGATTTAATTTTTTTTTTGGGAGTGGAGGGCCATAGTCCAAAACTCAAATCTTCAATTTTTTCAGTAATTAACAAATACATACAAATAGACAATAATTTTAAATGTGTAATTAACTTATACCAATGTGGGGGCGAGGCCATTCGGGCCCCTCCCCCTTAAATCCGCCATTGGGGACACTACCTAATATATATACTAATTATTTTAAATATTCTATATTTATTTCAAAACAATTTAAAATACTTACCTACATTTAGGAAAAAGTAATACGATACATCGTATTCTAAACATTTGAGACATTTTATTTAAACGTTTCTATTGATATTATGATATATGGGTTTGACGTGTATTTATATTTCTATTATTTATCTACACGATATATTGGATAATATATTTAATAAACTATATTTAAATAAAATTTCAAAACTATGTATTTTTAACAAGTATAATAAGCAAACTGTATCAATACGGTAAAATAAGTAGTACACATACGTAATATCAATGTAAATAATATAATATTGATTTCTTATATACACATACACAGATACATATAATATATATGTCATAAGCTATTACTTTTGGGAAGATATATAATATGAAAGATGGAAAGATGTAAGTATAGAGATTCCATGCCGAGTGAAAAGGTTATTAGTTTTTTTGACAGCTCGTGTGCGCATAGTTATATTGATGGTATAGCTAGATGGGTTGTACAAATATAGATGTACGACTATATGTAAATAACATTTTCGTAAAGATACCATAAAATTAATTTTTTTTTTTTTTTTATAATAACTAATAAAATATGATTCGGTTGTTGCGTATTCATATGTACCTATATGTGCACGCCTCGGGCGCACATCAATAAACGTATTTTATATTGTATACCTTCGCTATTATTCATGTTTGTTGAAAAACGCGACATTTCTATTGATTTCCGAGAAAATTTAATGACACACGTTGATTTTGAATATCAAAAAAACCAAATGCATCACGTACTTAGCACCTACATTATGATATGTGATTATATTCGATCGTTTAACGTTCGGCTTTTAAGGAAAGATTGAAGGGTTATAAAACATAAATAGGTACTATACAAGTCGATAATGACGTATTAACTAAAATAATGAATTATGTTAGGACGGCATACGTACTACATAATATATGAGTCGATAAGCTTTTAAAAAGAATGGTCGTCAAGTGATAAATGTGTCATCGCGTCTATTGTGTTGAAATTGCTAGCATGCATTATAGGTACTAAGTCAAAATGCTAAATTCAATTTTGGATATGGGTCTTGGAGTGTACGAGACCAAGACGTTAAAGTAAACATATCGGTTATATTCGATACGACTAAATACGAGTGACACGCGACGTATTATATTTCATAAAGCAATTATTTTAAAAAATTAAATGCTTTTTTTAAACGTTATTAAACAATATACTATATCTTGTAATAATTTAATATTAATATTCTTTATTTAAAACAATCTATCTGAATTTTTTTTTTTTTTTGATAATTTGTTCTATTTATTCGTTGTTTTAACTCTGGATAGGGGAATCGTTTTTTCTATAAATAATAGTGTTCAATAAGTCTTTAAAGCAAAAAAATCAGTGAAGACAACGACACCCAAATCTACTCTATGTCTCGAATACTAATGACATTGAAACTTATTTTTAAATTTTCCGTTATTAATTTTTACAACTTAATTAATGAAATCAAGAGGATATATTGTTATGTCTGTTACCTATATGCGTTGCACTGACTTACAATATATATGTACAGAAAAGTAAATTTGTGTTCGGTAGAACCGATTTTTATGTTATTTGCTTTAATTTTAATTTACCCAAATTAATGGTAAAAACATTATTTCTTATTTTTCGTCGGTTTTTTACGATATTTTAAATTTTTAAGCGAGTTATAAACATGTAAAATACAAAAAAAAAATGCTTATAATTCGTTCAAAAATTAAAATATCGTAAAAACACTAAAAATCGATAAGGTACAATAAATAATGTTTTTATCATTAATTTTAATAATAAATCCAAAAACAATAAATCAATTCTACTGAACGCATATTTGCTGCTATTCTATGTATCTTAATAATAAACCGGAACCTTTAATTACTTTCTTCTACTTAAGGAAAATACAATACATTGGCTGTTATTGAAGAAATCATCACAAACACCTAAATTATGTTTAAAATGGTATCGTAAGACAATATGTTCATTTGGCATTTTGTAACAATAAGGAATAAATCATCAGCATACTAATCATTTTGTCAAAAATATAACAGACAAACGACATGTCGGATAGCGGCAGATTATAAATTTATAATGTTAGGACTAAATCATCAGAATATAATAAATAATTTAAAGTTGTATGCAAAGCAAATATACCGGCGAGTGTCCACAGTTCACCGCACAAAATTATACTTACAGCACGCAATATCATTGTTAATACACAACGAAGTTCATCTATCGATAATTTATTTGTAAATTATACATTTATTGAGTGGACTGGAGGAGATTAGTCAAATGTTATATGGTTAGCTTAATTGTTTTAAAATAAAATTTACATTAAAATATTTTTTTTAAAAACAACCTCACTTCATATTAATGTTTAAAATATATTTGTTCCACTTATCATAAATATTAGGAAATGAAAAATAATAAACAGGGTTATTTTCTATGCACTTATATAGCATTGTTTTCCCATCTAGCTGCGCGATGCTTATTTTATGATATACCCATAATATTATATACGTTTCATGTATTTTGGAATCTGTATAAATACAACTTATTTTGCATTTTTTTTTTTTTCATTTATTTGGGATATTTAAATTTTTTAGGACATTTAACATTAAAAACCGGGTTTTATAAATTTTCACTTCAAAAAGTAACATTACGTTATAGCACGTTACGCGTTTACAAAGGTTTTTAGCTAATTGAATTGTACGAATTTGTATGGCGTTATTGTTAATATTTAAAATGGTGATCGAAAATAAAATAAAAATAAATTTTTTTTTTCATCTGTCTAAATCTTAAAATTCCACCACTTAGACAACTTAAAATTGCAGTCCTGCAAAACTTTTTTGAAATTAAGAAAAAAATGTTAGTACATTTTATGGGTGCATTATTTTGAAGTTTTTAGGCATAAAACAATTTTTGGAATTTTCTTTTATAGCTACAAGAAAATTTTCACCATATTATATAAGATCACAATAGCGTGAAGCCTAACATTTATTTATATACAATATAACATTTTTGTCCAATGTAAAATAGTCCATTATTCTTACAGTGCATTGTAAATTAGTTCATTATTTTTAAAGTCCTATTATGCACTTTTATTTATTATTTTCATAAACGTTTGTCTTAAAAAAATAAATGAATACAAACGAAACATTTATTATAAATTTATTTAGTAGACTTCACAATTACACCCATACTTAATGCTCTAAGATATGTTGATATTATTTCCTTTGTATTGAGTATAAAAATAATTACTTGCTACATTTTTAAAACGTTCTCGATTCGCAGTAAAGGATGTAACGGACTAGAGGTTTGACAAGTGAATTACCGCCTCTTATCTAGATTAAATAATAGTATTTTCTGTTTCTTCTTTTATTATATTTTCAAAGAACCTCCGAATATTTAGAGTGATCAGTTAATAAGACTTTTCTCAATTTTGAATTGAAACTTTCTTCAATATTGCATGTTTGTACAATGGTATTATTTCTTTTTTTTAATACAAATTCATATAATATATTCCACATTTCTGGATAGAATTTAGAAAAAATTGTACTTAACACACACAAAAGTAACGTTGTTGAACTAAACGTTATTAGAGACTTATGAATTTAACCAAAACTATATGCTAACCTTTTTAGAGCATTATGTTCAACATTTATGGTTCAAAATAAGTAGGAAGGGTTCGGTTACAAAAGTTTAACTAATATCAACAAACGTTTTAATAAGATAATAAATGTCTTCTATTAAATTCATTAAAAATATATATATATATTTCATTAAACGGCCAATAAATTGGAACTTACTCACATAATTATTCAATTTGTGATTTTCGAAAAAAAAATCTTTTTAAGTTTTAATTAAAGTAAAATACCGCAAGGCTTTCACGATCAGAGTCAAAATACATTGGCTACCTGTAATAGACAACACTGTGTGTAACAAACTTTATCATAATAAAATTTATTATATTTCTCAAAAGTTAAAGTAAAAATATATTATAAGCCCTAATCAAAAAAAACTTACTACAATGCATAAAAGTAATATAATTTTAAGAAAGGTTGCATTTTTTTTTTAGATAAAACTAGTGGTAAGATGGAAAATCCAATTTAAAAGAATAGTGGACGATTATAATTAGGGCTCGAGACTTATAACATTTGCTTATTTTCATGGATTGACTCAAATTGTAGCAGAATGCTATGGAAGTGTATGTAATATTACAACACGTTCAATTATGAAATTTGAAAGTTTTTTTTTTTTGCTTTTTTCAAGGATTTTTTAAAAAGATGCTTATTTCAATCAGTTTTTCTGATTACTTTTGCTTTTTTGACCAGTTTTTCTACTTTTTATGGTTTTTTTTCAGAAAATCTATAAACAATAAGACAAAATGTCTCGGAAGTGAAGTTTGATTTATTTATTCATTTTGATTTTTTAGTTAGAAATTTTTCCTAATCATTTTGTTTCAATATTTGGAATCTTTAATTTTTAGCACAGTTACAAATTAAATCTAGTACCTGCTTTATCATGTAAAAAGAAAATTATTTTTTTTGATTAATTATTTTTGTTCAAATTTAAGTTTTTTAAATTCTTATTTGAGTGATTAAAATTATGTTTTTAAGTGCTTATTTTAATGATTTTATGTGCTATATGTCCCAAACCCTGGTTATAATCTACCTATATATACACTCACTCCTATCAATTCGTCCACTCCTCGGATAATATTATATAGATATAATATAGGTACAATAAATACACAGAGACGAAGTACCTATAAATACATACGAGTATATATATGTGTATTCATAAGCGTTGAATATTGTTTTTTTATGGATCAAAAATAAAAAGTCTACGAGCAAATCGAGCGATGCCGGATGAAATTACATAAAAATCAGATTATCACATTTAAACGTTTTAAACACGCGTGAGTAGGTATATACGCACACCTCATGCCTATATTATTATACTCGCCGACTGTTATTATCGTATATAAAATATCATTCGTATCGTATTTATTATTTTTTTATTCGCACACATGCGAGTTGTGTGGTTGTGCACACAATGCGTATTCGACTGCAGCAGTGTAGCTGTGCGCGTTGCTAAACATCGGGTTTGTATTTAGAGAGAGACAGTGCTACTGAAGCTTTAACACCCCCCCCCCTCTCCGTTCATTTCGTGTTGATTTTTATATAGTAAAACTTTTTTAATTTTTAATACCATAAGATAACGAGTATTTAAGAAAATAAATAATTGTTTTTGAGTCTGCACCGCCGTGTAAAGCAATCGCCCTTGCACTCCATAAAAAATCCAAGTTTTTCCCCCGGTTTACCTGCGTGTAAATAATAGTACGATATACATACACGAAACGACTTTCCCGAAACACTATTACTCGAAAATTATCGTCGTCAATTATTCAGCTCGGCCGCTACAGTGAAATGAATTCCGTACGTGCACAGTGCGACGGCGTGTGTGCGTGTGCAGTACACGTATACGGATACACCGCGCGTTTATAGTAATTTAACGTTCTCGAGAACGGGCGACGAAATCGGAAACACAATAATAAAAACAATAAAATAGCGACGATATTACGCGAATAAATAAGTGTCGACGCAATATAAAACCGTGATGTCCAGTTTTCCGGTTTTACCACCGAGACGTGCAAATCCGTGTACATGTGTATATATATATATATATATACGACGTTTTAATATCGTTTCGTTTGTATAATGTGCCGAAACGAACACGGAAACACGCACAAACGCCATAAACCGCTGCAGATACATCGCGAAGAGAGACAGAGACAGGGTCAGCGGGAGACGTTTAGCGAGAGCTTTTGGTGCAGGTGTGTGTACACGGTCGTCCGCAATAGTAATTTGGTCGGAAACTAACCGTTAGTTCGTATCGTTATTATTTATATATAGATGTGCGGTTTACCGGGAACCGAAATAAAAAAATAACGCATCACTTTCCATTTATATAATATATATTTTTTTTTGGAAGTGTATTACAATGGACAACAATGGAACGGGGCCAGATCAGATTTCCAGCCCCTTTCCCGTCGCCACCGAAGACTCGCAATATACAATTTTCGCGGTATCCCCCCCCCAATACTAAACTTTTGTTTCCCCCTCGTCGCGACAGGTTTTACAGTATCAGTAGACGCGAGTGACGTTTTTGTTTAACGCACACGAAAAGTGATTGTGTACGGAAAAGGTTTGTCAACCTATAAATATATATAATATAATACTCGTATTACTAAATATACTTTACGATATTTATATTGCCATTATAGTAATTTATTTTACTATCAATAATATAATAGGTTGAGTTGATTTTTGCCGAAAATATTGCATTTGACAATGTCGTTGTATATTTGTATTTTCTGTATAAAATATAATAATATAGATATATAAGTTCTGACTTTCCCTGAGTAATATTTTTAAACCACAACAAATAACTAATAATAGTTATTCATGGTTAAAATAGAAAAATTAAAAAAAGTGACTACACATAATACTATATACTTTAGACTTTTTTGACTTTTAGTATTATCTACTTATGAAGAACCTTGTACAACATTTATTGTATATCTTACCTAAATAAATATTAAACATTTTATACATCTTAAATTACGAAATAATTTGCAAAATTTCTTGATTTTGATAAACAATTTATCAAATGTATTACTTTTGAGAAAAAATTGTGCTTATATGTATTTTCGACATTTTTTTATTTGTATATGAACAACTTATAAGAAATATTGAAAAAAATATATTTAAAATAATAATATAATAATATGTATATTTTATTCTAAATTTTTTTCAATTTCGACTTCTCAGAAGCATAAGCTAGATTTAATTTCCCATCAACAGTTATGATATCGAAGTTGAAAATCAAAGCAATTTTTTCTACAATAAATCGTGTTTAGGTACATTGTAAAATCAATACTCAATCGCTTCACACAACATTTTGAAAATTGTATTGTTTTTTTGACAAGTGATGCATAGGATATAAGTGCATAACAATACAAATATAAGAGACATATAAGACACAAATGATGGTATTAGACTATAGGTGCATAATTATATTTTAAGTCTAAGTACAATATTTTATGGACGTTGGGCTTACATTAATATAATATCAAACAATAATAAAATTTAATTGGATAAAATATTAAATTGTTAAATTTAAATTCTGAACGGAGCAATTTTATAATTTATTTGTTTGTGTAATAGAATTTTATCAAACACTTGGTAACATCGAAAATAAAATCATTTTTATTTAAATAAATATTGAGTAAATGACTTCCTCGTGTAAAACAAAAAAAATAACACAATTTTATTCTCCCATGTGATCACATCAGTGCGTAACTATAGTGAATGACAGGAAAAAAGACCGTTCGAAATTGCAATTTTTTGTTCTTTCGCTTTAGTAATAAACACAACTACATAAATAATAGTAACCCATAAACACCATCGAGGGACCTCGACAACGATCTACTAAATATTTTCGATGCAATATTTGTCCCAACACATCAGCTATTTACTCTTTTAGCTTAGCTTTACATTATTTTGTTTGTTATTATTGTTTTTAATTGGTATTTCAAAATCCAATTATGACGTGTTGTTCGCTGTTTAAAAAAACCATCAACATGAAATTGTGTTACGCTGTTGTTATAATTATTATAATTATCCGTTGACATAAATATGTAGTGGCAGAGTATCAACCCAACGTAACAGTCCCACAGGGCCTATAGTCTCCACTTATTATTGCATTGGTCTGTGATCCGTGTGATCACGGAGGACGTGTTGAAACATTTAAAACGAAGATAAAATTGTTTTCATACACTCCACTTCATATTAGTCCGTTATTTTAAACTGAAATTTAAAAGTTTTTGAATTGTTTTACTTACATACTTATTACAATCGCTGATGAGAGTTACTAAGTGTAACAAAAAATAACTGACAAAATGAAATGACTTTTATTCTGATCAATATATATATATATATAAATATACTTGTATATAGATAATTACGCTAAATTAGTGGTACATTTTTTTATTTTATAATACTTAAAATAAAACATTTTATATGAGAACATGTAGGTACATATCAAAATCTAAACATTTTTGACTTATACAGTTATATATTTTATAGACATATAAACTTATTCGTATTATTGAT
Organism: Rhopalosiphum maidis; assembly: GCF_003676215.2. Taxonomy (NCBI): domain Eukaryota; kingdom Metazoa; phylum Arthropoda; class Insecta; order Hemiptera; family Aphididae; genus Rhopalosiphum; species Rhopalosiphum maidis. Next base: position 50,627,480 of record NC_040879.1, read on the forward strand.
TAAATAAAAGACAACTTATATTCAATACTATAAATGCATACAACTATTTTTATAATTAATTTTTATATTTATAGTTTTTAATTAAATTAAGGCTCCATTATAGTAATATTAGTATATTACTCTAATAACTGGGTATCACAACTTGTCTGCCCAGTATTTGATGATCGCGGTTGCCGGTTAATACTACAGCACAATATATTATTATGACGTACAATATTTTATGGTTATCGTTACCTCGAGATAAAATTTCGATTTGATATTGTTATTTACTTTTGAAAAATCTAATAGAGCCTTCATAAAACTTGTAACTGAAGATTTTTAATTTTTCAATGGCAAAATGAAAATAAAATAAGCTAAACATGCATAAATAAAATAGTTTTGTACATTTCTATAAATTAAATTGTATAAACTTTTCTGTAAAAATCAAAAATTATGAATACTCTAAGAATAATAAATAATTTAAGATTAACTTACATAATATAAAAATGCACAAAAAAATATTATTCCACGAACATATTGATATTTTAAAAACTAATTTACTTGACTCAAATAAATGTTTTTACCATCAATTTTTTTCTAAAAATCAGATTATGTTATGCCACAAATATAGCGCAATTGTCTAAAAATTAAATGTAAAAAAAAAATAATTAAAAAATATTGGTTAGAACAAAAAATATATTTCTTTAGTCAGTATTCTTTCTTCTGTACACCGTATATTGCGTATATAATATATATGTTACTGTGAATGTCCGCAATTGGTGAATGCTGACAATCGTCTAGTGAATATCGACATACACCTACTAAATTGGTGAATGTTGAAAAATTAAAATAATATAGACATGATGTTTACATTAGGATTTTGGTCAATGTTGACATATACAACACTGTTTTGGTTAATGTTAATATAGGTTGGTCTTCAATGTTTTTGGACTCGCGACCCACGTAAGCTTTGTAAAAAAGCTAAAATTGCATAGTTCTTTGCAGTAAAACTATTAAAACTGAATAAAATACAATATTTTTTAAACTGTATTTTCATTTAATAATTTTCTAAATTAAATAATTAAAAAATAATTTTTTTACCTTTTATAATTTTATAAATTTAATTTTTATTTTAAAAAGAAGACTTATCGCAACCCACTGGTTGAAGACCACTGATATAGACAATAATATAAAATATAAATGATATATTTAATTAAAAATATTAACAATTACTTTTATTAATTATGATTATTATTATAGAACAATATTATACTTATATTATTAATTTAAATTATGACTATTTTGCCAAACAAAAATTATTATTTTAAAACAACAGCGAAAATTGTTCTAATTATTGCAACATGACAAACTGTCATGACATTTTGAACTGCATAAAATACCAACATTTCTACAACCAAACTTTTTTGTAGTGCACTTTGTTTTGCAATTACATCGTGTTAAAGTACTAGAACTTTAGATAAGATCAGATTAAATAATATCGGCATTACCATCATTCACCAATATCGTTATATTAATGTCGACATTCGCTAGTAAATGTTTACAAACAGTACAAATTCAATTAATGTTCCAACATTCACCAATGACTTTGGTGTATGACGACATTAACCGGTGACTGTCAGCACTCACAAATAGCGGACACTCGCACTAACATATATAAACAGAGACAAAAACAATTTATACTATCCTTAGACTTGGAGCCCTATATATTGTCTGGCCTGATTAAAAAAAATTATGTTTATACTTTAATTCAAATTCTGTTATACATATTATAGCGATTGTTATTTTTTATTTTTATTATTATTTGTTTTAACTTGAACGCATTTATTTTTTTAAGATTGCCGCTTGAGTTTAAATCAGTAAAAAACGGTGGAAAGTAAATTTAATTTTAAATTGTATATTTTATAACCCGGAATTTATAAAATTATGAAATCAACGAGAAATAAAATTATTACTTATCACGCGTTCTTTCGCTGTACGTTACATTTTTTAACGACTTAACACAGCAGCGTATTTGCACGACTGGGCGTGTAATTTAAATAAATATAATCAACACAAATGTATAATGGTTAAACATATAATGATTTATTATGATTATACACATGAAATAATACAAAGATTGTTGGATTTTAAGATAGTGAATATTAGTGACTAGGTATTCTACCTAAAAAAATAGCATAAGGTACCTATTACTGTCTGCAACTGCACGAAATAGACCTAGAAGTGTACGCGGAGCAATGTTATTGCTCAGATTGCAACGACAGGGGCTAAAACTGATTATATCCGTATGATTTATATGCTACTGACTCACAGATTTCAGCTTTCCATGAACTAATTTATCTATAATATGCCTAATTTTTGTGTCACTTTTTTATATACTGGGCGAATCATCAAGCATGCTCATCCCCATTTTTCCTTAAATAATGAATTCTGATTTTTGGAATTATCATTATATAATATTTTATACCATTTTATACTAAACTTAATTTAAAATAACATTAATTAAAACAACAATTGACACAATTTTGCTATATAAATTATAGAGAAATGTTGATAGATAATAGTAATTATTACTAAAATGTTCATATTATCATATTTGTTCACATATCTTCCGAACTTATTATTGTAGAGCTTTTATAATATTATTATGTACGTAGTAAAAATAACTCAAAAATCTAATGTTTATAAGATTATTTATACATTATAAAAATATGGTCTAATAAAGTATATATTTTATTATTTTAAGATTGTACTAGTGAATCAAAATATAGAGGGTAGACGTGCCTGATGAATAATATAGCTTCTAATGCTTCAATACAATACGTATACCGTTTCTAAATATCCAATAATTTTCCATCAGGGTCAATCGATACGGACGATACAGGATCAATACGATGCACGTGCAAGTTGGTATATTTCGCGTGGGTTGAAATCCGGCAGCCTTAAACACATTTTTTTCTACAATTTAATAAATATAAGCATATAATAAACCGTCTGGCGCCTGCTATATACTGATTACTTGTGTACTTATTTATATGTCCTGACTGTTGTCGAGCGAACTCAAGCAAAAAATATTGCATACTTGATATAAAAATATACTTCCAACGAAAATCACGTTATGTGTGTACGCGCAGGTAACTATACCTGCGCGTATATATGTATTTCGTAGTATATGTTATGTTATATAATTACAGTCTAGACGTGTTAAAAAAGTTGACCCACTTTTTGTGTTGCCCGCATCAAAAATCAAAACCTATGCTGTTTAAAACCCAATTTTTTAAATTGTTATTTCTTTCACAGTAATATTTTTAATAAAATCACTAAATATCTGAACCCGGCGTATTATAAGAACAAAGAAATATGGTTACATCCGAATTGCATGCCATCTCTTAGAGGGGTCTGTCCGAATTGCATGCCACCTCTTAGAGGGGTATGTCCAAATTGCATGCCGTGTACCAACAAGTTTTTTATCATGCATGATGTAAGTACTTATATATAAAACTTTAATTTTGATTTTTCGTATATTATTATTATTATTTGTAATTTTTCAGTGTAATTTAGTTAATTAAATAATTTTAAACTATTCCCCCATTTTTTCTTATTTACATATTTTATCATTATAATTATTATTTATAATTTTCATTATTTTATTATTATATATATACTTGTACTAAATTGTATATTTTCAAAAAAAGTTCAGCAAATTTTATAATATTATTATTTATTTGAAATTCCATGTAAAACTGTAAAATACATTCATTTGATTACCTACTTAAACTAAAATCGTTTTATTTAATATTCACGGTGCTATCTTCTCTTGTGATTTGTTAAAAATTTAAAAAAAAGTATTTCTATGCATGCGTTTTTAAAAAAAATAATAGAAAAATCAAAAATAAAGTTTAAGTTGTCCACGTAAGTGCATGATAAATAAAGATAAACTTGTATGTGATAATAGTTACACGGCATGCAATTCGGACAGACCTCTCTAAGAGACACCATGCAATTTGGACATTCCAATTAACGTTAATTTTTTTAACACGTAATTCGGATGCACCGAGAAATATCAATACTTAGATTCGGTTCCGATATTTTATAATTCAGAGGTTCTCAAAGTGTGGGGCGCGACCCTCCGGGGAACCGCAAAAGCTTTATAGAGGGGGGGCGCAAGAAAATTTTAAAAATCAACATTGCATTGGTAGGACAGAAAACAATTTGTGAAATGTACATAATAATAAAAACAAGCCCACCCATCACATTAAAATTGGCCAATTAATTAAAACCTTTTAAAAAAAATTAATTTTATTTTAAAATAAATTTGTAATATTAATATCAATATTAGCTGTTAATATTTTTTGTTTGTTTTTAACTTTTTGCTACTCTAAACATGACTATTGAAATTATTTTTATGAGGGGGGCTCAGGTCTGGGGTTGACAAAAAGGGAGGGCCTGGCCTGAAAAGTTTGAGAACCTCTATATTATATGAACACATAATATTATCCGTATAAATGCGCGTACCGAGGTATACAGTCGTGTATAATAATATGGTAATGTATATTATATTATAATATTATTCAATCGACATGTAAACACGGCGAATATAATACATAGGGTTTTATCAGAACGAGAGAGAGAGAATAAAAACGAGTGGTGCAAGTGTAAAACATAAACTTTTTTACGCCGGAAGAAACTTTAATCTCGCTCGAGCGGCACCGAACGAATAGAGATCCGACGCGATGTGCTCCGAAGTGTATACAAATAAAATTAGTCGAGCCGGGTGGATATACTGAATTTATATTAATGATTGCTACCGAACGCGCAGTACTTCTTATTATTCCAGTATATTAATATTATCGAATGCACACGCCACTCGTATATAGCCCCGCGATAAATAAAAAACTATTTTTGTACGAGTTTTCTAATACATACAACAATATAATAATATAATATAAAATAAAATAAAGTTATGTGTATACACGACCGCCTTTGCTGGGTGCGCGCGACGTAACGCGTACTATAACTACGTGTAGTACGGCAAGTTTAAATTTACGCATATAATAGGAAAACCGTATAATACACATATTAATATACCTGATTGGTAAAACGTCCATATATATATATATATGTTATTGTGTGTGCGATGTGCATAATATACATTATGCATTATTCGCCGCAACGTGGTGCGGATGATGCAGTTTTCGACGAACACTGCACCCTATATAAATGCATATTGCATGTAATGCGCATTATCATATTATTATATATATATATACGCGTATTATAATATGTATAACACATTGTAAGAGCATTGAATGTGTTGCAATTATAATAAAATATAATACCTGTACTACTGTATACAATCGTAGGTATTATACTTATAATGATTTAGAACACGAAGTGGAATTATTGCTGTATTTGTTTAATATATAGGTATAACAATAATAATAATAATACCATATTATTGCGAGTGAATGTATTTATTTTCTAAGATACATTTGCATTGAAAATTACACAGAATACTATATATTTTTTACTAATAGTTATGGTAGTTATGGTAGGACGACGAAAGATCGTGTTTCAAACACACATTATGTGTTTTCAATTAAAAACTATTGTAAAATGGTCGATTGATTTTTGGTTCAAAGTATACAAAAAAAAAAAAAAAATATAATAAATGCGATTTTTCGACAAAAATAAGAATAAACTTAAAATAATAAAATAACTTTTATTGAAATATCAACCAACATAATATATGAATCTGTGTAAATACTACTTACTTGATGTTGTACACTGACCGCTAATAATCGTTTTTCGTATACTTATGAATTTATGATAATATTATGTATATATATCATCAAATTCAAATTTAACACATCTATTATTATGATTTACGATCATTATATGATCCACTAGACATTTACTGTATGGTATCAGAGGACAGCAACCATTTTTACTCTAATGTCCATTTTTCTCAAAAAAGTATTTTCCACGCGTTTTTCTCGAAACATTTTTTGGACTAAAATTAAATTTCTAATTTCCTTAAAATATTAAAATATTCAGCCAATGTTTTAACGTTTATTCTGGTCGTGGTCTTATCGGTTAACGAAAAAACACCATATATATCGTCCGACCGTACTGACAATTACTAAGAGTTTATAGCTTCGTAATGTTGTAACTTTGATTAAAACTAATTACGATACGGGTACATGGCTGTACCATATATATATACATATTTTTTTCATATTGTGTACCGCAGGACATCACTGATTTTTATGATGGTTCTTTTGATAACACACAGACTTGTGTAAGACAGACACATGAATGTATAATAATCTAGTCCCAGCAAAGCGATATTACTTCCCCACATTGATTTTTTTATATTAAAACTATTATACTTTTAATTCTTTCTTCGTGTTTCCTTCGGGACTTCTTCGTTTTTTTTTAGAAATTCTATCTTGTATAATTTTTTTAATTTTAAACTCGTTCTGTATTTTTTGTAAAAAAGTTATGTATTTATACATGTAGGTACTTGGATGTTTCGATATCATTCTAGACACTAGCTATATTATTATATTTTAAAATATTAAAAAAAATTATAAAATATATTAATTGGAATACCAAGATTTGGCGATGTTGGTAATGCCTAGATATAAACCCGTAGTTGAGCTACTATCCATAAATTCTGATGGACTTAACAAGGATCTTATACTTGCTATTTTTTTCCACGGTTTCTCACTGTTAACCACTTTACCGCTGACGTATAAATGTATATTTTCAAATGAATCTATCAATTTTTGTTGTTTATTGAAATCATTAAACAACACAGGTCTCTAAATTTCTTCGATCTATCAACCGTAATAAATAATATATTTTTAAATATATTTATCAGGAAAGTATGCAAAAATGTGTAAATTAATATTTTTTATATATTGTATTTTTATTTACATAAAGAGAAATCCAATGTTGTTAAATTTCAACAAAGTAAGTAGATATTTTCATTTTCTTTATACATGGTATAGTTGAGTTAATCTTTCCGTTGAATATGATAATACATAATAAGAGTGAGATCAATGAAAAACATGCATAATAGATAGAAACTCAGTTACAATTTTAAAATCAATATTGTTTTAAAATTAATATTATGTTTCAAAGCAAAATCATTAAGGATTGAAGATATTATTATACAATATACATGCATTTTCAGTTTAATTTATCTTAATGGTGAACAATAAGGTGTATATTTTGTAATTTCCTCTCTTAGTATATTCATGAATCGTATACAAATGTTCAAACAAATTAGGATAAGATTTGTATGTTTCATCAGAAAAATGATTATCGTTGCAAATCGTCGCGATAACGGCCCACGATAACAACCATATATAAATTTATCATTTTTTTTTTTTGTGTGTACCAAAAACTTCGGAGACATGATTCTAATTTGAACGGAATATTTACAAAAATACTACAATTTTAATTTTGAAAACGTATTTGAACTCTCCAAAACATTGATCAAGACATCTCATTGTATAAAACATTTTTAGTTAATTTATTATTTTATTCTTTAAGAATTAAGATTTTTAAATATTAAAAATGTATTCAGTTCGTTATTTTAAACAAGTTCTTAAAAATCAATATCTGTTTTCAAAATATGCGTTGTATTCTTGTATTTCGTGTTTCAGAGTACGATTTAAATTGAAATAAGCCGACCTCGAACAAAAATATCGTTGGTGTAGAGTCTTCTTAAAGACGAATTTAACCGTTAAAAGAATATTTGTTCTATTTTTATTTTCATTCATATTTTTAATTAAAAATTATCGTTAGGCTTGACTTAATACTGAATAATAACGCTTATAGGTATAAATTTATCGTTTTGTAATAATATTCAAAATATTCTACATCAATATATATATTATATTTTTAGTTTTAAATATTATTTAATTAACAATCCTTTGAAATAATTAGAACAATAAATGAATATGATAAGAGAAAAAAAACATATTTTACAGATCGAAGAAGCCTCCCAAAGAAAGAACTTCGATTCATTAGTGTAATTATCGGAGAGTATTCGGACAAAAATGTAATCGAACACATGCATTTTTTTAAATTATTTGTATTCTAGGATATTATTGATTCGATAATAATTAACGTGGACTTAGAAAATCTAGTTATTTGCTAATTAAAAGTAATAATAGTCTGTTAGTATTTAAATTAGCTTAAAACAGAGATGTTGATTGTTTTGCAACCTACGTGCTGCGTGACTGTATTAGATATTTTTGTTTATTTATAAAGTTATAATCCAAGGGTACCTATAATGAGTTATCGATTACCTATATAAATACTTTCTATCGTCACAGAATGACTTCGGCTCTCCGTTTAATTTCTTCCAAAATTTTTAAATACGATGTATTTCTTTTATTTTTCTGTTTCTGTTTTTAATCCTCGTCAGGTATGTTAGCCGTACAAGTAAAAATATAAAACGCATTATTTTTATTTAATATTATAATATCAAATATATACTATCATTATATATTTATACTATACCGGTCTAGTAGTGTAGCAATTATAAATATAAATATGTTACATGACACTTATATATATACATACGAACTTTACTGCTGACCAATACATTATTAACACACACACACACACACACCTATATAATCTTAAGGCCTATGACCAAGACACTGGATGTATAGGTAGTCAGTTCACTGTACACCTTAGACATAAAGTATACTACGACTACAGAACTCCGTACGACTACGATAAGGTCATATAGTATAGAAGATAATTATTGTGAATATCGTTATTTATAAGTCTTTAATATATAATAAAGGTTAATAATAACTGAAACTGAATCCTAGTTATTTATATTACATTTAAGATTCCTATATCTACCCCTGTCCCCTGGCTACGGTAATTATATCTATAGGGTCCTACGACTCTCCCTAGACATCTTATATTTAACTGGTCATTCCCCGACCACTTTACACTAGATCATCTGAAACCTATACTCATAATGAAACAAATATAGAGTTTAATTAATAATACGTATTACGTATTTAAAATCATTTACCTTAAAACGTATTTTTTAGTTTAAAATAAATTATACATTATAGTGGAGAGTGTACAAAGCCTTTCGAGTCACTATAACATACATTTTGTTAATGCAGTTGGAAAATATATTACAATTGATCCTGCATTTTTAAAATATATATAAATAATACGGGTGCCATGAGTTTGTCAGTGTAATGGTCCGATGGTTGACTATTGGTTACTTATTGTACACCTAAATTATGCGAATAAATATAACGAGTACGATATCAGTGTACGACAACGTGATTGTAATTTATACAGAGGGGCAGCATATTTTATGCTCGAATATTTATGAAATAATAAGAAAAAAACTTTAAAATAAACGTCACGAAACGTTTTTATGCGTTCTAGAAAACTACCATCGTTTGCAGTTAATATAAATTTTGTAATTTCCATGTCAATAGTTTATAGAAAGTTATGATTCCTTTAAGTAAAATAATTTCTCTGAATAAGTATTTTAGAAAAGTATTCATCAAAAAGAAACAATATAAATACCTATAATACCTACGCTTTGTTCCGCTGACGATTGAAATTTAAAATGCTATTATACCGAGGGTACTTTTCATGAATTAAATAAGTTTATTTCGCAAAAATATTGAGCACATAAAGAGATATCGATGCGTTTATTATAAAATATAAATACATATTATTATAAAATCATGCGTATTAAGTCCACGACTTTTGTTTTTTATTTTTGCTTATTTAGGTTTTTTTTAAATATTTAATTAATCGATTCAATACAATATTTAATGTTTTTACAATGTTAAAATACAAACATTACAAGATATGATTGCATCATAATATACAACTATTTTCTTTATTAGTTGTCTGATTGGTTTTCGAGTAGGACGAGTAGGTATTGAGTTATACGTGATTTTAATCCTGGTTTGAGATATTTTCGCCGATTTTGAAGTGGAAAGCTCTTTGGATTTTATTCAGCCTTAAGGACCGAATAAAAGAAAGTTATTAAATGTATTGGTTATCCATTTTTATAGCCTTATATATAGGATAATCCCGTGATGCCATTGTGAAGCTGTTATAACGTATATATATACACAGCCATACAGTGCTTTAAGTTCTATTCCCAGGAATTTATTTTGGGTATAGCTTGTTAAAATTTAATTTCTACATTAAGACGCTGCGCCCACATCGGAAATACGTAGGTTAAAAGCAGTTTTAAAATTGACATAATAATATTATTTGTCAGACGTCTTTTACGTATTGTTTTATTTCACTACGTGTAGGTAATAGGTAATAAATAATAATAATAAAATAATATCGGTAGCGATGAAGCTATATATTACATTATTAATTTTCTATGTAATACGCCTGTGTGTACCTATGCACTAGTCCTTGTAATGCTATATTATCAATATAACATATTGAATGATGTCAGTGTAATAAAGCGTAGGTATATTTACAGAGCGTCATCGACGTACCACTAAACTTAAATTGCCAAATTTAATGCGTATATTTTATACTCTATCTTTATGCGTGTAAAATTTGAAAAATAAAATATTTTTAAATAAAGACATTTTTAATTAAGTATGACGTGTAGTTATATTATACACAAAATATATAATAAAGACGGACATTTAAAAAATACGAGCTTTATTGTATTCAACATCTAATATGAGTACATATATTTTTATATAGTATACGATTTATTAGACTCTCATTATTATATAAATATATAAATTTCGCGTTTATTCAACCGTTCAATCTCCGTGCCATCGAATCGTCAAATGGTATACTATTATATACTTACGATAGTTTAAACGCAAATTGAATATTATATATTTAGGTATTATTTACCAACCATTAATTAATTTTTTTGCCAACGATAGTAGTATATTGTTATGTTACTTGAAGTGATCACTAAAAATAGTATACATTATTGATACACTCAATCACAAAGACATTAAAGGGTAGGACATTCTACGTTTTTTATAAATTTGTAATATACTTGGTAGATATGTTACAATATTACTGTTAATAATGTGATTAAAAATTAGATAATAGAAATGTTTTGTTATTAGGTAATCAAAATAAAAAAAAACTTAAAATTAAAAAATTATGAACGATTTTAATTTTAAATATAACATTTGAAAATAAATAAAATCTCTCAGAACGCCCTTCACAGCTTCTCCCCCCCTCTCACTCTCTATCACACACACACACACACACACACACACACACACACACACACACACACAGTAATTGTACATAACTACCAATATATTGACTATATCTATAGATATACTAGGCATAAGAACCGGTGAATGTTTATGGTCTAAATCGAGGATTTCAAATGTTTTTCAATTCACAGCAAATCATTTTGTCCTTTTATAGATTTTTGTGGCACGCGCATTTTATCAGAAACTATCGATATCCGTGTTTGCGATCTGCCTGCGTGGCAGTTTTAGTCTAGGAATGTGAAACTCGGTTCGAGAGCAAGTCAAAAATGTGTAAAGTCGAAAGTCGTGTTTGGATGTCTTATTATCAGTCATCTACATGGAAAATCAATAACTGCGGGCTTTACAATCCAACTGCGGTACATCGGGTATGTCGTCTGGTGATTTTTGGTTCGTGAAAAAAACTAAGTAAAGTAGAAAACTATGTTTAAAGGTCTATAATACATTATCACCGGTGTAAATCGATGCGTGACTGTAGCACACCTAAGGCAGCGAATCGGATACTTTGACCCGTTTCAGCTTGTCTTGTGCTATGTTTGTTTGTATGTAAAATAAAAATGTGTTAAGTCGAAAGCTGTGTTTGACCAAATCAACATTTCCGAATTCTTGTAAAATTATGTTATGAAATGTATTTAACGCACATAATAATAGTAGTAAGACAAAAGTATTATTATACGGTAAACCCGTAAAGTTTCGTGACACGCCGCGCGTATGTGTCGTGTGTGTGTGTGTGTGTGTGTACATATACTTATACCTATACTATATCCGGTTATATATAATAATATATTATAATATGCTTGTGCTTGCGGTGCAATGCTCTCGCAATTCGTATTATTATATATGCGTATTAAATAAGGTAAGTCCGTATTTAAAACGCGCGCGATCGTTTTTTAAGCTCTCCGCCGGGAATCCTGTCTAGCCACCCTTGATAAATGCACACAAAATACAATACGATTTAATATACGTTTTACATGATATAAATGTGGAGCGCACTATGTGTGACGTGTGTATATATTGTATAATATTGTATAGCAAACATTATCGTTTTCATACGCGGCGAATATATATAATAACCGGAACAAACCGGAACAACGGTGCAGCGCTTTCAGTAGCATATCTCTCAGGATGGAATACTGTACAATATATAATATAATATGCAAGAGGGCTAGCCAAACATTTTTTATGTTTTGTTTGTCTTACTCGCATATTATATTGAGTATACGTCTAGGTATTGTTTTTTATTGCAAATTTCCGTTATCACGTCCATGACGGTTTGAAATACAAAGGTTTATTTATTTTAAAAACACCCGCCTCTCGAGAAATAGAAATTCTCTCCATTTAAATGTTCACCATACATAACAAATTATTTAAATATTATAAACCATCGAATTTCAGAAAAAAAATAATAGTCAAATAATATTAAATTGTTTATTGTAAAATTATTGTTATTTAGAGTATAATATGATATTAATATATATATATATATATATATATATACCTATATTTTAACAACATACAAACTTCTATGTACAAACAATATTATAGTTAATATATATAGGTGTATAGTATTAATCTGCAGTCGGTAATTGGGTGGATTTCCAAATGATGTCCACGCGATTATGTCATTTCAACGTGTTCTGCAGTTAGTCTCACAAAAAAAAAAATATAATATAAAAACATTGAAATCTCAGAAACCGCACTATAAATAAACTAAATAATCAAAATTTAAAAAGTATAAAAATCATTCAAGTGAAAACAAAGATACTATTAATAAAGTATGACTTATATACAGAGAACGTGTAAAATATTTATATAAGATAAAGATAATAAAATGTGTTTTAATAAGTTTTAATTGATAAATATTATTAAAAATATTGAACAAAATAATAAAAAATAACTTAAAAAAGTGTGTACCTCAAATATAAATGCAAAACAATAGTTGAATAAGGGGAAAGTTGGTAATTATTCTACTGTATAGTATAGTATATAATATATATATATATATCGAGAGTATCTCGTCATTGAATAATAATTAGTCACCGTGATGTAATAATGTAGGTATATGTTAAATTTAAATTCAATAATAAATCCTTGCATATAGTTGCATACAAAAATGATTCTAAGGTATAGGAATATAGAATAATGTCTACAAAATATAACTCTAAGTAGTTATATTTTATCATATATTTATCTTTTAACCAAATGTAATTAATTTCACTATTTAGCAATATAGTAGGTGAAATCAATTTTCGCAAAAACATTACATGTCATGACGTGTATAAAGTATAATAATATACGTTAAAAGTTTCAAGTAGCAACGAATAATATTTTTAAATTATAACAAAATAAGTAAAATTTGTTATTTTTCATTTAAATATCCAATTCTGTACACATTTTAAATTAAAATATATATAAAAAAACTGAATTTATATATTATATTTTTAAGATTTCATAATTACAATAATATATGGATTACGCCTTATACAAGAAACCTTTTAATACATTTTAAATTCTTATCTTCACGAATTGAACATTTTTATGAGTTTCTAACTACAAGGTGTTTTGCAAGCATTCATGATTTCGATAAAACTTTAACTTTAAACTTTATAAAAATATATTGTGACTTATAATATATAATGTTTCTTTCGATATTTCTCGCACTTGATTAATAAAAAACTTATGAGTAGTATTGTAATAACAAAGTTGACAAAATATTTTGAATATTTTATCAGGAATATAAAATGCTAATATAAATTTATTAATTTATATTTTATTGAAAATTTGAAGTATCTATATTTTTTTGTTTATAAGTTACAATAATAATAAAAAAAAAAAAATTGTTGTTTGGCTTTGCGTAAAACTCTCTGTCTTTCCTTATTTTTTTCTCCCTTTTTATTTTAAAAAGTACTGTGAAGTTTTACCTTTGACCTCTCAAAGTAACAACTTAATTCAATTTACTACCATAAACCGCCTTCAAAGTTGAAAATCGAAGACACAAAAAATAAAAATAAAAACACATATCATTGTAAAATCAATACATTTATTTCTACGGCCAGAATCTAAAATTTAATTCGTTAGTAGGTACCTAATTCAATATTTTTGTTGAAGAAACTATGTTCTACAAGACTACTGTAACACGATTGTGTTCGTTTTACTTTTTTTACTTGCAAAAAACACAACACGATTTCGCCTCGTGAAATATATGTAGCGTTGTCCTTTTAACAATTTTTCAATACAGTATTAAAAATATTAATACACGAAACACATAAACATTGATGTTTTTCCAATATGTATTAAATAGAGACATACATTTTAAAAAAAAGATTATCTGTAAGTTATAATAATATAATGATCGGGTATTTGATATAAAGTAGATACATTCATATAATATGTAATAATTAATAATTATTGAGGCATTGAGCTATGGTGTGGTTATTTTGATGGATATGTATTAAACTTTTTCGTTTGTCGATGCTTTAACTTTTTCATAGATGAACAATTCGAAAATATATTGATATTCACATTTACTTTTAATCAATAAAGTAGGGAATTAGAGAATATGGTACATCTATATTTTTGAATATAACAAATTAGTGTAAATGTATTGTGTATAAACATAATAATATTAGTTATACAATATCTACCTAATTTTGATAAAAAGGTAAATATTCATTATCCGCTGGCCAAAAAAAAAAAAAAATCATTCATTTAATTATCTGCAGGAGAATTGTTTTGTCAAACTAAATATCAAAACATCTACAGTTTTCTTACATTCGTGG
Source organism: Rhopalosiphum maidis (assembly GCF_003676215.2). Taxonomy (NCBI): domain Eukaryota; kingdom Metazoa; phylum Arthropoda; class Insecta; order Hemiptera; family Aphididae; genus Rhopalosiphum; species Rhopalosiphum maidis. The sequence continues at coordinate 50,642,541 of NC_040879.1, forward strand.
AAATTTGAATGTAATTTATAATTATATACCTACTCATAGTAATTTTGATGCTTTGTTTATCATGATGATGACGAAAAATGAAACGTGTAAAATAGGACATAAAAATAGTTACTACTTATTATTTTTATTAATTGTTATTTCCATATATATTTCTATACTCTATATTCTATAGCATGTATATTTATACGTCATATTAATTATTAGGTATAACAATTTGAGTAAAATCTAGATTTTAAATTATTATATTTTTTTTTCACTAAATGTATTTTTCCTTCAAGACTTTCGACCAATTACTAGCCTAATATTATTATTAGGCGTGGATACAAGGGAGGCAATGGGGGCTGAAACCGCACCTTTAGGCCTAAGGTACCTACTTAAAATATTTCAGAACTTAAACTTAATGCCTATGCTTTTATGTGCTTGAAGTAATTTTTTTTATTTAGCCTCCCCCCCTTATTTAATTTCTAGATTTGCACCTGCTAGCCTTATATTGTTTATACTTTTTGTAAAAACCCATACTTATAAGTAATAAGTAATAGATTGTATAAAAAATGTTTGAAAAATAAAACAATAAAATATTATACTGAAATATCTATTTATTATTGGCACTTAATTTCGATCACGAGTAAAATAACTGTTGTTTATAATGTAATTTTAAATAATTTAAGTAAATAGTTATAGTTTATAGTTATTGGTTTTATTTGTGAAGCGTTATCAATGTTTAAATTATTAATTTCAGGAAAACAATGAAAAATTGTTAAATATATAGCTATGATAAAATATGTAAAAGTACAAAATATAGTGTGTGAATATGAGGTTAAACTCTAAATTTATACCTACTGATAACAATAATTTTTAATAATTTTTATTTATTATCATATTGACAAACTTTTAGTGTTTACTATGCTAAATAAACCAGCTATTTTATCTTTATTTATATACACTCATTAAATATTTGGACATGAATAGACGAATTATTTTTAATTATCGTGAGATTTTTGTCTTTAATATTATTTCAACATTGTGTATATTATGTATTTATTTGTTCACATCATATTTACACATACCAGTTACTATACATAATGGTGTATCACCATGATCAGACACACACTCAAATGTAATTTTAATTTAAAATTGTCATATCTCCATGATACACTTGTATAATAAGATTTTTATTCTAGTGACGAGATTAGTGTTTGCTACAAGCATTACAAATTATAGTAAGATCAATCTTTTATTCTTTTATAATAAAAAATTGAGTTGATTTATTTTTTTGAGATACCTACCTAATTGATTAGTTTTTAATTTTCTTTACTTTTGTTATGAATTATATATGCTTACATTTTTTTGTATAAATTATAATGTGTTAGTTGTGAATTAGTATTTTTTAATCATATAATATAACTATGAAAGTATAGAAATCGACTTGCCAATTGACTCTGAATACTACCATCATTAAATCATTAAGTATAAATATATGACTAGTATAATTGACTAACATTTCAATTTAAATTATACAGTATAAGCTATAATATATACATATTATGTATATATATATATATATACGAGTACATACATTTTAATCAATTATAAATTATAAATTGAATGTCTTGTATTTTAAATACATTTTTGTATAAGTTCTTTGTAAATTATTTATACAATTAATGAAAACAATTTTGAACATTTATACAAGACGATTATTTATTTCAGCAGATAAATTTGCTGGACCTTGCAGAATGCAGAATATAAGTTTTGTTCTTGATGAAAAGTTATTTTATTAAACACCTTCCTATGGTACCTAGACAAAACTATGAACCCACTGCACACAAATTCTGTCCCGAAATCCCTTTTCCACATGAATCGCGTCCCGGCGATATTTAACGACAACACGGATTGCGTCCCAGCATTCCCAGCCATATTTAATGACTACACGAATTGCGTCACAACGTAAAAATATTATTTTCTTTCCATTTTACACTGATTTAGGATTGTCAATAGCAAATTATGATTATCGATTGATTAAAAATATTGATTTTTGTCAATTGCAATTAAAAATAAATAAAATGAAAATGTGTAGTTTTAAATTACAGGAGTGTTCAATATAATAATTGAAATTAAAAATAATAAAAAAGTTATAAATATAAAATTAAAAATTAAAAAACTGATAAAACTTGAATGAAAAACCTTATATTTTTTTTTTTTTGTATTCTTGACTCAAACCAGTCATTTGAATTTTTCTCCACCAACATTAACCTAAATGAGACCTGCATCCTTTCATTTGAAGTAATGGCCACACGATGATGAGTGAATTGCTTTTTCAAAATCGGAAAATATTATTTTAAGTGAAAAATTGATATTACTTTTTAGAAATTCAGAATTGAGATGTGTAAATGTTTTAGTATAAGTATCTATATTTTTACTAGAAAGTGAAAAAAAGTACCGGTGATATGTAATTATTATTTTTCAAGCCATAAATTGTAAAAAATTGTGTAATCAATTTTGTGCAACTTTTAAAAGTTCCATCCACAAATATACTGATTATCATTTTGATACCTACATGATTTTAGTATTCCAGTCGATAGTAGACTATTATTATAATAATATGAAAATATATCCCGATTACTGATTAGTGAGAACAATAAAATAAAAAATAGAAAATAACTAAATAATATAATAAAATAGTTACGAACTACAAATAAATTGAAATAATTTCTAATGTATTGAGAATGAAACACTTTGCTGTTTAGATGACGACAATTATGTTTTTGTTATTAATAAATATTTTTAAAGTTTTCACAAATAAGTACCTATAGGTGCATACTATGTCTACTAATTGAGATATTTTAATGGTAATAAATGAATAAAATATTAAAATATACTAATAACCAAAAATTAATTAATGTGTAAGTTGTGGATTAATTTTTTATTTAGATTATGAGGTACAATAAATCAGGTAGGGTGGTAATGATAATGGTTATTAGAAAAATATAAATATACAAAAATTAAACAAAAAACCTGTATAGTTGAAAACGAATAAAACAACTTAATAATATTTTTTTGTTGTGAGAAATTAATATGTATTAATATATCGTTTTATTATAATAAATAGGACGAGGAAATAAATGCAAATTGTGAAATTTTAAAATACGATTGTGCAAATATAATTAATTAATCATAATTAGGTACTAACTATTGGTACTAGGTCAACTGTACGTCTGTACCTTCAACTATTTTGAATTCTGATGTATATTTAAATTTATATTAAGTACCTATATAATATACAAGATAATTCTTTTATCAAACAACATTCATTATTTCAAAAATTATTAATGTTTTAGAAAATATTTTTTTACAGTTTCAAGTTGTCAAAAAACAACGTTTTTATTATAAATTTATATTTTTAAATATTTTTTATCCTTATAATTTTTTTATTTTTTTACTTTTTTAAATGACAACATAGAGTTTTAATTTCATATTCCAAAGAAGAATATATTTCTGAGTATTTTGATACATAAAATTCGAATTTAGGGTGAGTAGTTTATGAGTTATACTTATTTAAAGTTTAGACAAGCAGAGTAGTGGAAAAACATTTTGCGGGGTAACCCCGTACCACTCCACTCCGCGCAACTAAACTTTAAATACGTATAACTCATAAGCTACTAACCATAAATTCGATTTTTATGTATCAAAATACTCAAAAAGTTATTCTGCCTTAGAATATGACATTAAAAATCTATGTTGTCATTCAAAAAAGTAAAAAACTTAAAAAATTATAAGGATAAAAAATATTTAAAAATATAATTTTTTAATAAAAACGTTGTTTTTAACAATTTGAAACTATGTAAAAAATATTTTCAAAAACATTAATACTTTTTGAAATAATGAGTGTTGTTAGATAAAAGAATCACTCTGTATACATTGACACGACTTGTGAAATGTATAGGTAAACAAATAAATATGATCGTTTTTCGTAAGCCTGCAATAAATCCCCGTGTGTGAGTCCCTCTTTAAATACGAATTTTACAAAATCCTTTTTTAGTTCATCTATACAGAATACACAACACGTGATAATAATAAGTGCATTAATTCAAAATTTCAAATGAATCGGTAGTTTTGACTATACGTTGATTTGTTAGTCACTCAGTCAGAAGACGTTCGATTATATATTGTATATTATATAGCACATAAATATATAAACAAATATAATATTGTGTGGCATTTTCGCCTTCAGTGTGTAGATAGGTATATTATATTTATTATAATTATATAATCATGAATGTTATATATGAGTTTTTTAAAAAATATCTAGTAATACTTATAACTATAATAATATACATATTGGTATAAGCACTATAGGCTAGACGCTAGTATACCAACATACTTAGGCACATATACATATGTACAATGTCCTATATACAGTGGTCAGTGTCGTCAATCTGTTTGTTCAAATGTCGCACATATGCACCACCACGTGCTGAAAATAAAAAATAAATGTATATCCTAAACTCATGAAATTAAGACGGTCTATAGTCATGTTTATAATTAATATGATATAATTTACTTAGGTGCTATTATTAATATATAAGAAACATTTTAAACATAACCAAGTTAGTTTAATAATATTACAACTTTTCAAAATAGCAAATAACTATAATACATTAAATATATTGTACCAACTGGACCAATTTACTGATGAGATTGAGTGCGTAGTATACACATTTTACATAAACGAAAAAAATTTTTTTGTGAGTACCTATTTATAACATTTATCAGTATAAACAGACGACAGTATACACAAATAAAAAATACAATTTTAAAGTACCTACCTAAAATAGCAAATAATTTTAACTTAATACCATGTATAAAATGGTTTCAGTATGAATAATAGCGAATTGTTTGAATTAATAAAACGCCAACGCTGGCATTCTTTTAAGAAAAGAAAGTTATGTAAGTATATTCCTCTCCATCGCTATGAATTAAATCCAATTTACACCACTGTAATCTATGGATATAATATACAGGTGGTCGACGGCCGGTAAAGCTATATATGCTACAGAATAGATGATATATTATTGCGACATTTTATAAAATTTATATAATTATTATTATTATTATTATAAAACCAGTCCGATAGTCCACGTCCCCATAAGGTATAAAATATGTATAATAGGTAAATACGCATAACCCAGCCATACGCATAGGAGTTTTGCGATCTCGCGTACGCAATGCGTCCTTTTTATTGTATTTTATTAGGCATTTTTATGCGCAGACATCCGAACGTGGTGCCTTTGCAGTATATACCCATTTTGTACATCATGACGTGCGTTTGCTATGTAGTGTTAAGTAGTGACGCCGAGGTGGGTAACTGTAGCAGCGCGTCTAAACGACCTTAAACGTTTATAACATTATAATATTATAACATAAGGTTGTTAAACCTCTTAAATGGTTGCGGAAATGTAAAAAAGAATTATCGAGTAAATAAATTATATATTATCATAATATAACGACAGGTAATTATCTAAATAAAAGTCATAACATTCGTTTTTGGCGGCGCCATCATAGGCGTTATCATCCGGGAATGCCTGGGCACCCCCCGACATGTAATTGGGGCATTAAAATTTAAGTCTTATAACATAATATATGGGTCCTTTTTTTAACTGATGTTACTAGAATAAAAATGGTATTTTTTCTAAAATATGTCGTAAAAAAAAATTATGTTTTGGGATAAAAAAATAATACAACGTAAAATATTTTAAATTTGCGTGATAAAACTTATTATGATTACAACAGCTAGATGTTATTGACTACAAAAGTAAAAATAATAAATAAAAATTGCAATTATCTTGAAAATAGATTTTAGATCCAACTATCTAATGAAATATTATATTACTTGATACTAGTAATACCACTGATTAATATGTGATTGTGATATAATGTTTATTCGCTTATTATAATTTATTAAAGTATGTACATGTCTCGTTAAGAGAGGACCTTAATTAAGAAAAGGGCTCCAAAAAAATATAGGAACCCCCGAAATTCAGGTCTGTGCACGCCTATTACAGCCTACAGGTATGGCGTAAGACGTAATTAATTACTCTTGTAACCATAGTTACTAAATAGATATTATTCAGACGAAAAATCGGGAAAAAAAATATGTTTATTCGTATTTTGTGAGTCTTGAAAGCGTCGATGACGTATATAAGATTTGACCGACTGCAATTAAAATCGAACCAATAAACTTATAGTAGGTAAGTACTGTACTATATAAGGTGTAACAAGACTATTTAACAAACTTCATTTCAAATGTTACTATATTTGTTAAATAGTCCTGTTGGCTGTTGCCTGTTACATCTTGTATATACGTTTCTTACCGTAACACTCAACACCACTTCAGTATAGATACTCGAGTACCCAATACTATGATATGCATATGCCAAATGAAGCGTCAAAAGTTAAGGTAGGTGAAGGAATATTCGACAGGCGGTCGCTTCTGAGTTTCTTTTTACAAGGATGGGTGGGTCGTGGGTAATGGATAATAATTTATTATTAACTAGTATTTTATAATTTAACACGATAGGTTGTCAAAAATATGACAGTAAATGCATTTATTAGGGTTTTGGGTGATTGGGAGGGCTGATGGAATATTATAAAACCGAGTAGATTCTGAAAAACTTATAAAGACCGCCGCGTTACTGCAAACGAGCACAGTAATCGTGGAACATGGACGCCTAGGAAATGCAAATCCTATTTATAGGTAATCGCGTTACTCGTAAAAGTGTAATAATATATTACAATTTAAGTATTAATTAAGTTTCGGTCGAATATATTATGACGCGACGGTGTATATTATAGTAAATAGCATACGTATATATATTATTATCAGTACAGACAGACGACGGTACAATGTACATAAATGAAAAATAAAATTTTCAAGTAAAATAGCAAATAATTTTATCTTAATGTAATTTATAAAATGGTTTTTGTATACATAGATAGTATTTTTTATTATTTCGCGAACAACCTTTCGACCCAACTTAGTCGTACCTAACGCCTGTAAAATGAGATTAATAATCAAAACTATCATAAAATGTCGCCGAAATATAATATTAAATGAATAATACGTGTGCGTGCGTGTGTGTATTGTACCAGTATATATATATATATAATAATTATATAATACGTATAAGGTAGGTTTGTTTAGCGCGAAAAACGTTACCTACGCGTGTAGTCTGGACCGTCGTCACAATTATATAATAATATGTGCTCCCACGACATGTCCTAAAAGCCACCCTCCTCAGACTGCGCCGCCCGCGTATGCTTTGCAATAATGATATTCAAAAACTGTTTTTTTCCGGGAAAATCGGTTTTCGAAATTTAATTGCGCAGTTCCGAAAGTACGCTCACCGTCGTCGTCGCCTCCGCCGCCGCTACCACCACCGTCACAATATTATATTCCACCAAACTGTGCGGCGAGTCGCCAGTCGGCCACCAGAGAGCGCGCGCGCATGGAGGCGGCCGTTTACGCGCGCCGCGGTAACGGAGGCGGCGGCTGCTACAACTATAACCACGGACCGCTATTGTCTCGGTGGCGCGCACTCGCACTACCTGTGGGTGGCGCGGTGGTGAAGTGGCGCGCGCGGTGACCGTGGTGGTGGTCGTGGCGACGGTGGCGGCGGGCTGGCGGTGACGACGCAACGCAATGGAAAGGACTTTTTATCATTATCAAATTTAGTTTACTTTTCGTTGTCGTTCGGCTGGTCGTCTCTGCGGCTGTCGCGTTCCTTATTTCACTTGCGTCGTCGTCGTCGTCGGACCAGTTATGGCGGGACCGCGACTCTGACGCTTCGTGGCTTTTTCCCATGGATCTCAACCAGAGGTGAGTGTAGACGTAGTCATCGAAAATCATCCGCCGCGCGCCCCCGTCGCCGCAGCGCGCGTCCCGTTCGCTTTCGCGGCGCGTACGCATCGCTCCCGCGTTTCGGTCCGTCCTCCGTTTTGAGCGCGTTGGTAGTCGCCTTTGTTCGCCTTTTAACCGTCGTCAGTTGTTGGACGACGGACGCACGAGCACGACGACCCAACAGCCGCCGCACGTATGCTGTCCACCATCACGGGACGTCCTGTCCTTAATTTTTTTTTTTTTTTTATGTCCGTTCTTTGTCCCCTTAATCCTTGGTCCTTGACTTGGGAACCCTAAGCATTCGTACACCGTCATCTGTTGTGTCGTGTTCTCGTTTGATCCCTGCTCCTCTTCGGCATTCCCCTGCGGTCCGAGACTACAGTGTTTGCGCGTCTGTTACCAGCCGATTGGTGTTTTTGCCCTGCAGTCGGTACTCTAATGTATTTCCAATGCTTTGTTAATTTTTACGAGTTAGTCGATCGCTTGGCAGCTTCAATGTGTTACAGATTTTCTCGATATTTAAATTTTACGGTAATTGTATTATTATAATACAATACATATTAAACATAAATATACTTTGAAAAGAATATATTACTTTACCTAAGCTCTTTTCAATTTATTTTATATTTTTCAGTTATAAATATTAGGTATTGTGTTTATGTACACTACCTACCTGGGTAATTGGTTAAATTTTATTAACTACTTTTATATTTTTTTTTTTACAGGTTATTTGTGCCAACACAACATTGAACACCGTAGTTATGTTTTTTGTGAACCTGTGAGATAACTAAACAAATCATGGAGCTCCAAAACTGTTTACCTTCTATGAAAAACGGTATGTCTATAGATTTTATATTCTATATTAGGTATTACCAATATAATTTAAGTAACTTGGGTACTTCAATTATGAAATCAAAAGATAATGTAATTCTATAAATATTATATGTGTATGTTTGTTTGCTAAATATTTTCAACACTATAATTGTTACCATTAGATTGACAGTATTATATTGGTACTATATGAAACTAGAAATTTCTTATAAATGTAATTATATGGTTAACATCATATTTGTTAAAAATATTTAATTTTATAACTAAGGTAAAATTAGTAAATACTATAGTATTAAAGTAATTAGATTGTAAATGTTATGGTATCTACCTAAAAAAGAAACATTTTCAAAATTGTAATAAGTAATAATTATTGTAATAACTATAGGTTTTTTTAATTTTGTATGATAAAATGTTTTAAAAAAAGTTTTTTTTTAAATTTTTTAATATTTAGAATTACAATTAATGTTAACAGATAGGTATTCAGTTTAGCATAGCAAACTAAAACTAATATAGACACTAGTGCAGCTTTATTTATATCTTTTTAAGTTATAAGTAATCTGATAGATTAAAATATTTTTTTAGTTTTATAAATGATTCAAAACAATTTGATCTAGTAATTATTTGTAATTTTTTTTAAAACAAATTCAATTTTGAAATTTCACATTTAATTTTGTTGTAAATTAAATTCATTTTAATTAGGTAAATGTTAAAATTATAGTGCTAATATTTTCTCTTAATTTAGTATCTAAGTCCATAGAGCTATTTTTATGCACTTTAGGACAAATAATTTTGACTAATGTATTACTTTACATTGTGTATTATAGATTACAAAATGAATGAAATGAATGACCAACAAGAAATGATGAACAATGTACAAGGATGGAACTCAATGCCATCACATGATATTATGATACCAGTTCCAATAAAAATTCAACCTTCACTTGGTATTTTGGACCAAAATAACATCCCAATAAATAATTCTAGTCCACATCCAAGTGTCATACACACAAGCCCGCAAACACCACATGTCAGTAACTTACTTACCATAACCTATACTAAAAAGTTTTATCTATTTAAACATAATGTAATAATTTTTAGGGCTTGCCAATAAATACGTTTATTGAACCTGAATTACCATTAGAGCTGTTGCAGCAAGGATGGAAAAAGTTTTGGAGTAAACGTGAGAATCGGCCTTATTTTTGGAATAAGTTGACTGGTGAATCTCTTTGGGAATTTCCACCTTTGAGACAAGTGTGTATAAACTCAGCCATAAATCATAGTATTGTATTATAATATTCAATTAACCATTTTAGTTTGACGTTCAATCAGATCCTTTGGGGATAACAAGTGATGGTCAACATAATGGAACTAATCCAATGTTATTGAAAAAAAGACCTGCAGAAGAAATTGTCTTAGGCCCTGCAACAAAAAAAATGATACTAACGTAAGTTTTTTCTTTAAAAATTAATATAATTGTATGGCCAGTGTATCATACTTATATTTTCCACACATATTTATCTATGTATTAAATGGTAAATAAAAACAAAATATATACCCATATTCATTGTGTGTGAATATATGAATGTATATCTGATAAAAAGTAGAGCTCAACTAATATATATCATTATAAAAGTTGGAGGAATTCAACTAGTATATTATGAAATCGGACTCAATTAGTATATTTCATTATAATTTTTAACGGGACTCAACTATCATATTTTTTTATAAAAGTCAACGGGACTCAACTAGTATATATTATTAGTCGGGACTCAAATAGAATATTTTCTATTTTACAGTCAGTTGCATTAACTTGAAGTTGAAGGGAGAAAAAATTTTTTTTTGAGATTTGTATTATTTGAGATATCTAACTCAAATTTATATTTTTAGGGAATAAAAAAAAAATTGAATTTTCAAGTTTTTTGAGTTATTGAGGCTCGACTATATATTATTTTAAAAGTTGGAGGGACTCAATTAGTATATTTCATTATAATAGTTTGTAGGACTCAACTAACATATTTTGTTTATAAAAATCAGCAGGACTCAATAAGTATAAATTATTATAAAACTCGGGACTCAATTAGTATATAATATCATTATAAAAGTCAGGATATCTAAATAAACAATTATAAAACTTGGGACTTGTCTCAGAAAATTTCAAGATTTTTTTTTTTTGGAACTTAATTCAAATGGACTTGTCTTGTACTTATACATTTTTAAAATTAAGTTTAGCCGTCACCTTATAATTGCTCATTAAACATTTACCTTAACTGGTTTTACTTAACCTGACTTGTTTTCATTTATACTTTTTATGATTTGGTTCATTAAAACTTTCTAAGAATACATTATTTAAGAATAATTTAAAAAAATACATTTAACTGAGTTTTTACATGAAGTCCTCTTAAGTTCATTAATTTTAAAAATAATTTTTGTTTTTCACTCTCATACATTCCATTTCCATAATTTCTTACTCGTAATAAGATGTATGTTCATGAAGTTGTGCCGACTGTGGTAATTTTTAAACAAATATACACTATCGAGTTATTAACAAATATATCTTATTGTTATATATTATGCATTATGTGATGTTCAAAAAACTCAATCCAATGCTATTTATATAGTCATAATTTATAAATATTTTGTATCCAAAAATTTCCCATATTTTTAATCAAAAAAAATATTAATGACTGATGAATAAAATTATATTCCTATGTATAAAAATAATTGTGTTCTCCATAACATGTACATTGTAAAACAAAATTTGCTTTGCTTTTTTAACTTAAGTAAATTACCAATTAAATTTATTTGTTTATAGTGGTCCGTGGGAACTTGAAATACCTACAAATGTTGTTATATTTGAGCGATCGCCATCCATGATGTCTCAGCCACATCCAGATATCGAGTTTTATCGTGGACATTTAGTAGCAAAATTAAGACAATGTTACCAGGAACTTTGTCAGTCCCGAGAAAGTAAGTACTGTGGTTTAATCTTGTGATTTAGAATTATGTTGCATTCATAAATATTTTTTCATAACTAGACATCAATGCACCAAAAGAATCTTTCAATCGTTGGCTTATTGAGAGAAAAGTGGTTGATACTGGTACTGATCCATTGTTGCCCTCTCAGTGCTATCCAGAAGTATCTTTAAGAATGTATAATGAAATAATGAATGATATACCATTGAGATTGGCAAAGCCTAAGTATACTGCAGATGCTCGGAAACAATTGTCCATATACGCTGAAGCAGCCAAAAATCTTATTGAGTCTAGGTATATTATTTGATTTAATTTTCTTAACATTGTCCTATATGAAAGATGAATGTTTAGCACAATGAAGTTGTGATATCAATATTGTATTGGATCTAAGTAAACCAAAAATATTGATAATCAATACTAAAATAATTGTTCACTAGGTATGAATATTTTTCAGGCATAGAAACAAGGCAATTTTCTTTTTTTCCAAATATACATTGTGCGTATATTCATGTGTAATACATATGATTATTATGTACAATGGTACAACAGATCAATTTGCATTTAATTAATTGAATTCTATCACTTTTAGTTACTTTATCTTTAATTCACAAATAACTGCCACAGCTCCTTAACTCAATTAACAATGTTTGCTCTTGCATCTCTCCCACTATGTATTTTCACTTAGCTCATGCTATGACCATAGAGCTTAGAATATAATTTTAGAAATAAGTTGTTTCTATAAAATTAAACTTTTTGTAAAATACTTTTTGTTTTGCCTATTAAAACATTCATTGATTCCCAAATTGTTATATTAGACTATCCAAAAAGAATTCTACAATATTACGAATATTTAAAAATTACTTTATATAAGGTCAGAAAAGTCTGGCAAGTAGAAGAGCAATTAGAGTATTCATGAACAAGGAAAATTATTTTTGCAGCCACATTCTTCAGTTTTAAAATGTTAAAAACTTTTTCATAAAAATTAAAATAGTTATCAGTTGCTGAACTAGAATTTTCTTGAGGAAAGTATTATGTCAGTAACTATACTTAATGATCTAGACGACTTGAATAGCATTAGTAATCAGGAATATTTTATATTTGTCTTACTGTTTTTTTATAAAAAAAAGCATATTTTTGAATACTTTTAATATATTTTATTTTCAATAAATATTTAAATAGAAAGTTATTTAAACTAAAATAAATGTATGGTTAAATTTGACTACTATTTATTTGTTATAAATTAATTAATTTGTGGTTTATATAGAAACACACTACAAGAAAGTAGAAAAGTTGTAAAATGGAACACTGAAGATACATTGCAATGGTTGAGGAAAACAGTAGGTGCTACATATGTTGATTTCCAAGAACGATTAAACCATCTTAAAGTAATGATCACATTCACATATAAATGCTTAAAAAAAAAATAAGTAAAACGTTTAATATATTTTACAGATGCAATGTCAACCGCATATAGCTCAAACTGTTAAAGATTCTGTGGAAGGCATCTGCTCAAAGGTGTACCATTTATCCGTGGAATATGCTCGCAAGGTCAAAGAAAAAAATAGTGAGCTTTTGATTGCTCAAGGAATTACAGGTTAGTTAATACTATTTTTTTTTTTTAATTTTAGTCACGTATACAATATTTATGAACATCCTAAGCATTATGTATTTAACTAAACATGAATTAATCAATTTAATTCAGTATTTATTTAATATTCATTAGTAGAAAATAACAACTTTCTAATAAAATATTGTTATTATTAAATGTGTTTAGAAATAGCGCCAGCTCCTGCAGTATTAACTCTACATAAGGTCTGGTGTTATCCTGTACAATTTGTCACACCTGCTCCGCGTCTTCCTCCTGTTGAATACATGGCTGACAAAGAACAGACTTATGTCCGGTTTAATGGAGAAAGATTACTCATCAATACTGTGTACCTACAAAAGTTGGTAAGTTATTTTGTGACTGTGATTATTTACAACAGAACTACTATAGTAATCAAATATTAAAAATGTTTGATAACTTACAGGAACAACTGTATCGCTACAGTTGCTATGAAGACAAAAAAATGGAAAACTTCATGGCTAGAGTTTGGTGTTTGTTGAAAAGGTACAGTGTTTTCTGCTCCAATAGTCCTGATACACAAGTATCAGTCCCAGTGCCTATTCTAGAATCTCTGCACAGGAATTTTGGTGTGACATTTGAATGTTTTGCGTCACCTCTGAATTGCTATTTCCGGCAGTATTGCTCAGCGTTTCCAGACACCGATGCCTATTTTGGATCCCGAGGGTTTGTGTGCTTTTCTTAGTAGTAGTTATTTTTTTTTGAAATAGCTTTTATTCTATAAAAATTATTATTTTTACTATAATTTTTGGATGTTTATCAAAAGAATGTTCTGTTCCAGTGGATGATAAAAAAATAATTTATATAATAATTAATAACTTTTTTATATTCAGATCAATTTTGGATTTAAACGCTGTAAGCGGTTCATTTGTAGTAAATCCTCCTATACACTGTGATGATCTAATTGAAGCGGCTTTAAATCATATTGATCGATTGTTATCTGAATCAAGCGAACCTTTGTCTTTCATCATATTTTTGGCTGATGGTGAAACAACATTTGTTCAAAAATTAGACTCTAGTCAATTCAAGCGACGTCAAGTGGTTATACCAGCATATGAACATTATTACAGACATGGTTTCCAGTACAGTGTACCAAAGTATATATTTAACATTTTGCATCACACAAGAATCATTCAAAATTATTTATTTCATAAATTTTTTTGGTTTTTTAGGACAGATGTAAATATTCGTTCTCCCACAAGCACTTTAGTTGTATGGCTTCAAAACAATGCTGGGTGTCAGCGATGGAGCCCAAGCGAAGATAGAGTTGAAGCTTTGTTGGAGGCATTCCGCCCAGGCCGAGAACGTGATCGTGACCGCCAGGAACTGCTTTCTCCTACACCAAACTCTCTGTTAGGCCCACCGCCACTTCCTGTTTAGATTTAGTAAATATTATATACATTAGTTGTAACTATGTATATGTATTTATTGTATGTGTATGTATACATGTTTGTACATACACAAACATAATAGGCAATTATGGTGTCTAGTTTTATTCAAATTTATATTTTTATGTTCGTTATGCACCAGTGTATAATGTACTCTCATTAAGTTACAATTTTTATACATTCAAATAATGTATATGGTTATAATATAATTATTGAATTATAGTTAATGCGAACTCTAAGCCATAATTGCTGTTTGAATTTCCTTTACCTAATGATAAGTGATTTTAAATGTTGAAAAGAACATTTTTAATTTTAAAAATATTTGTGTATAGGTAGATTTTTTAGTTATCGTTTTGTTGATTTATCAATTTGTTAGTTTAAGATAATTTATTATTCTGTCGTTAAAATCGACAGAGTATAAATTTGAAACAAAATGTATCAGAATTTCGTCCAAATATTCATAATGATTGCAATGGATTATTTGCTGTTTTTAATATTTTTTATAAAAACAACATTTTCCTAAAGCACATTTAAGAATATCGAATTAATGTAATTTAGAATTTTTAAGGGCTTAGTACTTAAGTGTTAAGTGAAAAAAATAGAAACCTTATGGTTCTTTGTATAATTCCACTTAAATAACTATTATGTAAGTATAATATTATTGTAATTTGATAGCACCTTTACTAAGCTGTTGTCACTTGAGAATCTAACCAACTAATTAAACAACAATTGATTGTTGCTTAAAATTTATAGTTAACTAAGTATTAAACTAATTTTTTTTCTCGGTGTAACTACCTAGTTGCGCACAAGTGTACTTTAATGATATTCTATTTATTGATCGTCATTAGCGGACTTATATCAGTACTTAAGTATTTCATTATTAATTTCAATGTAACATAACTTATATCATTATTACATTAAGGCGTCTTTAGTTTATTTTATTCTTAAATATTATCAAGCACATCAATTCTCTTTTAAAAAATTTTTTTTTTGTTTTTATCCCTTACAGCTTATTATTGTCAAACATATTATAATTATTATTTTTCTTTGAATTATAACTATTTTACTAATTTTACGCATCCATAAATAATCAATAGCTTTAAGCAATTTACCAAAGTTTTGATTGTCCTTTAATTCTTATGCTGCTATTTCATATTGATTGTGTTTTGTCTTTGTGGGTAGTCACAGTAGATGTGAATATTATATTATGTGTATAATGATAATAATTATGTATGATGCTGTTAAAAAAAAAAAATAGTGAGTAAGAATTACATTTAGTTTATTTTTAATAATGTAAGATTATTGTACTTTGTTATATCTTTAAGCTATTTGTTAGATAATTCAACCCTTTTTCAGAATTCAAAATTATTATGTGGTACTAATATTCTAAAATATTTTCTGTTATTTCAATTTAAAATTTGGTCGTTGTAAACTAGTTGAATTCTCGTGTATATTTTATTTATTTATTTATTATTATTTTTTTTTTTTGTACTTATTTTAGTACCCAATAATTTGGTTATGTACCAATATTTTAATGTATTTTGTAATTACTAAAAATATTGATACATTTAACGTAGTATGTTAATTACAGTGGTTATATTATGATTCAATATTATTGTCAATCTGGGTTGAGTAGTCTTATTATGTATTTATTTTTTTTTTATCATTATTGTATAACAAGCTATAATTTGTTTGTAGTGTGATTTTTATTTGATTTAATGGTATCGAATTTAAACATGCTATGGTTTGAGCGCGCATTACATTATTTTGTTTTTGTAATTTTTACATAAATATTATTATATATATTATATAAAACTATTATTTTTAAGTTATTGTACCGGAAATATGAATACTATTCACTTGTTTTCGCATCAGTATATATTATGTTTATCATGGTTTTATTTTTATAATTTAATGATTCCCCTCCCTTAAAATAAAATTATTAAAATATATACGCTTATTCACTTTAAAATGCATTTTTATTGTGTTAAAAAGTTTTAGTTATTATAAGTATAATTCTCTTTGTGGTCAATATGGAGTCTGTCCAAATGTGCTATGATGACATTCATTTTATGGAATGTATAGCTAAATATTATAATTGTATAATATTATTATACAATTTATGAACATTAGCTACAGATGGACTTAATGTGGCTAGTTTTAACTTTATATTTATATCGTTTAAAATAAAATGTGTTTTTTTTACTAATTTTGTTGCTAAACGGGACCTTTACTTTCCTATGATGAAAAATAAGCTTATTACATAGTCATAATCAAATATATTATTATTTTCATACCTAAAAAATATTCCTCTCATTAAAGGCCTAAGAGAATTTAATACCAACTGTTTTCAAGGAATTCAATAAATATGTAATTTTCATGTATCTATGTGATTGTGTAAAACAACAGAAGTTCTCCTGTACACAATGGTGCATTGCACAAATATTAATTAAAAAGTAATAATAATTTTTTTTGTCAAAAGTATGAATCTATTGCCGTTCATTTTAACTAACATACTTATTCAATAAAACCCACTTAATAATATACATTTTTTTTTTAAATTTATATTCAAAATTTAAAAATCTAATGAATTTAATTTTAAAAAAGTGAATAAATTGTTTTCAAGACAAATTCAAATATGTTTTTAGAAGGTTTATCTGATAATTAAGTATTTATTTTTTACAGTTGGTATATGACATATATTTTGGTAAAATATCACAGATGAATTTGAATGGGGATTCACTATTGAATTTATCGCTAGAGTTAGTATAATTTCTCTGAGTATCTAGTATTTACATCATTTTTGATTGAACTACATGTAGATACCAACATTATAAATCGTAGGACCTTAAAACTTTACTATTGTAAATAGAATAACCATCAAAGCTTAAAATATTTGTTTGTGATACCTACAAGTATAATACTGATTTTAATAAAAAAATGCTCCATTTTAATAATATAGTAATAGTTAAAACATTAATTATTATTATATCATAATACATACTATTGTTATTTACACTTACAGATCCATTTACATATATATTTTATAACACAAGGTTTGCAGTTTAATATTTATGCAAATATATTTTAAAAATATTGTGTATAGAAAATAATAAATAATAATATATTATAATGTGATGGCAAAAGGTTTTCTAAGTGCCTACTTTACCTACTTGATCAAATTTACTTTATAGATATTATCTACGCACTATAGACCATATCTAACATTAGGTACCCTATAGACTAAAGTGAAGTTTAAATGATATTATAAAATTGTTTTTCTACACAAAAAAATAAAGATATACATATTTCTATAAACTGATGATCAATTAAATTGTAAATTTTATTTATAATTTAATATTTTATCTACGTAATATATTATTATGGGACCTTTTTAAGAGTTGTTTTTTTAATTTTTGTGAGGGTACTATGGAGCATAAAATATATTGTACTGGGGATAGTACTATAGTAGTGGAATACTTTAAAGATTTCTAAAATACATAGGTACGCGTTGTTGTAAATATCTCCAAGGGCGACCGTGGGGAATACCCCTCCCCTTCCCCACTCTTTTAGTTAATATTAAATATTAATTACTTTATTACCTACTACTTGCATAGCTTAAGTATGTAGACTTACTTCCTCGACCCCACTGGTTTATATTTCTGCGGGCGCCCTTGAAGTTCTCTACTTGTACCTATTCTGTAGCAATAGATACTAAACGACGAATTAAAATTTGAATCAGGCAAGTTGAAAATTAAAATGTTCACCATGTGATCTGTCAGTGTGAAAATTAGCGGGTACTCGTACGTTGTAATATTATGCTTGTTGTAGGCGACGTAATTTACATCCAGAGAAACAAGTCTAACTGCAGCTGGTGGTTATATACAGTCTTATAGAAAAGCTAAATAGAGTATAGTCGAAGTATTATATAGTATATAACTAGTTAGGTATATATAGTAGACATTTATTCAAATGTGTTTAAAATATTTGTATTGTAAGTAATTTCAAGTTTGCCAAATCATACACAGCTTATGTACAATTTTTTTGTTAACGTATAAATTATAATTTTATACAAGTAACCAATTATTACAGAAATAAAATATTTTATTTTTTAATTCTTTTGTTATAATTACTATTCTTTTCACTACATTGAAAAATCAAATATTTATACAAGCTCCATTTGTTTCATAATAATATTCATATTGTAAACTATAATTTTGTACTATTACTCGCCATGTCGTACGTTAAAAAAACAATAATAACAATATAGGTAAATATAATAAAACTTTTAGACGATAAAAAAGAATAGAAATGATAAATTGTGTAAATTAATTAATTATCGCAGACAAAACTCGCGAGAGGTCTATAATAGACAAAAGTTTGGGGAGGGCGATTCGTGAGAGAGAGAAAAATCAATAAGTATTCGATGGGAATATTTTGTGGGTGAAACGTGGTGAAACGTGGTGAAACGAGATGAGATGAGAGGTTTTATCGTATATTCGAATAGGAATATAATAATAATATCTTAGGTCTATGTATTATGATATTACAATTATTGTACTAATGATAATAGTATGTAAGGCACACGCGCGTGACGATATTTTTTTAATACACACACACACACACACACACATATATATATTTATTTATTAAAATGCTATTTTAATTTCGCACATGTACCACTTTTAATAATAACAATAATAGTAATAGTATTAATAATAATAATAAAATATCATTACGGTCAGCGGGTGGACGGTGGTCTCACCACACCTGACATTTCTTGACCGGGTTCATGTTGGAACCCAGCGGACATCGGAAGTCGTTGCTGAAGTCTTCCAGGTTGGAGAACGGGCCAATGACCCGGAAACGGTCGGGCGAGTGGGAGTTGGAGGTGATTTCGGTCTTGAGTGCTTCCGGCCGATATTTGGAACACCACACGTTGGCGGCGCTCACCCAGAACATCTGTTCGGGCGTATAATCTCGGAGCCCGGGCAGCCGCGGTTCGACGCCGTGTCGTTTGCTCCACACTTTGTACGCGTTGTACGCCTGCTTCAGGCCACCGTTGTCCGCGATGTTCTCGCCCTGCGTGTTGACGCCGTTTAACTGCGGAAAGCAAATCGTCAGGTCGTAGCTATATATAGGTTCACAAAGGTCGAGGCCGATTGCGGTTAAGGTCCGCGAGTGGGACGGTTTAATAAGCGGCCGCGCGGTACTTCCGTCAATTTTATATAGTTCAAAAGACCTAATAAAGTTTTGACGAAATCTAATGGTAAGCTTACGTTGCCGATTTTAATTCTGGAAAAAAAGATTCGAATTCAGCTGCAAAAATGTCTACATAGACAGTAAATTACAAGAAACGCTTTTTTAGGCCAACGCAGTCATTCGAATTTTGAAGGTCTATATAGCTAAATAATATAGGTAGGGTACCTCCTATAGAAACCCGCGACGAAAAGTATTAAAATTTTTAAACGAATGAAATATTCAACCTCGAAATACGTAAAAACGTTGTCTCGAGAAACTATTGTTTTAGTACGCACACACCTTAAGACCGACTTCTTGAGACGTGTAATTTCCATACTGTCTGATGATGCACGTGACCTTCTCCAAGAAGCGTTTTTTCGTCTCCTCCGCCCACCAGTCCCGTAGGTTACCCTGCTTGTCGTACTTTCTGCCTTGGTCATCAAAACCGTGGGTGATTTCGTGACCAATTACAAACCCAATGGCACCGTAATTCATGTACCGAGGACGATCGCTGGAGAAGAACGCGCCTTGTAATATACCAGCGGGCAACTCTGAAAATTTAAACCGTTTAAGTATATCACAGTAATTACTAATTAGAACTATAATTACGGTTGTAATAATAATCACTACATTTATGTACTTATATTATGTATAGTCGTGGCAATTTGCAATTAAAATTTATGGCGAAAACCCATTTTAAAATTATTTAAGTAGACAACGTGCAACTATAAATAGAAATATTGATTTTTTTTTTTTTATCAAATCATTTAGATAAAAAGTATCTATTTATTTATCTTCTGTTCAAATAGAATGGTTATCTGAGATAAATTAGGTGTCTAAATAATGATTGTTTGTGATGAGATTTTCAATTATATTTTTGTATAATTTATTTTTTGTGGATTGCGCGGGGAGGTCTTCATCGTTTTATATTATTGACTGTAGTCTATTATATTTTTGTTTCTATTTTCATATACTTTTAATGCTTTTATTTATCTATAATATTACAGGTGTTTTTGTTCTGTAGTTATTTTGTGGCACATTATTCATTAACTGTAAACACTAACATGGACAATATTTATACGATATACGAATATAAAAATGTGAGCTTCTATATGTATATTATACAGCGATATCGTGCTAAAAGGTACCACCAAAATATTTCAGATGGATGACCTTTTAAAGTTTTATTTTATTTTTCACCAATTAAAAGACAACACGAGATTTGACACTGAATAATATTAAGTAGATATACTAATATATACGCGTATAGTATATATATGTACTGTAATACCTATTACTTACGAATACTGTTTTCGTCATAACTATAAAACGCATTTATGATCGCCGTTTTACTGTGAGTAACCCAATCCGATTTATTAACAGGTTGTCTCAATCTCGAAAAGTTGTAGTCAGTGGCAAATCTAGTCAAATTTAATATTGACGTATAAAAGTCTTTTTCGTTGATTTCAAGCTAAGAACAAATCACAATACATAATTTATTATAACCGATTACTCATAATATTCATAACAGAAACGATTTTTAAAAGGTTTTAATTTCCTATTCGCTCTAGTTAGGTATAAATGTCTAATTTAATGAATTACATTTTTATAAAATGCATTCAATTTGCAGTCGTCCAATAATTCATCTGGGTATGCAATGTGACTGGTCATCGAATTTGCTTTGTCTAACGCATTTTTCCTGTAATATATAAAACAAAAACAATACAATTTACATAAATACTTTTATCGTCAACAGCGTTTTGAGTAAATGTAATAAATGAATCGAACGTCGAACTTTACCGTGTTTCGTCATCCATCCAATCATTCGATGATAATATTTTGTACATTTCCTCCCTAATGCCGTTCACCATTTCTAAAGCGTTCTTTTTAATGTTTTCGTCGAAAAACCGTCTGACGTACAACGACCCAATGGCCAATGAAAATCTTTCAGAACTAATACCAACGCATTCCTTCCATCTGGGTTCTCTCTCAGTCTTACCGGTTAGCTCGGTGATGAACTCCAACTGTCTTTTTCTCAAATCTTCAGTCAGATAACTGACAGACTCGGCGGTAAATCTCCAAATCACATAATTTGCTTGGACCCTTTCAAAAAAATCATATTAAATATTGTACCTTTTAAGACGTTTTTATCAAATGTATACAGACAATTTTAATAGTATTTAGAGAAAATGTTAACCTATTATTCAATAAGTATAATTACGAGAATTATTTACAGATTATCGATTCAAAACATATTGACACAAATCATCAGCTATTAGGTACTGCTTTATACAGAAATAAAACGAGGATAATATTCTGAAAAAACTAAGCATTCCGTTATATTAAACTTTATGGTTAAAAATATTGATTTTTATCAAACGAGCACCTGTGCTGCCTTCGTCAAAAAATTAAATAACCACTTAAATAATTGTATCTTTCCTCTTTTTATTATAAAGTTTTCTTTACAGTCTTCTAACTTATTGATTAAATGCAGTTTTTTTTGTAATTGACAGTATTAATTATTTACAAAAGTTTCCATAGATATTATATTAAATAAACGATATGTATAATATAATATATAGAGCATAATAATTAATAAATAATATTACATAATTATTATTATTATTATTATTGTTAAGAGGACGTCATACCCACATGTGTTGTTTCTGTCTTACAAATGTACATCATAACAAAATTTCGTTTAGTAGAATACATTTTGTGATGTTAGCTTTAATATTAGAGTTGATTTACCTATTATAAAATTTAAAGGTAACAATATTACCTAAACAATGACATATGATTTTATTGACATTATTATTTTAAAGTGAGTTATGGACATTTTAAAGTTGCAATATTTTACATAGCTGTACAATCCTCTTAAACGAGAACATCATGGGAATGTCCAGACTTGGGCTAGAGTCTTTCCTCTTAAACCAATGTAAATATGCAATAAAATAAGTAATCGTTTTTATTCGAGTGTTTTTACACTGAAAATTTGAAAATAATACTATTAAGTCCTCTTAACTATACTGTTCGACAATAAAAACAATATATAACACGAGTAAACAACCTGAAGTCGTACATTATTTATAATTTATATATATTATATTCATTTGTATAATATTTACCTTTTGGGCGTACTGCAGAGTAGGACTTCGAGATCCGATAAATACTTCGGTGAGCTTACAATTATAACGTCGTCGTGCCGAATAGTCAACGGGTCCAACAATTTGTCCAGGTACTCTTTCCACGGTATGCTCGGGAAATTTTTTTGTAGATCAGCGATTTTCATCGGATTGTACAGCTGGGCGATGTCCCGGCGCTCTTCTGCTAGTAGCAATATTTTCGCCAATTTTATCTCAAAGTTTAACGACTCTTTCAGCTCCTTGATAGCTCTTCGCCGATCAGCGCCGAACAGCACCGCGATGTCCACCATGTACTTAAGGTACCCAAACACGGTTTTGTCGTCAGTACCCATAAGTCCTAAAGACGCTTGATCCAGCTAAAATTTCAGTCGGGTACAAACAATGTCGTCATATCATTTTACGCAGTTCGACTAGTAAAAGGCAAAAGGGGCTAAGCGAAAGTTTTACTACTTTTCATGAACGTAGAAACAACATTTTAATTAGGCGAAATGTGTAAACTATAAAACTACAATAACACTGATGAGTAATGAATAGTGATTAGTATATTTGTAAATGATTTAAATGTTGATCTGTTTTCCTGTATTTCACTAAATGATTTTAATTATTACCTAAATAATCTTTTGGCTGTATAAATATTATGTACTATATTATTATTATTATATTATTTATTATTATGTCAATATCACATTTAAGTTAATTTTTCATTGTTATATATATTTTTATTTTTTTTGTATTTTTAATGTTTTTTAGTGAATTATTTCAGTCATAATCGTCACAACATCGCATTTATATATACTTAAACCTGTAAATTATATTATTATGTGTACTGTTGTATTATATTTAAGATTAATCTGTAATGTAATAACAAAATATTATGAAAATCATAGACGTATGTCTATAATAATTGTAACTGGGTTCGCCCATTTGAATAAATAACATTTTTGTTTTTAAATTTTGTTTGTACCGAAAAATAAAAATTTAATTTATTATAATTACCAAATGGTCATTAAGAGGATGCCAGCGTAGTATTTGTTGTCTCTCTCTAACCCACACGCAACATAGCAAATTTTACGTTCACAAAAATAACTATAACCATATTCATTTCTCAAATTAGAGTGAAGTGACCTATTACAGAATTTAAAGTCAAGAACATTATCTAGGGCATCTCATAGGCGTTTTATTATATTTTTATTTTAAAGCGAGTTATGAGTATTTTAAAATTGTAAACTTTTTATACATCTTAAAAAACTCATAACTCGCTTTAAAATAAAAATACAATAAAACGCCTATGAGATGCCCTAGATAATGTTCTTAACTTTAAATTTTATAATAGGTCATTTCACTCTAATTTGAGAAATTAATATGGTTATAATCATTTTTGTGAACATAAAATTTGCCATGTTGCGCGTGGGTTAGAGAGAGATAACAAATACTACGCTGGCATTCTCTTAAGAACACTAAATATATTGTTTGTGAAATCGAGTTCTTTATAACTATCGGTTGTTCCGTAATATACGCTGCGCGTCAATTAACCCCCAAATTTGTCTTAGCCCCTTTGAATTTTTACCAGTTAAACCCGCTTCATGAAAATAATAATAAAAATATTATTTTTTTGATGTTGAATAATATTATTTTATTATGTGGATCAGCTCACTTCAATTGCTCTCAGCGTAGAATTTTTTAAATCGGTGATAATGGAGAATCGGATGAAGTAGTCAACGCTGTGGCCTGTTACTACTTTAATCTTGTACACGCTGTCCTTCCACGTGAACTCCGCGCCGTCCCATTTATCGGCTTCCAGCACCGGCCATCCACCGAGGCTTTTCAATAATTTCTTCATCGGTGCCAAGCCATCCTTTTCGATTTTTTCTGTTAACATAAAGTTCATATGGTGATTATACAACAATATATATATATATATGTTACGGTAGGTAAATGATGTTATGTTAATTATGAAGCAGCTAGTAATAGTTCGGTTGCGGATTCTGAAGAGAACTAGCGTTACCATTGCAAGACTGGTTGTAATAATAAGCATTATGCCTGCCGTGGGGCTAGAAAATTATGTAATAGTAAATGTCATGGCAGTAAAACTTGCAAAAATAAATAGAAAATAATAATGCAATTTTCTATTTTTAAAAATACCTATTCAAATCATAGTATTTGAAATTCACTTACATATCTGATCTATAACAACAATTACCTGTGTATTTTGTCATTACTCATTAATGTGATTATCCGGTTTATAACGGTAATTACATGTGTATTTGGTAAATAACATTAATAACCGGCGAATAACGTTAATTTCCATTTAACATCATTTACCGTGACACATATATGGGTAGTTGTTAAAAGACTTAGATGACTGTATGATGTATTATAAATATTCGATCATTACACCTTTGTCCATACACGATTTAAACAGTAATTTCGCCATTTTGATAGGTTTCTGTTCATTCGATTGAATGGGTTCAGTGACGATCATTCGCAGCTTGTTCAAAAGTGTATCGCTTGCAATGCTGAATGTCGTATGCGACGGTTTA
Source organism: Rhopalosiphum maidis (assembly GCF_003676215.2). Taxonomy (NCBI): domain Eukaryota; kingdom Metazoa; phylum Arthropoda; class Insecta; order Hemiptera; family Aphididae; genus Rhopalosiphum; species Rhopalosiphum maidis. The sequence continues at coordinate 50,668,181 of NC_040879.1, forward strand.
TCGTCATCGATAATAGTGTATTTTATAAAATTACCACATGCGAACTGATAGAAATCATCACAAGGGTCCACTGATAGATCCATATTGTTGATTACGGAAGCCGCTATAATAAAGTAAAACAGTTTCCGTATCATACTATTTATAGTTTCATATAAATCATGTTATACAGAGATGATGTATTGATAAATACAAAAAAAAATTATATTAATCAATAAAATAAACTTTATTGTATTAAATGTAATGTAAACCATCATCGAGTCGTATATACGTATACGTATCAAATAAATTATGCTTACCAGCTTTTATACAGCCGGAAGTGAAACAGAATATGTTCTCTTCTTCGTATTCTTTATTCTGGTACAGCCGTCTACTTCTTAATTTGCCAATCAAACCATTATTTATAGATGATAACGATGGAAGGCTCTCTGTGAACATACAAATCTGGTTAAAAATTATATATAACAGTAGGTATAATTGAATTTAGTTATCATTTATCATAACCTATATCCAATGTCAAATTTATAATAAGTATTATTTTAGTGTAATATTGATCATTATAGGTACCATGAACAATGAATAATATACAACGCAAATAATAATATTAAATATTATTATATAATTATATTGGATAGTTGATTTAACGTTGTAAATAATTTATGTACCAAATACTGATTATATTTTATAGAATATTACAAAATAATAATGAAATCACAGCATAAAATTACTTATTTTCAAAAATAATTAACTATGAAATTATTACTCGTATATGTAATATAAAAAAATTATTGTAATATTATATTCTGAAAAAAATTATTGTACTCTTAAAACAATGATAAAACGCGTGCACGTGACAAAGACAAACGCGAAAATCTCTTGGGATTTCGGGGTTTCACGGATATAATCAGTAAATTATATTATTATTTATTATATCTATAAGTACGTGATTTATAATCATCTTGAAAATGAGATAAATTATAATACTATTCACCGTGTAGATCAAAAAATCATAAATTTCCTGTCAATCCTTTTTCACTAATTTTTCCACTTGTCATCTGAATAATGTAGGTGTTTTTTTAAATTTTAATTTTTTTTGTAAGATTAATACATCATATCAAATCACATCATATATGTCTGTATTACCAATTTACGGACAGTGGCGTAATTTGGAGGAGGAGCAACATTTACATCAACCTCAATTTGGCACATTCAAAAATTATAAAAAGTCTTATTTTTAACTACTAAGGCCATTGTTATCAATCATAATATTGATATTTTATAAATAAAAATGTATTGTTGATTCTTTCATTGTATTTTTTTAAGAATTATATTACATTAATAATCCAGATGTTTGGTATCTATATTCTGTATTATGTGACTGTAAATATTGCTAACTTCTTGTAAAACAATATTAAAAGGTACCTAATATTACCTATTTATTATTTATTTACACATTACTCAATTATTCTATTTGACTTTCTAATTCTAATAAATATTTGACAAAATTGTTTATAATTAATACTTCAAAATCCTGTGTGTGAAGTTCATATATCTGAAAATTTACCATCACCTCTCCCCCCACCTACTATGGCACTATCCAATGTTAATCTGCATGGAAAAAATTTTTAGTCAGAAAATCAGTGAGTAATTGCCCTAGTCAAACAAAAACTGAAATGACGCCACTGGTTATAGTTAATAAGTAATAACTACAGCCAGGGCCACATTTAGAGCAGGGTGAGAGAGCCATAAGCTCGATTTTAAGTGGGGCAAATATTTCAGAACTATATAAATATGATTAAATAAATACACATTTTGTTTGTATGTTTGAAACTCAAATGTATTTATCGTAAGAAGTTTAGAAAATTACTAAGAAAAACAATGTTTGTATTTATTTAATAACAATTTAATACGCCTATGAAAATTATTATTATTAATTTATAAGTTTTAACTATATATATATTATAGAATTGATTATTGATTAATTATACTATAGAATATATAATATACTTAATCAATGTATATAGGTTTAAAATCAGTCGACAGTCGTTTTAGATAAATTAAGAAGGAACGTTAACTCAATTGCACTATTAATATTTATAAATATTTAAAACAATGAAAACATATGTTTTAAACAATGATTCAAAACAGGGTGCCAAAAAAAATATTACATCAAATTAATTTAAAATTGTTATGTTGACGTGAAAATAATATAATTAGTCGATCGGTCAGTATATTAGTCGCATTCCAAAGATAACTAAAAAAAATTTTTAATCCGAATTTCGGCCCGGATATGTATATTGTATAGTGTATACGTTTTGCACACCGATCATAAAACCTATAGATTTTTAACAAATTATTATATTAATGTATTATTGTTTATAATTTTAACTTTTAAGGCATGTATAACACTATCATTGATTGTTTATTAATGATAGTTACAAGTTAACAAATGAGAATTTAGAAATTAAAAAAATTTAAATAAGTTTTAACAAGCCAGCACCATTATATTAATTATTAATTAAAAGAAAAAAAAATATATGACCAGTATCAAAAATACAAAACAACACATTTAATATATCTGTAGCTATAATTCTACAGAAGATCTTTGTAAAATTAAATAATAAGTTCTATAATATAAAATATTTATTTTTATATTTTTAATTAATATGCATTTAAAAAAACACGGGCTGCAATTCGTATATAGGTAAAAACTCGAGTAGGCTTATTTTCAACGTATAATATTTAAGAGTCATAATAAGATGATAATGAAATATCATAATATTAATCTATGCACATTATTTCAGTACCGACTCTATAGTCCATTTTGTGTATTCTATCATTGCAATATAAATGTACTTATGTGTGTCTGAATGATTTAAAAAGTACATATAAGTATTAAGTACACTAAAATTACATTTATTTTAAATGTATCATATATATATATATATATTATGTAGTTAAGTTTTTAAATTAAAACTTTTTTCAACTTAAAAACCTAATTAGTTTAACTAGATGAAATAATATTTAGCTTTTATTAGATAATTTAAAAATAATTCATTAAGTTGATATTAAAAATGATTTTAACATTTTTGGTTTTCATGGTTTTGTACATAAATTACGCCGTACACCTACACAGTTTTACATAAAAATAATCAATGTTATTACAATCATATATTTCCTAAATAATATTATACATAAATAGACACTACAGTCACAACATATTATGCTTTTTATAATATGATCCATGTACTAATTAAAAAAATAGAATACATTTTTTTAAACTGAGTCAAGTCAATATTTTTTTCGATATTAACTTTAAAATCAATATGTTAAATAGATCATTATTGTTGTTAATTATTAATTTCTAACTTGATGATATTGTGTTTACTTAGCTTTACATAACTCGATTTAATTATTCGCATTACTTTATGCCCACGTATGCATATGTCTATTTACAAGCTATGAGTCTTATAATATTATTATATAATTGATACCGATTGCGCTTGTTATGCAATTGCAGCATTTGCAAGGTTTAATTAATTAAACATTGAGCGTTTTTAATGTTATACCTGTATTGCATCTGTGGTTGAAGTACAACGTGGACAGAGCTAGAGCCAGGAACGAGGACGCCAATAGCATTCCGTCGGTGACGAACGTTTGATTCCGTTTCAAGTTCGTTATCCTCTTTCACCATATCGGTTTTCTAAAGCGGAATAAAAATCAATCACTATTCTGAGGTAATACAGTATGGACATTTTTGGCGTATGCATATGTATAAAATGTATGAAAAGACATGCATTATACGCATTTATACTCAGTGGCGGCTATTCTATACCTCAAGTGTATCAACGGATACACATGATTTTGATAATTACTTATAAGTAGGGCTTAGGACTCCTAGGAATTTGCATGTTGTTAAATAATCATTAAAAACATAGCTAAGTAATATAGAAATTTGTTTCATAGCAATACGAGCTTAAACTTAAAATTTATAGTTGCATATTTGACCATTTTTCATATATAAGTGGTGCATATTTGACTAATATTTATTATATGAATGAGTAAGTTTTTAATTCCAAACTTAAGAAAACATCTAATACTTCAATCTTCAATTAAATTCTCAAGGTAACTAGTACTATATCAAAAATAAACAAATAAATTTTTCAATTTAAGTTGTTTTTTAAACAAATTTAAATTTTTTATTTTAGACTAAAACTCGATGTAAAATGAAAATAAATCTGAAAAAAGGAAAATAATTATCTCAGATAATATATAAAATTTATATAATATATTAAATTTATCTATTTATGGATCATATCTACAAATATTATTATTATTCATTACAAATATACTTTTTTTAAATGCATATTTTATTAGCATATTTAGAGATTCTTTCGAGCATAAATGCAAGCATATTTTAAAATTTTTTAGAACATGAAGTCCCTAGTCTTACTAATAAGTTATAAATGTAAATTTCCATAGATTTTGGTAATTTTGATATACCTATAGATACATGGTAAATTTATTCAGTGGCGCAACTAGAGGGGTGTAAAAATGTTTTAAGTTCAAACTTAGCAACTCTTGTTTTTTCATATATACCTAACTATTATTATTTTGGTTATATACCATTAATTAGTAAACTGTCAACAGTTTACCTCACATTTTAGAGGTCTAAAGGTTACGAATGGTTACGAATTGGTTACTAAAGTATGGAACTAATTTAAAAGAAAATATTTTAGGTCGTGGTGCTAGCCTAACGTACCTTAGTAGTTAGTTGCACCTATGAACTTACTGTAGCCGCCACTGATTAAACTCTTACAAATTAAGTCTACGAATATAACAAAGAGCAGGTAGGCAATTATTTGCCATGCACAACAGGTACACACTGTTATCAACTATCAAGTATTGATAACAAAATATACTATTTTCGTAATAATATAATACTTATTGTTGTAGGTAAGTCAAAATTAAAATTTAATTCAAGGGAAGGGTGTCAAAATAATTCTTGCACTGTTCGCTGAAAGAGTTTAACTCAGCCCTGACCACAAAATATAAAACAAACTACTATAATCAAGTAATTTTATTTATTTTACTATTTGTTATTTGACATAAGTTAAACTAATTTTTGTCGAAAACATTAGATTTGAAAACGTAATTATAAGTGTATAAAAATAATAATCATAATATAGCAGTATACATAACATTTTCAAGTCCTCAAGAATAATATTTTTGAATTACGGTAAAATAACTAAAATAGTAATTCTTCGTTAAAATATCTACTTTCGTAAGAATTTAAACTTCAAATGTTTATAAAAATATTTTACTCGCATATTTTTTAAGATGTTTTCTTATTTAGTATAAACTACTTATGAGGAATCTTAAATTAAATTATCAAACTTGTTCATGAACTAAAACAATTTTTATCAACATTTGATACCTACCTAACAAAAGCTTTTAATTTGCAAGTTTGTTTTTGGAGTTTGTTACTTATTCAGGCAGTAAAAGTGAACTTTTTAAGTTGTGAACTAAGCCCACCATATTAACAACTGAACTTAAATTAAAAAATCGTTGATATGTTTATTTATCTGAAACAGAGAAAAATCCAACTTTGAATACAGTAATTTATGTTTTAATGGAGACATAATACAGGTATTCAATTATAGAGATAAATATCATTCTAACAAGCTCATACCTAAAAATCATTGTCCGATAAAAACGTATTATTTTAACTAATTATTTACGTACATGAAATTTGCCGAACGATTTTGGCCAGTCATAATATTCAGTCTTGTAGAGATATTTTAAATCAAAATGTAAACACGAATAGTACAAAGATCCGTCAAAATCAATAGTTTATAAAAATTTAAAAAATAAAACATTATTCGAATAAATTGATGTTACTAAGAAATACGTTTATTTATAATTGTCGTTAATCGTTAAGTATCTATTCATAGAAAACAATATTAGCCACCAATTAGATTTTAAAGATTTGGTTTAAAAAATGTTTATGTGGGTGTTAAGTTGTAAATTGTAATTACTGTTCAAGATTCCAATATATTCACGATGTATAATAACACGTTTGACATTTTAATTTTCTCAAGTTTTTAAATATTTTAAATTTCCATTAAAATAAAAACTCTTTTTAACATAAAAAAAAAAATTGAATTCAGACCACTTTATTAAGTGTCAAGCAGGTGTTTTCTTAACGCGTGTCTTGAGCATAAAATCACGCTTTTAATTTGTTTGTCTAGCAGTACTGTTGACATGAGAGTGCACGTGCGTAGATTGTTCTGCATTCCACGCAACACTACTTATATTAGTTATATACTCAAAGTCATACTTATTATAATCATTTACTATAACGGTACCAAGCGACGAAAATGAATATTCAAATTGCCTAAATGCAACTCCAAATTAAATAATCACGAACAGGCCTCAATTTTTGTTATAAAATTGAGATAAAATATTTAAAAAAAATTATATTATGCAGTTAATGGTATACTTTTTTCCATAGCACAATTACGATCATTTTACCTGTCTTGTTCGTGCAATGTCCGCAATAAAGCCGTAATAGTGTACGTATGTATAATCTACTCTATTACGGGTTTATTCCTACATTTAAAATTATTTTTTAGATCTACCAATGGAGAATTATAAATCTTTCATTGGACGTATTACGGTCAATTTTACAACAAGCATAAGTACTCTAATACATGCAGTGATTTCAGTTTTAATACAAGCACAAACTTTTCAATAGTAAATTGAATGTATTATAAATAAATATATAAATCTATGATGAACTGAGATAATTTTAGAATTGAATCAACAATCAAATATCACAAAAAAAATATAATAAACGAGGATCTTATTTTATATATTTTTTTAATGAAAATAAGAAATTTATAACGGGAAAAAAATTAGATTAATCAAATAATTTAATTACTTCGTTAATGTTTTTTTTAATTTAAATTTAATTAATGTTTCTTCGTCGAATAAAATAAAACATAATATTATTACTAATATTTTCATTTTTCAAGTATTGTAACCATAACATTTCTCACGCTTATTATTGTTACTATCATATTATTGTACTCAAAAACGTTAGGTCTACTAAGCGTATAGTTGGTATAGTTTCGAGCCACTCAATTAATAGTCAAAAATATACAATAAATCTGAATTTAGCAACGTCGCCCAAAAAAGTTATTGCAATCCGTTTTTCGTCTAAAAAAGAATGCTTTGAACGAGTGTCCAAAGATCGTCCGCAATCGTATTATAAAAAATGTGTGGTTACGGAACGTTCAAACGTTTTTTTACGCAGTTCACCCATGTTTTTTCACCCAGTCGATTGTTTTTTCCGTCCCACACAACCAGGATTCCATATGCCGCAACGACGCAATTCACTGTTGCCGCATTCCACGCATAATATTCCGACGACTCGCGGTCGAATAAAAAACTAATAGAATTAATAATATTATATATAATACTATTACTATATATCAGTATATCACAATCATATGCAGTATATGCACACTATATCATATAAGTATATACTCTGTACTGTTATATTATATCACTTTAATATGTATATGTACGTACCTATGTATATTATATAAATATGAATTACAAAAATCCTTCGTATAAATATAACTAAGATTTGATGTGTTGAAGCTGTGAAGAAAATAAATATTTATTTAATAAATGTCATTAACATGTGTCAGAAAAGCCAGAGAAGTCACTCTGATGTGCAAATGTTCGTGTAGGTACCTACCTCTCAGTTGAATAGGTCACTGTAATATAGGTACGCGTTTAATAAGTTTAATTTGAATTCAAATAATTCGCATCACATACGAAAAACGATTCTGATCCGAGACCTCTAATATTTAAAGCTATTATGAGCTCTTAAAAACTGCAATACCGAGTAACCGCAAAATGGTGTGAATAGGTTCGTGAAAGGTATAAATTAACTTAAAATTAATCTAAAACACGTTAAGTGTAGACGTAATGGTGAAAAATGTCAAATCTCTTTAGTTTCTTAGTCTCTATCAGAAATATTTTATTCGTTTTAAAATTATTATTAAACCTACCTATTTCTAACAACAATTAGCAAAAATTATTTTGTCAAAAATGTATGAATAATACCATTTCCTCCGTTTTTTGTTAATTTTTATTTAAAAATTTAATTATTATTTTTTTTTTTTAATGTATATTTTATACATCTATTTCATATTAGGCCTCAGTGTCTACTTCACCGTGCATAATCTTAGATATGGTCTGTACTGTACCACCTTATACCCGAAATTATTATTAAATTATCATATTATCGATTTATTATTAATCGTTTATGACCTACGGGCTATGGCACCCCTACATACATTGACACGCAAACAAATAAACAAGGAAAACTCAAAATAACCCCCAATTTATGACCCATTCGTGGGTCTTAATCACCAGGGTCCCATGCCGACGAGCACGTGTAAATCGTTCAAGTAGCAATAGACAACCAACTCAACACGGTGTTTTGGTGTACATCATTGGCATTGTGTGTAGCGCGTAACAACTAACCGTGTAATAATATATTAATATATTGTATAACGGCCGTCAATATATTGAAAAACGTATATTTTTCGACTATGTTAGGTTTTTTCAATTTCTTCAAAAGGCCGCCGCTGCTTAAAATGTCCAATATAATAATTTAAATTAATATCACTTTAAATTATAGATAATATCTTTGCTATTGGTCCAAAACGTAAAAGCTGGCACCGGCCCACTGTGTTATAGAATAGTGGCACACCGGGCCAGTCCGCTACTGTTACCAGTCACCGGAGTGGCGGAGTTACATTGACTTTCTAGTATATACAGTACATATAGCAACACAGGAATATAAAGTATAAATAATAATAATAATATTTTTAACAATTTATTTGTGGTAAATGAGCAGATGAATTAATAAGTATAATAAAGGTAAACAATTTCCGCCAAAATTGAATTAAAATATAACCAAGTTGTGTAATAATATTATGCACCAATATTTTTGAAACGCGCGTTTATTTAATTTTTTGACAAAATATTGTAATTTGCACAATTGCAAGCGAAATATATATATATTGTAATTTTTGTATCGCTAAAATTTCATATTTACTCGACCAATGGACAATAAGACGTTTCCAGCTTAAGAAGATAATACAAATATTAACTTATAATAGTCGACAATGATGACACAGTTAAAACTCTACAATAAAATAAATTATAATAATTTATATTACTAAAGAGGTTAATTGGTTTTTAAAAATTGTATACTATTGTTATTGTCATTCACATTTTACCGTAAGCACATCAACAAGGATAGACACCAATAATAAAGTCGAAAGTACTCGGTAATCGAATACATAGATACTAATATTGGTGGCAATTGCAAACACTATTTTTGACTACCTATGATGGTCTTTAATTACATTACTTTATTTAAGTACAAATCATACTCCCGGATTAATCAATAATACCTCATGTTTGAGTGCCATACTGCCACATAACAGTATGATACATATGAAACGAGTTCGCGTTTTGCTATTCCTAGCCGTTTATATCGGAACGATATATAAGACTATTGCGCTTCTCTATCGTTTTCTATGCGACGACGACCCGCAAAAATTATAATAGTAAAATAATAATAATATTTTAGTGGTAAAAATCTATTCGTATTCAAAAGCAATTAGTGCTGAGAATTATAGCCTGTAATGCACTTTTTCCGAGCACCGCCAGTTCGAAGAGCTGTCAAAGTCACGTTTAAAACAGAGAATAGCCGTGAAATCGTGTCCTAGCTAGTCATATTATATCCGTGGTGGTGATTTCTGTCGGTAGTTAAATTTACTATACGTGAATTATAACATTATTATATTGTATTAATATTAGGTATATTGCGTACAAGTCCAATCTAAATATTTATAATAAAATTTCATATTTTTTAGATATTTTTATAAAAGCAATAAATATTGTTTTTCCTTGTACATAATATTCTTTACTTAAATATATTTTTGTAGAATATTTGAAATTGTTCACGCATATTTTACAATTTTTGTGCATATTTTAACGTTGCAGCTCTTACTATTTTCAATCCCTAATTATTATTATAATGAGAGCCCCGAGGATTTTTTTCAAAATATTTAGCATGCAGAGATCATACTTATTATAATTTATAATACACGAATTAAATAATAAATTATTAACTTTTTTTTAAATATATCGATTACATTTAATTAAGAAAACGGCGTATATATTATAACAAATCATATCTTAAAGACATAGATCTAATATATTTATAAGTTTTGATATCTATTCTTAAAAAAACAATAATCGTAATAATAAAAGTGTATAATAATTTGGTAGTTACGCGCGATAGAGAATTTTCGCTATAGATTCTCAATCATTGTATGGGTGGAACTTTTTAACTGTTTTTTTCTTATTTCAATTTGACACCGTGTATCGGGTGGTTCGTCAGCCACAGTGACACTTACCCATGAAGCCCTGGTATCTATAAAGGATAAATGGCACCAACTTTCACCACCAAAGTTCACCACCGTTTTCCTGTTTTTCCGCCGCCCTCTGTCACACTGTAGTGTGTAATATCTGTGAAATACCACAGCTCAGCTGTATTATAATTTACATTCATAATTGAGTAACATTACTTAATATAAATAGGAGCTCAAAACACTAAAACTAAATTTTTATTTAAATTAAAAGTAATAAAAATAGATAAATTCTGATAAATATGGCAAATATTGTAAACATCACAGTTTAACCCTAATTGAGAATACAGCAATATTTAAAAATATGTGTATGATGCATTATCATCTTAATATTTATCAAATTTATCATCCAGAATTTTTACTTAAAACCAGTTTTTGATAAAATAGATTTTTTTCTTGTGTAATTTATTATTGAAAAGTAGATACTTGAAATTTTTACTAAATGTTTATATTAACAATTTTCCATACGTCTCGGTATAATTTTTTTAAAAAAATTTTGAGTTATTAAAAATTATTATTTAAGGATTTCGGACTTTTTTTTATATGTTGTTAAAATCTAATAGATTGATTCTATTAAAAAGCTTAAAAATTCATAGAAAGTTTTTTGTAAGTTTTTATTGAATCTATTTAAAGATATTAAAAATGTTTTTAGTTCAAATTCGGATGTATAGATATTATTAAATCAAGATTAACGACTTATTTATTTTGACGTGAATACCTAATTCATTAATATTATTCTGAGCTTTGTGGGAACTTGAAACTTTTACGTAGGTACCTAAATTTCATTCACACTGGTCACAATGATATTTTCAGAAAAATTAATTGAGCCTACCGTAAAATAAATAACTTTAATAGCAACATAAATATATCATATATTATGTATAATATTTATCATTAAAAACAAAATTTCTATAAAAATGAGACAAACGTGAAACACAAATATGGACTAACAGATTGATTTGATCACTAACTAGAAGAGAAATAGCGGTCAATTAATACACTACACAAAGATAAATAATTTGAAGTTTGTTTTCTGATATGAAGTAAAAACAATATGTATTATAATTTATAACGTATATAATAATACATAAAATTTTAATAAACTTAACAATGGTGATCACTGGTCATCAGGAATACATTAAGTAAATTGTAGTTTAATAAATTGTAATAGATTAGTATTTAGTATGTAAGTAAAATACACCGTTTTTAGTTGATGACATTATACAGTAAAGGTAACATACCGATACTACAAGAGTTGGTGTCAAATAAAAACTACAATTATTATTGGTTTATTATTTTATTTCAACACATATTTTTATGCACGAGCCTGGAATAGTTTTTACATTCTAGATTATTTATTTGCACCATTCTCTACCTATCCATATTTACAGATGCAGATAAAGCAGTTTTCCCTGTGTTTTGTTAAATTCGTGTACATTGAATGAAAAACCATACAGATACAAACTCCATTCAATTGGATATCGAATAGTTTCTCCAAAAATATGCAACACAATGTTACCATATAATTATACCATATTATTATATGAACTCCGGATCACAGCCGCGAGAAATTCCAATAAATGAATTTTATTGTAAACACAACAATAAGTGGTCACATGCATGTTCACTACGTACATGTTGTATGCTATTATAGTATTATACTGATGTCGGTGACATCTGTAAACACATAAATGGCAAGCGTACTGCGTCTTAAACACCAACGACAGTATCATTGATATATAATATAATATTGATTATTGTTATATTATATATACTATGTAGTGATTATTTTATCGAATAACATATTTTGTTATTTTAAAATATATTAGAGTTTTTGAAAATATTTAATTTATAAAATTTCCAGTCAAAATAAAACAACATTTTTAAAAATATATATATATATATATTTAATATTTTTTATCGTAATAATTTTTTAAGTATATACATTTTTACATTTTGAATCAAAATAATTTTTGGAGTATTTTAATACATAAAAATACAAATTCAAAAAATTATTTAAATTTTAGTTAAAGGAAGTAGTAGACTATCATTTTTTGTGGGATCCCTGTATCACTCCACTACGCTAACCCATACTTTAAATAGTTATAACTCAATCGAGTTACTACTTGTTCGAAATTAGATTTTTATATATTTTATTTATTTTTTTATTTTTAAAATAAATTTACAATCTATATACTATTTAGCACAATAAGTATATTATGTGAATAGGGAAGAAGAAAAATAAATAAATAAAGGAACATGGTATACGTGATTAAAATTTTTTATACATAAAATATATTTTATTAAGGTGAGCTGAATTGGTATAATTTATTATATTATAGTTATTTGTTGCATTCCAATGACCATCAAGAAATATTAATATCGGTATCGATTGATATTTGTTTTTTTTTTTTTTTTTTAATAGATTCATTTAATTTACAACCTAACTTAAATATTTTACAGTATAAGTTTCAAAAAGTTCATTGATCTAAAGGTATAGCATCTCGTACTAGTCGTACTGAATCCAGAATATAAATCTAAAAACCAATCTAAAATTCCACTGTTTAGCTTCATTATATACGCGGAAACTCCCGTTGACCCTTTCGTGAACCGGTAAGCTATCTGGCATAACTACATAATTTATGTTTTCGTATAAGCCTCGTTCCTAATTCTTACCGGTTAATTTTTAATAGGTATAATATAATAATAATATATATATATATTATAATTTACTGATGATGCTGCGTTTTTGTTAATGAGCGTATGTGAGATTTTACTATTTTTGGTATTACAAAGGGTTTTAGCACATAAATTATAGTTTATAGTTCAATAAATAATATCATTCTGTATTTTTTTATGCGCGACTAAAAATAATATAATTTTTAGAAACCTAATTGTGTATTTTTATTGGTAAACGCGAGATTACTTATATATATATGTAATATTCTACTATAGCACATAAATTATAATCATGCGGACTGGAAAAACTTGCTACACCGTAATTACGATACGTGTTAGTAATTAGCGTAATTTGCATTCCACGTTTTTGTAACCATTATAAAAATATTTTTATGTTTTTACTCGTTTAATCGTTTTTAACCGGATTTTAAATTTATTATAAATTTTAAAATAATATTTTCATGATAGTTAATTTCCTATGAAGACACATTTTTAAATAACCTATAGGAGTTTTTTTTGGTAAATACATCGGTTGTGTAAATCTATACGTAATAACTAATAAATGATCTCTACTTCTCTATAGTGTGTCAGTTTGAAACTGTAGATGAGTATAAGACTATAGTACACGTATACTTGGCAATAAAATATAATAACACATATTACACGAATATTAATTATTTATATTATCAAAAACATTTAAATTACGTTAACTAAACTATTATTTATCTAATAACGTTCCTGAAAACATATTTAAATTTTTCATTAAATTTACTAGTATTTTATTTTATTTTATTTTTTTTTTTTTGAAGAAGAAGAAAATGAATGTGTAAAACGATACTGTTTAGTGCTTTAAGACTGTTTTTTGAAAGAAAATATGGTTCCGCTCTGACCCCTAAAACGTACACTAGCTAACAGCTAACTAGCGAAGTATAATATCTATTATATAGGTAGGTATTATGTCCTTCCAAGCTGCAGCTATGGATATACAGTAGAACCACTAGGTACTAGTTATCTAATATCTATAGACTATAACTTATAATTTTTTTTCGTATTTCACACGCTTCAATAATTTAATAAGGAAGTTATTTGCGTTGTAAGGTGTATAGAATTTATCATACTCAAATGTTTTATAATAATGTGTGTCTATAGGGTATAACGTATAAATCAATTTGTAAAATTAAAATAAACATTGGTAAAAAGTAAGGTATGACAAATATTTGATTTTATACATTAATCAGTAATCACTAAACGCTGTGGATTATATATTTGCTTCGTTATTGTTTAATGTTTATAGGTAATGTATTATACGTTAGGTATATGTGTATAATTTATCGTGTACATACTACGTTTTATACTATTACACCTAGTCTTATCTATAAGTTATAAGTAGATTCGTAGATTGTGCTATGTAGGTACACGATACCTATATAAACTAATACAAGATATTGATTAGTGATTTTACTATAAATTGCTATTAATCACTATTATTCATATTATAATAGGCATTATATGGTTTACGAGTATAAAATTATACACCATCGTAAGCGTGGCGCAAGTTATTTCGTACGATATTTGTCAGGGTGAAATGAATAATATTATAATATTTTATATTTCGTTAGACAAACGACTAGAATCTGTGGTTTTTATACTTTTTCCTATCATCTGTCCAAAAAAAAGCGTTCAAGACGTTTGCATAGTGACGGTGGCGCCATTAATGGATCGTTCGCGAACTAGCCATTTGTACATTTAACGAGTCAGCATTTTAAATAATAAACGATATGATTGGGATCGCTTAACGAAATAGATCTGGATCGCGATTTCCTGTTTTATTCGTTATGGATCACATTGGAATCACGACCCGAGCGATGAACACAAATCATATGTACAAATGGTTTGTGCTTCGTGGATCGCGTTTGGCAACCACAACCAATAACTATATTGAACGGTGATGACGAATGTAGGAATGTCCCGTTCTAAAATTCGAATTTAGTGGGCTCGACATGATCCATCGACTCACGAACGAGTTTTTGAATCGGACGAGTGACTTTATTTTCTAATATGATTTTTTGGAAAATAAAATATTTAAATATATACATTTTTGTTTATAAACGCGAGGTCGTACAGGAAAAACTTGCAACATCGTAGTTACTAGTTTCGATACGCTTACACGCTTTGGTAAATGGTAATAATTAGTAACCTACACATTCCAAGTTTTTTTAGTCACAATAATAATGATGATAATTATTTTCTCTTCGCTCGTTTAATATTTTTTAGCCGATTTATACTACGTTTTTTCAAAAATATAAGTGGTTTACCTTTTAAAACGATGTTTTCTTCTCGTTGGCCAGCCGATCCCAACGAATCGGATCACTTTAACGAGTCATAACAATTCCCATCTCGTAAACAAGGCATAATATACGACTTTCCCTTCAATAGGTGTAAACCTGTGAATATCTTGTATTTTATCCGTTCGATTGAACCGTGGTGAAGTACCCAATATAGATTTTGTGCTGCCATCTATGAGAACCAGATGACTTTTTATTATTTACACGATGCATTGACCTTCGTCATAGATTAAATATTTAATCTATGCTATGACACGGTTAGTTAGCTGATGTAGAAAAAATAAAAATTATGTAGATTTTCTACATACGTTGTGGTTATCAGCACGAATTTATGGTTAACAAAAAAACGTCGACAAAATGTTAACTCGTCCAATAATTACGGGGAACTCATATTATGCCACGTTCTACTACGGTATAGTAGTAATCATGGCGAGCCTCGTCGTTTCGATAAATACCTTAAAGTTAAAACGATATTCAAAATCGAAACCACGGACAATTACAATCTTAAAATTCTGAAAATATACGATAGAATAAATCGTCAGAACTCAGAAAGTCAGAATCCCAGAAGCTGAAAAACAAATTGAAATTGAAATCAAAAATCAAACCACTCAAAATCATCATTTATCACCATTGAATTTGAATATTTTGTAGCCTCGTAGGAATCAATGTGTATTATAATATTATTGTCGTTTTTATTTAGTCGCGACTAAAAGAAAAATATTATTATACATATAATGTTGTGGTAGGGTTTACGAATGAAAAGTTGAATATAAATTTTAATTTTAGGCCTTATCGTTAGCTAGCGTACGAATTTCGTGTCGTGAAACGGATTACGTCATTTACCGGACATCGGTATAACGGTATCATTATTCTTTATCATATTTTATATTATGTCTACTGAGTTAGAAAACTTTCAGTAACAATTTAACACGTTAAAAACTGCCTGTGATGGAATGAAACTCAGTGAAGCAAATACCTGTCAAACTTATTTAATGACGAATGCTGTATTAGTCAAGGTTTCAGAATATGTTCAAAGATAATTTCATCGGTATGTACTTATTGTTGATCCCGTTAGAAATGTATTAATTAAACTCAAACGAGTGTTAATGAATGTGTGTGTATGTAGTATAAAACTATTTTTTCTGAAAATTCCTTTTATTCATTATTTTTTTTTCTGCAACCAAATGTATTTTTGTATTCTAAAAACGATGGTTAAATCAGAATTTTGCAATAACTAACTTTTTATGTTACAGGCGTTACAGCCATTTGAAGTTTATCTTTTATAATGTTTTACAGACCTACCTACACAACGTGGTTTTCCATCAAGATATGTTTTCAATTTAAATAGTTAGAACCCTGCTGAATCTATATACACCTTTAAGTCAAGTTAGGTAAAAATGAAAACCTCAAAATAGCTATAACATTAAAACCTAAAACTGTATCATTGTATTAATTATACAAAAATATATTTTTTTTGGAAAAAAATAATTTTAAAAATAGAGTTTCCCAGTTAATTAGTTTTGTTCTAATTATATTCAATTTACTTATGTAGATATATCTATTCTATTACTATCTTATGATTGTATACAGTAATTTTTTTTTTAGATAAACTGTATGTTGAAAGTGTTGGATATGTTGAAAATAATATCTATTTGATTACGGTCAACATGTGGAAAAAATATTTGACGAAAAGATCCAGTTGAAGGTTTACTGACAATGAATTATTTTGGTTTGTATTTTTATTTGCATGTGTATTAGAGAGACAGCTAGTTTTGCTGTTACTTTTGATGATTGAATATATATATACTGTATATATCATACTACCCTCAACATATATTGTATGTTTACAAGTTGTAGATCTATCTATAATTTTTTTTAATACTATTTAATTGAATGCAATTATATTAATATTCTATATAAATTATGTGATTTTGATTTAAAATTAATTTTTTTTTAGATTTTCAATTATTGTTTTTATATAATATTATGTTTAATATTTTTAATTTGAAAAAAATAACTTGATTACTTATTTTTTAATTTTATAGTATATAAGACATACAATGCAATGGCAATTTAAATATTGTGATCAATTTGAGATAAAAACATTTAAAATGCAATCTTTTATTTAAGTATGATATTATATTTTTTTTTTATGTACAAAAATGTATACCATTGCCCGATAATACAGTAGGATCTTCAAATAACTGTGTAATTGAAAATATTTCGGATTACCATAAATTATCTAGTTTCAGAAAATGCAAATTTAAAAAATCTTATTCAATGATATTACAATTTGATGTATTTTACATTATTGCTTATTTGTTTAATAATGTACTTTTATTTTTTAATTTTTCAATGATTTCTATGTCTGTATTGTTTAAAATAGTTTTTTCTACTGCCATGAGCATGAAATTTTCCAAATATAAATCACTTAATGTACTTCCCAATCTTTTTTTAATACCTTTAAGTATAGAAAAAAATCTTATCCAAGCAGCCTATAAAATAATGAAGATAATTTAATAATATTTATATTTTAATCTGATAATCATTAAGAAAAATTGTCTTATTTGTGTCGTTAACAAAATTAGTAAAAATTTGTACGCTTAAGAGGACGTTATATCTGCATGTGTTGTCTCTTGTCTTACTAACCTACATCATAACGAATTTGTGTTCAGCAGAACAAATTTTGTGATGATAGCTTTAGTATTAGAGTAAATTTACCTATCATCAAATTTAAAGGTAAGAATATTATCCAGGAAATGTCATATGCTTTTATTGAAATCATCATTTTAAAGTGAGTTATAGCTATGTAAAATATTACAACTTTAAAATGTTCATAACTCACTTTTTTAAAATGATAATACCAATAAAAGCATATAACATTTCCTGGATAATACTTTTACCTTTAAATTTGATAATAGGTAAATTTACTCTAATACTAAAGCTAAAATCACAAAATTTGTTCTGCTGAATGCAAATTTTCCATATTGTATGTATGTAAGACAGAGACAACACATTGTACAATATATGCGGGTATAAAGTCCTCTTAAGTGAATTTGATACATGCATTTCTACAAAAATTATACTTTATAAGTAATGAATAATAACAGGCAGCAAAATTTTTGCAAGTCAATAGTTTAAGCATTTATTATATTTATTTAAGTTGTTTGTCTTAAAATTAATAAATATATAATATATATTTACTAACCGTATCTGTGCACTTTGTTGTCCATACAAAATGCATACAATACAATACACGTTTTCTTAATTAATAGATACTTCAATTGTTTAATAACTTAGACAAATGCTATAGAAACCTTCTCCGTAATATACTCTTTCGTTAAAAAAAAAATCAAGAATATATATAGTTAGAAATGCTGATTAGAATAGCTGATCACAATTATGACGTATTAATAAACAAATATAAGTGTCTATACCAGGGTTGGATTGGTCTGGCGAACAACTGAGTAAAACTCAGTGAGCCGCTCAAAATATGGATTGGTTTTGAGTGTTTGGTTGTATATTTTTTTATTTTTGTGATAAATTAGTACAAACATTAGTAGAAGATATAATTGATTTGAATTATTTAAACCGTACAGTAGCTGTAGCTATAATCAAACGTTAGAAATTCTAAAACTCGGTAGACTAATTTCTTGCCAAGGTTAGTTTACCTACTTTATAGATTAATTTTAGAATTCTAGATTTTATTTAATATAATTTTTTTAAACCAAGTCAATATCAACAATAACTATCTATTTTTTTTTAAAGAAAAAATCCAAATAAAAACTATTGATATTATTATATATATATTATACCGCATATGCCATACATTCAGCGACTAGTAATTACACGCATCTGCCTAGTGCCTCTTAATGCTACGATAGAATTTTGAATGTTTAACATTAGACCATCTAAAACATTTAAAAAAAAACAAACATAACTCTAGAAACTGTTTTATACTTTTAAACTTTCGTATATTAATTGTATTTTTTTTTTTTAGGAAGGAAAGTTGATTAAAAGTGAGATTTGAAAGATGATAAAGGTAATTTGAGAAAACAAAGTTGTACCTAGAGAATGAAACATGGCAATATTATCCCTAATATTTATAAAAGGGAATACGCTAGACCTAAACAATTACAAAGGTATTTCCTTATTGGATACTTGTTACAAGATACTGTTGACACTCCTTTTGGAAAGAATAACATCATATGCTAGAGACATCATAGGAATGCCACAATTGTGGCTTTATCAAGTGGAAATCCATTACCGACTACATATTTATCTAAACAATAAAATCTTATGTTAAGTAGATCGGTGTATAATGACAACCTAGAAATATATTAAAAAATAATACAATAAAGAACTATATGGCCTATATGAAAAAACCTAATATACTTACATATTATATAAGATGTAATTATCTAGAGTGGCTGGTATATTTGTAGAGAACTGATGTAGATGTATTAAAGAGAGTCTTAATAGAAAAAGTAAATAAAAAATTCCCACTTAGAAGGCCAACTACAAGATATAAAGACACAGTAAAAAAGGATATAAGACTGGCAGATTAGAGTGCAAAATTAGATAACCCTGGACAAAGAAAAACGAAATGGCTTACAAGGGGCAGCGCAGGTCCTGATTGGACCATTGAACTGGTAAATAAATTATAAGAAGACATTTTAATAATTATTTACTATGTAAGGTGATTATTTTATCACGAATCACACATTGTTTAAAAATCTATTAACGTTTCTAAGATATTTTTTTTTTCATTATTTTCAATTAAAATAAAACATTTTTTTAATTTTTACTTTTATGAATAACATACATTTTTAATTTCATATTTTGAAGCACAATTTTATTCGGAATATTTCAATGTATTATAATCTTTTGTTATATGTAATCATTAATAGATTTAATAATAATAAGTGGTTCATAATAAAAGAAATATCATTGGTTGATGTGCTGTTGAATTACAAATATTATATTATGCTAAAATTAAAAGTTAGTAGATCTATTAATTCTCAAGTCTTATTTACCAACTTAATTTCATAACATAGCAAGTTAATTTAACAGTTTTAAAATAAGTAAATGAAAATGTTAAAACCCGTTAAGTTTTTTTACTGTAGATAGGTAAAAACCTATTAAATTTATCTAGTTATCAATTCAACAAATTTCTCACATTTTTTCTTTTGTTAAAATTAAATGCATCTTAATAAATCAAAAGCTTATTCTTTACAATATAGATAGAATTGTATATTATTCTTTTTATACTAATTATTGTAATAAATTAGTATTATAATTTTTATTTTTTTGTTATTTATGCTGAAAATGTATTTAATTGTGTTGATAATTGTTATATTATTAGATTTAAAGACTGCCCAATAAAACTGGTAAGACTATAAACAATTTGTGAAAATAATTTTTCAAAAACTATTTCCTTTTATGCCATTTCCTGTACCACAGATTAAGAAACCATATTTTTCAACACTGAATATTTGTGTAATGATTTCAAGTAACTTTAGGTTCTTATATATTATATAATATTGTAACATATCATTTTTGTTAATCTTCAAAAAGAAAAACTGCTTATTAAATTGTTATTATAATATTCTTACAAAAACATTCTAGTAAACTTTATCGTTAAACAACAAATGATTAGTCATTATATTTTTTTTATTTTTACATGTTGGTATTTTTTCTAGTATAATTTAAAAGAAACATATCATTTTTAATATATTATTTCAAGTTACTGCTTGGCTAAAATGTTCTATCAGACATAAGTCATTTGTTATGTAAGATGCTTAGCTATATAAAAAATAGCTAAGCTGCTTAGACTAGATACTTAATTTAGAAAAATAATGATAAAACAACAACAGAAAACTATACTAGTAAACAATAACAATTTCGTTTAAAAACCGATTTTTTTATACCCCAAATTTAATTAAATTTATGTAAGTATGCATTTCTTTTTTTTTATACTTAAATATATATTGTTAAAATATTAAAATTATTACGATAATATTTATATAATAATATAATTAATAAAAATATATACATATATATATATATATCATTAAAATAAACATAAAATAATAATATTATAATTTAATTTAACCTATCACATATTTTCCCAATTACACAGCCTCCTCCACTGACGGTACTACCTCCGCCGATGATGGTTCCACTTCTACCTCTACTGGCTCTGCTATATATTCCTCCGTCACTGGAGATACCATCTCCACCGATGATGGTTCCACTTCCAACGACTCAGTCAACGATGATGGTATTACCTGTCCTGACGGCAAATCACTACCCATCTGCATTAAATAATGCCCGACTTCGAAGCCCCGCATAAATAACGACCAGGTCATAGAGTTAGCCCGTATATAGTTCAATGGTGCCGTGGCCACCATTAACTCTAGGCTCTCTATCTCCGAATCATTAAGTGTTCGATCCATGTCATCGACCCATTCCGACGAGTTCTGGCATATTCTTCTGGCCATCCGTCTCATCAGATGAGTGGGCAATGGCAACGCCATTCCATATGGTCGACGACGATTTGTGCCACTACGCCTCAATGGTCGTCGATCACCGCCTTTAATCATTTCTAATTTCTATAGACACAGACATAAGTAATAAACACCTGTAAAGTATTAAGTCGGTTTCTTAGTAAACTACAATTTACTTTGCAAGTTAACTTCATAACAAATTCAAAAATATTTTTAGAAGTTATATCAGATAGTTAACATGTTAGTTTACAATTAGCATAAAATAAGTTACGGCATAAAATTCCATCAATCATTATTTATTTATATAATAAACATTTTTATTTTATTATTATTATTATTATCGATTGATTTAAAATTTTATAGACACCTAAACAGTCAATAAACCAAAAAATTATAATATCATACACATGACTTTAAAAATAACTAAAAATTTATTATAACTCAATAAAATTTTAAAAATTTTATCATGTTTAAAAAATAAAATATTTTGTTATAATATTTGGAGTTTGGAAAAAACGTCAAATTGCAATGGTTATTTACAATACTAAATAGAAAAAAAATAAAGAAATCCTTATTATGACTAATCACATGTATAATTTCTCAATTATATTTTTGTCTATGTTTTTAGATATATATCTTTAAAATGAACATAGGTAATAATGTAATAAGAATAGTAGCTATAGAAAAATACACATTATATTATTAAGTAATAATAAGTTAAATAAATTCTAACTGAAAAAAAATCATATTAATTCACGATAAAATCAATCAACGATAATTTTTAGCGAAAATGTCCACATGGCATTTGAATTATATGATGGCCGCAGTAACAAAATGTCGCTTAATATAGTAAATTAATGGGAGTAGGAAAAAAAGTCCAGTTATAAAATTTATACAGAAATAGAAGGTAAGAAAGATAGAAAAATCATGTGTATTAGAAGATACGATAATGAAGATAGCACAATTAATCTGTATTATAAGATAAAGTATGAATTCCCCAATATATATCATATTATATAAAATTATTATTATACGATAACGCATAAGAAATCCAGTCGTCCACATTCGTAATTATTCACATCAAATGGAAGAAGTAGTAATTTTTAAAGCTGGGAAAAAAATTATTTTTAATGGTTTAGCTTACACAGTTAATCATAATCTGTCAACAAGCATCCGTTGGAAATGTTCTCAAAGATAATTTAAAAAATGTCCGGGTATTTTAATCACTTCAAAAGGTAAATTACAATAAATATTAATAATTTATAATTTAAAATTATAAAAAAAATAAATTTATTGTAGGTTTCACTAACCCTCAGTTAATCAAGGATCATTTATATGCTGGTGATAATAATTTAGCGGTAGTTGAAAAAGCTAAAGAAGACATGAATAATCGAATGAAAATAACAACAAATAAACTATCTTAAGTATTTTCAGCTGTAATAAGTGAACTTCCTCAAAATTGTTTAAAATCATTAAGTTCTGAAGAAAATATTAAATGTACACTTAGAAACTATTAAATCGGAAAATTTCCGGGATTCTAAATTAATATACATAGTAGGTATACAATCACAATAAACATCTACTTTCCATAATTATCATTACCATTACTTTTACCCTTAACCTAATACCTACAGATGCATTTTATATTTCATTTAATATTCATAAGTATTTAGTTTTAAATCGTCAATTATAAAATATGTAAAAAAGAGAACAAACAACTTGTTTATGAAATTTATATGGTACTGGGAAAAAATCAGGAAATCAAAAATATATTGACGATGTGTTTTACACAAAATCAATAACTGCCGAGACCCTGTAAACTATTTTTGGTTTACAACTGCACTACTGCAGATATGATACCTGCACTTATCGCTATTTATTTGCGTAAATAACCATTTGGTACTCACTGTTAAGTCCCGTTGAAATCAATGAATCAGTACGCTTCGATACTTGGGAGCTATGCGAATAAATTCGGAGGTCGGAACTGCAGTTGTGTCCTTACAGAGGTGCCGTCGTCGTCTGAATTGGTCGCAGCAGGGCGTGACCCGACGTTTTGTTTTACAATAAATAGTCGAAAATCCAAATTCCATGTATTGTGTCAATACACGTTATTACGTTAATGTATAAGGTTAATGGTATTATAAATACCTATATACTTAGCACTTATCGGGTTAAACTGCGGATAGCGCAGACGACAATTAAAACTATAATTGCACCTAAAAATACCTATATCGTCTATTAACCTGCTATTAGTCTGAATGCAGTAATATTACGATAATATAATATTGAATATAGGATCAAATGAACAATTATCAACATACCTATCTATAATTTTATTATAGACGCCAATATAATAACCAACACCGACAATTTACGAATATTTATCTTAATTACAAACGACGACAACGACTGCACGAAATATATTGTAGAAACATTTTGGTGAAAATATTTTTTATAGTCTATCGAATAATTCGGTATAAACTGAAAGTAATAGGTATAGGTATACAATATACATACTATTCCTATCTACATACACTTCTTATAATAATTAATAAATAATATTTTTATTGTTCAACTAAAAAATAAATTGAAATACTGTAACACTCGCCAGTCGCTACTCACGTTAGTACGTTATTTTATAGCAGGCATAGAATCATTAGAATCTTTATTATGGATACGGTGTGTGCAAAAATTGGTACAATAGTTTGCAAAAGAGAAAATTCTCATTAATATCCAAAAATAACAGGGAAAACAACAAAAAACAAGTTTAAGAAAAAAACTGTTTTATTCAGTTATTTATTTTTTTTTTGTAATCTCTTTTATCTTACAGGGTAAGCGCTACTCAGGACTGAAGACCCAATTGTAGGCTATTATATACAAACCAGTCATACACGTTTGTCACACAACAGATCTTCAAGACGATAGTGAATGTCTGGTTGTATATATATATGTGACATATCGTCCCAAACATTACATGGTAGAATTATAGTTAGCCGCCGTTCTAAGTATAACGATCGTCGGACTTAAAGACGTATGCGGAACCATAGATGGCGTTATAATAACCAGTTCGTGAACTACTGGACTCGACTACAGCCCACAGCTACCGCCAGATTGTGATTTGAGTAACTACCTGTTCGACGAATTTCGCATGCCTTTTATCATTTGCCGTATAGCATAGTCAAAAGCTTGTGTTTGAGTGTCTAGTTCAGGCCCATACGCAAAATTCCATATAGAATGAGTGGGAGGGGGTTGAAAAATCAAAAAATGTTTGAAATAGGTACATAATAATTTGTAAATACAAAATTGCACTATAAATTTATATTTATTCTTAATATTGTAAGTATATTAAAAATGTTTTTTTATTAATACTATAAAATAGTATTGATTATATTATATTATGTTATACATTTCAACAAATAAAATTATAAAATATTTATTATAATTAATAAAAAATGAAAAACATAATTTATATTTTTTCGATTATGGAAGGGATGGGGAGGTCTTCTCCACGGGAAATCGTGGATTGGTTACGGTGCCCCGGTGATGCACGTGTAGTGTTTTTTTTTTAATGTTAAATAGTGTAAATCAGAAGCTGAGTCCGAGTGTCCAGTTATTTATTATTCATTACAGAGTCTCGGAGTATATTCATAGGTTCATAGGAAAATCGGAAAATAATAAAATATTGCACAATATTTCCACGGGTGATATTTATGTACCAGTATATAAAAGCTAGATACCACTCACTCACAACCACTGATCGCCACTCTCAAAAAACATACAATTTGCAATAATGGTTACTCTAATATTTTAGATGTTCGTTAAGAAAGTCATTAGCAAAACACTTAAGACCAGGCAAAACTAAAACAATACAGTTCACGTAAAAGTTCAATTTTGAATTATATATAATAAACGTTTATGGTTTACGTATTTTCGTCTTGTTAGGAAAAATATGTTCTAACTGTTTTTCATTTTAAAATCGTTAAAAATCATTTTTTTCACCAAGCTAAACTTGTTTTTCACTTTTTAGTCTTATATATAAGAAGGTATACCTATTGAATTATAATTTATCACTTCTTGGCCTATTTCCTATACTTTTAATAAATTACTATATGACCAAACTAAAAGTATTATGTATAATTACATTAACTACATGATCAATCTAATCGTTAACTAATAATCATATTTAAAGATTTTAAATACTGTTATTTTTAAAAAACAACATTTCTGTGCAGTCGGTATACTTTACAGTCACTTTTGAAATAATATCAATGATATTTCTTATTTTTATGTACAGAAACAAATTAATACAAAAACATATTAAATAAAATGACCGTGTAATAAATTATTATACTATTATCTCGGTTTTTATTTAAAATCGTTAGTTAATTTTCTTCGACCAAATTCCATCAACGTATAATAATGAGTCATTAATTTTATTATATGCGCGCTATACAAAATAATATAATATTATGTTTGAACGTTGGACTACTAATTATTATAAGGCTTACCAATACAAAAACAAATAAAACCGATAAAATAATATATTAAATATTTGTCTTTACATGTTTAACCAATAAACGTACATTCTCCTATTTTTATTTTAACCGGACGTGGGATTGATATCAATTTACGAGCGACATTTAATAGATTATATTATTATACATTTATACTATAACTAATGTATCAATTTATTTAGCATGTAAAATATATATTATCATATTAATTATTAAATAATTAGAAGCTATTCCTATCGCATATAATAACTGTGTTGCCGTTCAAATGTCCAAACATTATAATATTATTATATATTTTGCTTATTTATTTATAGCAACGACCAACGTGCCAGCGTACATCGAATGAAATACGATTGTTTCATTGTCTAATAATTGTCGTTAAATTTGTAAAAATTATCAACTAACTAGCAAAGACCAAATTGAAACTAAAACAACTTGCCTTTTAAAACATTACAGTATCTATACATACATAGGTTTATTATAGGATTTGTATTTTGATGTAATAACCGTTTAAAATTTAAAAGTACAAAATATGTTGTTCAAGTCCAACTGTAATAGCAAATAAGAACGCCAAAATTATGACTCGTGATATTAATAAATTAGTTATATTTATTTTATATAATATAATCTCAATTATTAATTACTTAGATTACTTTAAGTTTGTCGTCAGATTGAGATAATTATTGTATTAGCTACACGCATAAGATACCACTTCTATGCTATTATAAGGAAAAGACCAATGTTTTTCATATAAAAATAATCTAAAATTCTAAAGGGCAATATTTGTGTGTCAAAGAAATCCACAGCGAATTGAGCCAAGTCTAGCATTACAATCATGGTTCTGAAATTTGGTACATGGGTATAAGTAGTCCTATAACCGAAAATGTGCACCTTGGTGAAGCTAATTTTTTGAATTTTGCATTTTAAAGAGTAATTCCAGTATTCCACTCTTAGGGATTGTATTAGATTCTCAAAAAAGGCATATTTTTTCGTTTGTTTAAGGTGGTCAATGATCATGGGTTAAAATATGTAATAAAATAGTTATACTACAAATAAATAATTTATGAAATGTAAAGATAAAAATGTATACAAATTAACAGATAATATAAATTTAAAAAATGTTAAATATTAATTTATTGTGTAAGAAATATTATTATTTAATTATGAAGGAAAATAAAGAATATATTTTATTTTATTTTTTTAAACTATAGTATCACAATATTTAAGATTTGATGTTAGGCCTTACTAGTATAATACAACTACCAAAGAGAGGGGGTGGCATCTTGGGTAGTTTTAACCAAATACAAAATACTGCAGATCTAAAATTATATTCAATTATAATAAGTAATAACCATTTAATTACATGTAACTAATGGCGACACTATACAAACAAATAAAAATATTTGTTTTTCGTGAGCCTACAAATCCTTGTATGAACTTTTCTTTAAAATACAAAATTTTAAAAATTAGCTTCGAGGTGCACGTCCTCAGGTATAGGATTGTATTAAATTTCAAAAACATGAATGCAATAAAAGTCTAGTCTGTGGATTGCTTAAATTCACACACATACACCAGTGGCGTAATTACGGGGAAGGGGGGTAATGGGGGATAGATCCCACCCTGGTCTTTTTTTTAATTGATAGGTTTAATAATATCGTACATGTATTACAGAAATACAGAATAAAATTATTGAAAACGCCACATTTTTTATTATAATATTGAAATTTTAAGAATTTGGAAATATTATGGTTGATGGCCGTAGTCAATACACGACTTACTGCTAAATATGTATATGATTGAAAACATTTCGTATTGTAAATCGTAAAATTCCGTCAATCGTCATTATTGTCAATAACGATCCCGCTATTATTATGCTTTTAATTATAAGCGTTTGGTTTCTATTTCAAAACATATTGTAAAGCGAAGGTGTATATATACAATTAGGCATTCTAAACAATAAGTTCTAATAACTAAATGGTATAAAAATAATGAACAAACTAAGTTATGAGTTTTTTAAGATGTATAAACAATTTACAATTTTAAAATACTTATAACTCAGTGTAAAATAAAAATATAATAAAACGCTTATGAGATGCCCTAGATAATGTTCTTAACTTTAAATTTTATAATAGGTAATTTCACTCTAATTTGAGAAATGAATATGGTTATAGTCATTTTTGTGATCGTAAAATTTGCTATGTTTCGTGTGGATTAGAGAGAGATAATAAAATTTGCATTTAATATTACGCTGGCATCCTCTTAAGCTGCTGGCTAGACGATACTAAAACAATACAGTTTATATAAAGACATTTAAGTTTAAATTATATGCAATAAACGTTTACAGTTTACGTATTTTCGTATTAAGAAAAATAATGTAATGTTCTTTCTGTTTTTCACTTTTTAGTTCTTTGTATAAGTAAATAATGGGTGTACTTATTAAATTATAATTTATCACTTCTCATTGACCATCGTTTTGGTTCTTATAAAAATTCATATTGTAAACTATATAGTTACCTATCTCCCATATACTATTAATAAATTACTATATAACCGAACTTGTATAAAGTAAGTACATATAAGTATATTATGTATAATTATTAATTACAATAATTGCGTGACCAGTTTAATAATATTGTTAACCATATTTATAGGGTTTGAATACTATATAATTTCTAAAAAAACAAAATTTTCGTGCAGTCGATATACTGATTATAATCACTTTTGATATAATTTCTATGATTTTCCTTATTTTTATGTATATATATAATATACAAAAACATGTTAAGTAAATGCCTGAGTAATTACACTATTATCTCGGTTTTTATTTCGAATTATTTTTTTTCGAGTAATTGAATCATCGTATAATAATGAGCCATTATTGTTATTATTATTATAGTTATTATGCGCGATTTATAAATTAATATGTTGAACGTTGAACTACTAATTATTATAAAGCATATCAATACAAATAAAAACAAAACCTATAAAATAAATTGTATAAAATATTTGTCTTAACATTTTTATCTTATAAGCTCACGTTTTTTAATTATTATTTTAGCTGGATGTGGTATTTAAAAGTAATATTTAAAAATATATTATATTATACATAGTATATAAGATATCCTTAGATATATAAAAGAACAGGCCTTTTTTATGTTCCCATTTTGTGATGACACTATTTAACTTTTTTCCAATTTTTTTCACAGTTGTTTCAAATAACTTCCTCAGTGTCACCTATGATTTTAAAGGGTTGAAATCGGTGAGAATAAATTTTTACGTGTAATTTGTATATCTATATTCATATAATAATAACAAATTAACACTAGCAGTCGGTCGATAACGGGAATACGGTACGGCACGGCGGCCCGAGCGTTTCCAGCTACATGTAATCTGACCTTTTTTTGTGATGTATTCTATCGGCGTATAGATATGAATTAGGTTCCCAGGCAAAAAACACTGAATTTACTCAATTATATAAATTGTAAAATAACTTTTTTTCTTCTTTAAAACACAATAATGTGTGTTGATTTAAGATTTTCATTATGAGAAAGCAAAAATTACACACAGGACACAGCTAGTAAAATATATGTTATGATATTATATAAATAGGAAATTCATTATATAAAAGCGTGTATTCGTTCTTCAACTATTCAAACTATATATTATTATTATATTACAATTATATAATAATTTATTTATTTATAGGAGTGTGCCAGCGTACACCGAATGAAATACAATTGTTTCAATGTCTAATTCGCATTAAATTTGTAGAAATGATTAACTAACTCGCTATGAATTAAGATTAAATTGTTGTAAAAAAAAAGCCCCACTCCGTCTTTTAAAATATTGCAGCATGGTATATACCCACACGTTCTACACATACATAGGTTTTTCATTTTAATATTTATTGATTGTTTTACATAGGCGTAACTAGTCCTTTGCGTTAGAGGGAGGCTAGATTAAAATGTTTTATAGGAAATATTTTTTAATTAGACTATTATTTATTATTTTTAATGGTGTTTACAACTGACTTGAATGATTATTTATAAACACTATACTTTTTTATATTGTAAGCAAAAAAAAAGTTAATACTAATATGGGCACATACATTTACCCAAAAATTCTGGAGGAGCTG
This sequence comes from Rhopalosiphum maidis, assembly GCF_003676215.2. Taxonomy (NCBI): domain Eukaryota; kingdom Metazoa; phylum Arthropoda; class Insecta; order Hemiptera; family Aphididae; genus Rhopalosiphum; species Rhopalosiphum maidis. The sequence continues at coordinate 50,698,883 of NC_040879.1, forward strand.
AAGCCCACCGAACCCCCCCGCCCGTAGTTACGCTTATGCCGTTTAAAATATAAAATTTGTTCAAGTCCAACTGGAATAGAACAACGGAAGCCAAAACTATGACTCGTTATATTGAAATGAATTAATTAAACTTATTTTATATATAATCACTACAGTAATAGTAAAAATAAAATACCTACAATAGTTATAATTATAAATTACTACATGTTTTTCTTCAGATTGAGATACTTAATTATTACATTAACTATGCCCATAAAATACCACTTCTATGCTATTACAAGAAAAAGACCAATATTATTTTTCATATAAATATAATCTAAATTACAATGTTTGTGTGTAACTGTATAAGCAATCCACAGCCAAGTCTAGTATTATAATCATAGTTCTAAAATTTGATACAATTATACAAACAAGAGTGTGCACATCGAAGCTAATTTTTTGAATTTTAAAGAGCAAAACTCGCAAATAACGCATGTATTTTTTTTATAGGGTTACATTTAATAACATATAGTTATACTCTAAATAAATATTTAACTGAAATGTAAGTTAAAAAATGTATACAAACTAACAGATAATATAAATTTAAATAATGTTTATTATTCACTTATTGTATAAGAAATATTAATTAATAATAACAATAAATACATAATGCATTTTATTTTATTTTGTAAACAATAATATTATTACGATATTTAGGATTGGATGTTAGGCCTTACAAAGTTACAAATATTATATAAATACCAAGTGGGAGGGCACACCAAGGGCGTATTTAAGGGACTGGCCCGTGGGGCCCGTGCCCCCTGTCAGACATTTTTAAATACGCCACTGGGGCACACCTTGGGTGGTTTTAATAATCATTTTGGTATATGTTTTTTAACCAATGGTAACATTATGCAAACAAATAAAAATATTCGTTTTTTGTAAGCCAACAAATCTTTGTATAAAGTTCTCTTAAAATGCAACATTTTAAAAATTACCTACAAGGGACACATCCCCGGGTATAGGATTGTATCAAATTTCAGAACCATGGGAGCGGTATATGGTCTAGGGCCTAGACTATTAGGACTTAGGTCCGTTTTGAAGCTTACCATACTAGTCGTGGTCCCTAACAGTATTAATAATTTACACACGTTAATAAATACATTTTTTTTTAAATTAGTATTTTTATTTTTTATTTTTTTTAATATTGACGCTATTGACAGGCGGAAGCCCATTTATAGTACAGTTATATTAGTATTTACAATTAGCAATAATATACAAGAATATACATAATATACATGAATACGGGATAAGAATAAAAAAACAAATTTGATGAAACAACATATTCAAATTGAGTAAGCGAAGGAGATGTCTTGATTGGCCTGTCTCATACATCGAGTGAGAGGATCATTATTCAGGTAATCATAATAGATAGTCAGTGGTGCGTAATGGTACAGTGAATGGAGCAACGTAAAAATTATTTTGGCGAAAACATTTATTGGTTGAAAATAACAAGGTACACGTTTGGTAGAAATAAAAGGTGTACTTCTAGTGGCTGCATACGAATTGGGTTACAACCTTTTAGGATGAACTGAGTACCGAACCTAATCCGGGTTGTTTAAGGTACATACTGACCGCGTCCCGTCAAACTTAAAAAAACATCTTCCTTCCCATTTTTACAAGCTTAACATTTTTTCTTTTTTTTTTTTTTTGTGATAATGTACTTATGGTAATTGTTACAATATAATATAAATTATATAAATATTACTCGTGTATAATAAAATGAATATACATGTGATGAGAAAACTAAATTTTTTTATATTAGTAAAAATGTGTGTGATAAATCGACTGATCAATCTTTCTAGAAATATAGGTCGATGATTAAAAAAATTAATTTTTACATTCGATCGCGTAATAAAAAATCGAATAATGAGGATTATTCTCAAATAATTATTCTTTGAATTTTGGACCTTTTTTTCCATAAATTATCCGGGCTCGATTACCAGGGACTTAATATTTCAAATATAGCTCACTTATTATAAAAAGTTGGTGATCACTAGTATAAACTGATATCAACGATATCACCTAGACGTAATTATCTTTGTATACCTATGTGAATTATGGTTGGTTCTATATTTAATTCAAAATTAATGAAAAAGGTTAGAAGGTGATAAATGGAATAGGGTACCTACTACCTATTATATTAGTTGTGATTTCCGGACAAATATTATGTTATATTAATGTATGATAGATAGTATAACAAGGTTCCTTTTTTTTATTACTCTCGGTTTTTCTACGTGTTTAATTTCTAAAAATATACAAAGTGAAATACAATTATAAAATTTATTTTACAATGTCGGGTTCCAAAATTGACTCTGAATCGATTGAATCGATTTAAGTTTTTGGATAATTTAATGTCGGATATTAAGGGGATTGATGACGGACCGTTATTTTAGTTAAAACATACCCATCTTTTCACCATTCTACCTATAGACTAATTTGAATTCGTTCCCAATTTCACCCCCCCCCCCACCCAACAACTATAATTTGATAAGTTACTAAATTTTGAAAACGTTAATTATTCGAAACTTAAATCAGAATTTTTAAAATGTAGACTGACCGATCTCAAGTAGACATAATAAGAAAATCAAATCAGTTATCAGATATATTTTCGCATAATTGGGTTGATCGGTAGGATGATCAAAAAGTACATAGTTTTAGTCAAATAAAACACACGATGACGGCGGTGACATGTATGGGTACGTCGTAGGTGCCGCGTGCGGAAGCGTTCCTCAACCACTGCCGTTCCAACACAAATATCGCATGTCACTGTTTGCGACGGATTACTTAGAAAGTTAGAAATATTAATATACTATTAATTCTAGGTACGATACAATTATAAATATCCTATATATTACATATTAATATATTAATAATTTGGTATGAATTCAAAATAAAGAAATATAAAATAAAATATTGTTCTAAATTTGTTCATTTGGGCTTCGCCTCTCACCAACACTCCACTACATAAGTTGTTTCCCCAATGTAAAATAGTAAGACAAATTTCCGTACTTAGATTGTGTTTATATAAAGTGTAATTGTAACGTGGCAGACATATCGCATAAAAAATACAATAAGTAAGTGAATAAACTTACCGGAACAATAATATAAATAAATATATTTTTTTTAATAAAATGAATACCTACAGTGTGTATTATTATAATATTTAATCCGGTATACCTTAGAAAACTTTAACAATAAATAAATTTTCAAATTATTAAAGATTAAAACAGTGAAATTAAAAAATAACAAAATGTTGATGAGTAAAGAATTGTGTAGAATAGACGGTGAACAATGATAATATAAAAAGTGGAAGAACATTATGCGCGTATTGTTATTTTATACGTAGGTAATGATTATTATTGTGTATTACTATATTACATTGATGTAGTTATTTGTCAACATTGACAATTAGCACTTCGCAGATAAGAAGTAAAGCGGGTAGTATATAATTGTGTAGACGTGTAGTGCGGGACACGTACACATACTAATAATCATTTACTACGCATACAGTCACAAGTCAAGCACGCACTTTAAATATTGCCTATACCTAACTCCTTAAATATATACCACCACCGATCCCCTTAAAAATAGATTCGTAGGTCACGGTCATAAAATGATTATGTATTTACTATATTTTATACCGTTTTCTTTTTACGCGAAGGTGCAGATATCGACAAAATTATTGAATCGGCCGAATGTTATATCGATGATCTAATTGCTTCAATTGAAGCGGTTAGATTCGAAGTTACTTTGTGAAAACAATATCGTAAATCCCAATTATAAGATAAACTGAAAACTGCTATAGAAGCGTTAACCCGTGCATTCTGAATTTTATCCGAATATAAATGATTTGCTAAAAATGATATGCAGTATACCATGGACTATGGTATACTGCACTTGCACCACAAAAAAAAAAAACATTTTCCTCGCTTTAACGAACAAAAACATATTTAAGATCAACAATAGGATAAGGTAGATTAAATGGGATTATGTTCCTTAATATTCATAGGGATATTAAAATTACTCTAGAGAAAGTTATTGAAGAATTCAATAAAAAACATTAAGAAAATTACAGTTAGTTATTTAATAAATACTGATGTTCGAAAAAAAGTTAGCACTAATAAATTAGATAGAAAGTAGAAAGGTGTACGCCAGAGTTGTGATAAGTATATTAAAAAGAAAGAAAAGTTATTATAATAAATTTAGATATATTTTTAGAGTAGTTTGGTAGACTTTAGTATCCTTCTTAGCTCCTTCTTTACGTTAATGTCTTGGTTTCATACCACCGCAAAAAAATCTTAGGGTCACTGACTTTCTGCAGATACAACATCAATAATGTAAAATGCCTATTTTTCATAAAAATTTAAATTTTAAAAAATAATACTGATTAAACTTAATTGATACTTAGGTATACCTAAAGCCGTGCAAGCCGTAAGCTTAACGCACAATACGTTATACGCAATTACGAACATGAAAAAATACGTGAATATTGCCATTTATACTTTAATCGTATTATAATCATTGAAATCGAAAACACCTGGATAAATATCACAGGTAATGATCATTGAAATCGAAAACACCTGGATAAATATCACAGGTAATGATCATTGAAAAACGAAAACACCTGGATAAATATCACAGGTCAGATTCTATAGAATACAGAATATTTTGTAACTCGTCCACGCGGTATAATATAAAATTGTATAAATTTAAAATTCAACGATTAGAAATTTAAAAAAGATATGTACACACGATAAGGTATAATATATCGAATTTCTTTACTTCTTATATAATATAATGTTATCCAATATTACAATACCACAACATGGGCTTCGGACACTGTGGCGCTCTTGGTGGAAAGTGTTTATACCAAAAGACGGCCGTCAAATTAAGCGCTTATTTTCGAGCAAGGCGAACGTTATATACATATTATTTTATATTTATATCGTCTTTTATCAGTTATCTTCTCTACTCCGTTCTTCAAAAATTCAAAATATAAATAAAATAAATAAATAAATAAAATAAAATTAAGACGTGTTCGTCGGGTTAGGTTTGAAAATATTATTTTCGAATAATGGGATCATATGCAACCAGGGACTCATGCCGTGACCGTGATGCCCGGCGAACGAGTAATGAGCACTGACGCTCTCGCCGCTGCCGCCGCCGACGATCCAGGAACCGACGGACGAGTAGCGACTGCGCCCGTGCGCCCCTGGTACTCCGGAGTAGGTAGTGCGTCGCACGGAACAGAAAGTGACAAAAAATTTAATCGCAATAAGATCATTCGAGTGGTATACGCTGGGGCTGCGTACAGGTCGATTCCCGGGTTGCCTGTTTACTGACACCGCGATACCGTTGAGTTGATTTCCGGCTAATTGTATATTTTTTTCAATATCATCTAGTCAAATATTTAGCCTATTAGCGTCATCCAAGAGACGCCATAAGGAAGCTGGCTGACAAGTTTCTCAAAAATGTTGTCCTTTTTAGTTTTTTCGAACTTTGAAAATCATTTATTTTTATTTATTAATTTTTATTGTATTCTATTCTATTATATTAAAAAGATTATTAGTAAGAAAATTAGTAGGTAGTTAGGTAAAAATGTAAGACACATTGTTTTTAAAAACTGGTATCTGGTAATGAGATTACCGTGACATCACTTCATTCAAAAAAATTTGTTTTTCTCGGTTTTTCATGGATTTTATAATCCCGTTGCCCCTGCATTTAATATGTGTTTCCGACTGCACTTCTAACAGATCAGTCTATTGATGTACAATACTAGGGAATCAAATCACACATACTTTTTAATGACCCGGGAATCAACTAATACATAAAGTAGGTCTCGGGAATTAACTGACTTACTGCATAACGGACTGTGATAATGATAACATAACTCGCGTCTCGCATGACAACTTATGATAAAATATTTGATACCTAATCGAATATTAAAATTTATTTTTATATTTATTGTTATTTATATTTTTGACTTGTGTATGTAACACGTTGACATATTTAACATATTATCAAATGAATAAAAAAAAAAAAAAAATATTAAAAACTACCGACTTGTAAAAGATATCTTGTATTAAATTAAATTATTTAAACCCAACATAGAGATAACAATTTGTGTAATTTGAGATTAAATGCCTAATTACAATCAATTTTACAAATATATTTATTTTAGATTCTGGGCAGAGCGATTAATGTTAATAGGATGTTGTGATATGATTTATGTTTTTATTTATAATTAATGGACGGTCTCTGTTCAAAATTATGTTGTGTATATAATTTACAACAGTGACATTGATGAGATTCAATCAGATTAAATTAGACGCAATCAATCATCATCAGTTTTATTTTATTATCATACTAAACTGCCGGTATCGTCGACATAATAGGTAAAACGATATTAATTTAAGTCTCTGGTGAAATTTTCATTATTTTGATGTTTAAAATGACTGATTATAATGACGCCAGACAGCGATAATATCAACGTATTAATAAGACTTAAACATTCTGTCATTATACTTGTAGTCATACAATATACATATTTAAACCTATTACTTCAACTTCATAATGTTATCGTCTAATCATTAGGACTTTAATGTGTAATTAGTACCATGAAAATATCACTGAGCTTTTATAGATGATGTGTACCTTATTGTTACAGTTATAGTTAAAATAATTTGTATTAATAATAAAGATTTTTTGGGTAATATTTAATTATAATACAATATGTATATTCAAATTAATTAATCGATTTTGTTCAAAAAAAAAAAAAAATAATAAAATTGGACAAAACGACGTATTTATTATCGGTCTCATGACCGTTCGTTATAGATAATACCAGTTGTATTATACAGTCATACAGGGTATCACGTAAAGATTTATCCATTGCAATATCTCCTGAAATAATGGAGATATTATAATTATGTTTTTTTTCTAAACACTCGCAGGCACTTATATGGTATTAAATAATTCACAATTTTTCTTGAAACTAGAAAAAAATATTAAAAATCACGATGTTAATGAAAATAAAATGTCGAAAGGTCAAATATTTCAGAAAAATCAATTCTGCAAAATGGCTATGTTATTAAAATCTAATTAAGATTTTTAATAATACATTATATTTAATATTTAAATGGTCATTGTTAGAGATCATTTTTGAAAAACGAAAAATAAAAATAAAAACAAAATAAGTCCATTTACTATATATTTATTTTAATTAGAAGTTATAATACATATATAAAGACTACCATAATTTTTCAATTGTTGCACTAACTTGTAAAAAATATTTTTTTTCTAAAAAAAGTAATTTTTTTGGTTTATCAGAAAACATTTTGATATTATATTCCAAATGTTATTATAATAGTTAAATTCGATAAATTTGTAACTTGTTCAAATTGTTGATTATTATATAAACAATAAGTATAATAAAAAGTGTATAAGTATGTGTATAATAATATATATCTTATATATCTAAAATAATAAAAAATTCATAAAAAATTAGGCAAATTCGTAATATTATAATAATAAAATTTGTTATAGCGGGGCTGGGGAGGTAAGCAGACCATCCCCTATAGACAGTGGCGAGTTATGACTGTCGAACATGGAAATTCTCCATATTACGGGAATTCTCATGTTACTCATTTACGACATCAAAAACGGGTTCACATATTCAAATCCTTCGAATTTGAGCTGATCGATGATCTGCCTGAAACAATTCAAAGTAAAATGTAATTATGTTGTACACAATGAAAAATTTGCACTAGCAGATAAAACCATAATATTATATATATATATACAATGCATACCACAGTTTCTCAACCTTGCTTATGTGGTAAGCCCCCAAATAAATATTCAATTTTTTACCGACCTCTAAACATATAATATATATTTTATATACCTACCTACAATCTACAAGTATAAATTATCATTAATAACAAATACTATTAACATGTAGTATGTACCATTAATGTATCCATTGCAGTTTTCATATTTTAAAAATCGTTTATTTGTCTTACCAGAAATAAATGCGTAAGTACAACAAATCTTCAAACATTAATATAATCGTTTTTAATGTTTTTTGTTGATAACTCGAAATTATTTTGTCTATCCTTAGCTTAATATAATTTTTAAACTAATTATCGTATTACTCGTAGTTGTTGAATTTAGATATTTATATATATTTAGTTATTAAGATTAATTATTTTTTTTTCATTTAAACTATATTATGTTAGCATCCTGTGATTGAGAAACACTAATATATCATGATATACCTATATTATTTTAATAACGTACAGTACAAAGGTAGGTACATTATATTATGGTATGTGTTAATATTTACTTTTAAACTATCAGTGGCAACTTAAGTGGGTATTTATTGTACGTACAGACACAGGGGACTTTGTCCCATCTTTTAAGTACAAATTTCAAAAATATACATTAAAAAAAGTATAATGTGAATGTAAAATGTGTGATTTAGAATATAAGTATAACTATTATAATAAAATATATAATGGGCCATAAGTACAATCTATACGTAATACAATAGAAGGGGACTATACAATTTCAATATTACTACGATAATCCATTCTCTTATCACAATACATTCGCAAAATATATGGGAATACTTTTATTAAAGAACATCAATATTACTATTTAAAACTATCAGCGTTTTAGATGTTGATAAAATTCTTTCGCCTTGTTTTGTTTTAAACTAAATTTGGTGATTTATTAAAAACAAATGAAATAATCGGAAATACAATAAATAAAAATAACAAAAAATATAATTTTAACCTCGAATTAAGTATGTGTTAATAATAAATAGGTAAGTATACTTTAGGAAAAAAATGTATGTATAAGTATATAGTTTTGACTATAGATTGGTTTATAATGTTAACATTGTATAGAACTTTAATTTTATTTCTCACATTAAAGAAGTGACATTTAAAATTGAAAAATTAAGTAATTTTTTAAGTATATAAGTTATGTAAAAATATAATTGATACTCGAGATACTTTTTATCTATTTATTCATAGAATCATAGACATATGGATATTAAATAAATATAATATATTATGACATACATGTTTGAGTGTACATAATATTAAATACATTTATTGACAGAATTTGTTAAAGAACAAGTTTCTTTAGTCATACAAAATTTAATCAAATCCATTAATGATAATAATTTCCTATCATTCAAATTCTTTTTTTATAAACTACAAAAAAAATGTACCTATTTTATTTATTATTTTATTATGCAGCAATACTTTGTGGGAAATTTCTTGATCGTCGATATCATCGATTAAATAAAATAAAAATAAGCAAAGAGATACTTATTTTGTTGTAATTTAGAGATACCTACTAAATACATTAATAAAAGCATTGGTATATTGTGGTCTTAAAGACAAGTTTTCAAAATAACATGTATTTTAAGCTACTGTTACACATCAAGTATTATATTTAATTTAGTATTAACTATCTATAAAGAGACTGAAAATTACCGACATATTTATGCCAAACTCAAACAGGTAATGATTATACATATAGCTGTTTTAGGAATTTCCTGTGTAGTCTTGGATATTTCTATGATTATATCAAATGATTCTAGGAAGTCAGAAATGTGAAAGCAGCACCTCTCGTATCTAACAGTTCCACAAACAAAAAAAAGTAAATAAACAAAAATATATTTTTCAACAAAATCTAATAATTTAATACAATTATAATATGCTGCATAAAATATTAATTTTTTATTTTAAGTTAACACATAATACATGTTATAAAAGTAACATATTAAATTTTAGAGTTTGTTTCAAAATAGTAACAAGGTACTTAACTTAATTTTAATTTATAATTTGGTAATGTCTAGTGTTAGTTGTGGCCTATAGCCTATACGGCCTATATAGATATTTGGAGTTGTATAAATGTGTTACATTTAAATTTTCAAGTACCTAACCATATTATTATTATTATTATTATTAGTTTTAATATAATATTATTTTTTTGTTAGAGACTCATCAAATAAAACAAATTTACCCTTAATGATTGCATTTTTCAATAAATATAAATCTTAAATCTACTTACAGATCATCAGGTGTTAAATATGTAGGTTCATCTGTAAATTCTGATGGAAAATTGGCAAGATCGTGATCAGAATCTAGTTGTGGTTTATAAAGAGAACTAACTTTCTTTTGTTCTAACTAAAATCATATAAATTATTTAAATTTATTAAGTGCTATAGTAATATTTATGATTTAAAATAGCAACAAAAATGAAGTTATGTATTATAATTATTTACCATATCCCAATCAATAGATTTGAAGAATGGGTGAGTCTTAACATCATAGAAGCCAGTGTATTCATTGCAACCCAAACGATCACCAGGATTTTTATTTAAAAATCCTCTCAAAACCGAAGCTGCTTGAACAGAAAGTGATCTTGGAATACAAAGAGGATTTTCTAAAATGGCTAAAAAAAAAAAATTTAATTTATGATAAAACTGTTTAAAAATAACCATTATTTGTATTATATTACCATCAAATAAATGTTCCTCAGTAATTTCTGATACTTCACCAAATGGACTTTTACCAACCAACATTTCATACAAAACAACTCCCAAGGCCCACCAATCCACACTAAAAACAAATCAAATTGAGCTAACATTAAAAACTTAATTTAATAAATATAAAGAACAATTCACAAGTGTACAATATGGTTTTCATTTAATAATAATAAATCAATAAATATTTATAACCACATTTATTTTAAATTTTGTTAAAAAAAAATGTATACCTAAATCCATAATCTTCTTGTTTTAAAATTTCTGGAGCCATGTAATTTGGAGTACCACAAAATGTAGAAGTTGTATCTCCAGGCATTATTCCCTGTTTACACATTCCATAATCTGTCAATTTTATATGACCCTCATGATCAAGTAATATATTTTCCAATTTTAAATCTCGATATATTATACCTGAAATATACCAGTATAAAAACAAAATTGTTTTTGTTAAAGATTATGTTATGTGAACCAACATATTATAATTCTATAGATTTGTTAAAAAATTATTTATTTATAAAATTGAAATGAATTAAAATATTAATCAGGAAACAATTGATTATACCTTTAGCATGCAAAAAGTTCAAAGCTAAACTAATTTCTGCTCCATAAAATTTAGCATGTTCTTCAGACAGTCGTTTTAGTCTTTGCATAAGATACATTAAGTCACCTCCACGAACAAATTCCATCACAAAGAATAATCGGCTGGCTGTTTGGAAGCAAGAATGGAGACCAACCAAAAATGGATAGTTAGAGACAGTTTTAAAAACATGTTTTTCTGTTTGTATCCAAACAATATCCTAAAATTTAAAATATATATATTAAATATTTTAAATGTATTATTTAACTATCAAGTTATTTATACATGATATAACAATCTTGCATTTTGTATATATATATATATATATATATTATATACTAAACTAATAACAAACAAAAAAATGTTATTTTGGAATAGTTTTGATAACAATCCAATTTTCACACTATTCAAAGGAAAAAATTGACTATACAATATAGTTTTTTATTTTTAAGATACACAGATAAATGTATGTTTTCTCTGATTTTATGAATAGAAAGATTGGTTAACACAAAAATAAAATGAATTTGAAATTGAAATGTTATTGTTATTTAAAATTTATAAACAAAATTAAGTAAAGAAAAATGTATTATGACTTATGAGTTATAAATTTATAATAGTAAATAGAAAAACGAAAAAATAAGGTTGTACATAAATTTATTAGATTATTCACCAAACCATTTTGAATCAATCGCAGTTATTTAACAATCAAACCTATATGATAACATATAGATTGATTCAATTTAAAAGATTATTGCTGTTTTTATATAAATACCCAAAAAAAAAGTACTATTATCATTAAGAATTATAATATGAATCAATATTTAATTGAAAACAAATAAAGTGTGTGATTATATATTTAACATAAATTTGCAACATACTATACTATAAATCATATAACTATTATTGATGAAAATATATTAATTACTTCATCACTTGTAAGTAGTTCTTTTTTTATAATTTTCATAGCATAAATTTGTTGGTTTTTTTTAAGCTCAACCATAACCACTTTGGCATAACTACCACGACCAATAATCCTAATTAATTCAAAGTCAGCAATAGAATATTGGCATGGAACTTTAACTTCTTTATCATCTGCTATAAATATAATGAAACATTAAATGACATAATAATAATATTATTTTAAAATAATACTTATAACTTGTGGACTTTCAATAGGTGCAGAATCAGTTGGTTGATCAATAACATAGTTTTGATCAAAGCAATCTTTTAAATCCGGTGAATCAATATCAGAGCAAAGTGTACCTAAATATTAACCCCACAATCATTAAATATACATAATAATTTTAATAAAATATATGTTTATATTAATTACTTTGAGATGTCAGAGGATCTCCATCATCGGTATCATCACTAACTAAAGAATCATTAGTGCAAGCATTTTTACTAAGTCTTTGAAAATTTCTGCGAGTAAGCAATTTGCATTGAGCACATCTAAATCTTTGTCGTCCTAGTCCCAGACACAATGTACAAAATGCTCGCTGATTAAAAATAAGAATAATAATTATTAGTTATAAATCACATTATTCATTAAATTTAAGCAGAATATTTAAAACCACTGTTGCTATTACATACTAAATTATTGTCGTGTACTTGATGTTTACTAGAAGAACTGCAAAATATTCCCATATTGATACAATATATTTTTTTTAAAAACCATCAAATAAGTGTTTTAAATAAAGAGTGTAGAACACGACTGACAAGTCTTATCTTATTAGTAAAGAAACATACTAACTAAGGCTTCCAAAATTAATTATTATTACTATTTTATAATAATTAGTTGATAACTAGTTAAATGTCTAAACAAACACATCTTATCTTACTTTTATTGTATACAAAATACAGATATTAAATGACCTTAGACCTCTTTCTAACAAAAAAACATAACTTGTACAATTTATAAATTATTTAAAGATGATAATTAGTTGATAATATTTATAACGTATAAATGAATTTAATGTTTCATTGATTGCATATTTTGTATTATCTTAAATTGAGTACATTTTTAAAGTATATTATACATAATATAATCAATGGCAGTACTACTAGTAAATAAAATGACCACATTCTATGGATGAGTATCTTGTTTGAAAAAATATGTCTCTAATTATTTTAATAAAATATTCAAAATATACAAACATTTTGCAATTCCCTCATTATCTTAAAATAGATTATGGCAACACTGATATGAATTAGATTTATTTATATACACACCAGTAACTCCAATCACTGTGTATAAATATTGCAGATGCAATACCTAATTTAGGTAGGTGGTACCATGACGAACAGTAATCCATAGAATAAACAAGTTATAGATATTTGGAAATAAGTAAATTTAATTTGTCTCATATTTTAGCATAACATATTCACTATTTACAGTACCTCCTATCTCAGATTTTATTTTTATGCAATACCATTTAAGCAAGGCTGGGCATTAACGAATTAAAAGTTAAAATTAAGTTTAAACATTAAGTTAGGTTAGTTTTTTTTTTAAGTTAACTTTTAACTTAACAAGTTAAAAAAAATTATTAACTTACCCAGCCTTGCATTTAAGTATGATATTACTGCCATTCATGTACCACGTTATACCTTTTAGCTTGAGAAATATGTCTGTTAACTCAATATAGTTGTTTCCAAGTCAAAATGTGGCTTATAAATAAATAAATAAAAGGTTACACATTAAATTATATTCTTAGAATTTTTATGAAAATTTAAATTAAATTAAATTTAATAGTAAATTTATTTATTTAATTAATCTGAAAAAAATCTAAAATATATACATATAAATTAAATACACTGGAATGTATTTAAAATGATTTATAATTTTGATATAAAATTATCATTTACAATGTTAAAATGTTGTTATCTTTATTTAAATTTATGTAATGAAAAGTTGTTTCATAATTAGGTTTTTATATAAATTAAATACTTATTTAAAGTTATTTTATTTAGTAAAAAGTAATTTTTGGATGTAATGTTGTTAAAGAATTAATTACATTTTTAAAAGCATAATTTTAGTACAATGTACTACATTATGTATCAGAATTAGTTAAAATTTTAAAGTTAATCAAAAAAAATGTATTAAGTTAAATTTATTGTATTAGAAATATTTACAAAATAATATTAGTTTTAAAATTGAATTGGTTATATTATTACCAAGGCTCGGATTTTATAGCACTAAAAATAATTGAAATATACGCTATAATATGCCCTAAAAACATGAAAAATAGGAAAAATAAAAATGTATTCTGTTCATAATTAAAAAGACTTATATTTATTAACTAAAGATTATTTATGAATCAATACATTTATAGTTAATTAAAAACTAATGTTTTTTTACATTTTTAATTATTGTTTGATAGGCTAATACGCCAGATTATTTAAAAATAGACTTTAATATGAACGAAAATGTGGGTATTTTTTATATGTATTTAAAAAAAAAAAATAATTAAAATAAATGACAACATTTTTATAATTTAATAGCACATAATATAAACTATAGATTTATGAAAATAAAAAATAAAGCGTTATATTATGCAAATTAGCAAAAAATAGCACCAGAACTTAAAAAATAGCACTAAAAATCTAAAATACTTCAAATATGCAAAAAATAGCATTATAAAATTTCATATTTGGAGTCCCTGGTGGTGGATAAGACAACTTTATAGCTCACTCTGCTATTTTTATCTGTATCCTATAATAATTAGCAAATGCTATAAAACCCGAGCCCTGATTGATACATTTAGTTATTAATATTTTAATTTAAATTAATGTTTTAAAACTTTAAATGGTAAATTGATTTAATTTATTAATATTTTAAATTTAAATTATTTTATGGATAAGCTTAAAAATTTTGTACAATACATTTTTTTTTTTTATTATTATTTTGGTTATTAAATATTATTGATTAATACTTCATTTATAGTTATATTAGTAATGATTAAATTAGTATAAATTATACTTATTGTGAAGTCAGTATAGATTATTTTCATGTTTAACAAAAATTTGATTAAATTAAAATTTTATACACGATCTCAGTGATTCATTAATATTATAAATATCTGCAGTAGTATTACTGTTCAAAGTTAACTTAATAATTAGGTATTTTGTTTAATTCAAAAACTTTTAATTGTAGAACATGCATATAGCACTGTAGTCCAATAATAGCTGTGCCAGATTAACCTACATACACAATTTACAGTAATAATGGTTTAATCATAGAAAATTTTGTAAAAGTATTACATGTATGATAAAAAATAAAAATAAATTAGGTTTAAATATAATAATCTCAACCAAAAATAATAAATAAACAAGAATATTAAAAATAATTTATTTTTTATTCTTATAACTAAAAAGTAGTTACACACATGGTTATTAATTAATAGTTAAAAGTAAACACTTTTTATTAAATAATAGTCATTCGCAATTTTTTAACTAGTTTTAATTTTAAAATTATAAAAAATAAATAAAATAAATAGTTCTTAAACATACTTTTTTCTTTAATTGTGGTACATAAACACTAAATAGTACACATTTTTTTAAATAAGTCAATAAATAATAATACAAATATTATAGTTCATAAATTTTTTTTTCTTAGGTACATCCTAATTATTAATATTAATTAAATGCAACTATTTGTAAATACAGTGGAACCTCTATTTAACAAATTAATTTTGAGTTATTTTTCTATAAATTATAAACTAGCCAATTAGATAACGATTAGAATACCGAATAGGTATATACATAATCATACCATTCATACCACGTTAAATTGTATTACCTTAGATTATTGTTATAGATTTTGATATGTAAAAGACAAATTATTAATTATAATAAATTAAAATCAGTTGTTGCCAGTTAGTCGTCGCCATTGTTAATTAGTTTGCATTGTGTGTTTTAGTTTTACATTAAATCGGATCCGGTATGTTAAAATGGAAAGTATTAAGTAATACGTATGAAATTCTGTTATTGAAAGAATTGAAAAATGGAATGCAAAAAAAAATCTGAAAAATTCAGGAAATTTCATCCAGTACAGTATTGATAACAATTAAGAATTGAAATGTGATTTTAAAAAGTTCAGAATCTTGGAGAGTAGAAGAAAATATTAAAAACGCGCTCAAATAAGATGATGTAGACAAGTAGTTATAAAGAGGGTAAAAATGGTACATACTTTTATAAAAATACAAGAATTTTTTGCGACATGTTTGACTTTTGGGACATGAAACATTTCAAGCTAGGTCTACTACTCAAGTTGGTTAGACAAATTTAAAAAACGTCAATGTATGACAACAAAAATTATATCAGAAGAGAATTATACAACATTTCAGAAGAAAATTGCAACTTTTGGAAAGAGAGTGTATTAGAAAATATTTTAAAACAATAACCAACTAATTATTAATGAAGAAATACTACTAGATGAATTTTTAAGAATGGATGAAGACATTATTTTGGCTAAATATCCAACAAATTATGAAATTCTGTATCGGTTAAAAATAAGAATGAATATGGTATAAAAGATGACAAAGCAGGAGACATATGTAAAACACATTTTTCTCGTCCAAATAGAAATTAAGTTATCACTACGTTTAACACTATTCGTCTTGGATTTCAAAACACCAAAAGTGTACCAAATAATATCTTTAAGTTTTTAAATAAATGCAAACATTCTTATAGAGAGTCAAAATAGTATAAAAGTTGTCCAACAACAAAGATAAACATTTTTTTTTTTATAAATCTACTTAATTTATTTTACTTAATTAGGTAATTAATATTACATATTATAACAAATTTGTATACATTTAATGCATTTATTTTTAACAAATGTTTATCAAAGAATTTTCAAGTTCATTTTAAATAAAGGTTCTGGCTATGTTCATAATGTGTTCTTAAAAGTTATTAATTACTTATAAGGTTTTTTAATCTGGTTTAACTTATGCATTTTTTTAAATATTGTTAAAACTACTATTCATTTTGATACAAGCATTACAAGCATTTGTTTGATTTAAATTTTAAAAGAATATAAAAATATTAAAATGTGATTTATAACTGTTAATTGATGTGAGCATGAAAATATTCAGTTGTTACTTGATAGTGACTCTAGTTAGTTAATTATATGTACAGTTTAGCTAAATATTTGAAAAAAAAATTGGCATTTTCTCCAATATAATTATCTATTAAATAGTTGGAATATTTTTGAAATTTAATATTATTGAGAATTACCTTTGTTCAATCTTTAAAAAAATAAACCAAAATTTTAAACTTATTTTGAACCTATAAATGTTAAGTCAAATATACATTTTAACCACTTACTATATTTGTAAGTCAAAGTCAACCCTATAGCATTTAAATTTTTTTGTGCCAAACTTAACTCAAGTAAAAACAATAGCCAACATTTTCTGATAAACAATATACCGTTTTTACAGAGTGAAGTATAGCTTATATTTAATTAATTAACAATAATACATTTTGGTTTAAACAATCAACTGTAATATTTTGTTGCTTTATTTTTAACAAAAGATTAAGTAATTTTGCACATTACTGCTGATTTATTATTTAAGATAGAAAATATTAAAAAAAAAAAAATTAGATTTAATAATATGTTTAAAAAATAACTATTTATTTGTACATCTGTTTAATTATTTACAAATTGTTGATTATTGAACCACTATTACTGTAAAATGTATACATGGGTAAATTTGAGGTAAAAAGGTTGTTGATAAAAAATATCTTTTTAATTTTGGCGCAGTTGGGTAATTCCTCTAAATTTAAAGAGTAAATAGAGATTAATCTTGGAAATACAGAATACTTTTATTGCTATATTACGCAAAGTAGTTAAAGACAGAAAACAAATAATTTTTTTATATATTCATAATTTAACAATATTAAAATATCTTGAAAATAAAAAACAGTAACATTTAAACACAGTTTGTTTTCTTAATGTTAAGCTTTATATTCGATCAATTTACACTCATACTAAAGCTAACAACACAAATTTTTTAGGTCTATAGCAAAAGCATTCGAGAAAAGAAATAGTACGCTGAGATCCTCATAAGTAGAATTATATAATTATATATACATATTATAGTAAATATAATTTCAAATTATTCTATGCTTTAGAATAAAATTTAAATATCAAAAAAAATTTAACTTCAATACAAAATCCATAGTATAACAATTACATGTAATTTTAATAATACATAATAGTCTAGGCAATTAACTAGCTATAGTACAATAATACATTTACCTTCCCATGACTTCTTTTTTTTCTGGCATCTGGCTTGAGTCCATCATATATATGTTTCAGCTGTTCATTTATTTTGACACCAGATTTATGTTGCACGTTATACAGACTGTGGATCTCAGACCAAGCTTCATTTTTTTTTTTTGTTCCAAACCGGATTAGTCTAATTAAACATTATAAAATCAATTAGATAAAAATTAACACTGGTTTCAAGAACAAAAAAGATAATCATTAATATTTATTATTAAATTAGTTTGATTGATAATTATAATATTAGGTCTAAAGACCTACAACCTACTAGTTATTTTGTATATTTGTTTAGAAAGATCACTAAACAATATGATAAATGTCATAGTAATTAATCTATAAATAAGTTACACGATAATAAACTATATTATTTAAAATGTATTTTTTGTATTTCTGAATATTTTGTCAATATTCAATTATAAATTAGGTTTATTGACAAAAATATTCCAAGTGTTATTATTTTATTAAAAATTACTAAATCCAAATAACTACATAAATTGTGGTAGCAAATACCTAAGCTCTATGATTCTACGTCTGAATTGACCCTGTTGGCCCGAACACTGCTCGCATGATAAAGAATACTGTTTGCACCAAAGTTGAGTATATTTGACCATTATATGGGCTGTGAACACATCCCAAGCATTTTATATAACAGAGGTTCCTTCCATTTGTGTTTTTACTCTACTCCTACACAAAGTCCCACAGTTAGGTTTATAAATTATTTATTATATTATTTAACATAATATTCTATGATTAATTATATTTTACCATACACACCCTTCTAAATATATCCTACAATATAGAAAACACTGGCATATAGTTCTACTCCAAGTATGATATAAATTATATACATTATAATTATAATTATAATTATAATTATATACACATATACTCACAAAATATTTCTATATATGTATAAGGCATATAAAGTATCATAGCTCACTACAGATAATAATAAACATGTAAACATTTTTATATTTTTGTAGATCATTTCAGACAGTAATATCTCATTTTTAAATTATTATATTTTTGTTAAATATTTCTAAACTAAAATTAAAATATAATACATAACATTTTAACAAAATCATGTATCATTAATGTAATGTAAAGCTATATCAACCATTGATTGTAATTTATGAAAAACTCACAGAGAAAAAAACCCTAAAAATATTAAGAACAATAATATTCTTAAAATTGATTTCAATTGTTTGAATGATGTGAAAACATTTGATTTTTAAATTACCAATAACTGCACACATAAATATAGCAATTTTAGATGCCAATATTTTACTGCTTTATGCAAATATACAGTTTTATTTAAAAAAACATAGCATTACATATAGTAAAATAATACAAATTAGATACGAACCTAAATAGTTTCATATTTTCGATTTTTGATTTAAATGCCAACACTAAATCAATTACCAATTTTTTCCCCCATTCAGTATAATTTCTTACAAGTTGTTTCTTTGCATTTGATTTAGACGTCATCGTTAAAAAATTTAAGCTAAATTAAAAATAAAATAAAAACTTATTGCTGTAACAGCTTTAAACGAAATCAACTCCAGCGAATACTCAAAAATCAAGACTCCAGTAAAAGTAAACAAATCAATATATTATCATTATGTTATGTTGGGTGACCCACAGATATATAAGCATACTAGATAACGCACGACCACCCGAAAATTGTGTCTTGTTCCGTGCAAACACGTCCGTGTTTACAAATATTAACTGATAACAAGCAATAATAGATTATCATTTTGGTGAACAGTGAATACTGATTAATGATTACTAACGTAATGTAACGTAATGTTCTGTATTCAATGTATTCAGTTCTTTATTATACAGTAAAGTGAAAACAGAACATCAGAAAGCAAAATAATAATCAATAGAAACCATTATATGATCTCAATTCTCAGTTTTGGTCTACAACATATTTCCGATGGCTAGTTGGGGTACAACAAACTTTCGCAACGTGGGTACTTGATACCTACATTCAAAACTTGTTAAACTAAAAGAAGCATACTGAAATGTCTGGTAATCACCTATTGCTATGCTCACAAGTCTCAATTTAATACAAACACAACATTTCAAACGATTTATGATTATTGATCATCAATATTATCGTTGTTTATCAATTCTGCATAATGTAAACATTGCCGTCTTTACAAATGGCCGCCACAGACTCACGTTTAATAACATTAAGTAAATGGTCGTGCGCTATCTAGCATGTTTATAAATCTGTGGATGACCCGACCACGACTGATCAATGCTGACAAAACTAGGTGACAGCTTTTCATACGGCTGGTGATAAGACACCTTGTATGTTAAGTTGCATTTCATTAGGTTTCAGGAGGTGCTGTACTAATGAATTGAAACCGTAAAGTAGATGTCACCCTCGTAGCGCATAATATTATTAATTCTAAAAGTCAAGTATTCATAATACTAATTCTGAATCACGCATGTTGTTACATAATGTTAGTTGAATTTACATTTTCAAAAAAAAAAAATTAAAAACTGCCAACCAGTACAAGTCGTAAGCTTGGCATATGGTAAATAGTCACCTGGATCGATCGAGCGCCTATTACTATTGGCCATAATATTATTATAGGCTGTGGGTGAATATCTTGTGGTTAGATTGCCTTATAAATGCTAGGCGCCTGAAATAATTTTAAATAGCCGAGCATACAAGGTTTGTTATCACAAAAGACTGGAGTCGCCTAGTTTGGTCACTCAACTTCACACCCGTCAATGAAAAATTAAATATAACTATAATTTGTACAATTGTCAATTTAATATGCCACGACACCTACAGGTCAACCACGACTTAAGACATACTAATTACTCAACAGAACAAAGGATGTCCAGTGTTTATCTTCGATTTACAGGCTGCGATGAGGAGGCATCTAACGCCCAAGCGTATTGTTTCATAATTGTTTTTTAATTCGTTACACATCATACAATTACATACCTACATCGAGAGCGCTTGTTGTGATTCTTCCTATAGGCACTAAACATCTATATTTTACGACAATAATCTGTAGGTTCAGACTTTGAAATATTTTTAATATTTCAGTTTATAAACCGATATGACTAGATCGCGATCACGATTGTATGGTTGTACGTTGGCCTACAACACGCAATGTTCGATAGTGCCATTCGATAGTAAAGAGTTCTATTCTAAAAAACGAAAAAATTAAGAGCAGGTATTTTACTCGCAAACATCGAATTACATTTTTACAATTATCATTGTTATTTAAAATAGAGTATGGAAAGCAATATTTCACTAGTTTCAGTCATGTTCATGCATTATGCGTTACTTAGTTCCAATACTTGATTTTTCCACGAATTCGGTAAGAAAATTTTGTTGCCACTTTATCATACGCAAAGTGTCATAAACATATTAACTACATCCGTTTGGCTCCAAAGTGGATGTGCTGGGCGTGAGCTAAGTAAATTTAATTGCCCTCATGACATCAGCATTCAGCGTACACAAAAGCACAAATAAAGATCTGGCTGATCCAAAGCCGTAACTGGGGGGGAGGGTCCAGAGGTCCAGACCCCCCTCCCCCCGAATTTTTAAAAGTAGAAATATTTTAGTGGTGAATATAGTTTATTGATTATACATTTTCAACATTTGTGTATAAGATAACCATGATAGTAACTAGTAACTACTAGTCACTACCCTGGTATGTATAAAATTATGTAAGAAGCTTAGACGGACATTTGATTGAATTTTTAGGGAGACTATAATATAATCCAATGTAAAATGACCTGCAGGGGCTTCGCCCTCACCACCCCCTTCTGTACACAAGTATAACATATTAACTTCTATATAATACTTATTATTAATAACTTCTTTAATATCTATCTATAGTAAGAAGACTGTTTATATTGAGATAAAAATATAATTGTTAACGAATGTATTTTTATTATGGGCCGGTCAAAACTTTTGCCCCTTCTCTCAAAAACTAAATTGACGTCACTGATACAAGATCGATTAAAAAGTAGGTACACCAAGGAACATGTTATATAAAAATTACAGATGGTCGAAAAATCATATAATATAAATACAAAAAGAATAATGAAAAAATATAAATAGTTAACAAACGATAAAATTCACGTTAGTTATAAAACAAGCGGTACGTGGTAATAACACTATACACGAATGGATCTTTGCTGGATTAAATTTTCTCTAATTTTGTATACAAATTACCTATATTAGTCGCTTAAAATAAAAATACGATAAGACTGATAACATCTATCTAGTATATATCCTAGTCCTAAGTATTGAACTGTATAATAACACAGAATAAATGATTAATATTACTGGAACATGTATAGCACATTTTATAACTAATGTAAATAAAATTCAATAAGTGTATTTGAAAGAGATAGCAAATACTTTGGGTCATGGACTTAGATATTTAATTTTTTCCATATTTGCTTTGATTTTATATTTATTTAGAAATTAAGATTTAATTGATGAATTAAATAATGTAATTCCGTCTTCTTATGCAGAAAATATGATCTTAAATTATAATTCAACAATTGTTTCCAATATGTATGCATATTTGTATTTTCTTTAGATTATATTTTAATCGATCATATTTTTTTGCATGCAATGTTTTAGTACACGATTTAGATCTTGATGAAACGTCTGTATCGTTTGTAGTGAGTATATTATGAATACATCGACTAATTTTGTTATTTTATAAAGTAATTTAGATGCAACATTGATTTTTTGTGAATACGATCAGGCCTCATGTTCTCGATTAGAGAGAGTAAAGATGTAATACTATTATTCCTATACCTACGGTTTTATTTTAATATCCATTAGTTCGGATAATTATTGTGAAGATTTGACTAAAATTCAGTCCGTCCTTGATGATTTATATACGTTACCGAGTATAAGTTTACATTAATTATAGTTGCCTATTGTTATTATTTTTATTTTATTTTTTTATATAAACTTATACCTTTAAATGGCCGAAGAATTGTTGACATTTTATATTTTATCAATCAAATATAAACGATGGTTCACGATGGTGGTTTCGATTGCTCATTTATGAACATGGAGTATCAATCCGAAAAAATAATAGGTTATAAGTCAATTTTAACATTTAAATGTAAAATTTGTAACATTGAAACTAAAATTTACACCGAAAATCCATAGACGGAAAAATGGTTTGTAAACAAAGCTGCTGTGTATGCTTGTGTCAAGCAATTGGTATTGATTACACACAACAATCAGAACTCATGGCATTTCTTTAAATTCTTACAGTATCAGAAACAAGTTATTTAAAAATTCAAGAAGAAGTAGCAGACACTGTCCATGGTACTGCGTGGGATGAGATGAAACAAGTGGGCGAGGAAGAAAAAAAATTGCACTAGAGTGTAGCGAAGTGGATGTAGATGATATACCAATTATAACTGTTGTTGCAGATGACTAATGGTCAAAATGCAGCTATAGAACAAAATACAATGCGTTATCTGGTGCAGTAAGTTACATCTACAGACAATAATAATAATTGTAGACATCCAACAATAAACATATTACATATAGTAAGAATTTAGGTAAGTACGTCAATTTACATTTTTCTTGTATCAAATTACTTATAGGCTACGATAATCGGATTCAAAACAAAAAAGTACTTTTTATCGGAATGCGAAACAAGTATCATACTATATGCCAAAGATCAAAAAATAGTAATCAAGTCATTGTTTCTGAACATAAATGTTTTCTTAATTGGCATAAATCTTCAACTAGTATGGAAGCGAATGGTGTGCTCGAGGGTTTTAGGAAAAGCATAGAAATGCATGGCTGAAGTATAATTGTTTATTTGGTAAAATAAAAGTAGGTAAATCCAAAAAAATGTATAATAACTAATAATTCTATAGCTATTTTTATACTAAAATTTAATAGGAATGACGAATTTCAACCATATGATCCTAATTTTCATACTCGTAAAATAAAGTGCTGAAACCATATGATGCGTAATAATTATGCTACTAAACTCACAGTACTAGCCAGAAACACAAAATTTCTACTTCGTATACGTAAATTTATTTTAGGAAATATTTTAAGGTTTAGAGGATTCGTGACAAATTCTGTTTTACACTGGAAAAATAAAATTGGTATCATCACCAAATTATAAAAAATTAAAGGTATTACCATAGGTACCTTCTTATAATTTTTGAATGTTTGTAACTAAACATTATATATTTTTTAAAATCATTATTTGTATATAATAAATTAACCAAATCAAAAAAATAAGTCATATATAATTCAAAAATAAAATATAGCAAAATTAATTGTATTTTCATATTGTAGTTATTCAAAAAGATCTTGCTTATGCATCATACCATCGACTTGGCCAAAATATAAATTGTAGTTCTTATTTTTGTAATGGGTCAAAAAATAATGAACAAATCCTGGTTTCCAAGGTTGAAATCTCTGGAATAATGTGCGAAATAAGATATTATACAGCGCGGCTTGTATCTAACACAGATAGTTTGTTAGAGAACAAAATTAATAATATATGTAATATGTGAACAGTTCAATGCTTTAATAAACAAGTTTGTAGCAAGTAAAAGATTGAATTTTTCGGAAAAAGGTAGTTAACAATTAGTAAACTCTGCCTCCAATTAACAGTGGATATTTTAATGAATTTTTAATGGGTGACATTAAAAAAATTAATTCACTCTACGTGTCATAATCAAAAATTAAAATCAACAAATATTATGAGCCTAAAAAAACTTTTTTGTATTAAATATATAATTCAATATTATTTACCTACTATATTACTGTATACTTGCTCAGTTAGAAAAACTCATTGATCATGAGTTCAATGAATAAATTGAAATAAATGAAAAAATTAATAAATTAATCTTATTTAACTAATTAAATAAAATAAAAACTATGGAAATTAATATATTATCTTAACAACATAAATTTAGCGGACTGTAGGTTGGAAACTCCTGGTTTAAACTGTTAAAAGGTTTAAAGTGAAATAAATTTTAGCTATAATAGCTTGTAAGAACAGTGTTTAAAATAAAATCGAAAACAATTCATTTGTAGATATTTGGCGGAACGACTGAAGACCAAATGAAACATGTTATATTTTTACGTTAAATAAATTTAATTATTATTCTATGGGTATTAGGTACCTACGGTGAACGGTCACATAGGTTTTCCATTCTAAATAATTATTAAATTTGTACTTATATATACATACATGACAAAATACATTTTCTGTCGTGTATACATATATATAATTTATAAATAAATAACAACACAATATAATTAAACATAAGAAATAGTATTATTAAATAAATTATATAATAATTTTAAACATTGTCATTTTTACAAAATATCGTTGTCGCCCAGTAATTAAATATATCATCTGCTAGGCGACAAAAAATTTTCTCTGGGCGACATTAATGTCACTCAGTATATTAGTTAAAATATCCACTGCCACTCAGCGGAGGCAGCTTTTGTATTTTTTAATTCTAAGCAATATTTAAGAACAATTCATAAGACGATAACTAACTGTAGTCCAGGTAAACTAAATTATCAATTTATTTTTTAATTGGTATTAATTTATTATAACTATTAACCGGTATTATTTATTACATTATAATAACTATTTAATCATAAATATTTAAGGTAAATTTGGAAAGCGATTTCTTCTAAATTACGATCAAAAAGAGCCAACAGAGCGAAAAAGAGGAAATTATTTCTAAAAATTAGAAAAAATAAAATTAAACGTTCAGATGGACCCGATAAAGATTACGGCATGGCTGAACCTTTTATTGATTCATATTCCTAAAAAGAGATTGAAAAAAAAAACAAATTTCCTGAAAACATTAAGTCGGTCTAATTTTTCATAAATTGAAAAAGATACGAGAGGACAGTGACACTCAAATTTGGTTCAAAGAACGAAAAACGCGTCTTACAATTTCCATTACAATTATTGTATCTACATTATTTTGAGAATTTGAACATTTAATATTATCATAAAAAATTAGAAGAAATTAAAAATTGGTCAGTACAAAGTCTGTCGACAAGATGAACCTTATATAAACCTAAAAAAAAGTCCTTACGAGTTCAAGCGGCCCATCGGGAAACTCCCGGTATCCCGCCTGCCCAGTCCTGCCCTGAGTCTAGGTATTTTTTTAGTGAATACAATAATGCATAAGTTACATTATTTGTTAAATTATACTTTTTCATTTTACATAATTTACGATCTATCAACAATATGTTTATACTTTTAAATGGTTTGATTGAGATTAAGTGTCCATATTAAGTCCAGAATAAAGAAAATGCGATCGATACCATAAATAATAAACAGGTGCTACTATGAATTTGTATAAATGTATAACCTAATACAATAAGCCACTAACAAAATATAACAAATTATTAACCATTATTATTAACATTTTAGAAATATACAGAAAATAAGTTGGTCGTATCATTCAGGGTTGGTTCGTCGCTATAAGTCTATAAATGTAAATACTGTTCTATAAAAGTTGTAGTACTTAATTAATCGGTACACATATTAAATTAAATGAGAGCTCTAGTAAGTTGTGACCAGTGAGTGCAATGCCAGGAGCGAGTGCACCGTGTGCTTAGAAATAAATTTGCGAAATCAAAATATTAGAAACGGTCTACTGCATTGACGAGGGATGTTCTGAACGGCAGACTGAGGAACAATAATTTACCTATGAAGCGCGGACCGCGTCGCGTATACGATGGGCGTGGTTACAGCCAGCCGCGTCGGCGCGCAACGCCATCTCTGGAGCGTTGTATACGTTTTACTTTCTGTGCGGCGTCCTCTTAAAATATAATAAATTGCAATTACAATTTCAGATAATTCAGTTTTGTCATAACGGTCACACTGTTTTTCCCATCGTGTAGTCTGCTGTATCTCCTTTGTCCAATATTTGTCGACGGTTTTTCTCTATACGCGCAGACGCGCATTCCATTGATTTTTAGGTTGTACGTGTGTGGTGTATGGTGTGCGAAACTAATACTAATGTATGTTGATGTCGGCCATCTTTTACTTTGATAATAATATTACACATTAATACATTACACACTTACACACTGACACTTGTAAGCTTTGTGTACATGTGTTGTCATCGTTATTTCTTGTTAGTACGCTATTAGGCACTGAACGCTATTCGTTGTTGTTTATTGTATCTACTAGCGTCTAAACTAGTTAATACTTGATTCTGTTTACGTATATCTATTATCGCGTCGCATTAAACAAATTTTAATTCTGCAATATTGTTGTATAGCGTTATAGCTGAATTAACTTGTCAGTCATAAGTGTTACACTGAATCCAGCACCAGAAACGAAAACCACACTAGACTTCAGAACGTCAACAAACGTAGTGGTGAGTATTAATGGAACTAGCGATATTTTGGAAGGACACATACCTAACATATAACTAGCTTATAAGTTTATAGACACATAAGTCATAATAACGTGTTTTTAATGTCTGTAGAGAATGTCGTCGAACATCAACAAAATGCCAAGTGCAGAACCATCCACCTCGAAGACAACAAACGTAGCTACCAGTTCCACGGATAAAGTCATTAGTATTGACTGCCAACACCAGAGCATGTCTGTGGCTGTTCCAAAGGCTGATGCGTCGGAGGTGGTCGAAAAAAAGTATTCGGCCACTCTCCAAGAGTACATCCGTCTGCGTGTCATCACTGCTGATATGTCTAACGAAGTACACTTTCGTGTAAAAGCCGCCACAGCCTTGCTTCGCCTGAAACGTTCATACTGCAACAAGTTGGGTTTTCAAGTGAATGAGTTACGTTTTGTGTTTGATGGCCATCGAATAACTGACGAAGATACTCCAAAATCATTAGGCATGATGAACGATGATGTAATTGAAATATACCAAGAGAGGATCGGTGGTATGTGATGCAAACATAAAAAATTAATTATGTTTTTAATTTAAAATCCATGGGTTTCTTACTGAAGTATCTTAAAAATTAATTCTTATCTCAAGGTAAATATATATTTTACAAACAATATAATAATATGTTAAAGGTGGTTTTTCAATTACAACATTTTTCAATTTAAAAAATAGTCTAAAATGTCAGAATAATACAAAATTCAAAATTGTTAACAAAGTTTAAACTTTAATTTTATAAAAAAATTATGTTAGCTATAATTATCTTCTTAATTAAAATTAAATATACAGAATGATCTAGGGTTTCCCATTTTTTGTGTTTACCTTGTAGCTTATGGGGACCATTCTAAATAATACCCTTTAATTTATACCAATTTTATTTTAGCGAATTGTTGAATTATTGTACTGATAATAAAGTTTTAGCAATCATTTATTTTTAATAATATTATTTGTATGCTTTAGTACCACCAATAACTGGATAATGATACAATTGTTTTTAAAGCCTTTTTGATCTATCACCACATATTATATACATTTATTTTACAATTCATTATCTTAAGATGAAATACCTTCATCTTACCATTCAATATTTTGTAACTATAATACTTATAAAAAGTTAATCAAATTAAAAAATGCTTTTCATGTTTATTTTCCTTATTTTTATTATTATGTACGCTATAGTGAACAATTTAATGTTAATTATAAAAAAAAATGTGTTTTCAATTTAATATACAAATAAAAAAACCCAAACAAAATCTGTTTTAATTTGTATTACTTATATATTACCTGTGTAGTTTATTAACTATAAATCATTGTCATGTTTGATAAACTTTAAATTCTGGAGTCAAGTACAAGAAATAGCTTGACATCTAGTTACTTAAATGCTATATTTGTGTAATGAGTTTACCTCTAAATTGTGTAATTGAATTGGATTGAAAATATTAATATACTTAATGAGTGATACAAGGATTATTCCAAGAATTTTAATCAACTACAAACTTTGTTTAAAAAATAAGCCTATCAAAATAGAACTTTAAATTGAAATTTAATATTAGATATTATAGTGAAAAATGATAACATTTTTAGCTTTCAGATGGAATAATTTAAAATTTAACCTATTAATAAGAAATAAAATAATAAAAATTTGTGTTTCACGTTTAAAATATTTCATTTTAATTAATGTTTACTTTACTTTTTTCGTAATTAATACAACACAACACAATATTAGAACATTTTTTTAAAATTGTTTTCAGTTTTTATCTTTAGTCATAATTAGATTTTCTTTTTGAAACTGCCATAAAAATCCCATTAAACCATTCTTGTTCTTTGGCTTCAGTACATGAGTCTTTGATACAAAATTCATAATTTATCATTTATTATTTTTTTTTTTTTTTCATTATTTCATAATTTCTATATCTTTACTATATTGCTGGTCTTGAATCTCAATTTTGAAGAGCAGACGCCAGGCATGTTAAAATTAATAAAAAAACATTAATTTTCCGTTTCTAGTGGTTCTACATACAAACTTTAACGGTTTATTGATTTATTAAAATTTTACTGATATTAACTTTTACTAATTAATTGTTCAATGTCAGCGCTGTGACTAATATGAGCAAGTAAAATAGTGATATTTTTTAACTCGTTGGACCCTGCAGATAAATGTTATATCATAATTTTGGCAATGACACTTGTTGTATTTCTTTTAATCTATTATTTTTAATCTTTATATCTACTACCTACATATTAAGATCTACTAAATTTAAATCATTACCCAAAACGACAAATTCATTTTTAATATTAATATTACAAATTACAATCAAGGTTAGCTATACAGGTGTAATGTAGTACTAACAAAATATTCATCAATAAAGGCAGAGATTACTTAATCAATATCTACTGGTTTTATCGAAAAAATATAACCTAACCTAATGAATCCAAGACCACACATCGCACATGTCACCTCATTACAACTACAACTCTGCTTATCAACCTTTATGAACAACTTTGTGATACTTCACTTTTCCCAAATTAGTTAGCTGGGTCTTATATTGGACAGAAGACTTACCTGAGGTCCTTACTACAAAGATAAACATAAGAAGTTAAACCATAGATTCCTGCTTAGACCTTAGACCATTTATCAGGTCTAATATTAGAATTAAAAAATAAATTGTTGTCATAAAATAGTTTTCTCCGTTCGATTTGGACTCTGGGGCCTAGTTAAAAAAGACAATCCTGGCTGTTTGGTCTATCTGCTGTAAGGTAAAGAAAGGCAAATTATGCAACGGCATGTTGAAATTTAAGTAAGAATTGTTTTTAATTTACTTAATATACTAATAATTTATTAGGTATATAATTATTATTTATTATTGTATAACTAAAAACATTACATAAATAATATGAACAATATAAAACAAATTACATTAATATAAAATCTCTTTAAACATTTTTAATTTGTTCTTCATAAATATCATGTATTAACTTTTCACTTTATATTTAATAGTAATTTAATAAATTAGAATACAATTATTATTATAAAATGATTCTAAGGATGATTTAGACCTTCAAGTAATAAACACAAAATAATAATATTTAAATAGGACTTACCAAATTAAAAAAAAAAAACATACAATACATTCGTATTTAAGTTTATAAATGATGTAATTTATAGTGCTTATTTGCATATTTACTAAAATTTATTTTCTTAATACATATTATACTGATAAATATTTATATAGAATGTATTAAAACCTGTTCAAAGTAATACAAATGTATATGCTTCAGATAGTACAAAAAAGATTTTTGTTAATGTTAGTGCTCAGACAAAAGTAACTGGTTAAGAATTGAATAAAACAATACATGATTTACAATGAAAAAATAAAATATTTTTAATAAAAACTTATGAGAAGTGATAATCAAGTAAGTAATATAAGAAAAAAGTTAAATTTATTAAGATAAAATAATTTAATTGAAGGTATTGTAGAAGATATTTATAAAAATCAATTTAATTCTTTACTACTATTCATATTATTTCAACATGAAATTGCAAATATAAAAAAAATCAAGCAAACCGCAAGTCATACTCTGAGGAAATTCGTGAATTTTGCTTAACATTTCATATTTGTTCTCCCTGAGCTTATTACCGAGATTTTATACGTCAAAGAAGTGCACTATCAACTAATCTGCCCGTAATTTGTATTTGGTTGGTAATAGACACTGAAATCTTGGTGTTTTATATGAAGTCATGGAATATTTTAAACACAAACTTAAAACTTAAATATCTGCATTTGTACATATATCATAATATATTGCTTTAATTTATGATGCTTTGTTTGTTAGAGGTGAATTTTGGCCAGATGAAAATAGTAAAGTTTATGCAATTCTACTGCGATATTGCTGGTATTGCTCATATGCATAATGGGGAGTTAACTAAAGAATTTAATATTCATAATTAATAGTCCGAGTGAGAAATTCGCCTTCCTACAAATTATAAAATGTTAAAAAATGCATCAAAAAGTAGCACATTCCCCAAAGCTTAAACGAATGACAAAAAATCTCTAACCAGAGCAAGAATTAAACATTATATTTTGACCTACGCATTCTTAATCAGCAAAAATCCAACACCCATATAAGATATATGCCAGGAAAATCATACCATCCAACATATCATTCAAGACTGCCCATATTTTTAAAACACTGAACACTTTTTCAATACCAAACAACTTAGATGAAGCTCTAAATGGAGACAACTCCATTAGAATCTTAGATTTTCTTACAAAAGTTAATATTGTAAACAACCTCTAATCTCATGTATAAACAACTTATATATGTCTAAATGTTAAGCCTGTTCCTCTTTAACTTCCTCACTAAAAAATTATGGTTGTAAATCATCACTAAGACATAAATTAATAAAACTAATTTCATTTTATCATATTTAAAGTTTGAGTTTGTACAATATTATGTAAATTACAGTAGTAGTTGCTTTAAATTTCTAATCAGTTATATACCTATATCAATAATCAATAATTTTAAGTATTCATTTTTTAACTAAAATATTATATAAATATGTTACTATTTGTTGTATAAAATAGGAAGAGGAAAAGAGAGAGAGAGTGAAGTATGGATATAATATATATGTGTTAATAATATTTTAATTTTTCAATATTATTAGGATATTCATTTTTTAAACACAATAAGAATAGATTGTCAGGTGAATGGACATTTAAAAAATCACTAGTAAAGATACATTATTATATTTTTATATTTAATAAAACCGTGGTTGTTTTATAATATTTTTAGTGATGTTTAATGTATTCTTAGTTGTTGGAATAGTTTTGTATTCAATTATAAGTAAATTAATAATGTTATTAGTTTATTATAATGTTTTAAAATAAATGTTTGACTTTTTTTTAATAATAGTACCAGATCAATTGTGTGTACCAATCATTATCCCAATTTTTATACTTATTTCTTCACTTAACGATGTTGGTGGAGGCATGCTAGCAATGGTTCCAAATCTAATATTTTAATCAATAACGGGTAAGGATATTATATAACATTCATTATTGAAATTATCATTCATTTTAAATTTGGCAGCGGCATATAAATGTTTATAGATACATAAATATAATACTAATGCAAGAACATTTAAATGTATGGACACAAATTATAAGAAAAACAATATTAAATACAATCATCACAAACTACAATAACTTTTTCAGTTGAATATTTCATATTTAAGGAACTATTACATCAACATTTGTTTTCTCTTTTTATATAGCACATCACATAGGAACAAAGATATTCCATATTTCCACGATTACGACTCTCTGGTTCAGTTAAGGGCAAAGGCACTAATTATATTATATTTTATAAAGAACAATATTTCCTGTACATTGACCACATACATTTTTAATATTTTCTTTTTTTTTTAATTAATTATTAGTGGTTAAAAATAATCAAAATCAATTTTAATCAAAACATTTAAAACATACTTATATTTATAAAAAATTTGAAATATTAAAAACTATCCAGTCATTGCGCAGAAAATATTTTTTTTATAAAATATATAATAGGTGCCTTTACCTAAACTAAGCTAAAGAGTTGTGATCATGGCGTTATACCCGCATGTGTTGTCTTTGTCTTCCTAATGTAAATCATAGCTAATTTTCGTTCAGCAGAACACATTTTGTGATGTTAGCTTTAAAATTAGAGTAAATTTACCTATTATTAAATTTAAAGGTAAGAATATTATATAGAAAATGTCATATGCTTTTATTGATATCATTTTAAAGTGAGTTATAGCTGTGTAAAATATTATAGTTATATAAATATTAAGTTATATTTATAACTCACTTTAAAATAATAATATTAATAAAAGCTTATGACATTTTCTATATAATATTCTTACCTTTAAATTTAATAATAGGTAAATTTACTCTAATTTTAAAGCTAACATCACAAAATGTGTTCTGCTGAACGAAAATTTGCTATGATCTTACATTAATAAAACAGAGACAACACATGCTGGTAGAACGTCCGCTTAATACAATAATAATACATAGCTATGTCATTATAGTTGGTCAGTTCATTGGTTAATATTACATTTGTCACAATATTTTGTTACACAGACCACAGTGTTTTGGCTTTCGTACTCGTCACTCGTGTCTCGTACAGTTATACTGTGCCGCGCATTATACATGTTTAAACTGTTTGCTGTAAATTGTAATATATATTGTCTATAGTAGTATAGTCTATTTTATAATGTCGAATAAAAGAAAAATTACCACCTATTTCACTCGTTCTACCACTAAACACTCGGACTCGGATGAAAAAAATAGTATGATCCTTAAGATCATTACAGAAAATGAAGTTGTGGACTTGCCGATAATATTTGTTTAACCAATTAATGTAAAATGTTTTATTTATGTCGTCTTAATGTCTTTTCCTCTATGGCTGTTCATCGTGGGATTATAAATATAACCTCCAATGAAGTACTGGATGAATTGACAAAAAAAAAACAAAATAAATTGATTTAATAATACAATACAAATATTGTTAATATTACATTGTTATAAATAAAATACCAATTTACCTTGATTTAAAAAAATTTATATTAGGCATAACCATAAATTATATTTTAATGATTAATAGTAGTGCATATTAAAAAATCAGTC
Source organism: Rhopalosiphum maidis (assembly GCF_003676215.2). Taxonomy (NCBI): domain Eukaryota; kingdom Metazoa; phylum Arthropoda; class Insecta; order Hemiptera; family Aphididae; genus Rhopalosiphum; species Rhopalosiphum maidis. Next base: position 50,733,457 of record NC_040879.1, read on the forward strand.
ACATCCCTCCCCATGACAAAATCATTTGACCGCCACTGAGTTAGGTACACAAAAATTGGTAATGATAGGCATATGCTGTAGTCACGTTTCCAATTATATGTAATAATAGTATTAACAATTTGTATTATTTAGTTTTTAACTTCCTTTAATAAATATACTATATTATGTAATGTAATATCTATAAGGTATTTAGTATTATTTGCGTTTTTAATTTTTCAAAAAAAAATAACTTTGGAGACGACAACATAAAGTTGACCACCACTAAATACAGGTTGGGGTAAATATAACTTTGTTTTATCCAATGTTTAACCTTGTACTTTGTTTATTGTCATAGTAAAAGCTATTCTTAACGAAACAGACGTCTAGTACTAGTAAACGAAAAGGGAAGAATAGAATCTGACGGAGTCAAATCAATTATAGGCAATAAAATACGCTGGCCAGTTATGGATTCTTTAATTCTAATTAGATGTGTGTGTGTGTGTGTGTGTACATACAGCAATCAATGCACATCATTACAACGCAACAACGCGACTAAACAGAAAACTAAATATTTCCAAAAACTATTTAATTGATATGTTATAAGTACATGAGGTTTCTGAAAATTCGATCTAGTTTAACTTCAGATATAACTGTTCAAAGAAATCGCCTCAGGTTTAAAATGTTTTAATAATATTATAAAGATATTGCATATCTACTTAGTACCAGTAATACCTATAAATAATAATTATCATTATACACCGTGAATAAACACTATAATATGTATTATTTAGTGTCAATAATCAACACTGTCAACTTTCAAATATGTCTAACTGCAATAGATTCTAAACAACGGCTGTAAAAGCGTTTTAGTACGAATAAAAAAGTTTTCAGTTGCGAAGCCAGGGGACACATGGACCTCATCCTCTCTCAGACAACATTCCTATGATATTCATATAAATATTTAATTAAATAAAGTAATATGTCATATAGTATTCACAGAATACCTTTTTGGGAGGAGGGGAGGGCACGTGCCCCAGGGCCCTCTCCTCTGGCTAAGGCACTGTAATAGAGTATGTACATAAGTTGTTTAAAAATAAATGTTGTGTTCTTAATACTTTTTGAACTAGGGTTTTTTTTTTTTTTTTAAAGCCCCTAAAATTCATATTCTGCATCTACCATTGGGCTGATAATATAAATCGTTTTACATGGATAATACCATTGGAAAACAGACGAGGTTCCGTGTACTCTAACAGCTCCAAGGGCGCTCGGAGGCATTTGCCCCCCCCCCCCTGGAATTCAAATAGAATGTTGGACATTTTAACTTTTATTTTGATTTAAAAAAATTACATCGATATTTTTACTTTAGTGTGTGGGGTTGGTATTTTATTTCATATAATTCTAAAATGTCTAACACATTTTGTAGTTTACAAGGAATAAACATTTTTTATTGTATTTTTTGGTGTTTAATGTCATTATGTCCCTCCCTGATAAATTTCTTGCTAAGGTTCCGCGAGTAAAATAAATTGGGAAACACTGACCTAGTAGATATATTTAAAGGAGCATTTGTGGTAAAGTAGGTCTATGCAAATTAGTATGAAAAAAGTATAAATGTCAAACGTAACACCTAAATCACGATTTTCAACCACTCGACGAAGAAGTAGAATATTATTTAAGTATAATAGCTGTGGAGAACTATAGCAATATACCTATTAACCGATAGTTATTTTAATTATAAATGTCTGCTGTTTCATATAAGTAGGTAACGCGAATAACAAATGTACATTATTTAAAAAAACTCAAATTTAATACCTATTCTCCATCATTCAAATCGAAATGGAATCATTAGCATTGGCATTGTCGTATGATGTTTTAATAAAAACCTGCCTTATTATTACCTACCTTAATGTAACAAACTCAAATTTACGATTTGAATTATTACAATTATTATTATACAAGTATTATTGATATAATCAGTAAATCAGACTACGAGACCCTGTATGGTTGTATGGTTTAGCACTTACTTTGCCTTACAGACGCAAAAAATCATAATACACGATTGCACACGAAAATATGTATTTATATTTTAGGTATAGCCGTATAGGTATATAATATATACAATGATGATAATGATTAATAATAAATACGAGTATCCGGTATAAATCAAAAAATAATAGCAATGAGTAGACCAATAGACTATGGGAATTCATTTGTTTGTCATTTAATTTAATTATTTATGAACACTAATTTATTAATATTATCATATTGCCTATGTACCTATAACACTAACATCGGCAAACGAGTATTTTTAATTTATTTTATCTTTCTATTTTTTTGCTATTATATGCGTTGGCTAAATATCACTGCACGTGTGAAATTTGTTTCTTCACAACAAGTCATTTAATATACAAACACTTCCAATTAAAAATTGTAACAATTACTTATAATTTATATCCAATATAGATATTAATTATAAAATGACTACATATATATTACAGCTACTGGCTAACTCGAATTTATAAATAAATATTATGTTATTGTTGCACAAAAGTACAATACGTCATAAAAATGTCAGACGATCGAACCATTAACACGACAAACTGCACAATATACGTCGGAAGTGTACGAATCGTCCTCGAACCACGTCCGAGCGACGACGACGACCAAGACGATGCCGTCACGAATACGCCTACGAAACGGACGAATATCGTCGGCGACCGCGGTTGTACAAGTACTTCATTATATTATCATCAGTCATTCGTCTTTACATTATAGTTTCACCGGTAGGTATTATATATTATTGTTATGATATTGTACACTGCGCGTTTCCAGAACATGTCGGCCAACGTCAACTCTGCGCCGCACCGTACGCGGTCCAACCAAAAACCGCGGCGTCGGTTGGCCCGACAAGTCAGCCGTCGGACCGTCCGCGGTTGTCGGCCATCACTACTACGTCGTCGCGATCTACGGCGTGCTGCTTACACGGCGGCGGTCGGTGTAATTATGACGAGTGGTCCGGTGCCGGAACAGACAATTACTGGATTTCCGCCGGAAGCGACGACTGCGACGCTGCCGCCAGGAACGGCGGACGCTCTCCGATCTGGGGCACCCAGAACGGCGGCCGATTGTCACCGCTGAGGTTCGTGTCCCGGAACCAGTCCGCCGGGCAGACGCTGTCCAGGATACCGGTGCCCTGTCCGAGCCGGCCCGAACCGCCCGTCAGACAGGACCGGCCGGTGGACCTGTACGCCGATTCCAGACTTCCCGTGCCCGTTCGACCCGGACCGGCGCCGGCGCGGATTCCTCGGCGCGACCGAGCTTTCGACGTGCGGCCGTCGCCGTCGTGGGACGATGACCGGAATGGCCACCGGCACACCGTCGACGATGATCCGGCGGGGGGCGGGGTGGCTGGCGTTGACTCGTCGCTGTCGCGTGACACGCTGCACGACACTGACGGTTCGCTCGACAGGCCGCACGACACCACTGACGACGGCGGCGGCGGCGTTGACGGTTCGCTCGACAGCCATGCGGACGATGGTGACGCGGCGGCAGTCGTGCCGGAGCAGCCGAGCGTGTGCGTCGACGAGTCGGCCGCGAGCACGTCGCTCGAACAGTGGCTCCCGCAGGCGCCGGACGACTTGAGCTCGACGTGTTCGCAATCGCTGACCGTCCAGAGTCTCGACGACGATTGCCCCGGTTCGCTGGAAGGGTGTACGTGTACGTCCGGCGACCGCGGCAGTCTGTCAGACGCGTCCGAACGAAGTAAGTCCGTCGAGCCGTGCGTTTGCAGGCCGCTCCCCGACGACCTAATGACGTGACACTTCCGACCGGAACACCCGTTCGACGGCGACGGCACGCAGCTATATTATATTTGTAGAATATATAACACGTGCACCGATCGGCGTGCCGCTGTGCAGCAGTCAACAGAATGAAAGTCAATAATATGTGTACCTCCATACGGTTTTCTATATATATATATATATAATATATAATATCAATATATTACACGTTATAAAATATTTTCAATAAACACCTATACGATAATATTATATTCCATGATTGGTTTGGTTATCCCCTTTATATTATATGATATTGATTTTTTTTTGAATATTTGTCGGTAATTTTTTTCACATTAATTTTATTCTGTTTTCCAATATGCGAAGTGGCCTAAAATGATTTTGGATAAATTTAACAAAGTTATATTGAAGAAAACAACAAGCGATGACGTTTTAAAATTTAGTTATCTCAATTTAGATAATTATTTATGTAATAAGAAGACGTCGCACATACGTCATTACATACGTACGACATAGTAAATTTTCGTTCACCAGTTTCAATAGTCTGCTTTTAGTTTTGATATTGGAGTAAATTGACATATAATCAAACTTAGGTAAAAACATTATCTGTGTTCTGTGTTCTCTCGTTTGTTTTTTACGATATTTTAATTTTTAAGTGAGTTATGAGTATGAAAAATATAAATATTTGAAATGTTCACAATTCACTTAAAAATTAAAATATCGTACAAAACCAACGAGAGAACACAGATAATGTTCTTACCTAAAAGTTTGATAATAGGTCAATTCACTCTAATATCAAAACTATAAGCACACTATTGAAACTGGTGAACGAAAATTTATTATGTCGTATGTGTGTAAGACGGAGTCAACACATGCGGGTGCGACGTCCTCTTAAATACATTTACTTGTAGTAAGTAACAAATAACAGTATCATTTGGGAAGAAATAGGTATTAATTAAATAAATGAAATTCTGTTGTAAAAATTTTAAATTCAAACAGTCATAAAATATGTACTTGATTTAATTTAAATTCAATTTTTAATATAGGTTGAAAAACGTATAAAGAACATTGTTTTAAATTTTTAATCTCAATAATAAACAACATTTTTTTATGAATTTTTAACTACGCCAAATAATTTGTAATTATTGAGATTTAGACAATTTTTTTAAAAATTCTTTATTTAAATGCTTATAAAAAAATATTGTAGATTTTATAAAATGCTTATAAAATTATAAATTTTTGATATTTTTTAATTAAAAAATTAAAAACTTGTTAGGAATCTTATATTCAATTTTAAAGCATTTTTACCCATTTATACATTTTCAACAAAAATTTCAATTGTGTATATAAATAGCTGAAAAAAATTTAAATATTTTGAAAATTATTCGATGTTTATATATATACATAAAGCCATATAGGCTTTACTTGTGTAATGAGTAATGACTAACAAGTTTATCTAATGATTAAGGGCTATATATTATTATACAGTATATATTATAACAACTAACCAGTTTATTTTTCAATGTTATCATATTTTATTTTAACCTAAAATTATTACAAAAAATTATCATAAATAAATAATTAATGAATAATACATAGACACTGCAGGAATGCATTCAACCATGGATTTTGATTTTTGACTTATTAGTTATTACATAGTACCTATACATATTATTAATATATTCTTCACTTCTTCAGATAAGAGATAAATGGAGGAAACCTACATTTTTTAAATGTTATACATACATCAGTATATGTAAATAAAACTTTCATTATACTTAAACTTTTAATACATATATATTTATCTGTATTTGTTATTATATTTACCAGTCGCAATAAGTCATAACTTCATAAGACTGTTATAAGACTGCCGCATTGTTAATAGTTTATACAACGTCATGGAGGCTTCAAGAATCTTTGCACATATACTTATCTGTCACTAATATTTTCTATTATTCCATCCCTATATTAGATACACTCCCTTTAAGTACACTAGTATACAGTGTATGTACAATCTGTTATTTGTATAATTTTATGTGACATAATTACTAGTTAGCCCTTTCACTCACACAATAAATTTACTTTTTGTCCTGATTGAGTTGTTCTTAGGTAATAAGTTATTAGTAATTAAATAAATATAAATATAAACATATATATTTTGAATAAAGTAAACCAGTTATATTATTTGAGTAAGATACATTTTTTTTTATATTCTCAGCTTGAAACTAATGAGGATTGCTAAGCTTTATTTTAGTACTTTCGGATATGTATGACTTAAGTACAATGTAGTAAGTATCGTTAAGCTGCAAAATACCAACACTTTACAATGTAATGGAATGAATAATTCTACAAATTTACTAAGCTACAATATTTATGTAGTTATTACATAAAATAATTATGTGTACTAAACAATAGTGTACTTATTGTATCCTTACAACTTACAATTAGCAAATCAAATTATATTACAATATACATAACTAGTGAAATTTATCATGATAGTACAACTATCAAATATTTTTGATACTCATGTTTTTTCAACATAGTTTTTAAGTTTGATATAGGTAAAATGATATATTTTTGCAAATTTTTTTTATATGAAAATACACAATTGTGAAAAAATAGTAAATGAGAATATTGTTATTCATATTTATGAAAAAAGTTAAAATAACATTTTTTAATCTGCTGTATTCATTCTTTGTGGTTTGGCTGATTCATAAGTTCTTATTTGTTTTTCCAAATTAGCACATGCCAATTCTATTTCATAATACTTGTTTACCAATGCTACCCAATTGGCTTTTAATTCTCGTGATTGTTCAGTTATTTGCAACTGCACATTCAATTGTTGGAAATTAATTTTTTTAATAAGTTTTCTAAAAAAAAAATAAAACAATTTATTAATAAATGTAATAAGCACATAACTATAGTCTTAAAAATGTATATTTACTTCAATTTAGTTACTTGTGTCTGCAAAGCAGTAATACATTTTATTATAACTTCTAAATAAGATTCCCAAGCATCTATATCATAATCCGTCATCAGTCTTAGGTTTGTAATTCTGTTAGACAAAAGTATTTTGAGTATATAATCCACTTAAATAAGGTTTTAGTAAGAGAAGGTCATAAATAGATCTCATATTTAGAGTACAGTAAAATCAGTAAATAATGAGTAAATATAATGACTAGTATAATTGAACAACCAATTTAAGAAATTATATAGTCACAAAATATTGAAAATTGAGATAATGCGAAGAGTGTGTTATACTGTATCTATGGATAGATTCATTATGAGTAAAAAATAAAAATATTTAATTACCAAATAATTACTAATATAATTAGTTTATTGCAGTAATTTACTATTCCTTTTCGTGCTTTCATTAAAAAAAAAAATATAGGTGTACTTGAGACTGACTATGATTATTTGTGAATTAATAAAAATTCAATACAAATCTATGGTAATTCAGCTGCATATTTACACTACGGAGATTTCGCCTATTGTAGAAACAATGGAAGTCCAGAAACTTCACATACACTTCCTCCCGTAGGTCAAAACGTAGTTTTTTTATTTTTAAATAGTGTATCTTACTGAGTTTTTTCCATTAGATATCTCTGTAGCCAAGAGTGTAAAAACAGTTTTTTTATTGTTTTCTTTGAATGGTCAATTATAATATTTACAATGATGTTAATGGATATTAAGCAGGATAGCTTAAGCCACATTAGTTGAGTGTGATTAGGAGACATGGCAGATTTGTGACTCAGTTGGTATGAGGACCTAAATTATATACGTAACTGGGAAGACTGGTAGAATTGTTATTAAAGGATCTAAATAGTCTGTAACCTAAAAAATAATAATATAAAATACCTTGTAGCTTGATTTTTAAGTTGAGCCATTGAATTTTCTAAGCAATCATTCCAAGCAGACATATCTGCAAGTTGTCCAGCTGGCGGTGGAAGTAGCTCATAGCGTTTCATATTCATTATTTTCACAGGTAAATGCCTCTCTAGTCTATCAAACTCTGCGCGCATCATTTCTGTCTATTGATTAAAAACAATATGTCATTATTATAAATTTTTAAAATGATGTATTAGGCAATTAAATTAGTAAATATATCAAATTAAATAATCCTCAACATATTTTATACTCTATGATGGTATTGTGGTGATACCAGTTAATAATTACTTCAAACACTGATATATTGAGTGCTGGCAAATGTTCAAGATAGTTTTTCGATGGCCTGTAATTACGTTTTTCATCTTCTACCATACTAATCGCCTGTCAGTAAATTGAAGTGAATAATTAGTGTTTGTTAGTTACAAAAACAATATGAATATATCAAAACTACTTACAACTTCAAGAATGCTTGAATCGTCATACCCTTGATCAATACACGGGAGAGCATCAACATTAATTTCACTGGCCATTGTTGAAATCCTGGTATTACTTAATTTTTATCCAAAGGCAATAAGCTAGAAATTCAGGAAATACAAATAGTGATGAGATTGCAACAGTCATTTTTTTTTTTTACAGAGTCGGATAAGGTATTTTTTCTAAACAATTTTTACATAAAACGTTTTTTTTTAATTACAAAATTGGTAAAATTTAATGGTAAGAATTTATTTAAATACAAAAATTTAATAGGCTCCTCCAAAAAAAAAATTATATAGAACTTAATATATTTCCTGACAGGTCTTTGTACAAGCAATTTGACATATTACATGAGTTTAAAAAATTATATAACAAAGAAGTTATTAATACTCATGAAATAAGAGCATATAACATTAACGTATCATACACTAAAAAAGATTTTGGTAGACATTTCATAAGCTATCTAGGTCCAACTAAGTTTAATTCTATGCCTTAACATCTAAAATATTAAATAATAATAATACCAAATTATTAGTGATAAACTAACTGTCAAATAACTAAACTTATTAAAAAAAAAATTTTATGAATAGTAATCATAATTTATTGTAGTAACATAAAAAAGAATTTTGTAAATATTATAGAACTTTACCGTGTTTAACTTTTTAAATTAAATTTTTATAAAAAAAATATTAAAAAAACAATTAAAATTGGACTTTCAATATCAATTTTAACATTGAGGTAAATAATAATTTTTAATTTTAATTTAGTCATTTCTCATATATTTTATAATTTAGTATTAAACCTTAAACCAATTATTTCATATTAAGTATTTTCTAACATACATACCTATATCTTTTTTAAATGATTTTAATTTAAAACTAAAATATATATATAAAATAATATATTATTTATAAATATTTGAAAATAATTGTATCAATTATTAATACTCACTAAAATGGTAATAATAAGCAAATGAAATGAGCTACAGCCAAGTGCTAAATTTTGATATATACAATAAAAGTAAAAAGTAGATATATAACCAAAATAGTGAAAAATCATAAACAAAGATACTTTGTCTAATATTAATGTAATAAATCTAATGTTTTCGAGTACCTAAATAGTGTTGTACTTGTCTGATTAATACCGTACAGTACCTATTATGTGATAAAAGTTTGTTAAGTTTAGGTTGTACTCCAAACACAATATTAAAATTATAAATTTAAATGATTTTATGCTTAATGAATCTATGTATCTATGTATCTTAATGTCTATGGAGATTACTTTGAAGACAAATCATATAAATGCATAAGCAATCTAAATACAGCATACAATTAACACTATAAAGGTACAAATACACTTCACCAAAAGTTAAATAACGACAATGCTGCAATTATTCTCTCGATGCTCTGGTCATTAAGATCTTTTCACACAACGCCACAATAAATTGTTAAAAGCGGTCATACCAGCAAAACATATATAATCGAAGCCTAACCTCAAAAATAATCCCAACTTACAATGTAAGGGCGTCTGTCCTAGGGCGGTCCCCATATGACAAACACTCCATTCAGTTTAGAGTATTGACTCTACTCAAATGACAAATATGCGTACTATTGCTTGCCGCCCTAACGACCATGGCCTTCGGACGATGAAGATACCCACGACGAGTATTCAAAAATTTAAATACATAGCGCCAGCGTTACAATAAATACGCGTATATGACTTACTTGGGTACTGTAAAAATAATTATAGTCGCAAAACGAAGAAAAGTTCTAAAGAGAACACATTTTGACAACTGAACAAATTATGACCAATACATATTAATATATTATTGTGACTTTTCGAACGCCATGATCATGATATAATTTATAGCAGTAACAGATGATATAAACGAGTAATGGTTGATAGTTTTTATATCGCGTAATCAGAAGAGAGAGAAGTAGATAGGGTCATACAGGGTGATGACGGCGGATAGCCGATAAATACCATATAATATATAAATAAACGACATAAATACATAATGGGTATGTAATTATTGTAGAATCGACATAGGCAATATAGGTTAAGACTGAAGACCGCAGTGTTGTAAAAACATGGTAATTATAATCTAAATAATGGCCAACAATTTCTAAAAGGTCATATTTATCAAAGTACCTAATTTTTATCATAAGAGTTTCTCGACAGATTGTATTTTTGCTAAAAATGCAGTACCTACTATAAGATACCGTCTTGAATCGTGGTACCTACCTACGTACCTCGAGATTATAATTACGATTATTTAAAGTGTCTATAGTAGCCGACACAGATTATACTCGGAGTATGTTTGTAACTATAAGATGGGTATACATAAAAAAAAAAAAAAAAAATAGACAGTTATATCATGAATTACATAACTATTGTGACCAGAAAATAACAGCTAATAATTTTATTGATGTTAAACACTGCAGGTAATGGGCCGACGGGTAAATGGATACAGCATATTGACTTTCATTGGACATACTTACGCTTTTTAGCATACACAACTGAGAGAGAAACGATAGTTTTCACTGGCACTATGGAAGTTTCGATAAAACACGTAAACACGATTAATACATACTAACATTTAAATAAGAGTAAAAAAAAATTGTAACGGAATGTTGTGGTTAACAATGGCATCAGTTGTATTGGCCATATGTATGATACGTAAACTGGGGCTGACCTACACATTTTAATATTTTGTATAGTCCTCAGACCAGTGCTTCCCAACTTCTTTTACTCGCGGGAGCTTAAACGTTTTGAGGAACCCCCATATAATTGTTGGGGCTTTTCTATGTTCAAATCATAAATATTATTAATTAATTTACATTTTCCCAAATTTCTCGCGGAACCCTTGGTTGGCACCGGCTGACGAAACCCTTAGGGAAACACCGGTTGAGAAACACTGCCTTAGACAATGTATAAGTATCAATCGTGTAGTACACATCTACCTAATTTGACGATTACACCGTGCAAGTAACACATTTTCATTTGATTTTAATAGAAATTTCATAAGGCGCCTGTTAGTTTCGTGATTACATAATATTATATTATCATCATAATATTAGCACATTACAGGTTAGTAGGCACCAAACAGAATAACTCTATTATGTCTACGGTGGGTACGAAAACGAAAACCGCGGTTAACACAATAAGTCAGCCCGTGGTAAGGACCAGTGCGCAGTAACCGCCGTTATCATTACGACGAAGATAGCACCGACTGATTTGAGTTTATGAATTACAACGGTTTTGAATCGTTCGGCCGTGCAGGCGCTACAGGCTCGTGGGTGACTGCCGTTTTGTGTTCGAGACGTTCGAGTTCCGCGGTATGAGGTCGGAGCCGTGAAGGTGATGAGGTTAGAATTGAATCTTGATATTGAATTAATGACATTGTAATTCAATATTCGTTGTTAGCCGACACGACTGATATCCCACTGTTAACCTCACAGTACATAACAACTTCATTGCGTCTCTTTTACTTCTGCGTAAATACATAGATTGAAACAAACCTACGTATACGCTTATCTTTCTTTACCTATCTGTGTTAATTATTAGTTTATTTATCGCTCAAAAGCTTCTGTGCGACTGAGAACCATTATTTATCTTTGATAACTACTCGTCATTGTTAGTTGTACCTGTGGTTGTTGAATGTCGATTTCTTAGTGACCTTAAAGTATGTATTATTATATTGTTTTGTCCGATTTAATATGTCAATATTAACAATATATTCGAAACTTCGGTATTTACTTTCAGGTTTTATTACTCTGTGTTATTTGATCAAATATTTAATACGACTGCCATCATGAGACTCTGTGATTTTTTGAGAGTCCCAGCTTTATTTATTATGGACCAAATTTTCAAAATTAGTTTCGGGTTTGAAAATCTTGATGGTATAATAATTAATTTACATAATACCTCCAAGAACGGTGACTTTACGCAATACTACAAGCTCATGTTTCTATTCTTCACCAAAATAATAGTATCTTGTTTAAGTAAGTGTAATACATTTTCATAAAAAAATATAATTAAAAATACAATAAAAACATTATCCATTAATTTAGTGTTATTTTATTAGTATTTGGTTTATCATTATGTTTATTGGCTCTACCTACCCGGTACTTGTACTTAGTATACTTACATTCAGTTTCTGTTTGTGTTGTACTTTTATCTTATTGGGCAAATACAGAAACACTAAATGTTTTATCGGAGAAATATGAAAACTTTATAACAATTATGATAAACGGAGCTGTAACATGGGATGTAGATATAATTATACATCATTTTAAACAATTACAAATAGTAAATGTCCTATACTTGTTATTCTTTAATGTAATACTACAGATTTTTCTATCACAAGTATTTGACTTCTTACAAGTTTGTACCACTAATCATACCAACCATAAAGTAAATATCCATTTAAATTAACTTCTATTTTGAATAGAAATAATATTTTTGATTTTTCAGGTTTTTAATTTAGGTTTTATTATGCCTACTATAATAGCATTAATACCTGGTTCGCATGCATTTTTAAATACAGTATCTGTGTTATTAACATTGTTGCCATTGTTTATCATGCTAAAAACATTATTGCTAAATATATTTACAATAATAGACTTATTTTGCCATGGATATAATCATATCCGATTGACCATTAAGTAAGATCATTTTATACATAGTTTTATAATCATATATGGCTACAATAACTATAATCTTAACATATTCCATGCAGACTATTTGATAAATTAAGTATTTTGTTTCAGTACTTATGAAATAAATAACCTTATTATAATTGAATGGTCTCGTCTCAAAATCCCAAGTGTTTTACGAATATTTTGGGCTATGCGAGTATTGGAACAAATGGCATACTTGTTAACTCAGAAAGAAATAAAAAATGAAACTTTGTTTAAAGTTGTAAAATATTTGTTGATTAAAGGTTGTAATACATTTACTGCAGTTTTAGGAATGACAAGTTTTGTATCATACTTTTTCTATTATCTAGGAGCATTCATTCGATGGGTAAGATACTAAGATTCTAAAATGGATTTAAATATTAAAATATTTTTAATAGTTTATTTATTTAGATATTGTTGACTGAAGATGTGGAACAGATTAATATTGAAAATGTGTTGGCAGTATTATTTTATTTACTAGCTATACAAACTGGACTAACAGTCACAGAGCCAGAAGAACGTTTTGTACAACTTTATCGAAATTTTTGTTTAACTTGTGGTATCCTATTAATTTACGTCCATAGTTTAGTTAATCCATTATTATTATCTTTGAGTATTTCTCAAAATTCTTCACTTAATAGGTATTATATAAATTATTATCAATAATATTTAAAAATTAATTTTATTTCATTTTTTTTAGGCATTTAAGACCTCTTTTAGTTTGCGGATTTCTTTTAGTGCTTTCATACAATATATTGATATACTTGTGGTCTTACAATTTATTGAACAATTGGCTACTAGCATTTTCTTCCTTAAACATTCAAATTATTATAAAAGTATTGGTAACATTAGCTATCTATTCATTAAATATAATTAATGAATATTATAGGTTATTTGATGAGAAATTGGATGATTATGTGTTCTATATTAAATCATTTGGCAGTGTGGTAATTTTAGAATTTCTTTAAATTTTTTCATAGTTAAGATTAAAATTTTTTATTTTAGGTGAATTTTTGTTTTGGAGTCTGTATTTTTCTAAATGGTGTTTATAATACAGCTTTTGTATCTGATAGTGTAATCCATACACCCTTGATGTGTTTAGATGCATATTTAATCATATGGTGTGGCATTAGGGACGGATGGAAAATATTCATTAGACGTCGTATAGCTATGCTCAAAATTGAATCATTAGCAGATGCAACTAATGAACAATCATCAGAAATTAATGATAATTGTCCCATATGTTATCAAAAAATGGTTTCAGCAAAAATTACCAATTGCAATCATTTTTACCACGGTACATGTCTGCGTAAATGGCTCTATTTACAAGTAAATAATTATTTAATATATTTTTATTATAATTAATAATATAAAATAAATCAAGTTAGTATTAAGTTATTACTTAAGTATGGCAAATACTACAGAAAAAATGTAATGTAATTTAATATATAAAATTATTTTAAAATAATATATTAAGAGGATGTAGTACCCGCATGTGTTGTCTCCGTCTTACAGACGTACAACATAGCAAATTTTCGTTCACTAGTTGAACTAGTTTGAAACTGTATATTTTAAAATTATCATAATTTACCTAAAAATAATAATATCAATAAAAGGCCCTGAATAATAATCTTACCTTTAAATTTTATAATAGGTCAGTTCACACTAATATCAAAACTAACAGCACAATATTGAAACTGGTGAATGAAAATTTGCTATGTTGTACGTGTAAAGACGGAGACAACACATGCGGGTACTACGTTCTCTTAACAGTAATTATTAGTTGGTATTTGATTTTTAATACAGGTACTTTAGAAAATATTAAAATTTTAAGTTTGAGTACTTTAACTAAAAATCGTTTAAATAATAATTTTGAGTAAAAATGTTTAAAATTATTTTAATAATTGTTATTTAAGTAACTAGTTAACAAAAGCTGCCTATTACAGTAATACAAAGTCTATTCTATCAATTACAAATTAAATTTATACAAAAATGTTTGAATTAACTAAATTGTATATAATTTAATTTTTGTTGTTTTTTATAATTTTACTTTATTTTTTGTTTTAGGATTACTGTCCAATGTGTCATACAGTTGTATCCTAGGCATAATTGTCAACCATCCATAACGCAGTGAATAAATATAGAATATTAGATAGAATTTAAACCTATTTCAAAGGTCTTCAAAGTGTTTTTGAAGTTGATAATTCTTAGATAATTTTAATTGATTAGATTTTTTATTAAAGATAAAATGTATACCTAATATTATATCCTTGACAACTTTACCATTGTAATTAAAATATTTGATTAGATATTTAATTTTGTACTTAACATATATTTACTATACGGCCATTTTGCTCAAGAATTTTTTTAACTATCATGAATAAAAAATTCAATCAATATTCAACATTTTCAGAATTAAAAATTTGATTTAATTATTTTAAGATAATTCTTATGTATACTATATTATTATACTGATGTTATCTTTGTTTATATACTTTAAATATTTGTTATTTGTCTGGTTTTTATGTAAAATGTATTTTATAATTGTATTGATTTATTATCAATGATCACTTATTTCAGTACATTACACATATATTTTTAAAGTTTTATTTATTAAAATTAATATATTTTATTTAATAATATATACTACCGTATTATTTCTTAAAATTATGCCATACTCATTTGTATTTTTATGCTGTCTGCGTCTTTCAAATTAATAGTGTAGGTAGCACATTTGAGTTAAACTGTTCCAATTTTGTATTATAGGGATTTTATCTATTATCAAATTTAAACTTAATTATTTGTAATCTATCATGGGCTTTTAACTATATTTTAAGTTCTAGGCAAGTTAAGAAATTTTTTATTAGGATAATTGGAATATATCAACACCTAAATTACTATTATTAGGTCACCAAACAATTATTTTAATAATAATACAATTTATCTATGTATATTTTTTTTCAATCCCATTTATTGTGAAAAGTATCGTGAATTTCTTTTTGTCTCCTAAAGTAAAATTTAGATCAATTCTAACATAAAATTTTCAATTAGAAACCATGGCCCATGGTAATGGTTTGAGAATTTTTTTCTACGTAACAAATATTTTTATACCATGCACACCCATGCACAAAATAATAATGATAATAAACAAAAACATAGGGTTATAGTAAAAGAAAAAATATAGTTGGATAATTATTACAAAAATATATATAAATAAATAACAATTTTTTATACAGAAATAATAAAATTGTCTGTATAGTAGGTATTTTTCATCACTATAAAAACTATTTTAATTTATTTTAAAATTATAATGTAATTTGTGAAAATAATAATAATAATAATACTTAATAAAAGTTTATTGCAACAATATAAATTACAAGATTAATATTAGAAAAATAACAAACGTTGCAACTTATCCTATAAGAAAAAAGGTTGAATGCAGACAAGTATAATTATAGGATTAAATTAAACAGGGATTTCGAAGACAAGTAATATGAGTGCTGGTTGTGTGATCGTTGGTAGGGTGGTGAGATTGAATATGAAAAATGATTGTATAATCTTCTGTAATCATATTAGTAAATAATCTGTTGAGTTTGGAATGAATACATTCAATTCACGAAATGATCGAATGAATGCGTGAGTACCTTCAGTTTTTACATTGTGAATTATAAATGTGAATGTATTCATTTATATACAATTGTAAGTTTAAATTAAATGTATAGTGCATTTTTTTGACTAAATACAGTAAAAATATTATGTTTGAATTTAAACTTTAAATAAATAAATGAATGATCCCAAACATTACTTATCCTTTTCACTACCACCTGGGTTAGGAATTGTATAGTATTAGTATTACATTGTAATTTGTCTTATATCCATAGTGACATTCAATAAATTGAATTTTCTACACAAAACTAACTAAACATATAATTAATATACATATGGTAGTATATTATGGTAATATGGTATATCTTAATATTGTATTATTTTAATCATTTACGTATTTATAATCGTTGTAGGCACAACGTGTTGATGTAATGTTATGAATGTAATCTATTGTGATTAGGCGTTCCATTGACTGTGGACATTTTTTAAATTTATTCTAAATTAATTTTCATACATTTATTTAGCAACGTAATTTGTAGTGCAATAAGTACCTTTATTGACGTTCGTTATTTCATTTTTGATATTATAAAATTATCCCTTTGCTGTACTAATTGTTTTTTTTTAAAGACCATCAATCGGGAGCAGATTGGAAAAATATTTCGATGCAGGAAAATGGTAAATAAACCTGCGCAGGGTCGTTGTTAATTACGATCATGACCATGACAATTTTAGATTTCAACGACACATTTTTTTTACTTTCATAAAATAACCAATTAATTATTTATATATTTTTGTGAAAGTGGCAAATTGTTATTATATTTAACTCTTTTTCTAATAAATTAGGTCTAACCTCACAGTGGTGTATTTACGGGGGGGGGGGGTATGGGGGATAGATCACCCTTACCCCCATAGGTCTTTTTTATACTGATAAGTTTATTAATGTCGTACATATATTACAGAGATACAGAACACAATTATTGAAAACGCTACATTTTATTATAAAATTGAAATATTAAGAATTTAGAAGTATTATGGGTGATGCTCGTAGTCAATACACGACTTACTGCTAAATATGTAAGTATATGAATATAATTGAAAACAATTCGTATCGTAAATCATTTATTTGACTATGGTAGGTTTTATTGCAACAGTACAAAAAAAAATTTGAAAATTATTAGATCAATATTTAAAAAGGTGGGCAAAGTGGGTATCGTTCTGCTATATAGTAAAGAGATGGAGAGTAAGGTCTCTATAGTGGGTATGTGAAATTCGAATGCAATGACAGGCATCATGATATACGATAAACGATTCTGTACGGAGATGGTTTATCAGTAGGATATATTATCTATATTAAATACATCGTTATTTTACTCAATTTCGTGAAAAATTAAATTTCATACATAACATTTTTCCTATATTGGCGCTGGAGTTTTTTTTTACAGTTATTTGAAGAAAAATTTATGAAGAACCTTGTGTTGGGTTTTTAACCTTAGATATAAACTATAAAATTTTTATGAATTTTAAACTTCAAGTACAACTTATAATAAACCATGTATTAAATTTTAAAGATTTTTAGAAAGCCAAATTTTTTAATCGGCATTTCAAGAAAAGATATTTAGAAAAATCAAAAGTTTCAATTGCCAATAAATTGGCTTAAAAAAATTCAAAATATTTTGAAAATTTAATCATAAATAGGTAACGTTAATATAAACATTTGGTGAAAATTTCAACCTTCATAAAGTTAGCAGCACAACTATGACAGAAACCTATGAAATACATCCAACAAACTTGTTGGACATTGTTAGATTACTCCCAGACTTTGTTGAACTTTTATTTAACATTAGAGCTTTAGACACTTTTGTGCTACCAACTATACTCCAACAGCACGACTAATATATCAGCCAACTTTCATCTCTAAAAAAAATGTCAAGCTTGATTTGTTGAACACTATTGGAACACTCCGAAAATTTGTTGGCCATTATTATCACCGGCAGAGCATTTACAAAGTTTCACTGCCGACAGAACGACTTTATGTCATCCAAATTTCATCGCTATAAAAAATGTCGAGCTTGATTTTTTAAAAGTTATGCTATATACAGAGATTAGACTTAATAAGGATACAAATTTTTTTTTACTGTCAGACCAATTTTTTATAATTTTAAATTAAGTTATATTAAAACATTTTTTTATACTTTACCTAGTTAGTTGATTTAATCATATTATATCATTATAATTTTCATATTTTTAATTTTATAACTTTAAGTTATTTAATCAACTCTATTATTATTAATTTTACATTAAAAAAAAATCAAAATGCTATTTATATTAAAAATTTTAAGTTTCCATTATTTTATTGATTATTTTTGTTTATAACTTGGTTGAACTCGGGTTAACCTGGTTGGTTAATTTAATCATGTATTATTATTATTTCATATTTTAATTGTTACGTAATGTTATTTTAATCAACTGACAATCATTTTATTATTTATTTTTTATTAAATAATCAAAATGTTATTTATGTTGAAATTTAATTATTATTACAAATTTTTAAGCTTTAATTATGTTATTGATAACTAAAACAATGAATAAGTAAAATATTTAAGTATTGGTAATTTAAAATTATAAAAAATTGTTGAGTGACAGTAAAAAAAAAATTGTATCCTTATTAAGTCTAATCTCTGTATATAGCACAACTTTTAAAAAATCAAATTCGACATTTTTTATAGGGGTGACATTTGGCTGACATAAAGTCGTGATGTTAGAGTATAGTTGGCAGCACAAAAGTGTCTAAAGCTCTAACGTTAAAATGAAAGTTCAACAAAGTCTGGGAGTAATCCAACAATGTCCAACAAGTTACCAAAAAATTTGTTGGATGTATTTCATAGGTGTCTGCCATAGTTGTGCTGCTAACTTTATGAAGGTAAATTTCAAGTATTTATAATGATTAGATTTTGAGTTACAATAAAATAAAAAAATTGATTATGTTGAAAACTGGTTATGCGTAAAAATATTCGTTTTTCAGTTACTTTTTTAGGGTTTTTCCTGGCGCATTTGAAAGCTACTGGAAATTGCTTACTTTTACCCGGAAGTACCAATTAGATTCATTTTCCTTTTCAATAAGGGGCTGACGTCAAAAATCAAAGCACTATTACTACTTCGAAACATGATAACACACAAAAAAAAAAATGAAATAAAAAAAATACATCATTGTAAAATCAATACATTCATCACTCCATTAAGAATCTAAAATATTTTATTAATATATAAAAATGTATAGGTATGAAAAAAATAGAAAGATAATTTAGAATAAGTATATAAAGTAATAATTTCCAAGTTGAATATAGGGTTTTTAAGTCACACCAGTATTAGCATTGCTTATTACAGCATTGTATACAGTGACTAGTCTATATGAGAATTACATACCTATGTATTATTTACTTTGGCCAAACATCTTAGACATTGTATACAATGTCCGGGCATTGTATTACAATGACTGATTTATCCACTTATCGGATCGTAACATTAACATATACATACAGACGGAGATATTAAGTGTACCTATCAGGCGTATTGTCATGGATTGAAATAATTATCTCGATCAATTAAACTTGAAATAGTAGTTTATTTCGTTTAACACAAATAAGTTTCATAAAGAGTACAATAGTGTGAGATGTGAAGGTGCTGAGGACTCAACAGGTTAGGTACCTACATGTGAAAATGATGTAATGTTTGGTATCTTTATTATTTTACTCCTAGACCAGGTGTTTTTAAATTGGCCATGGCTTTTCTGGCAGAAGTTTATAAGCGGATAAAGTATAATAGATATTAGGTATCATATATTATATTATTATAATACTATAAGTATAATATTATGTGTCATACGTGTATGAAGGAGCCAAGCAGCGATGATATGATAATAACTATAATAAGCTTGGCGGATACAAATTAGATAAAAATAATTGGTACATAAATTCGATTTATTATTAATGAATTTGATTTATAGAATTATTTTGATGACTACTTTATTAATAACTTCTACAAAATATGTTTTTATATTATACAACAACTTATTATTATAGGTAATTATGTGCCAAACAAACGTGTGGTTGCCGATTAGTGACTCCACTCACCACCAGAAAATTTTACAATATAAATAGCGACAGCTGAAGCACAACAACATGATGTTTTTTTTATCGTAATATCATATGTATCCACGCTGCGATGTTGAACCATATAAAAAGGTGTCGCATATAATATAAATAGTGTCGTACTATCGTCAAGCAAAAAGAAAGAAATACAATTATCGAATTTTAAATTTCAATATAATATTCGTATAATTATGTTGAACATTTTCGCTAATTGATTGGAAACAAATTACATCAATTTAGTAACATCTCGTACAAATCAAGGTTTTCATTGATTATAATATAATATTTATAATGTTTTTCCCACTTAAATTATTATAGGTAATATATACATTTTATAACAGTAGATATAGAGTTGATGATATAATATTGTACAATGTTGTAACTTGGTTATAATTAAAAATGTCAATAAATGTTGAGAAAATATACTAATTTATAAATCAGTTTTAATATTTACTTAAATTATTGGATTTTTTAATTTATAACTTTCTCAAGAAGGTTATAGTGTCATTGTTAAATTTTAATACAATTGGGTGATTCTTCATCTGTATCAAAGTAATTATTCCACTAATCAATAACACAAGAATCTGTAAAAGAAAAACTAATTTACGTTGACTGATCAAAACACGTAAAAAAATACAAAATAAAATATTAGAATCTTAAGATTTTCAACGGGCATTCCAAGACATATTAATGTAGGAAAAATTAAATTGTTATTGAAAATATGCCGTGAAAATAAAACGATTAAGATCCAGTTGATTAAACATACAATGATAAATCAAACGATATATATATACACAGAGGCGGAACTAGGGGGGGGGGGAAGCCGGGGATTGATCCCCGGGCGTAAAATTTTAATAGGCGTAATTTTTTTGTAGGTATTTAAATTAATGTTTGGACATCATTTTAGTTAAAGGTAAGATTATAAATAGATTTGTATAAGTATAAGTAATAAGTATATACCTACTATAGTCTATAATTATTAAGATTCTGAGTGATAGTGTCAAACTAGGTATTTATTAATGCTGTGTTTTCGTTAAAATGTCTGGTCTGATACCTACACAATAACTTTTATAAGATTATCAATCAACGTACGATATAATATTATATCTGTTTATTGAAAATTATGTTAATATTTTATAATATTATTATATATTATAATATTTACCAAGATAGTTATACATTTGTTTATGTTTAAAAAAAAAGATTTTATTTTTATAATTTGATTACATTTTTTATTGGCCTAAAATCTAAATTTTTGTATCTTTATCAGAATAAACGAATTTATATTTCACTATAAAGGTCTATTATAATTGAGGCACACAGAACCAAAACAGCAAAAGTGTTTTTATATAGGACAGGTGCCTATTCAAGTTTTGATTATTTTGCAACATTTTTTTTTCTTATAAAATCCACTCTAAGGAAAATAATAAACTCACGTTTTATGTATAATTTCTTGCTTTTTAAACTAACTATCAAGCATTAACTCAATTAACAGTTGATTAAGTTTTAATGTTTAATTATTTTTTAAATTAAGGTTTATTATGTAAATAGTAAATATATAAAAATATAATACCTATATAATTGTTTAATGTTTACTATTGCAGACTGAATACAAACAAAAATAAACAGTTTCTATTTAAATACCCTATTTCGAAAAAAAATATGTAACCACTTTAAGTTTTTAATGTTGTAAAAAAATTTTAATTCCATAAACTAAATAAAGATATCTAGTTGCATTCATCGCTTCAGTGGTTTTAATTAGTAAAATTATATTATGATTTATGTTAATATGTTATTATATTAAATTATATTATATTATATTATTTTAAAAAAAAGCAGTAACTTTAAGTTATTGGCGTATTTGTTTTATAAAATAGTATTTTTCCATCCAATTTTGGATAACTTAAAAAAAGGAAAAAATATAAAACGAGAGATTATTTTTTGTAGATTTTTATTGGTGCTATGAGCCTCAATTTATAATGTATTGTAAATTGTAATAAAGAGTGTAACAATATATCTACATATTACCTTAATTCGTAAATGTAGTTAATTATTCAATATTTTATAATTTTAATTATATTACAGTAAGCAATATAATATTAATTTAAGTAATTCAATAATTATAATTCTTAATGATATCAATACATTTTTTGCTTCACTCAGAACTTAAGACTGATTTTATTAAATTTTTAAAATTTCAAAAAAAAATGTTAATACATTTAAGGACGAAAATGTCAAAGCGGCCTCCAGGTTCATTTTTTCGCAATAGAAAGCAGAAGATAGAAGCTGAAAAGATACAATTAGCAAAACAGTGGGAAAAAACGCGGAAAAACTGGTTAAAGTGTGAAAATGTGGATAAGTCTGAAGATTCTTTGGATGTTGATGTCAATGAAGTAAATATTGAACAACATGAAAATGAAAACACGATTATAAAAGAACCATTACCATTGATAAGTTGTAATAGCAATTTAAATGAAAAAATTACTAATGACGATTCTTTGGATGTTAAGATAAATGAAAAAAATATAACTGTCAATGACTTAGAACTCATAACATTTAATATAAGTGAGAATTGTCATCAAGTTAATAATGAGAATACTTTTGAGGTATCTTTAGAAGGTCAAAATAAGTATGAACATTTTAAAGCCACACATTATCCTGAAATTTTATTTGACAATCCTCGTTCTTGGTAATTTTAATATTTTCCCTGGGCGTAAAAAATCTTAGATCCGCCTCTGTATATACATAAATATAAGATTTGTCATATAATAGATGAAAAAACGAGTAAGGTACTTACAGATGTAACAAGATTCAAATTGATATAAAAAAATCCAAATGCTGAAATTTGGTCCGAATTGCAAGCTGATATTTGATTCATAAACATTTTGATCTGAATAATAAAACATTAATAGGTAATGACGAAATAAAATTAAAATAAAACTAGTAGCTTTCTACAGTAAAAATATAAACTAATAATATAAAATAAAAATTATATATGTTTATTACTTGTCGTTTAATGTCCATGTGTAAATTGGAAATTTGATATAACCGTAGGTATGATATAATCTTCAATCGCTGTAAAAATAATTTGATAAGACTTATTTTTATGGAATTTACCTCAGTACAGTTTAGATATAAAATATTTTTCTTTGTGTTTAAATAATTGTTTAACCCGACCGAAATTTAATTTACTTCAATCCATAGTTTTTTATTTTTTTTTTATTGTTCACTGAAATAAAATAATTAAAGAAAACAATACAAATATAGGGAATCAAATTCTTATGAACACGATTTTAATAACATTTTTAAAATAAAAAATAAAAATTCTTGTAATGAGAATATAATACAATTTTACTGTAATTATTTATTTTCAAGACGGTCACATTTCGTAACTGTACCTAAATGTTTTATTGAAGATGTAATGCATTTAAATTTAAATAACTATTCACAGTTATATTCGTAGTTTAGTTATTTAATGCAGGTATGTGTCTTACAGTAAGGATATCAGCAAAATAATTTACATTAAATATAATACGATAGGCAAGGTTCATTTAAATACAATGTCGTAATGTTAATACAATAATAAATATTGCTTTAATTTTTAGTACATAATATACCCTTTATATAATTAATAAATTAATAGTGTCCATAGTACTCATGCTAGGTACCCAAAGATCACTAAATAAATAGGTAGCAGTTCAATAATAGGTATGCCATTAAATTTTTAAATATAATCATCTGCATAAGAATTTAAGATACGAGTGTTAAACGTATTCTTTGGGGAAAATGCTAGTAATATAATATATATAGAATATAAGTACCTAATTAAAAATATAATTTATTAAGAAGAGTTTCTAGTTAAAAATCAGAAAATGAATAAATTAAGGTTTAATGGACGAGAATAATATGACGGTGACAAGGTTGAATAACCCATTAATTACCTACCTTATCGTTTATGAATGAAACAAAAACGATAACTGACAGCAAAAACGTGATAATTTGTACGTGAACCATCAGTGGTAACCAGAAACCATTTATCGGAGCTGATTTATTGGATCCATCAGTGTTGATAATAATAAAATAAACACAGAGAAGCATATTAATAAAGCTGGACGAGAAGAAAGTCAAAAGCATTGGGCCGTAACCAAGAGTAAACGCTTTTAACAACTCGCACAGTTCGGAGTGTAACAGCCGCGTGTTTTCCATCACATCCACTATTTTGTCGTGTGTCCATTGGCCAGGAACGACCGATAAGTCGGCAGGAAGACATACCCAAATATCGTTTAACTTTTGGAATCTAACATACATGTTTTGAAGAAAGAAACAAGAAGTGATCGTAACCGCATAATCCATAACATATGGTACACTGAACAATGCATAATGTAACATCGATAGAATTTGTTGTGTTCTTCGGAACCTAATATAAATAAAGAAGAATTTAAATCCAATAAAGTATAAAAATAATGATATAAAAATCATATTCCATTGTTTTTTACTCCACGAACGCTTCGCGGTCAGTAAATTTGTTGCAAGTTGTTTAATGTTTCGATCAAACTCGATAATACCATTAATGAATCTGAAAACAACAATAATAAAAACGTATCAATGTTATTAGTTACTATTATGTGATGATATTTCTCTTAATACATTTAATTTGAATACAGCTATTATCACGGAAAAGTATCAATTTAACTAAGTGCACAAAAAAACTGTGTCACTAACTTGGCAAATGAAAAGTGTGTACACGTACAAATATTTAAATATATCGCATTTCTATTAATTACAACAGAAGGTTAGTATATAATTAGTATTATTGTGATATTGAGAAATTAAATCTAATATGATTTAAATTTTATGTTTTGAACGGACTATACTAAGTACTCGAAATTAAGATTTTATTTCAAACATTTTTTCTTTATTGTTTATTATTTTATATAAAGGATAAATCAAAATTATTTGACATATTACGCAGTAACTTTTATTCTCTCCAACTATCTTATGTCTTATATAGATATATATTTTTTAAATATTGCATAATATTTTTAACAGTGTTATTTTTAATAAGATTAATTTTTTATGATGGGTAGAGTAGAAGGGTTGTAAAGGGTGGAATTTTAAAATCTGCCCGCAGGTGGCATATTTGTTGACCCAGTACTGCATATAATATAGATAAATCTTTCAATCTTAAAATTAAAAGATGGTTTTGATGAAAACAATTAAATTAACAATTTGGAAATATATGAATAGGTAATAATTATAAAACAGCATTTGGACATCATTGATTTTTATTTATTGTTATACTTCAAAAGTGAAAATTTTAAATAGATTAAGGTTATTAAAATTATTACTAATTTACTTCAATTTTTTGTATGGTTTAATTTTAGTTAAATATTTTAGAGTTTTGTTATTATGGGGCATGTGGAACGATTGAACAAACATATTATACATATTTCTATAGTGTTTTCTCTATGACGTGTATTTTAGGCACTCCAAATTTTATTAAATATGTAAAATCAAATCAAACAAACAAATATTACGTCCTTTAGTAACTCATTTACAGTCTTGTAAAGTATTTGAGTTCATGTATCTAAATACAATTTTAAAAGTATCTTTTACAAGACTGCTGATTTATGAAAATAGTTAATATATACTTGATTATCCATTTTGTTGATAGTCTGGCTGAGATAATGATAATCCAAAATTTTATAGTATTTATAATTTGAAGTATGTGAATTTCTGGATCAAATTGATGTAAATATAAAAAAGTGCATATCAACAACACAATCATTCGAGTTATTTCTAGAACTGCATGAAACGCAGAGTTTTTATTATGAACCAATAACCCAGATGGTTCAACTGTAAAAGTAATATCAATTAAACCAATAGATTTAGATAAAATTAAAATAGGTCTTAAGGTTATGTGAAATTTAGTCGTCATTTCGATAAAGTTTGTTACCAAAACTGAAATTAAAAATTATTTTATAATAAATATTTTTAGTAATGAAATATTGATAATATTTAAATTGGTCGACCATAATAAATACAATAACAAACATAATAATTTATTCACATAGTATTATTACTCACCAGAAAATATTAAAACATATAATTGGATATTATCGTGAATGTTTGAATTTAATGTTATAGTTTTTGTATTTGTTGTTTTTAGTTGCTATATTGTCTAGTTCGTAGTAATTTCTTCAAAACAATAAAATATGCAAATTCATTAAAACAGGATATGCGGAGAATATTATATAACTATTGACTTTCATAATATTTAAAAAGTGAGATTGTAGATAGTTATATGAGTATACAGGTTGCGATAATTGTATTACAATTTAAATAATGTAAGCAGTAGAGTTCATGTGTACAATAAACATATGTTTGGATAGTTTTGTAAATGCAGTTTTATTATTAACACGAAAGTTAAAACACACCTATGTCCTTAATAAATAGAAAGGCTTGAAATGTTAAGTTTTATTTGATAATTTCTGAAATAATGTCGGTGTACCAGATAATAGGTATAAATTAAATTGATACATCGTGTACATTTTATAGGCAGTGGGGTAGTTAGATACTTTTCACACACTATTAACTATTTTACAACATTTTAAAAATAAAATTTCCAAAAATTTTACTTGCAAAAAATTATAGATATATCATATATGATAAGTTAGTCATATGGATAAATGTTATATTTGTTTCAGTTTATCTTTTAATCTTATTGATCTTTATTTTGCGCGAAAATAATTTGAATTTGTCATTATAATTGTAAAATAATAAAATTATGACATTCGCTAGATCCCGCTATACCTTTATGTCCCAATACTTTCTTAATGGCACTGCTGTTTCCCGTATTGTTGCCGTGTTATAGGTCTTGGTTTTAGCTTAACCCGAGTGCTCACATTGAGTACGTGTGTTGTAGGATTCTTTTGGTCTAGTCATGCGTTTGGTGAAAGACTTTTGACTAAAGTACTGTTAAAAATACTGTGCATCCCATATTGGAGTATGATGTTGTAATAAAGGCAGCTTGAGCGTATTCAACGTGGATTCTTTGATAGCTTTCTACTAAAAAATTCCTTGTGTGCCTCAGAATTACACACCGGTGGCTACTTACCTACCTTGGTTTGTCTTCCTTATAGTTGAGCGTCGTCGTATCGTTGGTATTACATTTTTTGATGGGTTATCAAACAATACCATCGATTCATCCGTCTTCTGTAATCTGTTTTAAAGTTCCATTTCTTTCCACTGCTCCTTGCTGTGTACCTCATACCACTGCCGACTAAGCAGGTATAGTTATACATTTATCATAAACTTTTAAGGTGTCTAATATTGATTGTCAATGTAGATCGCATACCATATAAACATAACAATACAGTAGTTTTAAATTTGTGTATTTTATAGGTTATATAAATTATTTTTTGTAACATTATTTTAGAATTACCATTAAAACCTTATTATTAATTATTGCATGGCATGCTTCCGTGACATTTTGAAAGGCACAAAATATCACATTTCCCCTTACATGAATTCATGAATACCTTTTGGCTTTTATATCCCTGACCACCGCATCATCTGACATTTGACTCGAAATTTCCCATAATGATTTTGATACTCATCTAGGAGTATTAGAGGAAACAGACCAACATATTAAATTAAATAATACAATGTTCACGATATTCGTCCTGACCTCAAAATGCTTGTGTTGATAATGTCATTAATAAATCTGGAAAAAAATACAATGAAAACCAATTAATTTTAAAATTAATTTTATGGTTTAATCTGACTATAAACATTCATTTTTTTCATTTTAAGTGAACTATTTTGCATAGATTTAGGTGACCTATTACACAAATATATATTTTCAACCTGGCCATCTGGTGTACTTTGTTAAAGTTTTATTCAAATTGTTCCTCAAAAATTAAATAGATGACAAGAAGTCATTCGGACCAGAATGAGAATTGGACATTAATTTTTAAAACATGTGTTAAAATGCCTTAAAAAGTATTAGTATTTTAAAATATAATAAAAAAAAGTTAATGTTTATTTAACGAAACTTATGATAACAATAATTAATAAAAATATATTTAACAAAAGTATTTTGATGAGCTGGCCGAATAAGACTTTTAATTACCTTCTCGTTTATTATTGAAACGAAAATGATAATAGACATAAAAATGTGACAATTTGTACTGTGAATCATTAGTGGTATTAATTTTTCCCAGACATTTTTGTCAAAATGTTTGCTGGATATTTCTCTAATGTTGACAATAAAGTGAATACAGACAAGCAAACTGATATAGCTGGATGTGAAGAAAATCAAAAGCATTAAGCCATTAAGAGTAAACGTTTTTAACAATTCGCAGAGTTCGGAGTGTAAGAACCGCGTGTTTTCCATTACACACACTATTTTGTTGTGTGTCCATTGGTTGGAAACAGCAACCGAGTCAGCGGGTAGACATTTCCAAACATCGTTTAACATCTGGAATCTGACAAATATGTTTTGAAGAAAGAAACACGAAGTAATCGTAACTACATAATCCATAAAATACGGGGGAAAGAATAATAAATGATGTAATGATAATAGAATGTTTTCTACTTTTGGGTGCCATAAATACAAATATATGCATTTAAATCCAATAAAATATAATAATAATGAAATAATAATCGTATCCCAACGTCTTTTTGTCCATGAACGTGGTGGGATCAACATATTTCTCGAGAGTGTTGTAATTTTTCGATCAAACTCTATAATGCCATTTATAAATCTGCAAAATAAAACAATAAAAATTAATTCATTTCATTATTTATTATCATTTATTAGTATGATTTTCTTAAAATATTTGATTTGAATACAGCCTTTATCGTAGAAAAGTATTTATTTAACTAAATGTATTAATATACATATTATTAATACTACTGAATGTTGATTAATGCATGATATTCCACTTTTATGATAATATTAAAGTATAAAATTTCTTATGAATTAAAATTCATATTATGAATAATAAAAAAATATTTTTGTTTCACACCATAAATGATAATAAGAAAGTACCTAACCAGAAATTCTGTTAGAGACTGTAGACTCTTGTTGATTGATTATTTTATTTTGCTACAACTTAAAAAGAAACCATTGTAAATACTTGACATTTTCACCAGATGTTTATATTAACGTTATTTATTTACGATTAAATTTTCAAAATATTTTGACTTTTTTTAAGCTAATTATTTATTTTTTTTTGGGTTTATGGTCATTGAGCCCATACCGTCAAACAAATTTCTCTCCATCTATCTCTATTTTCTACCGCTACTCTCCATGGTATCTCTGGTTCAATGCTTTCCGCATCTCTTTTTACACAGTCTTGTCAACGTAAGCGTGGTCTTCCTAAGGATCTCTTACCATCCGGGTTCTCTTCAATTGTTGTTCTGACTATGGATCCTACTCTCCGCCATGCATGTCCTGCACAGGTTAATCTCCTTTTCTTGATTTCATTCGAGATGTTCGGTCTCTGGAACAGTTCCTCGAGTTCCTTTTGTGTCGAAGCATGGGCCGTAGATTTTCCTTAGGATTCTCCTTTCAAATACTTTTATTCTAGTTTCTTCTGCTTTCCTAAGTGGCCATGTTTCCGCGGCATACAGTACTATGGGTCGTATCAGGGTCATGTACATTCGTATCTTCAAGTTTGTCGATAATGTTCTTTAGCTCAGTACTTTTCCAAAACCAAAAAAAAACTTTTGTTGCCTTTTTGTATCCTAGCACTGACTTCCATTTTCAGGTCATTATCTTGTGTTAGCAAGTGCCCCAATTACTTGAAATGTGTGATTCTTTTGAATATATACCCTTCTACATTCATAGATTGTCCTTGTTGATATTCTCTGTCCTGGCGGCTTAATATCATGTACTCTGTTTTTTCGTCGTTTATCTCCAGTCAGACCTTACTAGCTATCATGATGAGTTTCCTGCATACTTGTTTAACCGTTTCTTCAGTTTCTCTTATTATCGCTGTATCGTCCGCATAAGCCGAGATATTTATGTTCGAAGTGAGCTTAACTTAATCAGAATATCTGTCCTCATGGACCAGACCATCGTGTATGAGCATACCATATATCAGTTAAAAGGAATCAACAATCAGATAGTGTATCTACATTAGGGCGAATAAGACTAGATGTACAATTTGGAAACAAAACCATATTAACAGAATTTCAAATAGTTCATTCCACATTCCCAATTCCCAACGACGGAATCCTGGGCTAGCTGTTGATGGTCGAAAATGAAATCAACTTGAATTACCAGACAAATAATGTAATTATTCCAGATGAATCAGAAATCCTTTTAGAATCTTAAGCAGAAACTCTTGTAGAGGCGCTGATCATCGAGCATAAAACGAGACTATTCTAATAGTAAACCAAGAAATCGCAAATTCAGTCAGGTGTTGTAATGCAGTTACCACAGTGAAAAATCATAAAGTCTTGGTTTCATTCATTAATCCGACCGAGAATATTATTTAAGTAAAAATATCTGGTCTAAAAGAAAATGTTCATGAAGAGTTTCGAGAAGCTTCAATACATGCAATACAGTCCAGCATTCTAGAGGAAAATCATGTGGATGCTCAGAGAATACGAAAATTAGAAGAAACGTTACGTATGGAACATCTGAACTCTGAAGAAAAAGAATCTCTAAATGCAATCTTTAAAAAGTATTTCAATGTTTTCTTTCTAGAAGGTGACAAAATCACAGCAACGACAGCAGTTGCTCACGAAATCAGAACGTCTGAGTCCGTGACACCCATTCATGAGAAGCCACACCGTTTACAACAGCAATATCGTCAGGAAATTGCGGAATAAAAGGAGGCCCTCGAAATATAAGGTGTAGTTCAAAGCAATTCACCTTGGAACGCTCCACTCTTAGTCGTTCCGAAAAAGCCGGATGTTAATGGAAACGTTAAGTACCGTGTCTTTGTCGATTTACGTCGATTGAATGAAGTCACTGTAAAAGACGCATTCCCACTCCCTAACATTGTAGATATACTGGACCAGTTAGGAAGGTCTAAGTACTACAGTACTCTTGATTTGGCGCATGGATATTATCAAATTCCTATGAACCTAGCAGATTGTGAAAAAACTGCTTTCTCCATGGACAGAGGCCATTTTGAATATTTGCTTATGATTTTTGGACTAAAAGGAGCACCGGGAACATTTCAAAAGCTGATGAATAAAGTATTAACCAGTTTAAATGGGTTGAAGGCATTCGTGTATCTAGATGATATCATAATTTATGCCAAAGATTTACCAGAGCATACACAAAAACTCTCCGAAATATTTCAAAGACTCCGGCAGTATCAGCTAAAACTTCAACCGTTAAAATGTGAATTTCTACGAAAAGAAGTTAAATCTAGGATAAAAAAAACACCGATGAAAGAGTATAACCAGACCCTTAGAAAATCGAGTGTGTTAAGGATTTCCCAATCTACAAAAACGTAAGAGAGGTAAAGTCTTTCCTTGGATTATCCGGGTATCGACGGTTTATAAAAAACTATGGACAGATTACTAAGCCATTTACAGCGATGCTGAAGAAGGACGTTATTGGAAAAGATTTACTCATAGCATTCGCTTCACGTTCCTTGAACAAAGCCGATATTAATTATAATACCACTGAGAAGGAGCTCACTAAGGCAAAGAAAGGGATTGCATTGGAATTTTGGAAACAATTTGGGAAGGTCAATGAACTTCGTTGCCAAAAATGCCAATTCACGGAGATTTCAACTGTTAATGTAGATAGATACTAGGTGTTCTTCATAATCATTAAACAGTTCTTTTGGCAAAAGGAAAACTATGAAACTATTTTCAAAAGTCTTCAGAACCTTTGAAAAATATGTGTCAAACATTAGGATACACAACTTGCTTGTACACGTCTAGGCTGCAGTTTAGAGGGACGAAATATGCTGAGGTATATTTTTCGTGATGCGCCTGTGTATATTCAAGTATACACACGTAATAAATTATCGGACGAAAACAAATTACAGATCATGAAGGAATTCCATGAAAATCTGTTGTGTGATCACCAAGGTGTGACACGCACTTACAATAAAATTGCACAACAGTACTAATAGTAGGGTATGAGAGCACAAATCGGAAAATACATAAAGATATGTCCGGTGTGTCAGATCAACAAAACTCCGAACCACACCATCAAGGAAACTAATATGGTTATAACTATCACTGCAACTGCTTCGAAACCTTTCGGAAAAATGTTCATGGATATTGTAGGGTCGCTTAACAAGTCTTACAATGAGAATTCGTACATTCTAACACTGATCGATGATTTCTCAAAGTTCACATGGGCTTCTGCAATGAGAAATCACGAAGCAAACACAGTCGCACAGCATTTTGTTACGTAATTTGTATGTCTGCACGGACAACCCGAATCTCTGTTGACGGAATATGGAACAGAATTCCTTAGTAAGTTTTTTAAAGAGGTATGCAAGCTTTTAAATATATCTCAAACATCCACTACTCCGTATCATCTACAGTGTAACGGTAGTTTGGAGAAAAGCCACCGAACTATGGGTGAATATTTGAGGAATTACTCTGGGAAAAATCCGCAAAACTGAGATGTTTATGTTCTTTATGCAATGTACTGTCATAATTCTTCTGCACATACCTCTACGGAATTTCTACCGAATGAAGTTGTGTACGGATATCCTTTGAATATTCCAAATTTGTTAAGCCCTAAGCCACAACCTCAGTATAACTACCAACAATAACAATTTGAAACGAAACGACTTATGCAAGAGACTCATCAGATATTAACAGAACATCAAACTAAATTCAAACAAAAAACATAGGAGCTATACGACCAAACAGTTGTACCGTTACAAATTAATGAAGGTAATAAAGTTATAGTGCAAGAAAAAGCAAATAAGGGAAAATTAGCACCTAAGTGGTTAGGACCATCACAGTGGTGGAAGCTAATATAGACTCTCCGAATGTAACCATATTAAAAAGAAATAAATGTGTGAAATTGCATGAAAGAATGAATGAATTTGAAAAAATTTCATGAACGAAATCTAAATTATTTTTCAGAATATCAGTGATTAATTGTCATGGAATGCCAGATTCTCAAGATGGAAATCTCCAAGTTACACCGTTGCTGAATTTATCTTGCCTATAATTTGAAGGTATGGGTCCTCTTCGTGTCTTTTTCACGAATTGGAACTTTGTTATTTATGTAAATATGACTACTTATCATATGAAGTACCGTTTACTCCAGAATCTCCATTATTAAACAGGCAAAATTTGCATTCAACTAAAGAAGAGGGAAGATTTAATTTTAACAAGCACTTGTACAGATTTCATGAAATACAGATTCATGCAGGAGATTGAAACAAATTTTAACTCCGTACTACGAATTCTTGGATCAAACCACAGAACCTCTGAACATTTGAATCGTCAGTCTCGGGGATTAATAAATGCTGTAGGAAGCTTAGCGAACGTACTTTTTGGAGTTTGTTCTGATAAAGGTGCCGAATTCTTTTACAAAAACATTGAAAACCTAACTCGTTCTGAAGATAAGCACGTGCATCTATCCCAGGAACAAGTACGAAGAATTTCTTTAGCCACAAATAATGTCAATTCTACCATGCACGAATTATTAACAGATACTCAGAAGTTGCAAGAGAACGAAATAGAAGAGCAGTCCAGACGTTCTGCAATAACAATCAACGTTAACAACAAATTACCTTCCTGGAGCACACAGCAATAAAAACCATTCTTCTGAACCAACTCGCTTGGGAAACTCAAAACCTCCAGTCTATCGCGAATTCGACGTTGAATGTATTAATGCATACAAACGTGTACCCTCCATCTGATCTAATTCATGAACTAAAACAAATACAACTAACATTACCGCCTATACTAGAGTTTACTACAACTGAATCTCGTTTATCTATTCCCGAATTATTCCGAATCTCCAAGTTAAGCGTAGTGTACAATCAGTAGAATCTTGTATTTGTGACTCGTATACCCGTATTGTCAAACCTTTGGCTTAACCTTTTTCATAAAATTCCACTTTGATATCTACCAACAAAGGTAATATAGTAATCATTGAACCACAAATCATTATCTGGCAATAAGCGATACTAATGAATATTATTTTAGTCAAAAAATCAATATGAAAGATGCACAACATTGTTTTCTTTAAAATTATGTGTAAATCCGGAGGTTACACATAAGTTTACACATCAGGAAAATTGTGAGGTATCTATGTACAATGCCTGTTATCAAACAGCGGGAACATGTAATCTTAAATATCTGAACCTAAATATGACGATCTGGCATAAACTTCATTTACAAAATAGTGATAACGTAAAACCATGCATTAATTATTATACGAGCAATTAGTTGTGGAGACGTCCATAACAAGTGGTCTTTGAAAGCTTAGGACCACCTTAATTTTACGTGCACTTGGTGAAATAATTCTCTTTGTAATTTCACTGTTAACTTATTAAAGGCCCTGTAGTCCACACAAAATCTCCCTCCACCATCTTTCTTTACAGTTTTTCATTCAGACTCTCTTAGTCTGTTGGGACGGAAGTTAACAGGTTCATCAGTAATTGTAATTATTTCACATTCCGGATTTGTCGACTTAACCGAGTTCGCTCATTTGAATGGCGAAACAGCTTTGATGCTTTTTCAATTAAGTCTGCAGTGCTAGTTTTTCTTCAGTCAATAATTGGTTCCCATGATGCTTAATGGATATTACCTTAAAGCGTGGTCCTTCCTTCTATCTTTCTAAATCTAGACATCCGTCGATAAATAGTTTATAACGGGCAACCGTGTTTTACCTTGGTTATCCAAGATTAACTCCATTGATACATGAACGTTACAACTTCTTATTAATGTCATTATTTCTTTTTGAAATACTGGGAGCATGCGTCATTGATCTGAGCAAACGTCGTTGTATCGTAATACAGAATGTTATCGTCCGTATGATGTCGTACCAATAAATAATGACATATTTCTTGTGACCTTAAACTAGCAATAATCTATTTTGAACTTCATTAAATGGCAGTTCTAGCTCTCGGCATAATCTGGATTTGTGGTGGAAATAGTCAGCTATTGCTTGGCATAACTAAGTAATCAGCATTGTCAGACAGCGTAATTCTTCGTTCTCGATGTCCCGTGTTAGTAAACAAACTGTTTATCAATTTTGCTCTAACAGTGCTTTCACTATTGGGTCTAAACTGCTAGTTGTGAAAGACGGGTTAGTTGCTGTACTTCGATTATTTTTTTTAGTATAATCATGATCAATATTACTGCGTAATCTAGGTTCTGGAGGTTATGTTCATCTTCTTTTGAGCGACTGGCGCGATTTTCGTCGTCTACACCACATGATCCTTGCGGGTTTACTTCATCGTTTGGCATATTTGGGTCGTAATTCGTCATCTGTGATTACGATAATTACTATTATATCATTAGTATCCTACTTCTAAATATTAACTACATAATAATTAATAAAATAAATACAGTGATTTAAGTATAACTGGATATTTATTTGTCACTAGGTCCAAACATCGTGGCTCTCGGTCACTAATTAACATATAATACAATCTAACTACTAACCTAAGCAGTAAGACTCCTTGTCCCTAACTCAATTTTATGTTTACAACCGCTAGTTATTAGTTGAATTTTTACTGTACCATAAATTAAAGAAGTTAAGGTTTTTAATCAAACAGTGTTTATTTATTGCCTTGTTGGTGAAATAAATAATTGGTTGTCAAAGCAGAGAAATAGAAAATTATTGTTTTGGTATTTATTTTTGGTATTGGTGTCCATCGACTTAATACCTACTTCATTAAAAGTTGGCTGTTTATAAATATTTGATATGAACTATTTAAATAAATATGAGCATAACCCAAAATTGGTTTTCATTTAAAACCAGTAATAATTTGTCATGTCATTTTATACCATTTCGTTAAAAACCATTTAAGTTGATTTAAATTAAATTTTAAAAAGTTAATATTAACTGAACTTAAATTTTTAATTTAAATTTTCCCACTATCTAAGCTCGAAAAAAACTAAGTTTATAAATCGTGTACAATTAAAACGAACAAACAAAAAATATTACACCTTTGTATAATGTATAAAAATAATTAATAGGTACTTGATTATCCATATTGTTGATAGCCTGGCTGTGATAATGATGAACCAAAATTTAGTAATATTGATAATTTGAAGTATGTGAACATCTCTATCAAACTGTTGAAAGTATAAATAAGTGATGATGACCAATGCCATAATTCGTGTTATTTCTAGAAATACATGAAACGTTGAATTTATATTATGAACCAATAATCCAGTCGGTTCCATAGTACATGAAATATGAATTAAACCTATACACTTGGATAAAATTATAATAGGTCTTGAGGTTATTTGAAAAACAGTTGCCATCTCGATAAAATGTATTACCTAAAGTGAAATTAAAATATAAGGAATTGTTTTTTTTTTTATGTTAGAAATTCTTAGTAATGTAATTATGATGTCACTTGAATTTAACGACCGTAAAAACCAATAACAAACATTATTGCTTATTCATATATTTTCTCATTATAAAACACTAATAATTTAATTAAAAGTTTTTTTGTGTGCGGTTTTTGTCTATTTACCTTTTTGGGGTCAAAATAAAAAATATGTGGTTTTTAAATGCAATCAGTTAAAACAGAAATTATATGCATTATGAAAGTATTTTAACAAATTAAAACAATGTAATTAAGAAACTTAAAAACGTCATGTTTACAATAAATATGTATTTACATACTGTTCTTAATGCAATTTAAATATTCGTAGAAGTTTAAAGTAATAAATATTTGTAAATAAATTTAGAATGTTTATTATACTAAAATTGATCCCCCACTCACTTTTAAAATGTATCTAACAATGCTTAACACTCAAAATCGATATTTTCGTTTATTACAGTGGGATTTAGACTACACAATGCAATTATTCTAACATTATTGACATTGTTTAATAAACGAGATATGTATAATAATATTTAATGGAAATAAATATAAAACTTTTAAAGTAGGAGTAATATTAAAAAATAAATTATGTCAAAATAGTTATAGTTCAAAAAATTGCATAGTTTGATTTAAAAAATGTTGTCTGCTGAATATATAATCAATAAACGGCTGTACCCAGTTAATACAGAATTACCGAATGGAAATTCAAAGCCGTAATTTTGCTTTTCATTCGAAGTGACAATAACAATTAAATACATTTTACAGACTACCATCAAGGAAGACTAAAATATGACATGATATGTGGTGGCACACTAGCATTGTTCTAGATTTAAAAATGTATTCACAAATTAATTTCGTTATATGGTGTCATAAATCATCATATCGATCATCAAGTGGCGTGGGAAACGTTCAAATTATAATATGAATAAACATAAAAAAACAGCATTTAGGCTCATTATCTAGTATTTACGAAAATCTACAAAACCATTATTTTATACTATTTATAGCTATTGTCTATTATGAGTATAAAACCATATTTCCAAAATGATTAATATTTTTTCAAAAACAAATATTTATTTTCAAATAAGTCACTTCGTTTTATTATATAATTATAAATATTATAGTAAGACAAATATTTTATAATTACAGAACATGTACATTTTAACGTGTTACAATACAATTAAACTAATGTTCTAAGATTTATTTCATAAACAGAAAATGTAATATAATCAATAATCATCCATTGTAATATTTTAAGTATTTCTTTCTCCTTAGTGTGAAATAATGATTAAGATTTAAGATAGTAAAATATTAACTATTTTCTATTGTAACATTTTTTAACTATGAAGTAATACAATATATTTGTGTATAACAATATTTTAATAACTGCAAGTAATTTATATTATACAATATTTAATTTTTTTATTTTGCAATTTATAATTTTCCCAAGAAGGATTTAGTGTCATTATTTAATTTCAATATCATCGGGTGATCTTTCATTTGTATTAGCGTGAATATTCCAGTAATCAATAATACAAGTATCTGTAAACAAGTAAAAATATTAGAAACCAAATATATTATTACTAGACTAAAAATCCA
Source organism: Rhopalosiphum maidis (assembly GCF_003676215.2). Lineage (NCBI taxonomy): Eukaryota > Metazoa > Arthropoda > Insecta > Hemiptera > Aphididae > Rhopalosiphum > Rhopalosiphum maidis. The sequence goes on from NC_040879.1 coordinate 50,772,144, forward strand.
TAAGCGACCAAATTACTGGATTAGACACAGAATGATTAATCAAACGATAAAGAAATATACTATTATAACATAATTGGTTAACGATGATTACTTACTGTTGTAACGAGGTTTAAATTGATATCGAAAAATCCAAATGCCAAAATTTGGTTTGAATCACATGCTGATGTTTGGTTCATAAACATTTTGATCTGAATAGTGAAATAAAAAATAAAACATTAATAATTACGAAATAAAAAAAATAAATCATAAATCTCGTATTTTCCTATAGTACTGATTCCTAATTAGCGATCCGCGAACCTCAAGGGTCTACATTTTGATGTTAGGTTAGGCCGGTTAGGGTTCCGCAATTGTAAAGTGATTGATCGCTCGTATATACGACGTATACAGTGGATGAATACGTTCTAAAATTAAAAACTTCTCGTGTCCTGGAAAACCAGCAATAAAGCAACTTGTGCTTTCTTACATCAAAAATCATCGTTTATCTTTATTTATTTTAAATGGATCATTTTTATTTGCGTGTTTAAGAATATATGAGAACACTATCATAATATCTAAATATTTTCGAATACCTATTAGTTTAGGACGTTTAGGTCATAAATGGTCAGCAATTAGTATAGTGTATCCATTTTTATATATTATACTTAGAAAGTAAATCATAAATTATAGTCATAATGGCATAATGTATCAGTTGTAAAAATCTGGGTCACTTAAAATCCCTAGAAGTGATATTGAAGAAGATAATACTGTTAATGATATAAATGAAGTTCAAGTAAATTATTATTCATTGTGAATAAAAATGCCATTTTAGCTTCATATAAAGTAGCTTAACCTGTTGTAAGAGTCAACATTTAACAAAGATCATACCATAGCCAAAGAACTAATTCTTCCGGCTGCAATAAATTGTCTTGTTTAAAAAAATGTTAGGTGATCTGCAACCAAGTTTGTTAGTTCTGTCTCCTTTGTCTTTTCCAAGCAAACAATACTATTTAAAGAAGAATAATTGATATGTCTGAAAATATTGAAGGAAATTTATTTATAAAGCTATCTATGAGTGATATGTTTGCACTGTAATTTGATGAAAGTACAGAAGTAGCAAATAAGTGATCTATATTGATTTTTATATATTTTACACAAGAAAAATAATGATTTATTTTTGTTTCCAATAAGCTCATTCATACTTCATCAAAAGCTAAATTTAAAGCTTTTTATGTTTTTTACAAAGTATGGCATTAGGTAAATTTTCTAAAGTCAAGAGAAGAAAAGTTTGAGTATTTCTTCCTGTAACCAGGTTTGCAGACTTGTTAACTAATTTTGTTTTTTACTTTGTGTCGGTGCCTTGTTGATGTTTTTAAACACTTGAATTTACTGAATTTAAGTTTAAAATTAATTTATATTAATATAATCGAAAGATGAAATCAAAACAACTATAAAAAGTTTGAAATTTGGGCAAAAAATGTTGATATAAACTTTTTCTGCATCTTTCAAATATTACAAGTTATTTGAGAATTTTTATGTTAATGTCTATCACAGAAGGTATAGAGTGAAATATTTGAACACTTGTTGACCATGACTAATACATTACGAAAATATTTTCACCAACCTAACCAAAATAATATGTGGATAAGAAATTAATTTTCCAGTAATATCGATAAAAATCGAAAATATCATTGAACCAGAAGCGAGATAAATTAATTAATTGATCAGGTTAATAACGAAACAGTGAATATTTTCGATTTCAAAAACTAATTGATTTTTGATTAATATGATCAAAAGCAACTGGCAAAAGAAGATTTAAGATAATTTATTCACTTTTGCACAACGTATAGATGTGAACAAGCTTTTTCTACTTACTGTTACATGAAAAATAATTATCGTAATATACTGAATATTGAAGCTAATCTAAAATATTAAGCCGAACTATGTACTAACTTGAAAAATAATTATGAACAAAAAATAAATGTTTCACTCATCAAATAAAGTTTGAAAATTAGTGAAATAATTATAATTTAAGTAACTTAAAATTAAATTGTAAAAAGCAATTGTTATAATTTTGTATGTAAGGTGTTAAATCAAATAAATCTCATTATATAATATATTTATCTATTTATCTTAATATTGTTTTTTGAGGATATCTGTGTTTTATGTTTATTTTATTACAAAAATATATGTACAATTAAAATAAATCATTCAATTTTTTTTTATATTTAAACAAGTGATTGAGAAATGTTTACAAAATAGTATCCCCAGACCAATTTAAGTTTTAGCTGAGGGTCATTAGCTTCATACAAATTGGGCACTACTGTACTATAGAAAAAATAAAACTCTTATAATTCAAAATACAAAATATATATTATACTTGTTGTTTTATGTCCAAGTGTAAATTTGAAATTTTGTATAATCGTAGATATGATATCATTTCCATTTTCTGTAAAAATAATTTATCAATATATTTTTTTTAATGGTTAGTTTTGAAACATGAAACACTTATCTTTACTTTTTTATAATTATGGGAATAGGATTAAGATTTAATTTATTATGTTTAATAGTTTTTTTTTACATGTTCACTTATATGTAAATGAATAATAGTGCCACCAAAAAGGGTGTTTCGGGTATTTGGACACTCTCCCCCCAACCATAGTTATGAAAATGTCAACCAATTTGAAAAGAATCTTTTTTTTGAAATTCAATGTATCATGTAAAAAATTTAAATCAGTATATGAATAAAATTGTAATTTACAAAAATGTGAGAGCGAGCTGTATGGTTAATTCTTTGAGTTACCTTCTCGTTTATGAATGAAACAAAAACGATAATAAATATCAAAAACGTGACCATCTGTACGTTGATTATGAGTGGTATTATCTGTTCCCAGACATTAGCCGATGAATGGGAAGCTGGTAATGGTCCATTGTTGACAATACAATAAACACTGAGAAGCAAATTGATAAAGCTGGACGCGAAGAAACTCAAAAGCATTGAACCGTAGCCTTGAGTAAACGTTTTCAACAATCCGCAAAGTTCTGAGTGTAACAACCGCGTGTTTTTCATAAAATCCACTATTTCGGCGTGTGTCCATTGGCGGGAAACGTCAACTAAGTCGGTAGGAAGACATTTCCAAAAATCGTTTAATGTTTGAAATCTGACATATAAGCTTTGAAGAAAAAAAAAAGAAGATATCGTAACTACATAATCAATAACAAATGGTAGAGTGAACAATAAATAGTATATCAACAATGATACAACGTTTTCTATTTTAATGGGTAAAAAATAAAAATATAAGGATTTAAATCCAATAAAGTATAAAAATAACGAAATAAAAATCATATCCCATTGTTTTTTTCTCCATGAACGCTGTGGGATCAACAAATTTATTGAAAATGGTGCAATTTTTCGATCAAACTCAATAATACCATTAATAAATCTGAAAAAAAAAATAATTAATGTTATCAATTTTAACGATAATACAATGTTTTTAGCCTGTTTGGGGAACCTTGATTGGTTACGGGCGTAAAAATTCTGCGGATTTTAAGCATTGGCGTTGAGAAGGTAGCGTAATCATCGCCCAGGACACTAATAATGTTCTGAAATAGCCTTTATTATGACCTTAGGTGATTAGAGGAGTGAACTGGTCCTTCAGTAGGGTGTTGGTCGACGGGCTAACGTCCCGCCACCGTCAAAATCATTATTTTTGTGAATATTCTAAACATGTTTCGGACACTGAACAAAACGGACTTTCGGAAAGGTATCGAAAATGGAAAACTTGTAGAATTAAAGATTGGCATTTGGAATATTGGAGATCTTTTTAAGGCAGGTGGAACTAAAATAATAATTGATGAGATTAAAAGATATAAAATGCCGTTGGTAGCGCTGCAGGAAATAAGATAGCCGGGAAATGGCAGCGTAAAGTCAGATGATGTGACCATATTCTACAATAAAGGCATCAGTTCCAGACACGAATTATCTAGACATAGTATTTCTGATCAATAAGTCGTTACTACCGGAGGTCATCAGGTTCGAAGCGATTAATGAACGATCATGCTTTATATAATTGCCAATGCTAAACTATGATCTTATAATAATCAATTGCCATGCACTGATGAAGGAAAAAAAGGAAGAAGTTAAAAATGTATTCTATGAAACTTTTGAGTGAGTATATGATACATTTCCTAGACAGTGTAAAAGTTGTTATTGGTAACCCGAACGCAAAATTAGGGCAAGAAGAAGGTTATAGGCCAACAATTGGTAGAGAAAGCTTACAAAGTATATCAAACCATAACGGAACAAGACTTGTACACTTTGCAGCATCTAGAGATATTGTTATAAGTAGTACTTATTCCCCGAGAAATAATATATAAAAGCAAACCAAACACGAATGGATCACCATTTCTATCACCTGATGGAAGGACCTTTAATCAGATCGACCACATAACGATCGATAAAGAACAGCGACCATGGATAAAAACATTTATAGTTTCAGGGAAGTGGATGGTGATACAGACCACCACCTAGTGATAGCTAAACAAAAGGTTTTCAATCGCCTGGAGGGTGAGAAAAAATAAAAATAAACTAAAATATGGAAAAACTGAGGACCCAATAGAAATTATTAAGTATTGAAGATTCTTCAGAAAACGAGATAGAAAAACATAAAAGATATAATTGAAGTAGCCGCAAAGAACCTAAGAACAAATTATGTAAGTATAAAAAAAAACATTGGTTTAATGACGAATGCTAAAGGGCAATAATGAAGCATAATGACACAAGGAAAAAAATGTTACAAAATACTACCCCAGAAACCACGGAGGAATATAGGCTCAGAAAGACAATAGTAAACAAAACGATTAGAAGGGAAAAAAGATGGGCTGAAAAAGAAATGTTGGAAAGTTTTGAAGAAGATTACAACAACCCTAGAAAATTTAAAAAAAAATGCAAGGCAGTAAGAAAAGACTATAAACCTCAAACTTCTATTATAAAAAAGAACAATAGTGATCTGCTGACGAATCCAATAAAAATAATCAAACAATTCCGTATACATTTCGACGAGTTGTTAAATAACAATAGTACCAATGGAAGCATTGTAAAATATGAGAGAATGATTTATCAAACAGCAGAACGTGAAATGACTGAACCAAAGTTGAAAGAAATAGAGTTTATCAGTAAGGCTTTAAAAACTTTAAAGCCCCAGGAGAGAATGAAATTATCCAGAGCTACTTAAACTGGCCGGAAAAGATCTTGTGACAGAAATATATCTCCTAGTAAAAGATATATGGAGCGAAGAATGTATGACTAAGAATTGGAATTTATTAATTATATGTCCAATCTTCAAAAAAAGAATATACGAAGAAGTTACATAATAAGGACCTTCATATGCTGTTTGTGGACTTCAAACAGGAATACGATAGCATCAAATGTGAACAACTGTGGACAACCCTAAGAAACTTTAGCATACCCGATAAATTAGTAAAACTAATCAAGATGTGTAACGAATAAATCAGTTGTATAGTACGTTTCCTAGTAGAATTATCCTCATTATTTAAATGCAAGAGTGGCCTGAGACAAGGTGATACAATGTCCTCAGTGCTGTTTAATTTAGCAGCTAAATTTTAGTTCTAGAAAACTTAGTGAGGGATATATAAGACCTCAAAGAAATTGAAATAATAGGCCCTCATACCTTGCTCGCCTTTGCAGATGATATTATTTTATAGGAGAATCCAGAAACGACGTCGAGGAGAGTGTAAAAAAAATAATAAAATCTAGCTGAAATATGGTACGAGTTATAAATGAAAACGAAACAAAATAAATGGCCGATGACTAGGAATACAACTGTAAAGGATAATCTATGGATCGAAGGACTTTGTTTCATGCAGGTAGAGAACTTTAAGTACTTGGAAGTTAACATAAACAAAAAGAACAATGTACAAAATAAAATTAGGATGAGACTGAATGCGGAAAACAGATGTAACTTCACAATGAAAGAAATGTTATCCTCCAAGTTACTGTCCAGACGTACAAAAGAACACCTATGCTGTACATACTTTAGCCCCATAGTAACGTACGTATGCGAGATATGGTCTGGCACTAAAGGAGATGAAGAAAGGCTACAGAGTTTCGCGAGGAAAATACTCAGGAAAGTATATGGACCAGTATATAATAATGACTTGAAAAATTACCAAAAAAGATCAAACGAAAACCTGCAACAACTGTACAATAAGCCGAGTCTAAAACATTTCTTAGCCAGGAAAATGCTGGAATGGGTGGGACACGTTTGGTGAGCTAAGGGATTACTCAGTCACAGAAAAACAATCTAACGGGGAAAAGATTAAGAGGCAGACCTCGGCAGAGATTGTAGAACATAGTTAAGAAAACCCTAAAGGAAATTAATCCAAAGCTGGATACGGAAGTGGTGTTGGATAGAGGAAAGTGGAAGAGTTTGTTTGAAGCGGCGATGGTTCTAAATATCTAAGTGGACCGCTATCAGCTCTATAAGAAAAAGAAAAAGAATACAATGTTTTTAACGTATTTAATTTGAGCCACTGCCATGAAAATTTAAAAATAATATCTAACTAGATATTAGTGTCTATTAGTGTTATGTTTCAGTTAAATATCTATTACTAAATTCTAGTTCATACATTAAATCCTACCTTTATGATAATATTTAAGTATTAAACCTCATATGAATTAACATTCATATTCTGAAGTGTTAAGGAATTTATCGGACAAAATGCTTCAATCTTAAATTTTGATGGTAGTTTCTGGTAGAAAATTAAATCTACATATTTAATGAGGTGGTATGCTAATATTTCAAACTAGTCCGAAAAAATAAAAATAAATTACGGAACAACATCAAAATTCATACGGCAGAAGCTATTGACATCATCATAATAATTTTTGTTAAAATTCAAAATACATATTATAATATAGTCATTTCAGCTCCAAAAAAGGCGTATACAGAATGAAATCGGAAAGTTTTGAATTTTTGCAGAAAGTTTGGTTAAAAATAAATATTGCTGACAAAATGTACAACAAACGTATGTTTTTATATATTTTTGTAGCTTAAACAGGTGAACTGTGAATTCCACCAACGCGTTGTAATATTTGATGTGACACGCTGTAAAAAGTTCTAATAGGCTGCACGCCGCACTCGTGTAAACTATAGTAGTGGTCAAACGTATGTGTGGTTAGTGACTCTGACTATCTCGAGGTAATATTACACAGGTTAGTCTTCACACGCCAACAACTGTTGGGGGGATATTAGAAAACAAAGCGGTTTTAATGCTTTTTTCATGGAGTAATTTAATAATAATAATTTTATTTAATCATATATATTTGAAATGTGCGTGCCGTTGGTGAGTGAGCTTTACCTAAAATATCAGGTTTTAATTTGCCGGCGGCTATATAAGGCGGAATCACCATACGTTTGGCCGCTACTATAGAAACCGCCAATACAAATTAAATTAATAAAAAAACAAACGGACTCGATATATTATCGGTGTATTTATTACTCTAAATGGGTACTAGAACAGGGGTCTTCAACGACTTCAACCCGCGGCCCGCACTTGTCATTATTTGCAGGCCTCGATCGCATTTGAAATATAGCATAAATCTTTTTTATTTCACGAAAATGAAAATTCTCTAATCGAAAAGACGAAAACTACAACATGGTTAATTGACATTCACTTAGAAAACTTGCTGAGGACTGCATCGTCTCTGATTCAACAAAGTATAAAACAATTAGTGAAAAACAATGTCAGTTATCACGCTAAAAATAAAACAAATAATTTATGATTCAAAATTTAAATACGTTAATCTATATTGTACATATATTATGTTTTAATAATAATAATAGTTTATTCAAAATTTAATCATGATAATTATTATGATAAAACCGAATTTTTGTATTAAATACATGTTTTTACTACAAATGCGGCCCGTGAGAGTTTTAGAAAATAATATATGGCCCACTGCATAAAAAGATTGAAGACCCTTGTATTAGAAGGTTATAGTTCTATCATGTCAATATAATTGTATCGGTGAACTACATTAATTTGTAAGGCGGGTGGTATATTTAATGCGTCAAAAAGACAAACTGTCAGCCGAGTTGTTAACTAAATATGAACAGTCATTATATTACAATAATATAAATTCTAGTGTAGACAATTGTAATATTAAGATGTATAAAAGTTTAATACGAATATATGTACAATGTACATAATATATTATTTGGTTTAGTAGCGTGTAAACAAAGTAAGGTTACTAATTTAGATTCTGAACACTGTAATAAATATATTGATTTTATAACAATGTGTGTTTTAATTTTGAAAAATGGAATGTTTTCTCTTAGAAAATTAGATCTAGTTAGTACTTTAAAGGGTTATAGAAAAAAATTTTGACTATTTTTGAGTAATTTTTATACATAAGAGATATTCATATATTTTTTATTTTTAGAAATTTAAATTAAAAATTATTTTTTGAGAAAAAAATGCTTGAACATTTAATATAAAGCTCCCCATAAATTATTAATTTTTCAATTAAAAAATTTGAAAATCTAAATTCACTATATTTTTTTTTATAAGCGTTCATAGTTAGAACTTTGACAAAATTCATAAAAATCGCGAAAATTTGTAAATTATTTTTTAGATAAAAATTTATAAAAATTTTGTTTTACACCTAAGATTTAAAAATTTAATACAACATTCATTATTCATTTTTAAACTTATAAATGAAAAAAAAAATTTACCAGAAATTCAAATTATTTGTTTATGAGCATTTCAAGTTTAAATATTTATAACATTCGATATTCACCCGTAAAATAATTATTTTTCTACAAAAATGTTTTGATATTTTATCGTATTAAGTTTTTTTTTTACTTTTGAAATCCTAAAGTACCAATTAAATCCAATTTTTGGCCAGAAACTACTCCCATTTTTTTAAACCAAAGAATTTTGTCGATAACTTATTGTCTACTCATTTACAAAAATAAATAAATCACGATAAATGAAAATAAATAGTGTTAAGTTCCATTTAAGCGTAAAGTACCTCAGCTTTTTTTTTTTTGGTAATGTCAAAATTACTTTTAACTTGGTTATTAGTTAATTTAAATTTTTTTGATTGAATATGTAAACGATTGTATTACATTAATGAATTTAGAACTATTTCGAATTAAAACACTGAAAAAGTTAATTTAAAATAACCTATGCAAGTATAAAACATAATAAATAAATACTTGATAATCCATGGTGTTGATAGTCTGGCAGCGATAATGATAATCCAAAGTTTAATAATATTTAAAATTTGAAGTATATGGAATTCTGGATCAAACTGATGAAAATATATATAAGTGCATAACAATAACACAATCATCCGTGCTATTTCTAATATTCCATGAAATGCTGAGTTTGTATTCTGAACCAAAAATCCAGTCGATTTGACGGTATACGAAATATTAATTAAACCTATACACTTAGACAAAATTAAAATAGGTCTTAAGATTTTGTGAAAAACAACCGTCATTTTGATAAAGTTTGTCACCAGAACTGAAATTAAAGTATAAATAATAGTCTTTTGATAGTAATGAATAAATTATTATGATGACACTCGAATAAAACGATCGTAAAAACATTAACAAACATCATTATTTATTCATATATTATCACTCATTGGAAAATATTTAATATAAAATTAAAAAGTTATTACTATAGAACATAATAGAACCGACAGCTATCTGAATTCCTGTATTTACTAAAAAATATTTTCGTTAGATTTTGAATAAATTATTATCATTTTTTGTGATATTCATAATCATAACAATTATAAATTATAATTGCAAATGACTAACATTTAAATCATATTATTTTATATAGTATGAATAAATTATTTTTAATTTTTGTTCATATAAACTTATTAATTACAACTAAATAATGTTTAGTGTATTCATAAAATATTTTCAAACATGTTTATCTCGACATAAAAACCCTTTAATATTATATCTTGTATTTTATGTTTTCTATACACAATTCTATATTTGTTTAGATTTTTTAATAATTTTACACTTGTCATTACTTACTTACAATAAACATATACAAATACCAGCAGTATGATGTTAAAAATATAAATGTATTTTATAAAAATACAAATGTCTTTTATCGTGTACTATTATTATGTTCATTTTATTTTATTATAACTTGATCTGACAATGAATTCTAAAATACTTACTCTAAATTATATATAATTTAATACTCTGAGTTTTGATTGATTCTAAAAAAAAAATAATAATAATAAAACTAAATGATATTAATAACAAAAATAAAATATCTATTATTCTATTGTATACAATATTACTTATACATATAATGTCTTTTTTGTAATACTCGTTATAAGTTTTTTTAGGGATATTGGAAGAATCTACAAAAGTATATCCCAATATAATATGTATACTTTCCCTCAATATTCAAAATTTAATATTTATTATTTCAGCCAAACTCATACTTTTTTGTAAAGCGAAATTTAAAATTTTTATTTATATGACTACTAATTTCTATGTTTTTCTAGTATTTTGATTTTAAGCTGTTTATGAAACTCTTAATAACACAACGATTAGCTGCTTCTGATACTTTAACAAATACTTTAACTAACTGTAAGTTTAATGTTAAAATAAATAACAACATACTTAAAAATGTAGTAAATTTATTTGGACAAAAATAAATCATATGTAATTGTTTGATACTTTTAAAATGTGAGTTAATATAATATAGTGTATATAAGTTGTGTAGCGTGCCTACTTTGCGCTGCTTCATCGGAATAAGTCAATGATACATTTTAAATCCTTGTTTATTATAGTTTAATTTAATTATACAGAAACATGTCATAGCGTGTGGTTGAAGGTGATTTGGACTCAACAGCTCTGGTACATCTGATTATACTGTGCCCCCAGACTTCCTTATAATATGTGGCATTCCTATTCCTCATCTTCTCATAGATGTAAGGACCACGACCTCATTGTTACGTTTTTCGAAAGTTGTTGTTTCCATAGGTGCAATATGTGTAAACCGGGTAAACCTCCCGAAATACTTTGGTTTTTGCATGCTTATTTACTTAATCAATTTTAATGTTAATTTTGTTACATCAATGTTTGTATTTAAAAAAAGTATTTTAAGTATACCTAATTTTCATAAAAATTGTTTGTATATTTATTAAAAAAGTTCTACTTTTCAATAACTGATTTTCAAAAACACCCCCCAAAACTTTTTTCTGCGTACGTCCCTATTTTATTGTGAAACAACATATTTCCTAATTATATATTATATGGTTCTTAGAACTGGTAACAATTTTTTATCTCAATATAGTGGCCAGGGTAACTCAAAATGGCCTTGGTGACAGGTCCTTAATCCTTATCGGTTGTAATATACTAATATGTTGATGCATATGTGTATTGTTAAAATTTAAATTACTAAAATTGCCAGAATATTTTATGATATATGACAATAAATATATAAAAAATTATATGGTTACAACGTCATAAATAGCATCTTCGGAGTACAATCATGTACATAGAACATCATATATGTAGAACCATTGGACAAAATATATTATAAACAAATCGATCAGCTGCATGACTGTCGCTTTTCTTATGTTCTATATTATAACGAACATTTTAAATGAAATATTTTCTAGTTCGTAGAAATTATTATTATAAAAATAATTTAATATGTACATTCAATATCAGTAGGGTATAGGTAGGTAATATGTAGCTGTTGACTTTGACATTTCATAACATTTCAACATTTAAATTAAACAGAGGGTTACCTAAATAAATTTATTATTACGAATTAAAACAATATAATTATGAAAGGTCATGTGTACAAATGTGTGTTTGTGTTGTGCTGTTAAAGTAATTTAATTATATATATATATTATATAACAAGTTGAAGAATACCTTTGAAATTCCGCATAAAATTGATATAGAAGTATAATAATAATTGTCGTACAGATAAATTTATTAGTCACCTAGTGGGCAGTAGCCAGTATTGTTTTATAATAATACCTAGTGACTTTTTTATTGTATATTAGCACGCCTAAATTAACTTTAACTGTAACATATTATAGGACAGACAGAAGTAAAATAAGTTTATCGAAATAATTAGGTACAGAAATATTCAACTATTATTGTTTATCTATTGTTGAATTCAAATTAAACACATCCAATACTATAGGTACAATGATCTACTCTATAATGAGGAGGTACTCTTGAAATATACTATGAGCTATTGCAGAGCAAAGAAAATTTCCCTAGATATTTATTGAATGACATTTAGTTGAACTTATAACATAATAAAATAAAAAATTACGAAATATATTAAAAATATACGTTTCATACTAAAAATAGATAATTGTGCAATAAAATATATTTCTAAAAACCACATTAAAAAAAAAAAAAAAAAAAATACGATTTTAATTTAAAATTATTATGAAACAAATTACAGTTTTGTTTATTCATTCATTTATAATTGTACATCTAATTATAATTCCTGAAAAGCAATATAAAAATTGTGCAAAGTAGATACCTAAATTATAAAAAAAAATGCATGATATAGATACTGTAATAATTGGGTAGGAAAATTTTGGATATACCTATGTCAGTTATCTCGGTGAAAAATTGCCAGCCGGGCCAAAAAGGGTTTAGAGCCATCACTAATCTATACGAACAACTAAACAAGTGAACTACAGACAGTGATGACTTATTTTAATTAGATAAATCAGTGATCAACGATTAATAAATGTATAGAATTATATTATAGTAAACAATCAATATTGGTCTTTGTGACCTATTGTTGTTTGGTTATAACATGATGACATGGAAGTCGATTGTCATGTAACGAATTACTTACGATTAATTAACGTAGGAATAATATATAGGTATTGATGATTTTCATTTTAATCTTCTAAGACAAAGAACAATATAAATTATGAAATAAACGTCAAAACGGACCGTTGCAATTTGTTATAAGGTGCATTACACTTGTGTGCGTTGACCGCTTCTAAATCCGCTGTTATTGCTTGAACCGAAATTGGAAAAACGAAAAATGTCGAATTTAATTTTTTTAAATAGCCAAAAAAGTAAAAACGCACTTAAGGCGGATACCTATTTATATAAAGATAATATAGAACCAGTGAAAACAAATGAATTTGACGCTGTGTAGAGTTCATAAACTATAAATGTAAATGATTCTATCATACAACTAATGACGAAGAATCAGATACGTCAAAACAGATTGGTACAACATAGTTATAATAACTATATATTTATATCATGTACTATTTTCATTAGAATAAAATACAATAATAAAAATATGAAATAAGGAATAATATTATTGGAGACATTTGTAAAACGGGTATATTTTTAACGTAGGATTGTGTTTTTGTAACTGTGATATTTTGATGCGAAGAATATTTTTAGAGTGAAATCATGAGAATTACATTGTTACGAATGGGGGTAGTAGGTAGAAGACATAAAATAACAATTGAAATAAAAATTGTAATAAAAACAAAAAAAAATGTTGCCACGTACAACAATTTGAGCAGTAAGTGGCTCCCAAACTTTTTTTCATTACTAATACTTCTAAAGTATTGTTACAAAAGTATGCAATGAAAAATTAAATTTATTTTTTATAAATAAGTATATGTTTTATCATAATATTGTATAATGTTTAATTGTATAGGTAAAAATTAAAAGAGGTGTCCTTATGAGATGGATGTGACTGGTGTTTTGCTAGAAATTGGTTGATGTTAGGTTCGATTTTCGTAAGAAGCAAACAATGTAGTAATAAACATAATATTGTTGAAAACTTTTACAATGAAATGTCCACAAATTAAGCTTGTAACTTCCATTGCCCCCTTGGAGAGAACTAACGCCCCCAAGGGGACGATATCGCCCACTTTGAAAAACGCTGAGTAGACGATGGTATACTAACTCGGAGCGGGGTCCAGTGGATCGATCTTATAAGTGGATAGCAAATATGAATGTTTTACTTACCTCATAGGTTAGCCATAAAATTGTTTAACACGCTTGTTTGATGAATTGACCTGTAGGAAAACCTTGTGATTGAGTGGGCTTAGTACGGTGGGCACACCTCACACAATGCAACACCGCAATACGATCACAAATGCGAACATTTATTTTGAAACTGAAAGAAACGCCACCTAACATGGTCACCAATCCACGATTTCACATTATTAAAAACTAACTGATGGGTATGAATGGTCTATTTTAGCACTTTACAGCTTTTTTTTTATCAACAGTCTGGTCGTACACTCTTAGTGAACGTTATATTAAACGCATCGAGCAAGTTGCTACGAAAACGACGACATAGTGCTACTGGCTATATTTAATCTACTTAATAAAATATTTTACTGTTTTTTATTATTATTTTTTTTTCAACTTAATTGGTCATTTGTTAACCCCTTGTGTTGTTGTCTGTAAAGTGCTCCCGAGAAAGTGTTTGATGAACTCACTTTATGATGGTATTGTATAAGTATGGATATACTCGTTTACGCAATAACTAAAACAAAATTAGGTACGTACTCACTCAATACAGTTTCGAAATTTTTATTTTGGAACTTACAACCTGGCAACTACAAATATTTTATCATGAATATTGAATATAAATTATGCCTGTGTTGTATCTACTGTATTTCAAGAGGACATATCATCTGGCATACCTGCTTAGTACATATTATTATGTCTATACCACCATTCCATGATAAATCCGTTTATGCATAAAATGGAAAATGTAAAGTTCAAAAACATTAATTTTATTTTTAAGATAGTTATGAGCATTTTATAAGAAATTTCCGAGGGAAATAAATGTGTATGTAATCACTTTTCTGTACAGTCGATAAGGATCAGACTTTTCGAACCAGTTCAAGCGTTTGTGTTAAACTATAATAAATTACTTTACGCTCAGTAGTATAGTTTTAATGGTATAATTGGGTATATGGTAAATTATTAACCGTATGTGGTGTACAGGCTGCGTGTCTCGGTTGCCATCTACTTCTAGTTAATTAAAAATAATTACGACTCTGAAAAAAACTATTACTTAATTAGAATTGTTGAAATTTAGTATTTTAGTTTATAAAAATAAAATATTTTGTATACCTAATACGTTTCAATAAAAATATTTGTTTTCTTGATGTCGCATTATCAGCTTGCTGTTGTGTGATTATTTCAGTGTTTTATCATAAATTTTCGGTACAATTATATTTATATTCGTTATTAAAATATATAACATGTATTTACTAAATATTTGTATTTACATTAAATTATAAAATGAAATGTAAAATTATACGTAGTACCTAGTAACATTAAAAGTATATTGATTGATAATATTACATTATTATTTTATAAAATCACGTTTAAAACCTTGTAATTCATTTTCAGCCGTAAAAAGAAAATGGGATAGAACCACAGAGTTACATATTTATCTTTTTGTTTTTGGATTTCTTGTTGTATTTTGCGGGTCGTCACTCATCGATGGTTAATCAACAACCAAGTTCTCAAACTAGGCATTACTTGTATATACTAAGTTTTAAGAATATAGATGATAATATTATTATAGGTACCATTTAAATATTTTATGAACAATATATCATATATTTTCAAATATATGATTATCCGTATACGCGCGGTACTATATACGACCGTATAACCATAGGCGCAATTTGGGGGGGGGGGCTTGGGCATGCTTAGCACCCCCAATTTTGAAATTAGCACCAGTAAATTGTTTCATGTTAATTTATATTTTAATAGTAACAGGTATCCATAACCTCTAGATAACATTACAAAAAAAAGATAGAGGAGCTTCAGCACCCTCAGATTTTTCAATAAAATTGCGCTCCTACGTACAACCGAGTTATTATCTTCAATTCTCTGATAAGCACACCTGCAGCAATTCTTTTCACCACTCTACGCAAATCCAAAAATTATAATACTCTAAACTCAATGGGTATAATATAGCATGGTTTCATAATATTAAATACCTTTGAGTTATATTATTAGATAAAAAAAAAACTTACTCGGAAACTTCATCACATATCTTCCAAATTACAGCAAAGATAGCAACATACATATATCCAATATATCCATTAATTAATCGTCAAACTTAGCTGAACTGAAAGTGTTTATTATTGTTACATAAAAACAATTATTCGCCTTCCACCATTATATGTTGTCCCGGTTTGGAGTCAATGTGCTACAACTCGTATAAACAAAATACAAGTCCTACATTCTAAGTTCTCCGTGTGATTTAAAATGCTCCATGGTTTGTTCGAAATTATACACTTTTAAATTAGCTCATTAACTTTACCTATAATATTGCAAAATATAATTTAATTTTAATTGTTATGTAGTATAATTGTTTAATGTACGATTATATTATTGTACTCTGTTAAATTTAAAACCTAATAATCTTACGGTAAGATTCTTACTGAATAGCTAATCAATATTATTACTTATCAGACTTACAAATGTTAAAAACTGAAATTTAATATTCCTAAGTTTAGATGATTAAATGTTAAAAAAAACTTTAAAATAATAGTAAAATGTATAAAAAATAAAATTAAATAACCGTGTATTCACTTTTAAAATATTATAAAATATGTGATAGCGAGTATACGCCATAACCTCTGATGTATACCAACTAAAACAACACTGCAATTGCGCCGAAAATTACGAGATTGCATGATATTTATGGACAATGTAATTTAATGACACAAGACACAGCAAAGAGTATTGAGAAAAAAAATAAAATATTTTTCGAACATCAAATAGTTAATACTATATTGTCTATATTATACAGTTTATTAGCAGCGCCATGCATAATACCTATAGTATATTGCATTATTTAATAATATCTGCAGATGTTTATAAATTGTTAATTGTAATTATTTTAAATAAACATAAATAAGGCGTTTTAATTAAACATGCCTAAAAATAATACAACACGTAATAATTATTTTACATTCAAAGATATCTCGTTTTTATTTTCACAACATTTCAACATTAATATTTTATTCTTTGAATCACATTGTCGTTAATTTTTGTAAATACGAAATAGTAAAATCTTTTTTTTCAATTCAAAAGATAGAACTGTTATAATATTTATAGTTTATAGCAGTATAAATGATTTGTTTCGAAATAATTAAACAGAGGTAAAGGTACATAATATATAAGAATCCATAATAGTTACATAGTCTGTAACGGCTTATAATTATTATAATGATGATAAAATTATAATAAAAAATTATTATTTAGCAGTAAAAATAAAAAAAAAAAAACATACATAGAACATAATAGACACTTAGTAAAATGCTGTCAAATGTATTTAAAATACATTTCATTTCATTTATTTATTAACTAACAATGAAGTGTATATCAACAAACAAAAAAACTAAAATAACAATAAATAAACATTACATTATTTGTCTATGTTATATTGAAAATGAAAACGAATTAGATTTAATTTAATCGGACGAATTTTAAATAGTTAACAACAATTAGGGAATAACAAGATAAAAAAGTTTAAAATTTCATACACGACAAAAATTACACAACTATTATAGCAAATAATTTATAGGTAGTAATAATACTTGTAATTTTTATAATATAGTAATAATATAATATCCAACAGAAGTATAACTACAATTATTATTGTTTTTTAATCAAGTACAATCAATATAAAAAAAAAAAAAATGCATAACTCAAGATAATTGTATATATTATTACTTGGTGGAAAATTAGTAAAATGTACTCGTCCGATACAATGATAATAAGTATAATATAGATAGATTATATATAGATTAATTTTTTTTCCAAGTGAATATCAATAAATAAGTGTACTTGTGTAGGTTAAATATCCTATTCCTATTGATTTATTTTTTTAATATTATTATAAACAGTATTAAATTATTCTCGGAAATTAATATTATTATTATACAAAAAGGACTCATTACTGATATTTGGGTTTAATAATTTCGATAAGTAGATAATTATAGGTTCTATAAGTCTGACATTATATAAAATGTTGTGTCATGCTCATTATACCATTTGTATGTGTGTACATGTACATATATACGAGCAAATAAGGTATATATACATTAGACATGTATATTATGTTGGCATCTGTATGTAAATCTTTATTAGCCAATAAAATGAAAAAATATTCATTAAATTAAATTTTTTAATATTCATTTTATATCGGTAATATAATATATATTTATGTAAAGCGTGTGTGGGCATATATAAATATATTTGTTATATTTGTACATATACTTAATACTGAACCGATAGCCGATAGGTATACTTATTGTGTAATGACATCAAGGAATATTATTATTACATAAAATACAACAGAACTTTAATATTATCGTTGTAATAATAAGTACACATTAATATTATTTAAACCGAATATAAGCTAAAAAAAAAGTTAAAAAAAAATAATCCCAAAAAGTGCACGAAATACTCAGATGCATAAAATCGTTTATTTTTGTGATAGCTATTTTTTAACGCGTTGCGACAATGTGTAGTATTCGAATATTTATTATATATTATTACAATAATAATAGCAATATAATATAGTTGTATATTAAAATAATGAAAGAATAAAACGATCGCACACTTTTTGGTTTCAACTACGTGTAAATTAAATTACTTTTTTTTTTCTATTAGGTATACATATGTAAATGGAAGATAACAGTGTGAAAAACGAATAGGATGATCATCTATATTAATTATTATATATAGGTATTTTTCTCATCGCATAAGTATGTACAATATGTCTAATATTGCTTACATCAAAGAGTAAATAAATTAAATTTTCGAAAGATAATAGGTAACAGTAACAATTGAAAATTATATAGGTAACAGTTATACAAGCGGTGATATTATATTTAAAAATGATTTGTTGATAGTAAAATAATATCAAAGAAAACATTATATTAGTGGCCGATAAATCTCTACATCTAATACCTACAAGCACAATACGGTACCTATGGAACAAAAACTGGTAAAAAATATTTTGAAATTTAATTTTGATACCAAAAATTGTACCCATATCGAATACTGACAATTTAAACGCGTAATAAATCTCAGTCTTTTGACCTCAACAATTTCCTATTATGATAAGCTCCCAAACCGGATTTTTCTTAGAATTTTCTGGTAGTACTTTGATCGCGTCGACATTTGTGGTCCAAATTTGTTATGTTATTCTTCTATCTTCCTGAAAGCAAAATTGTTTGTTTTTCAATCGTATTTTGATTTATTATATTTAGTCTAAATTCCATTAAAACAATATTTCCACCAAGTAACAATATAAAATTGTCTACTGTTAAGTTTTAATATACATTATTATACATGCTACGATATTAAATTGTGTTCCAAGTGTTTCTAAACGATAACAATTAACTATATATAGGTAGTTACACAATCCACTCCTATCGAGAGTAATCATAATATAATATCAATAATTACACGCATTATTATTTATAAATTGCTAAATCATTATGTTATATATTATTCAACAATTTATATTATAACACATATTATACCTAGTAACATATTTTATTACAACAGTAACACGTAACGTAGGTCAGTATTTATATATAATATATTTCTAACTGCGTTTAAACTTGTCAAGATATCATCAAATCGAATAACGCATACGTTAACAATATATGGTAACAATAACCGTAAATATATATAATTAAAAAAAAAAAATAATAATAACAAATTCAGAAGATTAAAACAAGGAATTGGATGGATATGTAGTATAGTAATAAGTATAAGTAAATTATTATTGTTATTATTTCAATCACTCTTATATATTTATTTTTTTTCACGATAAATACATCAAAACTTAATGAAAAAACACACAAAACAAACGCATCGTCAAATATGCGTGAAAATACTAATTTTAAACTTTTGATAATATGATGAAACATCAAAAATGAAAATTTATCATTGATTACAGCGCTAGAGATGTATATGATAAAAAGTTACAGTGGAATAATATAATTAGAATACTGTTTTGGCGGGATTCGCTAAAGGTATTTGCACAGGACTGCTGAGAAAGTACCTATATAGTATATAGTCATATTTTTTGAGAATTATGTACGGTTTTATTTAAAATAATTTATTTATCGTTATATTTATAAGTAATTCTGACATTAAATATAATTAAGTTAAGTTTATTTTATGTTTTCTGATTTTTATTTTATATTATTTTCATTATTTATTAGTGTTATGTGGAACTTTACTCGAAAAAATTACACACAATACGCTGTTTGTGACATACGAAATTAATTCAAGTTATTGAATTATATTTTATATCCATAACTAATTAATATAATTTTAATATTATATATTCTAATGTGATGTAACAGCGTGATTCTTTTGGCATTCTCACTAATTTCTGGCGGGTTAAATAGGTATAATACTATAATAAGAGGTATGTTCTCCCGTCAAAAATCAACGGACTTTTATCTACCAATATGTGTAGTGAATCACCCTGTAGAACGTTTCATTTATACCATATTATGATATAATATATAACGTAATTTTTACACCGACAAACACACTGTGGTGTAGATAAATATAATATATAGTTAATTAAAGTAATGACACACAATAAAGGTCTTAAAATTACAAAGTCTTATTAAATTACTCGAGTTTTGAGAAAATTAACTTTCCGAATTTAACAGTCGGATTGAGAAATATTGTAACAGAATATAGTTATTCGACGAACATATTTATACGTGCGTTTGAAAAATAACCGTCTTATATATTCGAAGTAAATCTCTAAGTATATTATATTAAAAAATATATTCTTAAATAACTAAAACAAATCGTACGAAAACATCAGACATCAATTATTATCATCATCATTATTATTTTTTCTACGCATCAAATCGCAATAAGTACGAATACATTATATATGTATTTGTTTTAATTCGATATTATTCCAACGATACAATTATACAACTATAAGGCTTAATAATAATTATAACATTATAGAATTATTATTAAATTATGTTAATAGTGCTTGAATTGAGTGGGGTGTGATTGAACGAAGTCCCTCCTTGTTAAACAAAAATATTTATTGCGTACTTTATCTAATATTTTTATATCCTAATTAATAAGACATTTAAATATTCAGGACTCAGGTACGCACATTTCTTCACTCTTTTACATCCCCATTCCGATTTTCCCCCAAATTCAAGTCTTGTGTGTTATCTCATATAGAGAGATATAATATAGAACGTGATCTATAAATTGTACTTGTATACAACGTTAATCTTATACCACATATTATATCATATAATGTTAGCGACGCATATATTTTTATTTTGAGCACAACAATACCGCAGTATATAAATGGTGGCAATATTTTATTATGATGTATACTGTCATTCGGTTTAATCCGGATTTAAATGTATGGTATGGTCTGGCCCGTGTGTGCAGGAATTGAGTTCGATTATTAATTATCGCTATTAAAATATTGAATGTTTACCCAGAATTATTTAAAATCTAGTAGTTTATGTCACCGGGTTTTCCATTACGTAATATTTATTTAAAATGACAATTTAATTATTAAAGTAACTATAATAGATTTTATATAATATAAGGAATTGTAAATCTCTAGTTTTGAACATACCATTGAACACCAATAATTATTACAATAACTTATAATTAATAAATAAATCATTTTTATGTGAACACAAGATTAACATAAACGATGACGAAACCTTCGGCAATGTGTATCTCCTTAAAATTTGATAATTAGCAGATATTATGACATTATTTTATCCAACAAAAATGTCTAAAGTTAAGATACAACTATAATATTTAATACAAACTACACCAGTATACAATAATATTTATAAAAAATAATTGATTGTTTAACGTTCGTAATGAGATGGTTTGTGTAAGAATCTGAAGTATTATATTATAATTATTTAATTATTATAGTTATAAATTATTATAATCTGAAATAATATACAACCAAATGTATTACTGAGGTAACATTTGATATATGAATGACAACCCATTGATATTAATTTGATTAAAAAACGTCCATATCCATTAAGGCTTACTATATTTTTTTCATTTACTTTTCTTCCATAAATTTTGTCAATTGAGCTTGAGGTAACAAAAAGTGTGCGATTATTTTTTATTGCAAATATAAATCAAATGCACCTATTTTTTCAAAACATATTTAAACGTTATTTGTTCAATAGATTTATAATACTAAATACGTACCTACATTGAAACTATGATATAATTGTACGGTATATCCATTTATGTTTATGACTAAAATATTGTTCGTTAAATAATAGAATTTTTATATGAATCAGCATTATTATTAATTAATATTGTGCGTAAATATCATACAAAAAATTAGTTAAATTTGTTTTCAAGACTATATATTACGTTAGTAATCACCGTATGCATTTAACACTATTTATTAATGTATATTTACCGACATTTAAATACTTATAAATTATTTTCAATTATATGTGATTTCTAACCAATGCGATATATATGTAATAATTGAAAATGTACATTGTTTAAATAGATATTAATGATATTATTGTAACCTTTTGTAGAGTACCCAATATAAACGAATGTATAAATCTTGAGATTCTCAATAACTTTTTAATAATTCAAGACATCGATGGTATCAAATTTAAAAAAGTTTTATTGAACATTTACATGATCGCAAACATTTTGAGAACACTAGAGTTGAGTGATGGCTTAAAACAATTAGGTACATACTTAGATTATACCGTTTCGATATGATTTTAAACCACGAGGAAGCCCTTAGAATAATGTTATACCTAACATTAATAATTTTCACCATCATTGACGTTACTAAACGATAATAGCTATTAGAGATATTGGAGTATAGAATTATTTCATTAATTATATAACTATATGTCTTATATTAAGTCTCAAAAGATGAATACTGTTAACAACAGATTTGTGTATAATTGAAATCTGGCATGTATACGTGGGGGAAACGAGCAAAAACGAAAATCGAAATACATTGAAGCGGTGATTGATCGAGACCATGACATAAATAGATCGATTACAGAAACCACTGTGATAAAATCCCATAATCCTATATTATAAAACGAAATTACATACTATAATGTTTCCTGGCTGATTAGCGATTTTCCTCTGAATGGTACGAAAGCACTTGGCTTAGTTATGGATTTATGATAAAAGTTTAAACGTTTAAAATACATAAACACTAATATCGTAAATTATAATAATAAACATAAAGCACCACTCAAGAAAATTACCACGCAGCACAGACTATAACGAAATCCTATTATATTATAGGCTGTGCGTATTGGGAAAACGGTCGAAAAAAATTGGACGGCGTTCGTACGCTATACAAAATATAGTAATTATTAGGTAGATGTGTGCTTATAATATATAACATTTAAAATGTAAATTGTAGATATTATAATAGATCTAATACAGTTGTACGTGTAAGTATAATAGTTGGTTGCTTACCTACCTATAATAATGTATTAAAATGTAAGTTGGTTAGTATAGTTGGTGACATATTCACGGGGGAAGGATGGGGCAATCCGATTATTGGTCTTAGTACACATTTTTAAGGACGGGGAAAACATTTCACTGTG
The DNA here is from genome assembly GCF_003676215.2 of Rhopalosiphum maidis. Taxonomy (NCBI): domain Eukaryota; kingdom Metazoa; phylum Arthropoda; class Insecta; order Hemiptera; family Aphididae; genus Rhopalosiphum; species Rhopalosiphum maidis. Next base: position 50,795,839 of record NC_040879.1, read on the forward strand.
TTTTATTTGAAATTACATGATTATGTTTCATAAAATTATAAGAATAATATTTCTAAAAATTAAAATAATAAATGTCAAATTATTTTTTTAACTAAATGGACGTATATAATTTTCTAAATGTAATGAATTCGATTTATAACCATGCGATTAATTAAAATCACTTATAGTTTTTAATACTAAAAAGGAGAATAAATAGGGCACTTAGCATAAATACTAAGTATAAGTATATTATGCATTTACGTATTTTCGAAAGGGGTACGAAACCCGTCGATTTTGTACATTTGATAATAATAAGTGATTATTGTGCGTGTCGATCGTTTCGCCCTTCGAAAGTCAGGTGTACGTGGGCGAATCGCAAATTGTATAGTCAGGTGAGGTAGGTAACAATAGGTACAATTAATTACAATACATTACGGGCGATGTAGAATACCTGACGTTTTGGTCCTGTGCGGTTAATTTGAATCGTGAATATACGTATTACTGTGGGATATACTCGTTAAATTTATTATTACTATCAATATTGACCAAAAACAAAATAAATAATTTACTATAATAATTGTATTATATTATAAACATTATAAAACAATTATAATAATAATAGTAATTATACCTAATATTGATGGCATAGTGACCTTTTAAAATGAATAAGTTATTATATTTTATATATGATTTACTAGAATTTCGCTTTGAATCGCAGTTTGTCTGCTGCTTTCCTACACTTGTATTTATTTACTTTGATCAACATTGATCAACATTAGGTAAATACAAGTAGTTATTATTATTATATTATTATAATTATTTGAAAGTATTTAAAATATAATACAGTTATAATTAGTAATATATTATACTTTATTAATATTAGAAATAATAAATTTATTAGAAAATATTGCAAGAACAAAAAATTTGTTGCTGTTACTACTCACGATTCAAATTTTCCCTGGACGAAATTGCCCGTATCATATCTACATAACGTCATAACAGCTAATTATAAGGTAAACTAGTAGGTACACATAACATTATCAATCATTATAAACGACGTCGCGCGCGCGTGTGTGTTTTTTTTTTTTGTCTAATTATAGGACGTTGAGAAAGTTGACTTTTTTCTGCATGGCTTTCTGTTCGCCGTCCAATAACACGGAATCTGTGATCGGTGAACTTCCCAGGTTCTCCAGTAGCCTCCTGCTCCTAGTCGGCATGTCCGGCAACAGTGGCATAGCGTGCGGGGGTGTGTAATCACCAACCCCGCAGCCGACCGCCGTGCCGTACTCGCCGTAGATGCCACCGCGGCGCACGTAATCCTCGGCGGCCGCCGCAGCAGCGGTCCGGAACGTGGAGGCGATCCGCTCCATTGACCGTTCCTCGGCTATCTTTTCGGCCGCGCGTGCAAACACTTGACACTCATCCTCGGTCATCGGCCGCCGTCCCGCGTAGCAGCCACCTGTGTACGATATATGCACAAAACGCCCCCGTCACGCTTTCCCATATCGGTTCCACTTATAGGTAAGTTATATATTGTATAAATATATACATATATACACAGTAGAATTCGAGTATATTATAACGACACCATCGATTTTGTGGTCTCTCGTCGTAGGATATATCAGCGTATGGTGGATAAAAATTACGGCTCTGCAGTAGATGATATTAATTAGTAAAATTCAGTCAACTTTCGATGAACCTTCGAAAACTCGTAACTTTTGTTAATTTGAATTTTGAAGTATAATTTTGGACGTATTAATGCCAGAAAATCGAAACGCTTTTACTTACTGTGAATACGGATTGCTTTGAAAACTTGACACCACTTCTCATAAGAGAAGATACAAATCCTAAGTGATTTGAAGGTATATTATATAATTTTTCTATAATCGAAGCAAAAAGGTACGGACGATCACACTGCAGCAGTTATTTAACGATAAAACTACTAATAATGGTTTTACTGGATATGGGTATAAAAAACAGAACTACAAAATTTTTCTTTATTTTTTTACTATTACCAAGTTCACAATACTACCCCTTAACTAATACTGAAATAAACTTCTTCCTTACAATATAAGGACCAATCATTCGACCCAAGTATAATTCAGAATTGTAAGAATTTTTACCGCCTAGAAGTTATGAAAATAATTTTTGAAAGTAAACAGTTACGTACAAAATTAGTCAATACACTTATTGACAGTTTTGCTATTGGTTGACAAGTTGAAACAATCATGTATTTACCTATTTACAGAAATACAAATGTACACATAACTCTATGATTTAAATACATTTTTTCGGCCTCTTGATATTTGATTATCTTGTATTTTAGTAATTCAAACATTTAGTTATTCGAAGTTTTTCATCGAGAGTCGATTTTATAATACAGAAATTGACAATGGATTAGTTGGTAGCCTGCGGTAAGTAAATAAATCAGATTAAGTTAAAATATTTAACTAAAGAAATTTCAAAAGAAACTAAAAATATATATTTTTTAATAAGATAATACTTAAGTGTGCATTTTCACCTACGTATTTAATATTATTTTATGATAATAATATTTTTATTACACTCTTAATTGACATATTTTTAATACAAATCGATTGTATGTTAGTATACAAGTATACAACATGTGGAATTAGACATAATTTTTACTCACTCCCGTAAGGTTGTTATAACCGATTTCTACTGTATATATATTATACATTCATGCAATTTAAATACATATTACATAATATACTAAATATAAATACCTACCTATACATAATATAAAGGTATAGCTGTGTAACATACGCACACACACACAACACATCTCTACCACAGTGTACCTATATATTATGACATAATTTGGAAATAATTTCTTTCAGTTATTTTACTTGTATAATTATAACTATACCAGTTTATTTTATCTACGCTGGATGTTCTTAAAATCCAAGTAATTTGCAAAAATATACAAGTGTATTTTATTATTATCATGTTGACCATTGACCATCGTACAAACATTTTGAATGGAAAATTCGAAAACGTTTGATAAATTTTGTATACTAATATTATACTATAAATTTTCAAAACATTACTATCTACACTTAACCAAAATCGAGTAGCTATATTATTATTATTTTTTATACTAGTTATATCGTTATAATGTGTTACCATTTAACCTAACACATATGCATGCACATCAATAAAGTTTGATAAACTAGTATTCTGTTTTAAATTTATGTTTTTACAACATATTGTATTGATCATAAATAAAATATTTAAATATAACTTCAAATATACTTGAAAATATGTAAACTCAATTAACAAATTATTTAATTATTTTACTACGAGTATGTACGACGGAAGATATTCGGAATATACATATTATATTATATTTATTTTAACGGACATTATCATCAGTGAAAATTATTGTGACTCATTGGTTTCCTATTAATAAAATACCACATAGTATACACAGAAAATTTGTAAAACATGTCACTATTTTAATAAAAATGTTAAATAAAATTTCAAAAACAAAATAATATTTAAGAATGTATATCTAGTGAAACAATTTATGCACGATTTAAGTACCTACAGTCCTCTACTATCGTCAGTTTTAATCTATCATTATTATTAACTACTCAAAAATTATGTACAAAATACAAAGCAGTTACACTAAAAATATAATTTTGTAAAATGTTAATAAATTGTAATGTCTTTTCTCGATATTTCGTATAATAATAAATATTTTGTAAAATTTTACATATTTCTATAATGGTAACACAAACGAGCCAAAATTTTGAAACAGTATTCCCATTGTAAAAGGAAAACATATCATTATCATATATAGTATGAGTATATATTACGTAGTTTATATTATGGCTTATTTTATCATCATGACAGACCACGCGTTCCTTCTTTTATTATTGGTATCATGTATCCACCGCCAGTATATGATTGAAACTCGCACCGAGTTAAACCCACGGGATAAACGTCATACGTTATGAATGGCTTAATTAAATACGTATTTATCTGCAGTTCTGGCATTGTATGTTATATTTTTGATTGAGCAATTAAAGATTTTATTTTAATATTCCTACACAAACTATACCTACATAATATATAGGTATAAAGCGACTGATGTTGCAGATACGTGTATCGTGTATGTATGCATGTATTGTATTTATATACAAGGTATTTTATATGGTAGGAAATTTTCATTCTCCAATTTATCATGAAAAGTATCGTAAATAAGTCCAGTTCAATCTATATATAAAGTGAGACGATCTCCGGGGAAAATGTATGTACGCTCATTTAGGAGGCGACGATCAATACGAGTATCATGGTTTGTGCCTTTTTTCCTGCAGCCGTAATAGAAATCATATAAATAATGACCTATACTAAACTATACGTAACAGTCTTAAAGAAGATGTCGTCTCCGAAACGAGTGCAAACACTTTTCGCACTGAGAATTATGGAGGTCGTGCCCACTTTTAAACGATTTATCGCCCGACGTTTATCGTGTACAACATATAATATAATATATCATAACGCAATATATGCCGTACGTTTATAGTAACAAAAAACAATAATATCAAACAAATGAATACGGCATTCCTATCTTCGTTAAACATACACTTTTAGGCCAACACAAAGGAGAAGGAAAGGTTTGTTGTCACTTGCTTCCGTAAAAGCTTCCGAGCCATAATGAAACTAACATTTAAATAAGATGTAGAACAGATGTAACGATGTTGGAAAGGTTAACAATGATATCAGTTTTGTTGGCTTACAGATTTTTATACAATGCCGTGGCATCCATAAGTGTAATATCGATGAACACAAATAACATCACTGCCTAAGTAAGGTATCGTCAATAGATAATGCTATTTTAATTTACGAACAATATAATACACAGTTACTCGCCCAACCCTATATTATCCAAATAATATATACTAAAATTATGTACTCGGCAATAATATAATATTATTATCGATGAATGAATGATATTATCCGTTCCGTTACGCGTATAATTTTAATTATATATAAATTTAGATATAAGAGTTTGGTAAATTTACGTGAATAAATTGTATATGGATATTCTTTTTATCGTTCATCGAAATATAAATGACCCCTCATTTAAATTATTTTCATGAGCATAATAACATAATTTTAATAATATTTGGTTCACTTACTGGTGAACGTGTAACATAATACTATTACAAACGTAAACTAAGAAACCAAGATAAAAGCGTTTATAATAGCAATATCCGTCGATGTTTATTAACTGATATAATTCATAATAATAATACTATTGAGTTTGTATTAAATGTATTAATCGAAACACTAATTATTCCTACCGTCTGCCAATAAAAAAAACGTAACATTTAATTAGAGTTTAAAACTACCATCACTGTTTTTCATAAAATATATGTTATAATATATTATTATTATCGTCGAAAATATTAAAACGGCGTGGTGATCACACAACGACAGGTTTAATATTATACTGTTTTATAATATTGCCGGTATTATTGATTTAATGATTCATATATACCTGCAGCGGATAGCGATGGCAGCATGGACGACGAATACTCGTGTTCGGCGTTCTCACGGATCCGGGCCAGGCGCAGCAGCTCCTCGTGCAGCCGGACGTTGTCCTCGATCTGCCGCCTGCGCCGGGCGATCTCCGCCTTGATCCTGGCCTTTTTCTCCTCGCGCTGCAGCTCTTCGTCGTGTTCCTCCTCGGCGGCCAGCGCGGCCAGCGATTCGTAGTCGCCACCGCCGCCGTAGTCGTCCATGTAGTCACAGTAGCCGCCATAGCCGCCGTAACCGCCGCCGTCGTCGCCGCCGCTCAGGTAAGCGGTCGGTGTCGGCGACGGCGACGGGTCCCACGAACGCGACCGCCGGCCTGCAGGTGCCGTACTTCATCATGGCCGCCGTCTGCAGGTGTTGGTGGTAATCGTACGACCGTCGCGGGTCCGAATCGCCGCCACCGTCGCTATACCGCCGCTGTCGGCGGTTGTGCCGCCGAACGTCCCATCTGCGGAAGATGTAAAACATATATTTGTATACTTAAACATTTAAAAGGGCAAGTCTTGAATGACTGATTTATGATCAACTTACAGCCAAAACTGCCAAGCCGGTTTAATTTAAAATTTCAAGTGCGTGTACTACTTTTACTATTATGTATAGGCGCACTAAGAAAGACCTTTTTTGAAATTCGTATTTTAAAGAGGGGTTCATACAGGGATTTGTGGACTCGTGAAGAACGAATATGTTTTTATTTATATTGGCTATAAATTATTACAGAAAATAAAATAATGTATATGATGTGATATAATTTTAGATCTGAATTGTATGTTTAGTACCTATATAAAATTTAAAAAAAACTGTGTTTCAAATCTGTTTAGTTTATATTTAACAAAGTTTAATACAAAGTAAAACCCAGAATCGGTTAGCATATTATATAAAAGAGAATCGAAAACACTATTTCGCGGACAATCGTCGAATTGTCACCGACACTAGTTACTACGTCATCGAAAATACATAGATTATTTTTAATATTCAGTTTATATGATGAAGTCTGGATAAATCGAATTTCAAGAAAAATAATAATACATTTTACAAATGTATTTTTTTAGTTTTATGTATCAAACACAGCTTATAAATACTTCAAGGGACAAGAAAAATATCGAGTTACAACTACTCGATCGTATTATATATACATAATTTACTACATTTGTCTATGCTTTTTATAGAACCCGCTTCAAATGTCTCAATGCATTTGAACAAAGTACCAGTGTTAAAAATGTATTTTTTGGAGATATTATGGAAAAACTAATGGAAACTTATGTATTAATATCTATGTAGAATATATTATAGAACAAGGCATTTACATACAGTTTTGGATTCAGTGCATAATATGTAAATACGTTATATATCATGAAAAAATGAAAAAAAAATGTGCTTAAAAACCATACGAATCATTATCATAGGGTTCTTTAAAGATTATATATAGATATTAATTGTCCAAAGGTGAGTGTGAACTGTATCTTACCTTTTTTGATCGGCCGTAGCGGAATTTATTGCAGTATTCGTCGCGCGACGGTGGCCATTGTGGTCGTAAATTGCTGCCGATGAACCGATGGCGGTCTCGCGCAAAGCGCCGCCCAGATAACCGGATCCACCGCTAGTATCGGGCCAATGTCGCCAAGACGTCGAGGACGACGGATCTTCGCCACCACCATATGATCGGGACCTCGGTCTAGACGGCATAAAGTCCTGTCACAAACACATATCGTATTAAATAGTATGATATGCGTATTCGTTGATGTTAGTAGATATAACCGTGGTAGTGCCAGCACATGGGATTGACTGAAATTAATTATCTAGTTACCAGTCATCCAACAATTTTTATGAAATATAAAATATATAAGATTACATTAATATAAATATAACTATAATTCTTGGAATTGGTTTAATTCGTATTTCAATGTTTTGAATACGACATTTTATGTAAACAATTTATATTTAAGAATGTTTACGATCATTTGCAGAATATGTTCATATTATACTAAACATAATCAAACAAAATAAAACTGAACCCAATTTTCATTGGTCCAGACGGCGATTGCCACTTCCATCCATGGTTAGAGGCGGCCCAGCGTGTGGTCGCTCTATGATATAATATACTTACAGAGTTTCTGCCGCTGTAACCTCCGCCCAACACGACATCGTCCAGCAACAGTGCGGCAACCGTGGCGTCATCATGCTGCTGTAGTCGCAGCAGGTCGTCGTCGTCGTACACGTCCGACAAGTGTTTGGTTCCACCCAGCCCTCTAATCAGTCGTCCGCCGCTGCTGCCGGTTTGTCGTTGATGCTGGTTCTGGTACCACCTTCTTTCCAAGTGGTCAGGCCTGTATATACAAAACGAGTGAGTATAAAATACATAAAATATGTATAATTAATAATACTGTCGTAGTACCACAACTGGCACAACCGTTGATTGTGTTGGATATTATTCAAATTATAGTCATAACTCATAAGTTATAAGTGTTATGACACATAACTCAAAAGTCAATTCGGTGTAATATTTGTGGTAGGTAGGATTTGTATACATGGATCAATAGCAGCTTTTATTGCCTAACTTCGTCTGGGTCAAAATTAATTTATATTAATATCGTTTTCTATTTTTCTTCAGTCGAAATATATACGTAACACAAAAGCAACATTACAATAGTTAATTTATGATTTTCAGATTTTTAATTCAGGACATAGTTTTGATGTAAGCACAAAAAATCTATAGACAAATTTATATTCAACTAATATTTAAAGTACACATCTTTATGTTTTTACATAAAAAAATACTGAATTAAAAAAATTAAATTATGATTGCAAATTATAAAAATTTTGTTTTTAGGTACTTATTTGATTATAATATTCGTTTTGTTTATTATTTTTTAAACAGGTATATTCGTAAAATATTTTATGCACCATATTTCTACTAATTAAAATAATATTATAGAAATATATTTTCACAACTACGAATACTAGGTATTAGTAGGTAGTATACATACTACCAACTATGGTAGTCATTTAATAACAAAAAAAAAAAATTCAATTTGTATAAACAAAAATTTAATTCACGTATGAGCCATTCTGTATCTACCTATAGATAAAGAAATAGTTATAAACACTCTCCGAGTCTTAAAAAACCTATTTATATAATTTTTATTTAAAATTGTTGAGTAATTTTGAGTAGGTATGTTGAAGACAAAAAAAAACAACAACACTTTCATTTACAATTTTTTCTACATTCTACATATAAAATATTAGCATACTTATTTTTTTATTTTGTTCAATTCATTATTATTTAATAATAACTTGCATGTGCATCAAAAGAAAATTATTTTCAATTCAATATAATGTTAAGAAAATATAACTGTCAATTGTCTTAGAAAAAGCTTGATCACCATCAATCATAAAGCTATCAAATATAGTTATTGAATTGTAGGGAGGTGAATTTTATTTCATAAATATTATTCAATACATTTTTAATCTCACTATTATGACATATAATAATGCGGATGTATTATTAATAACCTAATGTCATGTCACAGAGTGAGTAATAAATAACAAATAACAATATATTGAATGACAGTATGTTTATAACAAATACTGGAAAGATGATCGAATTCTTACACAACTGCAATTTTCAAAATGCCATTTACATTTAAAAGTCAAGGATTTTTGAATATTCATCAATCTATTTACCGCATACTCAGACATTTTCCATTTTAAAATTAAAAAAAAAAAAAAAAAAACAAGGATACCTACTTTGTCATAGGTGTCGAGTGTATCTTGTTATTGAATTAAGGTTACAATAATGGATATATTCAATTTAAACTCAATTGAATATCATTGTACCTATTTGGAAAACAATTCTGAACGAAGAAGATAGCGTCTATTCCAAAAGTAACCACCAAAGTAATAAGGAGTGTTTCAAGTTTCTACGATTAAAATGTTATGAATAAAAACATAATATTAAATTGTTATTTTTTACTTAAATATTGAACTAAAATACTTATAAGCAAAACAAAACAAAAAATAAATATCAATGAATTTTAGATTAATTTAATATTTTGTTAAGAATCTTAGTAAACTATAACCTTGTATATTTAATTAAACATACATTTCAATAATACAAAAAAAATGTCCACTGAGTAAATATGTTTGAAAACTTAATATAAGATTCCTCATAAGTTTTTTATTTACCAATTAAAAATTTGAAAATTATACAATTACAATATTTTTTTAATACGCGTTTAAATTTAGAATTTTTATTGACTGACTTTTTATCTCCACTCAGAAACGTTCTTCATATACAATGTATACTATATATCATCGTATTACAATTTAACGCTTCCATTACAGAATGATCACATTTTCCTCTAAAAATAAAATACCATTATTATTTATTGTTCATTATCATTACCAAAAAACGGTTACATTCTTTTTTTCTTTAAAATTATTTCTGGACTAAAATTATGCTATGTAACTCAAACGAAAGACAATACAAAGTTTTCATCAACCCATTCGACACCATCCACACAGTAAAGCGATACCCACTTATAAACTTTTTTTTCTGAGTTACAACAAAAAAATAAAATCAATTTTTATTTGTTTACCCAATTATAGAACTTATACTGTTTTTTTTACTCTTAACTATCCTATTAATATAAACTACATCAAATTATCCATTAGAAAGAATCCTCATTGATGTAGAAAATTGAGTTGCGTTTTTTTTCCATAAAACGTGTAGTTAGACACAGACACACACACAAAAAAAAAAGTATTGTAAAACCAATATACATTATTTTTAAATTACTCACTCTGAAAACAAACTATATACACATTTTGTAAATAAAAATAAAATAATTTATTGTTTATTTTTTACAATATTTTGGATTAATTACAAATGTATATGCATAATGGTTTTATATTGATTTTTTTATGCAAAATGATACGAATCTCGGAAGACAAGAATAAATATACATTCTATAATAATTGTTTAATTGTACACAAGACAATGAAAATAGTGCCAAGATATTTTGTGTTTAGGTAAAATGTTCCTTATAGAGATAAACATTTTTAAATATATTATCATGTATTATTAGAAAATATTTATTAAAAAATATTTTAATATCTATACCTACATAAGTTTAGTGTTTATTTTATACTTTATATTAAAGTGCTTACTAAAGTATTTAATTTTTAATAAAGTAAATAAATTTATGTTCTATAATCATATCAAATATTTAATATTTATGGAAATAATTAAGTTATGTATTTTTTTTTATTTTAGATTAATATATTTTACAAAGTTAAATTTTCAATATCTTTTTCTTATTAGTTTTATGTTACTTTGACTCAACTCAATTTTCCATAGTAGTAAGCACTATCTAATTTCACTTCAACTTTGTTAGTTGAAAAGTATGGTATTTTAAATTGAAAACTAAATTATCTACATTTTTTTATAGATGAAGATAAAAAAAAAAAAGCTACATTTAGTCAAGAATTTGAAAATGTATTATAAGATATAACACGTTAGTTGGTTCTTATAGCAGTTTAAAAATATTTAAAATATATAAACGTAATTTTTTATAGAAATTTGCTGAAGTTTAAATATTGATGAAATATTAGTTATTTGTTGTAAATCAAAAATATTATTTGTGTATTCTTGAATCTTTTACGTATATTATAATATTTTATTACACATACCTAATGGTCAATGACATTCTTAAAATATTCAGATTTATTTTAAGCTATTACATATTCATATGTCATGTCCATGGACCTATTCATAGATGGCATTGGCTCTAAGGTTAATAACAATGATATATGAATAAATAATAAATTACTAAGTTATTAATAATGTAATAAATGCAATAAGTCCGGTAAAAATGTATTCAACCTAACATAGTGCCTACCATATTACCTTTACTAAAATAAATATCACTATATAATAGCAATATAAATTAATAATATAAGACTATATATATATATATATATATATATATATATATATGTATATAGATAGACTGACAAAATTCTTCGATCGGAATCATTTTTTCAATAATTTAATATTAAATTCAAATTTAAAACATACATTATCGGTAGTAACCCACTCAATAACGAGGTGATACACCCTACATCTACAGTCTACACAATTCCTACCATATTCATCTGTAGTTTATCATAAATTGGTACAATCGAACTAATAAATACATTTAACTGACAACGTGGCTTTCCAATTCTTTTTAAATTCTAACTTATAGGTACCTCATTTAATAATATGTTTGTAAGATAAATATAGTGGGAAAGTATTTTAAGTAAAACGAATGATACCATGGTCATAACCATAAATATTTCAACCAGTACTGATATTCATTACATATTTTTGAAAAAATAATAAGTAGTTAATTTTAGGGATAGGGAGGAGGTGGACGTAATGACGATGATTTGTTAAGCACACTTTCAAACCTAAATACGAACTTTAACTACTAAATATTATATTGCTCTGCTCAAACCAAGTCTTTTCTTTCTGATTGAACTATCTATTCAAACGATAACGCACAGAATTATATTAAACTAAGTTTTCAAAAATCGAGTGCTATAAAATTGTTCTAAAAAATATCAATAAAATTTGTTATAAATCTATTATATACTGAGTAATATAAAATTGAGGCTTATATTTGATATGACATAACTACTATAATTAATTTTATTACATTTTATTATAATTTTTACGCATTTTATAAAATTGCATCAATATCATAAAATTCACTATTAAAATAATTTGTAAAACATTAAAAATACATGAAATTATTTTCTAGTTATTAAAATTATAAATTATGAAAACATTTCAAAATGTCTAGTTTAACTGTTGTTATAGTTCTTTAATTGTTTTCATTTATCATCGTACGTTTTTTATCATTCACTCAACTTTTATAGATTACAAATTTTAATTTAATATTTTACATAACTCTTTTTAAAAGATTTTATTTTATAGGCTTACCAAAAAACAATTTTATAAAACTTGATTTTATAGCACTTGGTTTTATGGAATTTGGCTCCAATTCTTATAAATCACATGCATCGTGTAATATATTTTGTGCTACACTTACACATTACTGGTCGAACAGCGGTATAGCAGACTGTTACCGTCATAGACACCACCCAGCGATCTTGCGGCACTTATCGTCCTACCCCCGCCACTGTTGCGGTAGTGGTGCGTGTCCAGGCCTCCGAGACCCGCGACGCCGCTGCCTCCACCAAACAGAGCGGCTGCCTGCCTGCCGGTGCCGCCGACGCGACGGTCTATGGCTGACGAATAACCAATACCGGTGTCGTCGTGATAAGACCATGACGACGACGATGACCACGGTTTCCTGACTCCGCCAGCGCCGTACAAGCTCATCGCGGCTGTGTTGTTCTGTAATCATAATTTTTTAAAGTTACAACATCGATGGGTCAATCACAAAAAAGACATAAGACACACGACACAGTTACAGTTTTGTACAGTACTCGATTACACGTATTATTTATACAAATATGTTTTTAAGTACTAAAGTATGTAATTAAAATACTTTTAAAATAATATACAATAGTATAAATATAAGTAGTATCATTTATTTCAGTAACTGTATTCAAAAAATCAAAAACTTTTTCTATTTTTTTTATTTTCTTGAACCATGAAAAAAAAAATTGAGGAATGAACATGTACATTAGATTTAGAAAAAATAATTTTTATAAAAAATATTATATTGAATGAAATAAAATTATCATCACACATTTTCTATATGTTTTATTTTAATTTTAATAAAATTATAAAATAACATTTATGTCTTATTATAGTTAATTTTTCATCACATGTACAGTCATTTATTTGTATTTCGTGTTATTAAATAATTATACATATTGTGGTATGAATTATTGCAAATAGTAGCAGTTCAGTTACCAACAATATTTTTAAAAAAAGTTGTCAGGCCATATCAATGGTCGTGGTTTTACATAGTGAGTACTGAGTTTAGTATCCTGTACAATATAATCATTCTTACAGTCAACTATAGATGTATAATAAATAAGAATTATAATTCAATACATAAAATAAAATAGTATAATTTAAAAAAATAATTATTTTCAGATTACTGCGTACGCATAGTGCATACTATTATGTTCTATATATATAGGTTTGAGAATGTACTATAATCGTATTTTATAATAATTTATTATGTTATGAGCACTATCTCAAAATCAACCACCGAAAAATAGAATAAATACTTTAGAAAATAAGTAAAACATAGGTAGATTATAAAAATATAAAATAAAAAAGCGTTTTGAAAATTTTAATTACTTTTCTACATAGTCCCCGTTCTATGGGCGTTTTTTAACGAAGTACGAGTTTTTCGCATTTTTTTTTCTGAGTGACTAGACTAAAAATAAAAATAACTTATACAAAGAAAACAGATGAATAATTTATAGTTACGCTAAACGTAACATGTGCGTAAAATGTTTTATAATCTATATAATTAATGCAACTAAAATATGAAAATGTTAAAAATAGTCGGCTCAACTGATTCGTAATGTAAACAATATGTATGAATTAAAATATTTAAATGCATATAAAATTTAGATTAGATTAGGTTTTTTAAATACTTTTTAAATTAAGTATCTATATTTGTTGTACTTGTAGACTGTAGTATAGCGTATTATCTCAATTCTAGATTCTATAGATAATTGTATTAAAATTAAAATAATTTTTTCTAAATAAAAATAATTCATTTATATGCATATATTTATATATTTATTCAAATAAAATTGTCGTCTGACATAGATTATCTAAATAATATGTTTTATTTTTATTTCCGCGAAGAAAATTTCAATTTTATTAGTATGTGTAATGTGTGTATACTTATAGATTGTAGGGGAGGTGTTGATTATTCTGTTCTTCAGCCAGAATATATGATTTTATTTTTATGTTATTTTATGTATTTTACTATAGTTTTTTTGTAATGCATTGATCATGTCCGTATGATCATTCTCTGTCCGTACCGATGGCTAATGATATCTAGTTAAAATTTCAATGAATTATCTGTTAGATCTTATTATTTAGATAATGTTTGAACTATCACCTATCAGAGCCATTTTTGTACAACACTATGTACTTGAAAATACTTTTTAAAAAGCATCATTTACAAAACTACAACTGTTTTGATGGTCGTTGTCGACTTGCACGAGTTACAATAAACCGCGAAAGACTTACCAGTGAATTGGCGGCGGCCGTTGCCGCGGTACTCCTCTGCAGCAGTCCGTGTTGTTGCAGCCGTTGCGTCGTCGTCTGCCGGTGGTGCGATTGTGGTGTCGCCGCCGTAGTGGCGGACAACAGATGCCGCAAGTCGGGTGGCAGACAGGCGGCTAGCTCGTCGCCGCCGTCTGACCCGTATTTCCGCGTCAAACCGCCGTAGTGCCTGGCCATTGACGGCGTCTGTTCTCCGGTGCTGCTCACCAGGCTGGAACCTGCAAACGCAACGCAATCGATGAAACGGTGCAGGCAGTCGTCGAATAATATCATAACATATAATAGAATATTCGACGGTATGTTGTAATGTACCACTGTATTATGTCAGTAACAATATCGTTTATTTATGATAAATCGACGAGACGAACCTTATATTTTGTATACATTTTAAAACACATAACATAATTTACTTACAGATAAACAAAATAACATTACAGAACAATACAGATAACAATTAACAAAAGATAAAATTTAATTAAAAATATGGGTTTTTAGAAGTGACCTAGTTGGTCGATTTCATCATGCTCAGAATGATACACGATGAACTTGACTGAGCCTGTGTCGTATAAATAGTTAAATAGTTTATAGCGCACGCTGGGATACGAAATGTAGAGAATTTTCATAAATTTGTACTAGGAAACTTAAAATTGTCCTTAACTAATAGATCTGAATACTAAGTTAGTCTCTTATATTACTTAATACATCTAAATTTAGCAGTTTGAATACCGGATCGGTGGGTACTCTTCTTGCAGGGTCAAAGACGCATGTTTTAAAATTTTACACTGCACGCGCTCACGAGCTGGCGAGTACGCTATAACGAGATGCGAACAATAGATCTCGAATCACAACGTCATATTCCAAATGGGAATAAATAAATACACAAAACATATGTGTGAGAAATCTATAATGCTTTTGAAGAGCTATATCATTTAAATTTAGATGAATTTTTTTTATGAAACCTCAAACATTTTCGGGGCTTTATGTGTGTAAGGATGTAAATTTTGCAATAGAGGCATAAAGTGTATAGATTGGTTAAACGTGATATACCATGGTCTATATATGCTACTAT
This sequence comes from Rhopalosiphum maidis, assembly GCF_003676215.2. NCBI lineage: Eukaryota > Metazoa > Arthropoda > Insecta > Hemiptera > Aphididae > Rhopalosiphum > Rhopalosiphum maidis. Next base: position 50,811,723 of record NC_040879.1, read on the forward strand.
CTGAACAATTTAGACTGATATTATCAAATGCATACGTAGTCTAACCGAACAAAACCACTTAATTATAACGGTATGACGACAATGACAACAACTACTACAAAGAAACAATGACGACAACACTACGTCATATACGCATGACACAAACACATCGTTGTTTACAATCCATATTTGCACCCTCTTACTTTTTAAACTTGAATCCTGTCATTGTCGTTGCACAATCGTTTCCACGACGCTGCTCTACCATTCTTTTACCACATAATCGTTGGCTAGTGGTTGTGAGGAAACGAGTTTTGGAAATATGCTCCACGGAAATGTAATGCTATTATATAAATCCTACTACGGGTGGTAATTAACCCGGTGTTTCCTAATTGCGGAAAATGTACCATGTGAGTATAGGATACAAGTTTCCAATAATTTTTTATAATACAACGATTGCAGACGTTTTTGCAATTTGTAAATTGTACTACTATACGAACTTTAAAGAGAGCAAAAAAAAAAAAAAAAAAAGGAAGCGTTTATCAAAAACCAAATGTTGCAATATTCTGGTGGTGAAATTAATAGATTAACGTTTATACAGGCTATTTCAAAAAAAAAAAAATAATAGCTTCAAAATCTATGATGACAATATGGTTATATATAAAAAAAAAAACGTTTTTAAGAATAACGATTGTTCTTTTGCAAGACATTTTGATTACAAAAACTCGATTCCGCAATATTTGAATATTATAATATTGGCCTGAAAAATTTGTCCACAGCTACGTACGTAGCCAGTTAACAATACCAAGACAATAAATGGCTATAGGTAGGTTAGGTATAAGATACACCGATATAATATACCATATTGTACTAGTATCCTACACTTGTACGATTGAAGCTCGATTGAATAAAAATGGTTATAGGTCTCCGATAAAATTAATTTTCTTCGGTAGGTATGAATGCTTGGTTTAAAATATTAAATGATAATACTACGATCATCTCGACATTTGACGTGTAGTAGCACCAGAATATAAATATTGCTTTCCTAAAAACACCGCCTTAATTGTAAATGTCTACACATGAAGGCGGAGATTGCAATTTACAGGGCGTCCACTAGCTCATTTTTTGCAAAAAAAGGGGTGAAAATTTAGAAATAGACTTAATATTTTCATTCTATAGTTTATACATATCCGAGAAGGAGTTGTACCTGCATGTGTTGTTTGTATCTATTAAAGTTTAACATAGTAAATCGTTCGTTCAGAATAATCCATTTTATTATATTATTTTTAATATTAAAGTTATTTGACCCGTTATTAATTTGAACGTAAAAATATTATTTAAGGTCCCAAAAAGGCTTTTCTGCGTGGTAATATCTATATTATTCATTTATTTACAAGTGTACTAATGTTGTATGTAGGTAATCAAAATACATCCGCTCCTCTGATTGCTACTTTGAATATTTTATTGAGGTTAATTCTTGATATGCCAAGGTTATATCCTACTATACTGTAAGGTATACAATGCATGTAATCTTGTTCCATTTACTAATATTAATGTTGGGTACGATTTATTACAAAGGCACTCAATTATGTAAACAGCTTGTAGGTAATTAATTTAAATAATTTTAGTACGTATCTTTTATTTAAATATTATGTTTGTTTAACCACATAGATATTTAGTTAATTTAAATTCTATAATACTATACATATTCTATACACTACATCAAACGTAGTTAAAAAAAAAATTGTATTTGAATCTCTTTTGAAAGGGAAATTATAATTTTTTTTTCTTAAACATGTATAGAATATTTACGTAAGTAATATAGGTTCGTTTAGTTGTCTGATTGGAGCAATAAAATTAAATAATAAAAATAAACAAAAATCAGAAACAGTTCATTTATAAAAAACTAATAATTTTTTTAAAAAGTCATAAGTCTTGTCTCCCCTTTAGATATCCCTGTATGGTGGTATCGTCGAGAGAATCTCAAGGCGGAGGTTACACGCAGGAGGTGACGATTTCGTAGAATCGTGTTAGTTTTTTACAAAATAACCCACACCAGTCATTCGTAATGTCTACAAGTAGTACAATGTATTTGAATATTCGGGCTCGATTTAGTTGGTTTAGATGGTGCGACGCGGTGTCGAGGACGCGACGACGTCGGCGACGTTTCAGCAGAGATCCCGTGCTGCTACGTACCGTACAATCCAAAACTGGCCGGCTGCCCGCCGTGCCGATGGTTCTGGTTCTGCAGCTGGTGCAGCTTCGCGGCGGCCGCGGAATAGTGCGGCGGCGGCGCGGACCTGTCGGCGTAATGCATCATCGTGGTCGCCGCGATGCCAACCGCCGAGGGTGACGGTCGCGCGCCGGCCGCTCAACCGAGACGGGGCCGTGGGCCGCGACGTCCGCCGCAACAATTGCGCCGCACGAGCGTGTGCGACGTCGCCGGCACGGCCACTCGTCCAACAGCCCCACGGACGCCGCAGCGATTGGACGGCTCGCGTGACGCCGGTTCGCCGGCGGCGGTACAGCCGCCGCCCGATGCGACCACGGGCATGTGGTATGGGATATGAGTTGGCGACTGTGGCGGCAGTATGAGACACGCGCGCGCGAAACGTTTCCCGGCGGGTGCAGAGGAAGACTAGTAGACGAGATACGCCGCGACTTGCGACCAGCGACCGCGCGAAAAACGCCAGTCGGCAGCGACGATGTACACCCGACGGTATTGTTATTTGCGATTGCAGTGTGTTCGTGCGGTGACGTCGACGACAACGAGGCGGCCGCAGCGACACGCGAACACGACGCGGTGTTGGAGCGACGTGAGCAACGGTACTACAGTCACGGCGCGACGGCGGCGGCGGTCACTAGTTCACACGGACGAGAGCGACGCGCGCGGCTAACGATTTTGTTATTCGCAAATATCCCGCGGGGCGGTTATAACATTATATATTATTATATGCGCTCTCGTGCATAGGTATACAGAACGACTATCGCTCGCGCCTGCGTGATGCCTACAGCATATGTCGCGCCACCCGCACGTATAATAACCCGCTCGCCCACACCCACACGCCGCCCGTTTGACGCTCGTGTGTGTGTGTGTGTGTGTAACACATAATATTGTACGATATTGTATATAATATACAATGATATGTATATAGCACCAGGTCTTGGTGGTCCGCGATAGCTTTGCGACGGAGGCGGCGGCGGCGGCGGCGGCGGCGGCCACTACGACGACGACGACGACAGTGATGATACCGCCGCCGCCGCCGCTCGCGTGCTCCGCGGTTCCCGCCACGATGATCAATACCGCCGCCACCGCCGCGGGACCTTTTGACCCGTCGCCTCGATGCCGCCACCGCGTCTTCGTCGTCGCAGTTTGACCTCCACGGTCACGCCGCGACCGCCACCAGCGAGCACGTTCGGCGTTGTAAATCTTTGTCGTCGTCATATACCTCGTGGCTCGTACCGCGCACACACGCATGTATACCGGGTGATCCGATTGACGTGAAACGCTCGTTATTCCAAAAACTGCTATTAACGTTTTTGAAAATATTCGAAGGCGTCGAGAAATAAGATTTTTACATTTTTCAACGGCAATATGTATTTCTAGTTCATCATTTCAAAGCACGATATTTTTTGGAGTACTCAGATCTTTTGTACTCCAATCGCTTATTATTAATAACTAATAAACTACCCACTTATCGTCTAAAATTTTATTATGATAGATCGAAATACTCAGCGGTAATAATACTCTGCATTGGGATATAAAATTGAAAATGTATATTATTGGCAGTTATGAGAGAAAATACTTAAAAATCATAACGATAAATACAATAGTAGAGGGATATAATTTTTTTCCAAAAATGTTGTTTTGTAATAGCTTAAAATTGTGTTAATCAAATAAATTAATAAACGTTAGTGTTTTTTGAAATTATATATGTTTTAATAGTTATATTAATTAAACCATATAATATATAAGCTACTTATTCTCCATCGCGTAACATAACCCCAGACCTGGTGCAGATTCTACAACCGACTTCTGAACGTATATACTAGTGCTCTGCATGGTCCGGTCTAGTTCGGTCCTAACATACAAAAACTATAAATCATCGGTTTGGTCCGGTTCGATATTTTTTAGAAGTAATTCAGTCCAGTCCTCAGATAAAATGCATTATTTTCAGTCCCATTCGGTTTCAAAAAAAAAAAATGAAAATAGTTCAGTCCGATTCGGTTCGGTCCCAATCACGATTCTTAAAATCTAAATAATTGATTATAAATACTATGGATAGCTCACTTAAAAACAATATCTTTCCATTGTAATACAAAACGTATCATTGTCCAGTCTGAGATAATATTGACTGAACCTTACGGTCCGGTCCGTTAACGGTCCGAAATGTTTTAAGATCGAACCGGCAGTCCGGTCCCGGTCTATTCTATATGAATAAAATCCGGTCCGGTCTATAAATAATACGTCCGGTCCGAATTTGGTCTTCTATTAAACTTTTAAATGTGGTCTGGTCCGAATTCGGTCCTTTCCTCAAATTTTAAGTCCTGTCTGATCTTTAAAATAACGGACCGTGCAGATCTCTAGTACATATTAACGCACATAGCTAATTAAGTATATAGCTGATTTTACCCGAACTCATAACAATTTTTTCTACCGTTTTGACGGCGATTTAATTAAATTAAACTCAGGAAAATTATACCATTGTCGTCTTGTATATATTATATAAAAATAATATTGTTTGATCAAAATCATTCATATATACTAGATAAATTGGTTATGTATATATATAACTATATATGACTATACATCATATAACTTGTAACGAAATATTGCAAATATTTTTGAAAATTTGTAAATACAGAAAAATTAAATTCCCAATTATACGTTGCTCTATATTTTTTTTTAACAAGGAAGTAAATAAATAATAGTAATGATAATACTGTAAAACTTAAAATATTTTTTCGAACGTTATTAAATTAAGAAATGTTAAACCTCCCGATATTAACGACTTCAAAAATAGCCTCATCTAAAACAGATGGAATTTTCGCATTTTTATTTTCATACGTGATTTTGGTTTATGGTTTACTTAACATTTATTTATCTATATCCTTTTTATAGTTTAAATAGTTTAGAATACTTTGATTTAATTAAACAATAATTTATCTACGCTATAATACGCGTTATAATTCTTCTAAAATTTAAAAAAAAAGTCCTTTAGAGTACTTTTATTGATACGTATGAAATATTTATTTTAATAAAAATAAGTCTTGTTATAATGTCTTTTTCTTGTTGACAATTTTAAGGTCAGTCTATAAATTCTATACACTAAAAATTTAATTTGAATATAAATAGCTCTAATTAATTAAATAATTATACTTAACTTGATCTGATTTATAAGGAATTTAAGATCCTGCTGTAAAATGTAGGTTGTATAATGGCAATTATTTAAAGCGACAATTAAGAAAAAACAGTTAATATTTAATAGTTAATTACAAGCTTTTAACCGTTTTCCAGATGAAATAATTTTTCATTGTTTCCAAACTTGAAAATATCAATTAGGAAGGTACTTAGGTACTTTTTAAAACATCTTATTGCATTTTAAAACTCATTTTACCAGTATTGTTTAAAAATGTATAATTATAGAAATAAATATATTATTATTAGTAGTATATATGGTAATATTTTATCATTTTCAATCATTTAACATTTTAATTATAAATACATGTTAATTTACATTAATTATAATAGAACAATTAATTTATAAGTAGGGTCTAATTTATTTTAATTTTAATAGTGGAATACATAGTTAAAATTACCTTATGGAATATAATATATAGACTTTTCAAATAAATACATCATTAGAATATGCTAAACAATAACGACACTCATCTTTATGGGCACAAATGTACAATATACTATGCTACAGTATCATAGTTAAACTTTTTTTCCATTTTTTCGGTGGATATTTTTTTTCATGGATATTTAAGTTCTAAAACACTACAACACTATATAAAACGTACCTTGCAAAAGACCCAGCGCTGATTCTGGCCTGACCGTGGATGTCGGACCACCATCTTTCTGAGGACGATACTTCAGTAAATTGGTTTCACTCATACTACCAGGTCGATTAATTGAAAATTTGTTGCCAACACTGCCACCATAGCCATAAACTGTAGTCAAAGCATCCACGTTCGCTACGTTCCGTGATGAAGAGAATGGCCTGTGTGAAATTTGTAATAACATGTATAATGAGTAACACAGTTAATAGCTCATTATAAAAAAAAAACACACACATCAATTTGTTGTACCCATCAATTTTGTCTACTATAATTCACATAAATCTAACAAATAATGCTAATTTTACTTTTTGTACAGCCAAGTCTTAAAATTGTATAGGTTAACGTCAAACTTTTATTTTTAATTCCAATAAGAACAATTTATAACGTATTTTGCATCAAATAAAAATTGAAAAGTAAAATTAACAAGATATAAAATTAAAATATTTATAAATGTTTGACTTAATAATTTGCAAAATGTAATGATTTCCTTCAAAATATGCTTATAAATAAATGTGTGACAAATTATTGATAATAATTGTTTATTGCTTGTAAGAACAACTTAAGGGGAATCGTGTTTTATATTTTTAAACTCTTAAAAAAATGTATGAATAAACATATAAATTAAAAAAACTAATTAATGTAAACAACATCAAAACTCTATACATAACTTAAAAATACCCTAAACATTTTTTAAATGTATTAGTCTAGAATAAGTAAGTATAAATATTTAGTCAAAACTTTAAGCATCTACATATTGTTGTTTTTTTATTTTTATAGTCAATAATTTATATACATAATATTATATTGTTATTATTTTATTAAAAAAAAAAACAGTGATAAAATACTTGACTTTTTTAAAAATGTATTCTATTATATCTTTATATTTATAATTAATAAAATTTTTTACCTCTATATGTAACTTCAAGTTTTCTATATCTTTTTTAAATTTAGAATATATACGCACTTAAGAATATATTTTGATATTATTTGGTGCATATTTTTATTATTTTATTTTAAGTCCGGTTCAAGTCTCCAGTCATTCATTAGTTATTGTTTATAAAATATTATTTATGAACACAAAAAAAAAATTACAATTTCAAAGTATAGTTTTTAAACTCTAATGTATGAAATTAAATATTTGATTAAAATAAAATGTTTTAGAGCTCGAAGAACAAGTTATATACTTTTAAATCGATTCCTTAATTAATAAAATTAATACTTTAAGAATATAATTTTTCAATAATTTTCTACATTTAATGAAACTTATACTTTTAATCATTTTCAAAATTATATAATTATATAATCGCCATAATTTTACAAAAGTTATATACCAATTATTTTATTTTTTTACATAATATATTATGTACATTTTTGTTTTGGCCGAAAAGGGAAGGGTATGTGTAAGATTAAATTACCTATATAATCTACATCTAAAATAATATGTTGGTTGGATATTTAGATAATTATATTAAAATAATTTTCAAGTCGAGTGATGTAGTAATATTAATTTATAACTTTATAAGTCATTAGATAGTCCATAAAGTCAAGTAAAACTTGTTTTCCTACTACAGTACTAGCAATGCGTGGAGACTCAATACTTGCATACATTGGACGGCCAATAGAGTTTGTGTTAAAATTGACCAAACTATCATTAGTAGTTGTTTTTCTATCTTAGTATTGACGTGTTACGGGCCGAGTACGATAACAAGTACAATTAATGTTGGACTATCTTTGGTTCTATATAGGCAAATTATACGGAATGTGATTTTCTCAGAACGTTTTTCATAAATTTAGTTTGGTCTCCTTATTTTTATTCTTTGTGGTAAAAAAAAAACCTAGTTTTTTAACCTTAGTCCAATTATTACGTTATTCATTGTCTTTCGGTTTATTATAACTAGATAGATAACTTGCCAAGGATGCTCACTTTCATTTTTTCCTTCTATAATAAATTTATTCATGTTCTAATTTTTAAATTTATTAAATATACAGAAAATCGATATTTTCAAATTCTTGAGATTACTTTGTACTACTTGTCTACTTAACGGTTCTGTGGCAACACAAATTTTTATTTTTTAAATAAAAATCCATTATTTATTCAATAACTTTTATTACAATTTTGAAGTATGTATAATTCAAAATCAAAATAGAAGTTTTGAGTTATTAAAATATTTACACAAAGAATAATAGTATTTTAAAAATATAAAATAGATATTAGATCAATGTTAAAAGTTTATAGATTAATATTAATTACTAAATTATTCAAATACCTTAGCCTCATATTTTTCAATTATAATTGACCCATATTATCCTTAGTTCACAAAGTTGAATAACTCAAAAACTACTACTTAATCGAATTTTGATTTTAATTTTGACTTTTAAATAATTTATTGTAGGACTGGGATATTCTAATTTTAAAAATAACAACATTTTTCATCCCTGCAGAATATTTAATAAGCAGAACAAAACTCACAAAAATTAAAAAATAATGCTCTCTATAGGTAATTAATAAAATTAAAAATTCCAAATCAGATTTTGAATAACTATATTATTAAAGAAAAACGAATGTGAGCATGGTTAGTGAATTAATCTGTAATATAATTAAGATGAATTATTTTACTTTCATCTTTTAACAGATATAATTGGATATGGGGCATGTCACATGAGGAACATATAGACAATTAATATCATTCAAGTATTAGTGACAGTAATACGACACCAAACTTACTTAAACTTATCCATCATAGCTCGCATCATTCGCTCGCGACGCTTAGCGTTCGCAGCCGCTGGCCACTGTATGCCAGCTATCTCTAGGTCAGGTGGCGGCAAATCGGGCAGCCGCCGTCGGCCGTCCCGTCCGTTGCTACCCCGCAACGACGACGAGCGCATAGAGTCCGGTTCACTGAGCGTGTCCGACGGCGAAGCAGTCAAATCTCTGAGCCCAAGTGCACCGGCACTAATCAGCAAGGTGTTCCTGGGCGTGCCGACTGGCGTGTTTTGTTGTGGTGGTGTGGCTGCAGAAACACATGTAAAAATTATATAAATTAATAAATTAACAAAACATAAATAATATTATATTCATTACCTAGTTATATTATTATAAAGCGTTTAAAGTATTATAATTACATTTGGAATCTATTTTCTATGATAAATTGTAAAATTATGTTAAATTATCAACTGAGTAAATTAAGCGCTTCAATAATGCTATTAAATGTTTGCTTGTACATAATTAAGCAAATTTATTTTTAAGTTTTCATTCCACAAATTTTCCTTTTCATTTTTCGGTTGGTTTATCGTTTACTTTATGTTTTCATTATCTTATGAAACTTTGTTTTTCATCTTATAAATTATGTAAAAACAAAGATGTGTCTTAAGAACTTACTCGTTTATTAAAGTTTAAGTTAAGTGGATTATAAGTGTAGATTGTTATTACAAATTTTGTTCAAAAGTTTTAATGTTTTAAAATAATAATATTATCATACGGCCTTACTTTAAGAATACATTATTTTGTATACTTTAATAGAATTTTATATTATAAGAATATTTGTAAGTGACTTTAATTTAATTTTTATATTTTTAAATAATTGAATGCGGTCAATTCAGTATACACATAATACACATTAATCATCATTGGATAATAATATTATGTAATTATAAATATATTTGTATTGGGAGGAGAGGCAGTGTAAGAATTGTTTAACGTTGTCGTTAACAACTCGAACGATCGGTACTACTTACGATGCAAAGTCGATGTCTGTGACGCAGTTTGTTGCTGAGTGGCTGACTGATATTTAAGACCAGCTGACCCAGTCAAAGGTTTAACACCGATCTGTTGCTGTTGATCCACTGTAGCTGAAGATGAATTAAGTAATACCGTTACTCTGGCCGTACTTGTACCACTAGTTGGCGCTGAAATACTGTTCGGTTGCTGTTGTTGTTGTTGCTGCTGCTGCTGCTGCTGCTGCTGCTGATTTTGTGACTGTTGTTGTTGTTGGGGTTGCTGCTGTTGCTGATAGTTATTACCATTAATATAGTGCTGTTGCTGTTGTAATGCAATATTCGTCGGATTGTCGCAACGCTGTAACACAACAAATGATAATCAATTTTATTGATCAATATTGATAAAATAAATGTATATGTAAACATGATAACTTAGTCACGTGTACTAAGTAGTTTGCTATTTTAATTAAGGATGATTATTATATTAACTTTTTAGCATATTCCATTGTTTATAACGACATTGTTAAAAGCATATATTTTTGGAAAATTATGTAAATTCAAGTTACTGAATGGTAAAATATAGATTTTATCTATCTGGTACTATAACAAATGAAGAAAAACATTCTTATATTTTAATATTAATAATAATAATTCAAATAACATACCAATGGACTGATACCAATTTATTTATAAACGATATTATTTTAACAATAAATTTGACTCTGTAGTTGAGTTTTTAAATCCGATATGATGATTAGAATATATATTATTTTTTAAGACATAATTATGTAAAATAGAGGTTTATAAGACTATCATAGGATCCATGCACATTGGCTATAATTACTTACTTGGCCCTGTGGTTGCTGCAATGGTCTAAACGCAGTGGAACTAAATTCCGCCGACGTCGTATCGTATTTTATACCCCCCGAAGTAATCGGTACTCCACCAAGTGTTGAAGCAGATGGATTTTGTACAAAGCTGTTGTCCACCCTTTGTTGTTGTTGTTCAATGACATATTGATTTGGATTATCATTGACAGTCGTCGGTAACTGTTGTTGATCTTGATTCGAAAACCTTTGATATTGCTGTAACTGACTTGACTGATATTGCTGATTCTGTTGCTGTTGATATTGGTTTTGAGATTGTTGTAGCTGATTGTACGGCTGCTGTTGGTGCGTCTGTTGCTGTTGTTGCAGTTGATTGTACGAGAGTTGTTGCTGTTGCTGCTGCTGCTGCTGCTGATTCTGTTGCTGATATGTGCCGTATTCCGGTTGATAAGGCTGATACAAGACTTCTTGCTGTTGTTGATATGTCTGTTGTTGGCAGTTAAACAAAGCACCACCGCCACCACCACCGTCTCCTCGTTTGTTAAAGAACAATTGTTGTTGTAGCGCGGCCGCGTTTCCGGTGACACTCGGCGACGATGAATAATTCGTTTCGGACAGTAAACTATTTTCAGTGGCCATGCCGGTAGCCGAGTATTGTTGCTGTCGCAGCTGCGAAGCAGGTGCGATGGTTTGTTGCTGTTGCTGAGCCTGTCTCGTGACGATGCTCGTCGGCCCACTTCCAACGCCACCGCTTCCATATAACGAACCATTGTTCGCTGACCCGTAAGCATTTTTGGTGGTTTGCTGCTGCAGTTGAGCGACGGCTGTATCGTTATACTGCTGCTGCTGTACCGATTGTTGCTGCTGAAGAGGCGGTGACGTGCCAGTACAATACAGCTGATACTGTTGGTCACGTAAGTTTTGACTGATGATAGATTGAGTGCGACGCAATTGCGTCGTAGTACCAGAAGATGTCGCAAACCCATGCTGTTGATACTGATTCTGCTGCTGCTGTTGTTGCTGTTGCGTTTGTTGATACTGTTGTTTTTGGGCGTTTTCACCAGACAGCGAATCGTATTTGTTGTAATTTTCGACGAATTTTTCGCTACTGTTAAACAACTGAGTCGTCGTTGTCGGTCCACTACCGTTCATGTTGGCTATAAAAAAAAATTATAATTTAGTATAAAGGAATAAAATATACAAACTATTCGTAATTTGTGATTTTTAATAAAAGTTGAAATTCGAAGATACATTGTGCGTTATTAGCTGTTTAATCCAACTTTAATCGGAAAGCGAACGAACAAAAAATACTGCACTAATCGGTTATCTCGATTCTAGTGTAAAACAATTCCACCGAGATGGGAAATTCGCCAATGGTTGATAAAACCCATGATATTTATTTTCTAACGAAGTTCAAAATACTCTTTAAACTATAGTTACTATTATAGTACTGTTTTCTCCAAAAATAATCTCTGTAACTTTTGTTAATTAGGATCGAGTAATTTTTAAGTCTATATATGTTATACACATAAAGGTTAAGTTAGGCCTTTTATTATATATTTTAATAACAAACAAAAAATTAATATTATTTAAAAAAAAATCTTATAGTAACGTATGTTGATTTAGTTAGTTGGTCTACACCAATTTTATATTCTGAGTGTAGCAGTGAATGTTAATACATTGTAATCAATGATCTGTATTTTTATTTTTGTATGTGTTCACGGAACTTTTTCTAGTAGAAAAATATGCTCTAATTATTAAATTCCATGAATGTTTCTTAAAGAAAATTATGTAATCTAGTTAATACTCGTACTTTTAGGCCGTTAATCAAAGTTGAAAAGTCTCTGTACTCTTTTAAATAATTAGGAAAATATAAAACGACTGTTCGATAAAATTTTAATATTATTGTTAAATAACTATTCGGTATCCTTGGTTAGTTAGACGATATTTTCTCATCATCGATTTTCATCGTAGATAATAATTTACTATAATGTACAATAAATTGTATTATTATTAATTTTTATTCAAAAATAGTAATAATAAAATGTTAATTATTAGCGATTGTTTGATTTAAGAGGACACTGAATCCACATATATTTCTCTGTGTTACTAACATAAAATATAGAATATTTGCGTTCAGCAGAATCCATTTTATGCTGTTAGCTTTAATATTAGAGTCAATTGACCTATTATAAAACATTATTATTAAATTATAAACAGAAAATGAAAATATTAAATGTTAATAGAAAATTACTTCACATCTATAAGACCATACGTATAGGTTAATATTTAAAATTAAAATATTAATGAAAACCTATATGATGTTCTAAATAATATTTTTACCTTTAAGGATGAATAGTAAATACATTTTCTGTACTATTAAAACAAACGGCAAAAATTCATATGAACTCAAATTACCTATGGTCTACGTTAGTACAATAATAAAACTAAAATAGCACATGCGGGTACAACGTCCTTTTAGTACGTATAATCTTATAGATGTAAAGTAATTATCTATAAAAATTTAATATTTTCATTTTCTGTTTGCAATTTAATGATTCGAATTTGGTTTACAATTTTTTTTAAATGACTTAGTTTGAATAAGAATTTTTTAATATTTCTCAAATTTACCTGCGTCAAGGTAAGCCATATAAGTATCAAGGTTAAGTTAGGATTTTAATTTTTAAATATTCAGTACGGCGTAATGTATATGCAATATCGGTACATTGGTGCGTCGAAGAGCAACGTATCTATATATTTATTTTGTATTACTCTTCGTTTATATTATATTTTTAACATAATGTTTTTCATATATAACACATTAATTAAAACTACTGATTTGACAAGAATGTCAAGTGGAGTTAAACATGGGGCTGGTAGGTCATTCAATGCTCGTGTCGCACCCAATCCACTTGACTAAATATTCATGAGTTTATTGTATAGAAATATCTGACCTATATAAAGTTCTTTATTATATAGTAGCACTATTTAATTGGAAGAAATATAATCATTCAATGGTGTATTGTGTTTTAATTTATTAAAATATTTTATTTGTCATTGCATTTCTTTGCTAAATTATATAGCATAAAATTACTTAAATTACTTTTCACATGATAGGAAGCAATTTAGCCTAAAAAAAAGTATAAAATTACATTTCAGACTTTAGCTAGCAATTATCCTACTTATTAAAATATTCAATCTGTAAAAAAAATTTGAAATATAAGTCGCTATTAAATGATATTACATCAAATTATTTTAATTGAAACTATCAATTAATAATTAGTTAATACGATTTAAATAATGGCCCAAAATTTTGGTATAACTCAAATATATAAAGTGTTTAGAAAGCTAACTCTACCTAGATCAATTGTTAATAATAATAAATAAATTAAATTTATAAAAATTCACATTCTCGATTCTACGATAGTAGAAAATATTTAAAATTACACCAGATAAACTTTATACTAATTTAAATATCTAACCTATTAATATAATCACATCAGAGTTTGAAACCGTTTTAAAATATTAAAAAAATTGTTAAATACTTTTTACAAAAATTAAAAGTACTATTAAAGTATAAAATGTTTGTTAATGATATTCAAAGTATATAAATAATATTAATAATAAAATAATAAAATAATAATAAAAAAAAAAGTATAATCAGAGCACAATCAAATTGATATTGTGCAATAATATAAATCATAAAATTAGAATATTAACTTATTATTTTTAAATTTAAATTATATAAGCTTGTATTGAGAATTAAAATTAAAAATATTTATATCAATTTAATTTCCACCACACAAAATATTACCCGATCGATTTTGAAACATTTATTATGAACCCTGCCCATGATACATTAATATTAAAATTTTACCTAATAGCTAAATAATCATCATACAAAAGTATTTTTTTAAACTAAAATGCAGCCTAATTTGCTCTAAAGTATTAATGAAAATCGATAATAATTATTTAACAAAAACGCATAATCAACACAAAATGGCGTATTTCAATTCATCACGAGTGTCAACGTAACCGACGGATGTACTCATTAATCGCGCATATTATTTTTGTTTAAAAATACCAGTAATGAATATTAAACGTTTGCTATTACCAATGGATCGGCTAAAGTCGGCCAACATTCCGCTAATTGTGCCACTGCTATCGTTGTCTGATACCACTGCCGACGTCGTCGCAGCTGGTTGCATTGCATAATTGTGTCGCTGTGTCTGTTGCTGATGTTGCTGCTGCTCCAACAACTCTTCCTCGTCGTCCTCGTCGTCATACTGTCGAAAATAGACGAAAGTGAAAAAAAAATACAAAAGCGCATTTGATCGGAAACAAAGTATAAAATATATCAAAACCACCTACGAATCGTTTAAATACCACACATGAAAAAATATCTACTTAACATCTACGTATTTTGGTTTTCCACTGTCTAAATAACATTAAAATTAAATACCATATCTTACTACGGCGCATAATTATATGATATATAATATTGTTCATGATTGCAAGCAGGCTTGTCAACGATAAAAATAATATAATATATCATAGTAATATTATACATAGTTAACGAAATCTGTTTCGTTGAAATACCTAATCGTGAATAATCGCATTTTTATTATATCATAGTTTGCATTAAAAGCTTCCGTTATATTATATTATTATTAGTATAAAACACCATCATACGAGCGCGCGCGTGCCCTTGGTGTTGTCTGTAATTATTAGTAATTACACACATAAAAATTAAATACAACACCTACCTAGGTATAATTTATATATATATAATATAGGATGATAAAATATTAATAAAGAATATAATATGTCAAAATAATTAATAATTATATACTGGTGAAGCGGGGGATCAAGAACAGTGTGCTATTTATAGGTATATACGTTCGCTATAACTATGTTCGTTTCCAAACACAATTTACGCTCTATACAAAAACAATAGTATAAATTACAATACATAAATATAAAGGTAGGTAATATTGTCGACTCGATCATAATAATAATATCTTTCATACCAGTGCTAAGTTCTAGTCTTTACTAATATGTAGAGATAGGATGTTGATGACTTTTGCATTTTTAGCCATTAATGCATTCTTTTAACGTTATTTTTGTGATTTTTGTACACGTTCCAGATCATATTTTTAAACTTTATATTTTAAAGAAAACATTTAAATTTTTAAAAAAATTTGTATTATTATTAATGAAGATATTTCTTGTTATTAGATTAACCTTGTTAAATTGCTTGTATAGATACAGTAAGTACACACTATACATGATTTTATAGACATACGTTTATTGAATATTATATTTATTTAAGCGTATCGTAAAAATCTTTCAGGTCATCTTTTATTTAAATAATAAATACATATAATTTTGAATAAAATTTAGATAATCATCAATACCCTATATCTACCAATATATAATATAAATTATGTATACACGCATAACGCTACATGGCGTATAAAAGTCTACGTGTCCATGTACAGCAACGATGCAACTATATATAAGAGACGTGGGTGGTATAAAATAAATAGCTTTAGCGACCACGAACCTTGAATGGGTTACTTTTTTTCTTAGAAAATGTTGAAATACTGCATGCATACACACGGTGATGATAATTTATCGTTTTTTTAAATTTTGACGCCCAACGTCCAACCTTCTATATAGTTACGCTCGCAGTGAACAGTTACACTAATATATTATCTCTACGTATGTAACATAGAATTAACAGAACATCATGTATGTACCTACGTAATATATGTATAATATATTATGTTAGACTTTCTAAATTGATCGCCTTATCAATAATACGTAAACATGTTATTGGCGTTGTTGGCGAGCTACGATGATTACAACATAATAGTATATTATGTGTTATATACTAGGTATGTAAACAATAATATAATATGCCAAGTACTCGGTAAACTTCCTACTTACTATATATTATATATATGCGTATATAAGGCATACTAATATATGAGTACTATTATACGCCATAATA
Source organism: Rhopalosiphum maidis (assembly GCF_003676215.2). Taxonomy (NCBI): domain Eukaryota; kingdom Metazoa; phylum Arthropoda; class Insecta; order Hemiptera; family Aphididae; genus Rhopalosiphum; species Rhopalosiphum maidis. Next base: position 50,828,322 of record NC_040879.1, read on the forward strand.
TAACATCATCATATAAATTTAATATCATGTAAACAATACCATATCACTTTAAGTAATAAGTAATGACTTATATAATAATACTGCAGTATAAACATCACCCTTGCACAAACGATATAATATAAATTATTCACCTACCTACTACATGTTCACAGCAACTATATAAATTATAATAAACAAGAATAATATAATATCTAATTAATATCTACAGTATTTAGAACACAAGTCCTGTATAATCTATTAACTATTTTTATATGGTTAAAGGCGTTAATGTGCCTATATATAAACATTAAACGTGTTCGCGGACTTAGTGGCGGCTCAAAATATCAAGAGGTTTAGGAAGAAATTATTAAATTCCATTTATATACCTTATGCTAATTACAGATAACTGTTGTTTACACCAGTTGTAATGAAAAATCAAATCCTTTTTGTTTTATTCACTCGCTGTATAAATAATAATATTATATTTTTATTTATCAATTGAATTTTAAAGTATATCACACAATTATAAACGCAAATAGGTAAACCGCCGCACCCGTAGATTCCATGTAAGCGCTCCCATTTTTCCAAAGTAATTTATTATACAAATCACTTGTCAATAAAAATATAAAATGATTTGGAGTTTGAATTTTTATTTGAATAAAATGTGTCATATTTATATTAATTCACTCGAAAATATTATGTATTATTATTTAAAAACGGAAGCACTTTTAGTATTCTAGTTTCTGCTTTTTAGTGATAAAATATGTTTGTGCTATTTATTGTTATATAACTACAGTTCTAATTTCTTTATAACATACTATATAATATGTACAATTATGATGAAAAAATAACTGATTTATAAAATAAATGTAAAATATGAAAAATGGAAAGCTCACTAAAATTTCTATAATTCTCATAGCACTGAAAGAGATATTTTTAACTAGGTAGAAGGGTAATTAATCTGAACAAAAAAATCAAAAACTTAATCTTAGTTAAATTATTATAACTGTTAACATATTTGTATTGATTACTAATAGCAATATTTATCTATAATAATAATTTAATTTAATTAATTTTTAATTAAATTAGCGACATACGAGTATATGGGAGGAGGTAGCATATCACGTGTTCGTGTAACATAAATTATTTAAATTTAATGTAGCACCAATGATATACAAAGGATATACCTCAACCACGAAATAACCGCCACTAATGCGCGAACTCGTTTATCAGGTAAATAATAATAATAAAACTGTTATTAGGTACATTATAATATTACAATAATAATAGTTTTACGCTCAAGCAATACTACTCTATAATAGATACCTATCTTTGGCGCAAATAGGGAGTTCAATCAAATCTTGAGCACTAACTTTAAATTGAATTTAAATCAATTACTTTTTAGTTAAAGATATTTTTCTACACATTGAATAATTAGTGAACATCACTGATCCATTTATAGAGGATAAATAATAATAAAAATATAAAAATAATAAATGCAACTGAAATACAATTCAATTATATCTTCTTTCCCCTAATCACCGAAAAAAGTATGACCCTATTTGCGCCTGTGCTACATATTATATAGGTATTAAATATTATGGGACGTATATTTACGGCACTATATTATAAAATAATCTGTGCACCAATAACAGCATTCAACTATATAATATTATACTATTTATAAAAATAATTTTAGTATAGTCTAACAGTGGCCATCATCATCCCCGTCGTCGTCGTATATAAGTTTAATATTGCCACTACGTCTTATACAAAACTCCATCCAGTGCCTTTGTAAAGGAGAAGAGGTAAAGTGGGCAATTAATACGTATAGCAAACACAATTTTAAGAGCTACAATTTTTTTTTTAAAATGAATCCAACTAAAAGTTTTGTAGTTACCCGTTTACTAATTACTGATAAATATGCATAATTATATAATATATTATATGCACTTTTGGCGTTTGAAATTATAGTGTGTATTTTTTATATTTTGATCAAATACGAACGACCATATAAGACGTTAAAACGTGGAACGTTCAATCGAAAACAACTTAATGAGAATTGCTGCATCATCTCAAATACAACCAAACAGAAAAATTAGATAAGGAAAAATAGTATCAAATATCCCACTAAAATAAATGAATAATTTGTAATTTGAATTTAAAACTATATGTTGTAATAATAATAAATGAATACAAATTATTTATGATTATTTAATGATAGTAAAAACTGAATTTACATATTACTAATACTTGAAAAAATTGAAGACACCTGACCTAGGTTATTATTTTAGTACACTCTGGTCAATAAATAAATATTATAACTGACCCAATATAAGAGTAGCCTAGTCCGATTGAATGAAAAACACAATTTAGTTCACCATTTAAATATGTTTCTTTTAAAACAAGTGGAAATTGAATACAATTAAATAGGATATACCATTTTAAGGGGTATATAAACGATGAAAAAATATTTATTTTTGTTTTCATGAAGGATAAATATGGGTATAATAAAGCATAGCGTTTTAAGATCTGCCCCTGGGTCATATATATTATTACACGACACAGCGGACTTTACTACTCGGTAGTGGTACGGACCACAAACACTATATATAATGTACAATATACATTATACATATTATACTACTTCAGGCTTTATTGTAAAGTTCAGTAGGTCACTAATAAATGTATGGTAAGAAATTTAAATGTACAGTTAACTTAACCAATATATTTACAGTATTTACACTTGATAAAAATATAAAATAAGAAATTACTTTACTATACTAGTATATATAATACTAATAAAGTAATAACCAATCTGTTAAAATAATTAATTTTTATAAATGATAAATAACGGTAAAACCTTGATTATGTTTCCAACTACTCAAATTACACGAAAATTTCTAAACTTGATATAACTATTTGGAGTTGTCTGATTACCATATTCAATATATTTTTTTCAAACATAAAATTTGAGTTATGAAAATAAAATGTAAATTTAATCAAATTAAATTTCATTTAAATATGAAAACATTTAATTAATTGTATTTAAGGATTTAAATTAAAGTATCTGTCCATTTGTTTCACCCACTCGTAAAAGGATACTTTTATATTATATTAATGCTTTGCATGGAAAAAATTGATTTTTTCATAAAAGCGGAGTTGTTTAGTTGTTGTAGCAAGCCTTTCATTTGTAGTAGGTAAAAACATGTATTAAATATACAATATACCTACGGTTCGCTATGTAAAGAATAAATATCTAATCGTCTCCTACTCTCCTGTACGACTTTATTAAGCCTAACCCAAATTAAAATAATGAACGATACATAATTGCATTAGCGTCGTATATCTACAGGGTTACTTAACCACAGGTATAACTTACCCATTTTATCTAAAACCTATGCTTATAACTTTAAAATGAAAATAGAGTACCTAAATAATTTACAATAGTGCGTAGATGCTTTATAAAATTTCACTCTAAGTTGTAAATGGCTTATTTTTTTTTAGCTTAAAATAGAGTATACATTTTTGGGTATAGGATTATTAACAAAGGTTGCATTGCAACCCCTCTCGAGTTACTATAACGTAAATTCTATTTGTGCGGTTGAAAGAAACCCTTACAATAAAGCCCGACACTACTTAAAGATGTACTTTTATTGGCGCCACTATCACCACCATTGTCGTCTACTCAACTAACACACTAAAAATAATAGCGACGACGACGACGATCGTTATGATATACCCTTACGCGAAAATTCGTCCGATTACGGTTCGCGGTTTGAACGTTTCCAAACGTATTATTGACGTTGTTCACGCCCGCCTGCCGATTTTGCTGAGAAGACGACAGCGCGCGGCCCAGCATACTGTTATACTGTTGTTGTTGTTGCTGCTGGGTCTTGTGCTGCAATTGCTTAAGTTGCCGTTGTAAGTGTTGTTGCTGCTGGTGCCGACTGGTTTGCTTCTGTAGCCGTTGCTGTTCAGTTTTGCCTGTCTTCGAATCGGAATGTCCACCCGCCACAACCGCACGAATCGGCTGATTCAACAGTTTGCATATTCGATCGTATTCGGGAGTTTTTTCCAACTATATTCAAGAGCGAAATTGTCGTAGGTACAACAACAACAACAACAACAACAACAACAATAAAATATGAATACACGTGCAGTGCACAGCCCGCAATTGATGATATTGTATAAGTAGTTAGATATCATCAGTGATATGTTGCCCCAAAAATAAAATCTTGAGTGCACTACCCTTTTTTACAATACTAGTGACAATATAGTTATACAACAAAGACATTATGATTAAGTCAAAAAAAAAATTTCGCTTCAGTCGAAATCTCTGTACCTATTGGCTATTATTCTCTATTTTTCTATAACCATATTCTTTCGCAAAGTTCATACGGACGTATAACATTACACGCAACTTTTACAAGACGAAATTTAATTACCTGACATTTAAATACGTTTTTTAATATTTTTACATATTTTTATATTTTACGATAAGATAAACGTAATATTTTAATGTTATATACTTATGTCTAATACACAAACACACATATTTATAGTCTCATAGGAAAGAATATTTAATTACAATGTTTACATACTTTAAATAATACAAGTGAATAACGAATTAAAAATAATATGTTTTTCAAATATATCGAGTATTTTTATCGGTGTTTTGGTTCTTGATTTTAAAAATATTTCGCAATAATCAGCAGATATCTACAATATCAAGTACTAGCTAGGTATCTGGGAATGTTGAAAATCGCGAATAACTAGAGACTATAATTTTGCCTACGACAATGAAATTTCAATTGTGTTTTGTTTATTACATACACAAACATAATATTTGTTTATTTTGTTTGTACAGTACACAAAAAGTGTGTTATATATTTTATTATTATAATAAGAAGGTTACAGGTTAGTATAGTATAAGTCGCGCATGTGTTTATTTGTTTTTGTGAACTTTCTATTTGTTTTATATAAATTTAAAACAAATAGAAAACCAACGCACTTCGTTATCTGAACAATTTTGCCACCGTTGTGAATTATTTTAGGGATTTTCGTCCTGCAGAAGTGGTAAATAGTTTTAACATCCCATGAAATAATCTTTTAAGACAGCCTTAGAACCCTTCCGACTTTCCTTATTCTATCTCTGTGTTTGGTAAATATTAAATAAACTAGGTAGGTATATATAATATAGCTCATGAGTATTTAAGATTTATTTAATCGAAAACAAAATATACAACAATGAAATTAATAATCTAACCAAACTAAAACTGTTTATTTATCTTTTAAACTCTAATTACCTAACATTAAATAGGAGTAAATTTAGATGTATAATAGTAGTTAGGCATATTAAGATCAATATAATATTATTATTAAATACGTCAAATAAAACCTAACGTACATAAGAATTAGTAACATTATTTTTAATTTTAACTAAAATTCTAAATTTTGATAATACAAAACAATTGAATTTTTTAAAACATATTGATTAATGATAAACTTATTTGGTTGTAACAAATATTCGCGCCGATTATTGATTGAAATAAATAATAAATAATAAATATAAATCGTTAATATCTAAAATTATAAACCATCAAAAGTAGACATTAACGAGTTTAAATGTTTATATTAAGTTAAGAAGATAATTTTATTTTAACTTTTTAACTTAACTAGTTACATTTAGATTTCAGTTAATGTAATTATTAACGTAATTATTTTTAACCAAAGTGAATTCACTGAATTCAATTTTAATTTATTTTGTTTTCAATTTTATTTTATTTTATTTTATTACAATTCGATTTGGTTTTTATGTCCAAAAATATTTTGCGTTATGTTTGGAGTGAACGGTTCTTTTTTTTTTTTGTGACAAAAAATGCAATGAAACACTTAACAAAAATATTGAATAAATGCCATATACTTTACTAAATTGATAAAAAAAAGTGTTATAAACAAAATAAATTCTCTATTAACTTTTAACCTAACCTACTTATTAGTATTGCCCTAAAATCCGAACTCAAATTCATTATTGCTTATATATTAATAATAATAAATATATTAATTAAAATTAAATATGAGAAAATTTTATGATAATTATTTAGGCAATAGGTACTCACGTCATCTTGGAATACGCAATTTTCCGCCGTAGTTTCGTACGCGGACGATATGTTATTGTGATCACCGTCAACCGACGCAAATCTAAAATGCAAACAACATTTGAATAACCACAATAACTTTAAGTGTTATCATGCGTGTCTTCGTAACATTTTACACAACCCTCATCGTAACCGGTGTATAACTGGGCACATTGTAGAAACTCTAAGACGCTAATAATCAGCTGCATAATATTGTCATGTATTATATACCTGCTGCTGTTACTGCTACTGCTACTACTGCTGTTACTGCCGTTGTAGTACGAAGGGGAGTTTTGGGCATAAGCAACAACTACTGGCTGAACAACGGTTTCCCCACTGCCAGCCCGGAATTTATTATTTTGTAAGACACCTAAAATGTTATAGTAAAGTAAATAACATACATAAATTCTGAATGGAATTTATAATAATTGTACAAACATTTAGTGATAATCAATTCCTTGGAACACGTAACAAATTCCTATAAATTATATGGAAATTGTTGGAATAAATTATATAATTTACACGTCATATCGATTTGGACATGTTTATTATTTATCTTTATACTGGGGAAATAATTTTGAAATATATTATTAGTCAAATATAAAGTTTTAGCTATTAATTTACTGTACTCTTTATTAAATTGGTTTTTTTATTTTCTATCCAAAATACAGTATATACTAGAAATTAATTTATTTCTTATCATATGTATTTGACGATACCTCTAAAATACATCAAAGATTTCATTTATGTGTAATGTTGTTTTTGTTATTTTATTTTTTATTTGCATATAATTGAGTATTTAAATTTTAGATAAGATGTTGACGCAAAATGTTTACTAACGACTTAAAATTATGTAACTAAATTTGTAATCAGGTGGATTATGCTAAATCATAAAGTAACTTAAATCATGTTATGACAAGGTTTGACATAAACGGTTTATGTATAAACACAACTAAACGTCTACAAAATATCTCTCTCACGTCGAAGAGGCAGCTACGCGATTAATAAAGCGTCGTTGATCATGGTTTCTTCCGGTGTCTGGAGATCAAATTATTTATATTTTATATTATACATAGACAAAAATGTATAAAAAAAAACTATACAATTTTTATGATTTATTATATACCTAAATTAGATTAATTACCAACAAAATATGATCTTTTTATGATTCAATATAGTTGCTTAATGTTGATTGTTAATTATATATACTATAAATTGATAATAATAATCACATTGTCTATCTCAATTTGTTACCTTAAACTAAATTATATGTACTCATATTTAACATTATTATTTAGTATAAATAAAAATAATAATAATAATAATATATTTATTTTATAAAATTTATAAAAAAAGATGACATTGGGAATAAAAAATTAATAAAGTTAAAATGTATCTTAACCAAAATATTTATACAAATATTGGTAATATGTATATTACCAATTATATTGGATATATATTTTAAATTACACCAATAAGTATTAGTATATTAGTAAAAATACTAATAGATACGTAAACACAATTTTTCTGATATGTGAAATATTTAAAGAAATTGTACCCAATTACATATTTTATTAAAATAACCTTAACACAATTTTATCCTAACCAACAAATAAAATTATTAAATTCCCGATGTTATTAGTTTTTGTACTTATTGATTTTTCTGAAATGAGGTTTCGAGAGATACCATTATTCGTTACATATCCAAATTCAAATTGTACCGTTTACAAATAAAAAAAATAAAAACTAAATATTTATATCCAATAAATAAGTATTTAGAATTAGTGTAAGCACACTTATATGATAAAGTATAGACTTTTTAAAGTACTAATTATTTATAATTATCTAGCGAAGGTACATTAATTTAATATGTATTAATATATTTTCATTAATATTATTATATTGTTATAAAATAATGATACATGTGTATTATAAAATACAAATACACATGTTGTAACTATAATAGTCATACCGGATTGTATTGTAGACGACTGATTGAGTTTTTTCGATCGGGTTTGCTCGGAAAAAACGGACGTTGCTGAAGATTCTTCGTTTGACAACTTAGATTTTTGATGCGATTCCGAGCTACCCGAATTCGCAGCAGCGTATTTCATCATAAACCGCTCGTTATCGACAATCTGATGATGCAAATTAATCGCCGCTGAACTACTGTTCAATCCAGAAATAGCTAAAAAAAAAAAAAAGAGGATGCAAAACGATCAAAATTAATTTCATTATTGGACTAGAAAGATACTATTACTAAGCATTAAACAGTTTCATACTTTTACATTTAAAATTATTTATATTTTAGATTAAACATTGTCAAGGTTGTTAACGATACATTACTTTTATGTTAAGTTTTATGATTTGATACTTTAATCATAACGTAATTCCAAATTTTCCAATTTAATTAAGTTTAAAATGTAAATTACTTTTTTTCAATTCTATTACATCATAGGTAGTTATAACTTTTCTATTTTTTTCTTTACACTATCAAAAACTCAAACTATTTATAGTTTCAACATCAGCAATGCGGCAACATAGTTACGTCAGCTATGTGCTGTAATTTATAAAATAAAAAATTTAATTTAGTTTAAAAACGTCAAATTTAAAGAACTTTAAATATCAACATTAATAATATATCCATAAGTTTAGTAGATAAAATATCTGGTCATCGTTGTATTGGTGCGCTATATAAAAACGCGTCATAATAGTTTAATAAGTACTTCAATACATTTTCTAAATGATAGTTTTAAGAAATATCAACGAATAAATAATAATATAAATGTTAATAAAGCTATTTATCTAGCAATATTTATATATCTGAAATTTAATCGAATAAAACAAACTTGTCTTGTCATTATATAAGTATATATTAATTAATTGTATTTCATATTAATTTTAAAGTATAACTATTATAAGTTAGTAACTCTTTGTCTTTAACACAAGCTTTGCTTATAAATAGTGAATAAATCAATTGTTTATTATTTTAGATGTATTTTAATTTCCTATTTTATGCATTAATATGGTGTCCTATCAAAACAAATACATAATAATATATGAAATACATTTGATGATAAACAATTAAAAATAACAGCAAAGACTATTCGATTTAGTTCCTTCTTCCTCAGCAAAAATGTCTATGGACACACTTAGCATAAGTGGTAGAAGAGGGAGTATCCTTTTTTTTACTATTATTTTACTAAGGTTTTAGAGTTTTGCTACTGCAGATCACTATGATATTATACCATTTAATACATAGTATTTTTATAAGCAAGTCACGATATACATGATTATACACGATCTTCCAAATTGCAAGTGACAAAAATGGTAGGGAATTGAGATTATATTGGTTTTTACGTAATAGACACCAATTGTATTGCATGAAATTTAGAAGACCCTGTATAATAAAATAGATATACATCATCAATCATTCAAGTATAATAAACTGACCGGTCAACGTATTAGCCATCTGCCGCTTTCGGAGGCTTGTCACACCGTCCGCGCCCGTTGGACTGCTCAGCTCGTCCTCGTCCTCGGGTATGGTATAAACGTCCGAGGCGTTGGCGGTCGTCGCATTGCCTCCGTAGTACACTTGTTGCTCGCTGCAATACTGCTCTTCGCGCCGTTGCTGCTGCTGTTGTTGCTGCTGCTGCTGCTGCTGCTGTTGTTGTTGCTGCTGTTGCTGCATCCTGGCTGTATCGACATCGTCTAATAACACTTGACCATTCTCGTCCAACATAGGCATCGGGCGCAAGTTCATCAACTCGACACCTCCGCCGGCCAGACACTCGGCCAAGCTTACGTCGTCACTGGAATCCGACCCAGAACGCTCTCCTGGCTGCTGCTGTTGCTGTTGCTGTTGCTGCTGCTGTTGCTGTAGTAACTGTTGTTGTTGCTGCAACAACTGTTGCTGATGGTGGTATTGCTGTGAGTTTTCACTAGTGCCACTTCCATACGGCATGGACACCTCGTTTTCTGGCGACACGGGTGACAATTGTTCCTCAGGCGACAACTGATGGTAGTCGTCGAAACCACGTTGCTGGATATGCCGTCTGGCCGCTGCCGCCGCTGCCGAATTGTAACCGCTGTGCTGCTGATATGAACCGCTGGCGGATGGCTGGTACGCAGGAGTAGTGGCGTGTTGCTGCTGTTGTAAGTACGATGACCCACTATTGACATCTCTGTGCTGTTGCTGATAGACGTTACGGTCTTGGTACGACGGGTTTTGTTGCTGTTGCACGCCACTTTTGCCGTCAGTAACGTTATAGTACGTGGCTCCAGAGTCTTGACTACCAGATGACGCATAACCTCCGTTAGTGACGACTTCACTGCGAGACGACGACGTTATCGGCGTCGTTCTATATAACATACGACAATAATGGTTAAAACCTAAACGAAAAATAATTTTAGCTAAATATCAATAATTTATGCTTGATCAGTAAAATTAAAGAAAGTTAACTCAGACCTGCGGGGAGGCATTACAAATTATTTTTCTAATCACTATATGTATATTACATACTTTTACGGTTTAAAAATATAACCGTGCATGTAAGTGAATGTGATTTTAAATTCATTTAAATTCACCAAATACATTTTATAGACTTAGCTTAGAAAATCAAAAATTTAAAAGAACCATTAATGATAATTAAAATTGTTAACGTAAACAATACAAAACTTATGATAGAATATTAGAATAATTTGCATTCGTTGAGAGTTGAAGATCATTGGACGGATAGAGTAAAGCCATGCAGACATGTTACCAAATAAACTAAATAAAAATACTAAAAATTGTGAAATTCATTACATTATTTTTCCAACTAATTTATTGACAGTAAAAATTTAGTTACCATTGGCAAAAATGTAAAATGATTATTACATAATATTTATTATATATGTATATATATATACATACTATCCCCCATTGCAAAAAAAAAAAGGAAAAGAATTAGTAGGTATCCACTATAGCATAGCACCTATATAGTAAGTGTTGAGTGTACCTCGTCAATGAGTAAGTCGCTGTAATGAATGTGGTAAGTTTAATTCAATGATAAATCAAACTGATTCTGAATGAAGATAGTTTATCATCCTATATTACTAAATATATTTTATTACATATTAATCATAGAAACTTAAATTCACCCAAGAAAAAATAAAAATAAAAAATTTAAATACGGTGTTATCTTCTCTGTAGTTTAGTTTTAGTGTAATATATATAGTTCGTGCACAAATCCGTACATAACTTTGTAATCTAATTGGACCGGGATGGATATTGGATAATCCATTGATTACACTATTATATTATATAACCTAACACTGTTCAAACTACAATTTAAACTATTCTGATATTTCCAAAAACAATTTCTGAAACTTCCGTTAAAATCGACCGATTAGATTTTAAGCCTTTATTCTATAAACATTAAAACATAAATTTATTGGTTTTTGCTGTTCATTTAAGAAAAAAATAATAAATAAATATTATTTTTTTTTTTCAAAAAATTCCATAGCAACGCAAGTTAGTTTGGCTAGTCTATACAAATTGTATATTTTGAGCGTGATGGTGATTGAAGTGCGTTTTTATTTTTATTTATTTATTTTTGTGTTCATGATGACCGTCTTCGCTCAGTGTCGTATTTTCATAGTATACATAATACATCATTGAATTAAAATTTAACACATCCATAACAGTGCTTACAAGATGACGAGGTTCACTCAACTCCTACTGTATATAAAAACGATTAAATGTGCACAAAAAATCACATACATCATTGTAAAATCAATAAATTCACCACTCCACTGAAAATCTAAAATAGTTACATAGAAAAAAAAAGAAAAAGTATAGGCAAGTGAGTACCACACTGCTATACAGTAGAAATCGAGTGGGTCACTGTGATGGATGTGTTAAATTTGAATTCAATAATATATCATTATACAGAAAAAAAGATTCTGAGCGGAGACGGTTTATCAATCTTTATCACCAAGTATATTTCATGTAATGTTTTTTATATTGCAAATTATGTACAATAATTTATTTTAAGTTGTTATTAATACTACTCTAAAGTACAAACTAGATACTATTTGCTATCAGAACTATCCTGAATGCTGTAAATCGAAGCATTTTTTGACTACTGTATATAAACACACAAAAATAATATACAGTATACACATCGTTGAAAAATCTATACATATATTGCTCTGCTCAGAATCTAAAATCTTAGATAATCTTCGTTCAATTGCGCGCCTCCCACAATCATTTCGAACATTTATTATTATTATTGTTATTATTATAGAATAAATCATACTCGTTAACCCGAAATGGCCGAAACCCGACTATTTTTACTTTACAAATAACATGTGATAATATATAATTTTGTATGTATTAAAAATATAGCTTGATTTAGTGGTTACTAAGTGTTTTAATAATAATTTTTGGTATTGTAACTATGAAATACTTCTTGTTTTTGACACATTTTAACAATTAGCAGTTGTATCGTCTATCAATATACAATATGATTTTATGAAATTAAATAATATTCTAAGAAACGTCTTACAATCTATATAATTTTATACCTACATAGGTTACAAAATTATATGTTTTCTTAAACTATGTTTAACCTATATTAACCCGAAACAGTATACAATAATACAGTTTTATAAAGCCAAACGTATATTTTAAATTTTTTACTCCGTTTTTTGAACAAATAAATACATCCAACACCATAAACCCAGAGTAAAATACGATTCAGGTGCAAAGCTTTCATTATATCTGCATGCGCTTGACAATCGTAAAGAAATACCACTTGTATGTATACGCAGTTATACCCCTTAAGGTAATATGTAGGTAATCGAATAAAACACATAAAATATAGTTGTGGTTTTTTTTTTTTTTTTTTAGTATTGTTTATAGCTATATTGTATTACTTTAAGTGCTGTTTATTATTGATTAAACCGTCAGCAGGCGGTCCTATTGTAGCGCTTAATTTCGTTTTCTACGGAACGTTTAAATAAACAAACGCGCAAACAAATATTACTACCTATTCGGCAAAAAATTAGCAGCCACTCGAAGCTGTCGTAAAACAACAATTATAAGTGTTTTAGCCGTAATTCGTTTTCAAAACGCGGTGGCTGCGACAATGCAATTAGTTCTGTCGCACGACGCGCAGTCGCCATTTCTCGAACACTGCCGATAGAAAAATATTACGTCTCGTTTGTGCATGACTACAGTGTGCGCGATCGTAAACATTAAAATAATATAGTATAATATTATTATAGTATACAAAATTCCAACAGTGAGTTAGAATGCACCACGGTATCCGTGGTTAAAAGTAAGCAATCTAGATACGAATAATAATATGTATATCGGATTAAGTGGGAAACCATTCTAAGATAACATTATTATAAAGGCGACTGACTGTTTTCCGAATACAATAATGATAGCTCCAGAAAAAATGCCCTATTTTCAAACATTTTTCCACGATAATAACTTATGACATAACAATAATATGAGTGTATTGCTATTCTGGAGACTTTATATTACCTACTTATAAATTATTGATATAAAGACTTTGGGATTGTATTTATATTATATTGTATATATGTATATATATTTAATCATACGTGTGTATTATTAATGTTATTACCAACATTTAAGCAGTTAATAAAAATTAACTGGCCAACAATCTTGGACATAATTGGTGTTATTCTGATTAATTATGTAAGGTTTTGATAGATATTGACGTACATTTCTCTAGTCCCACCCATTCCAAATTTTACCTAGGTAAAATTTATCATAATATGCCTTATTTTCACAAATTTATTGACACGATATATCTACTCGAGTATAAGAAATATTTTGGTACGATCCTTCCTTTTAATTAAAATTATAAATAATAGTAATAACTAATAAGTGTACAATGGACCTCTTCGTATTTTATATTTCATAACAATAATGGGAAAAACCTAGTGTTCTTACACTTTATATCACAATAAATTTAAATATTTCAAATAAAATGCATGTCTTATGGCTCCTATAAGGATAAAACACTTTAAACAACTTGCGTACAAGTCTTTAATTAAATTAAATGGTGATAGATATTTAAAATTAATTTTATTACTTAACTACGTGGCTACAAATAATCAATAATCTATTTTGTAAAATGAAATACAAATAAAACGAACCTACGTATATGATGTTTATAAGAACAGCTGCATAGTATACAGTACAATAATAATAGGATTCGATTCATATTCGCTCCGTTGGCCAATCCTCCTACAATTTTAATCAAAAATTGGCTTTTATAATTCAATACTCATCAGTCATCACTATCTTTTTTCCATTTTCTTTGTTTCGTTGCCACAGAAATTATTAAATACAACAGGAAAACAAAAAAATACAAAACTATTTTGTACAAAAACTAACATTTAACTAAAATATGAATTCATATTAAATTACCTGGATCAAAAATGTAATACATTTTAGTACTTTGCAAAACAAAATAATATCTACACGATATTTTATTAAGGAGTATTTTGTATTTAACATTTTTAACAGATATTTTGGTGTACGTGTGTACTTGTGTAATTTCTGAAGTTAAAATCAATTCTATAATTCTATATAGCGAAGTTTTACTTACTTATTATAAGGAAAAGTCAAGTATAAAGTATTTTAATAAAAACAAATTCAGGATGATTCGTTTGAATAGTGTTTCTAATAATTTACTGTAATAGATAGCAAACAACTACAATAAGAATAGTGGTACCCAAACAATAAGGATCAAACGAATTCCAGACTTAAAGTCAAAGCTTTGTAAAAACTGCACTATTAGGTTGGTCACTTACATTCACATACATATTATTATCTAACCACAACCTACCTCGTTTTATAACAAAAAAAGAAAATGTACACCCAAAGTGCCGTCAAAAATTTTTGTTACCTGGTCATCGTTGAATGCGTTGGCGCCACCGGTGTAGGTTCGGTAGCGTCCATGTTCTTCGCCTTGGCCATAACGTTCTGGATCAGTGCACGCTCCTCGGCACTCAAGTGGCTTAAATCTAGGCTTAACGGGTCTGGGTCAGCTGCTGCGGATTCCATTTGATCTGTAAAATACGTATAATAAATATGATGATAATTAAACAACACGAGCGTAATGATGTTACAGACACGCAAGTAGATAACTACTGGTTATTAATGCGAATCTTGTAAAAAGATACTTTTCATTTGTATTTAAATACAAATAGAAATGCATCAACTCAAAAAGTACTTAATGATTACTTTAAATATTTGTTTCAATATGTTAAATAATTATTGACAAGAGTACAAAGAACAAATACAAAATATATTTTGTAAATATTTATGGTAATACAAATACTATTCAAATATACTTTTTTCAGTTTATTATTAATACAAATTATTTTATGTTTTAACTCAAAGCTGACTCGTTAAAAATATACTGTAAGCCTCGAACAATATATAGCTGCTGCAGTAGCATACAGCATACTGTATACATATAGGTACATAAGGGGTATTTTCTTTATATCGATATTTCGTTATGATATTTGTACCGGTATAAGTTAGTAAACTGAAAATATCTTTAAACTAATGTTTTAAGAGCTAATATTATTTCGGTAAAATCGATATTTTGGTATTTTTGATATCTTAATACATTTTTTATGTCAATATTCTAAGTTTGTTTGATATTTTCAACAATTTTGATATTAACGTTTTCCTATATTATTATTATTTAATTTACATTATAACAAAATAGTTTACATATTAATAATATAATATAAAAATTGTAGGTAAGCAGTGTAATAATGTTAAATTTAAGTTTAGTCATATAGATCATTGAATACAAAAAGTGATTCTAAGTGAAGACAATTTATGAGCCTACTGCAGTATAATTCATAATATATATTTTTCTTAATTTAGGTACTATACATTGTCAAGTTTTAGAAATAAAAATTGAACATTTAATAATAATTTTTAAATAAAAAATAGTTTGCAAATGTTGGTAACTTGAAATAGTTATTAAAAAAAATATATCTATGTATCATTATTATTTTTAAATAGTTTTAATAAAAACTTGTGAGGAACCTTGTATTCAATTTTTAAGCTTTTTAACTGAACAAATAATTATGAAAGATAGTGAAAAATTATGTTCGCATTAATTTATTTAAATACTCCTTTCTTAGAATATATTATATATACAATATACACACGTTAAATAATTAACAACAGTGTTTAAGTTTATTTTAGAAGCCTAGTGTTGGATTGCATAAACAATCACTAAAGATTTAACGAATCATTAATAAATTAATAGCCTCATAAACTTGATTTAGTAATGCACAATCGGTCCATTAAATTTTAGTAAACCATTAATTTAATCAATTGTTTTTTTTTTTTTAACCAGGCATAAGGTGTAACAAATATAAAATGAATAATTTCCAATGATTTTATTTCTGAGTAAAAAAAAATATAATATTAATAACCTAAACAGAGACGCCAAAGTATTTGAATTTAAAATACGTAGGTATGAAATAATATGTCAAATATTTTGATGAATTCATTTAAAAAGTATTCTAAATATACTGTAAAATCACTTGAATACTTTAAAAGTTTGCTTATTAGAGTATAATAACTTTGTTAATATATTATAGTATATATTCAGTAGATGTTATAATAATAATTAGTAAATAGTAATATGAGACCACTGCACCGCTACTGTTATGGTAATAATTTTACACGCGGATGGACACGCGAGTTATGATAAGAGTACCCATATAAGTATATTACACCACGGTATATAATATTAATATGTTAATACAAATATGCAAGTAGTAATAATTATAGTAATATAGTAATTATACATAATATATAGTCTCGCGCACAATTTATTCCACCGTGTTTGACAAGGTTCATTAATAAGTATAATGTTTTCATTTATATTGATTTTAAATTTTAAAATTTAATATTCTTTAATAAAATATTATGAGGTTATATTTAACCCCATATATTAAGGCATCTACAGGGAACAGCATAGAGCATAGAAGCTTAAGAGTATACTGATCACAAGTAGTTTATACAATAATAATCAACATAATATATCCTTATATAGTATATATTTACTTATACTAATATACCTATATCTACGTCATAACTCATAATATAGTATTTTCATCAATAAAAGGATACAAAATAAATACTCCTTTAGAGCGTGTCGTGTAACAACATGATTGATGTAAATACACTTTATACAACTAGATGATATAAACTATAATATGTAAAAAAACAAGATAAACATAAGGCTTAAATATATATTTATAACATTTTTGACAAAATATTATTAAGTTAAAAATATATTAATTAAATTTTAAGCATAATAAATTAAACAAAAAGGTAGGTAAATGGGTACTATTAATTTTATTATTTTTACTTAATACAATAATGTACTAAAAATTTATTGAGGAGAAATAATTATTTTATGGATGAATGTCGAAACATTTTCGTAAATAATGTCGTAAACATTTAAACTTGAAATGCTCAAAAAAATTAATTTGTATTTCTGGTAAATTTTGTTTTTAATATATAGATTCATTCAAAAACTTATATAAAACCTTGTATTAAATTTTCAAGCATTTCTACAAGTCAAATAATTTCAAATCGACATTTAAAAAAAATTTCTTATGATTATAAGAAAAAAAAATTGTCGAAATATTTTTAAAATTGTATGATGAAAATAAAACTACAATATAAATATTTAGTGAGAATTTCAAGTTACATAAAAAAAAATAGATTTTGTCGAAATTTCCTGTTTTTCTTTAATTTTTTGTTTGTTTTTCGCGAATATAAAAATAAGTACCGGGAATTTTTAAGTTCGACCTCTTTAAAGTAAAAACTAGATCCAATTTTGTATTCTATATAAATTACCCCTATTTTTGAAAATCGAAACTATTTATTGACAATTCTCGTCCACAAAAAAAACACACACATTAGGTATTGTAAAATCAATAAGTACATCCATCGTTCTACTTAGAATCTAAAATATTATATATTCTTCGCGATGGGCGCAATTACCAATGGCTTTAGGAGCGAATATCGATAACTAAAAGTAAGATCGGCTAGTATTTATGTATTATCGCCTGTCGTTATAACTGATAGATAGATGGCTTTTTTTTTTTTTGAACCGATGACCGACATATAATTTCCATCAATTATATCAATATTGCCAAATCAATTTGTATGTATAATGATTATAATATATCACCGTATTTAAATATACTATTATTCTGTTATGCTTTAAATTAATAAATTAAAATGTCACAATATTAGTTATTATCAGTCAACGATGATAAAAAAAAAAAATAGAGACGAGAGCTCAGTGAATTTACTTAATAAATTTTAGCGATAAGGTAAATTTACGTACATTTTACTGATATTTGTTTTATCCAGTAAACTTTTCTTAGATGGTTATTACAATAATAGTTTATTTTATTAAATTTATATTTACATTAATATTACATGGTGATAATCACCATATTATAGTATCAATAGGTAATTTAATTTGATCTTAGACATGAAGCATTGAATTAATTTTTGACAAAAATATAGAACATATTTTAATATTAGCTAGGTATTTTAATAGTTGAATATTATATTATTGTTAGTAACTACCAATTTTTGAGTTAATACCGACTTACGACCGTAGAACAGTTAAAAATGGGATCATGCCATTGGTAGATCGGCAATAACTAAAAGCTAATCCAAATATTCTAAAAATATCATTGTGTATAGTAAAATAAAATAAATATAGCTACTTAAAAATTTAAAGTTTACAAGAAAAATATTTTTAAATTACAGCAAGATAACTAAAATTATTATTCTTAATTTAAATATCCAATTTCATCGAAACTTTACTTTCAAATGTGTATAGAAAAAATGTTGATACAATATTTTTTAAATAATAAGTTGTTGATAAGAATGTATGAGGAACCTGTATTAAATTGCATACTTTAGCTATAAAATATAATATTTTATACATTTTTAAATAAATTATAATTTGTAATTTTTTGTGAATTTGACTATTTTTTTCTAAGTTTAAAGTTCAAACGTATATAAAAATCTTACAAATATATTTTTAATATTTTTAAATCAAAATAAGAAAAATATATGTGGGTTCTTGTATTCAATTTTCAAGATTTTTGATTAAAGCCTTACATTTTTATTATTTCTACATTAAAAAAAAATTCGAAATTTCAAATTGAGTAGCTATAATAAATGATTCTTTAAATAGCAATAAAATCTTATAATTTTCGAAAACAAATAAATGACAAGAATATATCGTTATTTTACATAAAAATGTCCAATTTCATAAACATACTTTGGACGTTTCACTACGATTGTACACAATATTTGTAATAATTTTTGCACATTATTAATTTGTATAACTCTTGTAAGCAAGAGTTATGTTGAAAATATAATTCAATTTTCAGTTTTTAATAATTTATGAATTCTTCACTATAAAATGATTTGCAATTTCGATAAATATTATTAACATATTAATTTTAAACGAAGATAAAAAATTATTAGAACTACACTCAATTTTTTTTTTCAAGTATAAACATTTTATGAGGACATTTTTGCCAAATGTTCAATCTTTTTGACCTCGAATAATGTTTTTAGTCGACTTTTATACAGAAAAAAAATTAAAATAAAACAAAACTAAAAAAAAATCAAAATATTTTATACTTTCTATGTATAAAAAATGTTATACATTTGTTAAACATTTCGAGTATCTACGGTTATTTTTTTTCTTAAATTATAAAATTAAAATAATATCAATTTTATCGAAAATTAAATTGAGTGAAAATTCTTTTTTTCCACAATTGTTAAGAAAATTATTTGAAATTAATTACTTTTGGCTCTCTTTCCTTGATAGAAACCAGATCCAATTTACAGCCAATGAATTTTTGTGTTTATATTGCTCCGCTCGGAATCTAAAATACTTTTATATAATATTAAGCTTTTGTTTTTTTAGTTTAAAAACTAAAATTTCTCCAACTTTTAAAAACCTAGCTACATACAAGTATTATACGATACCTACAATTAAATCACGACATTTTAAGACTTAAGTATTTGCCCTTTTCACTTTAAATCAAGGCTGGGCATTAACGAGTTAATAAGTTAATTTTAATTTAACTAGTTACGTTTGGATTTTCATTAACTTACTAAATTTATTTTTTAATTAACATTAAATTAACGAATTTATTTTTCATTTTAAGAAATAAGTTAAGTTAATTAATTTTTTTTTTACATTCACTATTTCAGTCGTTTTCATGTCAAAGAATATTTTTATTGTGAATTTATTAGTTAAAAATGTCATTTTTCCGATCACTTTGTACTCTAAAGAAACACCCTGTATATATTAGAAAATATGAAAATATAGAAATACTGTATGTTGTATGAATTATAAGCATTATAGTCTATAATTTAGTTGTTTGTTGATAAGAAATAAATAACAAATAAAAAAAAATAATTTTTTTTTAACTTCATAAAAATTTTTTAAAAAAATGTTTATTAACTTTTAACTTAACTGAGTTAACCGAAAATTGTATTAACTTTTAACTTTTTCTTATTGATGCATATTAACTTAACTTAACTGAGTTAAAAGAAATCATTAATTTGCCCAGCCTTGCTTTAAATTCAATTCAATTTTATATTTTATAAATTAGGACTGGCATAGTTACGTTTCTGGGGCCGGAAATATATTATATAGTTTGAATTTTTATTAGTAAGTACAGAAGAAAAAAATGTTTAAACTACTATGTATTAAGTCGTTAACCTATGAAAAAAAAAATATTAACATTTTAATCGAAATTAATACAGAAAATTTGATAAAAAAAATATTAATGATAAATTACAAATCTTACTATGATAGATATAAGTATTAAGTATCTAATATAAATTTATAACATTTAACGTAAACAAATATAACGTTAATATAATCATTTTAATACTTTTAATTCTTAATAATGTTAATTCTATTTTTTACATTTGACTATTCAAAGCGTCAACTAGTTTTACTTTTTTACTATTTCAATTTTAAGCAAGTTTACTGGGGGGAAAAAATATAATTTTCAACCCGTGATTTGTCAAATTTTAAAATTAGTTTATTTATATGCAATAAGTTTCAATATTAGTTCTTTTTTTTTATAATCATTGCAATAACTAACGGTGTTAAGAATACCACGCCCTTAATTGTATATAACCACTTTGGTAATAACTAACAAGTATGATCTTCAAATACACTTGAATACAACGAGGTCCTATCTTTGTATATATTATGTATCGTACATGGTAATATCAGATTGAGTTAATATTGATTAGGTCAAGTTAAAATTTAAGGCTATGTTTGCTTATATAAATTTTAATTAAACTATTTTATTGAAAATATTTGACATGCAGATTAAATTGAAACCAAAACTGATTGAATTTAACAAACTCATTTAAAATACGTATGGATTTGTGTCTTGTGAAGACTAAAAGAATGCTGTTTTAAAGTACTATTAACTTATACTACTATTACCTATTAATACTAAACATAACTATAAATGTACAATTAATTTAAAGATATAATAAAATTATGTTTTAATATTATTATTTGATAACTATGATATATTATTTTATCACTATTTCGTATGATGTATTAAAAAAATAAAAAATAAATGAAATACTTAACCAGCATATTTGTATTCAACATTAATTCTTAAAACTGTAACTATATAAGATAAACTACTAAATAAAATATCATAAAAAAACAAAAGAGAACGATTAGCCACTAAAATACTTCACTGTATAAAAAATAAAGCCATATCAATTTTCATTACCTACACATCGGTTATATATTATAATATTTATTACGTTATTTTATTTTACAATTTGCGATTAATTCAACATATTTTTCACAGAATAAATGATTTTTGGCAATATGATGTTTGTAAATAGACGAATATAAAAATACGAAACATTCAGTATGCATTAAAAAAATATTTTAAAAAGTTTATATTTACTTCAAAATATGTAAAAATATGTAAGAAAAAAAATTATTCTATCTCATTCGAACTGTTAATTGTTATAAAACGAGCTTATTTCTAATAAAAATCAAGAATCTATCGGCATTCAATAAAATTATGTATTTGCGTAAAAATCCGCGGTCAACTTTTGCATTCTATCTAACCTAACCAACAAACACCTCGAGTCCTAGTTCAATAGCTATAGATATATTATAATTAGTCAATAGAAGCAACCTCTCTATCTCTTTGATTCTCTTCCTCTATCTTGAAATATAAACTACTTTTGTATCCATGGGTATCGAACCTCAGGCTTTAATTAGGTTTTAATGTGGTCTATACTGCAGAGAACATAGATGTATCGTATACATATATAATATTAGCCCTTTGTATTAATGTTATAGTTAAACACAAATAATTCAGTTATAAGTTGGCCGTCTATGCACTCAAAAATATGATGATAGTTAAAAAAAAATCTATATAAATATCATCTTATTCTTAGCCCTCTTCCTACATACTATACGATAAAGTTCAAAGTGTTTCAAATTCCCCTGAGAAAGCACAACCGTACAACGTAAAAAAAATCGATATTTTTTAACCCAGTTTTACGCACACGAGGCGTGCGCCCCCATGCGTGCAAACCCCTTAGGGTCGCTGCTGTCAAACGAGCGACACAGTTTATTGTTGTTGGAATAATGTACGTATTTGTATTATAATTAAATAATACATATAAACATATTTATAGATAATAAAAAAACAAAAGGATGGTCTCTCTTATAGAAATTCTACACAGAGTAAGCAGGAAGCCATTGGTGTATGTAATTTTTTTAAACATTTTTACAACACAAAAAGCGCTTCAAACGTTTTATAAAGTCACTCTATAAATTGGAAAGTGGGTATATACAGAACGTATTTTAAAGGGATGATCACTTGTATGAATACACAATAACTTTCAAGTAATTAACTAAAACTATTTATTATAGTTAATATAAATTATTTATTTAAAATTTAAACCACAATGAATTTGTTTAAATTTGTTCATACATATTATATAAAATGTGGTCAAAGAAACACCAAAAAGTCATAAATCAATTTTAAGTGAAAAATCAAATTTAAATTTTTTTAACTAATATATGTTTAATACAAAAAAAGAAATACCGGTTTCAACATGATCCTTATGTCAGATTGCATATACAATTACTAAATACACTAAGTAACAGAGTTACGTATTTGTAATAATTTCTTACACCTATTCAACCATTATTGAACATTTGATTATCGTTTATTTTATTCATAGTCATTTAATCTATAAACAATTTATTCAAAACATTCAATAAATAAACTTATATGTAGTTGTTCAACAGATGTATAATTTATTGGTAAAAGTATCTATATTGTCCTATTTTATACCTACAATATCATAATTATAATATATCTATAATATATTGTTATGTTTATCCATGACAAACAAAATAATGCCAGTGAATTTAACCTGTCTTAAACTCCGTTAATTGCAAACAATATATTTTTGGGTGGTTTTAATCAAAATATAAAATACAGGTCTAAACATTGATGACATATTCTACATAATTTGAATTCCGATAAACAAAAAAATTAATTAATTTTATAGATAATTATTTTTTCATATACATTTTGCTTATAGTTAGACTACTCATTCAAATACATAATATGTATAAATACACGCCGTTACTTATTAGTATTGTATGTATTTAATAAACTAAAAATCCATTCTCAATTTTCTTAGCATGGGTATTTAGTACTAACTAGATTAAATTTGATAGTAGAAATCATCAGAAATTTGAGATTAATGCATTTTTTCTGGTATAAGATTATAATAGATATCGTAAAACAAGTAAGTACATGCATCGGAGTGATAAAACTCTAAATAAATTTTAACACTTGAATTCAAATCATTTTTAATAATTAATTTGCGTGAAACTTTGTATAAAATAACATACAATTTATCAAAGGTCAAGATCATGAAAACCAATATGAGAATATGATAAACGGCTATTTAATCTGAGTGCTTACGTTTTTCAATTTGTACCCTTATAATACTCGCGTATATTCGCCGTTTAGCCGGGTATTTCTAAAGCCGATATTAAACACAAAAAGTTTAAATTATTAAATTGTTATTTAACGTATTTATTATATAAATGGGCGTCGCACGAGTACCTTTTTCACCCTAAAAATACTATAGGTATTTGAGCTCACTTTTATAGTCCATTTTGATCACGCGTGGAAACCCTTTTCACCTTAAAATAACCATGGGTCATTTGAACTTGATTTATATACCTAGTATATTTTAGCATAGATTTTTACTGAATCGTGTAGCAGAAGAATTATTGTTAAGTTAAGTTAAGTAAAAAATAATAAGTTTATAATATTTTTCTTTCTTGTAGCCATATATCTGTGTATAATTCTCCATTAAAAGCATATATCTATTGTCAATTAAAGATATTATATGTTTTAAAGTATTCTATACGATTGATACTTGTATGCATCACCAATTAAACACTTTCTATAGTTATTAAACTGTTTTGTACTTTCATTATCAGCTTGATAAGTAATTATAAGCAAAAAAATTTAATTTATGACGAATTGTATTGAAAAGTCTAAACTATAATATGTATTTGTATATCACACGTTTAATATAAATAATAAATATGATAAACGATAAATGTACGGGAAATTAAAGGTTATAAATACAAAATATAAATTAATTCGAAGTATGATTGGATAATCGTGCTTATTTTGGGCTATAGAATTTATCTGTCTAAATATAACAACTGCCTGACATGAAGTTCTCAAATTGTTCATCACGCAATCACGTGACCCACGCGATTTTAAGTAAATACGTGTACACCCAAACATCCAACTCCCACATAAGTAAAATTACATTTTAAAAAATATTCCACATGGATTAACAAATAAAATAATTATTAATAGTTGATTCTCATATTTAAATGAAAACAATCTTCAGTATGGCTAAATAATCATTTAACTAATTATATAGTACCTGGTAAAATATAAAAAGATTTTTTTATATTATTCTATTAACTCGGTGGGCTCAAAATTTAGACTCTAAATCTCAATAAAATAAAGTTGTAGGCACAACAACCCATTACTTAGAAAACATGTTGATACCCTATCGAATAATACCTACTCGATAATTTAACAATTAAATTTAATCCACTAATCGTTTAAACATATTTTCATCAACTAACCATGTAAAAAAAATTTTTTTTTAAATATTAACATAACTTTAGCTGTTTTAATTTAAATGAACATTTATACGTATTATAAAAAAAAAGTACTTTGCTGTGTTACTAATAATAAATATCACCATACAAGCAATACTTAGAAGTATTTCATCCGGCGCAGAAGGTGTTTCATAAAAATACTGTATTAAACATTTTAAATAGGAATCGACAAAAATTGTTTATTTTCAACTTAAATTCACTGAATTTCCAAAAATTAAGAAGAAAATCTATCATAATGTTAAATTATAAAGTAAAAAAACTATAATTATATTGGCTATATTGTATACGTACTGTATTATAAAATATTTTTAAATATTTAATAAACTCACTGCTTTGACACATTTTTTAGTGTACCTACCTACGTTATAAATTATGTAACGCCAATTCTGAACAAAAAATGTAAATGTTTATCGACTAAACTAATAATAAATATTTTGCACTCCTAATTTTTAGTAAAAAAGTTTAGTTTTAAAAGATAATTGAAATTAAATACTTTAAACAAACATACTCATAAAGTCATAAAGTGATTCACCGAAACGCCAATAAAAAATCTTGATTAATTTCTTAACACGATATAAAATTTAAGACATTTTAATTTATACTTTTCTTAAGATCTTGATACAATAAAATTAAAGAACATTTTATTTAATAATTAAAATAATTTAATGGTTTCATATTATACATATAATGATTTTAATATGGTAAATTTAATTTTGAAAAGGGGTAGAAACTAGAAAGTGGGTAATCATTCTACCAAACATGTTGAGTGTATAGTCATCGAGTAAGTCATTGTAATGTACGCGTTAAATTTCAATGATAAATCATTAAATACGAAAAACGATTTTGAGCAAGGTCTGTATTACTAAGTTTATATTGTGATATTGTTATTTATATATTATATTACTATACTATAAAAGTAATTTATTTTAATATATATTAGTAATGCGATAGGTTGAATCAATATTTGCCGAAAACATTCGTTTATTAAATTATTTTATTTGATTATTATAGTAATATACAATTAGTCTAAATGTTTTTTTAAAATGTCAATGTGTACATATTATAATATGATAATATACATAAAAGTTTCAAATTCCAACAATAATACTTTTGAATCACCTAATTACTAACTAAATCGTTATTCTTCGTTTAAATATCTATTTTCGTTCAAATTTTAACTTCGCTTTTAAGTATGATTTTTGTATGATCACTTATATACAGAACTTCATAGGTATTCAATTTTCAGCCATACCAATTGGACGGTTTATACATTTTCTAATATTGTAAAAAAATGTGCGAATTTTTGTGATTTTAATAGCTTTAGTACTTTTAAATAGTTATAATGAATTAATGACGATTTATTGGGAAAATCTATTTCCCAAAAAGAAAGGTGCCTGCAGTATGGAATGAGATTAGCTAACTTATGTGAATCAAACACTTTAATAACAATAAATATTGGAAAGAAAAAAGAAAAAAGGTCAATGGAAAGCATATATGACCATTGGTCAACAGAATTTATAAAGATTTTTATTATTGATCGGAATTTGTGAAAACTGAAAAGTTGTACACGTATGGTATATAAAGAAAAATTTATACTTTATTGCTAGAAAACAATAACGTTGCATTTTTATATGCCATTAGCATGATTACTGAATAATATAACCTAACATTTATTGTTTGAAAAATATTAAGAATTGAAAAGTTTCATTGTTAGCAAATTATTTCCAAAAAAAAAATATTTATAAACTAATACCAGAATACTGGTATAAGTATCAAAATTCAGTTTTATTTAAAACTCAAAAACAACAGTGTAAGTAGATAAGAATTGTACATATTAAACTGCAATATACAATGTATACTCAAAAAATTATAGCATTTGTACATAACTATAGTATTAATTATATTAACCTAAAGGTTCTATTAAAGTTATATTTAATAATAATCAACTTTTTTTAACGACGCAGGTATTACAAATATTTTATTTAAATAAACTATTTTATAAATCACCCAAATTGTTAAAACTACAAGGAAGACTTCATATATATTTCTTAGACTGTTTATTAATATTTAAAATTAGTAGCGCGATTATTCTAGTATTTTACTGTGATTTACTTTATTACAAGAAAAGTATACATTTATAGTACCCTTAACACTAATTTTGAACAAATTTTAACAACTACACTCAAATCATTAAATTAGTAAAATCGACATATACAGTTAACTCACGATAATTTTAAGTTGGTAGGACTTATGAAAAATTCCAAATTACCGATGAAAGTTCAAATTTCTGAGTAGCTCGTAATATCAAGAGCAAAAAAAAATTCAAATTACTGACAGTTTGAAAAAAAAATTTATTATTATTATAATTATTTAATATTTCAGCAATTTAGGCGACATTACACCTATTTGTAGCTTTTTTTATTGTTTTTAAAATGTAATTATAAAATTATTATTATTAAATTAATTAGGTATCTATGTATATTAAATTATTATTATAAAAGATAATTGTTTTTTGAAGAAATCAATAATGATTAAATTTTTATTTATTCAATTTATTTTTATGTTTTTATTAACGAAATGATTATAAAAAATACATTTGGTGAATATGCTACGAATTTTCGAACGTTGAACGGATGTAACTTCAAATTGTTACGTCACGTGATAGTGGTCAATTTTCCCATTTCCCCGAATTGTTTTTATTCTAATTACCGTGTGATTTTCAAGAGAGAACGAGCATTTATTTCGAATAACCGAATGTTCCGAATTATCAAAGATTTGAATTATCGAGATTCGACTGTAGTACGATATATTATATTATATCTATTAACATTTCAAAAATGACTGCAAATGGAAAATTATAATATTATATTGCAAAAATTAATATTATAAATAAAAAATAAACTGTTAAAAGTGGTAGAATTTAATACCGACCTTTTTTTTTTCATTTTCATTTTTACTTTGTCCTGGCACATGAGTAATAATCCACCGCAGAAAAACACATTCAACTATTCAAGGGGGTTGTTATTTTGACGGATAACGTCTTCATAGTCACACACATAATAATGTTCAAACCGTAATATTATATCCGTATTCAGTGGACTGTATACGCGTATAACGTGTAAAATGAAAAGTGTAAACATGTCACTATATCGTATACTTGCTTGAAAATACTACGCGTATACGGTATTACATTTTTTTAAAGTAACAACAATCGTCGTTATTTTAAATACACAATACAACGTACACCAATCTTAAATATTTTATACATTATTAAATATCTATCATTTGTATAACATATTCACATACATAATATTCAACAAAGAATAAATATATTAGACAATTTCCAACAATAATATACTTTATATTATTATTAATATTGTTTTTGTACAAAACAAGGGAAAAGTAATAATACGATTCGAGTATATTATACTAGTGGTCACCAACCTTTTTGGACTCTCAGGCAGTCAGGCCACATTTACAAATTCAAAAGAATTCGCAGGCCAAACAAAAAAAATGAATTATACTTTTGTCATAATATTTACAATTAGCAATCAATTTAATGGTGAATATTTGATTAGAAATTTTAAATTTTGAGGTGATTGGAAGTAGCATATCAACCAATATTTATTTCATACTTCATACTTTATAGGTTTAGTTTAGCCGAAAACTCACTGTATACCCACAATATCGGGTTCAGCGCAGGGGTGCAGTGGGTTTAATGCACTAGGGCCTTGAAGTTGAGATTGTTTTTAATGTCCGATATTATTGTCGATTTTCTAATTAATTAATTCTTATTGAATTAATGATCAAGAAAAAAATAATTTAAAAAAATTACATCCCATATTTTTATTTAAACTTTTATAGACTTAGTATTATCCCTACTGGTAACTCAATTAAAAAAAACACAAGAGCCACGAGGTATCTAATTGAAATGTTTCTTTTTTTAAATCCATTTTCACTTTTATCGAGTCCCTAAGGTAAATCCGTTGTGTGGTTAAAATATAACTTTATATTGTTTATTCCTCAAAATTAATGAAATAAAAAAATCGATAAAATTAGTACAGTATTTCTAGTTTAATTCTTAACAGTTGTCATTATACACACAATTTTTATTTTGCAATAAATTACGTTCAATTAATCAATAATCAATAAGTAGCGTTTACGCGTTTTAAGTTTATACATAATATTATATTTATTTTACTGCTTTGCTTTGCACTGCTAAATAACCATGGAAAAGTGTTTGAACAATCGCAAATTCTTAGAAAAAAAATATTTTGCATAAATAAAAATATTTTATCATATGTATTAGAAATATGTTTAGTGTAGAACTATTTCGTTTAATAATATTTCCTTATTATATTAAAATAATAATTTATCAATTATTCCATGTGACGCACCTGGTTTGAATTAAAATAAATTAAAAAGTATATAAATAATATATTATTATTCAACGTATTTAATATTTTATTCGTACATGTAAATAAGTTAATTATTTGTGTGCATTTTTTATTAAATAAAACTATTATTATAGTTCAGGCTACAAGAAAATTGTATTTGAAAAATGGTCGTCTAATAACCACTTTGAGCTGGCCCCAAATTAAATCCTTGATTTAAAAGTAATTCCATATTTCCAGACATATATGGCTGAATACACAATTATTGTTAAGATAACTTTATATTATATTATTAGAAAAGAATAACCCACGGCATATTATTTTCCGACCACAATAACCAGGCTTCTATTCGTCCTATACTCTCTGCAGGCCTTGGGCGTTTGGGCGGCAGGGGACTAGTACAGCACTTCGCCTCGGCGTAGTCGTCGTCATCGATTTCTGCTTTACTACCTACCTTACCGCCTACGACCAATTATTACCTATTATTATTAGTAATAGTAGTTTTAGTATTATTATTGTTATCCCTTGTGGCTTTGTTGTTATACGTTTTTGACGGAGCGTAAAAAAAAATCAGTCGAAGAAATTACGATCGTGGGTCGCCGAATTCAATAAATAAACAAGACATTGACTGAATACGTTAACACGTTTTGTGAAAACTTACTATTCTGACATGCCATTATAAAATATACACGTGATATAATGTGTTGTTAAAATATTCACAAGAGTATAATTTCTAGTTATTTTTATTTAAAAACTCCCAATGCAATCGTAAATAAAAATAAATTACACTGAGTTATGACTTGTAGTTTTTATTTCTAAATAATAACGATTATATTTAGGTAAAATGCTTATAATTTATATGTATATAATATTTTGTCTGTTAAAAATGTACCAATATTCAGTATTGTCTTTATCTATTTATAATATAGAAATTTACAGACTTGGTTAGTATTCCAAAAATATGTATACAGTACTTGGAATAATTCTGTTTTTTTGTTTTCCCAAAATTATTAATGCTGTATTTTGAGTAATATTGAAAGTTTTTCAAATGCTTTATTTAAAATAACTTTATAATTTATATATTTTATAGTATTAAAATTAAATTTTTTGTTTAATATTTATTATTATGTTGTAAATCATAAATTATCACAGTTATATTATGACAATTCAGTATATTTTAATATTGTCTATAATTTAAAATATTCCCGAAGGAAGACAAGTATCGTTTTTACTAAAACAAAAAATTTTTTAAAATATTTGAAATACTATTATAGTATTGAAATTATTTCATTCGAGACACTAAAATTTATTACAAACACTTTTTAAAAACTGTAAATTTAATAAAATACGTATTGTTGTTATTATTATTATATATATTTATATAGTTGTTGTCCGTGAGATATAGGTAAATATGAATCTATGACTGCTAACCTTTATAAACATCTAACATCCTCCTCAAGATCTTTAGACTAATCTTCGTTAATATTATGTTTTAGAGTAATTGTATTTTTATACAAATATGTTCAAGCTGAACACATTTTTGTACAATTATTTAAATAAATCATGATATACTAACGTGTAACTATTATTAAATATATTATTTGTGTATATAATATTGGTATAGATTTTTTATGAATCCTATAGCTATAGTGTAATATTTTTAGTAAAACGAATAAATTATCTTACATATTTTTATATTTATTTAAAATGGTTAAAATGAAAACATTTTTATAGGTATCATGTATCACTATCTCAAATGAAACTACCCTATTACTATATAAGTATGGGTATTATGCCCTGGTACAAAGACGTATTCAACCATTCATCAAAAACATACGAATAAACTTGGAGTATTTCTTACATATTATTATATCAATATGTTTTTGTAT
This sequence comes from Rhopalosiphum maidis, assembly GCF_003676215.2. Taxonomy (NCBI): domain Eukaryota; kingdom Metazoa; phylum Arthropoda; class Insecta; order Hemiptera; family Aphididae; genus Rhopalosiphum; species Rhopalosiphum maidis. Next base: position 50,860,073 of record NC_040879.1, read on the forward strand.
TTTATTGTGATATGAATTCGTATTCAGCAAGATACATTACATCATTCTTAAAAAAATAATTAAAATGAAAAAAAAGTTTTTATTTATGCTGTATCCTAACGGCTTTCTTTTATGATGTGTAGGAACTTACATTTATCCAATTATATAACCAGGGATCTTTAATTAGAGTTTCTTGGCTTTTAAAAATAAACTTTATTTGGCTACTGAGTTCTTCTGATTGTATAGGACCTATACATACTATAGGTAGTAGGTACACCCTAATAAATTAATTTATTATGTAGAATGCATTTATATACTCTAATGCTGAGCCATTGTATGCATTTCTCATTTATATTTTTTATTTTCTGTCATTTTTTATTTGTATTAACTATAGTTTTGATTGTTTTAAAAGACTAACGAAAAAGAAAACATAACTACACTGTAGTAACTACAGATAACGAATAATAATATCTAATGTCTAAGATTTTTTTCAATGTTTTTATTTTCAAGCGAATTATTTAAATATATTTTAATCAATATAAATTACTACTAAATTTAAAATATATTTAAAATAAACATTTAAAAATGTTTGCAAAGAGAGTTGCATAATATTTCCCATGACAATTAATTTGATAAATTAGATTCCTTTACTCGAAACAAACACGGATATATAACTATGATAAATGCGAAAAGAAAATATAAATAGAGATAAAAAATGTTTCAATGACATTCTGTCATGGTTAGTTCTGGTGCTATCGATCAAATTCTGGTTGGCTAGAAGACAGTTTAAAGTACATATACAATGAAAACCGATCAATATTAACAAAACAAATTAGTCTCGGCTAACCGTATAAATTCAACTTTTAATTTATAAAATGTGTATTATTTACGTGTTGTAATATTTAATAAAAGATGGAAAAAAATCTAATTAAATAAGTGTATTATTAATTAATAATTACCTAATAATTATATAATGTTATAAATGTATAAGCTATGAACGTTGACAAAGGCAAAATTGTCTTACAAAAACATGACACTAACATAAATACTTTTATAATTTGTTAAATATTTAATACTTTTTCGATAGACAAACTTTTGCATGGCCGGTTCCAAGCCATAATTTAAACAAGATGGCGTGTAACAAAACTATTGAAACTAATGGTCAAATTCAAGAAGTAACTATCGGTAAAAAAATATACAGAGATATACTTATTGGCGGAAATTAGGAGGGCTTATATCACTTAAAAATAAAGCCTACTAAAAACAAATAAAAAAATAATTGTAATATTATTTTATTTTATAACCATTGTTCAAAAAGTCAATAAAAAAATACTAGTATATGTATACAGAATATTTCATCAGTATTATTGGTAAATATTTTAACTAAAAATATTCCTATTTGCTTTGAAATGTTTTATGGGCAGCAACAAACTGTCATTGTTTTAAAAAGTACCAGAAAGCGCTTGTTTTTACCGAATAGTTGTTTTGAACTCAATAAATACAATAAATCTCTGTATGTACAAAAAAAACAATTCTGAGCAAAAGAAACCGAAAATTTGAATTTAAAACGCTTTTTAAATAAAATTGTGCTGTCTTTTTGATATTTTTAAATTGTTATACAAGAAAAACTTCGGAAAGATATTTTATCACATTTTCAAATCTTATAATAGGTATAAAGTTTTTAAAACGGAAAAATTTGTAAGTTTTCTGAATTTGAATCTCGAACAACATGACAAAATCGTTTTTACTGAATTTTATAAGTAGTTAACCCTCAACCACCAAATAACTATTATTTCGATATTATTGTACGATTTCCACTTGCGGGTACCTAGATGTAATTGAGTATCACGTTGTGTTCGGTTAGTTCAGGGGTCGGGAACCTGCGGCTTTTTGGATAATTATCAATCGAGATCCATAAAATATAAATTATATTATACCTGCGTTATTATAGCGATAAATAAAGTTTTTCTATATTTTCTAAATTTAAGACGTATTATTATGTTTTTATTGCCTATCATTTTCTCAATGAAATAATAATACTATCTTTATTCTAATACATGTATTAACAAAGTAATAATTTATACACCACAATTAAAAAAAAAAAAGGTTGTTCAAACCTGTGCGGCTCCCTAGATATCGTAGTTTTGTAATTTTTTGAAAAAATGGCTCTTTCCTACGAAAAGGTTCCCGACCCCTGGGCTAGATAGTATAGGCTTTATTATTATGTTAACAAGGTTTGACTACGTACACGTAAAGTAGAAATGTATAATATTCTTATATTATATATCAGTAACAACTAACAGCAAGTAGCCATGTGGAAAATAAATTAATTATATCGTGCCACGCAGTCACCCGTCTTACACACTAGCATGCACAGTTAGCTACCCTGCAATATAAATTACATGATAGTGAAAGATTTTAGTGGCGAGGGTTCCCAGTCCTCTGCAACATTTAAGTGATTCGACAACCACTAGCTGACAGGTATTGTGAAACATATAGTATCTATAGGAGGCAAGAATCGGTAAATATATACAATTATACAAAATACCTAAAGTGCATTATATTGTATTCTATATTCATAAAACAACGATGATTCAACATCAGTCTTCGAGATAACACAATAACATTATATGTATGTAGAAATATACATCAGAAAATATATCAGTATAATATGATAAACCTATGTCAGATCTACGTTCAAAAACCGGTGACTAAATAGATATTATAGTTTCATGAATTTCAATTATATCGTGTATGTGGTAAGTACCTATATAATATATACCTTATTTATTTATTTCGTGAAATAGATAACAACCAATCGCATTGTGTAATTTTGTTTTCATTATTGAATTTATAGACTGACATTTAAATGAAAATTTATTCATATTATATTAAATTTAGCTGTTAATTTCATCCGATAAATTTATAGTTAAATAAATTATTTTATTAAATTTATTAATTATACCTAACTGAAACTTAAATAAATTAGCATTGTATATTTATTTATAACTACAAAATTGATATGCTAAACTTAATTTCTTGAAAAATTTATTCATTTGTTTTTTATTAATTTATATTTGATAATTAAATTTCATAGGAAGTTACTGTTATATAAATCACTGTATATACGAGTATAGCAAAAATTAACTATAAATACGTATTTTAATGTAAAAGCTTAAAAATTAAAATTAAATAATCGCGTTTCACTAAATATTTATATAGATTAGTGATTGTTTTTCATCCAATTTGAAAAGCCGGCACTTTTCATGTTTTATAAAATTATTACGGAACTCCAAGTCCTATCGACGTACAACGTTCGGTTATAAGTACTACGGATATAGTACCTTAAGTCTTATAATATAATTTCCACAGACTGTCAATAACCTATACATAATACTAATAAATAATACACAATATATGACTAAAAGACTTCAATATTATAATCAATAGTTGGTTTAGTTGCGAATTTAGTTAGTATCTAATGAATGTTTTCTTGAAATCAAGGCGCGCTACGATACTAGTTCAAAGTTTAACATACATGATTTAACATTTTCGGCAGCTTCCAGATTTAAAAAAAAAAAATACATAACAGTTTCACGCTAAGATATGTTTACGTCATACCGTTTAAAAGCTACTGATATAAAAATCATTTCAGGCATCTAGTTATTATTTAATTTTCAAATGTTTCATATTACACAATGTTAATATATTGTATTATAACCTTATAGTAACAATTATATTTATACAAAATACCTAATATTTTGATACTTCGACAGCAAATTTAAAATCTATTTAACATATTACAGTATAATAAGTAAGTGATATGAATAAAATTTAAAATGAAAATTTACTTAAACCTAAATAATACTATTATGAAATACTGAAACTAAAAAATTTTAAATTAGTACGAAAAAATAATATAAATATTTAGAAAAAATATAAACAATTTTCAAATTTTATTATTTTTATTTCTTTTACCTTTTTATTTATTTCCCCGGAGTCATTAAAAAAAACTAATTCCACTGACATCGTGTTATTTTTTATTCAAGGTAAAATATATTACAATTTCACGAATTCGCCAAACTGACAGACGATTAACCACCATTGCCTTTAAAAATATGATTTAGTATAACCATCATCTATAAAATCATATCAAATGATTTTAATTTAGATTTTTGACAATCACAGTGATAAAAATAGTAAAAATAAAAGTTATTTCAAAATAAAGTGACATGGAGTGTTTGGGTGGTACACATTCACCGGACGATAATGGTGTTTCTCCAAACACGACTTTATATATGACGCGCCGCCGTTTAAAAGGATATTATTGTTGATCCAGATTGAAAATGAATTTGATTGATTGTGAACCAAAATCGTTAATCAAATTTGGTGGTGAAGGAAGCTGTACAATATAACACTATATAATTTTAAAAAGGGGGGAGCAATAAAAAGTCCCAATTTCAAAAATTTCTATCGTGGTTTATTCTAATAATTATCTATATTACTTCAAGCCCACCCATACAGTCGGAAACAAATATATATCATAATATTATATAGCTGAGTGATATTAGAGCCTGAGGACACGGCAGAGCATACTTTGCTTATTTGCCCGTTCTGGACGGATGTTAGGCGGGAGATGGATCAAGCCATCGGTCGGCAGTTACGGATATCATTCTAGGGTCGGAGCAAGAGTTCCTCCCGGATGGTATGACAAGTAGGCGACAGATCGAGGCGTCAGCGAAAAGATTGAGGCTAGTGTTTGGCAGCATAGTGGAGACGATACTCGGGAAAAAGGAGGTTGCAGAGCGTGCCAGGCAAACAAGAGAAGGACGGATAGATTAATTATGGTGTATTCTGTGGGCCGAAGGCCAGCTTTCCAGGGTGGTTAGAGGCCACCATCCATATATATATATATATATATAAAATTTAAAATTTTCAAGTAGTTACCTTTATATATAGCTAGCAACTTAAAAAGGAGAGCTGCATAAAGTTACTCTTTTCCTTGATCGTATATTAACTATATAGTGGCCTAGGAAATTATTTTCCAATTATAAAAACCAATTTATGAAATGATTACATAATTTCCTAATAAATTGATTGGTTGCAACTTGTGATAGGTGACTAACTTCACCTACGTCTAATCAGGGATTGGACCCTTTTGCCCCTCAACTAAGCTACTGTAATTATATACATATATTATCATTATTAACGCTACGCCACCACCACTGTATGTAGTTTTTAAGACAACGCATATCAATCTATAATATTTCCCAAATTAAAAAAATATAACGACTGATAACATTTATTACAAGAAAATTGAAGTTAAATTCGACAAATCGATAGAGCGGCTAAATATAATATTACGATGGTTGGCTCATGGCTGACATAGAAATGCGCGCCTGTATATATTCAATCAATCCTTATAACGTTATAAATAAAAGCGTCGGTCGAAATAAAATGCTAAATACTCTTTTCTCTCCGTATTTATAACATGTATAATATAATTGAATTCAGGAAACCACATCGACGGATATCCAACTACGACGACAACTACAAATGTAACGGTATAGTGTATATACTCGTATGTATAGGGCGATTCACACAAACATAGTCACATCCACCATTTCCATTAATAATGAATAGATATGAATTATTCTGATTTTGAAACTTTTAAATATACCTTTAATTAAAAGGCCATGTTTTCAAATAGTTAGATATTTTTATACCACGTGAGGAGTTTCTCGTGGTAATACCGTTTTCTTATTTCCAAATAAGAATCGCCGTTTTTTTAAATGTTGATGTAAATATCTAAATCTCACTTTGAACTAGTAAATCTGATTTATTTAAATTTTATTTACTTAAGTCCATTATAATAGGTTTGAAAGATATGGGTGTGATGATTTAAAAATTATAATAATTAATCTTTCAATATTTAATATATTAAATATTAAATCCTGAAATATTATATATATATATATTAGGTATATATTTTTATAAAACCGTTTTTAAGGACTATTGTTCTTAATAAATACAATTTAATAACTCAAAAATCACTTTTTTTGAATTTGTATTCAAATGCACCAATGTCAATCATCTGATTAATGAATTACAGTAAAACATGTTGGGTTTCATTTGAAAATAAAAACGTTTCTATAGCCACGCAGGACACTCATAAATGATATAAATAAATCCAAGTATTTTAAAATATGGTTCGTAACCATACTCGAGTATTTCCAAAATCAGAATTCAAATAAACTCATTATTATAGGAGTGGATGGGATGATCATTATTGGTGAATCACCCTGTATACTATAGGTATACACTATACATATATAACGACGGGAGCTTGTTGTAGCTGTTGCTGATTATTATTACCCAGGGCTACACTAACCACACTGCTCCCCCTCACATCATGATAACTGTACGGCAGCTGACCGTTTGAAGTTTTGGATAATTGAATTTCGCTGTTCACAGAAATCCGTTCGACAGTAGTGCAGCAAACATCATCATAATTTATATTATACAACAACTATTATGTCGTTTCTTTGGCGTTATTTTGCCGCAGTATAATTAAATTATTATATACTCGTCGTGATGCAATGACGACACTGACCTCAATGCATGTAGGTTTATAGACCCACCCGACACTCACTATACCCATCGCCACCATAGCTGTCATAATATTTTATATCTGTAACCCTGCTAACCCATAGGTGGCTAAGCCCATCTTTGATTCATGCCAATCGCCGCATAACAATATCACATCTCCGTTGTATGATGTGCAATGAACACTGCAGATAATAAAAACGAAACTTTTTAAAGTAGAGATAGTAAAATACGTCGATTACGGCTAGTTTTTATATTTAACTAAAAAAGTCATAATAATTTTAGTGATCTATAAATATGTTTTATAACCCTAGAAAACTATATTAAAAATTTTATTTTACATATTTTTGCATTATTACTGCGTATAAATACATATTTGAGTATATTAGAAAAATCAAGAATACACATTTCACAATTTTTTATATAACAAAGTTAATATTGAGGTACTTATATAAGTTTGGAAAAATCAAAACACAATTGGAAAATTTTCTGTATAAAAAAAATTGTTACATTAAGACGGCATTTTTATAAATTGATACTGTGTAGGTAGTTATAACACACGATATACAACTTGTAAACGAAAAGAAGCTATAAGGATTGATATATATTATATTTTGTTCTTATGTACATCTAGTGGTAAATATATTAAAATATTAATGTAAAAAATATCCTTTGATAGCAAAATAATAAATAATAAAATATATTCACCGTATACATGCAAATATATTTTAACATACCTAAATTTACGATTTTACCACTATAATGAATTAAAAACAATATTAGGAATAAACATACATGTTATCTTGACAGTTATTTTAAAACTACTTATTATTGGAAGGAATATTTTTTTTTTTTTTTTAAAAAAAAATTCAATGTCAAATTTACTTATAAATAACCCTCCTTGCAATACTAAGCCGATTGATTGATAGAAATTAGTTTTTTATCGCAAAAAAGAAAACTTTTGAAACAGGTACCTATAAAATAAAATCACAGCAGTGTTCAAGTATAATCATCATTTACTTTTCCCTCCCTCTTTGCTTTAGACTTTGAGGTAATAAAAAATTTGAGGTTACTATATACCCATTACCTTTATATTTCTAGCGATGTATTAATATATAACCGCGGCACCGCTCATGTACAAACATTATAGCCTTAAAAGTATATAATATTATTATATCATCGTATTATTCTGCAGTTACTTCAATTTAAACACGACGACTTTAACGTTGACATTTTGACACTTTCATGGCTCAGAGTAGTATATATTTATATATGACTATCCCCTATACCTACCACCACCGATATCATTTCTCTTTAAGGGATGATGGTTGTTATCGCATAATGCTCCAAGGGGTTTCTCCGAACGTCTTCGATTGCTATTTTATTCTACCCTTTTCTGCCCATAACTTCAGTTTATAATACATTATATTATGGTGTGCAATGTACTTAATATTTGTTGCGATATCAGCAATAACCCAAGCATAATATATCCAATACAAGATTAATGTGTAGGTATGTCAATATTTGATCGGATAACAAAATCAGACATCACATCTGTTTAATAAAAATTAATAAAAGTACAAGAACATTTTAGTCGTGTTTATTTAAAACAAAATATTAAATATTATAAATTATAATATATACGTAATGTATACTATAATAGCACCTATAATCAATTTCACCGAGCAATATGTTTAGGTCAAGCCACAGCCTAACAATTTTTTTTAAATAATTTCAAAAGGAAAATAGCTATATATGATTATATATATAGGGGTCGTCGTATTTTCATTTGACCTGAATTCATTATTAGTAGCTCAGCTTGGTGCCATTATCTAATATTCTAATGTATATTTTATATCATCGAATCCAGTTAGTTTATTAGACCCATCATAAACATTTTTTTAGTTCAAATAATTTCGAAATTGATTATTTTCATGAATAACAATTGAAATATGTATATTTTTTAACTAATATTTTTAAACTTTTAATATTGCGTTATTTCAAGTTTCAACTACATATCATAAATTATTATTGAAAAAATAACAAGATATTCTATTAAAGTATATTAAAAAGAGCTTATTTTTATTTTTTATTTAAGGCTATAGAAATTAACAAGGTTAAACACTGAATTTTTTTTTATAAGCATATATGTACACACATGTTTGTATTTGAATGTGTGTTGTATATTAAAATTACACATGGCGTTAATTAAATTTATGGACGAGGCCGATGTATGTTTAATAACAAATATGTTTTAAAATAAGCAAAAAATACTAAGTAAATAAAATGTCTAGTTATTTTTACAATCGCAAATTTAGGGGAGACAGCCCAGGTTGCAGATCATGTTACATTATAATTTATTTTCATAATATATACGTAATATATGGACCACGTAACATGATTGCGTTCGTTGCCAAAAAAGTAAAATACACTTTCTATAAAACTTTGACTAACCGCACATCCGCAACCGTACAGTATTTTATCTAGAGACACACACTCGATTAATAAAAACAATAACAATATCATAACACGTTGTTATTCTCAAGTACATATTATAATGAAAAAAAGTCACAACAGCAGCGACAACTGCTACTGCAGTTACGACTGCTTTTACCCGCACCGCACCAAAAGCGAGCTTGTCTATACATTTACTTCGAATTTGGTGGTTAGAAATAAATAATAATACGCTATTTGCGAGTTAAACGAACTATTATTGTATAAATCATGAGTTGCAAAATAATAATTTAGTTTATAGTTATGCTATAATCAACTATAATATTATAACGACCACCACCACGATCATAATATGATCATAATCGTAGTAACTCGTAATTACATACTATACAGTCAAACAAAATGGACCGCCATTTTTTGTTTCTGTTACAAGAGATGTCAAATTATGATACCGTGAAGAAGTACAAATATATTATGTTACAGTTACTATAACGTAGGTAGAAATGTGTAATGTATACGTATCGGCTGCGACTTTTGGCCACAATGCGACGATAGCCAATAGTTACAGCGATTAGGTTACTCTAAAAAATCTAATGTGATCTAATGATTACTTACAATAATTTTAAACTAAAAATGTTATTATAATCGGTGACACGAAAACTGAAGTATTGCGGTACAATTTTAAAACACATATGGATCGAAAATTCGAAAGTCATTAGATTAACATTTTCATATCATACGAAAAAATATATCTCTAAATGCGCCACTCACGACCCCCAGACAAGTGTAAAGTAGTATGACGTTTCCAGTCGAAAAATCCCGAATGCGTTAGTTATCGCACATTGCAGTTTCGAAACGAAATAGAATCGGCATTTTTCTATCGGAACTTTTGGAACTTTGAGACTGATTTTAATCACTCATTATCGGAATGATTCGCAATTATATTAAATTCAGAATTAGAACTGTTATAGATAAATGTATTTATTAGAACGATTTCGTTTTACTAGATAATTATTATGTAATATGTATACGTGTCCGTACTCCGTATATTATACTATAACAGTTTGCGTTGTAACGTTTTAACAATTTTTATTTTAAAGTAAAATACAAATTAGTTATGATGTTTTTATAATAATTCAAAACGACAAAAATTATTTTCGTATAACACTGTATGCTCTTAGTATGCATATCATATAAGTATACAAATAACGTTTCTGAACCCACAAAAATATTTTTTCAGTAACTATACATTTTTTTCATTCATTCTGTTCGGGCAGTTCGATTCTATGTTCCACGTACCAGTGTGCGATGACGTTAATATTAACTATTAAGTTAATTGTAGTATAATATTATTATATATTAGGTGTCCGCGTCGCCGTCGCAATGAACAACGTGTTGCACCGCTCCGAATATGAAATCGGACGCGCAATGCCGTACAACAATAATATTATGTACCATTGCGTGCAAGAGCTCTGCGCTAAGTGACGTTGTGGTTTTATCATCGATATACGTAATGTATTACATCGTTGTTTAGTATAATCTAGGTTGGTAAGTGAATTGTACCGTGTAACTTGCGTGAAAAACCATAAAATGAACAAACAATATATGTGTGTGTGTGTGCGTGTATTGTACAGAGTGCGCCTCAAAAAATGGATAGATTTTAAAAAGCAAAAATAATTTTAAAAATGTATTGAATTGAATTGTTATAAATTGTATTTACTAGATTCTTAAACAAATATAGTTTATTCTGTACAGAACACAACATCATTTATCATACGTAATGGTGGTCATTTCCATGGATACACTTGGTAAGACATTTTCTGAAATTTTCAAACTCTTATGCGAAAATCATCTCAAGTGGAACGTCATAATGACTGATTACTGTTTGAAAAAATCTACTGTTTCTACAGTCTTGGACCACGATGACAACTGAAACTACATTAGTCTACCAACAAAACAGTCACCCTCTAGGTCTATTCTATCCCTCTACCCCACCAGCTACGACGAGTAACGCCTGATCCAAATTCATCCGTCTGTTATGGCGTACTCTGTATAATACCTACGTGTATATATATATATATATATATATATTATCATCATGGTTTGCGTGATGTAGTGTATTATTTTGAGGGGGTGAACAGAGGAAGAAGGATTGGAGAAAGAGCGTGTGTGGGCGTTTGTTACAAAGTGCCGAACCATGTGCGATAGACGCGAACGGTCGTATAACCACGGCTTGGTGGGGCATGGAATACACGTGCACGAACCAACGTCTAAGTCCCACGTCCAACTTTCGCGTGCCAGAACTGTATATGTATAGGTGAGTAAGTTTGACGGTACCACACACATACGATGGCGAAATCATCTCTCACCCCCTTGCCGCCACGCATGCACACACCCATGACGTTGTTACGTAGTATGTAAGCAAGTAGACCCACACCCCCGCCCTATCCTTGTCGATAAGTTAGACGTAGTGGTGACCGCGAAAACATGTTTGGTATGCCGACCCCACCCCGATCCGCCCCGATCAAGAATTGACTTAATATATAGTACGTTTGCTTAATGACTGCAGCGGCCGTATAAACATATAATAATAATAATGTGTAGCACTTTAATTGTTAAAAAAAAAAAAAACAGAACTTTATATTCAAGGTTTGAATCAGGAAAAAATTAGAAGTATGACACAAAAGTGTAAAAACAAATTTATTTACCCGAAGATTTGAATGTCTTATATTAATTGAGATATATTTTTAAGATGATGCGCTAAAATATTTTTTTTAAGAAGAAGGACTCCGTCACTTCTAAAATTTGAACACTTAAATAAACCCTTATGATATAGTATAATATAACAAAAGTTGCACTTACTTGCTGATAGTGTTGGCATGCCCATGCCGACACTACCGGGACGTTGTTGTTGATGCTGCTGCTGTTGCTGTTGCCTTTGCCGTTGCTGTAGCTGCTGTTGGTGCTGCTGCGGTTGCTGCTGATGTTGTTGTTGTTGCTGCTGTTGTTGTTGCTGCTGCTGCTGTTGATGGGGCAACGACTGGGACAATGGCCTTCCACCGCTTGTATTGCCACTGTTGTACAAAGGTGCCGGTGGCTGTTGTCGGTAAAAGGACGGCTGAGATTGCGACTGTTGCTGTAATCTATTCGGTGGCTGCTGCTGCGACGGTTGTCTTGGCAGTTGCTGTTGCTGCAGTGGCTGCTGCGCATACCCACCACCGGCCATACTCCGCTGTTGTTGCGGTGACTGCTGATTCATACCATACTGCCTAGCCGCGGTGGATGCGCCTCCTACAGGTCGTCCACCGCCATAGTCTTGCTGCTGCTGGAATTGCTGCTGCTGGTGCTGCTGCTGGTGCTGCTGCTGGTGCTGTTGCTGACGGTGGACCGCGTTCTGCGGCTGCTGCTGCGGATCGGTGCCCGTGACCATGTCATCGCCTGCCGCCATCAGGCTATTGATCATCTTACTAGCAAAGTTGAACATTTTTGCCGTATGCGGCGGCGGCAGCGGCAATGACTATTTCGTACAACGTGGCGGTTACGACCGCAATGGCGGTGCCACCGCCGTGTGCTCACGAGTTCGTACCTCGTCGTGGTCGTTCGTTGTTACGGTTGCGTGTGGTACGCGAGCACTGCAAGCCGATGCACTGGTGATGATGAAGTGGCTTTTATAACGTATTAAGAAGATAGCTGTGGTGACGTAACGCGTGAAGACGAGTTTAATATCAAATCACGAAAGAATATGTGAGACGATAATTATATATATAACACACTTGAAATTAAAGTAGTTTTACAGAGCAACAATCAGCCAGTAAGTATAATTATATATACCGACAATAATAATAATAATTACTGTATATGCGTTTTGGTAGTAGTCAGAGTGACCGTTATCGTTATCGTTACGGTCGGTGGTGATCAAGTGTCGAAAGAACGACGACGGGCGCGTATACCCCGAACGACCGATCGTACACACGAGCGTACACACCCCTAACAAACACACACGCGCGGCAACGGGGGCGCGGCGTGAATGACGTCGACCGAGTTCGGTACTGGTCGGCGAATTCGTCGGCAGCGGAGGCGTTCGGCGGCGGTCGGTCTGCGCCGTCGGCGTGCCAAGACAACCGTCAAAACCTACCCTTTGGTACTGGCGGCGGCGGCGTCAAGCGGCAGCGCGCGCGGTCTCCGAGTCGCGCCCGCTCCGCGCCGCCCGAAGCCGTTCCGCCGCCGACGTCGTCTACATCGCCGCCTTCGCCGCATTACACGGCATGCCGCGCGCGCGCCTGACCGTCTGACCGCCACCGCCGACAATCGATACCGCCCCTGCCCTCGTCATCACACTATACTCCTCCGCCTAAAAACAAAACAAAAAAAAAAACCCATCCCTCTACAGACAACGATAGTGGGTGGGCGGTGAGTGGCGAGTGGATGTATGGATGTGAGTGTGTTCTCAGTATATAGCATTGTGTGCGACGGCGTTAAGGATATGATCGCGTGGTTATTACCGCGACGTCGTATCCGTATAATCTGCACCGCGGGAAATAGCGACGGTAAAATATTCTTCGTGGAAACTGAAGGAACTATTATTAATAAACGTTATTCGTAGCTCATTTATCGATCTACACGAACATGTGTCGTGTATGTGTGTGTGTGTGTGTGTGTGTGTGTGTGTGTGTGTGTGTGTGTGTGTGTGTGTGTGTGTGTGTGTGTGTGTGTGTGTGTGTGTTTATATATATAAATTTAAGGCTTGGTAGACTCAAAGAAGTTAGCATATTTTTCAACAATTATTCAAAACATATAGGGGTAATAGTTAAATAATGAAATCAAATAAATTTATTCCATAATATTAGGAGTTTTTAAGCATATTTGGCCTATTTTTCACGTACATATTATCATATACCACATATTTTTTAAAATTAGAATTACATTTTTCTTTAAATTGGTAAACAAAAAAGAAAATAATTTACACGTTATTTGTGTTTGAAAAAATGTTATTGGATAAAATATAAGATGTGTGTTTTTCCCAATTATATTAATCGAGTTTATTAAACGTCAACTAAAATTATATCTATACACCGACTTTATTTGTAAGTACGTGATACTTAAATCAGTCGATTTTGTCTGTCTATTCGTTTAGATTTCCGTCTTATCTGTTCATTGATATTGTAGTATTGTAATAGCCGTTGGTTTTATTTTTTTAACATTAACTTAAAATAAAAAAAAAATGAAAGTAACTTAACCTCTTTTTAATAAACATAATTCAGTTTTTTCTGTATTATTTATTTGTTATTTGTTACCCAAGTACCTAGACCCTAACCATGATTCGTCTATTATTATTTTAATAAATATTCAAATGGGTTAATGTAAATTTTTATATTATATATAAGAAATGATGCATATTTGTTGATTTTTTAGGGCACAGATGCATGTATATTTTAAGGGTTTTTAGGGCATCAAGTCCTTAGCCTTGTATATAATAATAATAATAATAATAATAATATAACGCAGATAATTCTTTTTAGGGGGACCAATTTCAACGTTAATGTAATGACGGAAGAAATTATAATTATTAGTAGGTAAGTAAGCTATATACCTAAACTGCGGTGATTGCAGGCAGAGAAGTGAAATATTTTTGAGGCGTAAAATTGCATAATAAATAATATTACCACCGTAATTCTATACCGTATTTATTTCAGAAAGAGGCACTATATAATTTAAACTGTATGTATACTATTTAATCATTTTGTCCTAGAGGTCACACGCTTAATCAATACTGATAGACTTAAAAATTAATTGAAATTAATTTTTTTTCACATTTACAACCCTTTTTATTGTAAAAAGTGTTTTTATTTTTGTAAAACGTATAAAAAAAACTAATCAAAAAAAAATATGAATCAAAATGCATTGTTATCATCAATCACATACACGACACATGAGTAAAAAAGGGATAAGGAAGCATCGCTCTGGTGTGTTAAATTTGAATTCAATGATTAATCACTTAAACATTCGAAATGTAATTCAGAATGGAAATGGTCAGCCTCAATTTCTGAGGATATTTTATAATTTATTTATATTACTATAATACCTACTATCACTTAAACTTACAAATTTTATTTTTCTATTAATAATACATTAGTTTAAACTAACATTTACCAATAACACCTAGTATAGATACCTACTATATTAATAATTATTACTTATTATAATTAAATTGTTATTCTAATTAACTCTATTAACTTACCTAAGTCAATACCGATGAGTAAGTATAATTATTATGTAAATAGGTTCACATACATATACGATATAAATGGCAATGAAAAATATATTGTGTATAAAAAATCATAATATTCTATAGTAATAAGTAATGAAAATAAAGTTCATGTACATACAATAAATAATTTTTGGATTACAACAAAATAACTAAAATCCTTGAAAAACGGTTTGTTAGTTTTCGTAAAAATATCCCATTTTGTCAAATATTAAACACAACGATTAAAAAAAAAAAAAAAAACAATTGAACACGTGCATTTTCAATATTTTTTTTATTACTTTAAGAATAACTGACGAGAAACCTAATACTAAATTCAGACCATAGATAACTAACATGATTTTTAAAAATTGAACTTAAAACACTTTTAAAATTATGACAATGTATTTTTAATATTTTTTTTTAATTTTCTGAATGAACAACTTATGAAGAACCTTATATTATAATTTCGAGTTTTTTTGCTTTGAAAGATAATGTTACCACCTGAAATTGAAAAGGCTATTTATTCTAAATGTCCTTTTTTTTATTATTTATTTAATGAAATTTCAACAAGTATATCATAATATCTCTACAATTACTAGGTACAAATCATTTAAAAACAAGCATATATATGGTAAATCTTACACTACTAAATTTTAAATGTCTATTAATAGTTCAAAAAAAAAAACAAAATATTATGTCTCAAAAATTCTAACATAAATATTTGATTAAAAATTCAAGTATCAAAGATCCCTGAATTTTTAAATTATAACAAATTACTAAAATTGATTTTGTTGAAAACTGTAGATATTGTGCAAATATTCCCATATAACCGTATTTTTTATTATTAAGTGTTTCTTATTTATTTTATTAATTAATATATATTTTTACTTTAGTACCGAGATCCAATTGCCTACCAGAATTTACCATAAAAGTTTAAGGTTGAAGTATTTTTCTACTTAAAAATGCGATGAAAAACATAAAAAAAAACCGTAATTTCATCTTTCTATCGCCAATACACTCATCACTCCGCTCAAAATTTAAAATTTAATTAGAAACAAAATAATAATTTTTAATTTTACTAGTATTATAATAAATATTAATTTTGTTTTTAACTGCACCGTTGTGACAACCGTTCATTTATTTTAAATAAAATATAATCAATTATCCTAAAATAATATTTGAATTTGTATGACTATAATACAGTATTAGGTACTTACTAAAGAAAAAAATATAATAAATATTTATAAATACTTTAACCTATATAATATTGATATAATATTAAGGTACAAGTCTATACATCTTAATCATTAATAAATATAATGTAATTATTCAATTAAAACTCAAATAGTAGAGCAAGTTAATAAAGAAGTATTTCCAAGTATTATTTATCACAGTTTATATAACCTATTATGCGAATTACTATTTTCTAATAATTAATATAATATTAACTACCTATTGATTTTGTTAATGTATTTTATTTTTATATTTCAATTAATACGAGTAGAATATTTTATAGAAATACATGTGTATACAAATAATACATGATAAAATATACATAAGAACACCATTATATCAAATAATAGTACCTTCCCTCTACCCCAAACTTAATATATTGAATAATAATAATCATAAAAAATTTTTTCTTCGATGAAACAAAATATTGAATAAAAACAAGTATTTTTCAAGTCTGCTTCTCAAATTCAACTTTATTCAATACTTATTAAATAATAAATAACAACATACGTATTAAAGAATAGCAAATTGTTGAAAACAAATATTATTTAAAACTTGACATAACTGATACACAGTAGATTTGAGTGAATCATTTTAATAAATGTGATTAATTTGAATTGAATGATGTATAGTTGTATACGAAAAATGTTTCTGATTAAAAACGGCTTATCAGCCTATATCACTATAGGTATATTTCATGATATTATGTTTTTTTCTTTTAAAGTAATTTATTATAAATAAATATTGTGATAAATTGATTCAACTGTTGTCAAAAACATTACATTTTTTATAATTATATATTAATATAATATAACCTATTATATTATTCTTAATAACTTTTGAGACAATACTACAGCTTATCGTAAAATAGTGTATTAGGTTCATGGTACGATTATAAATAGTTATAATATCTTGAAATTAATCTAAATGTTTTGGAAATATCAATGCATGTAGTAATTTTTATAATACAACGTAAAAGTCTCATAAAATAATGTTTCTAAATTAATACAAAATAATTAACATCATTATTTATCATTAAAATATATTTTTTAATACAAAAGTGAACTTTAAAATGGATATAAAAAAAAATTGTAAAACCTATATATATATTTTTTTATATTTGCGTACAAATATAAGAACAACTTATATGAACTCTCATATTCAATTTTCAAGATTTTTTACAAAATGAAAACATTTTTATTGATATTTCTAGGAATAAAACTAAAAATAATTGAAAATTTCAAATGTCTATTAATGTCTCAAAAAATTTCAAAATTTTATGATACAAACGTTTGGTGAAAATGTAACTACTAATTAATCTTATTTGAAATAGAATAAAATATTAAAAATTGTTTAAGAAGAAATAGTTATTTTACGACTGAATATCCAATATAGTAAAATTTTAAATGCAAACGCTTATAAAAAGTTAATGTGACCTTCCGGTAAACTCTCTTCTTTATAAGATGCAGGAAAAACTTATATGGAATCTTTTGTTGCATTTTCAAAATGTCAAAATAAAAAGAAAAATGCTTATGTATTTCTAACTAAAAAATAATTTGAACATTTCCAAGATTTTACGAGTTTCTTAAAAATAATAAATTGAACGCTATAAAACATATTGCGACTGTGTATTTTCAATATTTTTAATTGGTGAATCAACAAATTAAGTTTTCAAGTATTTTTATTCAGCGAAAATTAAAAAATTTCAAATGTTGATAAATATTTAAGTAAAAACATTTTTAAAATTATGGTATGTATAGAAAATAATAACTAAAACATTAAGTGAACATTTCATTTTATTTTTTTAACAAAAAGTATTTTACATTAATTTACACTTATTATTACTACAAACTTATTATTTTTGAAAATATTGAGTATTTTTAAGGGTTTTTAAGGGAGCCCTTAAAATTGTAAATCCAAGCATTTTTTTCAACTACTTATCATGCGTATATAATTACAAAAAAAATACACATCAATGAAAAGTAGTATATTACTTCTCTCTCTCTATATATATATATATATATATATGATTCCATTGGTTATATTGTAACTATAAAAAAAAAAAAATAGCATAGAATCTATACTATAGATCATCGACTCACTATCATATGTACCACCATGACATTTTTTTAATGAAAATATATAATATATATATTATATATATGTTTATAGTCTATAGACTTAAAAAATACAATCTAATCGATTTTGATAAAAGCTTCAGAAATTATTCTGAGAGATATCAGGAAAGTTCAAATAGTTGTTTGAAGTATGTTCGAATATTTACCAAGTGCTATATCTAATCTGATACAGTGAATTGCCCATTTCGGATAAATTTGATAACAAAACTATAGGAGTAAATCCTAATGCCTTCTCTTAGAGCCGTTAAAAGACGTACTTTCTATAAAGTTTACAGATAAACCCACACGTAAACTCAATTTCTTCCCGAAATAAATACGATAACATAATAAATAAAACACTACGGTTATTACATTATGTATATATGCGTACAAATTTAAATAATCATAAATTGTCTATAATTATATAATTACAATTGTCTATTTATCTAGTCCATATAGAACATTTGTCAGGTTAAGTTTAAGCATGTCAAGTACGTGCAAAGTTGTTTTGAACGAGAAAGGATAAAACTTGCTGCCTAGGAATGGTTACAAGTTTTATTTTCAAAATATACTTATTCGATGCTTTATGATAATTATATATGTTGAGTCCTACAAAGACGTTTTTAAAACATCAACTAAAAAATATGAAGAGAAAAACATACTTAATTTAGATATCGATTTCACTCGACTCATAAAAGATAGATAACCGATCTCAATTGTATTAGTTCATAAAGCTAAGTAGGTATATCAATCATATCATCTTTATTATATTATTATTGTCATTTCAATTATTAAGTATATAAAATATTGTATGAGCATAAGGGATATGTTCCACATTTATATATAGTAATTTACTATCGCCTGGAACAGGGATGGCTAATTTATGGCACACGTGCCTGAGGTGGTTGCGAAAAATTAAAATATTTTTATAAACCAAATATCAACGAATTGACCTCAAGTATTAAACAACAAAAAAATCACATTAAGAAAATAAATAATTAACAAAATAATATTATTATATTATATACCTGAACTTTTTTATATTAATACATTAACTACACAATATAATTACAATATTTTTTTTCTTACAATATTGAATATAAATTATAATATATATAAATTTTTCATGGCACGCTCGAAAAAAAATAGTAATTTTTGGCACGTAGCGTTCAAATAAGTGTCTACCCCTGACCTAAAAGTTCCTCACCTGGTTTATATACCTAGGTAGTTTTTATCGCATTATATAAACTCAGTAAGCTTTACATACTCTAACCAAATTCATCAGTAGCATAATCAGAATTTCTCCATTAAAAGGGTCTATACTTTATTTAATGCACCGATTAACGCTGCGGAATTTCCATAGTTATACTAATTGTTATTATCATAATGTAAGCTATCACAAATCGTTTTTAGTTGTTAAATTATTTATATTATATTCTAGATTAAATAAATTATTTTATACGACCTGTGGGTAGTGGACTCCGGACTCAATACCTCCTTGATTGCGACACTGATATAACAAAAATTGTATACATTGTTTTTATCAAACACTATATTATGACTACCTATATTAAACATTTAAAAATAAAACAATAATTTTTTTTCGTCATCATAATATAATAATGTAATTTTGTTTTAAATTTGGTATATCTAATAGTTAAAATGTGAAATACTTCCAAGATGCCCCCTGAATAATGGACAAGAGTGTATATTGCCTAAACCTTTACAGCTAGTATAGGTGTGAAATATTTAGAAATATTATAGTCAATATAAAAGAATTAATTTATAACAAAATGTTTAATTATTGTTTAAAAAAATTAAATTTAAGGTAGCTAATTAAAGATAATAATTATTGTCAATAAATGTCATGCCTTTGATAAACAGTAAAACATCAATATTATACAAAAACCGTCTTAAGTCGTGTTATTTTTGATAGTACATGGCTTAATAAAAAAACTTATTAAATTTTGTATTATCAGAAACGATAAAATATATCTTCTTTGCGTTGAATTCAGATTAATACTTAATTTTTGGTTTCAGATAGAAGAGGCCAGAAAATGTTCCTTTGGTGTCTATGAATCGAGATAGATTATTTGCTCATACATTCATATTTTTGATGTTTTTGTTGTTTTGTTTTTATACTCCGATAATTTGTATATTCGATTGATAGTATTTCATTATTTACATAATAATCCCTGCGGTTATTTTATTTGATATTTTAATCGTTTTAAACACTCACTGAGACTCAATGCGAATTTTATTGATGCTGTATTATAGCACTATAATAAGGTGTCTATTTTTGTTTCCGTAAAATAATCAGTAATTGTCTATTTTGTAATATATGAGTATTGACCTATTGTACCTATACTTTAATGATTGGCTAGTGAATAAGTGGTATAATATGTTGTTGCAGCTCATAATATGAACATTGATAGTTAGGAAAGTCGAATAAAATGAATAGTTCAAATAATTCTTCGTTATGAATTTAATCGTATATATTCTTTATTATCTATTTAAAGCAGTATATACCTCTATAGTAATATTACGGCGTACATCACATAGCTGTGAATATCGCCTCAATACTTTAATATGATCTCGCTTGGCTTATAACTATGGAGAATGTGCGTCATATTTTATTTTATTATCACGTTATGAGTTAGGTAGATATTCTTCGGTATAAATAAGTCTATTGTATATCGGTTTATCTGCAGTTATGTATTGTGTGATTTTTTTATAACACTATTCTGAATGTTTAGCTTATAGTATTATAGTATTATATTATGTCATGTGTATAGAAACACGTGTTATAATCCATTTACCGAACTATAAGTTTTGTTCGTTATATTAACAATAACTTATAACATTTAAAGTATTTAATTTTGAGATATATAGGTACAGTGCCACACTAGTCACTGGCAGTGAATTAATTTGAGAGGGAAGCGGGCCAAAGTGGCATCTACTACTTTCTGTTTTTAAAAGGTGCCCAATGGACTGGTTGTTGGAGAAACGCCATAATTATTTTTATAATTTTTAGAAAATTAATATTGCATAAGTACCTACAATAACATTATTGTCACAATAATAATTAATATGTATAAATTTGTACTACTATTAAGAGGAATAAGCTACACCAACATGTATAGTCTCCGTCTTACTGTAAACAAACAATATAACACATTTTCGTTCCATAGTACCAATTTTGGGTTAGCTTTAATGTTCAAGTGAATTGATCTATCATCAAGTTTAAAGAAAAATAACATTATCTGTAATTTATTTTTGGTTTTTCATATTAATTGTTAAGTAATTATGAATATGTAAAATATTAAAATAAAAAAAATGCTTGTATAACTTGCTTAAAAAATTAAATATCGTAACAAAACCAACAAAAAATCACAGATAATGTTCTTACTTAATGGTAAGTTTGATCATAGATCAATTCACTCTAATATTAAAGCCAACAACAATAAAATTAATACTATTAATTAACGAACATTTTCTGTTGTATGTTTATAACACGAAGACAATACAGGCGAGTGTGACGTCTTATATAATATTAAAGACACGTGGGCGTGTACCTATATATAAGATTTAATATAAGTGTTGTGTGAATCTATTGTATGTAATGATATAACAATATACCTTCCTATATCATATATTTTTAAAAGCAATCTATTTTATTTATTTATCTTCTTCTGTGGAACGAAAAGTTATTATTTTTAAACTTAATTTTTTTATTATTAAAACACTTGTACATTATTATATTAATTAACGTAATTAAAATTTAAAAAAACAAAACAACTACTCTTCAATGTTTTTGATTTTTAAGATGGATAGTATTCATATTTTTCACTTTCTCTATACCATTTTAACCGTAGCGCGTCGTGTCTAGTATTGTAAATTAATTTGTACAACCTTTCCTCTATTGAAAAATTTGAAATTACTGATAATACATTTTATAGAATTATATATATTATATTATTAGGAATGAAAAATTGTATTGAGAAAATAAAAGTAAGTAGAAATTAGATTGCGAATGAAGCGAATCGTTTTTTTTTTTAGTTCCTATAGGAGCTTGGTCAAAACTTATTTATCCGTTTGTAAAAATCTGAAATAACGCCACTAGCCACTACATTACTCATCCTGTACATAATACGAATGTATATTACTATTAAGATATATTTATATATTGTGTTATGTTGCTGTAATCCAAACTGAATGGTTAATGATCAATATTTAAGTAATTTGTGCAATTGCGTGTAATAATAGTATTTTTACGAGCATGTTTCAAATTATTCAGTCGATTTGGGCAATCTCAGAAACACTGATTAGTGATTATACAGTAGAACCATATGGCTCGATGAGACTAATCCAGTCCAAAGGCGTAGCAAAAAAAAGGCGCAAAAGCCGAAATAAAATATGCGTATTTTATTATAAATATTAATAATATACATTTTATACATTTTATTTAGAATAAGCAAAATAGTTATACTATAAATTAATATAAATCATAAATATAAGTCAATTTTAGACTATTCAAGATAGATTACCATTCAATAATACATGATATAGATAATAATAGGTACTTAGTATTAAAATATTACAAAATGCTTAATATATATATAAAATATATAACGTTATAATATTACGCCAATTGGTAGTAATAGATTTTAAAATGTATTTCCATTATTAAATGCGTTAATAAATATTAAATTAAATTAATTATTATTTTCATTATATTTTATAAGTTCATGAAATTAAGTTCTAGAAGTTCTATAGTGAATTGTTTATTATTGTTAATATAAAAAATTTAATTATATTTCTTATATTCATATGAATAAAAGAAAATTAAATTAACATTTAAACATCTATATCTTATTAGTTATTTGGAACCAAGTAAAGGAGTGTTAAAGAATACAAGTGTGAAAATATGGTAAATGGTCATGAATTGATTCACCTCGCAATGGCTATGGATATTGGTATGAATAAAATATGATTATTGTGTGTTAAATACCGGATATCTAGTTAGTGCTGTTTTTCAATGATGTAAACGTTCCATTGCCTATTCCCAATACTGTTTGTTTTATCGTATGATATACATAATATGTCGTAGGCATATAGTAAAATGCCTGATTTTACTAAATGCATGGCAAATAGTCAACAAATTTAATTTTTATGCAATATTACTATCCACCTAGGTTCTAGACATTTAGTTAAATACTTAAATGCCTATTTCAAACGAGGGAAATAATAAAAATTGACATATTTTGTATTATTTTAATAATTGAACTATATTTTATTATTAATTATCCATTTCTATTATATGAAACAAAAAAAACTATGTATATTTAATATATAAATAAATATAGGTAACTACTAATTAGGTGTGATAGTATGAGTACTAAAATATATACTATTATTAAATAATAATAAAAGTTCCATAAGTTTTTATCTTAGAAAATTAACGTAGATACATTATTGTACATTATTTTATCTTGTCTATATATGGTATACTGTAGGAAAAATTTTAAACTAATCGATTATAACGAAAAAAATATTATGTTACGAAAAAAGATACAGAACATGCAATTGAATTGTAAATGCCACCAATGAATAGTTAATAATAAAATATTGTTAAATTTTCAAAATAATACAAAATTTGTCATTATTATTATATGCCCGACTAAAAATAGGCAAATACTTATAATACATATATTAAAGGACTATAAGCATTTAACTAAATGTCTAGGCGGATAATAAAATTGCATAAAAATTAAATTCTTTGACTATTTGCCTAGGTATTTAGTAAAATGCTTGATTTGACTATATGCCTACGACATAATATACAGTGATTTTCATAGTAATTAATGATTAGATATTGATGCTAGTTCATAAACTATAACTTACGATAATTCTTATATTTTTATAAATTATAATTATTATTTTATTTCTTATATTTTGGGTTTGCCACCCAAATGTAATTTACTTTATAAGTACTTAATTCTATATGATCTTAAGTAATTGCTAATAATCTAAAAAGTAATGCTATATTATAACTTTGCATGACAAAAATACATCGTAGTGTATACTGCTGTAGACTTTGTGATCTTTTGAAATTATTACTTAACTGACTACTATATGTATTCTTTTTGTTTGATCTTTATAGAGAATAATTTTAATTCCATCCTTTCAGCTATAGCAATGCATATCAATTGAACAAAATATTAAGGGGCCTCGCTACTGCCGTCAATTTGAGCTCAAAAGACGTAAAGTTTTGACAAAATTATAATTAGTTTAAGATGTCCGATTTTGATTCTGAAAAAAATTCTGAACTCTACAGAAAATTGTCTATAGATCGTATGGAATACTTTGTAAAAATTAAATCTTATATTCTAATAAAATGGTAATAAAAACTAAAAAATATGAATTTTTTAAAATCATAATATTAAAATTAAAACTGGAATGTTTCGTACGATCTACAGAAATTTTTCTGCTGAATTTAAATATTAATTCAGAATTAAGATCGGACCACGTTAACTAACTGTAATATTGTTAAATCAATAAGTAAGTTGTCGTAAAATTCGTATAGTGTATTTTTATTTTTATCGAGTTATTGACATGTGCAATACGCGTACTCCAGCCGGTACCCGCTTGCATTTCACTTACATTAATAATCATTTACAACTAACACATATATCTCGGGCGACTAAGACGAGATTATGAATTACCTTAATGTTGTCCCTTAAATAATAACCGTAGCGAGGCCCCTTAAAAGATCACAATTTTCTCGTATATTTATATATTATGGTTATGGAGTAAATATCACCAGATCATTTATATTGTTGCCGATAAAAAATAATCAAATAAATGTTTGATAAATGCGAGTAAATATGCAATGTTATAAAAATTTTAACTTCAAATGCTCATAAAAAATTAATTTATCTTTCAGATATAATTTTTTTTTTAATATAGATTAAAAAACTTAAGAAGAATCTTGTATTCAATTTTTAAATTTCAGGTATAAAAAGAAATTTTATAAATTTCCTACTACAAAATAATTTGAAAAGTTTCAAAAACTTCGAAAATTTATAAATTTTATCAAAATGCTAATTTTAATCGCTTATAAAAAAAATATTATAATTATATATTATCATTTAATTAGCATATGAAACACATTTGAGGAACCTTGACTTAAATTTTCAGGCATTTTTTACGACCAAAAAAATAAAATCGATTTTGTCAAAAACCGTTTTTCCAATTACCTATATGTTTGTTTTACCAATTATTTTATCTAAAAATTTCATGATATGTTTTTTGATAGTGCTATTAAAAAAATTAAAATAATTATTATTACAGTAAGTTGAGTTTCGATTAAAATTATTAAATTTTTCAACAATCATCCTAGAATTTTATGAATTGTCATGCAATTTTAAGTATTTTTTTGTTTGCTCAAAATAAAATTTAAATTATTTAATAATGTCTGAAAACCTACAAATACAAAAAAAATTTTTATCGAAACTTTAACGAGTTGTCATTTAATCAATTTTGATTTTAAAGCTATGGTAAAAAAAAACCAAATTGACTTTAAAAAAATCGGTCTATCTGAATTTGGTATTCAAAACACCTATACTTAGAATTATTTGTCAAAATATAATATAATTACTATAACGATTGTTTGTTTAGATTTTAAGCGGAATAATAAATATTTTAGTACAATAATAATTAATAATGTGTGTATTTGATTTATTGTTCATCACATTTTAGAAAAATAAAACTGCTTCAATCATCATCTTTGATGGTAATTTCTAGTAACTAATTGAACCTAGTTATAAAAATCTTGATTAATCTATAAAATCCATTATTTTTTTAAAATGTAATAAAAGATTACTCATAAAGTCATAAGTTTTTTCATTGGAATTTCATAAAAAAATTGACAAAGTTGGATACTCAAAACAAAAATGATTTATCCTTAAACAATATTAGTTATTAGTTAGTACTTATTGTTTTGTTATTATTTAAAAAATATTAACCGTAGAAACTTTGAATATTCAACTATTATTTAAATTACTTTTCTATACATAAAGGAATTGTACGAAGAACAATTAAAACGAGTAAAATATATATTTTTTTAATTCCTAAAATTAAAAAATATCAATAATGTATGGTGACAATAATTTGTTATAAATCTTTATTTTAAATTTTAAGAGCACATCATACACGCATGTGTTGTTTCTGTTTTACGAACGTAAAACAGGTGTCACCAGTTTCCACAAATATCTTTTTGCTTTTTTCATCGAATTAGAAAAAACATCATTCCTTTTTGTGACATTTATAAATTATAAAATGTTTAAGTTTGGAACTCTTACGTAAAGATTAAATAATATTTTTTTTTTTAGTAACTATAATATGTGTACTGTGTATGGATTTGGTATATACACTGTGTAACTATAATAGTTAATTAATAATTATACACCTACAAAATATCATGCACTGTCCATTGATCGGTGATCTCTACTTATTACTTTAAGTGCCGACAAATTGAACAAATTTCAGTATGAGATCAGAGACAGATTATATAATATAATATTTTTGACGTAAATAAAGACGCATAGGTATAAAAACCATGATGAACATAAGTGTAAATACAGATAATACAGTATATGATAACTAGCAATAAATGTTATGATAAAATTATATTTTTTTACTTATTTTGTTAGTACAATAATATCTTCATAAAAATTATTGTATTTATATATAATAACTTTATAAAATACACTAATGTGTGTAATGATAAATAGTTGTAGGTGTATTACACTTATCATTATTTAACTGTATAGTGTGTACTTACTACTTATTCACACATTAAAGTTACTAAAAAATATAATATTATTAAATCTTTGTGTAAGAGTTTCCAAATTTTAAAATTCTATAGTTTATAACTGGTGGAAAAATAAACGACGTTTTTTCTAATTTGTAGGAAAGTAGCAACACTCCGTAAAACATAGCAAATTTGCGTTCATCGTAATCATTTTATGCTAATAGCTTTAATACTAGAGTCAATTTACCTATATCAAACTCAAATGTAATGATATTATCTAAGGTATCTCATAGGCTTTTATTGATATTTTAATTTTAAAATTTTAATATTTTACATAACTATAACTGACTTAAAAATTAAGATATTAATAAAAGTATATGAAATGCCTTAAATAATATTATTGCCTTTAAATTTTATTATAGGTAAATTAACTCTGTCATTAAAGCTAACAATATAAAATGATTACGCTGAACGCAAAATTTACTATGTTTTATGTTTGTTACACGGAGACAACACATGCGAAAATGACATCCTCTTAACAAAATTCGCCAACATCACAAAAACTTTATAATTATAATACAGGTAGTTAAAAATATAATAAGTATAATACGTATATAGTATACTAATATAGTAGCTAAAAGCAGCGTCGTAAAAAAATTACTAACTTTAACTGAGTACAACTTCGTAACTAAATCCTGTCACCAAATTCTAACTTGACCGTCATTATCCATTTAGCAAAAATTATCAAAATAAGCCTTGTTTAGTTGACAGTAATGTATAAATATTTTTATATTCGTGTCTATATACACTATACAGTAATATAATATCTACAGTTATACATGGTATAATCGTAAAATCATAGACAGATAATGGAATAACTATCTAACCGATTTTCCAACTTGAATCGATACAACCATAATAACTATTAATAACTATTGTATTCTTCAATTTAAATTTATCTGTACATTTACATATAATTATTTATAAATATTCTAATGATACTCAAAAATTACTATTGTAATTAACAATAATATGCTGCTTACTAAAGAAAAATTATTTTTAACTTGTAGAAAATCTCAGGTATAAAATGTAATCTGTAATAATAAAGAAAATGTATAATTTTATAATTTTATAAAAACGTTCAATGTTAACCAATAATTTATTTATATTTTATTATTATTAGGTATGTGAAATTATAGTAAAATGCATTATTTTTAGCTTACTATAAAACTAAGCTTATTATCACCAAAGTTTAAATTAGGTACTAATGAATTCAATTTAAAATTAATTTTTTTTTTTTGCATTATTTGACATTTTGTTTTTATTACGTAATTTTTTCATTTTTTGATAACGTTTTTCAATATGTTTTATTATTTCCATAATTTAGAACTAAGCACGTTGTACTTAATCAATTTTATTTTTTTTTATATTTTTTATTATGGATTAATAAATTTACTATCCAGCTTTTTTTTTTTGAGATTATAATACATTCATAAAGTTGTTTAGTGCATATTTTTTCAATTCATAGAAGATAGAATTAATTTTTACAGATACAAAAAAAACATCGCTCTGATCAAAGTACGAGTATATTAAGATTTGAGTGCACCAGCCTCATGTTGAACAGGTTACTATCGTTAAATATTAATTCAACGATAAATCATTATTTTATAATTTTTTATTTTACTTGTTAACTAAGTCTAAATGGAACTCCCCTCGTAAAATTCCGTTATCCATAAAAATTGATTATTTAAAAATAGTGAGACGTTTAAAGTTTAATATCGCATAATTGGTAAAAAATGTCGGATTTTTGCCAATGCCGGTGCCTGGTTGTTGTTTATCCTAAGATTTATCAAATCTCGTTTGTAAAAGTCTGAAGCTGAATTACAAAAATCATTCGAGGTTTGACCAAACTATATTGTGTCTCGTAGATTTTATCGAAATCAATTAGTAAATGTCCGTGATTCGGACTTAAACCAAACGCAGTCGATAAATCTTAGGTTTTACCGGTATTTGTACTTTTACTTATATACTATATAGTAATATGTATATTTAGTATATACTGACACAAAAAACACTCATCACTGTAAAATCAATCGCTTCGCTTAGAATTTAAAATGTATGGAAATTATTGTTCCTCATTAATTATTTGAAAACTAACTATTTTGTCTAAAGTAAAGAAAAATATTTTATTGCTTTAGTGACTTTTTAATGTGTTAAATGCACTAGGATTTTAAAAATAATATTGAGTACACATTGATAAGGCAGAGAAAAAATATTTTCGCTGCAAATTTAAATGTTTTTCTTTAAATTTGATGAACACTAAAATTTAAAATTTGAAATTTATTCTCCTGTTGAAGGTTTCCTTGTCTTATGGTATATCATGTCTAGAAATTTCTAAAATAATATTTGGTGAACAATCCAAATCTCTATTCTCTACGCTTATTTTAATATTACAAAAATAAAACTGATTTTCCCAAACTGACTTTGCTTAAATATAATAATTAGTCGAGAAATTTGAAAAGTACTGGAAACATTTTTTATTTCTAGCTGCACTAAAATATAATACTAAATTTAATCAATTTTTAATAAGAAGCCAATAACAGACACTAAAATATCACATACGCATCATTATTGTAAAACCAAGTCTCTGCTCAGATAATAAAACTTAGGTAAAACTAATAAAATGTAATTAATGTAGTATAATACAATATGTGTATTATGTATACAATAAGTATACATTTATGCATGAAGTACAAATAGTGCGATATACCTATTAAACAATTATTATTTTATAATAATTATGAACGTTATAAAAAGTATATTAAGTATAAAATTAAAACTTGTTTATAAAACCCACATCCATACATTTGTGCTGAACTTAAATTTTGTGTCTGTCTTATAATTTATTGTTTAATAATTACTTATTTATTTGTATAAACTTAAGTTAAAATTGTTGATAAGAATTAGTAGTTGTCTTGAAATTGTAAACACACCTTAAAATAAAAATTGTTGTCTCCTCCACAAGCCTATAGGCTTTTGGATACAATCATTTAAATATTTTTTTACTTGTATAATGTATGTAAAATGTTTTTCTTAAGTGCAATAACGTTATTATCGTTATTATTATTATAAACGTATATATCCGAATGTCCATACAATATCAGTATTGACTTATAAAATTAAAAATAATAATGTATTACCATTAAGTTATAAAGTTAACGTACTAATATGTACTATACTTTTATAGGCTGAAGAAATAATAAAATAACCATCACTATTCACTGGCACTGGTCTTATTAAAATTCGCTGTGTTATACTGTTATGTTACCATTTATATTAAACTTACGGATAAAGAATTGCATGCAAATCTGTAGAGTCGAGTACACAGCTATGTCGTTAATCGTGTTCTGTCCAAAAGTTGAGCTCGGCCCAACTCACGGTCATTCGTGGCTAGTGAATGATACCACGATTACTACAACGTCTACAACCGATCAGAATACCTACGATATTATAAGGAACCAGACACGACAGACAACGTAGCTGTGAACCCGGTTTGGCTTAAGTCAACACGAATATATAACACCAACGATACCATTGTTAACAGTTAACTACTACGTCACCAATATCGTGTTACATGTTACATGTTTCTCTGCTGTTTATAGACAATATAAACCTTAATTTAATTCTAGGAGTTTTTATTTATCTACCATGGTTTAGTAATTTAGTTGTCACCTGTCACTTTATGTGAATTAATTAAATTCCTATGCCATCGATTAAAATATCTATGTTTCTTAAAATCAATTAAATTAATAATACATTTTTATTTTTCAATTTTATTTTAAACAGTAGGTTACCTTACACGTCTACCAACAGATTAAAATTTAATTTTCATCTATTAAAACAAATTAAAATCTATACTTGCGAATAACATAACATCAATTACTGATTTACCAATTCATTTAAATTTACATAGGTAACATTATCAATTATTTCTGTGCATATAGGTACATATTTTCTGATGTATGATAAGGAACTAATATACCTAATATAGTAATATATAATAATATATTATAAGTTATAAAATAAAAAATTCTGAAAATATTCCTTAATAATACATAATAACTAATAATTATATGTGTTTTATTAAATTCTACTTGGTATTAATTAGTTTATTAGAATACTTACTGTTGCTTAGTAATATTAAAATTTTTAGAATCATCAGAAAATATAAATATACTCAGAAACAATTAATAATGTTATGTCAATTGAAATGAATTAGTAAATTATTACTATTACTATTATTATTATTTATCTATTATTTCTTTTTCGATTAGTCTTGATTAATAAAATATTATTTTAATTTAGTAATTTCAAGAGATAATAATAAATTTAAAATTTATAATTAAATTTAAGTATTTTAGTAATGTATTGTAAATAAAATAGTTTTAAAGTAACTAAAAATAAATTAATAAATTGGTACTCAAAAAGAATTTTAACTTATTAAAAAACAATTCAATTTTTGAACTGCAGTTTTACAATTACTTGAGGCAGTTTCCATATTCCGAACAAAAACACTGCACTGCAGCAACTGATGGCTTTTTATTTTTAAAAAATGTTCATAAATACTTATCTATTGACCATAATAAAGTAAAGTACTAACTATACTATACTCAGTATACTCCATGCAACTAGTCGGCGATTAAAAATCGTCTTTTTTCGAGCTCTCCTACTACTAGGTAGACCACAGATATATAAATAGTATTTTTATATATCTGTGAGGTAGACCAGCATTCGAATTTAGTCGATGTGTAGTGGGAGAAATTTTACTATGAGAAGGTGGAGCTGGTTCATTTGAGTACATGAGCGACTGACGAGTTGCCATCTCATCTCGTATAGCCGTAGAATGGAGTATAATATTTTATATCTTATGCAATTGTAATGAAACCGAAAATTGACGTTTTAATCAAGGCCAAAAAGCCACATCAGATATTGCATACGACTATACGAGTATATTATTGATAAAAAGTTTTTCATTTTACACACATGACTCGTAAAATAATACTGTGAACTAATAATTCAGGTATTCAGATACCTAATACTTCTATAGGTTCTTGTCTTGAATAAAATGGCAGAACATCGCTTCAATGTTAGCAATGTAAGTCATAAGCATATTATGTTTATAATATTAATGTTGTTTACACAGATATACGTAAAACTTGTATACCAGTATAAGACCCGAGTACAGTTAAACACTGTGTACACTGTATACTACAATACGCAAATCATAATTTTTCTCGAACGATTATATTCATAATAATAATCATTGATATGCTGAATACCGATGAACGATTGTATTGTTATATTATTGTGTTATTGTATTATATTTGTGTTATTATGATATAATAGTAAAATGTAATATTGTACGAATCGACCAGCGGATTGAAACGTATCGTTGACTGTAGATAAATGTAAATCACCTTGCCCTGGTTTTCATCGTAGCCATTTTCTCTGTTATCATACAGGTCGACTCGTGTGATAACATCGGCTGTTTTCGCGTCCGCATCAAACAGCCAATACCGTCAAAGTCAACAAACATCACCACTGCTTTTCCTTTCATAATATTCATTATTTACTGTATAATCATTAGTCATTACTCATTCGGTGGTTCAATTCGCCGTGTTGTCGCGCATTGCGCAATAACAATTAGTTATTATTATTTTTTTTTTTTTGTACATATTATATTGTAAGTTATTTTAACATAGCGTTACCCTTTGGGTCACTTATACACTGTATAGTACATTTAATTAACCTGTAGTAATTTAACACCGAATTAGTGTAATACCTCTAACATAATCGTGTAATTTATTATTTAATAATAAATAAATTGTGATAAACATTCACCTAAGTAGGCAATCTGATTAAAGTTTGATTTTATTCATTCTACAAACGATATTTCCACTTTTTATTTACGGTAAGTACACCATTTGTATATTATGTATACATACTACATTCATATTCCATATTATTTGTTGTACCGGTTAAATTAGTCCTCACATTCTCACTCACTAATTGCGTTGACACGAAATTAAGATAAAATTAGATATTTGTTATTACTTATTTACTTTTGATTTTGAACATGCCCATTTGCCTTGTTGTAACTCATCAGTATGGCCTTATGCCTTGACTTAAGTATAGTAGTATAATAATTAGTTGTGGTATCTTCTCCTATAGGCGTGTCCAAACTATTTTACAGATCTGGTCAAAAATATTTTTTCATGAATTCTCTTGCAAAATCGATTCTAAAAAACTATTTAAAAATTAGTTTTGAATTACTTTAATTCATGGAACTGACTGGGCATTTCCCAGATCACCACAAGAGTACATAACTATAGTACCTATGGCAGTAAAGTTATAAGTACAATGTCAACATCATAAAATATCTTTTGGTTAACAACTTTGGTACTTTTATATTAGTAGTGTCATAATTATTTGCCTTCTTATACCTAATTGTATTCATTTCAGCTATAAGTGAAGTCAATTGTTTTGCTGTCATCACAACTGTCAAAATGGGTATAACTAAGAGGCCTGCTAGCAATTGCAGTGATGAAATACTTGCAGTCGATATAGATGAACTGTAAGTACCTATTACTAGTAGAAACTATAGTTTACTATAGTTAACTATAACTACTGTAGTTTCATTCTAGAATCCATTTGTAGTTTGAAACTAATATGTACATATATTATCAAAGGTATTTTAATAATACAATACTAAATTTTTGTTAAATTAAATTCAGGCATTCTATATGTAACCGTGGCTATAATGAATGTCACTTCCTATTAATTATCAATATTTAATAGTGCTTAGTTCATATTGATAGTAGGTACTAGGTAGTATTTTAAACCATATAATATATTATTAAACATAACCTTTTAATGTTTACTAAGCTTGCAATAAATTCTTCCGTTACATTTGACTTGTCTTTATCATCGACTAAAAATTACTTAAAAATTACTCTATCATAGCAGTAATGTAATTGTATTATTATTATGATAAAGTAATTTTTATTTTATTTCCAACAAATTTCCTTAATTTTTAAAGGTGGAAAAATTTATTGCAGGCTTAATAAGTGTTAGAAAATAATGCAACATACATTGAAATGTATACATTTTTAAATCATATCCCAATCAATTAACATTATTTGATTTAATTAATAGTTATTACAAATATTTGTGTTTAAACCATGTTAAAATAAACTCCTCAATCAAAGCAGTATATAAGATATTTTTCCATTCTTTAATTATTTAACAAAATATATGCATAATGTAAACTATTATTAATATGAATACTTTTTTGGAGACTTTTAAATGTTCAATATGTTAAAATTATTAAAAATTATAACCATATGTATTATCATATAAAGTATATTATAATAAAATGTTAATATTTTCATTATAGTGTTGATAATACGGTTTACTCTACTTCCAACTCTGATACCAGTGATGAATCAGACTATGAAATGATGATACCGCCACCCGTAACCATAATTGATTATTCAGCATTCTACAGAGATCTCTGCCCTGAATTAAGGATTTCCTACAATAATGATAACTCAGATGCTGATAATAAACCTGTATCACATAAGAAAAAAAATATTTCTCAAATGGGACGCAAGAAAGCAAATCGTGCACAAAATGGTATACTTATAATTTGTATTTGCTAAATAAAAAATATTCCATATATTATGGATATAAATTAAATCATTTTAAAGTAATTATTAAAATATTGATGATATACATTGTTATGTATACAAAACTTACTGTCTGGATTTTACAAAAAAAAAAAATAGTTATGTATAAATATTATTGTAAATATCTATTTATTTTGTTCATTTTATTTTAGCTATTTTGTGCATTCCAATTTAATTAAACAATTTTTTTTACTTGTATATTACAACAATTATGCCCTTTTAAAAACTTTAAAACAAAAGCACACCTATAAGTGGATAAGAAAAACCAGTCAAGTTTAAATTCTCTTCCTATTTTTAAGTTTTTTACTTTAAACTATTTATTTAATTCAAGTTTCCCTTTTTTGAAGAAAAAAACCATTTGAAATTTTGATACTAATAATACATATTCAAAATGTAATTTAATATATTTTTTTCAGAAAATTTTCTTCTATCTTTGAGTGATGAACTTGAAGATGATATATTTTGTAATGACAACAAAAATGGATTCACCAAAGCAATCAACAGGCTTTCGACTCGGCCCGACGTACGTATCGTATGATCCCATGCTGTTTCAATTTAAATCACGATGAAGAATAATTTAAAATTATAGTGTTTATTTTTAATTAAATAGCCAAGTTATAGCAGCACCTTTAAAGTTAGTTTTAACTGTATCCACTAACCAACTAGTGGTCAACTACTTTTAAATAGTTTCTTTAATTAAAAATAAATATCCTTCCTCACAATTTTAATAAATTAAGTTGAGTTGTAAAGTTTTTATGAATAGAAAAAAATATCTGAATAATGGTTTTATTTGTTATAACAAAAACAATAATACACATTTTACATATTCTTGTACAATTCATCTTAATACGTATGCATTTTTAATTATATATTATTTTTTTTTAGAGGATAGGTACTTAAATACAGATCATGATTCAATTTTAAAAATATTTACTTGTTTGGTGTGCGTGTATGGCATATATAGAAAAAACTTGTTTTTTTTTAACAACAACATTATTATTACTAAATAAAATAGCTTTACATTCTTCAAGCCCAACTTTTTTTACACCAAAAATTGATTGACTTACATCAATTTGTTTGTTAAAATATAGGCTAGAATGTAAAGAAATTTTATTTTTATTTTTTGTAAAAATAATTAAGAAAAATCTATGCTTGTTTAAACTTGAATGTGCTAAATTTTAATTCATCAATAATTTTAATTTGGTACATAATAATATATATTTAATATTGTTATATTTATTTTAAAAATACCAAATGAGTAAACAATTTTTAAAAGTTTGCCCAGAATATGTATTTTAGTATTATTTATCTTTCTAAAAAAAATCCCATTTTAATCTAAAACACTTTGTATTACTATTAAAGTGAAATACACTAGACAGAGTTTTCCAATATCCAAACACAATATAAATTAACTTTTGATATATTATGTTATTACTAATTTGACCTTATGTATTTATTTTAGTTGAAAGAATCATTTATTGAAGGAAATGATGAGCTTGTACTAACAAAACGTAACAAAGGTTCTGCTGCCGAAAATAATGCTGAAAAAAAGTCAAAACGAAGCATTCGCCCAGATTTGGCATTTAAAAATCTGACTACATCACAAAAATCCCTCTTCAAACAGAAAAGTTTACCTTTTGTAAGTTGGCTCTAATTCATATTCATAATAGGTTATTGATAAATATATAATCAGAGTATATAAATTAAAATTAATAAAATTTAATTACAAAATTGATTAATATAAATAAATATTAAGTACAATTTTTAAGTCTTGATATTTTTTTTTTGTGTGTATTTTGTTTTTTTTCATTTTAAAGTAATCATAATTAATATAATTTGTATTTACTAAATATCATAAAAATTGTTTTATCTGTTGTAGTCGATGCCACAAAAATTTGTGATGTCGTATTGAAAACAAATGTTAGACGTTAGTAATTATTAAATCATTTCAGCCTTATTGTCTGGCATTATAATCCAAAAGATTAGTTCCAATAAACTATTTTTTTTAATTTCTTTCTCATTGTCCTTAGCTTGTATTGTTTCGGTATGTTTTATACACTTCCGACTGGTTCAGCATTTGGGTGAACCAAAATTTAAATACTTTACAGTTAATTTGGTTGTGGTATAGTTGAGATTCGGATACATTTCCAGTAGTAATATCGGTATTACTACTGGAAACATATTTCAAATTTGGCCATAAACCCGTATTCAACACTGCACGAACAACTATAAAACGACCTCTACTCGCTATACCTATCTCATCTTGCCATACAATGGTTTTGATTCATCCATTTTTATCTTATAAACAATAGATAAATTATCTTTTTTCTCGCATTGTACACATTTGTCATAGAAATGTGCACTTAAAGGCTCTTACACACTAGAAAAATAGTTCGTGCGCAGACGTGATTTTAAATCGCCAAGAATTTTATTCGCTAGAACATAAAGTTAACACACTAATATTTTTACACAGTCAAAATTTGTGCGGAATCATCATAACCTCGTTCGAACATTCGCCTAATGTAAATAAACTCAGTCAAAACAATATGTTTAATTTTAGCCTAATGTTCGCCTAAAATTAAGCATTTTATCCGCTCACTTTACATAGTGTGAATGGTCTGATCCTCTAATCTTGTACAAACTGTTCAATTTCACAAGGTAGATAAAAAAAATTTGAAATTGAACAATAACATTATTCCTGGTACAGGCGGTGTGACAAATAGTCGTGTTAAAAACCACTGTCTACAGACTGAGTGAAATCCATACGGTGGCGACCACCCACCTCTTTTCATGACTAATATAGTGGAGCAATTCAATACTATTTAAAATAAATTAAGTTCTTTACAAATAGACAATAGTTCATGTTCATCCATCATAATTTCAAAATTAATACCAAAAAAAATAATTTTGTTTTTAAAAATATTGTCTTTAAATAAGGAATTTCTTATTAATTGCTATTTAAAAAACCTCTTTAAAATATATTAATTTTCTACAAAATCCTCAGTGTGTAATACAGAGTTGTTTGAAGCATTGAAGCATACTGTCACCTTTAAATGGTAATGGGCATATTGAAATATCTCGATTATTTAAATAATAATGGATTTATAATCCAGTGATTTTTTTCAAATGATATCTTGTTTATTTTGAAAATCAATTCTTATCTCGAAATATATGATCGAATGATGTCATTTATTTTTAACAAATAATTTATATTTCTTACTAATTGAATAGGCTTTATTTGGTCTCTTGATTATGCATATCACTACTTTTAAGTTATTCTAATAATAATAACTTATTTAAAAGGGGGTTCAAAAGGCTAAGGAGCAAACGCTTTGGGTACCAAATTTTGATTTCCAAAATAGAGTGGTGATTTGAAACTGATTCAAAGTATCTATAAGGTATTGGTGACTAATTCCAATTATCAACGATAGTTTTTATTTTTACTATACATTATATCAATCACTTTGCAATTTATTAGTACAAATTAATAACATATTTGTGAAAATAAAAAAAAAATATATTTAAAATGTCCGTCAAAAATAAAATATTGATGGGTTTAAGTTTTATAAATAAATTCATAAAAAACTCATTGTGTTGTTTAAATAAATGTTTTAAAAAACTGCTTTATTGAATACTTGGGACGCCATATTTATTGTTTACATATTTTTTTATTATTCTTCAGGCTGCTATAGATCATTTGGAAACCGAGGTTGTCCGATATTTCTCGCTTGTACCGAAAGGCATTTACACATCAGCACCATTGCCAAGTTACAACAGAATGCTGCTGCATAGTATTGTCCGTTACTATTCTTTGGATGCCATGAGTAAATAACAAAAATCTAAAATTCAAACATCAACAAGATTTAAGCTCTTACCATACAATTTAATGAGGGCTAGAAAATATTTAATTGAATATACTTAATTTCTATATTTTATTTATTTTTAGGTGTAAATAGCCGTGGTCGACGTGCCCAGAAAATTGTACAAGTACGCAACAGTCGTTTTGACGATTTTAAACCACCTCGTATGAGCCTGTTAAAATACATATCAAGTCTTAATAACAATTGTTAAATAACAAATTGCCATCATCATTGGATCCAATAAATATTTGCTAATAGGCGTTTTTCGTTCAGCTTATTATAATATAATATATTATATGAGTTTTATATCTTGTTTTCTTGCATAATTTTCACGTTTGTTATATTTATTAAATTATAATTTATAACTTTAGATATATTTGAGTAGCATGTATATGATTTAATTATTGACAAAATTATTATATTATAAACATAATTTATATTAAATCTCATAATATATTACATTATATATATGCTTATATTATTTTTAATGTATTAATATATCTATAATAATAGCTATTAACAGGACTCGGAATTAAATACATTTACATATATATATATATATAAATATTTCATTGCTTCTTTAAAGTTTAGTGCCCTGGCTATCGACAAATATTATAAACTCCATTTATTCTTTGATATATTCATACATTTATTGAAAACAACAGAATATTATATTATAAAAATATATAATGTTAATAACATTATTATTTACATTAAATTTATAATTTACTTTCATGAAATAATTAATGTTTTATATGATAACTAGGACTTAGAAATTATTGCATTTACATTTTTTTTTTTTTTTTTATTTAACTTATTATTTATAAGTAAGCAAAAAATCCATTTTATGCTAATACAAACTTGTTTATGATTTTTTATGAAAATTTTGCAATTTTGTCTTAATTTTACTGTATTATTTTTGTACTTTCCAAATGTTTACATCAATTTTAGTGATATTTATAAATTGATTATTTGTATACTTTAATGAGAATAGTAATAAAAAAAGATAAAATGAAATCTTATTACACAGAATATCTCCTTTCTATATTTATGTGTTACCTAACTTATGGTTGTTAATACTGAAATTATTAGAAACACAACAACGACAGTCATTTTCTATATCTACTACTACTCAGCTAATTATCTCATTTTTTAAATATTTTTGAGAAGTCATATCATGATCAAAAGATAGTTCACATTTCAATTTTATTGAGTATATATCTAAATGTTAGCTTTTACAACATTAGTTATTACAATACATTGGTTTTGATTGTATTAAATTTCTATCGAAATACAAAAAAAACTTTATTGTTAAATTTTTGTATTTTTAACTAGGGCTCGGAAGTTGATGATCTTAAAAACATTAAAAAATGACCTTAAAGAATTGTACTCTATAGTCTATTTTACTATAAAATTTTATATGCATTTATCAAAGTTTACAAATTACTCAAAATGACAAAAAATGTCCTTAAAAATTAAATAAAAAAATTACAAATATAGTAGACATAGACAAACACTAACCAACGCTTTAATTTTCGGCATTTCCAAAATACTATGAAAAATAATACAATTTATGTTCAATAATATTCACTACAACACGACAAAGACGACTAATTGGTGAGATAAAATCGGATAGGTACTAATCTTAGTTTGTTGTAGTTTTAAAGTTTTAAGTATTTTATCAACATAATGGACGACAAGAAACAATAAGAAGTAAACTAATGTGAAATCAGTAAAAATATCAAAAAATGACTTAAAAAGTAATAAACGCCAAAAAATGCAAAATAAAAATTAGTTGTTCAGATTCACATGCTAATGAAACACATTTGTGGCCAGGAGCTATTGTCTAAAAAGTTCAAAAAAAAATTACAAAATGTATCAACTTCCGAGCCCTAGTTGTTATAATCGATTTTATAAGTTTCTTTAGTGCTATAATGATAGTACTATAATACTATAATGTAAAGTAGTTTAATACATTTAAAAAATTATCAAAGTACATTTAATATAATGTATGTCGTTAAGTAATGATTTAGATATTGGGTTAATATAGAATAGTTTATTTATTAAATTTATTATAACTTGTATATTAAAACACATGATAGTAACATGAATTTAAATTAATTTTGTTTTTATAATACTTGTAAATGGATGTCACACCTTCATGCGTTGTAAATCATAGTCAGTAATCAAATGGAATTTTGTCATAATAGAGTAGGGTTAATAACTAGAAATACATAAATACAATATTAACATTTTGCTTGTTTCTCTTGAAAAAAAGCTATTCAAATTATTTTGTCTAGGTACTTATTTAAAAATTCATATTACTTTCAATTTAATACAAGGATCCTAATAAGATATTTTTCATATAAATTATTTTAAAAAAAATGTGTATACAAACATTATATATTTATGAACGTTTGAAAATTGGATATTTTTTGGTTGTATAATAATAATTTATTTTCTAACAATATCTGTTATTATACCAAAAAAAATTAATCAAAGAAAATTAAACATTAAACTATTATCTACATATATTATAATTTTCTATCCATAATGAAATCTTCTAAATACCTACATATGATTAATTTTAATTTACTTATAGGTAGATAAATATTTTGAATTATTTTAGTATTTTTTCCTGCAAATCACATAATTTATCCATGACACATATCATAAAAGATGTTTTAATGAACCCTATGCTGAGACCCAGGTGTCGATTTAAAAATTAATCCATACAGATAAATTAATAAATAATTATTATATAACCTTAGCGATAATAGTTTAAATTTGAAGGATGGCGGGGACCTCTTGATTGATGTACAATGTCATAATATTTTAACACTTCGATGCCACTGATTTTTCCCAATATTAAAGCTTAAAAATGTGGTAAAATATTTTTACAGCAATTTAAAAAGGTTTCTACGGTCATAACAATTATTTTTCATTCGTTTTTAAAAGACTTAAAAGACTTGGGTTATTTTAATTTTATTAGATATTTTTTAGTTTAAATAAAATGTACCTATACTTGGTTAAATTTGTTTAATCATCTCATTACTCCACATATTTGTTTAGTTTTAGTTCTATTTTATTTAGATGTTAATGTGTAGGTATTAAGAAAATTAATAAATGAAATGTAAATCTTAAAGAAAATACAGTGATTCTTTTATCTAACAACACTCATTATTTCAAAAACTATAAACATTTTTGAAAATATTATTCATACTTAATCTGAAGTCAACTATTTTTTATTGTTATCATTTTTTAGGTTTTTGAAATACAAGCATTTGAAGTTTAGACGAGTGACAAAAGGCTACATTACAAAAGCCGGTAAGTACACTACGCTGCTAATATTAACTTTAAATGCTTATAACTCAAAAACTACTCGTTCAAATATCAATTTTTATGCATCAAAGTATTCCGAAAAATATTCTGCTTAGGAATACGCTATTAAAATTTCATGCTGTCATTAAAACTACTTAAAAAGTTATAATCAAAAATTGTAAAATATATATTTTTTAGAAAAACATTGTTAATTATTCACTTCAAATTATATAAGAAAAATATTTTCAAAAACGTTTATATTTTTTTAAATAATTAGGGTCGTTTGATAAAAGAATCACGCTGTATGATTAATGTTTTGATGTTTCTATTAAATTATTTTTATTGTTTTGTTTTAAAAAACAAACTTAAAAATTATAAGATTAAATATTTTTATGTAATAATTACGCAGTTTAAAATCTAAAGAAATAAAGACAACAAATTGGATGACTTTTTATGAGGACTTCATGCTT
This sequence comes from Rhopalosiphum maidis, assembly GCF_003676215.2. Classification (NCBI taxonomy): domain Eukaryota; kingdom Metazoa; phylum Arthropoda; class Insecta; order Hemiptera; family Aphididae; genus Rhopalosiphum; species Rhopalosiphum maidis. Next base: position 50,902,923 of record NC_040879.1, read on the forward strand.
GCAAGTGTTGTATTCGTCTTACTAATGCACTACATACAAGTATTTATGTTTTTTTTAACATTTATATATTTTTTACTCAATTATTTAAAATATAGATATTTTTTATTTTCAAAGTTTTGTGCAAAGTAACAAAAAGTCTAAAATTTTTCCTAATGATTAGTGAATGTTTGGCCTATAAAAAAAACTGATAATATGCCATATTTTTGTCATAGCTTTATAACGACAAAGTATTATTTTTTTTGTTCAGCCAGCCGGGACGTCATTTGCGGTACGCAAGGTATACATTTGCGTACCTAAAATTCTAAATTGTAAATTTTGGCCCGCTCGGCCACATCACAATAATGTCAAATATGTGGAAAAAAATAAATAGTGCCCTGCTCAATATTTATGCGTATCAAAAAAAAAAAAAAAATTGAAATGACGCCCCTGTCAGCCAATCTAATAAGTTTTCTTTTATACTTTATTAATATCATAGTTAATTTTATAAAAAATAATACTTTTAATTTACTACTATTTATATTTGTCTATCTAGTGTTTATATTTACCTATACACCATTAAATACCTAGGCTATCTACCTTACTAAAAAATAGTTAGTTACATTGAATTTTAAATAATACTATTATTTTACAATATATTTAAGATTTTTAATGTGCATATAGTATCAATTTTATCTTAAATCTTTTTTTTACTACTTTTAATACTTTTACATAACTACTTAGATATTTAAGTATTATTTATTTATTTATTTATTTATTTATTTATTTGTTCTATCATATATACCTGTAGTTATTTTCAGTATAAAGTTCTTACTAGGAACATTTATTATGCAGTAGATATCAAATGCGTTTAAACATTATATATTGCGGCTTAGCCTATAAATGGCAACAACCTATTGTCCGTATTGATAAATCCGTAAAATATTATTAATGTAGTTAGGTAAGTACCTACTGAAATGACACCCAGATTTTTTACTTTGGTAAGCAATAAGCCTATAACTCTTCAAGCGACTTCAACCGGGCCACAAATACAAAATTATAAATAATCACAATTTAATATGTAGGAATAATATTATCCCAATTAATTTTGTTAATCATTATGAACCTATAGGTATATCAATATATCATTAATTATTTCTCTGTACGTAGATATTTAACTAGTTTTTTATCTTTTTATAGATATAATAAGATAATAGTAATTTTACAGTTTAGATTTTGAATTGATCAATGAATGTATTGTTATAATAATAATAACGTGATTTTTTTTACATGTATATACGGGTATAAAGATTTACGGGAAAATACTTTGATTTTAATTTTAATATTTTTCTCGGTAAAAACATTTAGTTAGAAAATCAAAATTAAAAATTCACAGCACTTGTAGCCATATGAAAATATTAACGACAGTCGACAATAGTCACAATTTTTGTTTATAAGCATTTAGAATTTTTAAATCACTTTGTATTTCAAAATGTATAAAATGTCCAATTTTTGTAGCTAATACCTAATTGAAAAATTAAGGTTCCTCATTAATATTTTATACTAGTACCAATAATATAAGCCATTACAAATAATTTTAGATTTTAATTTAAACGAAATTAGATATCCAGATATGAATATTTAAACAAATAATAACGTTTTTTGTTATATTTTTATAATTCAAAAATATTTTTTATAAGCGTATATTATTATATTATTTTTTAAACATTATGTCATAAATTCATTTAATTGTATGCTATTGTCTGTATGTTTAACAACATACATGAATATAATATTCTCATCGTTCTACGCGCAATGTAGAGAAGATAAAGTGATACATCTTAAAATACAGTTTGGTAGTTTAGAATTTATCACCAGAGTACGCAACCATTCGCACAAAGGCCGACTTTTACGAGTTATAACGGAGATTTACATTTAAATTTTGTTTAAGTGTATTAATTGTTGTTCAAATGTCAATAATCTGTATGCCAATATAATATATTTGATGTTATATTGTATAGATTATTAAAATAAACCAATGTTTTAGAATCATGTAAGTACCAATTATTATATAAAAATTTATTTATTTAAGTAAAATGTATATTTATTGAATGAATTAAATTTATTGCATAATTCAATATTATATGTTCAAAAAAAGTTTACACTGTGCACTATCAAATAAAAACAAATAAATTGGTTTTATACACAATTTATTTACAAAGCACCATTGTTAAAATAGTAAAAAAGATAAATGATTAAGTAATATAAGTGAAAATTAATAAAAAGAGATATTACAATAAAGTTATAAAAATATTTAATTTTACTTTAGTATAATCAATCTCTGGAGGTTTGGAACAAACATATACCACATGATGATAAATTGTTAAGTGAAAAAGATTATGTTTGTGCATTACACTTTGAGGCCAATACTATTATTAAATATGATGAGTAATAAGTTCAATATTACTGAAGTTGCAGAAAAGCTAAAAAGGACTACTCCGATTTTAAAAACAAATGCAATCCCTACAATTTTGACAGATCTTCCGAAATATTTAACTACAACAAAAGTTGTTAAAATATAGTATAATAAAACTTCCTTAATTGAATAAAATAATTACTTAAAAATAATCCTTACTTAGCTACTGTTTTTAATTTTTAAGTAATATTATCAAAAACAACAAAAATGTGTAGGCATTTTTAATATTTTACAATAAAAACAATGTACCTACCTTTTCACAATATAAAAACCAGCCTTTGGGCGAATAGTGGCGCTACCTGCATGAGGTATTTATACAAGCGTTGTCGCCTCATCTTTTCTATACTTCGTGATTCTACGATATTTCGATACTGACCCAAATGTAAGATCTAATAATTAATATATACTATAATAATAATTAAAATAAATCATCATAAATGCATGTTTTTTGGCAAAACCAATTCAACCTACAGTATAACTAATAGTAAAATAAATCACTGATATCAAATTAATTCTATCATACCATAATATACTTATAGTTATATCGGCTAATGGACCATCTTTGATCAAAATCGTTTTTCATACATGCAATGATTTATCATTTAACATATATTACATTTAAATTACTTTTCGCAGTAGTCGCATACCTACTTTACAGTGGAAAGGTTATCTACTTTGCCCCATAAAAAAATATTTTATTATATTTTAGAAATTTGTATTGGGTCACAAAGAACACCTTCATACACAGTATTGGATACCAGCGAACCACTCATATAATGGGTTAAAATGAGAAATCGAGACAAGTTAATACCTACATTTTTTAAAACGCTTTGTCTAGTATTATAACTGAATACTGGGCAATTGAGAACGTGGCGTCATTAAAGTAACTACAACTTCGCCGCGTGAGAGCGCTACAAATCACAAAGCCAAGGTTCACTCAACCATGAAGCAATTCTGACAATTGCGTCGTGCACGATTTTGTACATCTTTTAGTCTAAAAAACAAAATATGTTTTGATGTATTTTGTGTGTGTGTGTGTGTGTGTGTGTGTGTGTGTAATTAAACCTTAAACAAACTACACACCGTCTGTACACATAATGTGCATTACGTATAGATTTCACTTTGAAATTACCACGATTAACCGATTAATTCAATGTTATTGGTGTTAGTTAATTGTAAATTTAATTATTATTAAACACGGATTTACCAGTTTTCTATACCAACTACGTATCCTACTAGGTCATCAATTCGACGTGTTTCTCAGTTGTGGCAAATTCACACGAATAATATAATATGAATAATGACGTTACATATATCTTCGGTGTTACTATAAAATATCGACTAAATGACTTTGGGCAACTTTTAAATCAATATAAATAATCCTTCAAATAATAGTTCCTACCCAAACAATTTATTGTTCGCCGTTAACAGACTTTTTTATTGGTCTTGTAATCTGCAGATCTACTAATCTATAACATTTATATACAATACCTATAGAACTCTGCAACATTATTTAATATTATATAAATATAATTATAATACGGACAAAAGTATTGATTGTCTGAAGAATACCTTACGTCCTTACCACGGTCGCTTACAAAAATAGCCAGCCGTACGTCATAGTATCCAAGAAAATTTGTGGAGTCTGTCGCACCCGAATCTCAGTGGTGTATTAGCAGTTGTGTAATTTAACGATAATAATATAGATCCTTAGTTGGTCTAACTTTTTTAACGGATAATGTGAAAGGATCCACATGATTTCCTTTTGTTAATAATCTTCCATATAGCCAGTCTCGTAAAAAATACTTTTAAAAGAGTATTAAAATACAAATACTAGTAATAGCATGAAAAAGTATTATAAATACTTTTAAAATAATATATTTTACGAATACTCATAAAGTATTTGAATACAAATATAAGTATTTTTTTTTCAAATCTACATATCTAAACCGTATCTACCTAATACTGTAAATTAAAAAAAATTTACAATCAGTTTTAATCTCTGAAGATAGTTAAAATATTATGTTCTTTTATACAGTCAACTTTTTTCAAAATTTTTATCCGATCTTTTTTTTTAATATTTAAAATTTTACTATTTATTTCTATAAGGAATTTATAAAACTGAGTCTTTATAGTACTTAAATTTTGTTAAAAATACTTTAGAAATGTATTCAGAATACTTAAAAAATACTTTAACATTGAACAATGAACTAAATAGTAAATAAAATATTAATTAATGAGAAATATAGATGATTAATTATATATTAAGGTAATACTCACGAATAACAATACAATAGTATATTTTAATTCGTGGTAATCTACGAAACACGTAAAACATACAAGTATTGTTATCTTTTATCATAATTATTGCATATAGTCTTCGATATAATTTTGTCACTGTCTGGTTAATAAGTAATCATAACCCACTCACGATGGTTTTCGTTAAACTTAATTCATGACAAAATAAATATATTAAAAATATCAAAAATAATAATATATTAAAATAATACTTTGTCATGACTAAGTTCATACTACATACTACACAGTTCAAGACTACCAAACATTTATTTGTACGCGATAAAAAATTTATCGTGAGTATAATATCACGATTTCAAGAATTGGCCCCCTGGTTGTACTGCGATATGGGCATATGGCAAAACCTAACCTTCAAATGTTTTTGATTTAATAGGCATTCATGACAACAACCACGGTTTAATATAGAAGAAAATTCATCTATCCTGTATCGCGATAATAACCATCGCGGTCGATTGTTTTTTGTTATTTTTATTCGCTTCACGCCACACTCCGAGTAAATCTTCACAACGCATCAAAATCAATCTCGTTTACCCGTAAAACAACCGGATAACCAACTGCACTATGTTATCGTGCCAACACGGCAATCTATACGATATTATAATGTATATCGTACCATATAGGTGTTTTATCTATCGAGATGTTTCATAAACATTGCATTATTGTTGGCATAAGATTTATGAGTAGTTATGACCACACGACTTCGACCGTCCCCGTGTGAATTTAATAAAAAATATCTATACGTCTACGGTTCAATGACCTTATAGTATAAATACATATTTGTATTATGTAAGGAGCATTTTTTCATAATAGTGCAACGATTGACGCACCGATAAATTGATAAATGATATCGTCGAAGTACAAACGTGCAAGAAACGTGCACGCGATTAGTAGTAGGTCAATGGCCTGCGCCTGCTGATAGTATGCACCGTTGGCGGTACTGCCCACGCCCTACGATAGGGCTGTGGATCGACCGTCAATCAGGGGTCACCAACGCGGCTTATTTTGTCGCATTCTGATTGGCCGTCGTAATCACGGCATCGTTCACGAACCACGGTCCACGGTTTACCGAGGAATTCCAACCGTGTCGAGCTCGATTTTTGGGCACGGCATATGGCATACGATCTAAACGCGGGGAGGCGCGGGGCTTCACGGCGCTAACCGATAAGGAAAACAAAGAGTAATATCATTGTTTCGTTACTTCCGGGGATGGTGGGGCCCGGAACAGTGGACAAACCGGACGATTGTTCCGGCGGAACCGGCATTGGGGGCCTCTGGGCGATTGGGTTGCGCGCGTACGGACGAACAGCAGCAGCTCACCCGGGACACTGTGCTATAAATATAACTGAAAAATATCCAGCCGGGCGACCCGTCTCCGAAGAAGAAATAGGGTGGGAGGGGGGGTGGTTCTGGCGCTCGGATTTCGAAATAGCGAAATAGCGAAACAGCGCGAATCGGATGTGCGCCATCGCGTTTGCGATCGTGCCGCCGCCGCCGATAGCCGCGTGAGTGCGCGCGATCGTAAACTTGTATCGTGAGTCGTTTGACGGCGAAAAATAGCGGACGATATTCGACGAAAACGAAATACCAACGTGAACGCGGTATCCGCCCGACCGCCTGTGTGTTGTCGTACCTGTGTCGTAGACAACGCACCAATGCACCATTGTACTATTGTAGAATCATAGATAACAATAGCACTATATTGTATTGGCCGTGTCACGTCGCGCTGCGGCCGACGATGGCGGTGGTACGTGAAACTAATTCAACGTAGTACGTATTCGTGCGTTCCGCCGACGAGACCGGTATCGCGGGCCCCGTCCGTGTAAAGTTCGCCACCGCCGTCCGCGTATTGCGCAACGTCCGTAATCGTGGGCTGCCGCGCAGTTTTTATTTATTTATTTTTTTCCTAAATAATATTTCTAAGTAAGTATCTTATAACCGTATCATTACAACTGTACCATCATCACTCCATTGTGCACTGTCCTCTGTCGTATCGCGTACCACGTTGCCGTTTCTATTTTTTGAACGCGATATTTGTTACGTGGTGTGGTGGCCTTTGCAGGATTTCTAACCTAATAAAATTGCCCATGTACTAAAAACGTATTCGATTTTAAAATCACACAGTGGTTGGTCGAACCGTATTTCCTTCCCCCCGCATTTATTAAAATATAATTTATTATTGATGATCAGTAATAAATTATTTACACCTCGATATTAAATAACAATAAATATATGTTATATTTGATTTATGTCTTTTTTTTGTCTGTGTTTTACTATTATTATTATTATTTTTATTATTATTGTTATTGTTATTGAATAAAATTATTATTTTTGTACATAGCGTGGTGCTACGATGTCCGAATTACGTTTTTTTTAATTACTATTACAATTTAATGCAATTGAAATGTTTCGGAGGTAGTTATCGTGAATAGGTCAAATGCTATTTTCGTAACCACATGATTTCTGTTGGTTTTTTTTTATTTTTAGATACCTTTAATGATATTAATTTGATCATTATTATTACTATTAGATAATCACTAACCAAATATATAAAACGAACATTTTTTTTTTACAATTATTTACAACTTACGTATACATTTACCTTATTATATACGATTTAATTAAATTTCAATATTCCCTATAAATTAATTTAAGTTAAGAAATTAAAAAAGTTTTTTCAACCGTGTAATATCGATTTTGGTTTTAAAAAATATACAAAATAATATTTTTAATTCGATTATTGTATTTATAATGTTTAAAAAAATATATATTATATCTACTAGATATTACATTACACGATCTGCATATGATATTCTGACGATGAAAATTGATACTCTCGTGGCAGTACATTATACTTGAGAAAATGCTAATATTGTCGTAGGTAACTAACTAAATGTGTAAAAATTTATAATTGGTAAAAATGGTTAAGATCTGATGGTGTAATATAATAATATAATAATGGTAATTTATGGTTTTATAGCATAATTATATGATATAATGTATCATAATACTATTTATTATTACATTACCATTGTAAATTAATGTATTTTAAAGTAAATTTAATAACAATAATATAATAATTATGCATAAAAAAATATGAAAACGTGTATTAGTTATTTGTATAACACCGGCTTTTTCCAATTTTTGTATTCCTTCTATATTAGAAAAAATAAAAATTACAGTATTTTTATAAAATATATTCAATCACGATTTTTCATTTTTTTCAATATTAATAATTTTCGAATTTTTAATGTATCTATAACATTTTTACATATGTATTGTTATTTTTATTCCATTTAAAGGTGCATTGTTGTAATACCAGATTCTATTTTTTTTTCAAATTAATTTATCTTTTTTGATTTTCATTTTCTATATAAATATTTTTAAGTAGATATTTAAAGTTTAGATGAATGGTATTTTGCGGAATATCTCTATGCTACTCTACTCCACTCATCGAAAATTCTCTACTCATTCAAAATTATATTTTTCATGTTATGAAATGTATTATTTATTTATGCTGTTGTTCAATAAAGTAAAAAACTTTGAGATAATGAAAAAAAGGTAAGCAAGCGATACCACTCTGCTGTATGGTTGGTGTCAAGTGGGTTACTACTGTACTGGATGTGTTAAATTTGAATTCAATTATACAAAATTGTACATGAAAAATTATTCTGAACGGAAACAGTCTATCAGTCTATATCACTAACCTCTATTTTATGTCATGTTTTTTTTTTAATATTATACTATTAAATAAAGTAATTGATTTTACGATTTGTTACTTATTACAATAGGATGAATTAATTTTTAACCAAAACATTATATTTGAAAATATCATTGTGTGTATAAAATATAATAATATACGTAAACATTTTAAATTTCTTCAAATAATGTTTTTGTTTCATGACAAAGAAATGAATATTGTGTTTTTAATAACATTAAATATATTATTTCATCCACATTTGAACTTAAATATCTATAAAAAAAATATATGCCTATTTTTGTTTTAATATGTACTAAGTATTTATGAGGAACTTTATTTAACTTTAAGCCTTAGTTATAAAAAAATGGACATTTTATACATTTTCAATTACAAAAGTGAAAATAATTTCCAAATTTTCACGATCTTGACAAATTTCATCAAAATTTAAACTCTAATTCTTATAAAAATAAATTGTGCGTACGTATTTTAAATATTTTGAAATATCAATAATAACAATTTGTGTGAGATCTTGAATTCAATTTTCAAGCTTTTTTACCAAGTGAAAATATGACAGTTTCAAATGTCATATAAATAATTCAAACAGTTGAAATATCTGAAAATTTCAAGTTCCTTCGGTTATTTGTTTTTGAGTTAGACCAAAAATAAATAAATCGATTTATTCAAAACTCGTATTACGTAAAAAATCTCATTATTTCTTGATTTTTTTTTTTCAAATTATTTCGAAAAATGCTGGTAATTTTTAAGTTTAACTTGTACAAATTACAAACTAGGTAAAATTTCTATCAAAAACCACACTTAATGTAAAATTCATTTTTCAAATATTTATCGTGTATACATATTGCATACACACAAAAATACATAGTAAAACAGTACGTTCATCGCGGCCTCTGCTCGGATCTATAATGGTCTAGTTTTCAGGAATGAATTAATATTTGATACACATAAAATTTGTTTAAATAATAATTATTTGAGTTATTTTTTTTTTTTTGGAAAAATGATTAAAAATAATAATAATAATTAATAACATTAACATAATAGCTTTTTTGGTCAAAAAAATGTCAATCATAAGTATTTTATTAATTTAAAAAAATGTATATTAGTAAAAGATTTAAGTGCATCTCGTTTAAAAAATATAATGAATCAGTCCAATAATTTCTATTTTTTGTTTTACATTTATTAAAAGCCAATAGGTAGGTAATATAATGTAATATAGACACTTATAATAATATTTTAAACATATTTTCTTTGTAAATACTATATTTTAATTTAAAAACTGCTTCGAAAAAACATATAAATATACACGCATTTATACTGAAAATATAACAAAAAATTATTTTGTATTAAACAAGAGAGCTCGTCTCTCTTTGAATCTTACGATTTAATAGTTGTAATTTTTATAGTTGTATAGCCGTTTTCACAGAAAATGTGTCTTGATTATGGATGTATAGCAACAGTTTGAAAAATAACAATGTGTAGATATTTTTACGAAACATACAATTTTGAAGTCTTAGCTATAAAAATTGACATTTTATAATTTTTATTTACTAAATATTTTGCATATTTTCGTCATTTTTATAAATTTTGTTAAATTTTCAAGCCTTTTGATCAAGCGATCATTTTTTTATCGATATTTATTTCAAATTTATCTACAATAACAACAACCGTTGTATTAAAAAATTAGTAAAAAAATTATCTCAAATATTTCTACTAGGTCATACTCTTCGTCATCAAAACTTTGATAAACAAACAGTATATTTATAACAGTATTTTTATTTTTTTCTATTTAGGTATTATTATTTTTTTTTTATATATAGTATAGATGTTATTTTTTTTCATGATCAAGATAAATCTTTGAATATTTACGTCATATTCATTTAAATTATTAAAAAAAATATATAGCAATAATTATGTTTATACGGTATTATGTGTTTTATGGGTAATTACCATTAACTAATATAAAAATGTCAATGATGGTAATACGACAATAACAATTAGGTATTAATCACATTTAGTTAAATTGTCTTAATACGAATTTAAAATAAAATAATAATTATTAGGTATTAATAAAATTGAATCATTTTACGTCCAATAGTCTCCTTGAAATTTTAAATTTATATTCACCAATGATGGGAAAGTTCTTTTTAAAAATTAGCTATTTCTTGTTCATGGTTTTCAAAATAAACTAGTTCAAGATTAAGGTCAAGGTCATTGAATTTATCGTGTGTAAATTATATGATTTAAACTAATGGACTCTAGACGATGTTGTAAATAATTCACAATTGTCAATAACGTATAAAAATAAAATTTATAAAAGTATTTAGTATCTGTAATGCTTTTATAATAACAAATTAGGAAGGTAGGTACTTTTCGAGTGCGAATTTTTTTCAAAAATAATTATTTAATACCTAATTTCTGAGTTTTTAAAAAAATAACTCTTAAAAAAAATTATTTAGCTCTGTACTACGACACATAATTTATTGTATAATATTAATATATTATCTTATCTAATATAATATTCTTAATTTATAATACGAATAACAAATTAATGAAAATAAGTAAAGCCCCGTCCACAGAAAAATTTTACTGTATCTTTGATAAAAATATGATTCACTTATTGGACGATATTTTCTAGTACATTGTATACCTAATATAAAATATTAGTTTCAACTATAAAGTTCGTTAACTCGGTGAATGAATCTGAAACATTCATATAAAGATTGTTTATTTTATAAGAACTTACATACTTTATTTTTTTTTCTGATTTGTAGATTTTACATGTCGCGTTAGGTAGTCGCACAAAATATATGCGTTTTTTCTCATCATTGATAGGTATTCACAATTATTTTTTAAAATTTCACTAATTTGTTTACTCACGTTTGCTGCTAAGCCAATTGAACTTTGGATTTTCCATTAATAGGTACACTCGTTATAAGTTATTTTATAAAAATTTTAATAGTTTGTTGTAAATTATAATTGTATTATAATTACCTTACAGATTATGATGTGTTAATGTCGATCCTAATATTAGATAGTATATTAATAATATATAATGTTGTGTTGTGAATATTAAAATAATATTACCTATGGTTTATTTTTTTTTATGAAGATCTTTTCGAATAAAAATAATAAAACATAGTAAAAGTAAAATACATTTATTGCCTAATTAAGTATTGTTTAAATAAAAATAAAAATTCAAAGTATTGTTATAGTAATTTTATAGTAGTTTTCAGGATTCATTAATTTAACATCCGAAAATGGATTTGCAGGATTTTATTGACGTTTGTTTTTATAGACAATTTGGTACCCAAAATCAGTCATTTTTTAATTTAGTTTAAAAATTGAAATTAAATAAAAGTGCTTTGAAAGTTCATTTAAAAAAGGAACTAGTTTACGTTCACGTTCCTCTTATTAAAAAGAATTAAATCATTTACCGTTCCTCCTCGTTCCTTTTTAATGTGCAGTAAAATTAAATTAAAAAAAGTGGGCAAGTGGGTATCGTTCTGCTGTATAGTAGAGATGGAGAGTAGGTCACTGGTCACTATAATGAATGTGTTAAATTTGAATGCAATGACGATTATCATTGTATACAAATAACGATTCTGAACGGAGATGATTTGTCAATCAATGATAATTAGTTGGATATATTATAGTATTACCTGTATTTAAATTGTAATATATCGTTATTTTACGCGATTTCGTAAAAAATTAAATTTCATACGCTCATAATATGTTTTCTATGTTGACAATGGAATTTTTTTTTACAGTTACTTGAAGGAAAACTTGGATAATCTAGTATTGGATTTTTGAACCTTAAGTATAAATCACAAAAATTTTATGAATTTTGAACTTCAAAATTCTTTGCAAATTTTAGTGATTTTGATATATTTCGTAAACATTTGAACTTTAAATACTTATAAACAAATTGTGACTAACGATTTTTAATTTTTTTTTTATTACGATAAGTACAACTTATAATAAACCTTGTATTAAATTTTAAAGATGTTTTGGATAGCCAAATTTTTTTTATCGGCATTTTAAGAAAAAACAGGTACATCGCACATTTTTATATTATAATTGTTTTAATTTTAAACATAACACACTGTTATTGAGTTATAGTTTTAACTTATTTAAAAAATTACTACTGTAGATACATATAAGATATAACTATTATTATAGACTATAGTATGTATTAATCATTATATTGGAACCTTATACAGTATTATAGTGTATTTAAATATAGATTTTATTTTGCTTTAACATAATTAAGGTTTCAAACATACTATCAGTTAAATTAACGATGTCTCACCGATTAGGCCGCCACGACAGAACTGACATTTTGTAAACATTATTAATTGTGCTCGGATTTATATGTAAATACATATTTTTACTATGACTTGATAAATTAATTTAAGTGAGTGATAAATTTGTTTCAAGGGATTTCCAATGAAATTAACTATATTTTATTTTACATATTTTTACATATTTTGCTATAAGTACATGTTTTTATATATTTTTCAATAATTCCATTTTTTCCTAAATATTTTGACAATTTGTTCATTTACGATTTTTTTAATAATTATTAATTATGTACGATTATATTTTTCAATACAAACAATTTCCCAAATTTCCAAAAGTACAACATAGTAACAAAATAATACCAATTATTGAACTTAATCTACGGTAGATATAACACTCCTTCAGACATAGTCAAAATGCAATGCAGTTCAATAACATCAGTGGAAGCCGAAAGATCATTTAGTCAGTATAAGGCAATTTCACGACCAAATCGAAGATCTTTTAAATTTCAAAATGGCTGTTATCATAAATTGTTATCAAGATAATTAATTTTTTAATTTTTTTTTTTAGCTTTTTTATTTCTATTTTATAATTTGTAACAGCTTTTTTTAAATAATTTTACTATTTAAAATATAGTTTGTTTCATTAGAATCTCTCAAACTCATATGGATATTTTGTATAATTAAATATTAATAAATAAATCATATTAGTAAAATACATATTTTGATTTCATAAATACATATAAATCCGAGCCCTAATTATCAATATTCAATAATATCGTATACAGGTTTATTTTTATAGCTCTTTATATTAGCAACTAAATTTCAAAAGAAGCTATATATTTTTTTTCCTGTTAGTTCTAAAAATAATTTAATTACTTTTATTTTTAAAACAACTGAACGAAGGAAGGAATAACAAATTCGTTCATGTTCCTCTAAAAAGTGAATGAAATTCCAATACGTTCCTAAACATGAAAAAGGAAAGGATTCCTTTGAACGCGTTCCTTCCAAGCACTGAATTAATGTTATTTATAACATTAACATTTTTTTTTTTTTTATGTTATTATTTATTAGTTATTAGTTATTATTAGTTTTAATTTAATTATGTATTTACCTCTGCTTCTTAAAACATTAATTTTTAAATTATTTGTTAATGTTTCTTCTTAGATCATCAATCAGTGGCATAGCCAAGAGAGGGCTAAAGGGGCTATAGCCCCCCTCTCAATTGTCCTATTTTTATATTGTTTCGAAACATTTAAATTTAAATATGGAAATTGTCTTACAAATATTAATTATTTAAAATAGTAAATACGTTAACAGAAAATCAAAGTTAATATGTTATCAGTATTTTTGTTTTGTTGTTTTTGATTTTCAATAACTCAAGTTAAAAGTATTTAGCCCCCCCCCCCCATAAAAAAATCCTGGCTATGTCTCTGTCGTCAGTTGTTGAAATATTACACTCAGCTAATTCTACGGCTTCTTTAAGATCTATATCATATTTTTTAAGTATTTAAACAGTGGCAGATCATAAGAAAACATCAGCTAGTTGAAATCATATAAAATTATTAGTGTTTAATGTTACATTTTGAAATCAAACATATAGGTATTGTAAATACAAAATAATTATTTTAATCTATTTTTACAACTTGAAACACCAATTAAAGTCACTCAATATCAGTTAAACAGTAAACTTTATATTACCTAAAAATAAAAAAGCCATAAGGAAGATCCTTGAGTTAAAGATAAACTTGAATAAATACTTTAAAGAACTAACATTTACTATTCCCGTTTTTTAACATTCAAGTTAATATTAATAGATAGTAGACTTATATTTCAATAGTAATTATGATGTTGGTAGAATATATATTTAACTAATGGTTTAAAAAACCAAGAAATTGTCTGAAACTTAAAATTTTATTTAATAGAATTATTATTTTTTTCAGATTTGGTGTTTTATTAAAATGAAAAATTTGGTTCGTTTTATGATGAATATCTTGATAGTTGAGTAAGATATAATATTGCTATCCATTTGATTTAAATGATTGTATGCGGCACTCCCAACAATCCATATTAATTATAGATGTACCAATAGCAGAATATATAAGCAATAATATGAAAACTACAAATGCCAAAAAAAAAAGAATCCAACCAAATCACCAAATTATATACTCTCCTAAATTACAAAAAAAAAGTTCAACCCAAAAAGACTTTGCAAAAATCAAAGTAGAAAAAAAACAAACAAAAAATATTAAAATTAAAGTAACCCGACAACAAACAATAAATATGAATACTGATGCAGTGACGCAACAAATATTTAATACAAAAAATAAAATAGGAAAAAACCATACTATAAACACCAAAAACTCAGATAAGTCAAATTGTTGTGAATCATTAATAAATTTAACTGTACCAGTTACTAATGAACAGCCTGTTAAGATCTTAAGTGATAAAAAACGAAAAAATTGGAGTGAAATTTTTATGGAAAGAAAGAAGAATAGAAGAAATAGAAACTCGAGTAATCAACCTCTCCTAAAAGTATACACTGAATGTTTAAATATGACTTCAAATGATATGTATTATAATATAAATTTTATAGTACTTCATAATTCTAAGATTATTCCTGTCTTAGAACTGTTTAGATCAAATCCAGAAGTTAAAATTATTGATCAAACTTATATTTGTAATTTTAATCATACTTTTCCTACTAGTCTAGATAACAATATTTTACATGATAGTACTATTAAAGAAAATTATGTTCATAATTTAGAAGAAACTATTTTTAAGTATAAAAATAAAAACAATAAGAATTGTGAGCTGAATATTTTTAAGCCTTTATTACTTCAGTGTTGGGGCTCTTATGATATTAATACACAACCATTATTTTCCAAAGTTAATAAGTCAAAAGAAGAAGAAACATATAATTTTGAAATGCTTGAAACAGAAAAAATATCATCAACACATGAAGCATATTCTAAAAAGAATATTACGAAAGAAGCATCATTACTTAGAGAATTATTTTCTGAAATATCAGAAACAAAAAAAAAAAAAAAAATGCATGAATCAAACTTATGTGTGACAGAAAAAGGGCCTTTCTCACGAAAAATTTATTCCAAGATAATGGAATATGAAGAAGCTTGGTTTTTACATGATTCATTTTCTAAAATAACACCAAAAATATATTCTTTAATGACAGAAATAGAAAAAATACAATCATCTCAAAAATGGAATTCTAAAATAACTGATATAATAAAAACATCAAAAATATACTCTAAAATGTTTAAAATGAGAGCATTACTATCTTCTCATGAAATATATTTTAAAATTACTTATATGGCAGAAGCTCCAAGACTGCCAAAAACTTATTCCGAGATGACAGCCAAATTTAGATTATCTCTATCAATAACTCGTTTCAAAAATACTAAAAAAAAAGTCTTAAAAAAACTTGAATTGTCTCTTAATGAATTACATTCTGAAATAGCTAAAACACAACAAGAATCACCTGCCAATAAATTATATTGTAAAGCAAGAAAATCACTAATTACATATTCAAATTTGACTAAATGTATATACACACTGTGGTGTTCGCCAGAAACCTTTTTCAATTACACTACAATAAATAAAAAATATTGTTTAAAAATATATTCCAAAATTATTTTAGTTAATTTATCAAATTTAGGAAAATTGTACTCCAGAATTAATTTAAAGAAGAAATTGAATTTGCCAAAAACATATTTTGGGATGTTTGTGCATAATAAACTTTTTCTCCAAAAAAAATTTTCCAAGAAAAATATAAGAGATCAACAAAATCTATCAAAAATAAATTCGAGGTGTATCCTTCTCTGCCAGTTACATATCTAGAGGAGAATATAATAGAGAAATTGTGTCTAACTAGTACATATTTTAAGGATATTGTAAAAGAAAGATTAATTTTACCAGATACACGCTTAGAAAATCCTGTAAAAAAGGAACTATTACAACTAAATAAATATTCTGTAGTGCCTATAAATAAAAGACTAACTCTTATGAAAGCTAATCCTGATGTGTCTGTAAAAAATATAGTATCTCTACCAAACACACTTTCTGAAGTACCTTTAGAGGAAAAATGTATCAAGAATCTATCAAATATCAACTCTGAAATAGTTGTAATGGAAAAAAAAGAATCTCTAAAATTAAATCTCCAACAGATTACAATAAATGAACCAGTTATATCCATATTAGATGAAGCTAATGAAACAACTACAACTGAAATAATACCTCGGAAAAAAGAATTTTTGGTTGGTCTAGGATTATTGTCAAGTGTACCAAGTGAAAAAAAAAATGTGCAATCTAAACTACCACAAAAAAATGAAACCCATACAAAGGTAACAATTTTTATGCTCATTGTTTTTTATTTGAAAGAATCATTGATAATTCTTATGTTACAATAGATGTTATTAATATTTAATAGAAGACAATTCATACTATTGCAATAATGCCTGTTCAATATTTATAACTATAACATTTATTTTGATAATAATTTTTATCTAAATTTGATGATTAATATAAAATTAAAAAGATTGTGTTAATATTATTAATACCTATAAAAAATTAACTTCCTTGGAATTATCTAGAATCAAACAATTTTATAAATTCTTCATACATGCAACACTTACATATATAACAACACATTTTTGGATAACTAATAGTTGCTTTCGCAGACTAGCTCATTATTTAAATGAGTGATTTTTAATAAATCTTTATTTTTTATATAAAATAATAAAAATGTTACTAGAATGTTTCAAAAGTAATTTATTTTTCAGGTTAATAATATAACTAATGAAGAAAATGCTGAACAATCAAATCATGATAAACCTAATTCAGGTAGCTTATTTATTTTAATATTATTAAGAACATTTTTTTAGTGAATGACATCCATTTTTAATTTCATATTCTGAAAGTGAATATTGTTGAGATTATTATGATACATAAAAATAAAATTTTGGCCGAAAAGTTAATCAGTACTATTATAATAGTATTTAAAGTTTTGATGAACTATTTTTTTGTGTATACCTTGTGCATTCGCTCATCAAAACTTTAAATTTTTATAACTCATAAATTACGCGTCCAAAATTTGACTTTTATATATCAGGTTAAAATTCATAAAAAATAGTAAAAATATGTTGTGTGACGTCTAAAATTATGTAAAAACTATAATTTTTAAAAACAATAATAGTTTTAGAAATAATAAATGTCTCTGATAAAAGAATCACCTTGTATAAATGTGTTGTTTAATTGTTACTTGTTATCACTTAAAATTTAAAAATACATAATTGATACATTTCAGAAAAAATGAAGTGTTCGTATCTATCGAAAAAATCAAACGGTAAAATAGATGGTCAAAAGCATACCACCAAGTATGTATAAACGTCTAGAGCTGAACAACAATCAACAACGTCAATTAATAATTGGATTGCTAGTGTATTTTTTTTTTTTTTTTTTTAGTTCTATTTCGGTCTCAGCTAAAAAACCATTAGAATCATTAATTCATAAAGATCATTCTTGTATGCCTGAATGCAGCTCTTGTAACAGAAAATTTGATTTGCTAGAAACTCCTTTTCATATAGCACAAATAAAGAATCCAGATAAGCAAAAAGCATGTTTGGAAAGTATGAAATTTGTATTACATGTTTGACATTTTTATTATAATTTTTAATCAATAATAATAACTAAATACATACGGTTAAGTCAAAGAACTAGCTGGTATTTAGAAAATATATTTTTTACTAAATATTTATTTAAAAACCTATTTTTAGGTACCTAGTCTTGACTCTTGAATACCTAGTTTTGATTAATATTTCACTTACTTTAAGTTGTTAAAATCTTAAATTATTTTAATCAACAATTATTTTAATGTACATATATTTTTATAGATGCTACTCACTTAATTGGATCCGATTCGTGTTTGTGTATTGGTTGTTACCAGGTCATAGAAAAACGAACTTCTATAAAGAATCTTAAAAAACGTTCCTGTATTGTAATGACTTGTGAACAAACTGTATCTCGTGATTTTAATTCGAAATGGATGAATATAATAAAATCTGTACTGTTAATAAATAAGGTATATACAATATTATGTCTTTTACCTCACGTTTTAATTTACAGATTAAAACCAAAAAATTAACTATTATAATATTTATTACATTTTATAATGATTATTTTAAATATTAATCATATTTGAATATTATTTAATTCACTTGGTCTGATTTTAATTAAGTATTATTATAATATATTATGTAATGAAAATTTAGAATATTTTCCTTTTCATGATAATATGTTTAGTATTATATTTTTCAATCTTTTAGTTTAATTAAACTTTTAATGAGGATTCGATACTGATCGTTTTTAAGGAGTTTAATATAGGCAATTTCCAAGTGAATACTGCTACAGTCGTTTCCAGATAAATTGAGACGGCAGCGGCGGCGGCAGTGCTTTTCAGTAAGTGTAAGTCAAACTAGTCGCGATGTATTATTATTCTTAATTAATACAATATTTATTTTTTATTATAAAATAAAAGAATATTATCAGAATATTTGATTTTAAATTAATAAAATAAAATCAATTTTAAAATGTTTATATACCTATGTATATTTTCGGTAATAATAGAGTATGGAGAACCTTTGGTTTTTCGTTATCGCGCCACCGCCGTCTCAATTTGGCAACGACATTTTTTTTTTTTTTTGTAATCGTGTACGTGTAATATTGTGTGCAAATAAGATTCAGGGCCGGATCTAGGATATCTTTTATTCGGAGCAAAGTATAAAATTAGCCTCCCTCTATTATGACACTGTTATATGGTAATTTAGTGCCCCCGACATGACTTCCGGGGTAAGTGCCCTGGTTCGATAAACAGTGATTTTGTACGGTCCATTGTTAAAACTGTATAACGCGGACACTCTGTACAGTCGGGTTATGATGTACATTTTAGAAAAATTTAAGTTTAAGAATGCGGGCACTTAGGACTTTTATATACATAAAGTATATGTTAATTTCTATAGTTATATAATTAAGTAGTAAGTATATATAATGTAAAAATTAAATAAAAGATAAATAACTAACAATATAAAATATAGTATACTAACTACAAGTCGAAATAATCAGTACTTTTTATTTATAAATTTTAAAAATCCTAACAAAAATGTTCACAAAAATACTTATTTTATTTAATATGTAAGTAGAACATACCTATAATATTTGTGAAATATATGTACTTACTCAATATATTATACTGTTGAAAAAAATTATATTTTTAACAAAAACAAATATACTATAGTTATTTAAAGTTTAAACATATACAATTAAGAAATAACAATATACAATATTTATGTAGTAGGTACTTACTGATTCTATATGATTTGTAGAAATTTAGAAGATACTTAGATTTACCAAATAATATTATAACTTAATAACATTTTTAATAAAATTGGCCATGACTTCAGACTTATTTATATTGCATGTATATTTTATACATAATAGTACGAAGTGTCCGCGTTTAGCATACAAACTGAGTCCCAGTATAACGTTTTATGACAAATTGAATCCCGGCTTGTTTTAGGGTATCTACCAGTTGAGTCTAGTGAAATTTTAGGTATAATACTAATTGAATCTATGTTTTAATACTAACTTCAACAAAATGTTTATAAATTGGTAAATATTTGGATGGGCTGAATAAAACAGCATTGATTTTCGAATGAAAGGATTCACAATATTGTTGGTGGTCCTCGCCAATGCGGCCCACATTTCCGGAGTATATTGTGAGTTTTCAAATATATTATTTCTAAAAACTTGTCCAAAAGAAAACAAAATACCAAAGGTATATAGTTGTTATTTTTCATTCCGTGGATAGCAAACAGTTGAGTAAATTGTATTGGGCAGTTTTTAAAAGTCCCGTCAATATATATTGTATATTTGTATCAGTGTATCACACATAATTAAAAATTTTTAATTGATAACACATGAAATTATTATTTTATTTTTAGCTTTATCATTAATCAATATAAATGATTCTCCTTCGTCTTCGGGTTAAAATCAATAAGATAATTAATATACTAGCGGTGATAGAAATAAAATCTAAAATTCCCGGCCTATAGTATAATATGTTACTATATAATCTGACAAAAGTCATAAAAATGATATGAACGATACGTATTATAGGTATATCCAACTGGAGCGGTTTTTGACGTGCGGTATAATTTCCGCTATGTTTCAATGTTTGGACTCTGGACGGTTGATTTTATGTTTTACTCAAAATAATCCTGGAACTCAATTCGTATACTATTAGTTTCTTAACCTGGGACTCAATTAGTAATATTTTTCCTGTTCTGGTATCTCAATTAGTAGGGACTCAATTAGTATACAGCGCGTTTTACAATCTAAAGTTTTACCTGACCGTACAAAGTGATCTAGAACCCCTGGTTCACTCCCCCCCAAATCCGGCCTTAGTAAGGTCATTAGTGTATTTGAATATGCATAAAAAAAAATAGAGGATTGCTTCTGAACATGGCGTCAATAACCGAAATATGAAATATTCACAATTATTAATTAACTTTTTTTTAAAAACGAATTCCAAATGCTTTTTAATACATTTTTTTACTTAAATATTATAAACATTTTAAATTCTTAATATTCTAAATTTAAAAATGTAGTCATTCGTTTTTGAGTAGATAAACTATGTAACGAATACAAATATGTCTTCAAAAGTGTAATCTGATGACCATAGTAATCGGTATAAGTGGCCTAAGATAAATTTATAATGGTAGAAAACAGACTGGATCAAATTTTGTTGTATAGTTTTTAACTTTAAAAATGTTATATTAATTGAAAAAGAAATTGCTTGTATGAAAATGTGTTTTATAATCAAATTTTTATAGTTATAAAATTTTAGTGCACCTATTTCTGCGTTTAACTATACACTAGAATTACTATAACTACACTGTATAATTTATTGTTAACATAAATCAAAATTGTTCATGGACTTTATTTAAAAAAAACTTAATTTTATCGATAACAAAAAATATATTAACCATTAATCATGCATATTGCATATGTATTTAATATATTTTATTATTTATGTTTTTTGTTACTTTAGTTCAATTTTAGAATCCAAACTAATGAGGAAGAAGCAATGCATAAAATTCCTGTTTGCCATGCACATTATGAACAGGTTGTTAAATGATACTAATCATATTATATTAGTGCACCTGTGTTTTACACAATATTAAAATTAATCTGTTGATACAAAATTGATCAATTGATATTGAATATTAAAAATAATAAAATAAAATTTATACTTATGTTTTCATAGATACTATTAATAACTCAATGTCAGTTGTGTGGAAATCGAACGATACAAAAGTTTCAGTTGAATAAATCCTTAGTAGATGAATATCAATCGATCCTCAATGAGGATAAAATTCCTACAACAATAAAACATGGCATTCTTATTTGTAAACCATGTCACATTTATTTATTATTACGAAGAGATAAAACTACAAACATTTCATTGGAATTAGAAAAGCACTGTGACACTACTAAAATAAGGTACTGATTTTATATTAGATTTTAAATATAATAAGAAATCCAAAATATCATGCATATTTTCACACTAATATAATTTTTCAATTATTAGTTTATTTGAGAAAAAGTAAAATAGTAATGCATTTTTTAAATTCTTAAATTTTAAATAATTATAAAAATATAATATACTTAGTAATATTATAAAGTAGAAAAGACTCGTACTCGTATTTTTATGTTTTAATTTAATTTTAATAATTAACCAATAATTATAATAAATACTGTTGCCTATTGTTATACCTATGACAGTATTATCATGATTTTCTTATTATTTAAACTTCAAAATATTTGCCCTTAAATATGGGCCACTTAATATTAATTATCCCTTGCTGGTCTGATATCCCAATCCGTCCATAAGTAATAGGGTAATTACTGATTAATAAAATATAGCTCGTCATTAGTGAACGATATACAACTATAATATATTATTATATTGTAATAATCATACAGGATAAAGCGTTATTTAAAAACTCATGAGTAATTAATTTATGTTTATTTTTAGGATCATCGATCATTATAGATTAAAAATGAAAGAATTAGAACGTATGAAATTAGCAAAATGTGAAATAAATATAAAAAAAACGGAGGAAGTCAATAAATTATTAACAGTTAAATCTCTATCAACGAAGAAAAATAATATTTTCATTGAAGATTCTTCAGTAGTATTAAAACCTGCCAATGACGCTAATAAGCCACTAATGACATCAAGAACAATGATTAAAGTACCAATAGTAAAAAAAACTACATCTACAGTGGTAAAAGAATCAACAAAAATATTATCAGCTTTAGCATTCAAACAAAAAATGCAACTAAAATTGTCATCGTTGATAAAATCAACGACGAAGGCGACATCAAAAAAACCATCAACAGCCGTTATAAAAACGAAAATAGGAACAGCGCCACTGATAATGACAAGAACGATGGTTAAGGTACCAATAGAAGAAAGACCTATGTCCATGGTATTGACTAGCTTAGCAGAAAATCCATCAGCGTTAAGACTCGATCAAATAACACAACCAAAATGTACCGATAAACATCCACCTGTACTAAGAACTAAAAAACGTGTTGCAAACCAACTGAATATAACTACTAAATGCGGAAAACGCTCTATGCCAATAGTTCATAAACTAACTATACCGGATTATAGAACTACAATTCCAGTTGAAAATCCGACGACTCAGGTTGATAAATCTATGATTTCAGTTGAAAAACCTATGGTACTAGTTGATAAACCTGCGTCTCCTACTGATAAATCTATAACTCCAGTTGATAAACGTACAGTTCCAAATGATAAACCTACAACTCAAGTTGATAAATTAATAACTCCAATTGAAAAACTTACGACTCTAACTTATAAACCTACGATTCCAATTGATAGATCCATGACTAGAGATAATAAATCTATAACTTCATTTGATAAACCTATAATTTCTGATCACAAACCAAAACCAGTTTTCACGCCGGCTGTAAAACCATTCTTTACTTCAGAATTGATTGTACCGAAAAAACACATAAAAACTCCAGATTCAGTTAAACCGATAAAAATACCGACTGTAGTACAAACCGATCAATCACTTAAGAATACATTAAATGTAGGATCTACGTCACCACATACTAAATTTCCTAAGTTAAGTCGCCAACAAGTTAGACCATCACCACCGTCGTCCACCACACCTGAGATAATACAACTATTTAAAAATCTCAAGATCACTTATCCTAACGGGATGGAATTGATCAACCATTTGCTGAAATTGGAAACTTGTCGTAATCTAGGATATTTTACAGTAGAAAACAATAAAACCATTCACCATCAACAAATGTCTTGTACTGCAACAATTCCTCCTCATACAATAAACCATCTTTCAGAACCTAAAGAAAATCAAACGCTATCGCGTATCGACGATTACAACAACGATCTTACAAATAACGGCTATTTGAATAACAAATGTGTATTAAGTGAAGACGATAAAAATTTAGATTTACTCTCTATCCCTGTCAAAACAACTTCTAAATCCTACAGTAAACCTAAGCATAAGTCCATTTCACCGCAAAACGTTGTCCATATGCCGTCTCAACATCACGATAGCGGTAATAGTAAAAAACGAGATATTGCTTTGCGTACAAATGCTATTGGTATGCCTGTCATTACTGCCAATAAATGTCCAGATATTACTCTAACCATGACTACTACAATCACTGAAACTTTACCCAACATCGTCTCTACTACGTTACCCGTTTTTTCCACCATCGTTGAAGTAATCACTGCTAGTGATGAAGCGCTAACAACTATCGAAACGGCGTCTGCAGTCACCAACGCCTCAACTTTAATCACTGCCGTCACTGATTCTATCACAACCATCATGGATACCGAAATCCCTGCCATTATTATTCCTGATACAGTCGCCATCACATCAGACATCACTTCTACCGTTAATGACAGTACTACTATCGTTGACGCCACCGCCGTAGAAGAATCTACCACCTTAACTATGATTACAACTCAGGCCTCTACCTCAACGAATACAACTGCCGAAATTTCCTCAACCAATGATACTGATTCAATTGCAGCTATCACAAATACTGTCATTGACGATACCACCTCGGAAAAAATTAATTCTGAATCGCCTTCAATTGCCAAAGCAATCACCACCGAATTTCCCACTTCAATTATTACTGCCGCTGACGCATTTACCACAATTGGCGTAACCGCTAATATCTCAGATATTACTGCCGCCACTTCGACCATTCCTACAACTACTAACACTGCATCCATAATCTGTAACTCCTCACAATTTACGGCTAATGAAAGTACTGTAGACAAATTAGAACCCACACCAATATCGTCGGATATCTTTAAGGCATCCGCCGCTGAACTGTTATCGTCGTCGTCAAGTGAATTAAAGCAAATATCTGCTATCTGTAAGCCAAAGCATCCTTCTAAACTCATTAATATTAAACGGTTGAACACAATAACATTAAAATCAGCTATAAACAGTGAATCTGTTATTTGGAAGATAGACGATTAATAACATAACACGGAATGTAATAACAACAACTTATCTCGTTTTATTACATCGTGGGGAAAATTTCACAACTTATCATTTCCGTTAATTATAAATAAACTTAAAAATTTATTGAATTTGGGATGATTGATGAACTGGATAAATCATAAGCATTCAACAACAATCATTATGTAACTTCTTCTATTACCCAATAGTATTTTGATTCAGTGAATCCACTATAATATACTTGAAAAATATATTATGATTGTTAAATTCACATATTCAACTTTGTCATTGATCCCTATTCCCTACATCTATGTAATGTAATGAAAATTAAATTTTCTTAACGTATTTATAACCTTGATTACATTTTATTTTCAATTGTTTTTTAATTACTTTTATAATGCATTAATTTGTGTGTACAATAAAAATATATGATATCTAAATATTTCATGCACAATTATAATTTATAAATTTTATTAGAAGATTAAAATATTTACATAAAAGAAAAAGTTAAATTATAAACATAAAATGTGATTAATATTGAATGTTCGTTCTTGATATTAGTTATATTAGTTATTAATTATATCCAATTTACCACAAAACATATTATGTTAAATAGTATTAAGATTGGTAATTAAATTATAACAATTATTTAAACCAGTCTTATGCCGATACAATATAAGGGTCAAAATATATTATTATTAACATATGTATTTAACTAACCATTTTATTTTTTTATATGTCTATAAAATAACTTTGTTACTAAATATTGTTTGTATAAGTAAATTTTAATTAATCATTTTAATACTAAGATATTATTGTTTACTTGTCACTATAAATTTATCTTTATAGATTTTATAAGTACCGCTTTACTAGTTACCAATGTATAGTTCTTATAATAATAAACAGTATTATTTTAATTCTGAGCAAATCCAAAGTATTTTATTGATAACTATAATAACAGTGTTATTATAAATTATATCCTTATTTCCTTTAAAACCTTTAGATACTTTTTCAAATGAAAAAAATAAATATTATGTAACTATATCTAAGGATTATAAATGGAATCTTCTATTTAAGTGCTTTAAAGTTTTAAGTTTTCATTCTTCTTAATAGTCAATCATTGAAGATTATTAAATGACTCACAGCTGAATAGTAGTTATAAAATTACTCAGAATTGTATATATAACTATAAACTTATAACTGCTATAAGATATTTAATACATCATCCATAGCATGAGCTGAGAAAGATAAGTAACCAATACTATAGTCTCTGTACTCGGTTTCTTAATGTTTGATTTTCTTAATTAATAATTACTACTTGTTGAATAAGATTATTTGAAAATCGATATCCAAATACTTAATCTAGTACATTGAGCATTACTTTTAATTATGATTATATATATATATATATATATTATCTTTATATATATAATTCTACTGTACGTGTGTATATCACTGAACTCCTAAATGGCTGGATCGATTTGAATGAATTTTTTTGTATGCGTTTGGGTGACGCCCTGGGTGGTTTAGATTCATAAATCAGCCTGATAAAGTTAATTATTAATGCGCTCCTACATTGCTTAAGAAGATGTTATACCCGCATGTATTGCTTCTTTCTTACTAATGTAGATCATAGCAAATTTGAGTAGAACACATTTTGTGATGTTGGCTTTAATGTTAGAGTAAATTTACCTATTATCAAGTTTAAAGGTAAGAATATTACCTAGAATAGGTCATATGCTTTTATTGATATTATTATCATTTTAAAGTGAGTTATGAATATTTTAAAGTTGTAATATTTTACATAGCTACAACTCACTTTAAAATGATAATATCAATAAAAGCATATGATATTTTCTAGATAATATTCTTACCTTTAAATTTTATTATAGGTAAATTTACTCTAATATTAAAGCTAACATCACAAAATGTGTTCTGTGAAACGAAAATTTGCTATGATCTACATTAGTAAGACAGTGACAACACATGCAGGTATAACAAAACTTCAATTTTTTTCTTTTTAACGGTTGCTAGGAAACTAAATAAAGTATCTAAATAAGGTACTGAATAAAGTATCTACATACCTATAAATATGAATATATTGGCGGGGATGAGTTGAATTTTGAATCCTATTTTTAACTTTAACATATATATATATATATAATAATAATCATTAATCATGCAAATCGATTTTCAAAATTATTATCATTTGGCTGAATATTATAACGTATTAAGTATATATTTTATGTCATAAGCACTTTGTAATATTTGTATTATACATATATATCTATATTATGCATTATTGAATGGTCCCTAATCTATCTTGAATAGCCAAAAATGTCCCCGTATTTTATGAACAAACAAATAAATAATAGTAGTAGTATTACAACTTTGAAAATATTTTAATAAAATTTATATTATTATTATTACTATATTATTACTCTGTGATTTCGTGCTTGCAACCAGACCTTTTTTTCATGTGTGTATTTTATCGGCATGTAGATATGAATTGATCTGAGGCGTAAGACATCGAATAGCTCAATTATATAACCTCTTTATTATGTTTATTATTGTTTTACACTCGACAATTAATTAAATAAAATCATATAAAATATAAACAATTAATAAAAAGTTCTATTTAAAAAAAAATATTGGTATAGATATTAATAATATTATTATATAGGTAAGTAGATAATAATCTACAGTCTAAAAGTTATAGATAAAATTACATATAATATAATTAGTAAATTTTAAAGTAATCTATTGGCTTTGTATGAAAATGTTCATAATATAAATTTCATAATTAATTATTTAAATTTTTGATAATAGTGATTAATAATGATTAGCAATAATATCATCCGTATCTGTCATCAGGTTTTTATTTCGTATAAAGGTAAAAATAATTTCACTCGCCCAAACGGACTATTACTTTTTTGTACGGGAGTCAAAGTGCACGGGGACAGCTAGTATAGTATAAAACTAGAATTTTAACTTATACAAATAACATTTTAAGAAAAAATAACATACATTCAATTTAAAAGTACTTTTTTATTTAATACTTAATTTTGTCCAACTACAAATGAACAAAATGTTTATCTTGATTGTGTTCTTAATGGATGATTAATCTAATGCAATGTTATTATATATAATTATAAACAAATATTATCATAGAAACTTATTGAAGTATTAAATGTAATTAATTTTTAAAAGATAATTAAAAATAAACTAATACAAATGTTGACTAAGTTAAGTACTTAAAAGTAATATTGTTTTTATAGCTAATGAACTTCTTGAATTAAGTACTAAATCAATGAAAAATTAAAATATACTGATAATCAAACAGTTTTTACAATAATCTAAAAATAAACACAGTTACAAAATAAAAATATTTATAACCCCATTTTTCTTCCTTCTATTGATATCGGAACTGCACGCTTAGATTGATTATTTCTCTTGCTATCCATATAATTCTTTAAGTGCTTTTCAAAACGGTTCATTGGTCGCTTTACAGCCTACACATTTCAAATTTCATTCATGGATTAGTTATAGATTGTACATATGTACATTTAAATATATTAACTTAAATTAATGTAATCTTAATTACCCTTGAAATATCAGCATCTGTCATTGACTTTGGTCTAACTACATAATCCTTATTAGATGGAGTAGGTACACGGGCTCTGGCTATCCAACCTTTGTCACCGGGTTTTAATGTTCTTGGACTAAATTAAGTGATATTAGTGAAAATATTAGTGC
Source organism: Rhopalosiphum maidis (assembly GCF_003676215.2). Lineage (NCBI taxonomy): Eukaryota > Metazoa > Arthropoda > Insecta > Hemiptera > Aphididae > Rhopalosiphum > Rhopalosiphum maidis. The sequence goes on from NC_040879.1 coordinate 50,932,077, forward strand.
ATATAAATTATAAATGTGGTTTTTCAAATTGATATAATAATATAATCTTTTAAAACCATTTTTTAAATTGAATGATTAGCACAATATGATTAATTTTAGACCTACCACATTGGTCTTGTGAAGTTTATAGAGATAATTTTAGAAAGTGATAAAAACATAAACTTTATTCAACATAATTAGTGGCTAATTAACTTATGACTAATTTACTCTACTTTTTTAAATGTCGTAAATATAGCTTGTAAATCACTATCACTCTCTTTTTAGTAATAATTATGAGAACCACTGTTTACTTTTTACCCTGTGGTCATGTGTGGAATAAATTTCAACGTGAGTAGCAACCCACTTTCTACGAAATTCACTATAGCAGCGGTTCTTAACCTGTGGTCCACGATAATCATGTTGGGGGTCCGCGGCAGCTTTAAGAATATTAAAAACAAAATGATTTATATTACAGTTTTATGAAAAATTAAGTTTAATAAAAATAATTATAAATGTATATGTTTTATTATGTTTACTTCTATAATTTGTAATATAAAATAATTACTATAATTTTGATTATGAAAACATCAGATGTTTTGGAAAAAAAAAAGGTATTCGAAAAAGATTGGTAGGGGATTTGCGATTTCTAAAAATCTTTCATTGGGGGTCCATGTTCTACAAAAGGTTAAGAACCGTTGGATTATAGTCAAGATATTAAATATTATGTTATATGAAAAGAAGAAAAAATTATTCTGTTAAATGTAAGTTTGAAAAAATGATCGAATTACCCATCATCGTCATCATCATCATCATCATCATGTTTATTATCATCTATACTTGAACGCTTCCGCCTAGGCATTTGTTCCAAATCTCGTTCTTCTCTTTCTTCTTTAGACATTGCTTTTAATTGAACAATTAAAATTAATTTTAAAAGTACAATTTAAATGAAGTGTACATAATATCTAATTTTCAATTAACCTTTAAAGTCTGTTGACAAATTGAAAATTGGACGAGCCCATTCATTTATAAGACGACCAGCACGTTCTCGATTTTCTTTAGTTTCTTTTGGGTGTCTGTACAAATACATGACAGCCTTGCCAATTCCAGAATACTTGAGAGTAGATTGTTCAATTGGAGGATACTATATTAAAAATAAATAAATAAATAATATATATTTAAATACTTTGTCATTTATGATTTACATCAGCTAAAAGTTTTATCAATGACTCGCGGACTTGCAATGAAGGCAAACTTCTATCTGGCATAGGTGCTAACCAATCAGTGAAAACATTTAATACATTGTGCTCAATAAAAGCTAACATCAAATTGTGTTTTTTAAGCTGTGATAAACATTTCGGCAGCATAGTTATTTTGTTAATTGCTGGTTTTCCTTCTTTGTTTAATTGTCGATCACACTAAAAATAATTCATAGAAAAATTATGACACAAAAAAATAATAGTTTAAAACTGTAAATTAAAACAATTTTAAATCATTTTTCTACAACGAAATTTTTTTTTATTATTTATATAATTACTTCAGCAGCATGTTTCATATCACCAATTAATCCAGCAATAATATCATCATTGTCATTTATAATATCTATATCTTTCCTGCGACGTTTCATTGTTTGTTCTTCTTTTTTTCGCATCATCATAAGTTCAAAATCTGATGCTGGATTATTATCACTGCATAAAAATGTATACTTTAAATTACAAAGATACTTGTACTATAAAAAAAAAATCAATTCTTTTATGCAACCCTAGCTAAGTAATTGTCTTCAAACTAACTTAGCAATAATTCAACTAACATAGGAAATAAATAATTTTAAAAATAAGGAAGTGTTTTAAACTTCAAACTGATTTATTACCTATTCTGATTATCACGTTCGTCGGGATCATCAGGGTCATCTTCGTTTTCATTATTAGCACTGCTTTTGCTAGTACTTGTGCCAATTGCTGCACTTGGATCATCTTCTTTATCAGAATCATCCGATAGTTCTGGCAACACTTCAGCTACATCCAATGTCTTCTCCATCTCTGTATTTTCATCATCAGATATAGCGTGCTCTTTACGAACCTACACAATTAAAATATAAATTAATAATTATATACATTTAATTAAAATTGTAATACTAACAATTGGACTCGTAACATGTGTATTTTTGATATCATCATCTTCTTCAGATTCAGAATCTGACATAATTTTAACCTTTTTAAATTTTTTTTTCTGAACTATGTTATCTTCTGGTTCTATAAACATATAATAAAATAAATTTCTATATTATATATATATATATATGTGCATATAATTATTACCTTGACCTTGGCCATCATCAGAATCAACTTCATTTTTAATTGGAAGATCATCATCTTCAGAATCGGATACAATTTTACGTTTTATTTTACTTTTTTTAAAAGATGAATGAGAACCCACTGACGATACAGAAGATGATCTAGATTTAGATCTTGAACGAGACTTTGATCTAGATCTTGACAGACTTTGCAACATTTTTCTTGGTCGAGATTTAGACTTTAAGTTAGATTTATTCCTAGTACCGGACGCAGAAGAATCTGACTGAGAATGTGAGGAATCATTAGAAGATGACCGGGATCTGGATCTGGATTTACGCTCAACTGTCTTCGCATAATTTGATATATTAACATTGCTATCGTCAGTAGATGAAATAGATACTTCGGAAGAATTTAATGCTTCTAAAAATAAATTAAGTGTATCAGATAAAAATATATCATACTATTATGTAGAAAACACAGTTGTGTTATAAAACAGTCAAACCCATTGTAACGCAATATTAGAATATCAGAATGGTATTATATAATAATATACTTTTATACATTACCTACAATAGATATCAACTAACACATATCTACAAATGTACTTCTAATAATGATATGCTATAAATTTCTAAATATAAGATATAATATTAGTCTTTCTATTCTAATTTCACTTTAAATTAGTAGCTTAGAAAGTAAGGAAACTAATACCTCACCTAAAATTTGGAGTGACTAATATGATTAATTAATACTTAATTGATATACATTTTAGCAATTTTTAAGTAGTTTTCAACCAATTCATTGTTTTTATGAAAAAACTTTGCTGTTTTAATATTAGATGTTAAAAATTTAATTTTAAATCATAGATACATAGAAAATAACAGTTAATACACAAAATCATACGGTATACGGTGTCAAACTTAAGTGGGTTAGGTAGTATATAAACACCGAAAATAATAAATAAAACAACATCACAATTAAAGATATATAATATCTTAAATGATTAAATAATAGTATAAATTCGCTACTGTATACCTGATGCCACATTTCTCATTATCTGCGGCACCTAAAATAGCAGTGACTAATAAATAAATCAAATAACCAAGATAACAATATAATAGTTATTAGAAAAAGTCTCAATTCCACTAATTTAAAAATATGTAATACTGTTTCCAAAGTACAAAACATATTTTTTAATTAATGATCGTAGCTAATATTAAGAACTCTACACCCATCTCATACATTCTATCCCATTTTATTGCTTATTTTAACACCTGATATTTCTTTCAAATTAGACCATCTATCACGTTGCTCTGTGCCTACTGCAAACGGTTGAAGTAATAGGAGTCTGTATCAGTGATTGTTTACTCCACGTTTAATTAAAAAATTCACTTAAGTAACATGACATGGTACCTATCAAAACCAAAATTGATACTTCTTCTAGGATTTTGAGACTAAATATGACAACTAAAAACTCAATATATTCAAAACTACTTCATGATGATCAAGAATGATAATGATAAATAATTCAAAAATTAATAACTGTAAATTTAAAATCTATAGTTATTTGATTTATGTTATCATTTCTAACACAAAGTATAATTTTCAAAATATTTTGACTTTTTTTGGGTTTTTTATAAGCATGAGAAACTTTGATTATTTTTAGTTTTATTTCAATCATAATCAACATTTTTACTAGATCATAAAACTTGAAAATTTAATACAAGGTTCCTTACAACATATAAAGCTATTATAATAATTATTTCATCAAAATCAGGATCAATTACAAATTATATCTTAGTTATATCTTATTTTAATAAGATAATAAATATGGCTTGAACATTTAATATAAATTTCTCATAAATTATTTTTACTTCAACCTAAAAATATTAAAAATATGTTCTTAATTTTTTTTTTATCGGCATTTTAAGTTCAAATTTCATAAAATTTGATACTTGGACAAAAAATAACATAATAAGTTAATTTGCTGTAATTAAAAAACTATTTTTGCTGATACTCAAAACTTTTTATTACTGTGTAGTATGTAATTATTAATTAGTACACCTATTCATTAACATTTTCATAATATTGAAATTATTTTTATGCTATTTATATCATGAACCTATACTAATCATAATAAATTAAATAATTTTATTTAATAGCTATTTCATAAATTAATAATAAGCTAATTGTTTTTTTTTTTGAAAATTAGTTCAAACTACTTATTATTATTAAAAAAATAAATAAATATTTACTAATATTATTTTAAAAACCAATGAGTTATAAGGAGGACGAGTAATTATAAAAACATAACCAGCAAAAGAAAAAAAATATTTTTTGAACAAGTTTTTGAGTATAAGGAGATTATACTACAGACCCATATTCTAAGATTGATCATACTAAAGAGAAATATTACAATAAATAAATCCTAAAGTATGTAAATTACAAGTGATGAACTCAATATAATTAATAAAAGATAAAGTTGGCACTAATCTAAAGCCTAATTCTTTTACCTATTTTACTTGAGGCATGCATTTATTATAAATTAAGTAATCAAACTCATATCATTACTTATTTTGAAAAATGACATACCTAACTTTACATTTAATTTAATTAGGTTTAATAATAATGATTATTATTAAATAATATTGATGGTAGTTTTTTAAATTTTATATTTCAATTTAGACTGGTTACATAAATTTTGAGAAATAAAATATTATGAACCAATAAAATTACCTTTACTTTTAAACAATAGATCGTCTGTAGTACTTGAAACAATTTGATATGAATCAGCAGTATCACTATCATTAGCTTCAGTAACATCTGACTCTGTTTCAATTGGTTGTGAACTCATATTTTGACTTCTGTTTCTGAAATCAAACATCAAGCTTACTGAGAATAAAATAATAGCAAAATTAATTATTTTTTGCTAACTAGTTATTTAGTTTTAAGCAATTATTCTACAATGATGGAGCAATTACAAATCTGAAAAAATAAAATAAAGTTGTAGTTTTATTTTATCCCAGTAATAATAAATATATACATACAGAGTATAACAGACAGAACTAACAAATTTAATAAGTAAATACTGAATTACTAATTACTTTTGTTCCAAACAATATTTTTGAACAGCTAATATTTAATTTTTAATAATCATAATAATTATAATTGGAAAATACTTAATTTTGAATAAAAAAATATTATATTATACTTATTTAATTACATTTATTGGTATTTTTTTCTATTATACTATTTTATCAATGTATTTTATATCTTAATATGAATATGTTTAAAGTAACAAAAGTCAATTGGTACATTTCATGTAATTATTTATTTTTATTTCTTAGAATTTAAAAATATAAATGTATTCAAAATAATCAACAATTATCTGAATTATAAAATATTTTTATTTGTTAATTACTTACGCTGAATTATTTGAAATGGAATGTGGGTAAATGTGTCTCATTTTAAAAATTGCCTGAACTGAAAGTAAAATGTAATTAATATGTATATTGTTGTAACTACATAAACATGCTATAAATCAAAACTTTATAATTAATAAACCTGTAGTTAAATATGGTTTAATTAAATATGATAGTAAAAAAAGATAAATATTAGGAGTTAGCATTCATAATATACTAACAAATGTGCGAATCTATTAAATTTAGGTTCTAGTTATAATTCACCAAGCATTCCAAATAAAATAATTTATTATTTGATATACAATTCAGATAAAAATTGAGGCAAAAGCAAAATTATATTTAATTAAGTCAGTTGCAAGTACTATTTTAATTTTTAAACTATTATAATTTACATTAATATTTATTATTATGTTGTTAATTATAAATTATTATAGTTATACCTATAAATAAATGCAATAAATTTTAACATTGGCTGTAATTTTAAATTTTGCCAAACAGAAATATTATTTTTTTATAACTAAAACAAAAATATTCTAAAAGCATTAGAAATTTTATAGTATTTTAAATATTTTATACAGAATTCTATTTTTATGAAGAGCTTATTAAACTTTAGCCAGATAAAATTATTCTGGCATTTACTGATTTGATTCAGTTAAAATGTATAACATAAACAATATTACAATGATTATTTGAATGATTTTCCACTTTATAATTCTAGATATATTATTTATGTAAACATAGAAAAAAATTCAACAAATGCTTAAAATCTAATGTAAAACCAATATTATTAAGATTGTTATTTAGCTTTATATTAAATCTATTTATATTAATTTCTGTTAATATAACCAATGGCTACCATTTAAATAAACAAAAAAATATTTGATTTTCGTGAGTCCACTCTTTAGGAGTAGAAAAAAATAATAAACACTCCTAGAATCTCGAGAAATCTATTGGAATAATTTTTATTGAAAATGGTCCAGTAATCTTTGAGTCTAGAGAGTACAAACAGAGAAATATTTATTTTTATATCAATAGTGTGATTATGATTTAAGATATTTATTAATTAATTTAATATAACAATTACATATTTTGGCTAAAAGACTTAGTACTGAAATAAGTTTTTGAGAGAACCTCAGGGATACTGAAATACATATTTTGTGAAATTTTCAAATTTATAACATATTATTTTGAACAAACATGCACAATACAACATAAAAAAGAAGTGTTTTTAATTGTTTAATTTACTTATTAATCAATTTTTTTCATTATTTAAGTAACTTTATTGTTTTTCATTAAATTTTACAATATTTTGACGCATTACCTTTCATTCCCTTTAGGATAACTACTTTTTTAATTTTTGTAATTAATTTCTGGACATAAAATTATAATTAAATATGCTAAATATTTAAATGGTACATTTTTTGTAAATTATATTTTTGTGTTGAAAATAATAATATAGTTGTTCATATTTGTCTAGGAAAGTCCCATAACAATGTGTGTAGTGTATAAATATGTTTTGTAATACAAGGAGGTGATTGTATTTAAAATTATATTTTAAATATTTTATTTTTATTGTATATTATTGCATATTTGAGCATATAGCTACACATTTGGAATATTATGATATTAGTTATAATAATATAAAATATAACAATCGTCAATCAGTACACAACATTATTAGCAAACAACACATATTCGTTTCAATTTGAAAAAATAAAAATAAATTTCTTGTTGTTCAATGTCATAGTCATAGGTGTAACTAGTCCTTTAAATAAAGGGGACTGGATTCCTAAAAATGTTTTATACCCATTTTTATTTAATTAGATTATTATTTATTGTTTCAATTGGTGTTCACAACTGATTCTTGAATTGTTATTAATTTATATGAAACATATTTTTTAACATTGTGGGCAAAAATAAATTTAATATTAATAAGTACTTGTTAGTTATCGCCCCACCAGTATGCTGTATAACATTTATCGCCCCACCACTCTTGTTTAATATCACCCCACCATATAGTGTGCCGTTATTATTCCTACAATTATCGTAATTAGCTTGTGATGGATTACCTATAATCCAAATATATAAGACCAGGCTCAATAGCTAATATTGTCAAATTGTTGGAAAGCTTACAATGGTAAAATAAAAAGCATGGTGGAATAAAAAAAAATTTCCTGGACAGAATTTGATAGAATTTATGTGGAGAACACGTCTCAGAAAACAAGATATATTGAAATCATTTTAAAAGATATATCTGAGTTCTGGCCTCCATTCTAATTATAATAAAATAAATATTATACCTATACTTACTTATACATGTATACATATTTTTTTTTAAATTTATAAATATAATACATTTATTTTTAACCTTTTATTATTAATAATAAATATAATTTACTTTATTAATGGCGGGTGATAACAAACAAGAGTGGTGGGGCGATAACAAACAAGTACCTATTAATATGTTTATATGCACATACATTTACCCAAAAATTCTTGGGAGGCTGAAGCCCACCCAAACCTTTTGAAATATGCCTATGGCCATAGTAAAGATAATAAAATACTTAATTTACTTATTAGTACATATGATAAATTTACAAAATACATTTTTATTATTTTAAGATGAAAAAAAAAGACAATTAAGAAAAAAAATAAATTCATTTTTCAAGTTTTTAATATTAAAATATTATTTTTTAAATTATTCTTCATACAAATAGTATAACTTAGATACCGTATTTTAAGTATTACATTATTTTAGAGCATATTATTTGATTTTTAAATGCATAAATGCAAACGTATTAAGGTTTTTAAGAACTAATAGTCCTCAACCCTAATAATAATATTATAGCACTTATAATAGCGCACAAACTGATGTTGTTACATATTGAAGAATATATAAAAATAATTTTGTTGTTATAAAATTCAAATAGGCGTATAAACCTGGAATTTATAAATCTGGACTGTATAAACCCGAACTGTAGATATTAAGAACGTACATATCTGGACTGTATTCTGTGGACCAGGTTTGTAGGTCCAGAACCCTACGTTCCAGATTTGTATGATCCACATATATACGGTCTAGATAAGTACGTTCTTGATATGTACAGTCTAGATTTATACGTATATAATAATTAAAATACATTATCTGATTATCTTGATTAGATTTATTTATGAATAAAATAAAATTCCACAGTAAAAAATGTATATAATGTAATCAACCAAAAAGATAACATACTTATAATAAATTTAGTATTTAAGTTATTCTATCTTATAAATACTAGGTAATACTTTTATTATCATTATTACTATGATAATTATTGAAAATTTTCTAACAAGGAATAGCTAAAACATTTTGGTAATAAGTTGTAATACGACTGAACGACTCACTAGTCTTGGTTATAATTTGAAAATTGGTAGTAATACCATTCAAAAGTAATTTAAATACTGATTTACATTTTATGAATATTGTTTTTAAAAGTTAAAAACCTGACTAAATATACTACATCTTAGTTACTACAATAAAAGTTACTTTTAGAAGATAAAATAAATAATAATTGTTTGTAGTGCAACACATTATTATATATTATTATAGCAACCCAAAAATATTAATTTAATCAAATAATTTCAAAAATACTCACGATTTGAAAATATATACCTACTAACCACTAATTGACTTGAAGGGAATTCCGATTTATTTTTTTTAATACAAAACACAACAGCAAAATGGTTATTTAAATTATAGAAAAAGATCAAACAAAACAATATCTTTAAAACTAAAAATATTAAACAGGTACGTCAACGTTATTTAAATATTTGTCACTATATACTAGAGTTTGAAGCCAAAATAATAACTGCCTAAGTGGTTAAGTAGGTTTTTGTTGATTGATGTTATACTTTATACTAAACGACACATAGTGACGAAATCATTGACAACAATAAGAAATTAACAATATTCCAGTGAATAGCTATCAGATTTATATTATTATTGACACGAACACCAACAAATTTATTTTATGATGTTAAATTGATAACCATATTTTATCATCCGAAGTGGGGAGCTCGTTGTTTGCACTACCGCGCATTTTCACGAAACGCGCATTGTACGATAACGCTAAACAGACTAGGTTCATTTATCGACTTGAAACATTCCTAATTAAAGCGACGCCCAATTTGATAATAATCGTAATTAGTTATTTTCAAGTATCTCAAAATCGCGGTTAGAGGAAAAAATATATTCAATATTCAAGTATTATTATTATTATTATCAATTGCTTACCTAGCGATCCACACTCGCAAAAGTCACAGATTGTCAGATGAGAGCGGTCTTCGGGTCTCGAATCTTTTATGGTGCAATACTGTCGCACAGATGTATGAGATGACGACGGGCCAGTAGATAATACAATTTTCATATCACTTGCCAATGATTCATATTCGATAGAAACTGATAATATAACACATGGCCATGTGCTTGTTCGATTTGTTGTTAGTTGTTAGTTGTTAGTTGGTTAGTCTTGTGAAGTCAAAAATGTAATTGGAAGTAGTACGAATTTTTATATCAGTACATCCAGAATAGTAATATTCTTTAACTATGGACAGCCCATTGATTTACAACCTAAGCTGTGGAAAGTCCTTGCCAGAAGTGAGTTTTTTGTAGCGAAATATATTTATTTGTAAATAAGAGTATTGTATTTAAATATTGTATGGACTAATTTGTACAGATTTGTTTAACGCATCGATTAAGAATAAAAAGCAATCAAATACGTATGTTTTTATTCAGTAATATCACTAATATCTTTTCAAAAATAACCGTTGTTAGGTAATTTATTATTAAAAAGTTCGAATGTGTAGTTTTGTATACGTCAAATTATACACAAAATTCAGAACCGGCCTTAGGGTGGAGCAAAAACTGAAACAAATCATATTTTTTTTTTTTTTGCCAAAAAATAATAGTATACAATAATGTAAAATTTCATGAATGCAAAATGTCATACCAAAATGCGTGGCCTGTGGCTCTTGCCTAAAACCGGCAAAGACAAAATGAATTCATTTAAATACTATTTAGACTGAATTATTTTTAATTGATAATTATACTTTACTTTTCTCCAACTTCATTCTTTATCCATGAGATTGCACAAAAAAACTACTTTATCAAAATGTCGCATTTAATATTTTTAATGCACATACAAAATATCTATTTATTTGTTTCTGTGTATCATTTATTATTAAAAAAAGGTCTCGTAATATAATATGCAAACAATGAACAATGATTAAAATTAAAGGAAACATTTTTATCTGATATAAGTGTTATAGCTTAATTTTAAATATTACATTTTAATTAATATAGTGTTATATAATATATATCATACACATTTTTTTTTATAGTGGCTTTCCGAAAGAAAAAGAAGAACATTATTAAAAAAAAATCCTGGTAAGTTATATCTTAATTAATATATCATGTGAAGGAAAACGTATATACTTAAATATACATTACTATAATCAGAACCATAATAGCATAACAGAGAAAATAACAAAGATAATTTAAAATTCCCAGAATAGTTGTCCTACAAATTTTTTTATAAATATTAATAGTAATTATCCTGAACATTATTTCAGTACAACCATAGCACCTAACACAAAATAATATTATTATACTTTTTAATTCCAAATAAATACTCCTTAAACTCATCAACAGAATTAAGTGATTTTTGATTATATTTTATTTATTTCAAATTTCAATTCATTTTAAGCTGAGTTAAAACTTTGAAAGAGGCCCTATATTACCTGTATCTGAATATAGTTAAAAACCATTTATTTAAAAGAGAAAAATTGCAAACTTGTTTAAAGTTAATTACTCATAATATACACAGAAATTTTATTAAATTAAAAATCTTCTTAGCTAATATTAATTTTTACCCCTAAAATATTTTCACATTATGAATTCAATATTTGTATTTATTTATTTTATCATAATTTTGTTATTATAAATATTCTTGTTATTATTTAATTTGTATAAATAATTTTTTTTTTAGAATTAAAAAGACGAATCGAATTATTGCAAGACTTTGATATGCCTGGTCTTAGTACAACGGTAAAAGTAACACCAGATGGACAATACATTTTGGCTACTGGTATTTATAAGCCCAGAATTAAGTGTTTTGATGTCAATAATTTAGCCATGAAATTTGAAAGATGTTTTGATTCTGAAGCTGTTACTTTTGAAATACTCTCAAATGATTATAGCAAAGTAAATACATTATTATAATGTCGTTATGTAGATCTTTAATTGTTTTGTGGTTTTATCTTAAGTTTGTGATCTTACAATGTGACCGTTATGTTGAATTCCATTCTCAAGAAGGACGATATTATAGATTACGCATTCCAAAATTTGGCCAAGATATGAAATATCATTTCCCAACTTGTGACTTATATATTGGAGGAAATAGGTAAATAATAACTTAAAAACATTAAAAAATATATATTTAAACTAAAAAATAAAAGTTAATGAAAATTTGAAACAATTAACTAAAAAAATAGAATAATTGTCATTATAAATACCATTTTCCATCTTTTACTTTTCAAATAATATGTTTAATATTTATTTTTTTCAGTGCAGATATTTATAGATTAAATTTAGATAGAGGGCAATTTTTGAATCCTTTTGTATCTAGTGCTGGTGATGAAATTAACAAATTAGCTATAAACCCTGTACATAATATGCTTTTAACGGGTACTAAGGAAGGAAAAGTTGAAGCATGGGATCCCAGAGCTCATATCAGTATTGGAGTTCTAGATTGTGCACTAAGCTCGGTTACAAATGACACAAATATTGCGTAAGCTAAATAACAAATTTTTAGTTTAATCGAATAACTATATACTTTTTAATTTTAGTACTGACGGGTTTCCATCTATAACTGCATTGGAATTTGAAAATGCTTTAACATTAGGTGTTGGTACTGCTACAGGTCAAGTACTTTTATATGACTTGCGTTCCAATAAACCATTTATGGTTAAAGACCATTTGTTTGGATTACCCATACGAGATATTGCATTCCAAGATGAAAATGTATTGTCTATGGACTCATCTTCAGTGAAAATATGGAATAAAGATACTGTGAGTATTATTAATCAATAATTAAATTTAATATATTTAATTAATAAAAACTTTTTAAAAATATCTATTACGCAGGGTAAATTATTTGCTGCTCTTGAATCTGGTAATGAAACACAATTTAATAATCTCTGTGTCATTCCACAAACTGGAATGATGTTCATTGCTAATGAAAATACTAAAATTCAAACACACTACATACCGGTTTGTTTTTTTATATACCTTATTTTATTCTATAGATAATTACTTAACACAAAAATCTATTATGTATCTATACATGTATAGAGTTTAGGGCCAGCTCCAAGGTGGTGTGGATTTTTAGATGCTTTAGTGGAAGAATTAGAGGAAACTAAAAAAGAAACAGTCTATGATGACTATAAATTTGTCACTCGAAATGAATTAGAAGAACTTGGCTTGTCACATTTAATAGGTAAATACATATTTAATTTTGTTAAATTATTCATTTAATGAAGTAAAAACATCAAAAATGTGTTTAATTTTTTTAGGAACAAACTTATTAAAAGCATATATGCATGGATATTTTGTTGATATAAGACTGTACAGAAAAGCCAAATCTGTCGCAGAACCATTTGCATATGAAGAATATAGGAGGAAAAAAATAAGAGAAAAAATTGAATCTGAAAGAACTAATCGAGTTCAAGTTCAAGTATAAAAATTATTAATAAAATAATTTAACTTAAAATAATGATATAATCAATATATTTCCAGAAATTACCTCCTGTTAATAAAGAACTTGCTTTGAAATTGATAAATGACGACAAAGAAGGCAAGAAAAATAAAAAGAATACTATTAGTTTATTAAAAGATAATCGGTTTAAAGCGTTGTTTGAAAACCCAGCTTTTCAAGTTGACACAAATGCTGAAGAATACAAGTAATTATTAATTTTTATAAAATAAATATATTAATTTGTAGTGTATTGACTACAAATTTAACTCTCAATACATGAAATTATATATTATTTTTTTATACGTTATTTTTATTAAAACTTATAGGTTATTGAATCCAGTTTTGAAACGATTGGATAAATCTAAACAAAAGGAACTTGAAACACAAATTAAAAAACAATTTGATCCAGTTGATGTAAACATTTTTTATTTTAACTTACTGTTACACTGTACAACATACTAATTAAAACATTTTACAGGATGAAATTGAAGGAAAGCCAAGTTCTGAAGATAGCAGTGACGAATATAGTTCAGATGACGACCAAAAATGGGCTAAAGAACTAAAGTCTGAATATAGATCAGCTAAAAGAAGAAGAATAGCAACAGAGCGTGAAGAGCGTAATAAATCTGAAAAAGATAGTGATGATGACAACGATAGTGATGATTATGATTTAAGTGTACAAAGTGAACCTGCAATTAAGCCACCAAAATTCTACGAAATTAAAGAAGGAGAAGAATTTGTTGGTTTAAATAGAAATACATTAAATTCTATTCAAAACTCTAGGTAACATCTAATAAATCATAACAATTATTCCAATTATTAAAATTAAATAATTTTTGTTAAATGTTATATATTAGTGCAACATTGGGTGAAAGAATGAATTCGGAAAATTTCAATTCTGTCAAAATGTTATCTAGTGGTAATCGACAGTTTACATTTTCAACACAAAAAGTAAATATATATCAAAAATGTATTATTATTTATTCTATTTCATTGTATATTAACGTATTTTATTGTTATTGTAGGAAAAGAAATACAAGAAAGCTGACATAGAAGCTGAAAAACACAAAAAAGAAAGACAAAGCGTAATCAGGAAAGGTCCTAAAAACTTGCGAAAACCCAAATTTTATGCTGGTCCTAAAAATAAAACCTTTCATAAAAAAAGAAAATAATGTAATTTTATGATAAACAATTTGCACATCATGATGTTTTTTTATTAAATATACTTGATTACAATAATTTATTTTATTATTTTTATCAACGGCATATTTTGGCTAGGTGCTAGGTATTTATTTTTGTAATTGAAATATAGTTTGTTAAAAAATATTATTTCTTAATTGTTAAACGTAATTATGAAATTTGTCAAAAAAATGTAATCCTCTAAATAAAAACTTTCACCTTTCCACTGCAACTATTTCATATAATAATTTAATTATGTTGCAATAATAAAAAAAAAAACCAGGGAATAGACTATTTATTGTTAAGCCACGCACCTAAATATCACAAAGTACGCCACTGATATTACAAAAAATAATACGTTTTACTTATTTGAGTTAGGTAATTGTTTCTTGCGTATATTATACACCTTAGATACTTTGTACATAAATATATCAATGATCCAAAAACAAATAAAAACTCCACTGATGTTACATAAAAACTGGGTGAACAAATGCCCTAATAACCTAAATTAAAGAAGACAAATAATTAATATATTACTCAATTATAATAAAAAGTCAACAAATCAAATAAAGTAAATTAAGTATGTGTATACATGTATACACATTTTAAAATATACCTTGGTTTTTCAGTCAACTTAATCATAATTGGTGAAAATTCATAACTAAAAAATATTCCAGGAGCACCTGATGGTCCTTTATCGAATGCCATGACCTATAAAATCATACAAATAATAATATTATAATCTAAAATAATCAGTTGATCATTTTATTTTCTATAATATTCATCCAATGGGATAGTAATAATATAATAATAATAATATTGTATAATATAAAAAGTTATACGTAATATTCAATATAATAAAAAATTTACCTTGTGTTTGGTCACTGAGAACTGGTTAGTAGACATTGTTGATAGGTCTCTTCTTTGATATAGAGTTGGAACAATTTTTATATAATACTGAAACATGACTGCTCCTAAAAATAGTAAAAAAAACACAAGACACTTTAAAATTAGGATTATAAAACAAAATAAAATTTATTCAAAACTAATTAAATAAAAAAAAAATACTATGATTAGTATAATGTGAACAAAGGTATTATTTCAATAAATTAAGTATTATTTTGAAGAAGTTAAAAAGTGTATTCATAATTGTTAACACATTTATAGCATTAATAAAAATTTATTACTAATAACTCATAACTCAAAAGCAATAGTCAGAGATTTAAGTGAATTGGTTAATATATATTATATTTGTATTTCAAGAACAAATCCAATAGTACATATTATGTTAACTTAAATAGAATTTCTAAAGCAAATTCAATTTTTAAAAGTATTAGATAATTTTTTTTTTCATTTAATGCATGATCAAAAAAAAGTAGTAAGTTTAGTAAGTATACCTTACTAAAAACAATAAAAGTCATAAATTAGATAAATAACTATTTTAAAGCTTAAAAAACAAATGGTAGGTTAGTGGGTACTGCTTGGGCCTATGATGTGCATTAGGTGTCAATTAGGACACTGTTATTGATGTGTTAAACTTGAATTCAATAATATAACATTGTATACGATAAGCAATACTAGGCAAAGACTGATAGACCTATATCGCCAAGTGATGCGTATTTTCAGTATAGCTATTTAAGTAATTTATTTTACATTTAGTATTATACATAGTAGATTGATACAATTTTTTTCTGAAAATATTGAATTTATTACATTATTAGTATTTAATTATTATAATAATAAATATTTATACTATATTACATCAATTTATATAACTCAAAATGTAATTACATCTTTCTGTAAATACCGTAAAACAGTGAAAATAGAATTACAGTACTTATAAAAAGATAATATTTCAAAATAAATAAAAATTAATATATTGTTAATTAATATAGTTAATTTATAGTTAAATTCATTAAAATTCTAACGTCAAATGCATATAAAAAAAAAAATTATGACTATTTTTATACATATACATAAATAATTTTTGTGGGATTTAATTTTCAAAAATTTTTACCAAGCTAATTATTTGTTATTAACATTTAAATCTCAATTAAAAAATAATCATTTATTTATACTTTGTTATAAATGAAGAAGCCACCTATGCTACACTTAAAAGTTGAAAGCATTATATCATAGTATGTTATTATTTATATATCAATGACTATATCAATGCATACAATATTATAAAATTAGGTTTTCTTAAAAATAGCTAAACCAGAACACAGTTCTATACTTAAGTTCACATTTGAATTTCATAGCTGAAAGTTTAACTACAACCCAAAAAAGGAAGGAAAAAATAATTAGAAATAGATGTGGCACAAGTTACTTATAATTAAATTTAATTAATTATTTTTTCAATATCAATTATCAAAAATGTTCAAACACTTATTTGAAATCAAAACACCATTGGTATGTAAGTATGTTGATAGGAACATAAAAGAAGCAATAATTAAATTTAGAATGTAAATTTAAATGTTAAAATAACAGTTCAAACGTTGGCAAGCACAATATATATTTTTAACTAAACACAACTAATCAAGCTCAGCTCAGTATCGTTTATTAAATTAATTTAATAGGTGATACATACAATTATTAGAAATCAATTTTTGTGGGCCACACATAAACCTATTCAGTGGGGACATTATCTTTTTAAAAGATTTAAAAATTATGTTAAAATAGTATATAGAAGTATTAAGTAATGTACCATTTCATTAGAATGTTCAAAAATAAAACAACATAACTAATAGTAAATATAATAAACAAATATAGAAATAGCATTTTTTAATTGATTACCATAATTGTTTGAATATTAAATTATCAAATGATTAGCTATTTTAAGTAATATATGATGATTATATATATTAAACTAAAATAAGAAAGCAACTATTCAACAAGAAACCAAACTTAGCAATAAGTCTTGGTCAGTAAATCTCCTGTCAATAACAGTTATATATCAACATAGGAAACTAGGTTAATTTACGATAATAAGTATATAAGAAATAAGATAAAATGAAAATTGATTCTTCAATTGTGATCACCGGGACTAGGGACTTATAGGAGTTTGCATGTTTGAATATTCATTCAAAACGTAGATTACTGATATAGAAATTTGTTTCACAATACTAGGATTCTACGGTAATTATATTTTTCAGCATATTTTACATATTTTACTCTTTTTCACGTATTAGTAAATATTTTGTCATATTCTTATTTTATGTCCATAATTTACTCAGTGCCGCGTTAAGCTATGTTGGCGCCCCGGGGCATATTAAAATATGCCGCCCTTGAGAAAATTACAATTCAAAAATTTTCATTTTATTCAGCAATTATCCCTCGTTAAACGCGGATCTGAATTTACTTATATTTTAAAATTAGAATTTTATTTTTCTTTGAATTTAAAAAAAATATATATGTAAATACCTAAAAGAATATTCTATGAAATTAGTATGGATCATGTTTTCCTCAACTGCAAGAACATTTATAGTTGAAATTATGATCCACCGATATACTTTTATTAATTATATTGTATAGTACTTATACAGTTTTACACTTGTATGGTCACAATCATTGTTATTATTAAATGTTTTAGTTTTTAAGGCATATTTAGTGATTTTTTAGGGCATAAATTAATTCATATTTTAAAGTTTTTAAGGGCATGAAGTCCCTAGTCTTAGTGATCATTCTGTGCAGTCAATGTATTAAGCACCATAATTTCAAAATGTGTGTTTCATTTTTGTTCGTGTACATCAACTGTGTGTGTGTGTGTGTGTGTGTGTGTAATACAGATATAATACTCGAATAGTTGTTAATAATTAATGCAAGGGTTTTCTTCTTCGTTATCACAGTATTACTACAGCAGTTTTACTTTTACAGTTTTACTAATAATACTAGTAATACTCTATGGGTTTTAAGCATAATAGTGTTTGCTAAGTTTTACATTTGTAAGACGGAGATAACACATGCGGGTCGCGGGTGAAGCGTCCTCTTTATCAAGGTGGTTTATAACAACCTGATATAAGCTGTGCACAAGCGCATTGGTAATAAGTACGCTTAATAACTGATAACAACACGCATAATATATGATAACATTAAAAGTAAAAAACTGCATGGAAATTTTAACAACGTACGATTAAGCGAAGACGCGAAGGATCATTTTGATTTCTGTTACTTCTGAAACTTCGAAATCGTAAAACGAAAAGATGCCAGTCCCAAGTTCGAGTCTTTACGCAGGCCAAGGTAAACCATCGTGTTACGACAGAGTATCTACTTCATTTATGATGGGAGCCACGATCGGAATAACTATTGGAATTTTGTTCGGTGGTTTAGGAGGCTTGAGGTATTTTCTCTATACATTTACATTATAATAATATAGTGCATTCAAAATACGATTATTATTCTATATAGGTCAGGGTTCAGGGGCCGAGAGCTCATTGGCAGTATGGGCAAAACTATGCTGCAGAGTGGCGGAACATTCGGAACGTTTATGGGTGTTGGTGCTGCCCTTAGATGTTGATTAATAATTAATTGTTTATTTTTAGATACATTTCTTTTTTAATACTATATTCATGTAAACTTTATCTCTGATACCAACTACAATAAAAAATACATTTTTGTTTAGTAAATATTAGTTTTAATGATGTAATTTATTTAAATTTGGTTAAATGAATACTTATAAATTATATTTGCCATAGAATTATTATAATTCTACTCATTAATGGTCTAATAAAAAAATAAAAGTTGAAAGTCAGAAGTTGATGCTAGTTTTTAAATAATAACTTAAAAGTTTAACATTGGTGTCTTTTTAGGCTTAACTTTTTAACGGCGATATTTTTAACGAGTCTTTTACAAAAAATTAATATTTTGTTCCTCCCACAATCGTTGCTTTTTACTATAAGGTAATTCCCTAACCACTGTAATCCCTGTTTAACTGAAACTGAACAGATTCAGTAGTTATTTGGTATTTCTTGTCCATATTAACCATATAATAAAATTTAAAATCTGTCTACAAACCAAAATGTAAATACATGATAACCTATAAAAAGCGACAACACTAGAAATTATAAAATACTATTATGGATAAAAAAAATGTTGAATTAAATAAAAAATCTTTTTATTAAACATCGGGATACTTATACCAGTCAATCCTTCCTATAATATTCATACAATAAATGTCTAAAATAAGGTCGAAGTTCCGAGGTAAATGGTTTTTTTAAACCCTTTCCTTAAAAGTAATGTAATTAAACTAATTGAAGTCTAAAAGTAAGCTAAATTGTCACCAATGTCCAGTGAATAGTGGTATACTAAACGGGTCACTTATTTTACTAAAAATATTAAAAATAGAACTTAGTTATGCTATTTATGCCTTTTGTATATATATATCAAAATGATTAGGTAATGCATATGTATACAAATAAACGATAATATTATAATATTATTGTAATTGAGCCTAATATACTTAGCTGAAATAATTAAATTTAGTAAGTACAAGATTTTAAATTTAAAGTTAGTTCTTTCAAAAATTATGTACCCATAAATTGTTATATTTAATCTCTTATGACGTAAATAGTGGCATGAAATATATCATTATTTTTCCATTAAAAAAGAACTGAAAATATTTATGTCTTATACTATTGTGTAATAATTATTAGTTATTACACTTAAGATTGTTAATATTTATTTGGCCATTTGACAGAAAAGCATTTGTGTAAAATTATATTAAAAAATAATCAATTTGTAAGTAAATGATAAGATTTCAAGAATAATTTTTAAATATCAACAGATATATATGATATTAGTTAATCTATCACTTATAAGCAGATGCAGATCTAGAAATTAAATAGGGGGGGGGCTAAATAAAAAACTTCATGCACATAAAAGCATAGGCATTAAGTTTAAGTTTAGAAATATTTTAAGTAGGTACATAAGGCCTAAAGGAGAGGTTTCAGCCTCCATAGCCATCCACCTTGTATCCGCGCCTGCTTGTTAGTATACTAAGAGTAAGTCTCTAACAAAAATTAAAATAATTATATACCTTATAGTAATTCAATGCATGTTTGTTTTCGTATTTAACAAATTTAATTGAATTGAAGTTAAATTTTTTTAAATTGGTAAACAATTGTTTGAAGTTAAAAAAAAGTATCAAAAAATAATAACAATATCTACCATCTTATATGGTAAGTGATATATTTGATTTATAATCTTGGAAAAATAATTTGAATAATCGGTTCAGTGGTGGACTGAACGACCAGGATACCGGGAAATTTCCCGGTGGGCCACCACTCATATAAAATATTTATTTATTTATGTTATTATTCTGAAATTATAAACTAAAATATTACCTAATAAGTAATAAGACAAATATGTATAATATTAAACATAAAAAGCCAGATTTCTGATTATTTATTTTCGGCCAGGCTGTGCTTGTTGACAACTTATTGTAACAAGCTTAAAAAAAGAATCTCAAATAGTTATTAAGTTATTCATTTTATTTTGTTTTATATCAATTAATTAAAATATTTAAAAATTTAAAAGCTAAATTATGTTTACAAAAATATATAATAATTATATTATATTATATAAATATAAAGAGCCGTTGGTGTACTGAGGGCCACTAAAATTATGATTTTTCAGGGCTGTTTTTTTCTTCTAGCCCGCCACCAATCGGTACTCAAGTTATAATATTTATAAATACCAAACTTGTTTTTATATTAGTCTTTATTTTATATTTATTTTGTTAACTTAAAAGTGTCTATATTTAAGAGGATGTTATACAAGCATGTGTTGTATCTATCTTACTAACATGCATCATAGCAAATTTGCTTTCAGCAGAACACATTTTGTGATGTAAGCTTTAATAATAAAATAAATTTAAAGCTTACATCACAAAATGTGTTCTGCTGAACGCAAATTTGCTATAATGTACATTAGTAAGACAGACAACACATGCGAGTATAACATCCTCTTAATAATTATTTTAAAATCTGTTTTTCTATTATAATAGGACAAAACCTACAAATTTAAACGTATGTTTATGTTTCTATAATAAATATTAGAATAAAAATAATTACTAAGGAATTAAACAAAGAAGTACTTTTATCATAAAAATGTGTTGACTAATGTAACATGCAACATGTATACATAACAACTTAACTAACACATTAATATATTAATTAGTGTATTCAAATTGTATTTTTCTTTTAATACCATAAATTAACTAAAATAATAAAATCCAATCAAAATAAAAAAAAAAATATAAGGTTTCTACATATATATAGAAACATTATTTTCCAATTCACGCATTTAGAATAAAGCAGTAGAATACTCATAAATTGTATCTCTTCCAAACCATGTAAATTTTCTAAAAACTGTATAGACTTAGTACATCCCTCTCCCTGAGTAGATATTTAATAATAGTAAAATTAATTAAAAACAAACAAAAAATAATCTGTTTTGAGTTTATTAATTTTTAACTTAAAATTGGTGAATTTTTATTTTCATTTAGGTTAACTGAAAAACTGAAATACTAATTTAATAGTATTAAATTAAAAAAAATATTTGAACCAATAAATTGTTCTTCCTTTTTTTAATAATAAACTACATAATATTATTTACCTTCTTCAGCAATAGATTCAGTTGAGTCCAATGGATTGCCACCATTACTTGTAATTGATTCCAATTTTTGACCAAATGATAAATGTCTTATAATGTGAGATGTGTTGAATGACGAAGACGAAAATGGATGTACATCATGAACTAAAACATAAAATGCAAATTAATTAGTAGTAACTAATAATGTAATAATTAAACCCAGGTTTAATGTAGGTTTTATGTTTTTTTACAGGCAGCTATTATTTTCATTCTTGTAAATAATTAATTTTTTTAGTTTGCAAATAAACAGACAATGTAAGATCAGGCAACAGAAAAGTTCAAAATTAGATACACATTTAATTTTAAATTTTTACCAGTTACTTTATAAAGATTTGGTCATACACTTTGTGGTTTAATATTTCTATAGATAACCATTGTCAAATATTTGAATAATGTAGTATACAACTATAGTAGTAGTCTATATCAAATCCTTTGCTACTGTATTCACCAAACAATAATATTTCTAAAAATTGTATTGGATTTTGTGGCTATACAGTTATATGACATATTCACATCAGTCATAATAAAGTTATTATGAATTATAAATATCTACATTTCAGTTTTCAATATTTTGTGTGTAAATTTACTTGATAAAAAAAATAAAAAAATTTAAAATATTATATTTTATATTTTTAGATCAGTCAGAAATTATCAACTGATATTATATAAATTTAATTTATGACTAAATATGCACAAAAGACAGTAATACCATCACAATATTCCATAAATCTTGAGACCTAGGTATTCCTGACACAACTGGAGGCATAGCCAGGCCATAATAGTCTAGTATTTCAATAATTACACTATTAAACATCAATACATTTATTAATAATCATTAAATAATTTAAATATTTAAATACCAAAATGAAAATGTTAAAATATTACTCACCATGCATATGGTTAAACGAAAAACTCATTCCTGGAGCAATATGAAAACTTCCACTAACCTAAAAGATAATTATCAAAATAATAATAATTTATCTTTGATAATTTGTCTACACTTTAAAACTCTATTAATACATTTTAAATAATTTTATTAGATAAATAAATCAGTAGTAATTTACTTAATCAAATAATATTTTTTGATTAATAAATGTTTTACTTGACTCTCTATTTACTAAATAATTTTCATTCATATTTATTAATAATAAAACTAGCATTTTTCAAGTTTTCATTACTTACCCTATTTACCAGTAGTGTACCATATAGTTGGCAACCTTCTTTAAATGCTTTGTCATACATTTCATTTTGAGATGATTGATTCATGCATTGTTCTATACTTAAAGGACGGAAATCCCAATTTTTCATTTTATAAGCTCTTTTAACATCATCACATGTATTACAACATCTAAACATTAAATATTATTTTAATTAATTATTGCATAGTATGAAATGTTTTAAATTCTTAATAGAGGGATCTTAACATTACCTACTATAATAAGATGGATTAAATAAATATTAATTTTAATTAAATTTTAGTGAAAATTAATAAAATATTTAATACTTACAGAATAGTTGAACTTTCTGCTCCATAACAGCTTCCACAAATTGCTGTAGCATTATCAGCATTATCTGTTTCATTTGATTTTAACACAGGTGCAAGCTAAAAAAAATGTGTATTATTTTTTATATAAACTTAAAATAAAAATAAATTAAAATATAGTATTGTTTTATCTTTTATTTTATTTATATGGTTTGACTTAAGAGTGCTTTTAATTTTAATATGAGTACCAAAAACAATCATAAACAATGAATAAAAATTCCAGATACGCCACTGACAGAGACAACACATATATATAAGCCTTATGGTCATCTTAAACACATTAAATTATATTTCAATATAATTATTTAAAAATATCATAATCATTACCATTATATATAATAAAATTGTAATAGATACATCAAATGATTTTTTTATATGACATTTTTAGATACTCTAGAAATTAAATATTTAAGTAAATAACTTACATTTAATGGTTTTTTACTGCCAACACCTAAAACAAAAATGTATAAAATATTAGTAGAATATAATTCAACTAATCTAAAATATATAACTAGGGCCTAGAAATTCATGCACTAAAAACTATCAAAATATGCATGCAAATATGTTTTTAAAATCATTAAAATATGCGCTAACTTTGCATGTTTATATACATTTTTTACGTTAAGTATTTTCGTTTTTAATTAAAATAATAATTAAAAGACAGGAGAAAATATTCACAATTGTAACATGATATAATATATTGTTGTATTTACTTCAAAATTTACAACTAAGAATTTTAATGAGTTTTCAAGTACAAATGAACGGCGATTTTCAGCCTGACAAAGCAACCACTTTTAATTTTAATCAGGTTTTTATTTTATATTAGCAACGTTTTTATAAGCACATTTTTTTAACAAATAAATTTTAATTATGCTCAGTCTGACATTTTCATGAAATTTAATATTAATAAAAAATAAATAAATAAATAACACACTAAAATTTAATTTTTAAACTCATTAGATTGTGATTCAAATTTTTATCTCATCCAGCAACTTTTTGATGCATTGTAAAAACATGCTAATGCATGAACTTACGGGTCGTAGATATAACTATCAATAATTTAAACATAATCTTACCATCAGATTTTTCAGGATCACTAATTGGTTGTCCTTCTAAATTTAATCTCCGTTTATAAATATTATGATCAACTTGCAGATGTGTTTCACCTGAATTATCAACTGCATCTAAAACTAGAACTAAAAAGAAATATTTTTAAACATAAAAGCAAATACTATTTAATTATCAAAGTAAATACATACGATCACACGATATCTTAGGAACAACAATATCAAAATTTATTTGTAACTTTTTATTTCGTGATGTGTCAACAAAAAGTTCTTCAGTGGGAGTGTTGTCAAGATATTCAACTAAATTTGACACCATCAAAAAAACAATGGTTAAAAAACAAACCAAAGAAACTAAAAAAAAAAAAATACAATTTAATTACCAATAATTTGAATACATTAATCTGAGTCAAGTATAATGAATTTAATGTTTACTATGCAATTAATTGTATTGAAATCATTTTGAATTTTAATAGGACTACTATAAGTACTTTTTTAAGTATCAAAAAGATACAATTATGTTTACAACATAAGATTAATATTTTATTATATTTGTAACATCTTATAATAATTTAAAATTTATAATATTCATTTAATTTTAGCTATCAAGTATTATTGTTTACACATATTATACTAGGAAATAATGCAGAATTCAACACATGAACTACAAACTTGAAATATATTTCAACATTTAATACTTATCGTCTTATCAATTGTACAGTCAGTAAATAATATTTAATTTATAAACACTTGAAAATATAAACAAAAAAATATAAATAAAAGTTAAACCAAAACTCGACAAATTTAGAATTAACTAATTAATTATATATTGATAAACAAATTTAATTACCATTTAGGTTTTAAAACTAAAACCAATAATTTTTTTTTAACTACATTACATATTACATATATTATATTATGTATATTACATATACACACAACCATGTATGACTATTGAAATATATAAATTGTATAATAACTTTGTTTTAAATTATGCTAAACTTATAAACTGTTAGACTGTCTGATTTAATTTTTAACAAAAAATATGTAAATATTTTTTAACTATTTACAAATATATAAAAAAACAAACGAATATAAGGGTACTTTAAACTCATACTTTTATAAAATATAAACATATTTTAATTCAACTATAGCCAAATCATTAAATATAACAAAATTGAAAATTATAACTACTATTTACTAAAACAATTATATTTCTGAGAGTAGATAGTATTATGCAGATATATAATATTACAATTACATAATGTATATATATACACTGCTATACAACTATGATGTTGCCATATTAAATATTATAATATCCTCGCTAAAAATTATTTTTTTACCAATTCCACCCCATACAGTTTTTATTTGAACTTCTTCTAATGGTTTAGCAAATGCATCAAATTGTTTCAACGTATTGATACAAAAAAAACTTTTCTTCGTAGACATTATTTTTTTTTATACTAGACGTTTTTATTTATAACTATGCATGGACAACAAACAATAAATTTTATTTTATTTATAAACACGTCAACTAAACTAAACTATAAAAAAAAATATCAAATTGTCATTACGACTACATTCAGTGTTATCAGCTTGTACACAAACTTTTAAAAAGTTGTTAGTGATAATAATGATATTATTGTTATCAATAAAATGAATACGTTTAGATTAGATAGATAAAATATACTGAAGTGCGGACTATGATGTAAAAACTGCGCGACGTATTTTTCGTTACTCCCACTCCTGTATTGCAAGAAATTGAACTTCCATACCAATAACATTGAAAGACTACGCGTTTTAACTTGACATAACTCTGGGATAAATGGTCGTATTACGTTAACTTTGGTATCAACATTTTTGTTTTCATATGTACTTCAAACTTATATTTACAAAAATTAAAAATAAAAACTCTGAACAACATTTTTATTAATAACAAAATAATAGTGTAACATTTTTAATATTGTTAGGTAGGTACATATAAGTTGTACAGGTAATTTATACCAAAATATTTATTAATAGATAAATTTACTTGTGCTCAAAAACATTTATAAATTCTTAAATAATACTAATTTGGAAAGCTTAACCCTTAATGAAGATTTATTTTTTTATACTTTACGAATATTGTATTCTTTTTTATAGTGATGCATTTTTATATTAATAAACTTTTTACTAATTGCTTTAAATCATGTATATTCATGACTAGGAGCACCAAGATCAACATTGATTAGATGGAATCCAGAAAAAAAGAAATTATTACTTTTAGCTAGAATAATTTTCTTAGCACACTCTAAAATATTTAAGGATACATTTTTATGTAACACTTTTTCTTTCACAACAATAATTTGAAATGCTTTTTCTAGATATTAAACAATTAAAGAAATGGCCTTTAAAACAATAAACAGTTTGCCTCTATTAACAGAAGAAGTAAATGTTAAACTGTTTGCATAAGTGTAATCAGATTTATGGTTTGTTAATGCTTTAATACAAAAAGTACAAGATATTTTTTTACCATACTTCGAATTATATATCCTGAAATATAATCTAAAATATCATTAACGTATTCTCCTAACTGTAAATTATCAAGTTGATCTAAATAAGTTTGAATTTCACTTTCATCATCATCAAATGTTGTTTCTTCCTATACACTTATCATACTTCTTATTTCAGAGCAAAATTCTAGAATGTCATCTTCAAGTACATCAAAATTACAGCAGTTACCACTATTAACAGTAATATTCCTTGTAAATAATAGCTGCCTCAAAGTATGTTTAAACTGAATACAATTAGGATTATTGTTACAACCACCTCCAGAACGCACACAAACAAAAAAAAGCTCTAAATGATCTTGAGAGACTTATGTGAGAATAAATTTTAATGGGTTCTGATTTTTATACAATAGTTTATAAGACATTTCCAAGGTACTTTTCATATTAACAATAAATCCTATGACAAACATTTTCCTACCACTTAAATATACTTAAATAATGAGGAATCCTCAATCCTTAATGTTTTTAAATAATCAATAGTATTATTAAAAACTGACTCAATAGACTATATGTCACTAGCATTAATTAGACTTTTTAATAACTCAGGATTTTTGAATGGGAATCTAGATATTAAAATTAGGGTTTCAATTGGATACTAATTTATATTTTACTACAACAGTAATAGACCCTATTAATTACAGCAATAAACAGCATGATTTTAAATTAAAAAATTAAAAATATAATAATTCGATAATATTCACCTATGGAATTGAATAGATTTTAATTTACTTTCCCTGTTCCACCTGTTTGTACATCCAAAGGCCAAACATGACAAAACCATTTTTATATAGAAATGAACTTAAAGTCTCAATTAATTTATATAATTAATAAAATGTAATTAGTAAATACACAAAACAAAAATAGTGAGTACTATGCATGAGATAAGCATATTAGATTTTCCAATAATAGTCTAATAATTCTAATAGTTAGCCACAACATTAGAAAACAGTGCTTTTATTATGATAATTTTTTTATTTATTTCAATTATTTTAAATAAAGGTACATTATAAAATTTATAAAAAAAATGTATTTAGTTGGTACGGGGCTTTTTTTTCCAATATTCATCATAAATAATATAAATTATAATATGGTATCGCGTAACGAGTATTATTCTACTTATACTACAGCGTATGCAATTTTGTTATTAATAAAAATGTTGTTCAGAGTTTTTATTTTTATTTTTTGTAAATAAAAATTGGAAGTACATATGAAAACAAAAATGTTGATACCAAAGTTAACGTAATACGACCATTTATCCCAGAGTTATGTCAAGTTAAAATGTGTAGTCTTTCAATGTTATTGGTATGAAAGTTCAATTTCTTGCCATACAAGAGTGGAGGTAACGAAAAATACGTCTGCCCGTTTTTCACAACGTACGAGCATGGGCAAGTCCGCGCTCCAGTGTATTCTTATCTATCTCAGTGTACATTTTAGAGCAACGAACACGATTTAAGATATATATCTTATTCTAAGAGCCGTGGCAACGAATAACGATTTAGGAACAGTGATGTACTGATGTGCTTTTTTTTTCAATCAGTGGCACACTCTAACTTTTGGCCCAAAATTTTTTGGTGGGAAATTGAATCTATTTGGTACTTTAGGAGGTCAAAAGTAAAAATGTCAGTACTTTTCATTTTTTTTAAAATCATCAGGAAAAAATAAAAACATAAAAACGATATTTTTAAGCAAAACGTGACAAAATCATTTTTTTTTTTTTTAATATAACTTAAAAACCAATAACCATAAATACTTTAAATTTTCATCAAATATTTCAATATTTGTAGTTAGCGTTTTCTACATGTAGTATAAGTCTCAAAATATTTCAACTTTTTTGAGCTATTTTAAACCATTTGAAATTGTTTTAGACGTTTTAGTTTTTTTTACTATAAATGCCAATAAAAAACTATCATTTGTTAAATACTGGCTTACCTAACATGAAAGGTTAAAAATGTAATACGAGATTCCTCATAACTCATAAATTATTCATTTACTAATTAAAAGATATTGATAATTTATAGTCATGATATTTTTTATAAGCATTTTGTAAAAAATTTAATTAAATTTGTCTCAATTTGAAAATCTATAAATTATTTTGTAGTTAAAAATGAACAACAACTTTTTTTTATATATGAAATCTGAACATTTAATATAAGATTCTTCATAAGTTTTTCTATCTATAAAAAAATGTTTACTGGAAAGTTATATTAATTTTTATGAATGTTTGTTTGAAGTTAAAATATTAAATAACTATTTCTCCTAAAACGATTTTTAATATTTTAATGTACTTCAATACCTAACGAATTTTCATCAAATGCTCATATATTATCATCTATTCATGATACATTTTTTCATATTTCAAGTTATTTTCTATTTTTTTCAGTTATTGTCGATATAACATTTTTCACTTGGTCAAAATGTGAAAAAGTGGATTATGTTGTTGAGTAGCCAGTAGGTAGGTTTAGTTTGGTAAACGGCAAATAAAAATTAACAAGTAAATATACAATCATCATAGTATCATCAATATCATCAAAATATAAGTGGTCTGTAGAATTTAGAGTATGGATTTTACTCTATTAATTAACATTAAAAACAGACTCGACATTTTAATGTTGGTTAAATTATTAAGTCTGCATTTTATTACTTATAAGAACCTACTTGTCTAAGGATTCGAAAGGTTACATTTTTAATAATGAAGATTGACAGTTACAATATTACTATCATTTATTAATATATTTATAGACCAAATGCAATAATAGTCATAAAGTTTATTGTATGCACAATAATACTGAAAAACATGCTCTTCTAATGGCAATCATTTTGCTTACAGAAGTTTTACAGTAAAAATATTTTTTATAAAATTGCAAAGAAGAATTATATTTAATCATGTAAAGGATTATCAAGAGTTTGATTTTTATATCATATTACAATCGTCTAATATTTCATGGTGATAATTTTTTCATTTTAATTATTAAATATTAAAAATCAGACTACGCAGTTCTAGATAAAATTATCATATACAATTTTGATGATAGGAGTATTTACTGTAAGCTGTATCATTAGGAAGTCTGAAATCATGTTTTATGTCATGTTATTTTGCTATTATATCCTCTAAAACTTTTATTTCAACATTCAAATTGTAACACTTCATAACATTATAAAATAAAATAATAATAAATTTAATCTAATAAAGAAATACGTTATTTAATAAGCCGTTTTTAATATAAAACACACTCTTTTGTAACATATGTTTCTCTTTGTAGTTTTTCCAGCATCCAATAATTATTATAATAGTAGGTAGCTATAAATTATAATACATTTCTTATCGGATTTATTGCTTAATCGTTTTATGTCAAATGATTTCTAAACAATTTAAATATTTAGAAAACAAGAAAAACGAATACTTAATAACACCAAAAATATTTTTACAGTATTTAAGCATTAAATCGTTTACGAAATGATTAAAACTAGTAAAGTAGTAAGACTAAATGACTAAAATATAATAAAAATTTTTTATTTTTATTTTAAAAGATATCTTTAATCATGACAGTAAATATGGCTGTAGATAGTACTATCTATAAACCTTGGTTCGCACTTTGGAAACCAATCTTGGTTCCGCCCGAATTTACTGACAACAGATAAGAGCACAGTGTTTATCAATATATTGATTTCATCGTCGGCTTCAATGTGTGAAATTTCGTGAACTTTTACACTTTTCAGTCGACATTACTTGCACCGAACTTCGGATTTATTCCAAATCAATAACTTAAAGATTCCTAGTTACCCAACTTCATTGTCATGTTTAACTTTTACAAGCAAATATTTGTTCTAGGTATACTATCATTACTACATGCAGCGTATTCAGCAGCTCAGCGTAAGTGTAAATCATATTGTATTATAGTATATTTGTAAAATTTACAAGAACCCTTCGATCACCTGAGAAACGAGTAAATTTTAAAACAATAAACTAAAATTGTTTATCTTTGATCCATCTCTTTAATAGTTAAATCAAAATTAATATTAATTTGAATCAAATGCATTAACTAAAATCAATTTGTATAAAATTGAATGTCAATTACTAATGAATTTTTTTGTTTAACTTTTATAAAGATATTAAAATTAATATTGTCATTGATAACTAACTAAGTAGTATACTCAAGCACCTAATATTTAATATTTTTATAAATATACTCTTAAATATATACAGTTAAATTAAATATGCTCTTTTATGATTTTAATTAAATTCATATAAGATTAAATTAAAAAAAAAAAAAATTGTAAGCGAGTAGGTATAACTAAGCAACTCTATAGGTGTCGAGTTTATTACTGTTAAATGGATATTTTGAATTTAAATTCAATGATATATGATGATATATCATTATATACAAAGAACCATTCTGAGCTTTTTAATATATTTAAATTCGAACAAAATAAATAATTTCATTCAAATTTAAACTTCTACAAATGTATATAAAAAATAATTGTCTCTATATTTTATTAAATTGTTTAGTTCCAATATAAACAGCTTATGACGAACTTAGTAATAGATTTTCAAACCTTTATTTAGTTATAAAAATTATAAACATTTTTACTACAAAATATTTATACTTTATAAACTTTTATAATTTTTTGATAAATTTTGTAAAAATTTGATCTTTAAATGAACATAGAAAAAAATGTGACCATGTATTTTTATAATTATAACTTTTATACGGATATAAGAACAACTTATATCAAATCTTATATTAATAATTTTTTTTTTCAACAAGTAAATTATTGAAAAGAAGCATTTTTACTATCAAAAGATGATGAAAGATAAAAATAAACCCCATACAGTTAATGGATTCATGTTAATGGATACATCCATATTAATGGATTTTTCCGTTCGGAATCTAAAAATGAATTTTTTTTCTGAAAAAAATCATTATAATATTTTATTTTATCCATATTATTTATAATTTCACTATTCATATTTTAGTGAATAGAATAGGTACCTAGGATTTTAGTATTGTGTATACAAGAGGCACTTGTGCAGTATCAACCCACTAGGAAAGAAAGCCACTATTGTATTACTTAATTTATTTTGCTAATAAAATTCTAATTTGCCATACAAACTTAGGTACCCTATTTTTAAAAACAGTTATACAATTTAATTGCTATTTATATTCCAATATTATTTTTGAGTAATACCTTATAGGTTCATTTTTATTTAAATGGATTATTCCATTAAGAATTAATTAGATGTATTATTGGTGTAAATTATTGTAGAAAAATATAAACCTCTGAAGAAAAATTAAGTTTCCACTTACATTGTGTCTCATTTTACTAATGCATAACATACCAAATTTTACATTTGAAATATTTAGCTTTATTATTTTTAATTTTACAGTGAATTGATCTATTATAATCATTAGGCTACCACATAGACTCGTTTTGATGTTTTAATTTTAAAACAAATTATGAGCATTGTAAATTTTACTGTCGATTATATGTTTGTTTTGTCTTGTAACATTTTCATTTATCTTTCTATAATAAGTCATTATATTATAAAAATTCAATTCTTATATATAATTTATAAACGATTATTATTCTGATTATTGTTGTACACGCATGTTCAAATAAAAACAGACTTATATAAGCCATGACTAAATAGCGTGCCACATAATATTAAGAAAAAAATTGTCAGCTAACCCCAAACCCATCCTGATAATTTTTTTAAATAATTTCAATATTGTTGTTAACAATTTAGAATAAAATGAACAGCAAAATGCATAGATAATATAAATTTACACATACTAATCTAAAATATAATTGGCTGCTAAATATTTAGTTAGAGACTAATATCGATTCATTATAATAATTATGTTTTAATGTTTAATGATTGTTATGCAACTGAGCTACAGAATTGTATTAATTTAATGTAATTTTAGTTATTGCTTTGCTT
The DNA here is from genome assembly GCF_003676215.2 of Rhopalosiphum maidis. NCBI lineage: Eukaryota > Metazoa > Arthropoda > Insecta > Hemiptera > Aphididae > Rhopalosiphum > Rhopalosiphum maidis. The sequence continues at coordinate 50,965,494 of NC_040879.1, forward strand.
CTGCATATTAAATAATAAAAATTATTTTATTTTAATTTATAGATCGTTCTTATTTACGAATAACAGAACAAGAATTTGATGGATTACCATTTGATGTAAGTTTTATAATCAATTAAATATTGAATTACCTAACAATCATTAATATAATTTATTGATTTGTTTCATATTATAATTGATTGTTTTAGATATTTTTACAAGGTGTAGTTAGCCTTTTTATGTCAATGTATGGAATATTATACTTGGCAGGAGATTTTAAAGAAGTGAGAGCAATTGAAGAATTGGAATGCAAGACATGGGAAACATTACACAACACACCGGCATTTTATATATTTAATCACAGAGGTAAAACTCTGTTCTCTAATAAGTTTTAATTAATTATTGGTGAAAATCCAAGAAGCTGGGAATATCATATTTCCAGAATCTGAAGCTGATTATGGTTTTATTTATTTTGGTATTTATTTATTATGTTGTGTACAGAACTTAATTAAACAATATTATATTCACACTTTATTTTTAAATGAATTTGCTATTATGTTATTAAATTATAATATACTTAAATTAAATTGTGAATAATTAAAACAAGTTAAAAACCGATATGTTTTTATTTCCATTATTATAAGTGGTTTTATGTGGATATTCACAGCTGTATGATAAGTAAAATTAATTTAATGAAAAATACATCAAGTGTCATAATAAATTAAAATGTTTTGTTAACTTCTCAGAATTATGTCTTATATTTTTATATTTCCAATAAAATATACAATACTCATATATTAAATAAATGATAATAAATAAGTTTGACTCGCTGGATAGTCTATATTATTAAAATTTTATAGGCTTAAAACTTAGATTGTTTTCAGTCTTTCATAAATCACAAAAAATATTATGTTCCAGGGTCCCATTCGAACGAAAGTGGGAATGAAACCTTTGTACAGTGCCACAACACCTTCATACTTCACAGTCTGAAACATAACATAAATACAAAGATATATAACTATAAAATGTTGTTTCTATTAACTTAAAATAGGGAACATACTTTTATCAGACAATCAATACTTCCTCTATAGATATGTTGTTGAACAGCCTCAGTATTTCTACTGTGTTTCTGGTTCATCAATCTAGTCTAAAAAAGTATTTTAATCTATTAATAAGACAATTAAATCTAATTTAAAAATATAAATGTGTCATTAACATTTTATTTTTAATTGTATTATTATATGAACAATGATAATAAACCAATATAACAAAGTAATTTTCAAAATATTCAACACAATTTGAACACATTTTAAAATAGTTAAGTACATAACGACAAAAAATGTAAACTAATAAAATTAGTAAACTTAAACTAGTGATTGAGACTTTGATAATAATGTTTATTTACAATGAAATTAATTAATACTTACCCTTATTACATCAATAGGATTAGATGCAACAGCACTTCCAAAACTAGCTATAAGACTGGAACTAAAAATTTTTAAAACAATTTAATATTGGTAAGTGAAAAATATTTAGTTAAAAAAATCTAGTCCAGGCATAACCATAAATAAACTGTTAAAAGTGTTATACTGCCTTGCTAAGTAAAAGTGCCATAACTTGAAAAAAATTAAAAAATGAGTTAGATACAGTATCTAATAAGTTTATAAGTTTTACACAATATTTGTAGAAAAAATACCCCTGGAATTACATTGAATAGGCGATAAACTCAAATATCTTTCTTTGAAGACGCTGTATGTAATAACAAAAATTAGAAGTGCATCTTAGTATCTTACTTTTACTAAGCATAAACGCTGTACATACGCATATAGATACGGTGTTTTTGCATAACACTTCTATGTTTTTTAGACAATTAAAAATTATTAAGCAAAAATGCCATACAATTTACATACAGAATTTATCCTTAGTAAATAAAAGTAACTTTTATTCGTATAATAAACAAATAATATTTTTAAATTATTATTTCATTGCATTCCTTGTCAAAAAAAATTATAAAGTGGATAATACTAAAAAAGTTGACTAACAAAAAATTAAAGTATAATAAAATAAAAATACAAAACTGCATTTTTCTCAAAACTAATATATTGATTTTACGGCACTTTTCCTTACCAGGGTAGTATACCAGGTTACATAAACAATTACTAAACATTTAATGAATCAATAGGAAGTTAATAGTCCCTTAACCTCTTTTTGAATGGAGGCAACAAATTGCATCATATTATAAAATATACATTTTTATTAAAAATCAGTTGAAATCATAACAATTTTTAAATAATCTTATATTATAACATAATAAAACAATAATATTTAAGTTTATTTTACAAATGACGCTAATTATGTTTAGATTTGTTGGAAAAATTAAAATCAGAGATCATGGCCTAACAAAATCTATTATAGTCATCTATTTTAAACATTTTTTTTTCATGTATAAAAATTACATAAATTATTAAAAAAAATATTTTTTTAAATAACTGTATACCTTGAGGGGACTAAGCCCCTTGGAAGTTAAAAGTACAGGTCTTAGCATTAAATAAGTGTAATGAGTTTATTTATTTTTTTTTTTTTTTTAGTAATTTCACCAAATTTCCATTTATGATTAAATGAAACACTTTTTAGTCAAAGATAATATTTTATTGATAACATTTTTAAAAAGATTTTTTTGGTGCCAGGCCGATTTAATAAACGTATTTTTATACCAATTTTATAGACATATATTTATATTCACATATTAATTATTGCATGTTTTTAAATGCATTTTATTTTCGTTGATATTGATACAATAGATTTTGAATCGTACTTATTATTATTATTACTATCGCCACATTGTGCAGTCGGACATATAACATAATATAATGTTTAATTTTTAAGTTAGTTTAATGAACTAATTTATAATATTGATAATAATTGTTTCAATAATATTATAAACTGACCTATTATAAAAACGTATAATGAATACTGATTTACTTTCCACATCAACTAAAAATTTCTATGTAAAACAAGATCCTGTTATTATTTAATATTGATGTCCTTCTTATGTCCTTATTTTGTTGTATGACACTTCACCAGAAAAACTTGGTCAAAAAGTTGCTTTTAAATTATAATTTTTATTTGTTAAATATAATATTCTTTCATAAAAAGTTTAATGTTTAAACGTGATTTAGTGACTCTTATGATTGGACTATTAAATTAATCAATTTTTCATGCAACCTGGCATTTAATAAAATGCTAAGAACAGACTAATTCAGCGGTTCCCAACCCATGGGCTGCGAATAGCGTGGTACTGGACCGTAAACAATATTATATATATATATTTAAAATAATAATATTACATATTATTATTATACCTAATAATATTTCTGGTTATAATAATATTTTATTATTTTATTTATAATGACTGACATATGTATACATAATATATATGAGTTAATATGTAATATGTATACAATATATATATAAATTTGTGTGCTTACCTATACGTATAGGTGGGCCTCAAAGATTGTTTTTACAAAATTGGTGGTCCACGCAACTATAAAGGCTAGGAACCGCTGGACTAATGAATAATGAGAATTATATTTTTTATATTTATTCATTTTTAGTTTTGCTTTAGATTTTAAAATAACCTATATTAACATAGGCATGTTCACAGATATGACTCACCTGGCCATGGTCAGACCTACAAAATTAGCAGCCCTTCCTCCTACTATTACTGAGTTCAGAATAATGTTAGGATCAGATACTATATTTTTTAATGATATTTATCGTGACAGTGTCATTGTGAAGAAAACAATGTAGTTAAAAAACATAAATATCTACAAGGATTGATTATATTGCAAACTACCAATACTATGCTGAAACGAAAGAAGAATGACAGTTTCATGTTTAAATGTTGTTTTAGATGATTTACCTAACGGTTAAACGGTTTAAACGTTCGCTTCAATCAAGAAACCTTAGATCTCCTTACCGTAAGAAATGTTTTAAAGCTTGAACCAACTAAAGAAAATCTCCTGTTCAGAAAGTGCTTTTAAAGTTAACTATAAGCAATTAAATGAGGAAATTCAATTTCTTAGAAATATATCTGGTGTTCCATTAGGTTCCATTTCAAATTAATTAATTTGATTGAATTTCTTAATCAAAATAATCAAAAAAATATCTTTTTTGAAATTTATAGTTATTGTACTTTTTGGCACAATAACAAGTTGCTCTTGTGAGCGAGCATTTTTGAAATTGACCATGGTTAAATCAAAACTTTGTATTACAATCACTCAACAAAGACTTGATTAATTTTTTCATTATTAATTAAACAGAAAATGTCTAACAACATAAACTACGGTAACATAATAGTGAACAAATCTTAGACACGCCTATGTATATATTCTAATAGAAGATATACTTAATTTTTAAATTTGGTATAAATCTCTAGAAGTACATAATAAACACCTACATTTATTTCCATACAATGGACAATAATAACTGTTAAACATGAAATGAACTTACATAAAGTGATTAAATATATGATTTCCAAAAATTTCCATCAACTTGTATTTACAATAATCATATACTGGCAATTCAACAGCTGCAATAATTGCAGCTCGTTGTGACGTTGGTCCAACTCCCTGTTAAAATAAATGTTATTCATTAATCATTAATATTTTTAACTATTCAAAATATACTCAATAAATGCCAAGATTTTAAATTAAAATCACGGAGAAAATTTTCTTCAAAAATCAGTTATAATTTCATGGTTGATTAATGATTAATTGTATTTTGTTCTATTTTAAAATATGAGCATAATCCTTAAATTAGGCAATACTTATAGACATATGTAATTTAGGTGTATATTTTGCAATTAAATTAAGCGTCCATTTTGACATAAATAAACATAATATATTTATTATTATTATATAATAAAATTTTTTTATTTATAAATTATTTATATTCAAACTTATATGATGATTTATATTAGTAGTATATTTTTTTTAAGTTATGATTAAAAATATAAAAAGAAATTGGGTGTATTAGCTCTAAATATACTTAGTATTTACCACCTACTTATATACTTGAAAAATTAAATACATACCTTCCATAAACCTCTGATTCCTTCGTGTACATAAATGTAACGAAAACATTTAAAAACATTAGTATCCAAAAAAATACCAGTTTTATCTCGACCCAAAGCTTGAAGTCTGACTTTGAGTACATCTGTAGGATTAGCAATAGATGCAGATATTATTCCAGCGCATATAGCACATCCAAAATTTACAGCTACATCTTCGGTCACTTGTAGATATTCATTAGTTGCTTGTTTTAATGTATAATATGTGCCAAACTTAATTGAACCATATGTACATTGACGGATTAATGCAGGACTAATTCTGTAATATAAGTTTTTTTTATTATTACTTTTATTTATAAATGACAAAAATAAATAAATACCCAGAATAAAGTGACAAGAAACCTTCTTGCTTATAAATCTGACAAAAAGCATCTACCATTCCACGATATTTAATTTTATTGAACTGCCCATCCAATTGTCCCTGAACTTGCAATCTAGTCTTAGTTGTATCAATAGGAAAAGTACCTTATAAAATAATACAAACATTTATTATAAATTATGCATTTTGTGTTCATATAAATATTGAATTATTTTGTTAAAACAAATATACATTATGTATTTTTTTGTAAATGTTATTTTAATATGAATATTTATAATAGCTTACTAAATTCAGCAATACAGGATGATAGACCACCATACACAAATAGTGGCCACTCTCTTTTTTCCATTACACTAAAAATAATGATCAAAATCTTTTTTTTCTAGAACAACTGTTTAAACCTAATAAAAAAATAAAACATTTTCTTGTAAATCTTTTATAATAATTTGAATAATGAAAAAAGCTTATGGATAATACAAATAAAATATAGAGGCTTATTTGAGAACAAAAGCATCTATTCTTCATATATTTCTACACAAATGAACCTTGTGGGTTTTTTTAAGACAAGTAAAATAAATACATATTTGTTATATAAAAATTACAATGTTTAAATCTTTAGATTCGACCTAGAAATTATTTATTATACTTAAAAGGCAGGATAATAATAATTTTCAATTAGTTATCATATTACTTATAACTTATAATATTAATAGTAAGTAAAATATAGATATAATACTTGTTGAATATTAATTACTTAATTTTTAGTCAAAATAAACAAATACAACTAATTATAAATGAATGACACTTGGTATTTTGTAAAAAAAAAACCATTTGTTAATTGATTTTATCAAAAAAAAAAATTATAAATAAAGAAGTAGAAATATTACTCATTTAACAATACAATATAATTTATTTATTTACTAAAAAGTAAGAAATATGAGTTTATAATTTCAACTAAATAAAATATCATTAAAATACCCCTTCTCTCTTAAAAAAAAAATAAAATATGTAATTATATTATAATCACTTCATACAGATTCAAATTTAGTTTCACCAAACAAATAATTTTGTTTGCTCAATATTTTACCAACAGTTCTCATCCCGTCTGTGATTAAAATAGCTTTACTCTTTTGAAAACCTCCCATGAATACTTAAATATTTGTTTAATTTGAATTTTGAATGCCATCTATAACAGCTGAAATACCTATTCAAACTTTTTCATCTCGCTACTCCTTTCATTTCTTCACAACTCATTGACAGATCCTAAATCATTAAATCATTAATGATAAATGACAACAAAAATAAAGTAAAAATCTGTTTAAATGTGTTTATAATGTATATTATTCATCAATTATCAGCATTTATCATTGATAACCATAGGCGAAAGCATAGTACGTGCAGTGTGCCCAGGCACGCCTTGTGATTTTTCATAGGCCGAAGAGCCCAATGCCTCAATCTACCTTAATAATTCAATTCATTCAATTTTAGATAACTTATTTCAAGCGAATTTTAAAAAAAATTGAATAATTCATTATGATTAATTTAAAATTTAAACAAGATAAATTTGTCTTGGTTAGCATGCTATGGCATGCATGTTAAACATGAATTTAACTCAAAATACAACAAAAATGTTGCTAAAATTTTCCAAGTTTCAGAGGAAGATTTATTTATTGAACTGAAACTTTTAATTTTATCGAAGTGTTATGAAATTAAATGGTGCTACTAGTGAATTTGTTTATGAATGGATTTATTAGTTGAAAATAACTGGAAATTCCACAGTATATACTTGTGTTTTTAAAACTTTAAAAATGTTTACAATCACACCTGTAACTAGGTGTATAGCGTGAAGGTGTTTTTAAAAATTAGCCCTAGTAAAAAACAAATTTAAACAATCAAATATAGTACAATGGGTCATATATGTTTGAAGTCATTATTACTACTTTTTATAGAACAAAAAATGGTATCGAACGTAGATTTAAATACAGTAATATATGAATTCAATAATATGGGTAATAGACAAATGTCTCATCTCTAAGTACACAAACTACATTTATAATTGTTAGATATAGCTATGTAATTCATAATTATTATATTTGTTGGATAATTATAATTTATTTTAATTTACTTGTACCTGTTTAGTATAAAGTATTTAAAATAAAATTTTATTATTAAATTACACTACGTAAAAAAAGGGAGTTATAAAATGATTGATCAGACATCAGAAGACCGATAATAAATAATAAATATGAGCACTACCCACTTTTAAAGTCCGCGCACGCCTATGTCAATAACACAATTTTTACAACAAGTCTTGTTTTTCATATCGTAACATCCAAAATAGCTATCATTGTTTTTACCATAACTATATTAATTTGTTTTTTTCTTCTATACCATAGCTACATTTCAATACTCTCGTTCTCCATTGGAGCTGCTACACACAATTTGAATACCTCTATATTATAGCGATTACTATAACAATGAAATGAAAAATATCTAATAGAATATGTTTAAAGTCATAATGGATCTAAAAAAAAGTAATCTAGTTAACCTTACAGAATATTATATCCTATGAATTATAAATTAGTTATACCTTATTACTTTATTAAACCATATTTTAACTTAATATCATGTCTAAAGTAAGACTATATGTACTTCACACCCATAACTAAGTGAACCAAATGGCTTAAATAAAACATAATCAACCAAAAAACTAGGTAAGTAATTAAAATATTAGATCTATATTATAAAAAATGTGGGGTTAGGCACGCATCCATCAAGCATTACCAGTGAATTTCTCTCCAGTTTCTGAAAATATTATGTGTTCTCACAACAATTATTGGTTTATGAAAGCAAAATGCAATTTATACGACAGCAGTTGGGGAAAATAACTGTTAGCAATAAGATAGACGATAGTTACCTTTAACGTTTAAACTCGATCTACCGTTTTGTATGGTATAATATAATATAGCATACTGCAGTAATATATAATCGGTTTCGTCGTATATCTAAGACAACAATCTTTTGGTTATTTCATAAAAATAAAAATTATTAATTATTATATTCGGCACGGCCGGTACTCTGGTACTTTAGATAACGAACAAACTGATAACAAAATAAATATGCGCCAGTACGCAGACATTATCATTATGATTATGGATATCCGAAAACAATTTTCCATTATTCCATTATATTATATGACATTGTCTCGTATCTGTTGAAATAATAATTAATAATGTTTGTTGCAACCACATATTACATTACAATTTATATTAATTATATTAATCTGCGTTTGTGAGTTAATTGACAATAGATAACCAACGTTTTATGCGTCTTCGCGCTAAAAACGTGAATAAAAAAATTATCAATATGAATACCGAGGACTTATTGACAAACTGAAAATCAATTAATCAACACATCCCCGCCAAAGTGCTTACATCAGAAGGTCTCCTTATTCAAGTATAAACTAAAGCCACTAAATATCTACAATTCCACTAAAAATTGTAAACAATAATATTTTTTATAGATTGCGTAATAAAAAAACGAATGGTAAAAAAAACATGAATACCGGAATTATCTAAATCAAATTACCGCTTATAACTGATAATTGGTGATGATATATTAATAATAATTATGACTACGAGACATCAGACATGAATCATGAGTCATGGTCATTGTAATTCATAGAGTAATAACTAATAAGAATAGAGTATTATACTGATGTAAATATGCGCCCGTAGCGGTCCACTCCACGTATAAGCAATAAAGCAACTTTAGCAACTTTACTATACTAGCGATCTAATGGATTATTAGTCAAAAAATATTTCCAAGTCCAAATAATAAAATCTCGACAGACTGGCGTGAAGACTCGCTCTAATTCTGGTAAATCACGTCTGAAAAGGCCTATCTCGGGTTCTCATTATGTATGGATCCATTTCCTTATACTTTTGGACTTTTGATCATATCTGATCAAGCTTGCGCCTAAAAAGTTACGTAATTCCTATAATAAGTGCGTTTTATAATATACGAGAGTCACTACTTACATGATTCTATATGACGTATATAAAGACGAGTATAGCCAATACGAATCTCGGAAAAAAGATCAAGGTAAAAAAGAATACAGATAAAAGGAACAATTTTTAAAAATATTAAATATATTAATTGAATATGAAAATATTATAAAAATGATCACTTACTATACGTACACATTTACATTACCCGCTTGCAAACAAATACAAATTATCTATATTTAACTCCTTAAAAACAGTCTTTATCCTTTATGTATAATATTTAATATAATTTTTAAAAATATTTTTTGCTTATTGCATAAAACTATGTGAAAAAATATAAAAATCTATCTTTCATTCTTCATCATAGGTAGGTACCTAGTATATTTGTATATATCAAAAACAATATAACTTAGTATAGAGTAGAATACATTTTTATTACAACAATATATTTTTTAATATTATTATTTTAAATTTTTTTTTGACCAATTAAAAAACTTTTACCAACAACAAACTAAATGTTTTTATATTATATATATATATATATATATTTATTATGCTTGTAATAATATATTATAGTATGATATTATCATTAATTGATAAATTATTAATAATTATTATTTGATAACAACAATTTTTTTAAAGTGATGATTATTTTTACACAATTTCTATGTGTGTATATGCGGGTCGTGTTAATGTGTGTAAATATTCATTTTTTAATTTTCATAATCGATTAATATATTTAAAAATTGTTATTTTTTTCCATGGTCTTTTATACCGATTACCAGCCAGTACAGGACATATCAGACCTACCCATAATTATAATTAATAATATTAATATAATAAATATTATATTTTATTATTTTATTAATATTATTATTGTAGCTTCCTCTTCCTTGTTAATATTTTTATATACTGAAATGTGTAAGTCTACGTCGCAATACTCGTGGGCTACTTGTATTGATACCAGAATAGCAATAAATAATAAAAGTAATACTGTGAAGATACATTAATTTAAATTTAATATTGTTCGTGCCTACAAGTTAGGTATTTTGTTTCTGTATTATTGTTAGTATAATTGGAAAAGAAGTGTTTAAAATGAAACCATCGTTTTCATCTCGCTTACGTTTCTATAAAAAAAAAATGGTTCATTTTTTAGAGGCATTACTAATTATTTTTTAAAAATCTATTGAGCATATAACGATCAATATTTTTAAAGAATACTCTTATTAAATTTATCGGTAAGTTTGCCATTTTCTATAAATATTTTTCAAAAAAATAAATTTGTGTTATTCATAATATTGAATAAAACAGTTTCTTTTTTAATTATGAAAATGAATAGATATTTTACAAAACTGTTATTTATTAAGCCATGTTTATCATAATGTATATTATATACTATAGTCTGTAACATAATTTATGTAAATTATGCAAGTAAATTGTACACAAACAATTTTTCAATAAAGATGTATGTTATTATTTTGGCACAAATGGGCAATTCCCAGTGCAGCACTTATAGAATTTGACAACAGCTTTGAAAAAATGTAAAAGTATAATTTTATTTATAATAAATAACACTTACCGATTCTAGGTCCCATTATCCCCGACTGAATTTTTGGGTCCATAATCTATATTATATAACAATGCAGTATATTCTTTTCATGACTAAATAACCTCTATTATAATTATTGGTTGAAAGATGTAAAATTAAATTATTTTTGAAAATACATATTTTACTTTATTAAATAGAAACTGTATTTGTTTAATAAGTTTATATTCTTCATAAATTAAATAAATTACTATGTATGTGGTATACCTATAATGTTTGATTAAGTGTGAGGAAAACTAGATGCGTATAAGTTATAACATATTATTGGTAAATATTTAAAGATATTGATTTAGTTGTCTGAGCTCTTTTTCAAAGTTCGAATTTTTGAAAATGTTAAAATATTATGCTAAATTCAATTACGCAATGACCGCCCGTATTATCGCATATACACTAATGTCACACACACCTGTCATATAATTTGCCTAATTCCTACTACTTAGAAAACAACCGACTGGAACACTATTTGCATTTGTACGTTGGTAATAACTAAGAATACTAAAATGTCTAAAATAATGGAGATAGAGTAAACTGAATTCTTCTTAACGTGATATACCTATATATTAGACAGTATAGACAGATACAACACAATATTCTCTTCATTCTTAAAATTGTCATAATTAAATCATTTTCTAAAACGTAGACATTTACCAATTCTTCATGTATGTATTATTTAAAATAAATGTTCTTTACTCTTTAGTCTTTAGCATGAAATATTTTTAAATAATTTAACACCGAAAAAAAGTACTCAAAATGTGTTGTGGTGTCACAACGAATAATTTGATAGTTATATTTTATTTAATATGTTATAATATTTATTTACGGACTTACAGTAACTAATTTGTACACCCATCACTGTCCTACTAATAAACGAGAACTTTTTCATGAACATCGGATTTAATAACATCCATTTATTATTCGAATATTTAGCCTTCTAAAAATCTCGCTTCAGTATTACTATCTTATATTTTTGACTTCTTAAAATGCGTATGATAATCTATTCTATAGAATACCGATTTCTTCCCATCTGGAATTTGTTTTTGTTTTGATATAAACGTTATTCTTAATATTCTTATACGTGTTATGACGTGAATGAAATTCGATTATTTATATTCTACAAACACCAAGTTGAACCATTATTTTATCAGTTTATTAGGTTTGGCCGGTCAAACATTGTTATAGCCATTATTGAATTAATTAAATTTATAAATTAAAATTAATTAATTAATTCACACAATACGCATAAATAATATTGTTTATTTGCTTAGCACTTACGCGACTTACGGGAAACCACGTGGATATTAAAAAAATTAAAAACTAACACGTCAATGATGTAATTAACACTACTACTGCGGCGATCTGCAGCTTGCTTATTTATACTTTATCAGTACTATAAACAAATATTCTCGATTATCAATAAATATCTACAAAATATAGTTTTCCCCAATAACGATAGACTGTGAATATTTCAGACCAAAATTTCAAAATCGGATGGGACAAGACACATTGAGATATTGAATGAAAGATGAAAATAAGTATTGAAACGAAAAAGACCCACTTCTGAAAATTCATCGAAGAAGCAATCGATTTATATGCAAAAAAAAAATTCGTCACATAGTTAAAAATAGTTTGTTATTTATTGGTTTTGCAATTGTTTTTAAATTTCTTAATTTTAATAAATAATAATAATAATAATAGGTATATTCATATTTCATAATACGCTGCATTAGATTAGTTTAAAAAAAAATAATATTTTTCTAATTTGTATTTGTAAAATGTATAATCAATGAAAAAGGTAAGTGGGGGGGTCAAAAATTGTCTGATTTCAAGTGATTTATCACTGTAATACATTATATAGTAAGCAACGCTGTCGGTTTACTACATTAAATTTGAAGTATAACAAAAACACAGCCGTTTTTTACACAGAGTTCGATGAAGTAAAAAAAAAATAGATCTCTAAGCAGTTTAAGCGTGTAATATCATAAATAAATGCTAAGTAAATTGAATTAAAGTACACTTATTTTGTTACAATAATTTATTTACTTGGTGAGATATTATTTTGAGTAGAAATGTCTATTATAATATTTTAATTTATAATTTAGATTACTTCTAATACCTTTTATTTATTTTGTTCACGTTATTCCATGTGTAGTGTCATATAAAGTATATAATTAAGTTTACAAGTCATTATTGTTTACCACCTATATTAAAATATATTCGTAAATTGGAATGAAAAAATGCTTATACGTAAGAACACTAGAACACATATAATATAATCAGATAAATACATAAAGCAGTTAATACAATCACGTATTCCAGACACGTCATGTTTTTACGAGAACCGAGGAGAAAACACTGAATACAATATCAAAATATATTAACATACAAATACATATAAATAGTTATTTAAAAAATTAAAAAATGTGCATATTAAGTGTCTACAAGTCTATTGACCAATAACCTCCTATTGTTTATCTATTCTCATAATTTTTGATTTTATCCCAAAATTCCAAAAACGTTATATTAAAAATGAGTAATTAAAAAAATCGATGTACCTATTTAAATTTTGAAGAAGTTAAAATCAAAAATGTGAGAAAGTCGATCACAAGAAGCCAAGAAGACTTGACGCCAAATTAAAATCTGTTTCCAGAATTCTTAGGCTGGAATTAGTGTTCAACTGACGGTAAGCGCTAACGTCGAATGTAGATAATATATCAATGAATGCTAATGAAGTTATGAACAACTACAGTGCAGCGCTGAAAAAGTGATAAGTTTATACGCGCTGTAGCGAGTTGGTCCTGCACGCATTACATATATATATATATATATATATATTCTTCTCTGTGGACGCCTGTCGGTCGTACGTGGATAGACGGAGCTCGGGTTTGTTTTAAAGAAGTCCAACAACAGCAGTTTGAGTTACTAAATAATGTTTTATTGTATTAAGACAAAAATATAAGTGTTTTTAATTGTAATACTTAATAAGTTTGTGGACAGAGTGAAATAACTCTGCCCGAGAAATTAGTTAAGTTAAGACTTTGGATCTGGACTCAGAATACAAGCGGCGATGTTAGGGCGCGGCCCAACGACTCAGTAAGTCTGGTTAGATGGGATGATAGACTAATTCTAATCGTACAGCGGGTAGACCTGTATATGTACTAAGTCTCCGCCCTGACGAATGCACGGTAAAGAATAGAAGTGGTGGATAAAGGAAGCCGAAAATATATTGATTTCCAAAATTATGATTTAATAGTATAACTATTCTTGTGCTATTTTCCATAGGTTGTTTGATCTCTTAGAATTGAAATCCAACTAATATAACGTATGTAACATTATATGTAAACAGCTAAAAACCTTGTAGTCGTGACTCGTAATGGCATTGCAATAATAATTGAATAATATTAACATACAGCGATAGTAAAAATGGCTACGTCAATATGTATATAATAGTAAAGCGGTAAAGATTTACTACTTTTAATATTTCTATACTTTTATAATAGTAATAATAAAACGACTACGTCGGTTTACTACAACGCGTATACAGCTACGTCGCACTTACGAAGATCGTCGGTCAAGCTTGTTCGTTTCTGTAGTTTTGAATTGTACATTTAATACTTTTTTTCAGAACTAAATGATTTTAAATAATTTTGAGGAAGTTCACTTAATACAACAGAAAATACTAGCGATGGTTTATTTGGTTTTTTTATTCGATTATTCAATTCATTTTTAGCTTTCTTAACTACTACTAAATTATGGTCATCAGGATGCGAATAATGCGTGATTAACAAGGGGTTAATGACATTTACAATAAATAAATTCATAATAAATAATAAATTTATTATTAATAATTATTATTTACTATTATTAATATTTTCAGCGGATGTTATTATTAAAGGTAACATCACAAAATGTTAGTTAGACAGACAACATATGTGGATATAACGTCCACTTAACATACAATACAATGTTCAATTTATAACTGAAATCGATTATTTTACTATGGACATATGCGACATTGCTCGATAAAAAAAATGTCCTTATATTACTTACATTTTTTCGTTATGGTTAGAACTTGTAATATAATGATTATAATGTAATAAAATAGTATAATACTCATGTAGCAATGCACGACAAACGCGACAACAGGTCAACAGAAAGTGATTCGTTATTCATATAATCGGCGTTTTATGTTTTTAAACAAAAGCGAAAAGGTTAGATTATTAACTAATTGTATTATCGATACAGCGGCGACGACAAAACCACCAACAGTAAAATTGGTTTTGGTTTTTTTTCGTCAACCGTATTGATAATATTTATTTTTATAATAATTCCACCGACGATAATTATGTGCCCCGGGCAGTGGCGCATTTAATATATACGCGCTCCAGAGCAAAATAATTTTTCCGCTATTATTATTCCTCCTTCAAAAAAAAAAATATATATAAATAAATTCAAAGTTAAGCAATAAAAAAATTAATTTTATGAAACAAATCATAAATCAGTTGTTATGCGATATTGTATATTTGTATTAGATAATTTTATAGTAATACATATCCTAACGTTAACCTAATCTTTTTTATTCAGTGAATATTCTTTTCTTAATATATATATATATATATATATATATATATATATATATATATATATATATTAATTATAGAAAACGGAATCAACACTTGTTATACAAGTGCACAATGATTAACAATACACGGTTTTTTATTAAATTAAACAGATAATATTTATTATTAATTAAATATAATAAAATAATCGATAGCTTATAATTTTTTTCTTGACTTTTGAGAAGCAAAAGTTTCAATAATATCATTAAAATTAATAGTTTGTGTTAAAACAGCTTCAATGTTGAGGATTGCTAATGAATTAAGATGAAATTCTCCCATTGTTGATCTTAAATAAGTTTTGACCCTTTTTTAATGAAAAAATGATCTTTCCGTTGTAAAAACTATTAATTATCATACATCAAACTGACAGGGGCTACTATCGCCAGTTAATGATGTTATAAATATGAAATTACAATGCATTAAATTAATTATTAATCCGAATTTCAGTCTCGTATAATAATAGTATTTAATAATATGAATTCTACAAAGTAAAACTAAGTGTCCAAGTATTAATATTACAAATTATATTTGTATCATAATTTATTTTTATGAATACTTTATTCATAGGCAGGTATTTGGTCACATTCGTGAAGGGCTAAACATTTTTGTCTTATCCATTAGCGTAAACAGACATTTTTAGACGCATCAACCTTCTAACTAGTGGCTACTTCTACTTTATTTTAGCTGAGGCTTAAAATTTGTCCCACATGGACTGTTATTAAAGTTCCTTAGTCATAAATGACATTTTTAACTACAGTATATTCAATAATTTTTTGTACAGTTATATTAATTTCTATACCAATATTTAATTCTCTATTTTCAGATTCTAGTTTTGTCGTTGATGAGGAATCATCAAATATTGTTATAGACATTATTTAATTAATTAAAATTTATAATTTAAAATGAATTGATAATTCACACAAACACATGAATAATGTCGTTTGTTTGTTTAACACTTACAGGAAACCACGTATAGATAAAATATAACATGTAGGTATTAAAAAAAAAAAATTAAAGACAAACACGCCAATGATGTCATTTATATTATTGCTGTAGTGGTCTACAGATTGCTTATTTATACTTTATAAGTACCGTAAACAAGTTCTAGAATATTCGCGATTATCAATAAATACCTACAAAATATGGTTTTCCGCAATAACGATAGACCGTGATTATTCCAAAACATTCTCGTATCCCATCAAAATAAAATAAAAATTATAAATATCATATATTGAAATTCACAATTTTTTATTTTGACGTCTGGTGTGGTTTGATTACGTTCTGTAATGCGTTCTGTGGGGGGCTTAAGACTTTATTTAAAAGTTCACTTCCGCAATCCCATTCAGAGTCGTGTCTAAAAGGGGCAAAGGGGGGAACTGCCCCCCGGCGCCATAATTTTCATATGTTAAGAACAGCGTCAACTATTTTTAGTATTAATAACCTATATTTGGAAAAAAAATACTCGTTTCAATATGAACGAGTCGGCGGTATGTATCTCCACCGCCACCGCTGCCGCTGCAGTATTTGGGGTCCCCTTTGTTCTTTAACTCCACTTGGATTTATTTATATTTTGTGATAATTTGGAAAATGGTTTTGTTAAACAACCAGAAAATAATGCACGCAAAAACTTACCGATATTAATGCTTATCGTCATATAATATTTTAAATGGAATCAGGAACATTATGTTATAAGTGATATACCAATTATTGTTCATAATATTTCTTATATTTGTATCACACGTATGCGTCACTTATGGTGTAAAGCCCGTGTTCACACTACGTTGTCTACATTTTATCGTATTTGAGTGTTTCGTATACTTAATATAGGTAAATAGATAGCAAAATGTTGTCTTGATGACACACACTACTTATAAAGTTATAAAGATGAATAATTTCAAACATACAAGCGGTGGCGGCTCGTGTATATGCGCTCAAGTTTACATGCACTTAACTACTCAAAAGAACGCCATACTCACATGACGTGTTAACACTGTCTTACAAATACTTAAAATAACAAATTTTCACTTAACAGGTCACACTTAGCTCCGTTAGTTTAAAGATTAGTCGAATCAACCTATTATGAAACTCGATGGTAAGAACATTATCTGTGTTCGTAATGTGGTTTTTACGATTATTCAGTTTTTAAGTGAGTTATAAGCATTTTTAATGTACGTTATATTATATACGCATAACTTGCTAAAAAATAGAGAAATCTCAAAAAACCAACATACGAACATAGAGAATGTTCTTAGTCTAGGACAGAAGACTTGTAACATTTGCATATTTGTTTTGCAATCACAAAAATAGCAGAGTACGAAACAAATATATAAATAATTTTTTTCAATTTGTTCTTTACTAACGTTTTTATTTTTAATAATACATGCAAAACATAAATTTATTTTTAATTGTTGTCGTATAATATAGTTTTTAACCGTGGGAACGCATTTTTCCTAGCAGTGCTTGAATATCGTCGATTAGACGATATGATTAAATTGTATTTATTTTATTAATAAATATTAAATAGTTTAGTTTACGATGTGATTTTGTATTGTCGGTAATTTAATACTTAGTTGTAAATTTGTAATACGTAGAACAATTAAAATTAATTCAAAATAATTAATTCTGTCAAACAAAGTATAAAAAATAAATAAAAATATTCTTGTTTTTATTTTTATTTTTAAAATACATATTTTAAGTTTAAGTATATTTTTTATTTTGCAATATGTTTAGGCATATTAGGGGATTTTTAATGACTACAAGTCCTCTGCCCTATAGTTCTTAACAGCAAGTTTCATAACAAGTCAATTTATTATAATTTTTATTATTACGGTGATCTGCTGAGTGTAAATTTGCGATGTGACGTACGACGGAAACAACACACACGGGTATGACGTCCTCTTAAGAAAAATTTAATATATAAATCATAGTAATACAACTAAGTATCAGTATGCTGTAGTGTTATTAAGATTATGTTTCAAAACATAGAAATTCATGAAAATAATATAATATTTGGATTGGGTTATTTCGAAAGCAAAACGGCCGGGCGGTTGTCCGCGCTGGAACGGTATCGGTATGTATACGTATGACTGTATAGTAGTGCAGAGTGCAATAATGCACACAGTCGCTGTGCACATTTATTTTGTACAGTGTAAAAATTAAAACAAGTCAAAACACGTAACCCGCGTTATAATTAATTTATGTGCACATTCGTTTCTATGCACAAGACGACATATAAACAATTAAATTGTTATCGGCGAATAATATTCTGGACGTCGTCGTCGCGCGTTGGCATTATAATTTATTTTTACTCTCGTTTATTGTATTCTGATTATCAGCGGATAATGTTCATAAATTATTATCGTCAATTCTAGGTTGATATATCCACCTTGTGTAAATTCAGAACTACAAATGTTCACAATCGTGTTATGTTTTCTATCGACGACTAACAAATATTTGTTTTCAATTTTTTTAAATTAAATCAGTATAGCAAATACTGCAATGCAATTTTGTAGGCTATAATAGACACGGTATAGTGAGAATCCAGCTATTGCTTTATCATTGGCACAACTAGGTCTAAAATATTGTACGGTGACCGCCGCAATACCGCTGCTGCATGCCTCTATAATATTTGTTAGATAAAAATATTATAATTAAATAAAATATTGGTCGTATTGAAAAATAAACTTTAGTGTTTTATATCTATACAATTTACTTTTGAATAATTCTTTACATCATATTGCATAGGATGTATTTCACTTATCTTAAGCTTAAATTATTGTTAAATCTTTAATAATAAATAAAAAGGGGGTTAAGATACTATTACTATAGTTGTGTCAATGGGCTTTATTAACACTATGCGTTTTGGAAGGTCCGTGTAAAACGTATCTGGTCTACTGGAAAAACAAACCACATTAGTTCTAATTATAGATGTTACACTAGTGCTTAAACGCCAAACGGTACCAGTCGATTCCTCCCGCTACAAGTACCGACTACAGCCTCGCCTATGCTCAAGAATAACTCAAAAATTATGTACTTATAGTTAGCATCAAAAATCGACTCTATGGAATGTATACTTTTATACAAAATAAAGACGCAAGTCAAATAATTTATAGTTTCGCCAGAACGCAGTAGTGTCATTTTTCCACTATTAATTAATTGGTATACTGTTTTGTAGAACAATGACATCTTATGAGTTATGATTATGACCCTGTTATCACAAAGCGTTTATGAAAAAAGTGACGTTTTTTGAGTTGCTACATTGTCAATTAAACATAACATTTTAATTTCATGAAAAGTGGCATAAATCAAAATATTTTTTTATTTTGTTTATTTTTAAATATAAAAATTATGAATAAAAAAGAAACAAAAAAAAATTGTAATTATATATGTACAACATTAAAACAATTTCTTAAAAATCAATACATTATTTTCTACAAATAAGACGAATTAATTAAAACAGTTTTTTCAAATTTTTAATCAACTACTAAAAAATGTATGATTTTGAGTTGTGTCACTATTCTTGTGCATAGGCGTTGTATTATTGCGCTTATTTACTGTTTACCAGCATTTGTGTTCAGCCACACAAATTATTTCCATAAGTGAACTCATTTTTATAAATAATAAAAATGTATTGTAATTGTACATTTTAATATTATATTTTACTTTAATTTAAAGACACATTATTTTTTTTAAATAATTGAAATTTTAAAAACATGATGGCCGATGGGTATCATTATTAAGTACAAATAGTACAAGAAACAATATAGTAATTAATAATTTATAATATGTTTTTAGTAAATGAATACATCAAGTGAACACTTTCGTTGCTCAAAACATACTAAAAAGTGTATATTGTACAGTAATGATACATTTCGCAGAAATCAAATATTAGTTTACTAATTATATTAAATTTCAAATTTACTCCTGTGCTTTTTAATTTCGTTAGTATAGATAAGTACGAGATTTTCGGCAGCTAATAAAAAACATTATCTGAACGATTTTACCGATTGCAGATGACCTCGTTTGATTTATCGATCGCCTATAAAACGTTATTTTTATCGAAAAAATTTTAAAAAAAAAAATGAAAAATTTTTAGGCCTATAAATAACTCAAAATGAGTTAAAAATGTCAAAAATTTTAGCATGAAATGAAAATAATAATTTTAAGTATACGATTATTCACTTTTAAATTACAACAAAAAACAAACATTTTTGGAAAAAAGTAGTTATTAAACGAGTATAATCGAGTAATATCCAATGTTATAAAAATTTGAACTTTAAATAAAAAATTTATTTGGTTTTTCAGTAGAATTTTTTTTTATATAGATTGAAAAACTTATAAAATACCTTGTACTCAACTTTGAAATCTTAGGTATGACCAGATATGTTTTATATATTTAAAAAAAAAATAAAATAATATTTTTCGAGATTTTCACAAATTTTGTCAAAATTCTTAATTTAAATGCTTATTTAAATATATTTTGACTACATTTTCGATATTTTTTAATTGTGAAATGAATCACTCAATCACTTATTAGGAAATCATTATTTGCATTTTCAAATATTTTCACTTATTAATAAATATTTTAATGGCATTTATAAAAAAAAAAATCAAAAATTTCAATTGTTAATAAATAGCTCAAAAAAAGTCAAAATATTTTGAGAATTATACCATGTATAAAAAATAATAATATAAATAACTAGTTGAAAATTTCAAAGTTCTGTGGTTATTCGTATTTTAATCGTAACAAAATAAAGTCATAAATTTAATTAACATCTAGTTTAATTCACGTTTTTCCTTAATCTATTATTTTTCCAGATTATATAAAGGTTTTAATTTTGATCTCTCCAAAGTACAAACAAGATACAATTTTCTATCCTCAAAGTTAAAAATCGAAGAATTTTTATTGCCTCAAAAGGTGATTATAGACAGAAAAAAAAACGCATCATTGTAAAATCAATACATTCTCTCCGCTCAGAATTTAAAAAAATAAGGTCCTTTTCAATAATAATGATTCAAGTATAATTTAGAAGAAATGTAGCAGGCTGTGATAACTGATAACCTATATAATATAAATAATTGATAGTGTATATATACGAGTATATGTGTGACTGTAAATATATATGTATATATTATGTATATAACAACTATAAACAAACACATTAAAGAGATATATAAATCATACAGAAACTTATTAAAACAGAACATGAGCGAGAATGTAATAATAATAATAATAATAATTGTATTATGTTATTTAACACGAACTGGAATAGTGTATTTTTGGCACTAGGCTGTCACAGGATGAGAATAAAGGGAGATGCAGTAGATGTAAGAGTATCTGCTAGATAAAATAAAGTGAGGAAGATTGACAGCAAATCATATACGTTCAATTTCGACTATTACACGTAGCAAGTATAAGCACTCTTATCCTAGTCAAGTCTCTCGAGCTAGTCCGCAGACCTATAGGGTTTTGTCAAACGCGACATCATAGAGCTTGAAACAACGCAACATCTCTTTATTTACTACTACATTATTTTACACATTATTGACTTAATTTGGACAATTCTATTTTAATATTCATCAAATTGACGAATTGTGTTGAGAATTTTAGATTATTCAATTTCCGTCCTTCGGCCTGTATTACATTATAGTTCGCAACAGGTACAAGATTTTTGAAGGTTTTTTTTGCTTTATTATTCAAATTAGAAACATTAAAATTTTCAACAAATTATTAAAATACTAGATCATAAACCCTTAAAAGTTAAAAATTAAATTCAATCTTTTGAACTGAATGTGAACAAGGCAAAATTAGTTTACAATCGTGTTATGACAACGGGCGAGTAATATTATATATTATACTGATGTCGATTGGTAAAAGTGTAAATTCATTATTTTACAATAAACAAGTTTATTTTATTGTTTGTTCAGTTATTTTCATAACCAAGACAATTTTACCGTGACCACGTTTCCAGTGACGACCGATAACAAACTTTTTTTCAAGAGTTGAAAATCTCAACTATTGATACATTTATTATTTATTTTATTATATTATAAATATCATTCTAAATATGAAATGTAATTTAGACTTTATATAGTAGTGTTTATGCCTTATTGTACTTGAAATATTATTGGGCGTCAAAGTTAAATAATAACTCTAATTAAGTATTAGCTAATATGGTGAAAAAAATATTTATCTACATAATGATGTCTGATGCACTGAAGTATGGATAACTAAATAACGTGTATTCTTATTTCCTGCATAATAAATCTATTAATCTTCTATAAATCTTTAAAACAATAATATTGTATATTGTCCTGAGCCGTCTGGTACTCGATAGTCGAGTGTATTAATGAATCATAATAATATACTTTATTCATAGAAAATTATAATTGTCGATAGTAGTTTAACTCTGTTATATAACTTATGGTGGCCCATGGCATAAAATGATTCCGTATAATTGTAATAAGGTGTAAGAGGCTATTATGATATTTTGTTATTATTTAACCTTTTTTTTATTTTAAACACAAAAATCAGCCATCAAAGAGTTCTTGACTCCTACAATACTAATAACTTATTAGTAATAAGTAATAACATTGCATACCAAGTTTCTTTTTGTTACTATCGGAATACAACTAATTATGTTAGTTGTTAATATTTGTTACAATATTGTGGTTTTACGAATATGTTGGAAGTTGGAACTATTTATTATTATTATTATTATTCGAATAGCATTGATGCATTTTACGATAAGTTTTCTTTGAATAATAATAATTATACTATAATAAAACTGATAAAAGGCTTAGCTAGGATTTGTTACAATTTAGGTATAATGTAAAATATATAACTATGTCAGTATGTGTCTTATAATGTATGGTCATATGGATATGATTAACATTTCTGTCTGACCACCACGGCTTGTTAATATTATTAATATTTTCTTAACATAGGTAATATTGTAATCTACAGTAAAACAGCTAATAGTTTTATGTAGATTACACCTAATTGTGTTCATCACTCGACCAATTATAAAATATTTTCATTCGTTTTTGTACAGCACTACAGTCGAAGTTAGCCGTTAGATTACAGACAATATTACGAAAATATGGAATAATAAGTAATACAAAGTTGAGTTTTAGAATAAATTATGTCACCCGAACAAGGCTTACGTTTGTTGGGGGACCGCAAGGCTGTTGTATATCAAACTAAATTTGTAAATTATTTTAAATTATTTTAAACATTAACATTAGTAATTAAAACTGCTCAGTTCAAAATAATAAATACCAATATAATAATCATTAATTAATTTGTACAGACTAATTATTACACTTATATTATTATATTTGTATGGTTGTGTAATATTGTCAATCGATGTAAAATGTTATTAAATAATTGAAAAGTAATAATTTTCTAGGTATTTACGTTACTTCTTTTTTCTGTTGACCCACATATCAACAGGTATACATTTACTCGTATTATATAGTCGTATTATTTATCGTACATGATAATATATTACAAATTTAATTGTAATGTGACCGTGCTAGGCCGACGGTAACAATCGGTTTTTCCACAAAGCTGCAATAAATAAATAATTATAAACCTCTTATTAAATATTATACGGTTACACGTTCGTATTATTTATAGAAACATAATCGTGCCCGCAGAATTTCACTTGTATACAGTTTAATATAATATAAATGGATACAAATAATATGAAAATCACGCAGAATTTATGAATAGTGGCTACTATTAATATAAAATATTAATTCAATCACTGACTTAATATATTAAAAACGAACATGAACAAAAATTCACATAAATATATGATATTATTTTGCTATTATTTATTAAGTTTACCTAATATGTATTTGGCCTGTATGTGGTACCTATCAGCTATCAGCACTTTAAAAAATACTAATATATACGGTAACATTTTGTTCCACAAATGGATTTTGTGCAATTTTTCTCAATCTACCAAAGTCCAGAGTTTAAGGCTGTTAAAATACAATCATACACTGTAGGCAATGAAATATTTAATAACTATATCATTTACGTTTTTTTATTTCACGCTCAGTCACATGAGTGGCGATGGCTATTCGCAATAATCGCAACATAATTTGTTGTGAGTAAACATTGAACGGCGGCGATGAGACGTAAAGGAAATTATGCGTGCCCGTGACAAAGAATCTGGGAATTTGTATCTTGTTTGCGTTCTTCATTGTTTTCCACGTATCGATCGGTTGTCGGGACAATTTTATAGTCAGGATAGTCAGGGGGTGGGTGGGGTTGCTGGCCCGTACACTGCACACTAAGAAAACGTCCTTCTTTTATTGTGACAATGAGACACGTCGATCCAGACACACAGTTTCGACTATTTTAATACAATTTATAACTGTAGTGTATTCATGTCTCATTGCTGGTTTTCGGTAAGGTGGTACTCTTCGGTTTTGTATATGATCTCGCCTTTGTCACTACCCGTTACGATGGAAATTGAAGACCTACGTGTTTCATTTAAGTTACGGTGTAGTAAACACTAAACCATAACAAGTGCGACTATAATATATTATAGTTATGACATATTAATATACAGGGTGTAACAGGAATATTTAACAATTATAGTAACATTTGTAATGGAAGTTTGTGTAGTCTTGTTAGTTGTTACACTGTATATATGTTATAGGTATGCGCTTTGTGTTCTAACGTTCGATTTCGTCGCAATGAAAATCAATTTAAAGGAAGACACATGAGTTACTAAAGACGAAAATAATCTATTTTGAAATCGAAGTCTTTTTAAAATGTGTCAAATAACACAATTTGAAAATGTTTACTTTTTCCCTCCAAATAACGTCGTATTTCTTCATAGAATCGTATAAAATAAATACCCGTTTATGAGAACGGCTTGCTTAGCCTCTTCAAATTTTACGAATTAATACTCGTCGTGGACTTGATCACTGATTAGTGCTTAGTCAAAAATATTTAAAATATATCTATATCTGTTCATACATATTTTATGAAAATTTCAAGTTAAAATACGATTGTTCATTTTTGTAGAACAATAAAAAAAAAAAACAAAATCGATTGTTGTAAAGTGATATGCGTATTTTTTCTTTTTCCTAATTGTTTTGAAAAGTACTACAATTTTTTACTTTTGAAATAAATCTAATTGGTGCTACTGCTTATCAGATATCACTTTTAAATTTGAAAACTGAACTATTGAAGCATTTTCGTTTAAATTGTTCCTAAAAGAGACGGCATACACACGTTCGGAAACACACACACATACACATAAGACACGTAACGTTATAAAACCAATTCATTTTATCGCTCCGCTCAGAGTAAAATTATTCTCCAATCAAGATAAAATTATAAATTATTAATAAAATAAACTACAACAGCTAATAAAACATTGAAGATTTCTGCTGGACTGTGGTAAAATGTACCATGAAATTTTTCGAAAATAGACATTATTATAATGAAAACAACAGCATTGCATATTTTAAACTCTGTTTCACTTTTCTGATATCGGAATACTTATTGTAATTATTTACATATGTCGCGTTTTTCGCACACATATTGTCAACTAATTTCTAAATAACATTTTAACACTCGATTTTGAATATCATATAATATCTTATCGACAATATTTCTGTTGCGGATATCCGAAAAGTAGACATGCGATAAGATGTAGTGTTACTGGTGTTAGTGTATTTTTCGAGCTTTAATCTGTGTTTGTTTTTAATTTCTAGTATACTTTAATACTATATTACATTAGTAGAAATGTAGAATTTTTAATGCGTGTAACCACACAAAGCCATAAATGTAATGAATGAACGATAATTTAATAGCATTATAAATACTTAATTCGAAATAATTCTTTTATGAAATATTCAAGTACATATTATACAATTTTTCATTAGTATTGAAGTATGGTAAATCATAGGCAATAATATTTTTAAAGGTTTAACGTATCGGTTTTGTATTTTTTTTTTATTATATTTTAATTATATACATAATATGTATTATTATATTGTAATTTTTACAACGAATAATTTGCTACCAATATTATTCAAAAACATAAACAATGGTTTTACAATATGTTTATATTGCGGATTGGGTAGTGAAAGAAAACAAAATATAGTGTCAGTACATCCCTCGACACTCGAGTCAACTGCATCTGCTCATTTTATATTTCTGCTGCGGAATTATTATAGGTGTAAGGACGACGACATGGCGGGATGGGTTGCGGTCAGTGTTTTCGAATACATTTCACAGCATGGGCACCAAAAATAACGAAACATATAATAACAATAGTAATAATATTATGAACTGCATTCAGCCATATTCTATTCTGCGGCTCAGCGTCGGTCCGTTCCCGCGAACCGTGCCCACTTCCAAAAATTAAGAGTTGCAATCGTCTCCGCTGCCCGTGTCGAGAGCCCTTACCGTAGGCCGTATTAGTCGTATCACGAACAATTCCTGTAGAGTGCAGACCGGTTCCATTCAGCACTGTGCTTTACTGCTCTGCAACTTGCGTTTCGTCTACATCAGTCGACAGTCAGTCCGCAGTCGTTTTCGTGTCGTACTCTTCGACACTTGTACTTCATTTTTATTTGTCGCCAGCGTTTTCGTCGTAAAAGGTGTGTTATAAATTTTATTTATTTGCTTTAAGAGGGTATCGGTGAAATATAATAAAGTTCATTTGTATGATTTTCGGGTAATCTTGGCGTAAATATTAGTTTATTAGAAATATTATGGAGGGCAATATTTTTGAAGGTTTGACGTGATCCCTTTAATATTTTAATATTATTGTTTGACCTTAAATTTTTTTTTTTAATTTAAATTTTTTTGAGACAATATTTAGACAAATCTATGTATTATCCTTATATAATTATTATTATCTTCTTTTGAATATTTATGCTCCAACATGATTTTGTATTAATCTTTTTTAAGCATGGTACTTTTTTTTTCTTTAGTACTGTAAAGGACATTGCTATTCTCTAGAAAGTAATGTAAATAATTTCCATTTTATAATATTTATTCAATTATCATCTTTGCGAATATTAAATATGACTATTTACTCCGTTATGTTATTTATTATTTCGAGGAAGTTAAGTAGATTACTATGTATTTTTAAAATTATTTTTTAAACTTATAAAATAAGACCTACAAAAAAAAAAAAAATTATAATATTTAAAATGTACTTGGTCGTTTGGTACTGCTGAGTGCCTGCCCATAAATGTTAATCTCCTGTCACTACTGTCAGGCAACAATAATAAGGATTGTTTACAAATTGTCCTTGTTGATGTTTTTGAGAACTGCATTAAATTGCCCAACAATAAAATTTGCTTCATATTTTCCTAGAGGATCAGTATTTTTATCAACAGAAAAAAAATATACGATTTACCTTTATATTTTTGAATATTTTTTAAAACCAATATAATATTAATTTAAATAGTTTTTTCTAAACAAACATTAATATAAAATATAATATAATTATATATTGTGATTTAAATTAAAATGATAATTTTTAATATGGTAGTAGAGTATATTATTTATAATATTTTTTTGCTTTTTGCTTTTGTTCATTAAATACTTTATAATTCATTTTTTTTCATATGTCTACCCAACTTCAAATGATCTATAAAGTACAATGTTATATTTTATTCTTTGTTAAACTTTTGGAAATAAAAACTATTATTTTAGTAGAATAATTTTAAATGGATCAAATTAGACCTTCAAGGGGGAAAGCCTCGTGGACTTCCTCAAGTAGAAACAAGTCGACCTGGTTTACCAGGTGGATTTCCTCGGATTATCAACAAATCAACGGGGGTTTTCTCAGGGAGTTGGAGGACCTAGACCTAGATTTTCTACACAATCACTGCAAACATCAATTACAGGTGTAGCTATGCAACGTCCATCTTGTCAGATGCAACCACGTGTGGCTAGTGCCCCACAGCAAAGGGCCCCTAGGCCTCGGGGACCTAGACCTGCAGTATCCAGCGATAAAAGTACAGCTCTTAGGCAAGACCCAATGGCAGGAGTAAGAATCCCTTTGAAATATCATACTACTTTCATACATTTATATGTTGTTTTTTAAAGGTGCAACAAATAACAGCAGGAATTAACACTTTGGGTGCAGGTAATACATTATTTATATATCAAGCTTTTATGTATTATTTATATTAATATTGTCTTAAATTATAAAAGTTCTTGTTTATATTTAATATTGAAGTTATTGTTATTATTATATAATTCAACAATGTTTTAATTTAATTCCTTTATTTTAATTCCATAGATAACTTATTATAACAATATTTTTTTTACATTTATTAAAACTTAGGAGATACACTAGTACCTATAGGGCGTGGTGCAGTACGGGGACGAAAACAAATCGAAGTTGAACATTTTAGGACACTAAGATCTAAATCTTCATTGGTAAAAGTTGATAAAAAGGGTAAGATAAATTTAAATATTATTTAATATTAATTATTTATGTACTTGTAATTTATAATTTATATAAACATTATAATTTTAAAATACTAGTATTGGGTTGCATATGGCAAGGGTGGCCAACCAGTTGATCGCGAGACCCTTTCTTGACAATAAAAATATTTATTTTTTTTTGTAAATTAGTATATCTTTGTATATCCCACAAAGATAAAAATTATATTTAGAAAAAAGCAATAAATAACTATGAAAAACAAGATTATACACAGATATCGAATAAAAGAAGTGTAACACTCATATGTACATATATTTTTTGTTTATTGAAAACTTTTTTTTTTTTTTGGTTGATTGCGACGATCTAGAAAATCTTGGAGGTCAATCGCAAGTCTATTAAAATTGGTCACCCCTGGCGTATGGGAATAATAATCACTTTGAAAATTAACCAAATTAATAGTGATGGCTAATGGTTATGAACTAATAATGCTAATTGCCTCTTAAATATTTATAGTGTCCTCATGACTGGTCCATTTTATTGTACCATTATATTGATCAATTTTTCATGCAAATTTAATTTGTATTAGGGTTTTAATTTATAATAACATGCTAAGAAATATTTTTCCATTAAAGGACAAAGATCATTAATTTTATATATTATAATATTAGAAAAACTGATAGTACATAATTTAAAGTTATATATACACTTAAAACAATGTTTTAAGAAATGTTAAAAACTGAAATATGTATACAGATTTATTACATCAAAACAAATTTTTATTTTATTATTGGTTACAATGAAAATTTTATAACAAGCCCTAACTAATAACTAAAAGTGAGCAGTATTGCTGTTTGTTTGAGGTACACTGTTTTATGAAACCAATTCTTACAATTTCTTTGATCTATACAAGTTCTTAATCTCAAGAAATGTATTTATATATTTTTAAATATGTATTGGTTAAATGAGTTTCTAATGTAAATACTATTTATATTATGAATGTGTTTATTTTTATTTTATTTTTCTCAGGAACTTCTGGGCAGCTAGTAAAATTGTTGACAAATTATTTTCCAATCACTTCATATACAAATTGGTGCTTGTATCAATATAGAGTTGACTTCAATCCTGAAGAAGATAGAATTGGTACTAAAAGAGGGTTATTAGGTCAGCACAGAGAACGTTTGGGAGAATATTTATTTGATGGATCAATGTTGTTTTCTGGAAGTCGATATGATCCATCAGTAAGTTGTTGTAAAATTGAATCTATTAAATGTTTATATATTTTATTGATTATTGTAGTCATGGTATTTGGTTATAAGCAATCAGGAATAATTAAATAGGTATCAATTTTTTTGTAATTGATTAAATGATAGCTGCTAAATTATGTTAAGGGTCGTTTTTAAGATGATGTTTAACGATTGTTTGAACAACTCAACTTTATGATGTTATGTTGATTTCAATATTTTGACATAGACTTTTGATCTAACATCTATACGTCGCCAAAATGATCAAAAGGTTGTCATCACAGTGAAATTTACAAATGTAATAGAAACTGGGGATTATGCCAACATCCAAGTCTTCAACTTACTTTTACGTAATTGCCTTCGACATCTGAATCTTACATTAATTGGAAGAAACTTTTACGATCCAAACGCCAAAGTAAATTTTTTATTACAAAAATATTTTGTTAATTATTTTTCTGACCCCTTGTAATTCTTTAGATCGATATGGCTCAACACAAGCTTCAACTTTGGCCGGGGTATGAAACAACAATTGGCAGATATGAAGATAACATTTTATTATGTGCAGAAATATCTACTAAAGTCATGCGCCAGGAGACTGTATTGGATTTTTTAAATCAGTGTGCTGCGGATAGTAATCGAAACAATGATTGGATGGTGAGTTTATAATCGTTGCAGAATTTCAGTTTAACTTGATATTTTATGTGTTTTATTATTTAGGTAAACTTTAAAAGTGGTGTTGTGGGTACCACAGTGATGACCAAATATAACAATGAAACATACAGAATTGATGATGTAGATGAAAATTCTGACCCTACTTCAGAATTCACTAAAAAAGATGGATCTAAAATGACTTATGTGCAATATTACAAAGAAGTACTTATTGTTAATATTCATTATGATAAATCTAAATTAACATAATGATTACTGTATTAGAAATGGAACTTATCGATTCGAGGTGGCAGGCAACCAATGTTGATTTCGAAAAATAAAAGATCTTTAAGAAAATCTGGAGTTGAAGACACATTGGTGTATCTTGTTCCTGAACTATGTATTATGACTGGTAAAACTGATGCCATGAGGTAGTCAATTTAAAATTGTCTTAACTTAGTTCTTATTAAACTTATATGTAAACAACTGTTTTAAATTATAGACATAATTTCACTCTTATGAAAGATATGGCTATACATACCCGTGTGAATCCCAAAGAACGCATGGATAGACTTATAAATTTTGCAAATCGCCTTCTTAATACACCTGATGTAAGTTATTTTAATTCTATTTAACTTATTCTTTCTATTAACTTCTATTTATTTTTTTGCAAACATATTTTAATTGATTACAATAATTATGTTATATATAGTCAGTTACTGAATTGAAGAGATGGAATCTAACATTAAGTAATAGACTTGTTGAACTAACTGCTCGAACTTTACCACCAGAACCGATTAATAGTGGTACTCTAGAATATGATGGTGGCAATGAAGCAGACTGGACAAGGCATTTACGTAGTTTACCAATGTTCACCTCTGCAATTGTGAAGCATTGGGTTATTTTAGCTCCGAAAGACTGTTTTAGGGAAGTTAATGCATTTGCTCAAACTCTTTCTAAGGCTACGCAATGACATTTACACTACCTTGGCCTACCATGTAAATATTTTATAATGTAATATTTTCTTTAAAACTTATACCAGTAAAATTTTTAGAGTCTCCATGAATGATGGCCGAGCTAATACATTTTTATCACATATTGAACAAGTGATTAATGAAACGAATCCAGCTTTGATTTTATGTGTTATTCCATTGGCACGTGGTGATATTTACAGTTTGATTAAACGTAAATTATGTATTGATAGAGCAGGTATATTTCTTATACATATAAAATTTATTGTTGTATGAATTTATCATAAACATTTGTTTTCAGTACCTTCCCAAGTAGTACTTTTGAAAAATGTGCAGAAGAACAACCTGTCAATATGCACTAAAATTGCTATCCAAATCAATTGCAAGCTTGGAGGTGTTCCTTGGATAGTTAATATACCTATAAAAGTAATAGTTGACATAGTCTGGTAAACAAATTAAAGTGTAATTAATTGTATTTTTTACTTATATATTTTTAGGGGATGATTGTTGGTTTTGATGTATATCATGACAGTCAACGTAAAAGTACATCGTTTGGAGCTTTAGTAGCTACCATGAACGATTCACATACGAGTTATTATAGTTGTGTTGAAGCTCATGAAAATGGAGAGGAACTTTCTGTTCATTTTGCTACAGGCATAACTAGTAAGTACTTGTGAAATTTTTCAATGTTTTAAGTATTTATTGCTTTACACAAATAACTAATTAAGTTTATATACATTTTCTTTATTCTTATAATTAATATACAAACAACTATTAAGCTTATGTCTAAGGATACATACAATTCTTAATGTGTTCTGTTCAACTGGTTACAATTCATCAGTTATTGACTGATAATTTAAGTCTCAAAATTTTTGCCTGGAAAACATATATACGTAATAAGGAATTCTGCATAGGTCCTAGTGAAATGTTTCTTTCATTATTGATGTATATATCAATTGAAAAAATTTACAACAAATGATTTCAAACCTTATTCCTTATTTCCTACTGTTCATCAAGAGAGTATATGAAATTTAGAATTGTGAATCACTTCCTAACATCTCACCACTTGAGCAGTGTTTATTTCAGACCTTCTATCCTGGGCGGGTTATTGTAAATTGTTAGAGATATGCTATAAGAGTAAATTAACAATAAAGGAAAAACAAATTATATAAATTGATATTATTATATTATTTTTCAGAGTCTCTGATGAAGTATAAAGCTAAAAATGGCACATTACCTACTTCCATTATTGTATATAGGGATGGAGTTGGAGAAGGTCAAATACCACATGTTCATCAGATTGAAGTTAGACATTTACAGGTAGGTTTGTTAAAATTAAATTTAAATTTTTTTTATAATTGATAAATGTTTTTTTCTTAGACTGCTTGTGAACAAGTGTATGGATCAAAATCTGTTCCATTCGCATTTGTTATAGTTACTAAGCGGATCAGTAGTAGATTTTTTGCGCTTAGTTCTGAAGGACCTCAAAATCCTCGACCTGGTACAATTATTGATACTGTCGTTACAGACCCAACCAAGTAAGCTATACATATAATATTAAACATTTTTATTAAAAGCATTGTAATTTGTATGGATAGTTAACATTTAGTATTTTTATGTGTATAAATATATTTATAGTAGAATTGATTATCTTTTTTTTCTCGATTTATTGCTTCTTATTTTAAACCCTGATATTAATATGGTTGACTGTTATTTTCATTTATTTGTGTGACTGCTCCTTGTCCCTTATTACTCTGTTAATCGAGGTTCTTCTGATATATATACAAAATTGTTGTTCTTGTGCACTTGTTACCTGTTAGAAATTACACCTCTTTTATTCAATTTGTTTATTAAAAAATACCCTGTGTAACAATACAAAAAAAGATAAAAGTTAGATTTTTATACTTATAGTTCATCATAATATGTTAACAAAACAAAACTCGAAATATGAGCTGAGCATGACAATGAATGGATGATTTAAATTAGTTTAAAATATAGGTGTAAAATTTATAATTTTATTTTCTGTAACATTTCCAACAAAATATTGATCAAAAACATTCAAGTGCAAACCCCTCTATATAATGTATGTAATTAAATTATGAAATAAAGATATAGTCAGACTGTTGATTATTTGTCAGTTAGGGTAACGCCATTTATTTATAAATAGATATGCAAACAATATTAGTGTAGTGTAGTAGAAAAACATAATGTAATAATTTAAAATTATAATTTTGCAGGTATGATTTCTTTTTAGTTTCACAATATGTAAGACAAGGTACTGTAACTCCTACCCATTATCATGTGATTGAAGACACTCTTGGACTTCATCCCGATATAATGCAAACACTTACATTTCAGTTGACTCATATGTACTACAATTGGTCGGTTAGTATACCTTGATGGACTATTTTTTATTATACCTATTTAATATTTTTATAACATATCTAGGGTACTGTACGGGTTCCTGCTCCATGTCAGTTGGCTCATAAATTAGCGTACCTCACTGGTCAGACTCTCCGGCATGCTCCCCACACTGGATTGGATGAATCGTTATACTTTTTATAGTTTTGTATACTTAAGGACTAAGGCATTTAACTTATTAATTCTTTTTATGAATTAATATTTAAATATTTTCATTTTATTTATCTTTAATGTATGAGTACTAGTTGTTTTTTAGCTTTTCTTAAAGCTATTTTCCATATCATTTTAATAATATTAATTTTATCATTTAACAACCATTATTCCTATTAGATAATTTCAATAACTACTATTGATATTTTTTTATATTATTGAATAAAGTATATTAGATTTTATCTTTTTAATTTTAGAATTTTATAATTTACCCTTCTAGTTTATTTGTTTTGTAGTGTATGTAAGCTAGGTATCAAATTTCATGTGTGTGTTTCGGGTGTTGCATAATTTAATTCCGATCAGCTGACAGAACATAATTTGGTTTTTTGTGCATAAGTCTTATTTGGAACAACAGAGTGTAGTGAAAAATATAGTATGCACAGTATTGTCTGTATTTATCATCCTTATTATTTAAATATATGGTTAAATAGAACAACATTTTATTAAAATAAATTATAGAATTGAATCTCTTTTACATTTGACTGTTCAAACTAAATATTTTTTACTAAGTATCTTTACAAAAATATTGTTTATATACTATATTTGGTACAGTTCTTTATTTTAAACGAATAGTAGTATTATAGTAAGATTGGTAATAATCTTTAAGATTGTTAGTAGTAGGAAATATACAAACGATTAGGAAGTTATGTTTTTATAACTGATTCACAGATTATTGGTAGTTTTATCATTTGCTTAATATAATAATAATCATGGTATATTAAGATTAAAAATATTTAATGATATCTAAAAATTGTTTCATCAAACAACTTAGTATGTAATTTTGTAACTGACCAGTCGGCATGGTGTTAGATATGAGATTTACTCATGCCGAGGTAATGTTCATTTTTATTTACCTCAGTATATTATACTAAATATTTTAGATTTTGTAATATTGTGCGACTCTAAATGCCACAGCCCACAATTGCCTTGTGTGTACAAATAAATAATTAATTCAGTTTAAAATAAAATATATTTTAAATTTAAATTTATTGTATACATCAACAAAAATTAAACTAAAATTGTACAGAATAACTAGATATTCTATGAATTAATTAGTTAAAGTATAATATGAATGTATTATTTCATACTTAAACTAACATTTGAAGGTAATTAATGAAATATTTAGTTAATTCATAAATTAACAGAATTCAACACTTAAACTGTAAATTACACAAAAGATATTAAATTATTTTTTTATTTTTTTGGACTAAAATAATCAATTGATAAAATATTTTTAGAAGTTAAACATTGCAACTTTATCATACTCAAGGATATTTAAAACTAATTTGAATGTTTGTTGCTGCAAATCCTTATCTCTCAAAAAAGAAAAAAGTTTGAAGTATTAGCTTAACTATGTGTATAATTTTTAGATTTTTTAAATTTAATTATTTGTAATTAGGAGCATATTCATTGTATATTATTGTATTTGTTATATCACAGTATACCACGCACGCAGTCTTTTAGACCGGTTTTTTAATAGGTAATGAACTTTGAACTCTTCTATAATACAGGCATCAAATTGTATACAATTGGGAGTTGTATAAAATTTTAGTTTATCACCTAATTAGAATGTACGTAGGTTGGGTTAGATTAATATTTCGTATTTTTGAAGCAATGAACAAAATTCTAAAAGCCTGGTTTTTTTACCGTGAAACGTTTGATCTAGGACATGATGATAATTATTTGCTAATTAGATGAATGCAAATATTAATATTAAAATAAATTATAAAAATAATAAATTCATATTTAATTTATAACCAATGCTATAGTAATCAAAAAATTAAAAAATGGAAATCAAGTTGGCTATTGTGGTAAGATTTTGCCTATTAGAATATACATATTATTGTATATATTTTACAAAAATATTAAACCTTAAAACGTATATGGTAAGTATTATAGGGTAAATACTAAATACTGTTGAAATACCTACCATCAGTATTAGTTTATGGTGCCTGCATATAAATAATAATTGTTATGAATATGTTTGTTTTAATTGTTGGATATTAAATTAAGTTTCTTCAAGGAGTAAATTCATATAACATAATTGAGAATTTAGTATTTGATCAATTTTTTCATTTAATTTTAGTTTTGGATGATTGAGGAGTGCTCAGAATTTTTTGTCAAATAGAATATAGAAACATCAAAATGAATAATAGGAATTAGGAAACAACAAAAATATATTGAGTATAAATAGTATATTGTATTAATGTGTACAAACTTTAAAATTACTAAATCAAAATATGTACAAATCATTAAAATATTTTTTACAGCTATGAACATAAAAAAAATGATTTGATTTCTAGTAAATATAACAGTTTGTATGGATTCCGTATAGATAAGTACAATATAAATGGGTAAAAAAGTATTTTAGTTGTACTTAAATAAATGATTAATGTCAGTTAAGCCAGTATTTCATAATTTGATTACTGACTCAATTGAATACCGGACACTGGAATTAAAATTATGGAAATAAAAATGTTTAATACTCTTAATACTACAATTAAATATTATATTATTAGATTAAAAACAACATATTACTAATAAATATAGTCTTAAAATTATTTTTAAAAATGGGTGATATACTACTTTTGAAATATTTATTTAATTTTAATTATATTTTATTATCAACTAAAACTTTGGACTATAATATTTGTTTAGTCTATAGTATGTTACAAAAATATCTAATACATGTAATTAGCTAATTATGTTATAACTTGTTATCATCAATATTAGATTTTTTTTTATTTAACTATCAATTTTCATATTATAACTATATTTAGAATAACAATAAAAAAATACAAAAGATTGAAAGTTACTACATAGTTATATCTATTAGTTATTTTTGTTCACCCTATAATGTTGTATTTGTAATGTATACAAAATTAATATTTAATCAACACTTTGGACTGACTACTGTCTACCATAAACCTGATAATTTCATTACTACAAAGAACATTAATCATACAAAATTTATAATTTTTTGAGTTGTAATATTCATTACTTTATATGTTCTTCATCAAGTAACTATTATTTTCAATTTTTTAAAATGTCACTAAATGGAAGTAATAACATTAATTTTTTAATTAAAAATAGTGTTAACAATTTATCTGACTTTTATATTATTCGAATAATGGTTGATGCTGATAGTGTTGAGACTGATGGTATGAAAAAACATTAAATTAAATTTTATTTTTAAGCTGCATGTAAATACTGAATATAATGATAATATACTATAATCGCTTAGTTTTGAATAGTTATAACTTATTAAGTTATATATATTATATATATTAGAATACCAAACTATTTAAATAATTTTAAAATCTAGTTTACATTTAATATATAATTTAAATTAGAATCAAGGTCATAGAAAAATATTTTGCTTTCTTTTAAGATTAATTTTTAATTTATAGAAATCTGACATTTTAAATTAACTAAATGTACCCACTTAACTTGGAATGGATTAAATTAAAAAAAATATCATTTATTTTAATTATTCCCAAAATTTGTTTGTTATAAAATGTAAAATTAAAAAATAATAAAAGTTGCAGTTAAAATATTAAAAAAAATGATTTTAAACTTTTATTATCCTAATATATTTTAGGGACCATTGTATACAAAAGTATTATGTTAAGTAACAATGAACGAACACCACAAGTGATTAAAAATGCTTTGCTGAAATTTTGTATTGATGATGATCCAGAGAACTATACTCTGTCTCACGTCTTACCTGATAAAGGTTTGTATAATTATTATTATATTTCATGCAATTATTCTTAACTGAATTAATTTTTTTATTAATATATTATATATATTTATATATTTCAGAAATGATCTTGCCAATGTCAGCCAATGTTTACTATGCAGTAAATTCAGAATATGATTTAAACTTTTTGCTACGTAAAAAAATACAGGAAGAACCAGAGTTCTCAATAAATGAGTATATTCTTAAAATGAAATTTTAATATATTATACATAATTAAGTTTAATATTTTAATATTTTATGTTTTGGATTATTTTATGTATAAAAAAAACATTCAATAAAATAAATAAAGATTCTGTAAAAATTCATGAATTTTTATTGAGTAAATAAAAATAATATTACCAGAAATCGGGAAGTTAAATAAGTTTTATGAATATATAAATTTAATATATCTTGTAAATGTTAATTAACACAAATTAAAGTAATATTTGTTTCGAAGTTTTAAATAATTAATCATTTGATTGGTTAAACAATATAAAATGTTTAATAGGTATCATTACAAATTAGTATGGAGATGACAAGATACATTCCTCTAACTTGTTATCTGAAAATAAATTTCCCTTTCATAAACAACTTGGAGAGATAAGACAGTGTATTTGAATAAACACAAAACGAATAAACCTACAAGAAGTAAGTCTTTAGTCACGAACACGGTTTTGAAGAAGACAATTTTGATACTTATTGTTACTATATATATATATATATATATATATATATATATATATATATTATTTATGTACTGTTTATTATTACAATATAAGTTGGTAAATTTCATTGGTTTACCACACGGCACATATGTTTTTGAACACTTGATATTGAACAACAGTACAATAATTATGATTAGACAAAGTACTATTAGTTTGAACATAATCAAAACATGCTTGGAATTAAAGCGCTGTTTAATCAAGTACCTAACCATAAATATATATCAGTGCGTTTAGGCAGATTAAAATTTTTATAGCCATTAATGTCTTCAATAAGTTATAGTTATTTTGATTTGATTTTTTTTCATATATTGAAAGAATAAGAGGTACTTTGATACACATTTTTTACTTAATAAAGTACCTAATAGATACTTAATTTTAATTTAGTATTAACTTATAAAAAAGTAGTAATAACTAAAAGTTAATTGAATATGTATGATGGTAATTGTCCATTCATATTATATTAACTTACTAAGTGTTTTAAAAATAATTAAAATTGAATATTGTAAAATTAAAATTTTTAAGTGTATATCATTAATCATTACTATAATTTATTTTATTAAAATGGACAAATTTGTTTTTCAAAAATCTTTTTCTTTTTACATTTTCATTCGGATTCGTATAATTTATAAATATATATGAATATCTAAATCAATAATCTATATGAGAATTATGACTTTTATCTATCGAATAAAATTTTAAAAATCATGAAATCTATGTATACGGTGGTTAGGAATTCCGAAAAAACGACCAAAGTAAAAAAGAATAATTTTTAAAAATATTAAATATATCTAATTGATTGATATGAAAATTAAATAAATGATAAATTACTATGCACACATTTACATGACCCCTATAGAAATTGTCTACATTGAACTCCTTAAAAACAGTCGGTATCTAATTTTCTTAAGAAAAATGTATAATATTTAATATAATTTTTAAAAATATTGAAATATAAAAAATACATAAATTTTTTTAAATGTTTTTTTATTGCATACAATTATGTGAAAAAATATAAAAATTGTATGTTTCATTCTTCATCTTTATTTAGGTACTTATCTAGTATATTTTTACATATTAAACACAATAAATCAACTTAGTATAATATAGATTATAAAATAATAGACAATAGAGTAAAATACAGTTTTATTACAAGAACAATGTACATTATAAGATAATTATTTTAGAGTTTTTTTATGACCAATTGAACAAATGTTACCAGCAACGAGCTAAATGTTTAATAATTAATAATAATAATTTGGTATCTATTAAATGTTTTTTTTGGGGGAGGGGGGGGATAATTAGTTTTATAAAATTTATATAAATGTTTGTCATTCATAATTTTCATGATCAATTAATATATTTAACATTTTTAAAAATTGTTCTTTTACCGATACCAGTGGTTAATTAATGTTTTGATTATGTGTCACTAATCATCGTGTGCTACTTTATTTTCAAAAATTATTAAAAAATGACATATAGCGTTGGACGTGTTGCAAATAGAACGTAAGCCATACATTAAGTTAAATAATAAAAAAGAGTTGGCAAGTGGGTGT
The DNA here is from genome assembly GCF_003676215.2 of Rhopalosiphum maidis. NCBI lineage: Eukaryota > Metazoa > Arthropoda > Insecta > Hemiptera > Aphididae > Rhopalosiphum > Rhopalosiphum maidis. The sequence goes on from NC_040879.1 coordinate 51,006,099, forward strand.
CGCTCTGCTGTATAATAAAGGTGGAGACAGAGGCGCCCCCTTTTGCCATTGCACCCACTGAGATTTTTTAATAAATAAAAAATCATTGTACACATGGGATTCATAACGTTATTTTATTAAATTTTGGTGTACATAAAAGCCTTCATTAGTGAATTACCTACTGCACAGAGCACAAATAATATTTTTGATCATCGTAGTTCTACCAAAATAAACACAATGTTGTTGCGATTACGATAATCAGAGCCGTATCGTTAAGATTTGGCATCCAGGGCCCAGGGCAAAATTAAAAATATTCGCCCCTTATTTTATTTATCATTATTATGTCAATTCTAACAGTGGACAGTTCCTTAATTTTTTTTCATAACATGCCACCTAAAAAGAAAGTACATAGGTACATTACATTCACATTTTCATCAAAACGATGATCAAGAACTGGTAAATGATAATCTTTTTTTCCGTAAAATAGTTTAACTTCAATAAATACTGCAAAAAAAAAAAAATTAAAATAACTGTTGAAAATGATTAAAAAATGTTTTTTATAATCAAAACGTCTTTTAGATTCTGAACGGAATGATGAATGTATTGATTTTATAATGATGCGATAAAAAAAATTTGGCTTTCAAAAAAATCTTTAAAATTTAATACAAGGGTTTTTATAAGTTGTTCTAGTTAAAGTAAAACAAAAATCAAAAATCGTTCGTTAGTTACAATTTTTGTTTATAAGCATTAAAAGTTAAAATGTTTACGAAATATGTCAAAATCGCGATAATTTGCAAGGAGTTTTGAAGTTGAAAATTCATAAAATTTTTGTAGTTTATATCTAAGATTAAAAAACCCAATACAAGGTTCTCCATAACTTTTTCTTCAAATAACTGGAAAAAAAACTCCAGCGTTAATATAGAAAAAATTTTATGAGAGTATGAAATTTATTTTTTTACGAAATCGAGTAAAATAACGATATAATACAATTTAAATATAGTTAATAATATAATATACCCTACTAATTCTCCTAGATTGACAAATCATCTCCGTTCAGAATCTTGTAATTTAGTCTTATGTATAATAAGACTAAATGTCTCTTGTCTACATATTATGATGTAGCATACATGGTTTTTTTATTATTAAATAAAGCAATCTAATGTATTAACCAGTGAAACAAAAGAAGTAGTTGATGAGCCTGATCTTTTTCATTCAAATTCCTTAGGAAATAATAGTGACCAAATAATTTATGTAAGATTTTAGTAGTGTAATATTAATATTATATTTTTTGTATAGTTCAAGTTGGATCATAATAGACCGAAAAAATTGATCAGTGTTAATGAAGTTTTAACCGATGATTTGACTGTTGAAAATGATTGTGATCAATACGATATAATATTTTTTTAAAAACAAAAAAAACGATGTTATAATTCATTTTGGACTAAATGTCAGACGTTTATTATCATTACTATTTGATTCATAATTCATACAATATTATTACTAATACCTATGTTTAAAATTGTATTATAATTTATAGTATCATACATTTTTTTCACTGACATTTGTCAGTCTAGCCAGTCTAGGATATATTATATTATTACCTATATTTAAATTGTAGATATATATATATATGTTTTTTTGATACAACTAATTTATTTTTCTCAACTACTGGTGAAAGTTTCAAGTTTCTACGACTTATACTTTTTGAATAACAACAAATATTTTAAATCGTTTTAGAATATATATCCTTATTTTACGTGATTTCGTAAAAATTTAAATTTCATACGCTCGTAAAATGTTTTCTATATTGACATTGGTTTTTTTTTTTACAGTTATTTGAAGAACAATTTATGAAGAACCTTATATTGGAAAAACCTTGGGTATAAATCATAAAAATGTGATGAATTTTCAACTTCAAAATGCCTTGCAAATTTTCGCGATTTTGATATATTTCGTATACATTTGAACTTTAAATGCTTATAAACAAAAATTGTGTCTAACGATTTTTGATTTTTTTTTCTACGATATTATTGATATTAAGTACAACTTATAATAAACCTTGAATTCAATTTTAAAGAATTTCTTGAGCTCCAAACTTTTTTTATAGGAAATAAAAAAAAAAAACTTAGAAAAATCGAAAATTTCAATCATCTATAATTAGTTTAAATAAAAGTCAAAATATATTGAAATTGTAATCGTAAATAGATAACATTAATATAAACATTTTATGAAGATTTCAAGTATTTATAATGATTCTTTTTTGAGTTACAGCAAGATTTTTACAAAAACTGGTTATGTGTAAAAATTCCTGTTTTCCATTAGTTTTTCAGGGTTTTCCTGACGGTTTTGAAATCTATTCGATATTTTTTACTTTTGACCACCTTAAGTACCAACTAGATTCATTTTACTCTTCAAAGAGAGGCTGGAGTCAAAAATCAAAGCACTATTACTACTCCAAAACGTGATGATAGACACAAAAATAAACACACATCATTGTAAAATTAATACATTCATCACTCCGTTCAGAATTTAAAATGTAATATTAAACGTGCTACTCGTGCTAATGTACCTACATAACAACGCAAGTTTTCTGTTTGAATATTAAATGAAAAAAGTTAAGCGATTATTTAAAACATAAGGTTGCAATAGTATAATTGCAATTTTTGAGGGCTTGGGGGGCTAAGCCTCCCCCAAAATGTTTTGTACATATCCCCTTCCACTTTTATATATCTTAGGAAGCATACACACAGTACATACATGTAAATTATAATAGCCCCCAAATTTAAAACTTAAATTGCGCCTATGTGAAATATAGACGAAGCCTATGATAAGCCATAAAAACTAATAGGTACATTCGGGGAATTGTCAAATGGGTATATCGACATTGAAATCGAATGCAATAATTAGTATAGTCATATAAATTTTATCGGACTCGATTAGTGTAGTTGTTAAACATTACCAGGACACAATTCATTTGCTGCGCGTGTATTTAGTATTTGTATGGGCTGAAAGCGTAATACGGCAGTACTCGCATCCAGACACCAAATGCCTATTGCACTACTAACCTCTGGAGCATAAAATAAAATGAGAAATAGCTGGGCGAGTACTGAGTAGGTACCTAGTTTTGTAGCAGTTCGAACAGCAGTGGTCGGAGTTGCCGGGCAAATACTGTCGATAACTGCATGATGATGTATTGATATTTCATAATATTATGTTTGTTGTGCAAAAATGTGTGCTGCAAGTGTAAGAGTGTGCGTGCACGTGGGTATGTGTACTTAAGACTACGAAAACATGGTAACGAGGGTTTGGCAGATATATCTAGTAGTATAATATAGTTAAAATTGTCAATTGATAGTTAAATTGCACAAAAAACCCTAAATATAAATCACAGCGACCTGTATATAATTTTGAGGAATGAAAAATGTATATTGTAAAATCTACAGCTCTATTATGACTCAATAATTTAGTAGAATGTATAAAACAATAATATTAAGAAAAGATCTTTATGATAAAACAAATAAATATAATTCCATATTTTATAATATAATAATAAATAACACTGCTGTTATTAGAACTGGTAAAAATACAATACATCGTATGTCTCTTCTGGCTCAACATGATAAAAACCAATAATTATTTAAACTATAAAAAATAATAAAATAACAAATAATAATAAAACGTTGTGTCCATTTATTCCAAAATACTTAAATACAATTTAGTGTCTATATAAAACAATAAATTAAAAACTGTTATAGGTATTAAATTTTAGGTACTTACTATCGGTGTATCGGTAAATTATTTCTAAAATAATATTTTATTGGGTTAAATTGTTCAAAAACAAGAAATTTATATCTTTAGTAATTTTACCTTAAATTGATAAATACGTACATAAATGTTCTAAAAATTTCGAATATGTATATAATTAACAAAAAACAATGATTCTATATGATATTGTTTATGCGTGTAAACAGCAGTTCTTATCACGTAATATACTTATTTTAATAATATTTTATTTCTATTCCGCGAGAAGTAGTGCACGGGACTGCGGGAGAATCATATTATTCTGTTATGGTAACTGATAGTACTTCAAGTAAAATTCAAATTTAGAAAAATAATTAATATAAATGTAATTTTGGCAACCGAGTTTGTATAGTTAACAATCATAAAGGGTAAATATTAAACCACAAAAATCATGACTGTAAATATAATTGAAGAAGATTTATAATTTTCAATATTCATAATAATTGTGATTGCACGTGTTTAGTTTTTAATTTTGTTTAAATAACATTAATAGCTAGGGCCAGATCTAGTATTTGTTTACCCGAACCCAAGTATAAAATTAGTGCCCGCTTATAATTCAGTCCCCTTCTATGATACCACTGTTATTTGGTAATTTGGCGCTCCCCGACAAGACTTCCGGGGCAAGTGCCCCGGGTCACCTCCCCTGGATCCGGCCCTGTGGTAACTAAAATGATTACTCAACGTTAAAATTGTTTTCAAAAGGCTTAAGTCATAATTATATTTTTTGTAAAACTATTAAAACCCTAAACCCAAAACATTTTTGTTCAAATAATACTATCGTTTTATATGTATGGTTTGGAAATAGAATTTTTGAAAATCGAAATTCATTATGCCTTGTAAGAAGTCATTCTATTTTCAGAAAAAAAAAATTGAAATTGAATGCTATACAAGGTGTGAAAGTTTTTCTTATAAGCCATTTATACGCCTTTTAAATACATTTTAAATTAATTTACATTCAATATCTTATCTAACAGTTTATTCACTTAATTACCTAATTGGTATCAAACAATTTCTTATCGTCGGTGTATGCCTAACGTGACCATATTTTTTTTTCTTCAAAGCGGGACACCTGTACATTTTAATAAGAAAATCATATCATTTTGCGAAAAATAACAATTTTTACCGTAAATGTTTTTCAATATCACCAGCACCACCATGTGCAACACTAAAATCTGTACGACACTTTTCACACGTGACGTCGGAAGGATCACTTCTTTGTTTCACAAACGGATACTTGGTTTTTAATTTATCATTAAATGTACACTTGCGTTTGGGCATTTTAAAAACTAAAAGATCACGTAAAGTCGTAAAGAACGTCAACTAACTCGAGGTACAGTACAGCGCGTGCCAAGGCAACGGAACTACTAAGATAATAATATTATGTGTAGGTATTCGGCCGTATTCCATTTATCGCCGATTCCCGCAGTTGACGCGGTGGCAGCGACAATAACAATAAGATAGTTATTTTTGTACCATTTTTATCTATGGACTATGGGTTTTAGTGTTTTACGTAATACACATATATATATATGTATTACGTAGTTATACTATACGTCTATACAGTATAATAGTATAAATAATGTATGATTGTGATTTGTGATCAATAAATACTTAGCACAAGTCGACTTTTCTTAAAGCGGGACATTTTTGGGTTCTTTGGGGACAGCGGGACACTTAGCTCGAAAGCGGGACGTATGGTCACGTTATGTATGCCGAAGTTATATTTACAGATCGCAGTGCTTAAGACGCTTAAGTATATTTTCATTTATATTGTGTTACAAAAATAAGATCGATGCAGTATTTTAATCTTTCATATTATATACCTATAATGTAAACTTAATTATTTTTTGTAGATCAACAAAATTCACGATAAACTAACTTAATTATGCAAAATAAACAATATAATTGAATCGCTCGTCCTGGCTATAAAATATACCTAATATTACATTTTGTTTCTATTATTGGAATTCGTATATTAATTTTAGATTCATATTTTATTGTATTTATTTTATTTATTTAATAATATATAGGCCCATATTTTGAGCAGCCCGCCGAGTTTTCCTCGGTAGCTCGCCAGATCAATCTGTCCCTAGTAGGTGTCGCACCTACTTATTACTGCTTTAATAACTAATGGTTTTTTTTTTGTACCTACTTATTAATTCCCAAGCAATTAACTGATTAAAATATGTATGTATAAGTATACATGGTCTATAAATTGTTTAGAAAATTTTATGTTTTTAAAAATATTATTTTTCCCTTTTATAGAATATTTACAAAAAACAACATTTACGCAAAAATAAAAATGTAAGAACAATCAAGTCGTCAGATATTCAGTTATTTTACGTGCATAATAAGTTACAAATTAGAATTATAGTAAGATACATTGTGTGTAACTTGCTTATTAGAACGAAAAATTAAAAAAAAAAAAGTGAAAAGGAACTTATGGAATAGTACGAGCCTAGCTCGCCTTTCAATGATGCCATTTTGAGTATAAAATAAGTCGTTACCAATGGAATAATGCAATCGATGAGGCCATAACTAGAAAAATTAACATTCTAAAATGAAAATGCGTTTTAATTAAGTATATTTATAATTAGTAATTACTAATAAAGACAAATATGATCTAACCGAAGTAAACTTGTTTATAAACATTAATTTCCTTCTATTTTTAAAGCGAATCATAGGAACTATAACTATATTTTTGTTTTGCATTCCGATAAAAAATTGATTGGGATTGAGGTGCCTTAAGTTCTTAGTGATTCGAAATGATTATATCGAACAGAACATTGAATACTTAAGTGCACGTGGACACCTGCACTATTATTTTTAATAGATTATTATTTCTTGATTATCATGGATATATATTATTATTTCGATGAAATGGTTTTTCTTTTTAACAGGAATATTTACATTATGAAACGAATCCGAACTGATCAATTATTGAAAAATGATTATAACGTTTTTCCATCAAGAGTGATGATCGTTATCAAGGTGTATATTATGTATACTATATATATTACTTTATTGGTTATTGTATTTTAAATGCATATGTCTCCGCCATGTTACCGTAGCGCTACTTTTACACTACCGATTTGTAAAAGGGGAAACAAAAGGACTGAACAAATCAATAACTAAATGCATAGGCGTGCGCACAGGCGTTCCCAGGTTAGGTTAGCGTGCTCAGGCATCACGCCCTATGATTTTTCATGAGTCGAAGCGTCTTATGCCTCAATTTACTTAAATTATTAAATTCATTCAATTTTAGTTAATTTTTTTAAAGCAAATTTTAAAAAGATTGAATAATTCATTATGATTAATTTAAGATTTAAGCAGGATAAATTTGTCTTGGTTGATGCTAGGCATGCGTGTTAAATATGAACATAACTCAAAATACTACAAAAATGTTGTTTTTGTAGTACTTTCCCAAGGTTTCAGAGGAAGATTTATTTACTGAACTGAAACTTTAAAAAAAAATAAAACATTATCAAATTGTTATGCAACTAAATGGTGCTATTAGTGAATTAGTTAATGAATGGGTTTATTGGTTGAAAATAACTGGAAATTCCGCAGTATATACTTGTGTTTTTAAAACTTTAAAAATGTTTACAATCATACCTGTAACAAGCTGTACGTGTGAACGCGTTTTTTCAAAATTAGCCATAGTAAAAAACAAATTATGCAGTACAATGAGTCATAAACGTTTGGAGTTTGCTTTTCACAGAATAGGAAATAGTATCGAAGGTAGATTTAAATGCAGTAGGTAATGTATGAATATATCATATAGTATCCTTTTTAAAAATGTTTACTATTATAAGAATTATAATCTATAAGAACTCCGTATACCAGATACGAGCTTAGCTCAGTTGGTATACGTATCAGGTATTATTAATGTATTATTAATGTAATAACTTACTTATTGTATCATATAATTGTAATTAATTTTTAGGCTGAAATAAATAAATATATGAATTCAATAATATGGGTAATAGATGAATGTCTCTCTAAGTACATAAAATACATTTATGATTTCTAGCTATCGCTATGTAATTTATAATTATTATATTTATTAGATAATTATACTTATTTTAATTTACTAGTAACTGTTTATTATAAAGTATTTAAAATAATATACTTAAAATGTTATTAAACTATGTAAGAAAAGGGGGGGTTATTTATAATAGTTGATCAGAGATCAGAAGGCCGACGATAAATATGTGCACTACCCGCTTTTAGAGTCTGCGTACGTCTATGACTAAATGTTTAATAATTGGTCATAACTCTTTAGTTATTAGTGTAAAACCGGCCAGTCGCCGCATTGCCATTGACGGATAGTGTATTAGTGTATAGTTATTATCGTTTCCAAATATTATTATGATAATGTTTGTAGATTATCGTATGTGGTACATGGGTGTCGAATATAAAGTTTTACTCGTTTAGTTCGTTATTAAATCGGATTCATAGCTTACATACATATAAATTATAAAGCCCCGTTCTTCAAACATTCATTCATTCATTCATTTCTTCAAATATTTGACTGTGTGAACAAGGCTTAAGACCCAATAATTTTTCTAAATAACTTTCAAAAAATTGTTATGTCGTGAATATTCTGAAATATTCTAATTTAATATGGTTAGGTTCGTTTTGAGGTACAGATATATGATTGAAACACGTTTATCGAATATGCTGTAGAAATTCTTTATATTTACATTTACACAATCATTTTAAATGAAACACGATAATACTGGAATTGCCAGTGAATGCTAGTAAAAATTACGCACATTTTTTCCTAATAGAGTTTCACCGTGCTTATATATATAAATTAAATATCTACCAATTAACAATAGTTATATGCAGGGTTCGGGACTTGCATTTGCTTATTTTTATGGATTGACTTAAAATGTAGTAGAGTGCTATGGAAGTGTATGTCACGTTATAACATGTTCAATCATGAAATTTGAGTGCTTTTTTTGCTTTGCTTTTTTCAACAGTTTTTTAGAAAGATGCTTATTTCTAGCTGTTGTCTAGCTATGTTTTTAAGCGCTTATTTTAATGATTTTAAGTACTATAAATCCCGAGTCCCGGTTATATGTATAATACGGTTGGTACAATTAGTGTTTTTTTTCAAGGACAATCCATTAACGTGCATGAAGTTGGTTCACCCTACCATGACCAATTTATTTGAAAATAATTTGCGAATATTTTCAAACTGGTTTTTAGAATTTAGTAAAGCATTTCTTCATCTGATATTAAATAATAATATTAATGGTGGTGAGGACTTTGCGCAGCCCTTCTCTATAATCTTTAAAATTGTATCAATATTTTGCAAATAGCTTGCAAATATTTGCAAATTAGTTTTCAAAATCATTTACCAACCCGGTGTAAAAGAAATAATATTATGTCCTCTTTTTAGATACACTATTTTAAGTATTTTAAATAAATAAATTACGGTTTTGAAATCTTCCAATTGTTTTATTTATTTTAAATTTACTTTTTAATATTTAAATACTTTAGTTAGAAATTCTTGTTCTTGGTACTACTATTTAGAATTCCGAGTTTATATCTGAAAACATAAACTATATAGAATTTACAAGCACTGACATTTGGTATTAGTTTGAACTCAAAATTCTAAATAGGTTTGTTGTCAACTATTTGTAAAATTTTAAAATCAAACTATTTTTTTATACCATGTCGGGAATTGATTTGTAAATTTTGAAACCAATTTGTAAAATGTTGTTACCATTATGAAGTCATTAGCATCATATGAGGGGGCTGCATGGAATTCCTCCCCCTCTAATATTATTTTTCTTATATCACTCTGGAAAATCTATATCAATGTGGTATCACTGAAATTTTTTTGCAAAATTAATAAATTATTTTTAATTAATTGGTTGTGTTGGGGAGGCCAACTTCATGTTCGTAACCCATGTTTACGAATCCATATCAAGAGCCCATATGTTTTCGTGAAAATGTTGGCTTATCGATATCGAATATCAAACCAATGGTTTTTATTTCTTCATTTTTATAAACCCGTACTTTCAAATAGATGCGGTGACGCAATAACAATCCTTCCAGCTTTCTCTAACCAGTTTAAATAGCTGAAAAATAGATTTGTAATAAATTGGTAGTAATGTTACTATATAACTAATCATGCACGATCTCCGTGAAAACCGGTATAACATTATTTTTTTTATTATTCAATAGTGCGCGTCGAATACTAAATGTGTCACATAACAATGACTAAATCGCCATTGAACACAAAGATCGTTAGAACTTGGATAACTTGAGCACGGTTCGAGCTGTGCCTGAAGAGGACTTCCCGACAATGATTGGGGCCTTGAAAACACCTCTAAGTCAGTAGCCTGTATTTTATATGTAATTACTAAAGAAAATGCAATTTTGTCTAAAGTATATGATGAAAAAAATTAAAATAAAAAACAAGAAATGGTGGTTTTAATTTAGATTTGAAGTACCTAATGAACAAATTTATTAATGTATCTGAGTAAGATGTCTTCTATTAAACGTTTTTATATTACATTATCATTAGGTATGGTTATTACTTATTAAGTATACATTATATAATATAATAAATTGTATTAAAAGAAATTAAATTAATACCTAAACATCAATCATAATTTACTGACATTACTTGTGACTTTTCTTGTACTAAGAGAGGGCCTAAATAAAGTAGGGAAACATCTTATATATAGGAAACATCTAAAATTCAGGTATGCGTATTCTTCGCGTACGTGTTCTCGAGCCTATATCATTTTAATGCGAAGATCGTATATTGTTAAATTAAGCATATTATAATTTATTAAACATTACTTTGACAGAACCGAGCGCATGTTTAACGATTCCAAGTCGCTAATAGAAATTGCATATTATACATATATATATAATGTTATATACCTACATAATAAAGTCTATGCGGGTATAGTAATTTAAATGATCAATAAGGATTATACTATATATATTATTAAATGCATATCGTATATGTATGTATAAGGACTAACGAGCTAACTCTACTGTATATATAGGGAGAGCGTATTTATACGTCATAGTTTCAAACTACGTTGTACATTATTTACCCACTGCGGGTAGGTTGTATTATTATGTTTTAACAACGACTATTTTAAGTGCCGTACTCGCCTGCCGGTCGCTGAAATACCTCGAATCTGTACAACAATAACAATATTATTCCTCGTGTAAATTCCATTAAATCAAACTACGCATTTAGGAGATTTCGACCACAACAACGTCTCACATTCCGAGCACTCATACGCCATAAATACAGAGAAAGTAGTTCTTGCTACACCAATGCACATGCACACGCACAGACCGACTATGTGTTTTTAACCCCAGTTGTTGTTAGACCCCTGTTGTTTTTACTATTATATTTTTTACAGATCACCACCATCTTTCAAATTTAATCACTATGTGTGTAATATAATATATCATATTATAAAATATATTCAACACTTATCAAAATTATTAACTTTTAATTTTATGGTTTCTGGAAGCGCTTATTTTTTATTTTTTAGAAATTATACAAATGTCAATTATTTTGGTTTACTAAATTATTAACTACTGCACTTTTAAGTTTGGTAAATTCATTAATATAGTTTTGATTGAATAACCTTAATTTACTATAGCTATATTTATTTTTATTATTTTTTAATGGAATTTATTATATATTATGTATAAACTGGAAAACTAAAGAAGTACGAAAAAAAAATTTTATTAATTTTTGCTATAGACAACTTCACAAATATTCATTCGTTATCCCAGTATTGTTTTAACAAAAACTTTTAACGCATAACTAAACTTTGGAGAGACTTGCCTAATAGTTAATAAAGTAGTAAACCAAAATGTATGATATGAGTACACCTATGACCATTATAATTTCTAGAAAATGTGCACAACCAGATAGTAAATATTTATATCATATAGGTATTATTATTATCAACTTACTGTAGAACGTTGTGAATAGGTTCATGGAATAAATAGGAAATAGCATAACATATACCTAAATGTTTTGAAAATTCCATTGTACCTTCCAATTCAGGCATTTACAATTTAATTATATTTATAGGTACCAATTAAAAATCCCTAAGAAAAATTAGTATTATAAAATGAATACGTTTTTTGCTCCATTCGGAATTTTAGACAACAATAAAAATTCTAATAAAATCAACTTCGTGGACTACCGAGTAATCCATTTATAGTCTACCTATGGGTCCACGAATCTCCGGTTAAGAACCACTGGTCTGTATATAGTTATTAGTCTTGTAGAAGTTTATTACGTAGGTTGCCAGCAGGCACGTGTTTGACATACTAAATTAATATTGTTGAATCTGTATAAAATTATTTACATATATACGCAATAACTAATAAATAAATAATACGTATAATCTTCTATTTCTTTCTTTTAAATTTTCCGTTGGTTTGTTCTAAAATGTATTTTCGTGTTATTTATCAAACTGATGAAATCATTTTTTAGGATGTCTCATACGCCACTCACAAGTCAAGTCATTTTAGAACATTGATACAAATTAGTAAATTATATTTTTTTTCAAAACTAGCTATGTACGTGATGCTCGTTTTATATAACATACCTAGACATTCTACGAAGGAAAATAAATAAGAATAATATTCTTTTGGGGAGATTAAAATTCCCAGCAGAAGATTTGAAATTATGCCGTCATACCAAAATTCTTTTTTTGTTCAAAACGTAAAAAAAAAAAAATGTAAGTACTTTTTATAGATACATTATTTTGAATTTTAAAACCTCAGCCATACTATTAGTACAATTCTGTATTAACCACGAGTGAATCGTATTACACTCAGCGGGTGGTTGGAGATTGGTTGGCGAGAAGGGTGTCGTAAATACCTAACAGTTATATTTATATAGTAGTAAAGTGCGTCATAGAAATTACGAAATAACATAAAGGCAATCGACCACACAGGCTGCTTATAAATACGAGTATTTGGATGAAATACTCAAGGACAAAATATCATTCAGTATTAAATAAACAAAGTCAACATTTCCAACGGATAAAATATCCAGGATTAAAGTAACCAATGAATAGAAAAAACTATCTGAATTCCATTTTTTTTTAAAAATAATTTCTTTAAGCAATAATAATAATTACATAATTCATATGAAAAAAAAAAAAACATTTTTTTTTAAAATTTTATTAATGGTTGCCAAGTGCTAATTACAAATTATATTGAGTACTAAACTGGGTGATTTTTTTTCACTTCTCAATTAGGTGTAAACATTTGTAAATAACACATAAAAATAATCAAACAATCTAAACATTCGAATAATTATAAAAAAATGTACATGGATATCGTTACCAAGTAATTGACGAAACAAAAATGATCCTAAGAGTCGATGAACGTTAAAAAAAATTGTTTATTACATACATTTTAATTACCTACATTTTTTTTTTAATTTTATTATTATTTTTATAATTATTTGTATTATATTATCAAAATCACACTCTGATAATATATTATTATATAAAAAATAATATGATTGTTTATATTTTTTTTTTAATCTGGATATTTTATCTTATCCGTTGGTTATTTTAACCTTGGTTATTAGTGTTATTATTTATTTTATCTGTTGGATATTTTGTCCTTGGATATTTTATCTGTTGGATATTTAGTCCTTGAATATTTTGACCTAAATTCGTATGTACTTATGCGATTTGGCGGTGGATGACAAACATTTTAAGTATTTAACCTACCAAGTAACTTTACTACCTATCTAACTAAAATGTTTAAGTATCTATATTTATACTTTTTATTACAACGAAATTAGTATTGTAAAAACGAAGTGTTTTCGTAATGTTTATGTTATTATACATTTGGCGTTGATAAATTATAAATTGTATGTATTGAATGTATATAAAAACATGTGTGGTTATGCTTAAGATCACATCGAATAAATAAAACTTAGCCGTTTTCACAATTCGTGAGTACGTATAGTATGGTGTGTAGTGTAAAATAGTGCGACAGCATTCTAAGATTTCCAAGCACAAATCTCAAACTTACTAAGTTGCTGTTTGGTAGTCGCAAAAAATGTCCATTTTGCTCCTTAACACCATCGCCCTCGAAAATGTATATGTGCATAATATAGCGTACACATGATGTGAAGATTAAAGCGAACATTTGGGAAAGATCCGTATGGCTTACGATAATGATACAATTTTCATTTTACGAATTTTCAAATCACTACAATGAGCAACACTATTGCGTGTTCATCATTTAGCGTGCACTATTAACAATTGATATATTATACGTTGGTACCTATGTAAAAAGCCACGGGACCAACCACGGTTAATGATTTATATTACCAGAGTACTATTACTATTATACCAGAGTAGAATTACTGGAGTATGTAATGTTATGTTAAATTATTGTGTTGCTTGTAAATCATTTCATCGCATTAAATTTCGGCGACTTTTTGATACGCACACCACCCCTTGCCTCGCCTAACTCTTAGTTCTCCGGTATATTATATAATATCAACGACTATATAACACTATATACTATATAGTAAGTACATAACTTTGACGGTCAATGAAATACGGATAAATACGAGTATATAATGATATAGGAGGGGGGGCACCTATGCGCTAACCAGATGAAAACTGGAATTTTACTTACATACCTAGGTAGTAGCTGGGTACCGATTTATTTCATCATGCATTTCACATTCGAACGCGTGCCGCCGTGTAGTCACAGAAATATTTTTTGATTTTTTCAAATCGATTTTGATTTTCGTTTTATTATTTGTCGCCATATAGTAAGCTAAATCGATATTATTGTTCAAACAATTTTAGTCAGTAAGTATAGTTAGTAATTATTTTTTCATCATAATTTTTAGTTCATAAAAACTAAGCTGCATGTTTGTAACGTACGTTATATCTATTTCAGATTGAAATGCGTATTCAGCTCATAGAATTGTACTGAATAATATAAACAATTATTCTTTTGGGACTGAGAAACAAACTACGAAGAAACAAAAAAATTGCGTTCAGGTATTTATTTTTTTATTTATATTTTATTAACGTTCATATCAATATCAAGTAAAATATTTCCATTGCTATTAATTTAATTTAATTAATTGTTCATGTATACGCTATACACATCCTGCCTAATAAATATTTTTGGGTTGAGTTGCGTATCTATGTTTCAATTGTTAAAAAAATATTAAAATATTATGATTTTGTGATTTTCATGTTTTCAAAATGTAAACACTTTTCTTATTTTTAAATCATAATAATTATGCTATAAATTAGACTGTATTAATATATTATTATACGAACACATTTGTATTTAACTATCACGTTTAAAATAAAAGTATCTATACAGAAAATGAAAAAATAAATTTAATTATTTCAAATAGTAATTGGATGTTGTAAAAGATCTAATAAGGATTAATTTAAGACGAATTTGGTAATATTTTTATAAGTAGTTTAAGATAAGTTCATTAATAAGTTTTTTATGAAAGAAAAATATCTCTTAATATTTATTATAAAAAACACATACAGGTACCTTGCTAGAATTCTTTTTATAAATATTTTTAAAAAATGATTCTATATTTGTATGGATTTGGAAAAAATAAGGCTATCCATTTATTTTGTCTACAAACTTATTCATTTTATAAATGGGATGAATAAAATCATCACATTATAGGTTTTGAAAAAAATAACAATAAAAAGTGAATTATTGTGTGAAATATTGAGTAGTAGAGAGAACAACAGTAAATACATAATTAATAATAAGAATAATTTTATTATTTGGTTTTAATTGAAAAGTAAGCTAAACATAATGAGCTCATTGCTCATATATTTAAATAAATAAAGAATAAAAAATTAAAACACTTTATTTGAAGAAACCACACTTTTATAACAATTTAATAATCATTTTATATAAACTATGTCCAGTTTTTAAATTGGAAGTATCTTTCACATCCTTCACAGATTACTTGTATAGGTACTTAAAAAAAAATTATCTTAAATAATTAGGAAAATACATAGTTATTTTTTTGCTACAGAACGAATAAATTAATATATTCAGATGTTATTTCTACTAAAAACGATTCAATAATTGTATCTATTAAATCTTATTTTAAAATTCCTATGTACATGAAATTATAATTTTATTAATAGATGCTAACTATTAAAATTAAATTCCTCTATTGGTATATAAAAAAAAAAAAATTGTAATTGCTACAAAAAATAATAATATTACAATTGTGTAAACTAAATATGTATTATTACGCTATTAATATCTTACATTACGATTGTAAAATATATTTTAAGTTTGTTAAGAGTTAATCGCATTTAAATTGTCTAATCATACAAAGTTTTTTGAATTTGGCAAACGGTAGAAAATTAAAAAAAAATTTTTGGTCTTATCAAATTACCAGTAAAGCGGTATCTCGTGGTATATAAATTTAATATAATCGTATAGAAAATGTTTCGGTAAATTAAATAGTGGAAACTTATTTTATTAAGTTTTACTTGATTTCTAATAGGCAATCAAAAATAATAATAAAAAGTTTTTTATTCGATTTGCCTCAAATATCCTTATCAAAATTTAACTAGTTTGACAGTACTTACAGTACTTACTACTTACTACACTACCTAGTAAACATATTAATGTATTAGTGCAATAAAATGTAGATACATTATAATATTATATACATATTCATATCGTTTTATCACTTTTATTGTGAGACAACTTTAATTTATATAAACTTTGGGAAATTAATGGTATTGACGTATTAAACACAGAGCATAAGAAGCTTAACATAATAATCTATCGTTAATATAATTAAATTTTTTGCATCAATATTTCAAAAAAAAATTATGATTACGTCCATGTGATATAATTACTATTTATTAGTATTTTTCATGATAATATTGTCGAATGCCAGTGATGATGGCGAATGTTTATCGATAGTGTTTTATGAGCATTTTTCTTTAAATTGTATATGATATATTTAATTTAATTTGAATTTAAATGCTAACATGTTAAATATTTCATCATGTGTCTTATATATTAATGTATTATAATTTCATATAAAAGTAGATGTAAATTTAAAAATATTAATTTTTTGATTATATAAAATATTTACGGTTTCAATTTAAAAAGAAATATGTGGATCATATTGTTATGTAAAAACTTATATTTGTTATATTCGATATATTATTTAAAACAATCACTGTTATTAATCAGTCTATACGTCGGTGTTATTCATGCTTATTAATTAATAACAAATCTTGCAAGTTTCGTATCGTTAGTGACTAGATTTTTATAGGTAATGAGTATACATCGTAATTTTTATCAATATTTTTTTTGTAAGTTGTAACCATACAAATTCAAAACAAATTTGAAATTTAACTGGGAAATTGATTTTCCTATTATACGTATATTGTAAAGTTTAAAAGTCAAGACATTTTAATGTTCGTTAGAACAATTTATGCTGTTAAAATTTTATTATTTATTCGTATTTAATAAAAATATTTTTATAAGCTAAATATTTTAAATAGGATACTATTGTCAACATTAAATAATAAATACATTATACATTATGAACTAAATACATAAAATCGTATAATCCTTGAAATATATTGGTTATATACATAATCATAATACCTTTTGCTTTTGAATTGTATCTATAGCATAATGCTAATTAGTTATTATTAGTTTATTATTTATAATATTATCTATATATTTTTCATCTAATCTGGTTATATTATACCAAAATAATAAGACTAAAAATTTCTATTTTATGCTAATTATATTGATAGTAAACTATACCTACAAGTTACAATCATATCGTTAAGTATATGATTTCACTGTGGTAAGTTGTTTTAAAATTATTTCAAGTGCCATGTAGCAAAACTAATGTATAAGACATAAGTATTTAATATTGTTGGCATATTATAAATTATATTTACATCATGAAAACATCATTAATATAGAACATAGGATTTATAGGCTATAGCCCTAAAAAAGTACTAAATATGTAAGAACTTAAGTATACTGTATATACTTATTACTTATATTTGTTTTTAAAGTTTTAATTACTAAAATAAATAGAATATATATAATTAAATATACTTCATACTATTAAATATAAATATAAAAACTTTTTTATAAACGAAACTAGATAGGTTTTTTTTAAAAACTTTTATTTTTATTGATTCAAAAATAGACTATCATATTGATTGATGAATGGGTGCCTTTAATGATATAATGAGGAATTGTGATGACAAAAATGTGTAAAAAAAGTAAAAAAATAAAAATAGTATTGTTCATAGAGCAAAAGTAACGATAATATGTGTTAAAAAGTCAAACATCTAATTATGCTATAATTTGCAAAATAAAAATATAAAATTTCATATCTGGATTTTTTTGTAACATGAAGCAATTTTGTTTCTTGAGTAAGCCTTGTATACGATTGCGCAAAAACAAAATTCAAATGCTAGAAATTCCTCTGTCTAATCATCATAATATTATGTTCATACGAAAAATTAGTTTTTGTGTAAGCGTCTGACTTGTTTTCATAAATTATTTTATATTATAATACCTTTTAAATTGTAATTATTGATTATAACATAGGTACATTGATAATCAATAAGTCGGACCTTACTTAGTCACACTAGAAAATAAAAAACAGACAATTAATATAAATATCTATTTCTTGTCTAATTTATTCTCAGTTTTAATGTTATGCAGATAATTTTTTTTTGTAATTTGGCAATGATTATGATTTGCGATTAAATTCTTAAAAAGTAAATAAAATATATTAAGTTTAACTTCTTTTATAATAAGAAGTTATTTAAGATTAAAAATATTATCATATAATTATTAGCATTTATCACTTATATATATATATATATATATATATATATATAATTAGCATTTAGGTCATACCATTGAAACATAATAACTTAAATAATCTTTATACCTTTCGGTCTAGGTATAATTAAAGTTTAATTTAGTTAATTTTACAATTGGTTTATGATTTAAAATATCATTTGTATTTTTTGTTTGGTAAGCGATTGAAAATACTATTATTATTATATTTATTTAAAGACGATTTTTTGTTGAGCGTATTTATTTATTTGTATATTTATTTTGCAAGTTTTAATTAATTCATAAATCTCTATCAATTTATAATAAGATTCAGTAGGACAAATATAACTCCATAGAGAAACATTTAAAATATTGGTTTCATAATCAGTTTTGAAAAATATTGGAGTCAAAATTGCCTAAAGTAAAATGTACTACACAGTAAAACTGACAATATTTTATATAAGCATCAAAATTAATAAGTTTTTTATTTTAATATGTTAATAATTTATTCTGAAATTCATAGGTTGTCAAAAAATAAAGATGATATAATAAGAGATATTTTATTAGGCATAATTGATTATAAATAAATAATTATATAGGTTAGGTTGTACACTAAAATCACAAATTGTTGGTAAAAAAATTGTCTTTTAAATAGATATTTGTTTATATTTAATGACAATTATAATATCATGAACAACTACTATTTATATTTGTTATGAATGATTATTGCAATCTGACTACATTGTTTAAGTTAAGATTTTGAATAAAAGGTATAAAAATATAAATGTAAAGTTAATTTTCATAGAATAATTTATTTGTTATAATTTTGAAGTACCAATTATGTTTTTATTGTGAGCTGCAAAAATTAAAGTTTTTTTTTTAAAAAGTTCTAGTCAACATTATAATTAGGTACTAGAGAAGATACTTGTATAATTTACAGTGTCACGACGAAATATTAAATGCTTTAATAAAAATTTCTACGATTAGCAATAATCGTATATGTATAAAATAGTTTAATTAATTTTTAGTTTTTATTGTTGAAACATTATATTATTCAATAGAATAATCATTAAAAATAAGAAGACTATTCAATCATTTCTAAGAACATAATAGTAAATTACAATTATTTTCATAATATTGTGTAAATACTAAATAGCTAATTACTATAAGTGATAAGTAAATGCAATATATTTGGTATTACTGTATTACACGTATCTATAGATATAAATCATAAATGCAAGTAGGTATCTGCCCGATGGGATCAGTACTTATAAATGTTTAGGTATTTTTCTTTATGTACTCTATGAGTGTTTTTTGCGTTACTTGTTGAATTCCACGTTTATTTCAATTGGGATAAGAATTAAATACAACCATAAGTTTAATATAATTAAAACAAACAAAAATACGTGATGTCTATGTATTTTATACATTTATCATGTTACTCTCCTATACTACTCCTCTGTCGACATTAGACATTATAGGCCGAATCTTAAGAACCGTTTAGGTACAGGAAGGTAGCACGTGGACGAACTTTATTTGACCTTACAGCTTAAACTAGTTTATTCTCACACTACAATATATTTAATCATTAACATACCATAGGATTTTTTTACGTCCTGTCTGTTTCACGAGTTAACGCCATATGTTTAAGAGTGAATAATTATGGAAACTGTATTATATTATCTAAATTAAAAACATAGGTAGTGTACTCGTAGTATGCGTCTGGAGAAAACTCGTAATAAATATTATATACGAATGTCGAGAAACTGGTTCTTTGTTTTAACCTGAATTTTTGGATAGCAAAAGAGAAATAAAGTGGTTATTTTGATCCTGCCACTTTTGGTTTCATAATTCATAAGCCTAACATGAGGATTTAGGCGTATTAATATGTACCATCCCATTTTACGTTTGACCGATAACCGATGATGAAAGGCGATTATGGATTAATTTACATACGATGCGTAGGTAGATCATTATCTGTTGAATATTTCAAAATCTACTGTTTATTTTGAAAAGAAAAACTATAAGTTTACTATGCGTGTTTGCTTTTTTTTTTTTAACTGACTAAAAATTTGTATTTTTTTTTTTTATAAAATATCTGTACACTATAGAATCTATAGGTACTAAAATTTATTACTATTGGTTTACATGCATATTTAGTTATGTATCGAACAATATTAATCAAAATTGTTCCAGTATTGTCAACTTACGTATACAATGTATAGATAATATAATAACTTTATAATAAGCATGCCCATAGTTGTTTACAAAACAAAAATCTTGCACTAATAATCAATTATTATTTTTCTTTTTTTTTAAAAAGTCTGTGGATTGAGATACTTACTTATAGTATTCTTTTGATAGTTTTATTTATTACGACTTACACATTTAAATTATATTATGTATATTATTTGTATTTATCATATTATAGTAAATCTATCATAAATGTTTATAATAAAAAAAAGAAAAAATAGGGCTCCTTAGAATCCACCTCTGCATTCCACTACGCATAACAATACAGTGCAGACGTGCAGTGCATTAATTTATTATATTATATACTATTGAAAATATGTGTGATACGGCGGTGTATTGTAGATATACCAATATAATTCAAATGCACCATTGATTATTTATACGTATTTAATAATACCTGTATAGTAAAATTACTATTTCCCCGCTAGATTAGTGTATCTATTTTTAGACTGTGAGTGTAAAGTGGTCCGCCTGTGATTGTGTGGCACCACGCAACAGTTTATTTTTTAAATTATATATCATACATACACCTGTAGACCAAGGCTGGGTAAGGTAAAAAATATTTAAATTTGTTTAGTTATGTTAACATAAAATAATTTAATTTATGTTTAAAGTTAAAAGTTACATTTTTTTTTTAATTTGTTAAAATTACAAGTTAATTAGGAATAAATGAATCTAACTTACCTAGTCAAAAACCATTTACTTTTTTTTCATATAATGATACTAGGTACTTTAATACTTTAATCAATGACGAAATCCAACAAAATATTTAAGTTATATTAATGTTTATTTTTTTACATAATATAGTTTACAACTTTATAAATTTTTATATTAAACTAATCGAATTTATTATTAGAATATAATTAATTACGTACATATATAACTTTAGTTATTAATCAATTAATAGTAAGAATAAAATATTTAATTAAACTATATACCTAATTTTATTTTATCATATTGGTAAACAATAACTAGTTGATTATATTAATTATATTTTTATATTAATAGAATATGATATGAGTATGATATGACAATTGGCTACGAACTTTTCTGCATTCATACTTTACAATTATCAGCTAAAAACGTAAATCATGATTAATTACTCAATATTATTAAGTATCAATACATTATTAGTAATACTTATTGCTTACATATAAATATTTTTTTTATCATTAAAAAATAATAATAACTACTGTTAATTATTATGTAGTATACAGATATTATGTGTATGGAATACTGGGTAAATTAGTTGTATTTTTCTTTTCTCAATAATGGTTATCTTTATATAGGCTCTATTGCTTTAACATTATGTTTAATATTCATCATACAATATAGGTACTCTATATATTATATTCCGTGAATATATATTTATACTATTATTATAAATCATTATTTATTACTTATATATTTATAACCTATACAATATAATTAAATACAAATATCTTATTTATTCGTTTCACACATTTTGTATAAATAATATTTATATGTTATTTTTATTACTTTTATAATAATTCAAAAATACTGCAAAACACTTCAACAATACAATTTATTAGGTGCCTCTCATTTAAAATACAGCATAATATAACATTATCATTAATAAATTATATTTGATATTTTCGTAATGATATGTTTGTATAAAAAGATATATTTTTAGATTCACGAGGCTTAGGTAAAATATTTACTTGATGTGATCATAAAATAAAGTAACTCATAAAGTATTGCATATTATGGAAAAATATTAAACTCGTTAAGTTAGAAGTTACTTCTAAAAAAAAAAATCGTTAAGCATAAGCCTTAGTTAAAACTTTAAAGTAACTAAACTTTTCAACTTGTTAATGCCCATCCTTGCCTATGACCACATTCTTGTACATTTTAATTAAAAATATATAAATATACATAGGCCTGCCGCCTGTACATAGCATCATTTTTTTTTTTAAATGTCCAATATTGTAGATTAAGCATATGCGACTATAAATATTTCTCGTACAGTCATACCTGAAAACATTCAGGATTTAAAATGATCAACGTATATATAGGATCGTATGTATAGGATCTTCGCATGATCGTAATTAATTTGTGGCTATCGTGGGCAGCAAATAAGTATAGTAACGTTGCGGAAAAAAATTATTTTACCTCCACACCACTTTAGATACAGTAATTAATAATTTTTTGACCTGCACTCTGTTGACATCCGACGGACATACAGTATCTATTATAGGTACTATAACGTTTCTCACCGGTATTAATGCAAAAAAATCTTCCGGTCGCCACTCGACTAGACAGCCGTGTTAATTGCTATAATATTAAGTAATTACACAATATGGTGCATATTAGCTATACACATATAGAGTATATACTAGAAATATATTATACATGGGTTGATATTTCATTTAAGGAAGAAGTGTTTTTTGTTGGTTTGTTTCTCTCGCTTCCGAGCCGCTACTAGAATCATTTGCTAACACGATGAATCATGAATATATAAAATAATGTATCACCGCTATCTACTTATATTTAATAAATGTATAAATGTATATAATATATTTATTTATATTAAGCAAATTTTAGTGTCCGTCTGTTTGGCGCATTTAAGTGTGTATAGTTCCTTCTTACTACGCCTAAAGCGTTTATTTTTAAAGACGTATTTTTTTTCCTGTCGGCTGAACGACTTGTCAACTATTCACTTTTTTCCTTCTCATTCCCTCTCTCTCACTCATAGTCATTTTTTCAGTTAGATTCCGACGTCCCCAAATACCGTCTGTCACGCTGTGTATACTGATGTACATGCAATCATAAGCACAGTATATCGTTGTAATAATAATATCTGTATCACAGCTGATGTGGCACAAATGCTATGTACAAAATATTTTAATCAGCTTAATAAAAATACTAATAAATGCCATGACTATTTTTCGTGTTTAAGGGTTCGCAAGAAACAGCATCGAAACTCTAGTCGATCTTGTTTGGTAAAAAGTCTAAGATGAAAGAAGTACCGGAAAATAGGTGAGTTTAATCAATATATTTTTTTTATATATAGAAGCCAGAATGGTGGATATTAATTTGCAAAATTTAGCAATATATTTACAATATTATAGAAAGTGTATAAATTGTGTAACTATAGGAATATAGGATTCATCTCCCCAGATCTATTTTATCGGTTATTTATGTGTGGCGTTACGATTTTTATATTCAATAGAATATTTTTTTTTAATTTAGTTTTTTACATTTTATTAATTTCAAAAATTAAAATGTAGTTACTTCATGACTATTTAATATAACGTTACTTAAAGTGTAAATGTGAGATTCACAATTCATGTACGAATTTCTATAATAGAAATAATTACAGTATTTACAAATTTTTTATTGTCATTGCTGTCGTCACTTGCACGCAAGTCAACAGAAATCTTATCTGTTTATGTGTATTATCTAGTTGTTCTAAATATTGTCATAGTCATAGTCATATTAATATTATTTTGTTTTAGATTCTTAGTAGAGCGATGAATGTATATTTTACAATGATGTGTGTTTATTGTGTGCCATGTTTTGAAGTAGTAAAAATATTTAGATTTTCAACTTTGAGAAAAATGAACCTAGTTATAATAAAAAGGTTAAAATGGAAAATTGATAATAATTTTTAAAAATTATTGGGAAAAACAAAAAAAAAGGAAGGAAATATGTGAATTTTTACGTAAAACCTGTTTTCTATAAATTTGATTATTTTATTTAGTTGTAATTCAAAAACAAATAATCATAGGACATACTTGACATTTTTACCAAATGTTTATAATACAATTTTATATACAATTATTGTGTAGTCAGTTTAAGCACTAGTTCTAAAAATATTTGTAATGTTGATAATGATGGAGAATATATAATATATATACGTTCCTATATTACCGGACTCTATACTACATTAACTATAGGTTTTACGTGTAATTTCCAATTTCATAAAATTATTTGTTTCAACGATTTAATTTTAAACATTGTATTTATTTACCTATTGTTTATATTAATATTATTATCTATAGGTAAATGGTATACTTTTTAAAATATTTTGAATCTCTTTGAAATTTAATTTATAATACAAGTATATTATATAATTGTTAGGTATATTATTATTTGAAATGTATTTAATTTAATAAAAATATTTTTAGGTAAATTGATATAGGTATTTAGAGTAAGTGGTACATACTCTGCGGTGTAATTATAATAAAAGTTAGTCGTTTGTTATTGCTATAATTTAAGAAACTAAAAAGAACATGATCATTATTTATGTGGACACACATTGATTTACTAAAAATAGATTACATTTTTTAAACCTACAGGCTACAGTTAAGATCTATAATTTTAAATTTAAATAGTTAAAATATAATTTAATTTATTAGTCATTTAATTTTAACTTAATTATTTTAATTAACTTGCTATATATATTATATAAAAAAAAAAACCTAAAGATACTACACGTTATAGTCGAAATCGAACAAACCTCAAAAATGATCGTCAAAAGGCCAAATATCTATAGTATTTAAGTAAAAAATCATTAATTTTGTACTTAGCCTAGTTATGTACCCATATAATTTAGACAAAGTCACAGTAACTACATATTTCTTAATAAGCACCATATTATTTTAAATATTAAGTATAATAAATGTAATTTATTGTATTATTCTATAGTACAGGGGTGGCAAACCTTGTGAACACTACGTGCCCAAAAATTACCTTTTTTTCGAGCGTGCCATGAAAAATATTATATATATATATTATATTCAATATTGTAAAAACAATTATTATTATTTTATTGTATGATTAATATATTAATATAAAAAAAAGGTTAGTTTTGGTACATAATATTATAATAATATTACTTTGTTAATTATTTATTTTCTTTCTTGATGTGATTTAAAATAACCTATTATATATATAGTAAAAATATTTTAATTTTTCGGTATAGTAAATAGTAATGTTAGTAATGTATAGTATTATAATATTAATTTAACAAAATATCGAGATGTAATTTAATTTATTTATTTACATTAAAATAATATAGATTTATAACTATGTATACGATTTTCATAACACTGAAAAATATTCAAATGTATACAGCTGCTACAGTTTTGCCAAAATTATGTTCTTTATCATAAATAGGTTTGCTTAGTCGATAATTGAACTACTATAATGAGGTATTGCTCAAATAGACAAATACCGTGGGCAGTTCATATTTTGACCAGGCTTTGCTGAGGTTTACTCGATTTCGACATGTTCTCCTAAAATATTATATATAATAAGCTAGAGCGCGGATTTATATGCATTAAAAACCAACCAAATATGTGCTAAAAAATACCTAAATATGCGTAACTATATGCAATAAAATGTTAAAATATGCGCAAAAAATAAAAAATATGCATAAAAAAGATTAGCGAAAAAAATTTATTTTTTAAACATTTAATTAATACAATTAAAAAAATTTTTCTTACAATTTAAAAAAAAATTATCGAACTCAACTATAAATACTTAATTACTTTTCTTAATTTTTTTCTTTTTTTTTTGTAGATAGTTTTAATCTATAAGAAAAAAATAGGAATCAATTTATATAAAAATGTATACTAAAATAAATTTACTTATATCTAAATGTGAATTGCATTGTATGACAATCATTTTATATTATTATATTATAATACCATATATTTAAAAAAATTCTGAAAAAACAAAAAACATCAAAATATGCATTATAAGATGAAATATGCTATTAAAATTGTAAAATAATTCCTTAAAATAGAAAAATGTTAAAATATGCAAAAATATGTGCTAAAAAAGTTTCATTTTTTAAATTGTTATGTCATGAAACAAATTTTGTGCTCACTTAGCATATCATACGATCAACCAGAATAAATATGCAAATGCATACAAATCCGCGCTCTAAATTAATAATACATATGTATAAACAAGTTAATAGTAAAAATTTTGTAATTTGGTTATATCATTTATAACTAGAGTACGGATTTTAAAGGTATTTGATTTTTTTATCTATTGATCTAAAACGAAGCTATATCGGCCTACATGTTAACTATTAATTCGATTTATATAACTTAGAAAATACACGAAATTTTATTTAATTTTTTTTTATATTTCAATATTTTTTATGTGGATTTCAGGTATTTTATTTGCTGTTAAGTAACATTCTGTAAAATTTTTCAAAATGTGTTAGAAATAAATTTATATGAAAGATTATATTAATTTTTATATTATATAATGGGTTCTGAAGAACGATCGATTTTATCTCGTTATGTTTCATTTAATTTATCGATAATAGTAGGTACATAATATATATTGTACATTTATATTATTTTCACGTATATATATATATTAAACAAGTTGGATCGTCGTGTTTCCCGTTTTCCTGTTTCGTTAACTTAACAAGTCATTAATGTTATTAATAAATGCTTAGTATATAGTTAATAACATAATATGTTGTCCTAATAGCATTTTTAGTGGATTCGGTAATAGTATTTAAACATCATCACGTCGGGTCAAAAATAATAATAAAAAAGGGAGGTAACCACCCCTTTGTATAGTGTTGAGTGTATTTCGTCGAGTAATTCACTGTAATTAGTATACGTGTTCAATTTTAAGTCAGTGATAAACGATTCTAATTGAAGACTATCAGTCTATACCTAGCTCTTAGTAATTTTTTTGTTTTTGATATTGTTATTAAAGAAATTTATTATACTATGTATAAGCAGTATGTATTGCAGTAGCTTGCATTCATTTTTGCCGAATATATTGCGTTGATTTTATTGTTAATATTTAACTATTATAATAGAATGTTTTTATATTTTATATTATATATTAATATTATTGTTGTTAACTTTTGAGTTAATTTAGACTTACCATAGAACGGTGTAAATAGATCCTTGATATGGTATAAATAGGCAATAACATAAAATTAATCTATAAAATATTTCAAAAATGTTATTGTGTACATAAAATATAACAATTTATACTTACGCAAACATTTTAAGTCCCTCACGAATAATATTTTTGAATTACAATAAAATAACTAAAATGGATATTATTTTTAAGAACTATATGTATTTATAATTTAGAATGGTTGGTTTCAGTATGAATCTTATAAATTATTATGACTAACACGAGGAACGTTAAACCTTGTATTAAATGTTTAAGCTTTTTGAAAAAATAAACATTTTTTTTCAATTACTCTTGAAAAATGACTAAATAAAATTGAAAATTGCACATTTATTTAAAAAGCTCAATGAAATTCAAAATATATAAAAACAAATTGTTAGGTACATATTTTATGTAATTATTCCTTTATTCATATATAATATCATTTTATCAAGAAACTTTACAGAAATTATAGTATTTTTGTTATTTTTATGTTATTGGATTATGTTTATTTAAAAACAGTGTATAGTAATAGTATAAATAGTGATGTATGTATAAAACCATAAAAATCAAACATTTGAAAAACATTTTTAATCTTACTAAATTGATGGACTTTACTTTTAAATGAAATAATAAAAGCTTAATTAGATGAACAGTAAATTAAACTAGTCAAGATCCAGTGGCGATGTCAGATATTTTTTTTTAGGGGGGCGATACCGGGAGAAATTTTTTTTCTGGTGGGACATTTATGTATGATTATTCGATCATCCATTAATTTGTTTATACCATATTTTCAGGAAAATATTGCTAAAAATGTTTTGGGTATAATATTTCTAAATAAAAAATTAAAAAATATATCTAGTTTATTATTATCACAAATTTACTACAGTAAAACTTCAAGTTTCCTTCGTTTTCTTTTATTTGTATGTGAAAATACATAACTTTTTATTTTTTAATGTAATTTTAGAAAGTATTAACTCTATTAAGTATATTTGTTTTTAAATGTGCAAAAAAAGCATATTTAATTTAATTTGAATATAACAATCAAACATAAAATAATATAACTTAAGTCTAAAAACTCTCTAAAGTAATTAATACATAATATAGTATTAATAATGATACACAATTTCTTTATTTACTCACATATTTTTAACATTAAATTATAGGGGGGCAATGGAAGGGCAAAATCAAATGATGGTGGGACACTTGTCCACCCTGGTTCCCATGCCACCCCTGCAAGTTCATAACTTAATCAAAAAATTAACTACCTAACTATTTAAGTTAAAAGGTTTTAAACCAATTAATTTTTTAACTAGTTAATGCCCAATAGCCCAATTTTAGTATAACATATTATATTAACTTATATGTCACGACGATGACGTTATTCAATTATATGTTTAATACTCTATGCATTTAAAAATAAAATAAAATTGTTCACAATAAAATTTGAAGACAATATAATACAATTAATCTAAGTCTTAAGGTAAATATTTTATATTTTTACGGTAAAATTAAAAAAATTTTTATTGCTTTAATTCAAATAATTATTTCTTATGCTGATATTTAATTTAAATACCACTGTAGTTTTCATCTTGTTTTTCATTAGAAAAATAAACAGTCATCAGTTTTGATACATTTATTGTTTGATTGCTCTTTTAGTATGTAGTCAATAAGGTATAGACAGTATAGGTAATCTATTCACACTATTAATTGACAAAATATAACGTAAATTATCAAACTTTTTTTTTAGTTTCTCTATACCATAACATATCTTTATAATATTATACGCTTATTTTCACTTGCTATATTTATTAATTTTAGACAAAAAACTTTAAGAAATCAAGAAAAGGTCGACTACTTTGATCCGTTTCTTGAGAGAAATTTGGAACACCCAACCACGTAAGTGTAATATCTACTATCTACTTATAATAGGGCCGCTTTCAGGCAGTAGAGGCTCAAAAAAAATATCATCATGCCTTTTTGCAGTTTTGCCCAAAAATATAATGTTAAAAATACATTTTTATTCAGATTTACAACAACGATTAGAATGAAATAAATTGTATATATCTATAATTTATATATATATACTAAATAATTTAAAATTTCACACATTTCAATATTTAAAAAAAACTCATTTTAATGTGACTGTGTTGACAGTATATAATAGGTATACATTTAATAATTATCACAAAAATATGACTTCAAAAATAATAGAAAAAATAAGTTCAAAATTAAAAAATATTAATATTACGCAATTAACAGCTTCTATTAAATCTTTGAATTTTATAATTCAGTGCAAAAAAGGAAATGATAAAAATTCTACACAAATTACAATTTTTTTGTTTTTGTTTCTGACAATATTACTATAAAATTTCCGTAATCCATATTTTCGCAATCTGTAGGCTTTATACATATTATTATAATAGTACGTCAATATTTTGATAAATATAACACTAATCGTGTAATTCAATACCGACAAAAGGTACCTACATAATATAATTATTTAAAAAATTGTGGATATATTAAGTACCTACCTGGAACTTGTATCTGCATATGAATAACTAAATATTATTATTTATTAGTTGATTACTTTTTACTAATTATTTAAATATTTGCAGGAACGGTGAGACCTTGACTCATTTACTCAAAGCGTCTCTGGGAACCGGCATCCTTGCTATGCCTTTAGCTTTCCAGTGTTCGGGACTCATAACCGGTGTATTTGCAACAGTATTTGTGTCTTTCGTGTGCACGTATTGCTCCTACTCATTGGTTAGTAGTTGTATGTCTTAAATATTTTATACATGTACGTGTTATCGAGATTATTTAAAATTAAAATGCGTAAAATATCGTTTTATACACGTCATACTGTTTACAAAAGGTTTCTTTAAAAAATAATAAAAAAAATGTCAATTTAATCGTATGATTTTTAAGTGTTTCATTTGAATTACTTTTTTAACTGACAAATCAAACAAGTAGGAAATGCATTTTTTATAATCAGACACTTGCGAGTTACGCGTTTATCAAGTGAAAATATTATAGCTTTTACTAGTAGATATAATATGAGGCATGTGTCAAATATGTATTACGTAATTTGCTATATATTATACGATCGCATCATTTAACCGAACATTATACGTTTTACTAAGAGATATTACTTAAAATCAACTTTAATAATCATCCAAATACGTATTATTATAGCTTTTCATAATAAATATTAAATTTTACTATACATAATATAAAAACACACAACAATTTTCATATTTCACTTATCACTCTCATCACGCACATACACAATTTGTTAAAAGGTATACTATATATAATTTATATCATCATACAGTAAATTATAATTTAATTAAATTGATCAATTTATTTCATTATTTAGTAATATTATTAACATCATTAAATATTTGTTAAATATCTGTCAATATAATTAAAGTGTATTAAAATATTATTGTTTAATAATTATAAAAAAGTGTAGTTGAAGACATTTAAAAAAAAAAATTAGTCGAATTGAGTCGATAAACTAAATAAACTAAATAGTAAATGAGCAGGTTTTTGATAGTTGGTAATCAGGTTGGATTTAGGGATCAGACCCCCATGAAATTGTTTTTTTGTTTTGAATACATTTTATGAAACATTATTGATTGTTTAGAAAACGCTTGAAAATAAAATAGTTATTATTGTACATGTTAATAAAATTGTATAATACATAACATATAACAAATTTTATATTATAACACACCCACACATTTACGCACTCACAAAGTATATATTATGTATAATTTTATACATATTACATATATTAATTATTAAAATATTTTATTTTTATTTACGTCGGATCTAAAATTGAATGTTCTTAGATTTTTCATTTTTTTGTAACACACGAATCTCGTTGTTTTATAGGTGAAATGCGCTCACACGCTCTACAGGCGGACAAGAGTGTCGTCCATGAGCTACGCGGACGTGGCTGAAGTGGCGTTCGCTAACGGACCCAAATGGTCTCGAAATTTCTCGTCGGTAACCCGGCAATATGTGCTTTGGTTGCTGTTTATCACATACTTCGGAACGTGCAGTGTGTATACAGTGATAATCGCCTCAAACTTTGATCAGCTGTTCACATATCACATGGGTTACGAACTAAACCTCCGGTCCTTTATTGCGATGCTGCTCATACCACTCATACTGCTCAGCTACGTACCGAATCTCAAGTATTTGGCGCCCGTGTCTATGGTAGCCAACCTGTTGATGGCTACCGGTTTGGGAATCACGTTTTACTATACACTGTGTGACGTACCCAACATTTCAGAAAGGCCGGCTATGGGATCATTTGAAACGTTCCCAACGTTTTTCTGCCTCACCGTGTTTGCCATGGAAGCCATTGGAGTGGTAAATTATACGTTATCGAAAAGTACTTAAAATTGCACAGAGAAAAGAAATAGGTTTCTACAAAAGCGATTAGTATATACTATATATGTAGAACTACATTGTACCTACGACCTACTAACTACCAACTTCGAGATATAATATTATTTAAATTGGAGAAACAGTTGTTTTTGTGCATAATTTTTTCTCCATACTATTTGAAGTACTTTTTGATTGTTTTTTAATGCGTTTTTTTTAAATAATCGAGGTTTTAGACTGATCTTTGATCATCATATAGGTACATTTATATTATATTTATAATGTTGAGTATTTTTTGTTATTTAATTTAAAATAATGTATACGCTTATTATTTTTGTAGGTGATGCCATTGGAGAACAATATGAAAACACCCAGAAACTTTTTGGGAGTTTTCGGCGTGCTGAACGTCGGCATGGGTGGCGTGACCATTGTGTATATTCTGCTCGGTTTTTTCGGTTACTTGAAGTACGGTGAAGCAACGAAATCGAGTATAACGCTAAACCTTCCCATCGAAGATGTGTGAGTGCAATTGGTTCTATGGCTGTATAACCACTATAACCTCATATCTTATAATTATTTTCCACGTACCGCGACTTCTGCGATACCCGGTTGAGCATGGTTCATTATCTTTAACAATTCGATTGAGTACAGAAAAAATATTTTCATTTCATAAAACGATATCCATTTTTTGGCGGTCTGTCTACAATCAGGCCAAGCCACATTTACGTAAGCGTCTTATGTAATATTCGTATGTTATGGATATTATCGCCTAAAATACGCATTCGTCGTTTGTACAATTATTATTTGTTTAAATGTGTTAAGCATAGGTATTTTATTATTATGATTTTTGAGATAAACTAGTAGGCTGTCTAATGCTAAATTAGATTTATTCATTATGGTCAGCATACATAGTAATTAGAAACTTAATCCAACTATCAGTCGCTACACTTAAAGTGCCCTATTTAATGTGTATCTATTTATTCGTTTCTGTCATTGCTTATGGTGTACAGAAAAAACTATAACGTATAAAATTTGATTTTTTTTTACATACTCGTATTTGATAATTTACTTTGATTAACAAAAAATATTTTTGCTTTGAATACTACAATCATTGTAGTCTATCATTCAAAAGGTTCTGATGAGTTTCAGACTGTTTAGTATTATAGTTTATCAGATAAAGTTTATCTACCCAATGCATTAACGGTTAAACATGTTTTTTCTAATATATACAATATAAAATAATATACATATTTGTACAACAATAAATTCAGTTTTTACTGATTTATAATAATTATTATTATGTATGCTATGTGACGGCTGTGTAGTAACTTAGACCTCTTATTGTTTGTATATTTGTTACAGTGCTGCTCAAGTAGCTAAAATATGCATCAGTTTAGCCGTGTTCTGTACGTACGGTCTACAGTTTTTCGTTTGCTTGGAAATCGTGTGGACCAAAATCCAAGAAAACTTTGAAAAAGCTACAATTTTCCACAATTATGTTTTGAGAACGGTTCTGGTAACCTTGTCTGGTAAGTAGTGTAGTGTAAATTTTAATTGCAGGCTGCTTCAGGTAGACTTTTTGTTTGTTATTTTTGAACTATTTATAAAAATTTATTTGTGTCATTATTCATTTTCTCAAAATATTTATACTTAGAAAAAAGTATCTCACCATTCTAAAAATCACATAGTAACATAAACTAATTTAAAAAAAAATTGTATTTCTATAACCTGTGGTAAATATACATAAATAGAAAAATATTCAATTTTCGCGAGCTAAAAAGAATTTCATGTTTAGGAATTTAATGTTAAAAAATGATGCTATATAGTATATACATTCTCCGAATCTGAAGAAATATGTGTGTAAAATTTGGAGTTAATTGTTTCAGTAGTTTCCATTTCTATTAACCCTAGCCAAATGTACATTCATTTTTTAACATAAAATAATATAATATATTACATTTTTAATACTTATTAAAATATGAAACTTTTGCATTAAACTTATAAATTTACTCTCTCCTAAGTATTGCAAATATTATTAAAATTAGTTTTTTTTAGTTAATTAGCTTTTAATATTATCAGACTATCCAATAAAGTTTTGGTTTAATTCAAATAAATATGCTTTAAACTCAATTATTCAGTTTATATTTGTAGTATAAATTAGAGATTGATGATTATTGGTTATACTTATTATTAATAAATGCGGAAAAAAAATTTGGAATGAGAAGATAGCGGAACAATGTTTGAAATTAAAAGTTTGATTAAGAAAACGTACAATATAGCAGATTTGCGTCCAGCAGAACCAATGTTGTGTTGTTAACATTATTATTTATGTGAATTAATCTATTATTAAATTAAAAAGTAAAAATATTAAATATGGCGTGTGATGGCGTGTTGTTTTTAATGTTTTTATTGATATTTTAATTTGAAGTGAGTTATACTACGATGTAAGATATTAAAATTTTCAAATGATCATCACTCGTTTAAAAATCTAAAAATCAATAAAAAAACCTATACATAATGCTCTAGAACCTAGATACGTAAAATTCTTACCTTGTATTATAAGTCAAATCACTTTATTATTAATTCCAATAACAGAAAATTGGTTCTGCTGAACGTACATTTTTTAATATTCTATGTTGTAGGTACCTACGTTTGCAAGATGGAGTTAACTCATGCGGGTGTCTTCTAAAATAAGTTTTGATTTTTCTAGGCGGTCCGCGAATGCATACGACTTTACGAGTCATTAACACTAATTCCTATACTTAGATATATTTTATACTGCATAAGTGGTGTACTAATAAAGGTATACCCCTCTAACAACACAGAAATTATTTGAACGTTTCAGTTTTTCAATTTTTTCTTTCTGAAATGCTATTTTATTTTGTCAAGACCACCTAATTTATAAATTTAACCCTTCATCTCCTCTCAAAACAAATTAGATCTGAGTACGCCACTGGCCTGACTGCAACGAGAGCATCGACGAGCATAATATATTTATTATACTTTCAGACATTATAATAATAGTTATATAACATTTGCGTGTCTGGTTTTTTGTTTTCACAGTTGTGATCGCTGTGGCTTGTACCGACAATCGGACCGTTCATCGGACTTATTGGTGCCTTCTGTTTTTCACTTCTTGGCATCGTCGTGCCCGTGATCATAGAGTTTGCCACATACTGGGATGATGTGACCATTTGGATGTCAGTCCGGAACGCAGTACTGATCGCTGTCGGCTTCTTGGCGCTGGTCTTCGGCACGGCCAACAGCGTCGCAGATATTATCACTGCATACGACCCCGCCCAGGCCGTTAAGTGTGCTATCAATTCCACGTTGACCGAACCAATCGCAGAATGACCGGTAATCCGGCTATACCATCCACCGTCCAGCCACACAGCATTTTAGACTTCCAATCGTGCCAAGTATATCTTTACGATAATTATGTATATATATATATATAATATATAATCATAGGCGTAGTGCTAGGCGCTCCTTGGCTAGATAAAATGTCTTCCACCCCATTCCCTCCCAAAAAAATATAAAGAAAATGATCTATTTTTTGTGTTATCAATGTTTACGTTGTATTTTAAAATACAGTAAAATCCCGTTACAACGAACTCCAGGTGATCGAATTATAGTTATAACGGGATTTTTCGTTTTATTGGTATTCGTTGTTACGGGAATTTATTTGTATACGATATATTGTTTACGATTCTTATCGTAAATAAAAAGGTTAGTATACACTAGTTGCTTTCGATGAACAGATATAGTTCATAAATTCATAATTATGTAGTCATTACCTCCCAAATAAAATAGTAGTTCATAAACTTCACTAAAATATACTGTAATAGATAGATATTTGTGCATATATAATATATATATACTGTCTTATGTTATGCATTTTTGATTATACAATATTAAGGTTACATTTACATAATTATTATATTAAATTTAAATAGGTAAAATAAAATTAATATGATATTACACAATAAATAATTATAATGGTAATCATTAGTTCCAATAGTTCCATTCATAAGCATATAGATATTTTTCTATTCTATTATAGTAAACACCGTAGTTTTATAGTCTAGGAAGTCTAGGAAGAACTTCATACTACAATTACTGAAAAACTGAGAATAATGTAATTGTTAAACATAATTTTTTAGGTATTTAAAATTATGTTGTACGTTTAAAAAATGTCAACCTTCGGTAAGAATTCTATATATTTATACAAAATATGTCAAATACGATAATACACCACAACTATTAAAAACAACATAATAGTTGTGTATTAAAAATAACATAATTAGATAATAAAAAACATTTGGTAATATAATTAAAATTATAATATTTATATTGTATACATTTTTTGAATTATTTAGGAATCAGTTTTTCATTTACCTGTTAATTGGGAGGCAACTAGTACTTAGTACTAACTACTAGTACCTACTTAACGATACAATTTAAGATACATCGGGAGACAATTGGTATAAAAATTAGGGCGGTGGTAAACTCTCCCGACTTTTAAAAACAGTACTCTCCCGGTTCAACATTATGTTTACCTGAAGTAAATATGTAAGCTCTCCCGGGTCAACATTTTAAAACTAAAATATACATTAAAATTCAAAATTGCAATAAATTAAACAAAATAAGTAACACTGAAATACAAAAAATAATGAAAAAACTATATCTCAAAAATATTAAATTAGAAATAGATACCACAAGTATTTTAAAATCTGTGTGTTTCTATTATCAAACAAAAATTAAATTAAAATATTTTTATTTTATTATATATTTTGTATTTATTTTGTATTTTAGATTTATTTTATGAATTTTTATTTTTTATTGTATTTTGACTATAATATTATAGCTCAAAGGCATTAACTTATATTATTATTACTGTATGATTGACAATTTTTAAATGAAAGTTAAATTTATATAAGATTTATTTTATGATTTTTATTAAATTTAATTAGTAGTGAAGACCCCGGAGAGTTTACAATTTCATATGTTTCCGTCAGGTAGTATTGGAGTAAACCCGGGAGAGTTTATCACTGGGAGAGTTTACAATCGCCCAAAAATTATCGACCTTTTTGATTCTGGAAGGCAACTATTATCTATGTGTTTTATTTTTAGTAGGTATATTTCCCATTTCAATAGCTTATGTACATAAAATTATAATTGACTGAATATTAAATATAATAATAATAGAAAGACGCATAGAATGTTGCAATAATAAATAAATTGTATTGTTCATGTATTTTAGTTAAAACTGTTTTTTTAATATCATAAAAAAATTTTTAAACTAATTTATTAAGTAAACGATAGTTTGATTAAAAAGTATGTTGTTTTCAATAACATTTAAAATTGATAATCTAACTATAAAAAGAATTATGTGATTAAAGGAATTTTTTTATTAATAATTATATAATAATAACATGAAAAGTTGTTAATATTAGTAATTATGGTACTTGTAAACGAAAATATTGACTACGCCTATGTATAAAATATATTTATTATTGCGTTAATATGTATTCAGAATGTTTAGTCGTGGTCGGGATGGTTGGACGACGGGGACCGACACGGACGAGGGGAACTACAACGATCAATAATCGTCGTATTTTCCTCGGACTGGCGCCCGTTGACTACTGAGCAGAAAAGCGTAGAGACATAATATAATATAGGTCATAGGCATGTATAATAATATTGTTTTTAGGCACAAAAATGTATCATTTTAATTTTAAATTTTTTCTAAAAATATATAAAACTTATCATTTTTATTATTATATATAATATTATTGTTTAAGATCAATTTTTTTCTATTTGATTCCGACAGGATTCACTTAATATTTGATATTATTATAATTATACAAACATTTTCTATTTTTTTTTCTTATATATTATGTATGGATAATTATTAAGGAGTTACAATTGTATTTTATTATTTATAAATGTATAATTATAATTAATATATGTATAATTTAACAATAATGTCAAATCTGTTTTATTATTGCATCTGTTTTATGATTTTTAAGCAACTCAACGCATAGGTAACGATAGTTTTACAATTTTTTAACACCCCCCCCCCCCTAAAAACAAATATTGGATATAATTAAATATTTATTTATTTGTTTTTTAATGTTTGCAAAAATTAAAAATCAATTTTCAAAACGTTTGCACTATTTTAAAGTTCGTATTTCAGGATTTGCTCTCAAATTATATAGGTACAAATATATTATTATTCAAATTGGATAATATTCGATGATTATAATACGATAATTCATTGTATTTAGCGGTGGATCTAGAAATGTTTTTAAGGGGACACATTATTTATATTTCCAGAAAATTAATTATAAATTATATATTAAATTACTATAAAATATATGAATAAAGTTTTACAAGACTGACTTTACAACTATTATATAGGTATTTACTATTTATTTAGTTTTTAAAATCATATCTATGTATGAATAAAAAAAAAATGTCCATTTCTAAATTTGTTTGTAGTCCATTAACCGTGGGCCCGTTCCTTTGTGATGCTCTAGGCCTTTAGATCTGATTGTATTTAAAAAATAGACTTGATTGAGTCTAACCTATTCAGTTATATTTATTTATTTATTTAAACGGGCGAACCCATTTACAATTATTATAGACATACGTCTAGGATTTATATAATATTTTGTTATTACATTACAGATTAGTTTTAAATATAATTTGACAGTACATATAGTAATATAATTAATAAATGTACAGATTTAAGTATATAAATGCGATGTTGTGACGATAATGATTAAAATAATTCACTAAAAGAAGAACATTAAAAATAAAAAATATAAAACAATGAAAAATTAACTTAATGTGATATTAACATAATAATAATAAATAATATAATACATAATATTTATACAGTCAAAACATTATTTGAATAATAATTAAAATCATTTAGTGAAACACAGGAAAACATATAAATATTTAAATAATTTACAAGTTGCATTAATCTATTTATGGTGGCTTTTGACCATATTCTGAACGTTGGAGTGGCACATAAAAAGAATATAACTGCCTAGTTCTACGATTTAGTGTATATGTATAGTCGACTATATGAAGTATACGTATATACAAATCTTATTAAAATAATTGAAAATAAAATATATTTTTTTAAACTTTCGGTCGCTTTTCTAATATACTTTTCAATCATATTGACTATAACTAGTATTATAGATTTATATATATCATTATGTTATCTCAAAACTCATATATACATACGGGGATAATTAATTTAATGTAAGAAATTCGTTATTTTTAGAGTCTGCATGATCATTGATTATGCATACAAAATAACCGACTCACATAGGTTCGTGTTGAAATCAAATATTTAATATACGCGGACAAATGTTGATAAATAAAGATTTTGAGGAATGTCTAATTGAATTACCTGCTGATTGTTATGGACTTAGTTTAGACAGATACTGTGAATGCATACAAATATAATCAGTAAACAATAGCCATTAACCGTCATAACTTAAAAGTTTCAAAGAAATTCAAGGACACGATAAGTTTTGCCAAAACCCGCTATATAGGTAAGCTTTTTGTTAAATTGTGGTCCATAGCACCACAGCAGTAATAAACGTGTTAGGTGTGCTGGCATGGACATTGAGGTGATTCTAGTCAGTTAAAAATACAATCGTTTTTAGAATCTCTGAAGTGACAAGATTGTGAGACTTTGGATAACTGGTTTTTTTTGTTATAAAATACTAATAATTAAGTCATAAATATATTATGTTGTCTGTACCACTTAAAATCAAAAAAATTGCCATTTATTATTATTTTATTTGTTTTTAAACAGAAATGCATTATTACAGTTTCGTACCCAGGATTTGTTTTCGGGGGGAGGCTTAAACCCAAAATCCCCCTCTCGATACGGTACTGTATTATTATACAACAATAGACCTCTGTTATAATGTATACATGAGAAATGACTAAAACATTTAATGTTTTAGTTAAAATTCCCTTTATAATTAATTTGTACTATTAATGCTAATAATAATAATAAAAAAAAGAATACATAGGTAATATGTTATTATAAGTTATAACTATAAATTGCATGTATTAAGTATTGGAAATTTATTTTTTAAGATAATATTTATGAACACATAATGAATGTTGTAAATTTTAATTCTTAAAATTAATTTTATTCTCTTCATCAACGTCTAGGTATAAAAATAGCAGAAAACGGAGATGGGGAAATAGTGACGCCATCTTGATGTTTATCTGGTAATAAGACTCCGTGTGGAATTCGTATCTCAAATTTTTGAATTAATTTGGCAATGAACATGAACATATTAGTTTTAGCCAGTACCTCACCGAGGCACCTTCGTCTACCTATAAAGTTTGAAAATTCAAATCCACCTGTTAAATAATTGACTTATTATTAATAAAATATATGATATTATACTAACCAACACCGAATGGTATAAGCCAACTGTCATTTACTATTTGTCCGGTACTGTCTAAAAATCTTTCCGGTCGAAATACTTCGGGATCACCCCAATGGTTCTTATCCATATGAACGCTCCATATACTCGCCAATACTAATGTATCCTGGCAAATGGTTTTACAATAATTATTTATAATATATATTTCTATACTATACGTAGAATATACTAAATTTGGTATCATACTTTTGGTATTATGTATTCTTGTAGGCTGGTTTTCCGAATAGTTCTATGAGCTATTGCCAACGGTGCCACGTTACTATGCCTCTGAACTTCCATTAATACAGCTTCAAGATAACACAACCTGTGTATATAATTATCAATATATGTTTAAACGTGATTAGAATAATTACTTATGCTTTGTACTTTTTTTTATCGGCAAGATGAATTTCTCGATCTCCAATTACCGCATCCATTTCTGCGTGTACTTTATCTTGTACATCTTGGTGTTTGAGTAAAAGTAATATTACAAATGACAACATACTGCTTGTAGTTTCCGATCCAGCTAAAAATAGATCCAATAATATAACAAGAAGCTGTTGTTCTGAAAACGAACCCGGAGTTTTTTTATTCTTCTCAATTTTCATTAAAAATGCATGTATAAAATCTTCCTGATCGTTTTCCCCGTATTTATGTTCATCTATTGATTCCTGTAGGATATAAACCGATAAATAAAATAAAAAATGTTTGATCAATTTAAAATTACCTTTAAAAACGTATAAAATTCGACTAAAATTTGTTTGATGTGTTTGAATCCAGAAGAGTTAGGTGCCAAAAACCGAAGGAATGGCATCTGATTTAATATTCCACCTGACATATCTAACATTCTGAAACTGACATGTACTAATTCCATAAGTCTTGCAAGTCTAGAATCGTTTAATGCAAATCTGCGACCAGCCAACATCGCCCAAAGACCATTTAAAATTGATACGTCGAATAAACCGTGAACTTCAATTGGTTTACCATTCTAAAAATAAATTAATACAATAATTAAATTCATTATTTTTAATTTGTAAAAAATGTATTGATATAATGATATTTGATATACATACTTCACATTTTTTTGTTATATCTATCATGAGATCATTAACTTCTTCGATTATGATTTTTTCCATCAAATCGCCACCAAATCCCATTTTTCGTAAATGTTGCATGCAGAATTTTCTCTGTTCAGTCCACGTCGGTCCATCCACAAATACTATGCCTATTTTTTTATTTTTGAATTAATGTTAAATATTTAAATATGGTTTTTTAGCAAACTTACCTAATCTCTTATTAAAAGCTCGGTATCTGAAAAAAAATCCATCCGGACGGCCATCAAAGTCGTCTTTGGATAATACTTGTCGTACTGCATCATATCCAGAAACGACCACAGCTTCTATTCGACCAAGTTTAACAGAAAACACTTGACCGTAAGTTTTGGCCAAGTGATCCCAAACCAAGTGATAGAATCCTAATTTATTCCTGAGCTTTTGAACTTCTAAATAGCTACCAAGCAATGGAATTCTTGTTGGTCCTGTATAAATATGTTTTAGTTCATCCATTTAATAATAATAATTTTATTGTTTGTCATTTTGTATTAATGATATTATATTTAGTTGTAACTTATAGATCAATACAATTTATTAATTACAATTTGATATTATTTGATAAATAATTGTAAAATTGGTATCGGGTCATCATAAAAAAATTTACAACTTACACACACACACAAAGTGTATCTATATACATATATTTTTTATTGAAATATTTAAATTTAATTTACATTCAACATATACATAAATGATATTATTTAAAAATATATGCATTATGTATTAT
The DNA here is from genome assembly GCF_003676215.2 of Rhopalosiphum maidis. Taxonomy (NCBI): domain Eukaryota; kingdom Metazoa; phylum Arthropoda; class Insecta; order Hemiptera; family Aphididae; genus Rhopalosiphum; species Rhopalosiphum maidis. The sequence goes on from NC_040879.1 coordinate 51,048,626, forward strand.
ATACCTAGTACCTATAGCATATACTCGGGAATTACTATTAATAATTCAATATCATATTTCATATGTAGGTAATGTATATACGTTAATTTAACCAGTAAACAGTAATCATCAGTTATCGGAAAATATAATAATTTATACATATTTTTTTCTTTATATCTGATTTATCTGAATATCTAAAAGAATTTCAACTTTAAACTTAGGTTATGATTTTTGAGCAGAATCAACTATGAAATTGAATCTTAGCAATGCTAAGTTTTTAAATTGTGGTAGTTTTGTACCAAGGACGCGAATTCTTATTCCAAAGTTAAGTAATTCTTATGCTCTTTTTACAGTAATTTCTATCAGAATATTTTTTGTCTGTAAACGTGCTAAAAAAACATTTTTAACGTTAAAACTATCAATATTTTAATTTTAGGAAGATTTTTAATCCAATTTGGCCACTTATTTATATTTACTTGAACACTTTCTTCACAAACTTTTTAGTTAATAATATTTTGTATTTTTTTTAAATTTGTAAACCTACCTATTACTGTTAACTTTAAAATTAGTATTTTCTTATTATTGGTTTGCATATCAATTTACTTGTCCCACTTACTAGTATGTTTTTAATCTCGTCATTGTATAGACCATTTTAATGAACGATAATAATCTTATATCGGTTTATGGGCAGACGATAGTAACACGTAAATACATAATTGAGTTTTTGATTATATAATTTGACGTTATCTTTTTGTCACAATAGACAATACCTAGTTAATATTATTGTATTATGAATATTCCGATCTACATAATATTTATAACTTTTTTACGACACGGTGTATATATAATAAAATAACTTTTCACAATATAAAAAAATAATAAATATTATAGCATTTTTTAGTTCGTTACATTCGTTGTTTCGGCTACAATTGTTTTAAAAGAACAAGTTTTTCTCATTAGTTTTATTTTTTTGATATTCCTTGAACACGAGACTGTGATTTATATACTAATGTACATTTAACGGATTTGCAACTTAACGAATAGACGATTGTTAGAAATAGTTAACAAGAAATTTTTATTCGAATAACTACATCATTTAAATAATAAAGCATTAGTTGCTATAGTGAATTTATTACGGAACTGTGGAATGAAAGGGGTTAAAAAATATAATAGGTACATACTACATACTATATTATTGTGTTTTGTATACCTAATATATATATATAGTATGATATAATAAGAAAATAAGTTTTATTTTCAATTATTAGTATGATGTATTATTATTTAAACTAATTCATATTTAAATGTAAATACTAGTTAAAAAGACTTCAATATTGTCACTATGTAAAAATAAATCTGAATAGTGCATCTATTCATAATTTACCTATTATTTACACGTTCGGCGTGCGTCATAATCAGAACGCAATGCGTACATAGGTACGATAACCGCGCGTATCAATTCATCCAAAACTATTTTTATGTAGTATGTTATACTTATAAAATGATATCTCATTTATAATATTTTAAAATCATTTAAAAATAAATAAATGTTTTGACTAAATATAGATACTTAAAAAGTGTTAGCAAACGTCAGCATTTCTAAAGAATACCAAACACAAAGTCACAAAACAGTAATATTTTGAATAAGTCCTTAAAAAAATTAATTTTTTAAAGCATAAAACATGTTATTTATAGAAAATATACGACAATATGAAATATTAAAAATATTATTAGGAACTTATTCAGTCATTTACCAAAATATGCACGATACATCATATATGTTATTTTAAATATAAAATCATAAATAAAAATCTATCAGATATTATTGTAAAATCAATATGTTCATTGCTCTGCTCAGAATTTAAAATATCTAATTAATAATTACACATATTAAATTAGAACATTGATAGTTCTAATATACATTCAATTTAAATCAGATTTGAATTGCTTATTTTCAGCAGATTATGGTTCATAGTTATTAGTAGGTATTTTGTTTCTTTAATATTGCAAATCAACGATGAACCATTGTTAATTCAAAATATTCGTTGATTTGAAAATAAAACATATTTTTTTAAAACAATAATCACATAATAAATAAAAGTATAAAAGTATATATATTTATAAGGTCTTTGTTAATATTTACTGGATTTGGTTTTTCAAAGTTTTATTTTGTATAATAGAAAATTATATGAAATATTTTTGTTGAAATTTAAATGTACTAATTTTACAATCATTGGTTTCACAACTGAAAATATGCTGTAGTATGCACTTTAAAGATATATTCTATAAAATAATAAAATTTTATTATATTTCGAATTTAGTTATTTTATAAGAGAATAAATGCCATTAAAAGTAATATTCTACCATACCAAACACTACATTTTTGTTTGACACAAAAGTATGTAAAATGTGAAAATTGCATTTTTATATATAATATGTGATTGACTAATTTAATCCGTATCCCTAAAATCTGTTAAAGCCAAAACAATTATTAATAATAACGTAACTTCGTGATGCACGCATGTGCATTAGGTAGGTACTTTCGAAATTCGTACGACACTCGACGTTTTGTTGGTAGACGATACCTATGCACTGTCCAACATTGCAACGACAAAGGATAACGATATAAAATTTCATTTTTATTTTATAAATACCTTTATTGTGATATTTATTAACTTCTGGGTGACTGGGTCAACGATATTTTTCCATTTTAGTTAAAAAATAATTTATTATTCATTTACGAACTGCTGCAAGTACAGTATAAAAATACCCGGGAACTCACTCTGTCGCATGGATGTGTTAAATATGACTTTAACGATAAATCAATGTCAGTATTTGATGTAAAACGATTTCGTGGGAAAAATTCTTAAGTAAATAATATAACACCTTATTGAATATTTCTGTATCTCATTATTTAAAGAATTCAAAGAGAAAGTTTATAGTACCTACCTATCCATTACTATTACAGTACTATTATTCAATTTGGTTTTGAATGAGTAGCGCCCACACGATTAACGGTACTTTGGTGCCTATAAACCATGTTTAACATAGAAACCTATGTTGTAATATGCAACGGATATAAGAAATGATTACGATTAGAAAGTTAGGCCTCTTTAGACACTGCATCCAGTTATCCTTGAATAACATGTCTACATACTACGTATTAATGCACTTACTAATTTTCAGGGACACTACGAGGTTACCTTTTGTCGAATTAATTTCAATCCAATTAACATATTTTAAAATATCACATTGTTTATGTATGTTATTTATTATATTTGTGGAATATCAAGAATAATTATATTTGATATCAATAAGTAATTTACTTTGTAAATTAATCAAAATTGAAATTGTAAACAATGCGTAGTTTAATATAATATACGTGTAACAAGTACCTAACTATATTAAAATATCATACTTGATAGTTGAAAATTATTTACATATTTAATCATTAATTGATACGACTATAAGCCGAACGCCCAAATAGCTCTGCTGCACATGTCGTATACTGCTGAGGCACTGGTCACCGATGAGCGCAAAATTGCAAAATGGTGGCTAACGGATAGATCACTACCTACCTACCAATTTCGGACCAGTAGTTTCACAGTTGAATAATACCAAACGGCCATCGTTGATCGTTCGCAACAAACCACCCGTGGACTAGCGGCAAATCGATTTGGTAAAAAAAAGATCGCACCAACCGCGTGTATCGATTGATTCCCCATGGCGCATAACTGCCTGTTATAATATTTATACAGATTTATCTGTCTATATAATACACGAATATTTTCGTTTCTTATTTGGTCGTGTGCTAAAACTGAAATCGAATTATATAAAAGTTGTATCAACATATTACTTGAGACTTGGTGAGGGTTTGTAGGATATATAGGGTGGCTACAGTTGATCCTACCGACATTGACAAAAAATGATTGAGAATATTTCAACTGGAGCATAACGGAAATGATAGATAAATAGATCGATTATAACAGACAATGGTATAATACTATATTACAGTTTATAGCTATAACTGTCATTAGTCGGGTAATATTTAAACGACAAATATGCAAGTTCGCAGATTTTGACCAATTGGCGCACATATTAATTAAGGATTCCGTATGAGTATTAGAATAAAAGCCAGTAAGCCACAGGTATTAGTAACAGTTATTATACATAAAAAGCTGCAAACTGAATGTCGAAGGGCTATAAAATCGAAAAATATTTTACATATTTTGACGATACGATTCGTGGAAGGCTTAAATAATAAATCGAACCAGTTATTTTTTGGTGGCTTATTCGTTATTAATAGGTAATATTAAAAATGTAATATTTATTTTTTCTCGTAATTGATTCCGCGTAAGCTACAGATACCTCAAACGTCGGGTAATACAGCTAGTTATTATACACAAATGTAAATTTAAAAAATAAAATGATTATAACGTATAATAAAATCTGAATAATAACTTAAAACTATGCCTACGTAATCTATTGTATTGTGTATGTACAATTAATATATTAAATGTTATGATAAATTAAATAATAGTCTTGCATAACGGATATTTACCCGGTGTAATAATATCTAAAATACAAATAATAATAAATTAAATAATATAGTCTTACCTATAGGATATTTATGCGGTTGAATAATATCTAAAATACAAATAATAATAAAAACTGAAATAACTGCAGCTACGAGAATCATCTTATAACGGTTACTGATATATTGAATATTATAAGGCGTTGCTCACGTAAGCATAGGTACCTGGTGTTTTCCGCAGCGTGTTTATACACCGAAACTAGAAAGAATGAATCGAAGGAGAGTTTTTGACTGACCTCTAGTTAATGTTTATGAAAAAATACTGCACTACTTGGAAGGGGTATTCCGTTTATTCCCTTTTATCTACGATTCTCTCTCTATTTAGTCGACGATCTTATCCGAAACCATTCACAAATAAATAGAAATACTTTTTGTTAATCACAGTACAGAAATATTTACATAGCATAACAAACTACATTTATATAAATCCATTTATTACATATCAATTATATTATTTACGAGTACCTAATAACTATTGTATGGTTTATTTAAAAAATGAAACTATTTTTATTTTAAACCAAAAACATTGATCCATATGAAAGCATAAACTATCACATTCAGTGAATGAAGTGTATTGTTAAACAACAGTATTATTTAAACATAATAATAGTATTTCAGCCTTTGTAGGTACCTACAGTGTTTACAGTAACAAAATATCTTGTACAAAGTTACGAAAATACGTAGGTAGGAAAACAATGTAGAATATTCTAAATATAAAAATATAAGAATATCTTTACTTTAATATTCCAAGTCCATACACAAATAAAATATTTACGAAATTATTATTGTTATCAAAAGGAAGTGCTAATGCAAAACACTATTTGAATATTAATTTTATACTTTGCATCTTATATACCTAAGTCTTTTTTGATAGTTACCTATGTATTTATTTTACAATAATAAGTGTTTTAATTAATTTTTGTACCAGGAAAAACAAAAACCAAGAGTACCAAATAATTATTTTCATACTAATATTACAATTTTAATAAATGTTCTTGTCCCTTCTATTTTAAAAAGTACTGACAATTTCCAATATTGAATTTCAAAAAGTATCAACTATATTTATAATTTACCTAATAGTTACTACTAAAAATCTCCCTCGAAGTTTATGATCATTGATCGCAATATACTTTCTATCAGAAAAAGTTTTTCGAACGCAAAATTAACGAAACAAAACACAATACAAATCATTGTAAAATTTATACAGTCCAACTTGGTTATCACGAACTTCCTTAACTCGAAATCGTCGATACCTCGAACTTTTAATCCGGTCCCTAGAATTTCCTATTTAAACAATTTAAAAAAAATCTTGTTTAACTCGAATATTTTCGTGGTTAACTCGAAGTTTGGGTTTTATTATTATTATAAAATTGTGATATTTCCCTCATTTATCTATATAAAAAATAAGGTCATTACTCATTAGTCAGACGAAACAGTCTTATTTTACAGGTGTACCCCAGACAAAACACTATCTTTTAAAGGTGAACGGTGAAGTGGTGGTAAACAAAGTAAAGAACGCAGGAGCAAACATGGACGGGTCAGAAAAATTGCCATTGTTGATGATAGGAAAATCATCAAATCCTAGCTGCTTTAAAAATGTAATGTTAATTACTTTATTTATAGTAAATACATAGTAATAGAAAAAAAATTAATTTGGATAATTCGAACTTTTTTCCCGGTCCCTTCAACTTCGAGTTAACCAAGTTCGACTGTATATTCGTAGTATTTCGTTTGGAATTTAAAATACAAACATTCGTTAAAATTTTAATATTATTATTAAAGTAACTTAATAATTAATGTTACCATCAAATTAGATCGTCTTTACGCAGAATTGTTTTGATTGTGTACAATAATTTTTCATTGAATTAAAATTTAATATATTCATTATTCTGTGGTCTCCTAAAAAGCGAATTCAGTATTTGTGTTTTGATACGGAATATATTCATAAATTGTTTTCGATTGGACAGATAAGCCCTACCTAACCCAAGCCTTAAACTACGACAGTAAAAGCTCTCAATTTGTAAGGATTTTTATTAGTTATAACATAGTATAGTAGTTATAACTATTAAATATTTTACTAAAATCAGTGTAAATTGTGTCAACCTGGTTCTTATTCGCAAAGATAACAAACACACAATCTGTAGAGGAAGACACAAGATTATACGTAGTAACACCAGTAACTGAACGATGAGGGTGAAACCTTGTGTGGGGGGTGATAAAATATAGCAATACAAGGGGGTGTTTTGGGTGTTCAAACACCCCCCCCCTCCCCCCGAAATACTTTATTGGTGTGTTTCAAGTATATAATTGACATTAAATATGAAAAATACAGAATTAAAATGTTTGAGAATAAAGTCTGATAACATTTTGTAATGAACACTGAGTAATGCAATACCTCTAAAATTTTCGCACAGTTGTCAATAACTTTTTATTTTTAAATATAAACGGACGTAAGTTACGAAGTTAAGAAATATTATTAATATTATTTTATTACAATAGTTTTCAAAGCATTCTTTGGAAGTCTTTTACTAATTTACACCATTGAGATTTAATTTCTTCACTATAAAAACCTCCTCTAATATAAGTAGTTTTTTTTTTTATTGATCCATTTTCAGTCTATTTTTATTCTTCTAGTATGAAAATTCCAATTTTATATTTCTCCATCTCGTTTACCAAAGATCCAAATCCACTAGGTTTAAATTAAGTCTGTATCTCTAAGTGCCACACCGTAATGCTGAGTTCCAATTATCTTGTATTAAGTTCAGTAGTCCATTATTCTGAGGCATCATATTTATGTCCTATTTTTTACAAGATGAGGTTATTAGCACTATGCTTAAACTCCCCCACCCCAACCGGGATGATACGGCTACCGACAACCAATTGAAGTCAAAGGAGAGCTATTTCAGTGCACTGAATGATAGGGACATCATTTTCCCAACGCCAAAACCATAATTAGTATCTATTATTATTAATTTTATTGTAAAGCAGATTCAGCAAAATTAACTGACCTAGCTCCTAAGGAACCTACTTATAAAACTATGTAGGGTTTAATGTACTTCTAGTTTGATGTCTGTCAAAACAATTAGGTATACTGTTTTATTTTAATTATTAATGAATAAAAAGGTACATGTGTACCTATGTATTATTTTATTATTTATCATACATTTTATTTTTACATTACATGAGTATTTAATTACCTACACAACGAGGTTTATTTATAAAGAGTTTAAATTTAGAACAATTATCGATTAATTTTAAACATTAGAATCATTTAAAATCAAAATCATTAAAATCTGTTATCATTAAATAAATAGCAACATGTAAATGTAAAATGATAATAAAATATTGTCTAGCTATATCTAAGTAAACGGCATTCAAATTTCCGAATTTTAATGTGATACGTTTATGGATTGAAGGAAGGAGCAAAACGTTGATCTTTTTGTCGGGCGCAACTCCTTTCACCCGAAAATGACCTTTCTCTTTTCGCCTAAAAATAATTGCATTCTTTCCATAACAATGAAATAACAATTAATGACAAATAATTTGCATTAAATAATAAGTATTTTTACACACACACAATACATTTTTAGAAAATAATAGAAGCCGCCTCTTTGTGGTGCTTTCTGGGTTATGCTAAATGGCTTTACTAAACTAATTTTGAGACGGTGTTTCCAAAATGTTAAATGTGAAACCACGGTCGAAAAGAATGTAATTATTTTTTGTTGAAAAGAGGACATGGGCGAATAGAGGAAAGTCATTTTTGGGCGAAAGGAGTACCGCCCATTTTTTCCACCAAGGCTGATCATCCTTTCCCATTCACAATAATCAAATCATGTAAATACGCATTCCTAAGGGTACGATCGTTTGACAATGAAATTATCTTACACCAATCTGGGTCTACACTGCCATTGGACGCTGTGGCCAAACAATGCCTCATAGTCACCCTAACAGTTTACACAAGCGGATAAAAAAACAAACGCGAATTTTTCTATTTCACGTTCTCCAGTCGTCCAAGCAGGATATTTATTCAAACAGGTAATTATTGTGTAACCACTTTTAAATTGCAGGGCGTAAATTCAATTGAGTATCCTATATCTACGAGTATGTTAATATTTAAATTGTTATTATTATGATTATTATTTTTATAATTAATAAGATACTGAATCTAAAAGTGTTTAAAACATTTTTGAAGATTTTATTTACATTTGACAATAATCAAAAAAAAAATTATTTCTGAAATCCGTTGTTGCCACAGTAAATTTTAAAAAAATACCCTTTATTTGTAAGTTTATTTAGTTTAAAGATGATGAGATAGAGAAATGTTGACTTTCGTACTTTGTATCCCATTGTCACTACAACAATAATATTGGTTAAGATTGTTTGAAAGAATGAATCTAGCAACAAGTTACAACAAGCAAAACGCCAAGATACTATTGTTTTAAAGAGCCATATATTTTATGTGTATATGTTCGATTTAGTGATTTATCGAACAGCAATTATAGTTTTGAAATCAATTAACTGTTTTGAAAAAAAAAATACAGTTTTTATAGTTTTCAACGGTTTAAGTTTTTATGATTCTTTTTTTCAAACAATAAAATCAATTTTTAATTTCAAATTCTGAAACATATAAATCGAAATTAAGACAAATAGTTATAAGTAATTTTAAATATAGCTAAGCGAGTTAGACGTACTACCACCCCTTCCTTATTCATTTTTTTTTCAAGAATTTATTGGAATTTATATTAATTGCGAACATGAGAACAGTGATGTACAGCATGTATACCAACATTAATTATTTATACATTTATATGTTAACATAACATTATACCTTAATTTAGCTAACACTTGAGAATTTGTATTTCACCACCTCTCCACCAACTACCCACAAACACAATTTTTAACATTGAACACTGGTATATAATACAAAGCTGAAAAATAACTTACTTATTATAATATTTATTATAAATCGGGATTTTTTCTTTGTGGGTACTTAGGTGTGCCAATCCAGTCGAATACCTCAAATATGATTTCAAACGTTAAAAAGCTCCGTTCTACGCTGGCAACTGTAACGGGACCGATAACATAGTGTCAATTTTTAAATATCGGTATAGGTACTTTAGTGAACAGTAACTCATTACAACAACGTATTTTTATTTTATTGCATCTAAAAGTGCAAGGGGGCTAATCTTCTGCGGTTATCTATCTTTGTTTCTATAATAGAACTTGTTTATTTACAATATTGTCACACGAGCTTGTAATAGTTTGAATGTAATTGATTGATTTATTAAATTTATTATAATAATATACTAGCTAATAAGTAATAAATTTGAAAAACCTACTTGTCGTAATTTCGGTTGTTACTAAGTTTAATGGTTCAAGGCGATTAATCGCACAACATAAAATACGTGACAGCGATAATCCTGACGGCGATAGAGGTAGAAGATTGTAATAATAGTTATACCGTTCGTCCGCATCAATATCTACAATATTTTCGTAGAAATACTCAATGTTTGTACAGCACTTTTTAAGAGGCCTCAACACCCACATGTGTCGTCTGATTGTCTCCATCTTACAAGTACGTATCATAACAAATTTACGCTCAGCAGATCAAGTTTAGCTCCGTTTGTTTAAAAATTGGAGTGAATCCGACCTATTATGAAACTTGATGGTAAGAAGATTATCTATATTTGTGTGTTGGTTTTTAACAATTATTAAGTTTTTAAGTGAGGTATGGCGGTATGGGCATTTTTAATTTACGCTATGTTATAAACGCATAATTTGTTAAAAAATTGAACTACTGTAAAAAACCAACATACAAACATAGATAATTTTCTTACCATCAAGTTTCATAATAGGTAGGATTCACTCCAATTTTTAAACTGACAAAGCTAAACGTGATCTGCTAAGCGTAAATTCGTAAATTTGTCGCGTACTTGTAAGATAGAGACAACACGTGCGGGTGTGAAGCCCTCTTAATACAGATGACTACATTAAAATGAATGAGAAAAACCTACATCGCCTTGTCCAATCTGCCACAATCTCGTTTTACGATGATATAAAAGTAGAAAATTGTATATTGGAATTTCGGACGTGCTCAAAATTTGAAAACGAAGAAATTGCAATACTTGTCGACGAATCTTTTCTTATTTCGTAAATTTTCATAACGAATTTATTATAGGAGAAGATGTGTTGTGCTGTTGTAACTTTTATAGTTTTATGTTTACAATAATAACTGATAATTTTCGTTTTTTAATAAAAACACGAAAGCGTAAACGTATTTTGCATAGCATTAAAAAGTTAACACGTATTTTAAAACTACTAGTTCATTAGCGGTTGAACTCAAAAAAATACTTTGAACTTTGGATCTCGCAACGGTCAAAATCGAAAACTACAGGTATGAAAAACAAACTCATTTTAATTTACATTTTATTTTTTCTATAATGTGGGTACGACAAAACTATGACATTATATGAATGAATATTTAAAGTATTATAATATTCGAAGAATCCTCATGAAGTACCTATGTTTTGTTTTGATTATTGGGTGTCGTAAATATGAGAAATCAAATTTTGTCGCGAAAAATGCGATAATACATTACACACGTTTATGTTCATTCTCACATTCTCACTCGACACTGACAAAGTCAAAATGTACATATAATAATATGTGAAACACGCCCTAACTACCAATGCATAAAACATGGTATGCTTCAGCCCCATTAAAATATAAGATATATAGGATACATAGATACCTCGACAATTCACAATCGTCAAAAGCAGTTGTTACGGTCTGTGGAGAGGGGGTGGCGGGGGTTTTCGAGTTTGCGGCAATGATCGCGCTTGCGTGATGTGTTGGGCGGCACGGCGCGCCCAGTGTCGTATATATATCACATATTGTGTAGATCAATAACATCGAAATAACGGAGAACCCCTAGTTTTACTTGATTCCGCCGCCGATCCGATGTGATTGGTAAAATGGCAACGGTTTATAGTAGTAATTTTATTGGTTATTGTCTAGCTAAAAATTCTGTCGTACAAAAAATTTAATTTGATCGCGTCTGGGAGGATAGCGTACAAGTAATTAACGATTTGAATGCAATTTTTTCATTATAACTCTTTAAAATTGTTTTGACTCATACAGTGCCACCAACCGTCGAGTGTCAAGCCTGATAAATATATAGGTATACTATATAGTACTGATCTTTGTAATATACGCCCTAGTCGGCCATACCAAAATCTCGTATTGTCGTATTGACGTATTCTCGACATTCTCGTGCACACCATAATATCGACAACAGCAATTTGTGCGTTTAATTTCGTACTCGACAAGTTGATCGGACAGAAAACATTCAATATCTCTGTTTGTTCTTATTGCAAGTGTCTTTTATTCATTTTTATATCCTCCAAACACTATAAATCATACAATTTCAATAATGGCTTCACCGTTAGACATGGACAAGTTTCTAGCCAGTAAGTACACTTTTGGTTTTACATTTCAACGAAATAATAACAAAATCACATTTTAGATTTGAGCAACCTTCCTACCCAGATACAGCAAAATCTCAGTCTGTTGCAAAGCATCGATTTAAAATCGCAAGACCTGATACGCAACATAACAAAAGAGACCGACGATTACCTTATGAACAAAAAATATTTGACCGACAAAAATAATAAATCTTTAAACAGCATCAAAAGTCAGTTTGTGAAAGCAAAAGAGTATGGTGACGATAAAGTTCAGTTGTCTCTACAGACATACACGGTGGTATGTGGATTTTGAGCTGCTTGTGTAACTTAAGAATATCAGTCAACTCGATTGTAAATTTCAGGTGGATGAACAAATAAAAAATATGGATGCATATTTTATGTGGTACGAAGCCAACATCCAAGCTAAAGCCATTAACGCCGCCAAAACAATTGAGCAAGATTCACAAAAACGTAAGTGATCTGCAGAATATATTTTAATGATAGTGCTAAGAAATTTCCTCATGTGCGTTTCTTTTAGAAAAACCTAATAAGACCGAGAACAATGACATTAAAAAGAAACAATTAGATAAAGGTTTGTGTACGACGTAATTTGTATGTTGTTTAAGTAGATTTATTGTAATATAAATTAAAATCACCAACATTTTTTAGGAGGAAAAAAAACAAGTGCTGCATCTCAAAAAGCACAGTCGGATGTCAATGTTCCTAAAAATTTCCCTAAAAGCGGAGTGGTCGGTGCACTGGTTGGCAAAGGGGTTGTACGTCCGGCTGCAGTAATCGACATGCCTGTTGATCCGAATGAACCAAAGTTTTGTCTGTGTAACCAAGTCTCATTTGGGGAAATGATAGGGTGTGATAACCCAGATGTAAGTATAGTAATTTTTATTAATTATTATTCATGATGACAGGTATCTGAGTTATCTATTCTATTGATCTGAAATATACATACCTATATAAGATTTGTTTTTTATTTTGTCTGTATCTAATACACCCAAAAGCTAATGTTTGCATTTCCTACACATGGTATTGATTTGTGAAAGTATTACGACATTTCTATTTTTGTTTTTATGAACGATGATAAAATATTTATGAAATACTTCAAAATTCTTAAACATTTAATACAAAATCCCACTTAATTTCATGGGTTGTTCATTTAGCTATATAAAAATATTAAATACACATTTATATATTATATTTATTTTTTAATGTACATGAAGTTTACACTTTTATCTAATTTGTCATGAACATTTACAATAATATTAATATTAGTAAATATATTTAATATTAATAAAGTTAATTTTAAATAGTTAACATTAGTAAATATATTTGATTTTTTAACCATTAAAAGTTTATGTATGTTCTACTTTAATTATAAATATTGTTTCATTGTTCCGTATTTCTAAAATATAATTTTTTTTAATTATCTGGTTTTTTTCATTTTAGTGTACCATCGAATGGTTCCATTTTGTTTGCGTCAAATTGACTACTAAGCCCAAAGGAAAATGGTTCTGTCCAAAATGCAAACAGCCAGAAGAAAAACAGTAATACATCCTATACTCTCCTCGATTTTTATTATAATAATATTTTAAACTTTCTTTCAATTTTTATCGCTTAATAGACGTCAAATGCTTTTACTATCTAAATAATATTATAAAATACTATTTAATCTTCATTGTACGTAGTTTTAGTTTTAATCATTATATTCATTTTTTTTTATTAATTTAATACTAAATAGTTTCATATGCTCTGTAGATGTTACTTATAAATTGTAGTAGAACATTTTAATAAAATAAAAATATACTTGTAGCTATATTTGTCTTCTGAATATATTTATATTATACATTTTTCGATTTTAATACTATTTTAATTTTTTGATACATTAATTGATTGTTATATTGGTGACATTGAATTACATAAAAAAATTAAGATTAAAACTAAATATTCTACATTCTACTTCACCTCTATTCTCAATTTATATTTTTTTTATCCAAAACTGAAAATACAATATATAGTCATTAATTAAATTAATTATTTTTGATTTTAATTCAATGTTTTTTAGTAAATGAGAGCAGCAATAATCAATAGTAGACAATAGTCTATCTCCAAATGGTTTTATTAGAATCATAAAATATACATACTTAAAAAATAATATAATAGTAATAACTATAACTGATATTCTTAAGTTACACGAACAACTCAAAACAATATAGCTCCATGCATGTCTGTAGAGACAACTGAACTTTATCGTCACCATACTCTTTTGCTTCGATAAACTGGCGTATGCGGTTAAAAGTTTTCTTTTTTTTGTCTGTCAAATATCTTTTTTTAATAATATATTGTGTGTCTCTTTGGAAATGTGTATCAGGTTTTGTGATTTCGAATCAATGTTTTGCATCAATGTTAAATACTGCAGAACATTTATTTACTTTTTTATGAATCTCCCTCTATATTTTTTGAGACATTGAGAATGTTCCACATTAATGTTGGCATATATGTTTATCTACTTAAAGGTATAGTGGAGTAGAGCAATATTCTTGAGTTACATGAACAACTCAAAATCAACACACCAATGCATACGTTTGTATAGTCAATTTAACTTTCTATTGTCACCAGAACCTACTTGAAGGCGGTTTAAGCTGTGCAATGGCACAGGGCCCCGCGGTCCGCAGCCTGTTGCAAAATTAAATTTTTAGACAAAAATTAAATCAACTTTTGCATGTAAATAATAAATGGTTGATTACTAAATTGTATTGTGTTCATACCTATCACTAAATAAAATGTTAACTAATACAATTTTTTAATTTATTTTTAATTTATTAATGCTTGCGCTACAATTACAATAATTATTATTGAAACATAAAAATTGAAACTAGGACAAGTAGTTATCATTATTTTGACTAAAGGTAAGTGAACTTGTAATTTATTAAACACTAGCATGATATTAAATTATAACCTAGATAACATAATATAAATTGGTTTTAAAAATAATCTGAATTTGAACAAAGACGTAGTTTCCTTCACGCGTCATTAATATATTAGCAATGAAACAAAGAAATCCACAGTATACCTATATTTAACGAAATTAAATAATATATTTAATTATATTTTAACATTTATATGCTGACATAACATTACACCTTTATGTAGCTAACACTTGAAAATATTTTTATTTTACCACCCCTTTCTTTTACACTCACTTAAACAATTTTACCTATGGTCATAATATTATTTTCTAAATTCACTTAATGTTTGAGTTGGAAATAAACATTGTCTATTAGTCATTACCAATTCAAATAAACGATCTGAATCTGAACCGTCTGCACAAACGTTGTTCATTACCACTCTGAGAAAATGATCCGAATCTGCACCATTCTTCATCTTTCATTAATTGTTCTCGTCGTTTGAAATTAAGTTTTTTTTTGTGAAACTTGATTAAATAAAATTGAATTCCTGATTGCAAAAACTGCTAGATTGGAACGTGCAATATGAAAAAAACTAAAAACATATAATTAAATAAAACAACTTTAAGTTAAAGAAGCAATAAGGAATTCCAAGATACGAAAAATGAAATTATTAAAAGTTTACAGAAGTTGATTCAGATTTGGCTAACTACTTCCAGTAATTTTTCTTTATTTATTTCCATTTAGTACAATAATAATAAATACGCCCATAATGAATCTATCAATTGTGATCAATATTTTTAAATTTTATTTTTTTAAATAATTTACTAATGATTTTACTGATGAATATTTACTTACTTCAATAACAGTAATTATCTATTGTAGGTTTATATAGAGTATTTATTATTGGGACATAACAATCATAACTAAAACAAGTAAATGGTAGAAATGGTGCTACATTTTTTGAAATAATATAAACACCTGATGTCTAAACCCTACACACTCGTATATCAATTCGGACAGCGGTATCTATTTATCGAATAAATTATATTTTTATATAATCTGTATACCTATATCCTACCTATGCTTTTTTCGATTGTTGGTATAATAAACAAAATCTTAATTTGTGGTAATCGCTAGTAGTCTAATCTATAATTGTGGTCTAGGGCTTACCTTGTTTTAAATATTAACATTTTGTATTTCTTAAGTGATTATTAGTTGAAGTATAATACTATGTGATAAAGTAATAAGTACAAACAATAAAATAAATGATATGTATATGTGTTTGGATTGAACGTTTAAATCAGTGTTGAGGTTTGAGCTAAATTTTTACACCATCTTTTCGTTGAAAATACAATCATTTTAAAGTTCCTATACGGCTTTCTCCTTTTGAAATACTGGCATCATTGATTTAAACACTATAAATAATAAAGTAATGAAAGATATTGTCTCTAAAATAACGTAAAATATGAGTAGAAAGAGATTTAGTTACAAGTTACTTACAATAGTTATGTAAAAAATATTACACCTATATTTCAATAGTACTACTACTATCTATGTATATTGATAAATAATTATTTGATTTATTTATAATGTTATTATTTGTAATTTTGGTAAATACAAAGTGTAGAACTTCTAATAACTGTTGTAGGCATTGATCGTTTAAACAAAATCTTTTAAAATGTATAATAATATCCATTAATATAATTTGAAAATATTTTGAATTCCCTTTATAGAAAGTACAGAAAAAAAATTATTTTACAATAATTTGTCGAATAAATTTAAATTATACATACAGGTCATACAGGTACACACAATTTAGTAATAATTATAATTTGTATAAAAATCATTATCTGTTTAAGTATAATATAAAATTATAAATTAATTTTTATTAAAATAATAAAAAAAATAAGTTCTACCTTTTAAGACACTGTGAAGTAGATTATGTATTGTAATGGCTAATTTAACCATTATAATATATAACTCGTATTTATATTTTATGCCAGTGGACGTTAATACTGCTATATTACATCAATAAAAACTATAATATTTTGAGCTGTTTCAAATATTTAGAAGCATATTTCAATGAGTGTTTTGGAAGTAGATAGGATTTCAGTTTTAGATTTTAGTTGATTTTGAAACAAGCATGATACAGTTTAATCAAAATTTTCGTTTTGCAACTATGCAAAATATGAGTAATGATAAACGTGTGTTCAAAACATCAGAACACATTCTCCATTAACACCAGACTTAAAACAATAGAAACATTTAAAAGTAGCACTAATAATATATTAACTTGGATATATCAATTTAATAGTAATAACTACATAATATTTAGCAACAACATCAACCATTTACAAAAGAATGTCAATATTTTGCATATTACTAAGTAATAAAATTTAATATTAAAATTGGGCTTACATATATGTAAATGAGTACTTAGTGATATAGTAATAATATTCATATTATAATATAATTAATATAGGTATAATTATTTTCTTTTTTAAATTATTATAACTAAATACATAAGATTTATCATCTAAGTTTTAATGATTGATGTTGCTGCCCTGCATTTAATTTAACTACATAAGAAGTATTAGAATTACAATATATTAGCATTTACAATATTTTTTATCATTTTAATCATTTTTAATCATTTTTACATATTATTTAATAATGATAGGTTACAGTGTTTTTTCAGGAAGGTAGTTAGGCAGACTTGATTATTTTATGCTTCTTTGAAATTAATTAGATTATCTAAAAAAATACAGTAAACACCTATAACTGATGTTATTCTATATCTAAATATTAAAATCCAATATAGTATTTAACAGTATTTTTTTTAGTTTTCATTATTCTCAATTTTTCTAAATACAATTGTAGTACATGTTTATTCTTCAAATCATCAGGAAATAATATCCTTAGTACTTAGTACATGCATGAAATTATCTTAGAATATCAATAAGCAGAATTTTAGTATGCAACAAATATTCTAGATTAATTGGAGCCAATATTTGTGTAGTTAGTAGTTAGATGCAACTTGATTTTAAAACAAGTTAATTATTAAATTTGCTGAATAGTATCACTTTTTATTAAAATAAAAATATTTCATTTCAACGTTACAATATCAATAAGGAGAATATAATTTAATGAAACAAATGATGTCACAATTGCAGTCTTAGGTACCTACAATGACTTAGTCATTAAACATTTGCTTTATTCAAATTAGTTACTGTACACTTCAATAAAATTTTTGAATATTTAAAGTTAATAAAACAAATATTTAATATCAAAATAATTTTGATTATATGATTCAAAAAGGTTTTCACATAGGCCTTTTTTCCTAATTTAAGTATACCATGCTGAAATTTGCTATCACGTGCAATTTATGTATATTATATATACATACATGTGTATAGAATGAAGGAGACATAAAGATACAAACAGAAACCAAACCAGGTTTGATTTTTTAAAATTATTATCAAAATACGAGTTTGTAAAATATTACTAAGATTCTCTCATATCTAGTTTAAAATTTTAATTTTAATTGAAAATTTAAAATGTAATATAAGTTTGTAACAATACATGTCTTACAACCAATATTATAAATAAAAATTAAAAACTTAAATAAGATGAATTTAAATGTTTTTTTTTTCTAATTGTTAACAATATATTAAATATTTGTTTTTTTAAACAATAATATTTTAGTATTCATTTTTTTTTTAAATTGTAAATAGTAGAAACAATGCTTACTGATTATATAATATTCTAATCAATAATATTAGGTAATCATTATTTGTTTTATTGTTGTGTTCAAAATGTTTTAAAGTATAATTTAACTATACTAAATTAATATCTAGTTACAATAACGTAGCCAAGATTTTTTTTCGGGGAGGGCTGATCAATTTTTGTAAAGTACAATCTAAGATTTTTGTAGCGATTCTCATAGACTTATAGTCTAATAAATTAACAATTTTTAAATTTTCTTGATATTTCAGGGGGGCTACACCCCTCTCAGTCCTACTCTTGGATACGCCACTGTCTAGTTATAATTATTAATAGGTAATTAATTATAAACTCATATTTTGATTACTTATAATTACTAACTAGCTTTGTATAATGTATCATGTATCCAGTATCCATTTAAAACAGTAAAACTATGACAAGGTGATTTAGTGATACAGCCAATTTTTCAATCAATGTAATCAAAACACAACGTTTTTACCATTTTAATGATAAAATAATTTTATCAAATGCTGGATGCTAAATGAATATTTATTTTTATGCTTTTATGCTTATCATTTAGTATATTATATTCTATCAATTTTTGCTATATGTTGTTTTTCATAATATCATACTTCATATTTGTAATTGACAAATAAAATATATTAAATAACTTAATACCTGAAAAAAATATTTATAATTTTCAATTTTCAAGGGTATTTTTTACCATATTTTATACTGTTAAGTTTTTGTTTTATAAATTTGTCTTTGGAATCCAAAAAGAAGCATTAAAAAAGTTATCATTATAAGCAATTTATTAATATAAATATATTTTTTTTTTAATAAAAAAAATGTAGAACTTGGTTAAATCATAAATAAATAATTTTTATATTCAATTTTCCAAAAAAGTAAAATAAAGTATTAAAAATCAAATACTGTATGTCCATAAGTACAAATATAAGTACATGTAAACTATTATTTTTATTAACTTATTTCCATTTAAAAATGTGTTGTTTTTCTTTTATCTGTTTGCATTTTGGACAGGAAAATTTTGCTTTGGACTTATTAATCAATTCAACACATACATAGAGGAACCATTCAATAGATTACTCAAATGACAAAAGCTGGCAATTAAAAAAAATGTATTTTTAAAAATACAAAACAATGAAACAATATTTATAATTACGTATACTTAAATTTACCTTCTGAAAGAAACTTAATAATATATTTAATTATGTTTAATTTTTAAATTTTATGTTGTCATACCATTATACCTTTATTTAGTTAAAATTTGAGAATTTTTTTATTTTACCACCACCTAACTCAATTTTACCTATTGGCATTGGGTATTAATTATTTTCCAAATCGACTTAATGTTTGAGTTGAAAATAAACATTGTCTATTAGTCATTACCAATTCAAATAAACGATCTGAATCTGAACCGTCTGCACGTTTCATCAACAACTAAAATTGAGCCCTTTTTGTCAAATTTGATCAAAATAAATAAGATTTCTGATCTCAAAACTTGCGCCATCGCAATGTGACTAAAAACTAACTGCAAAAAACTAAGCACAGATAATTAAATTAAATAACTAAGTTAGAAACGCAAGAAGGTCTAAAATACGAAAAATTAAATTATCATAAAGTTGACAGATAATATTGCAAAATCTATCAATTGTGATCATCATAATTATTATTTTAATGCTAGTGGCAGTGGCATAATTATAAATGTTTTATGGGAGGGGGTATGAATATTTTTTAACCATAGACCCTCACCCCCTTTGACCTTACTACTAATTTGTTTTTCGACATAATGCATTTTAAAAATATATGATATTATTAATATTAAACAATTAAACAAACCATTGTCTTTATTACACAAATATTATATTATATTATTATTATAACAAAATGTCCAATCTTCTTGGTTTTAGCGCCAATATATGTCAATTATTTCATCATGTTCTACTTCAATATCATTATGAATGGCCAAAATTGATAGATCGTTTTATACGATCCTACCAATTAATTAATAAACAACATAATAATAAATATTGAATTTTAGTTTAAAATTACGTGTCACCTCTGTCATACTATTTCTAAGGTACCTATGTATATTATAATTTATAATAAATAATACAATGATCGTAGATTCGTAGATCAGGCGATTTATCGTAAACTGCGCTATTTACGTTGTATCCATTGTCTGTGTAGATTGTTAATAGTAAATATTAAAATAGGCACTCTAATAACTAAAAATTGCTTGGCATGTGACGACCGACGAACGCTCTTATGTTTATAAAGTTATAAACAAATAAATTAACGACAAAACTATAAAAGTGAAATCCACTGTTGGATTATTTAACATTTATTTTAGTAATACTGTATTATAATTAGATAATTAACATTTTTTTTTTTAGTAATTCGTAATTTGTATTATGTAAGACAACAGTATATAAAATATAAATACGGTACATGGCGGAGATTTATCCCCCATATCCCTCCTTCGTAATTACGCCCCTGACTAGTAGCGTACTTAAACCTGCATTTTTTTAAAAGATGAGGGGGGGGGGTAATTTTAAAATTTTTTCAAATTGGACATGACGTCCTGACACCTAGACATAACAAAACATTTCGTAAATTTTAATAGACTACTAATTTTTAATTGTGTTATTTTTAATGAACATGTTATAATAAATGTATTAAAGTCTGAAATAACCTTACTCATTACTTAGCAAACGTATACAAAAAAAAAAAAAAAAAATGTTAAATAATATAATAATAATTTCGATATTTTTTTTAAAACCTTAACTTTCAATTTTTTCTGAAAAAATATTGACCACCTCACTACTTTGCATCGGTATTCTTCTGTAGATACTAAGGTGAACCAATCCATTAAGTCGATTTTCCCCTGTAGAATTTCTCAAGTATGATTTCAAACTTTAAAAAGCTCCGTTCTACGCTGGCAACTGTAACGGACAACGTAGTGCCAATTTTTAAATATTGTTATAGGTACTTTAGGGAACAATAACCAAGGGCGTATTTGTGTTGAGGAGGGGGAATTATTTTTTCTTCTATACAAGCTAAAAATAATTTACAGTTGATTAACAAAATAGGTATAAAATACTTTTTATGTTAAATATTATGATATCAATACGATTTACAATCTTTATCAAATGGAAAATGTTTTAAATAAATTATTAATTAATGTATTATTTAGAAAAAAATACGAGTGATGGACGGCGAATTCTCCCTTCCCCCCTCAAATATGTCCTTGACAGTAACTCAAGTAACACTTCACAACAAAGTGAATCGACCTATTATGAAACTTGATGGTAAGAAGATTATCTATATTTGTAACAATTATTAAGTTTTTAAGTGAGGTATGGCGGTATGGGTATTTTTAATTTACGCTATGTTATAAACGCATAATTTGTTAAAAAATTGAACTACCGTAAAAAATCAACATACAAACATAGATAATTTTCTTACCATCAAGTTTCATAATAGGTAGGATTCACTCCAATTTTTAAACTGACAAAGCTAAACGTGATCTGCTAAGCGTAAATTCGTAAATTTGTCGCGTACTTGTAAGATAGAGACAACACGTGCGGGTGTGAAGCCCTCTTAATACAGGTACCTACATTAATATAAATGAGAAAAACCTACATCGCCTTGTCCAATCTGCCACAATCTCGTTTTACGATGATATAAAAGTAGAAAATTGTATATTGGAATTTCGGACGTGCTCAAAATTTGAAAACGAAGAAATTGCAATACTTGTCGACGAATCTTTTCTTATTTCGTAATTTTTCATAACGAATTTATTATAGGAGAAGTTGTGTTGTGCTGTTGTAACTTTTATAGTTTTATGTTTACAATAATAACTGGTAATTTTCATTTTTTAATAAAAACACGAAAGCGTAGACGTATTTTGCATAGCATTAAAAAGTTAACACGTATTTTAAAACCACTAGTTCATTAGCGGTTGAACTCAAAAAAATACTTTGAACTTTGGATCTCGCAACGGTCAAAATCGAAAACTACAGGTATGAAAAACAAACTCATTTTAATTTATATTTTATTTTTGCTATGCTGCGGGTACGACGTGACTATAACATTATGAATGAATATTTAAAGTAGTTGTATGGAAAAACAATAATATAACTTTTTTCGACGAATCCTCATAAGATACCTATGGTTTGTTTGGATTATTAGGTATCATAAATCTGGGAATTCAAATTTCGTCACGAAAAATTCGATAATGAATTACACACGCTAATGTTCATTCTCACATGACATAATTGACATAGCCAAAATTTACATGTAATAATATTTCAAACGCGTCCTAAACACCAATCCTTAAAACATGGTATGTTTAAGGCCCCTTAAAATATAAGATACATAGATTTCTGAACAAGTCACAATCGTCAATAGCAGTTGTTATGGTCTGATGGCGAGGGGGTGGCGGGAGTTTTCGAGTTTGTCGCAATGACGCAATCGTGATGCGTTGGGCGGCACGGCGCACCCGCTGTCGAATATATACATCACATATTATATAAATCAATAACATCGAAATAACAGAGAACCCTTAGTTTTACTTGATTCCGCCGCCGATCCGATTTGATAGGTTTATAACCTTATAATAGGTTGGATTCACTCCAATTTTTAAACTGACAAAGCTAAACATGATCTGCTGAGCGTAAATTTGCTATGTCACGTACTTGTAAGACAGAGACAACACGCGCGGGTGTGAAGCCCTCTTAATACAGGTACCTACATTAAAATGAATGAGAAAAACCTACATCGTCTTTTCCAATCTGTGACAATCTCGTTTTACGATGATATAAAAGTAGAAAATTGTATATTGGGATTTCGGACGTGCTCAAAATTTGAAAACGAAGAAATTGTAATACTTGTCGACGAATCTTTTCTTATTTCGTAATTTTTCATAACGACTTTATTATAGGGGAAGATGTGTTGTGCTGTTGTAACTTTTATAGTTTTATGTTTATAATAATAACTGGTAATTTCGTTTTTTAATAAAAACACGAAAGCGTAAACGTATTTTGCATAGCATTAAAAAGTTAACACGTATTTTAAAACCACTAGTTCATTAGCGGTTTAATTTAAAAAAAAACTTTGAATTTAATTAAAAATAGAATTTGGATCTCGCAACGGTCGAAGTCGAAAACTACGGGTATAAAAAATCAACTCATTTTGTAGCACATTTTATTTTACTATAATGTGGGTACGACGCGACTATAACATTATGAATGAATATTTAAAAGGGCGATAGTAAACTCCGGCAGAATACCGGTTAAGATAAAAAGATAATAAAAGATGTAAACTCCGCCAGTGTTTTTTCCTTATCTGCAATGGGTATATGTAAACTCTGCCGAATCAAAAAAATTCGAAATCGAAAAATAAAATGACAGTTTTACTGGATGCTATACATAGGTATACACTAATGAAGTAATACAAGACTTAGAATATTTACAAATTGTATCACATAATTTTAGTTTACATAAATGACATAACTATTAACTATATATTTTTGGATTATAAGGTATAGGGTCCCACATACAATATCGGGCCCTTGTATTAAATGTTTGTCCGGGCCCTTTATAAAACTTTATAAAAATTACAAATAAATTTCAACGGGCCCACGGGCCCCTGTACTCAAGGTCCATTAGCTCTCCTCCCCACCATATGTGTGGGCCCTGATTAGGTATAATGATTATTTATGATGATTTAATTATTTAATGTGAATGATATGGTAATACATTAAATTTAAATTTTTTTTTTAATAATATATTATGTTCAATTTATACTAGTACTTGATTTTATTTTCTGGCCAAGTTTACATAAACCCAATTTTACCTGTTTTTTTTCTGGCTGAGTTTACAGTAAAAAAGGTACTTGTGGCAGAGTTTACATACGCACATTTAAAGTAATTGTATGGAAAAACAATATAGTATAAGTAAAAAACTTTTTTCAACAAACTCCATAAGGTACCTATGGTTTGTTTTGATTATTAAACATCGTAAATATAGCAGTTCAAATTTTGTCGGGAAAATCACGATAATGTGATACATTACACACGCTAATATTGTTCATATACTTCTCACACGACGTTGACATAGCCAAAATGTACATGTAATAATATATGAAACGCACCCTAAACGCCAATGCTTAAAATATGGTATGCTTCAGCCCCCTTAAATATAAGCAGTGCTCGAATTGGAAAAAAAATTGGGGACGGACACTGGTTTTAGATCAGAAAACACCGTTCCATACTTCCATAACAGATAAATTGTAAAGTAACCCATTGTGGACTTCGTCCATCACACCCCTTGCACATATAGTAAGGTACTATAAAGCAAGTATTTTTCCTCGCTTAATTAAATGAAGGGGACGCTGAAATCTATGAAAAAATGAAAGCGGACACCGTCCGCCTGCGATTTCCCCCCCCCCAATTCGAGCACTGAATATAAAATACACAGATACCTCGACAATTCACAATCGTCAAAAGCAGTTGTTACGGTCTGTGGAGAGGGGGTGGCGGGGGTTTTCGAGTTTGCGGCAATGATCGCGCTTGCGTGATGTGTTGGGCGGCACGGCGCGCCCAGTGTCGTATATATATCACATATTGTGTAGATCAATAACATCGAAATAACGGAGAACCCCTAGTTTTACTTGATTCCGCCGCCGATCCGATGTGATTGGTAAAATGGCAACGGTTTATAGTAGTAATTTTATTGGTTATTGTCTAGCTAAAAATTCTGTTGTACAAAAAATTTAATTTGATCGCGTCTGGGAGGATAGCGTACAAGTAATTAACGATTTGAATGCAATTTTTTCATTATAACTCTTTAAAATTGTTTTGACTCATACAGTGCCACCAACCGTCGAGTGTCAAGCCTGATAAATATATAGGTATACTATATAGTACTGATCTTTGTAATATACGCCCTAGTCGGCCATACCAAAATCTCGTATTGTCGTATTGACGTATTCTCGACATTCTCGTGCACACCATAATATCGACAACAGCAATTTGTGCGTTTAATTTCGTACTCGACAAGTTGATCGGACAGAAAACATTCAATATCTCTGTTTGTTCTTATTGCAAGTGTCTTTTATTCATTTTTATATCCTCCAAACACTATAAATCATACAATTTCAATAATGGCTTCACCGTTAGACATGGACAAGTTTCTAGCCAGTAAGTACACTTTTGGTTTTACATTTCAACGAAATAATAACAAAATCACATTTTAGATTTGAGCAACCTTCCTACCCAGATACAGCAAAATCTCAGTCTGTTGCAAAGCATCGATTTAAAATCGCAAGACCTGATACGCAACATAACAAAAGAGACCGACGATTACCTTATGAACAAAAAATATTTGACCGACAAAAATAATAAATCTTTAAACAGCATCAAAAGTCAGTTTGTGAAAGCAAAAGAGTATGGTGACGATAAAGTTCAGTTGTCTCTACAGACATACACGGTGGTATGTGGATTTTGAGCTGCTTGTGTAACTTAAGAATATCAGTCAACTAGATTGTAAATTTCAGGTGGATGAACAAATAAAAAATATGGATGCATATTTTATGTGGTACGAAGCCAACATCCAAGCTAAAGCCATTAACGCCGCCAAAACAATTGAGCAAGATTCACAAAAACGTAAGTGATCTGCAGAATATATTTTAATGATAGTGCTAAGAAATTTCCTCATGTGCGTTTCTTTTAGAAAAACCTAATAAGACCGAGAACAATGACATTAAAAAGAAACAATTAGATAAAGGTTTGTGTACGACGTAATTTGTATGTTGTTTAAGTAGATTTATTGTAATATAAATTAAAATCACCAACATTTTTTAGGAGGAAAAAAAACAAGTGCTGCATCTCAAAAAGCACAGTCGGATGTCAATGTTCCTAAAAATTTCCCTAAAAGCGGAGTGGTCGGTGCACTGGTTGGCAAAGGGGTTGTACGTCCGGCTGCAGTAATCGACATGCCTGTTGATCCGAATGAACCAAAGTTTTGTCTGTGTAACCAAGTCTCATTTGGGGAAATGATAGGGTGTGATAACCCAGATGTAAGTATAGTAATTTTTATTAATTATTATTCATGATGACAGGTATCTGAGTTATCTATTCTATTGATCTGAAATATACATACCTATATAAGATTTGTTTTTTATTTTGTCTGTATCTAATACACCCAAAAGCTAATGTTTGCATTTCCTACACATGGTATTGATTTGTGAAAGTATTACGACATTTCTATTTTTGTTTTTATGAATGATGATAAAATATTTATGAAATACTTCAAAATTCTTAAACATTTAATACAAAATCCCACTTAATTTCATGGGTTGTTCATTTAGCTATATAAAAATATTAAATACACATTTATATATTATATTTATTTTTTAATGTACATGAAGTTTACACTTTTATCTAATTTGTCATGAACATTTACAATAATATTAATATTAGTAAATATATTTAATATTAATAAAGTTAATTTTAAATAGTTAACATTAGTAAATATATTTGATTTTTTAACCATTAAAAGTTTATGTATGTTCTACTTTTATTATAAATATTGTTTCATTGTTCCATATTTCTAAAATATAATTTTTTTTAATTATCTGGTTTTTTCATTTTAGTGTACCATCGAATGGTTCCATTTTGTTTGCGTCAAATTGACTACTAAGCCCAAAGGAAAATGGTTCTGTCCAAAATGCAAACAGCCAGAAGAAAAACAGTAATACATCCTATACTCTCCTCGATTTTTATTATAATAATATTTTAAACTTTCTTTCAATTTTTATCGCTTAATAGACGTCAAATGCTTTTACTATCTAAATAATATTATAAAATACTATTTAATCTTCATTGTACGTAGTTTTAGTTTTAATCATTATATTCATTTTTTTTTATTAATTTAATACTAAATAGTTTCATATGCTCTGTAGATGTTACTTATAAATTGTAGTAGAACATTTTAATAAAATAAAAATATACTTGTAGCTATATTTGTCTTCTGAATATATTTATATTATACATTTTTCGATTTTAATACTATTTTAATTTTTTGATACAACAATTGATTGTTATATTGGTGACATTGAACTATTATTATTAACATTTACTTTTTTATGAATCTCCCTCTATATTTTTTGAGACATTGAGAATGTTTCACATTAATGTTGGCATATTTGTTTATCTACTTAAAGGTATAGTGGAGTAGAGCAATATTCTTGAGTTACATGAACAACTCAAAATAACATACCAAAATAACATGTTGCAAAATTAAATTTTTAGACAAAAATTAAATCAACTTTTGCATGTAAATAATAAATGGTTGGTTACTAAATTGTATTGTGTTCATACCTATCACTAAATAAAATGTTAACTGCAGAGGCAATTGACACCCTAATTTTATGGTACGATTTCCCTGTAGCGTCTAGCGTCAACTACCTGTCTGGACATAGGTAAGCATCTAGACGCGGCGTCATGACATAGTGCTGTTCCACTCTTTGACGCTGCAGTATCTTTAGGGTTTTCAGCTTAAACGAGATGAGTCCATAGAGCATGTGTTTAACTAATACATGATTAAACTAATGATTCAGATTTAAATTAAAACAAAAAGCATTTCGCACAGAGCCCCGATATTCACCATGCCTGGTTATCACTAGTATATTTGCTTTGACAAACTAACGTTGTATGTTGTTCATAGTTTTAGAAATAAAATCATTTTATTTCTCAAATACATTGATATGTTATGTATTCAACTCGATCTAGATAAATTATTGTATTCAATCATATGATTAATATTTAATATTGCTATAAGCTAATAAAGTAATAACCTAAGTTGTTTAAACTGAACCGTGAATAATAATAATAAAGTATTTTAAATTTTAATGTATTAATTATTCCAAAAAAGCGCCTATTAATACTTAAACAACAACTAACTGAACATAGCATGATTTTATTCAAAAACTTTACTAGGTACCTATGAATTTTTTAGAAATAATCAGAAAAGACAAAAGTTTCTCTACCATAACAAAATGATATGTAACATTTTATATCAATGTACAGTATGTAATGCTATATATTTACACAATTCCTTTCCATGGAGAATATTTTAAAAATAGAAGAACAAAAAAATAAAATATCATGTAATATAAATAATACAAATGGATCTACATTTCAATTTTTTAAAGCTATAATAAAGGCTTAACCTTCAATATACTAAAGATTTATCATGATGAGGTTTATAATTTATACTAGTATTTTCATGTTTAATATAACCTATCTATTACGTATGGTGATTTTTATTAATTATTATATTAGAACCCAGTTATACTGTATTCTTTTTTCCATAACATACCATCTTAGTATGTCTAATTTTACATATAATTTTTAGTATTAAAAAAAACTATAAATAAAACTATAAAATATAAATAAACAAAAATAAATCAAGTATGTATAATATTGAACATGAATTGATTGATATAATTATATACTATTATGTTGTTTTTTAGTTATTTTTTTAAACAATTTGAACTTGGATGTTAATGACCATAAATTTATTAAAATATGCATTTTGAAATGTTGAAATAAACAATTATAATTAAATATTCTTTAGATTTATAAAATATGATTAATGATTATTGATTGCTTTTCCACTAATAAATGTAAAAAAAAGGTACCTAAATGTTATTTAAAATTCAAAACAATGTATTAAAATGTACAATGTTAATACAATTTTAACTATTTACATAATGTGCTCTGTTTATCAAGCATTATACAAATCTATCAAACAGTATAGTTTAATAGTTGTGCAAATAATTCAATGAGACCTTTAGAAGTATAACTAAATCTAATTATACGAATTATGTTTAAATAATAAAGATTTACAAGAATATCCCTACAAAATTATTAAGCATTCAATGTACTTTTCGTGAGATGTTTGTGTGAACAATTTGTCGAAATTAAAAATAATTGAGCCAATTTGCATGAAACTAGAGCTATAAAATTAATGTACAGTATGTGAAAAAAGTTTTTGGTAAACATTTTATAGATTATTTAGTTCCAACTATATTTAATTTTACATCAATATTAAAAAAAAAATTGTAATAATTCAAATTAAAAACTTATATATAATTACTGAATAGAAAAATAGTGAACCATAGTTATTTAAGAAAAATCACTTTGTATATGAATTTATATTTTATTTTATTTTAAATTAAAAAAATTAAAGTTTATGATTTTATAAAAACATAGTCATTTTATTTTGCCTTGTATAAATTGTCTATTTAGTCATATTGGTAAACAATCAATAATCTAAAAAAATTATCTTTTGTATCCTAGTAATTTTTCAAAATAATAGTAATGAAATTGAACAATATTCATTTTTTTAAATTAAAAATATGCTATTAGATCTAAAAATTATCACTATTTGTATATAAGCGCAAAATAGTCAAAAGAAGATAAGAATTAGAAGAACCTAATGGTTTTGTAAGTAACTACAATTTAAGATAAAAGTATACAGAAACTTACCCAGGACAGGTCCAGTTATAATTATTCTATATTATATAATAGGTACACATTATTTTTTATTTTTTTTCATAAAATTTTTAAATTTAATTAGAAAAATGATCATATAATACAATATAACACAATTTCTCTTTTTTGTCTTATTAATAAATAATAATATTTAAAGATATTTAAAAGTAAAATTTAGTTCTCATATAGTTGAATAATACATGAATATAAATGAAACAATAGTTTTTTTTAATTATAAGCACCTTCATAAAATATAATTATTTAGTGAATTTAAGTTTTTTATTTTTCAATTTAGCTCCTTAATATTTGGTTAACAATGTTTTAAAATTAAAATCTACTGAATTATGTTTTTTGCCATACCTGAAATATTTTTCCAATCATTGTATCCCGTGACTATTATTAAACAATCTTGATGTTTTTACGAGATACAAAATTATATAAAATGACTTGAAAAATCAGAAAATTGCATCCAATTGTACATAATATTAAACTACGTTGCTTGTCACAAATTTTATGACGTGGAAAATTAATAATTTATCGAATAGATTGTACATCACTATTTAAATTAATACCGAGCATTTCTAGATAAGAAAATGAAGTAGAAGACTCGTTTGCAGTCGAGGTAACTTTTAATTTTAAATTTTATCGATTGAGGTTGATTTATTGTACTGTTATCATGCCCTTGTGGATTTCGAATAGGTCTTTTAAAAAAAAATTATAAGCAAAATAAAATAAAAATGTAAATACACATCAATAGTACTAGATTATTCTAGCAGTGTACATAGGTTAAAAACAAAGACAAAACGATTACCTCGAACTGGGCAAGTCACTAGTCACTTGTCACTACACAGACGTCTACACACCGTGGCACGTATATTATATTTTAAACACCAAAAAATAAAATTTATAATCCACATTCGTTATCTTACATCGACATCGTCAAATTCTTGACGACTGTCGAGGGTGAACGACCAGTGACGAACGTATAAATGACAATCGTTTCGGGAATATTATTTAATTTAGTATTTACTGAATTTTTAGTCGTCGCCGCCCGATCAGTAGATCACAATATTATTCGCATCGAACGAAAGAATTATCATAAATACGTACAGACGCTCGATATAAATGGGTAATAAATAGATAATTTTTGTTCCATAACGATTGAATTCCGCATGGTTTTACGATTAAAAAATAAAAAGAAAGATTATAAAATCGTGATTCTTGAAAAATTAAATAATAATCATGTCGATGTGAAAATAATAACATTAGCTATTTGAAAACCGGATAAGCTCGGGCCTACCAGAGTATCAGACCTGCCCGCCGCGCACACCCCACTGATAATATAACATCTCTATATAGTGTGGTTTTATCGATTATCGTCTCATCGTCTCGCTAGTGTATCGTGGTATATCATGGTATCGTGGTCGTACAACCCCGTCGGATTATCGAATCTAACCTGTTAATCGTGGTAAAAAAAAGTGGATTTAGGTACCAGGGACCTATACGGCAAGTGACTACCGCCGCCGTAACGTTTGGGCGGCGTAGCGGCGCGCGCGCGCCGTCGCCGATCGGCGCGGTTCAACGGTCCGCGGCGCCGTTCGCCGCCGTCGCGAGTCATATGAGCCCCTGTTAACCTAATATAATTTTCCGGGGTTACGACGGCCAGAGCGACGACCAACGCGACATAAAAATCGAAAATCGTGACACGGCTCAGTATGTCACGACATGGCGTATCAACGCGGCCACATAATATTTTATACAATGCCCACGATTGAAAGATTATATTGTATAGGTTGCTCAACGAGGCCCTATTAGTGACGCGCAAACGTTCTGGTTTCAAGTAGCCCAACAACGTCAGGAGGAGAACAGCTACTAACGCTCCAAGCGTTAACATCGACCGACAACCCGATATCGTATACGTTTTCAAAAATGTTTTTGGCGGGTTTTAGAATTTTTATAAACGTATAAACGTAGAATCTATAATTATCAGGTATAAATAACAAATATGTCTGTTTCTATTATCCTCCCCCTAATTCCTGTATCCGTTCATTATTCACATAAACTTGAATTTTTACTATAGATTTTGAAATTATTTTCAAAATTAACACTAAAAAACTAAACGCATATGATTTTAAAGTGATTAATCATTAAAAGCCTTTAAATTTATTGGATGTTCAGAATATTATTCACGAATTCAATATTAACAATGTATGCCGAGGAATAATAAAAAATAATACAAATAGTCTTGAAATCAATATAATTAAACCTAATTTTCGTTAGTGGCATTCGATCTAAATGCTTACGTACGTTAGTGTCGTTAGTAAATAAGAAATTTACTTAAGACAAATTTACTTATTATGATATTATATGTAACAATAGGGAATATCATGCTGTAAGACGTTTTTGCTATAATATTGTACTATATAATGTCGTAGTAGTAATTAATTGTTATAAAATATTTAATGACATTTAACATTAACAACAATAAGCAACTGTATCACCAAAACTTCGTAGATACTAATTTTTTTGATCGTCGTGTTTCAAATATTGTTACTTTCCCGTCAAGAGTCCTGTAGTGTAACGATTGCCGTCTATCGACATCGACTCATTGGATAAATTAAATAAAAAATATGATTAAAATAAAGCATCAATGATTTAATAAAAATCAAACAAGTCGAGGGTATTTTAAAAGAGTATTTATTATAATATTTATCTTAAACACACTATTAACTTTTCCTTAGAACTTATAAGCTCTCGAAATGTTGTATTTTGTTTCGTAATTTGTAGCTCAATTTTAGATAACAGATTATAAAATTAATCTTGACACATTCTGAAGTACTTGTAGAATAATGTTTCTTCTTCTTTCAAATCATTAAACACTGTATGATACTCCCCAAATTGCTTTCTTTTTCTTAACATCTCTCGTATCCACATCCTTCTACGCCGGTTTCTGTTCAAGCCTCGTCTAATACAATTGTAATTATTGCAAATTTTTTCTATTATAAACTTAATTTTAATTTACAATAAGATCACATCAAACTCAGAGCAGTGGTAAGTGCATCACGTCGCGTCGGTTAAATTTCCGTGGCGTTTCTGGATTATGACGTTGTAATGTGAACGGATGGAGATTTTAACGTGACGTTGCCGGTCTGTGACGTGACGGTGATGTTCCGTATCGTGTGAATCGATCTTAAGTAGAGCACGCGCTGCTAATAAGCCGAGTGTGGCTAACTGCTGACCAAAGGTTTTGGAACACATGTCGGTGTATATAATTATGACCTATGCGTGTTTGACGGAAGTGTGTGACACGGAGAGGAACCCGACAGGTGACAGTGAAGAAGACTGTGCGACAATACGTACGGCCACCATCGAATATCCGCACTCACGGCACGTCAACACCTACCCGGATCGGTAACCCTATTCATATATATATATATCTAATATTCAGTATATACATTATCTAATATCTATCTTACAGTTATTATCGATTATATCAATAATATACATAAACATAACTACCACAGAAACGTGCGTACACATTGCGAGTTAGTGAAGAGGGAGCGTTACAATAGTATATAAAAAAAATTGTAATTTATAGCTATTTCTAAACTATATAATTAATGTTGTATTGAGAATAATGGAAAAACTCATCGTCTTGTACTCAGAAATATTATCAAAATTTAATTTTATAATAGATATATTTACTCTAGAACCAAAATTAAGCAATTTCTACTCAGACTGCGTAGATGCGTTTTGTCTATGTTGCGCGTGGGCTAGAGAGAGAAAACAGTGTGTGACATCCTCTTAACGAAAAAATTTTTTTTAGTAGATAACAATAATAGATAGGTACAAAACATTTTAATTTGCAAGTTTTTACTTTTATGGCGAAGCTTAAGTTCACTCGTGACGTTTTTTAAAAAATCCTAGAGTTAATATCCTCTCATTTACTCTAATTAAAAAGAAAAACAGTTGAGTTTTAGAAAAAATAACTATTAAGTTATCAAGTTGCTATGACTTTTTATAATAGGCTCTATGATCCTCATTATTTCAGAATTATCAAATGGGAAATCAATAATAAAAACATTAAACAATATACTATGCATTATGCATGTGTATGGAAGTAAGTCAACTATACATTTTTTGCTATAATATTTAGTGATGCAATTTGCTCTAAAATTTTGTTATGAGGGTTCTAGCATAATTACAACGTAATACAATATATCTACTGAAGAGTAAAATTATAATATATTATGACCATATCGTGAATTGTGAATGTAATATATCAATTACATTTTGTATCCTTATTGTAACAATTGAAACTATTACAAAAACAACTTTAAGTAAATTCATTCATTTTGGATTAATTTTATCCGAGTTCGAATTTTTTTGCAAGGAGGCTATGCGTACTTTTTTCTTTAGTTGAGCTTATTTCAATGT
This sequence comes from Rhopalosiphum maidis, assembly GCF_003676215.2. Taxonomy (NCBI): domain Eukaryota; kingdom Metazoa; phylum Arthropoda; class Insecta; order Hemiptera; family Aphididae; genus Rhopalosiphum; species Rhopalosiphum maidis. The sequence goes on from NC_040879.1 coordinate 51,083,327, forward strand.
ATTATAATTTACATATATTCAGTGTTTGTTATTATATAAATTATTATAATAGGTTATTATAGGTTTTAGTTAAAAGTTACATACTATTATTACATAGTAGGTATATAATATATACTAATATACTATATATAGTAATTTGTATCTGGCAATGCTGGCATATAGAATTTATAGCTTTTCTGTTTTAATTGATTCGTAACGAAATAATTTTCTTGAACCCTAGCGACAAGATTTATTTATTTATTTATAAAATTAATTCAAGTTTTAAAAATTAATTTTAAATTGACTATAAAAAAAATTTATTTAGCAAAAATTTATATTTTATCAAATTTGAGGTGTATAGTTAATATTAAATAATGGCACATAATTGCAAGCGTATAGCTAAGTCTGAAGGGTGTTGCCGGCGAGATAAGCAAATGATGAGATGTGCGACAATTGCTCTAAAGCAGATGAAGGATATGTTTGAAACAGCTTGGTGTCCAATCAAAGAAAACCAACAGGACAAAGAATTGAGGAAATACAATGGTTGTGTAATAGATCCTGAATGTAATATCAAGGAATGTCCATTCCGTGGAACTGGGGTAGCACCTAACGTAAGTATAATGGAATTATAATTATTTAAATGACTATAAATTCGTAAAAATATAGTTATAACTTTATAAGATAACTATATTAATATATTGAGCATGCATAACTTCAGAACACTTTAAACTACAAAACAATTCTAGGAAAAAAATATTGTTACACAATTTATGTATGAGCTTTTCCAATCTAGTAGACAATTTATTTACAAAGGATTAATATATACGATTGAAATTAGCTCGATTGGTTAAATAATATTTGATCCGTACGCGATCGTTACGCAGGTTTTGCAGAACTATTGCACCAAAAGCTATGAGAGAACCTTCGGTGGGCAGTCGGACCGTGACGCCATGCGGCTGATGCCAGGCGAAGTAGGCCTGCGCGGTGACCGCGCCACGTTCTCTTTAGTCCGTGACGACTGCTTGGTGTATGATAACTACAGCACCGGCGGCGGTGAGGTATATTACAACATACGTCCGAACGTAAATCAATTTGCAGAGGAAGAAGATGTAATCAACTCCGATAATAATGACACGCAACAGCAGGAGCAAGATCAGGAACAAGATCAGGATAAGAATCAAGATAATGATCTAGAACAGGATGAGAATGAGAATGATGAGCAGCAGGTAGACGAGTCAGAAGATCTACCATTGTCAAACGAACGCAAACATGTGATGGAAGTGCTACCCAAGTCTGTGAAACCAAAGCTAGGACCAGTTACCGGGCTGCCTGTCAGCGATGATGAGCACGTGTTCGTTTTGTGGCTGGGTAAGCGGCCGGGCGAGCCTGATGAGAAGGCCCGACTGCAGATCGAAGTGCGCGTGCCCAAGTGGGTGCCGGATCCGGAGGAGGAGTCATCTGAGACGATGCTCGCAGAAGAATCACCGGAAATGATAACAAAGCCGGTAAAACACAAGAAACCTGGAAGCTCCAAAAAGTCACGCAACTCAAAGAAGTCTGACAACTCCAAGAAGCGTGGCAACTCCAAGAAGTCTGGCAACTCCAAGAAGTCTGGCAACTCCAAAAAGTCCAGTCGGAAATGAAACCTATAGAAAGTAAGAATGTTATTACGCGCGTAAATTATATTTACTTGGTGACCCCGTGTACTTCGTTACCCGTTTAAAATGATTTATGATCAAAACTTAAAAAAAAATACCTTAAATTATATTAAAATAATGCAATGTGACATTGAAACGCATATTATTTTTAAATAAACTAAAAATAATTAATTTATAACTAAAACGGTACAAGAAAGTTTTATTTTTACCTGTCCGTCATGACAAGTTTATTTTGACCAAAATTATAATAATTAACTATTTCATCTGTTGGAAACAATAACAGTTCTATATGTACAAAATAATCAGTTTTCGTGATCCTATACTAATCTTTGTATAAGCTATTCTTAAAAACGCAAATTTCTCATTTTTTACGAGTGTGAACTTGCATTGTAAAATGTCGAAATAAAAATACTGTCAATATTCCAAACATTAATTTAGCTTTTACATTTAAGCTATACATTGATTTTCTTTCAGTTAGGCCGTGTATAATTTATAATACGTAATACTTTCTATTTATTTTAATAATTATTAGTATCAATGAATCTTATTATTATAAATTATCGCATCTATTAAAATGTGTGAAACCTTACAATTTTACAATTTGCTGTATTTTTGAAAATATAAATTGCTTTTATTCATTTAAAATTCAACCGATTTTAAAATTCTATTTTATATATTTATAAAAAAAAACTAAAGCATTGGCTATTTTAGAGAATTTAATGAAAAAGTTAGTGTTTTTTGAAAAATGTATTTTTAGATCGTGATAAAAGGAAGGCATTAGTTGTATATATTATATAAAAAAAGCACCAAAATATCTGCATTATATTTCAAATTGGAGCTACTTACTTAACTTTCCAATTAATTAAGATACCATGTAGATATATAATACATAGATAGTAAACATATATAATTATATAATAATATTTTACTATTTAATACTATGTTGCCATTGTATTTGTAAGCACAGATACCTGTTGCTGCTCGTGAATGCTGTCTTAACATATTATTGCTGGCTATTCTGGCCGGCATTCTTGAAGCTGTTGAATTTTTTGGAACCGCTGCACTTTTACCGCTTCCGTGCTTCAAGTGTGTTACCGGCGTTGTTGTCATTTTCGGCTATTCCTACGTACCTACGTTATAGTACACCGCACCGCCACCGGTACTGTAACAGCTGTGCGTCAAGGCATCCAGGTTCAATCCTCTTCTTATTGTCTTTTGAGCATTAAGTCTGCAAAATCACGACGGACATTTCCAAATTTTACATACAGGGTAGATTACATCAACATTTCTGCTTATAGATTTGTCCAAATTTTCCGGATTTTCTGTGATCGTGGGCCAAAAGCTAATTAAAACGAGTCCGTTGCACAACCATTGTTTGTCCGATTTCTCTTTGATCGGCCACCAAACTGTTTTGAAGTAGCTGTTCTTTAGAGCAGCCGTCAGATATCTCATAATTTATTTGTCTTGCTGGCAACACCTTTCAGTTATATTCACTTGCAGTTATGTGCCATTTTTGAATCTTTTATTGTGTTTTAAACGGTTTATATTGGAAATATATTAATATTTAAAATATACTAAATGAAAATTTCAATGTTTGAGATAAATTAAAAGAAAGGTGGGCAAGTGGGTATCGCTCTGCTGTATAGTAGAGATAGATAATAGGTCACTATAATGAATGTGTTAAATTTGAATGCAATGACAGGTATCATTGTATACGAAAAACAATTCTGAACGGAGATGATTTATCAGTCTAGGGTAATTAATAAAATATATTATATTATTACCTATATTTAAATTGTAATATATCGTTATTTCACTCAATTTCGTAAAAAAATAAACTTCATATGCTCATAACATTTTTTCTATATTGACTATATTGAATATAAATATTCTATATATATTTCTATATTTTTTGTAACAGACAGATGTAATTTGATTATCTTCTTTATAAACCTATTTTACAATCTCTTACAGTGATTGTAATATTAATGTATATTCCCTAATTTGTCATCATATTTGACAACTAACATTAAAAAAGGAAACCTAGGGTTTAAAAAAAATCACTTATTAAAAAATAAAACTTATTCTAACACAGTAAGTATTACCATATTTCAAAATAATTTTGTTTTTAGTGGTTTGATACTTAGCTAAATTATTAATGTTATCAATAGAGTTTAAGTGAAACAATTACACCAGAATTAAATTAAAATAAATCTTATGAAATATGTACTATAATTTACATACACCAGCAATTATAGAGTATAATATTTTATCAAGATGTTAAAAATGTCCAATAACCTGGACCAATGTGGGGATTTCCATACTGACAGTGTAAGACAATTAATATTTACACATGTTGAAGGTCTATTATAAAAAATAGGTATATATAATATAATATATTTAAAAAATATATATATAAAAATAACCCGGGGCGGTTCGTCAGGGGAGACTTTGAGACTACGTCTTCCCTTAAAAATAAACTAGCTACTTATAAATAATATAATTAATTAAAAATAATAATGTATAGAAATTAGAAATATTTTTATTTGAATTGAAAATATATTATATCGTTTTCATTGTTTATTATTATAAATTGAAAGTCACAAAATCGAAAACCTATTAGTTATGTCGATAGAAATATTAATAATACTATCGTCTAATATTTATTATTTTTTACATTTTTATAAGCATTTCAGCATTTGTTCTTATTTAAAAATGCAAAAAGAAAATATAATAGAATTTTTACTAACCAGTGGTTTTAATGCTTTAACATACAAACAAAAAAAATGTTCGTTATTATATAACGATTAATCATCGGAATTATTATTATTAACTAAGATGATTAAAAAAGAAAAAAAGAAAAATAGTTTTAAAATAACACATAATTATCTTATTGATCGATATAAAATATAGGACGTAGTACTGTATGTAAGGTACTAAGGTATGTTATTTGCAACTTATAAAATATTATATTATAACAATAAGGAAATTATTTACTTTATAAGTTAAATAATATATAAGTTGTTGAAAACAACCTATATACACTTACAAAATACAGATTAATAATATTGAAATTGTATAACACAAATTTGTTATTTAGGTTTAAAGTTGTAAAAACTCTAATGTAGTACCTACTTAGTAGTCGAATAATTATTAATTTGGTCTAGGTGTGTGCTATGCACCTACTATGAATAAATATTTAGTAATTTATAAATATTCAGATACATTACAAACAACTAATTTATGAACTTATAGGTACAACTTATAGTACTAAGTATAGTACTTATGTTAACATATTGAACTAAGCACCACCAATGTTCAAATGTCCAACCAGAACGGTATATACGTTATATAAGGTATCTGGTTTTGGGAACCAAGGTGAGAAATTCATATACTAGATAATAGTTAATAAAATGAACACACCAAACTGGCATCATTTACAAGGCATATAATTGGCCGACGCCGACCCAACATTCCATCTGCCAGGAAATATTGTTATGCTCATAGGAGATGAACTGTTTTATTACATTCTACAAGATGGCAAACATTTTGGACCAAAGGGTACAGAAATATACTACAGAATTCAAGATTTGGTTGGATTGTCGCCGGTCGCTGTAACAACATCGCAAAAACTGATTCCACACAAACAGTTATTTTATTAAATGAGAACATATATGTTTCATGTTTTAAAGCAAAATGTGAATCGGGTAATTTTCTGAAAATGTTGACGTATTGTAATAGAAATTTGAACGAAAACTTTTGGAGTTATTTATTATACTTTAAATGTTAAGAAATGAGGATAATAGTCCATGTTTTGAAAACTGTCAGGTGCAATATTAATCCATAAGCATTTAGTAATAAGTAGTAATCATTATTGAATAGTTTATATTGCATACCGAATTATAATTATCGAACTCGTATCATTTACAAATTATTTTTGTATAATAGATTATTATCCTTAATTCTTAGTATTTAAAGTAGAATAACTCCGGAAGTTTTCATTCAAATTTCGATTATAATACGTCAACATTTTTAGAAATATTACTTGATTCACATTTTGCTTTAAAACATAATATATGTTCTCATTTGAAAAACCAATATTATGTCACAGGATACTTCTAAAATATTGTGAAAAATTTAAGTACTCGAAACTATTGTCTTTAATTACATTTAAAAATTCCAAAACTCAGAATTTGAATGTGTACATAATTTAAGCATAAAAATGGGGCGAGCATGCTTAAAAAGTTACCTTATAATATATAGTATATTTATATGAAACGTGTTGTGATGGGTGGCGCGGTGCGATAAACTATTTGGCATTAATTTTATACAAAATCCTTCTATTTTTAGATAATAAAAAAATAATTTAATTTCTAAATACACAGAATTGTTATTATTATCATTATTGAATAATAATGCTCCTATAGTCTAAACATTTTTCATTCTGATCAGACATATAATAAATTGTAACCATGACAATATTTAGAAAAAAAGTTAGTTTAAAAATTTAGGACCCAGCCGCCCGGGGCCCAGGGATTTTGTGTACCCCTAGCACCCCCGGTAGTTGCGGCACTGCACACAGATCACTACAAATGTACTATTATTAGTTAATAGCAACTTGAGAAACAAATTTAAAATTTCTGAAAGATTGAAGAAGTACCTAGAGTGACAATAATTGTCAAAGGAAGATCAACTCTACGAAGAACACTTTCTTAAAACATGTAATCGAAATGAAAATGGACGTTATGTTGTACGATTGCCATTTAAAGAAACTCCGCACTCAGCGAAAAACTCGTATGAAGTTGCTGTACGAAGACTCGCTTAGGTGAAAGGTCTCTTCACCAAAGTTTATCCGTGTATAATTGTACAATCAGTAATTCATGTCTGACTAACAGAAGCATATAGAACTTGTTTACTTGTGCAACTCACTGAAGACAGTTCTATTTGATGTCATATTCCTTATTTCTTAATACATCGCTTGAAAGAAAATGAAGTTTCATACACTACATTATTTTTATTTAAATTTCTATCCACCCTTGGAATTTTTATTATTTCAAACATCAATCATGTTCTAAAATTTTAAATACAAACATTTAAAAATGTCATCATAAAAATAAAATTGCATTTATAAAAAAACATTATTAAAAAAATGTGATTGTGTGTTTATGTTACATCAAGAAAAAAAATAAATGCGATTAGTTTATATGTTAGTATGTGGAGTATTAATGTTAATAGATTGTTTTTTCAGATTTATTACAGAAAAAATACTTTTATTCTGTTGATTAACTAAATTGTTACAATATATATTGAATTCTTTCAAACTAGAAATGTTGAACCTACCTCAGATGGATGAAATACAGAAGGATACTTTTTTCTTCATTTTTAAGACATAGCTGGTCAGTGGTCATTGGTAATTTATAACCAAGCAATATAAATTATTAAATTAAATATTATTTAATACAAAAATTCCCAAAAAAAAAAGTTTTACTTTAAAAATGTAAATAAATCGATTTATACATTTTAATATGTCGAAAAAAAACGTATTCATGATTAACTTGGAAATTATTCTAATTTAAGAAATGTTGATTGTAGAGCAATAATGTTAAGATATAAAAAAAAAAAAAATTAACTGAGTATGCACTTACATATATACTATTATGTACCTAAATACCCCTTATAGTTTGCCTAGTAAAAAGTTACTATTCAATTCAATGTAATCGGGTTAAAAAATATTTAGTGGTAATTGAAAAAAATAGCACACCACTATATTTCATCTTTTACTGGTTGCAGTGTACTTATTATTTTGACGTAACGTAATCACAATACTGAGCGTCATTATTTGACAGATGTAAAAGCTGAGCGAATTGCTTTAATTTTTTAATTAGTACACGTTGTGCTTAATTTATTATATCTATTAATCTATTATTTAATATTTTTTTTAAAAATATTGTTATTCAACTTTATAGTCTACTGAGAATATAAAATGCATTTTAATGTAGGTATAAGTATATAACCATAATCTCATATAGTCATATGCTTTATATTTTTTACATTATTAGGCTATGAGTGACAGAGTGAATATTATTATAGCAGTTGGTACTCACTATAGTAAGAGAAACTTACTAAATTGAATTTATCAGTTTTAAAAAAATTAATGTGTTTATAATCAGCCCTACCATTAGTGCGACTTTAATATAACTATTTTATTTTTTAAAAGTGAAATTTTACCAATACATCGGAATGGAGAATTTAAAATACTTTACTAGTAACATTCAGAAGTATTAAAAAAAATTATTACTTTTTAAATCATTTGGGGAGACGTTATAAATACAAAATATTAATATTGCTATATTATTAATAAAAACTAGTAGGTAATTAATTGTTATTTGGTTTTATACATAATTATTCTAATAAGGATATGTTATTAAAAATATTAATGGTAAAAAATAAGTAAGTAGCATACGCTTCATCAAAAAAATAGTGGGAAATAGCATATGTATCGATAGAAAAAAAATATATATTCATTAATTATTATTTTTATCATTCGATAAATCATTATGTTATGTAAGCTCTGTAACTAAAATAATGTTAGGTAAAACAAATTTCCATTGTATTTTATTTATATTGTAAAATAATTATTATAATAACTTAAGCAAATATTAATTATTTAATATCATTATTATATAATATTATGTTTTATTAATAATCATAGCTAACCGATGTCCGCGTTAAAATTAATTTATATAGCAAACAAGTATAACACAACATCATAATTGCTGAACGCAAGACAATGTTATTATAACCAAAAAAAAATTTAATATTATATTACATTAATATTGGTCATTTAATCTCAGTCCGTTGCCAAAGAAATATAATTATGAGTATAAATAAAGAAATTTTAAAATACTTCAAAAATTTAAAGCTGGGCGAATAGGCGATAGATAGTGGGCCAATTGAGGTCACCTTTTATATAAAAAATAAATTAATAAATATAACCAAAAGTTATTTGGAGAACTTGTATTCAATGAAAATAAAAATAAATGGTAAGTACTTAAAGATTTAATGTTTTATTCAATAAAATGTCAATAATTAACTTTTTTTAGAAGAAGAAGAAACTAATAGTATTATTAATTTCTGAAGAAAACAATATGTAAGACGCTTAATATTTAAACATGAAATCAGTTGGGTCTGAATCGCCCACATTTTAAACCCTCGTATAAGTGCATACACTCAGTATGAACAAGCAAATGCATAAAATTCCGGTCTCTAATTATGAGATAAATTATAGAATTAATAAACGAATGTACCTATTGCATTGTTTTTAAAATATGATTTAAAAACTAAAAATATATGTTATTTTTATTAAAATTAAACTTATAATGTTTATAAAAAAACTGTATTTAAGTATTTTTAGATCTTTTGATTGCAGTGTGAACTATTTATGAGAAACTTTGTTTTACATTTTCGTAATCGTTAACTATTAAAAAAAGCGGGTAAGTGGGTGTTGCTTTGCTGTACAGTATGTTAAAATTGAGTTACTGTCATTAATGTAATGGGTGGTGTGACATTTTAATTCAATGATATAAAATCATTGTACATGAAAAACAATTCTGAGAAAAGATGGTCTATTAGCCTATATTATTACTAGGGTGCGGATTTGTATGTATTTACATATTTGTCGCGAATGATAATATTCGAATGATTCTTTATAGAAATATGTTATAGGACTATCTGATTATTTTAAGTATGGTTGATGTTACATATTTTTACATAATTTACTTATATTACATATTTTTGTTAAATATTCAGCTATTTACAAAATTAGTACTGTATTGCCCATTTATATTATGTGTTTTTTTCTTCTCCAGTCCGTATATGTGTGCTAATAATAATCGTGAGTTTCAACTCTCCATAGTCCACACCACGTGATAATAAAACTAAACTAACTTTGCGATACGCAAACTTCTTTTGAATTTAGTCCTTACTGAATTAGGGTCCTTTAAATTTGCTCCTATAACTTCTGTTGACGTAAAAAATACATTGTATCCTAATTGACGTCGATTTACTTTTGACAACCTAGAAAAGTATATGATTGTCAATTGTCTTGTTGACGATAAAGAATGTCATAACTCTAATGAATAATTACTTAATTTGAATATATTCATAATTAATGTTAATAAAATAATAATCTAATGTAGTGTTGTATAATTTATAACTACGTACCTATACACTTATTTTATAATTTTTTTTCTAGAATAAAAACATTTTTTTTTACATATTTTGTATTTTTAATTGCATTTTTGAATAAAAATAAATACACATATATATGTACATATTTTTAAATTTATAATACATATAAATCCGCACCCTAATTATTATTAACTACTAAGTATGTTCAATGGTATTATTGTGAATAAAGTAATTCATTTTACTATTAGGCATCGGCACAGCAGTAGATTAATTTCATTTCTTCCAAAAAAAAAAAAATATATATATTTAAAATTACATTATGTGTATAAGATGTTATATAATCTAAAATTTGCATATGACTGCAAATAATATTTTTAAATTACAATAAAATGAAATTATTATTCTTTTTTGTTTAAATATATAATTTTGTTCGAATTTGAACTTAAAATGTGTATAACAAATAATTGTCTTTGTACATATTTAGATTTTATGGTTTCAATATGAACTACTTATAAAAAATCTTGCATAAAATGTTCAAAACTTAGATACAAGAAAAAAAATTTTTAAGAACTTTTAATTACAAAATAGTTTGCTATTTCTTATGATTTTGATAAATGCCAAAATATAAACTTCTAATACTAAAAATTATGTCTATGAGTCTTTAATATTTCTTAACTGCTATTATAACAGCTTATGAGTATCTTTATATTAAATTTTTAAGCTTTGTTATACAACATAAAAAAGTTTTATTGACATTTGTAATCTGTGTCTTGTTTATATTTCAATAATATTAATGATCATACGCTTAATTAATATAGTCAGGCTGTCTGAACTTTTCTATCATCAATATAAGGAGTTTATATAGGCAAATTCTATACATTTTAATTATTTTGGAAGTATAAAATATTAAATGATTCTTTTATTCTGCTATTTCTATGATACAATTTATTTTATATGTTATTTTATTCATATGGTACACTTCAAATAGTGAATGTATTAAGTATTTTATTGCATTAGTATACTACAGTTAAAGGTATTTTGTATAGGCAACCCTACCACACATTCAATATTTTTGCAATTTCCTATTTTCCTCATAAAGTATTACATACATAAAAATTGTCTACTCATTCATAATTGTTCAACTGTTCAAATTCTGGTATTATTTTTCATGAATTTTTGTCCAAAAACTCGATTTTTTTAATTTTTATTATTACGTTTTTCAAAAATCTAACTCCAAAACTAAATACTTTAATACTGCAGGCCCCATCTAAATAAAACCTTCAAGGATCAACAAAAATGTGTCCCTTGATGATTTTCCAATTAGTGAAAGTTTTTTAACTCAATTATTTATACAGTGATTTTTTTAAATGCAAATTTTTCAAAAAAAAAATTAGTGGAAAAATTTGTTTTAGCGATTTCTTAAACTTAAAATTGAAATTCAATATTTTTAAGAACAGAAATTTGATCTTTAGGTATCACTGCATTGAATCTCGGAGATTTCAAGATGAATATTTAAAGGAGTTAGTATTCTAAGCTGAGTGTCAAAATCATGTACCTATGATGTGTTAGAATAACGAGTTTTAAAATGACAATTTTTTAGAAAAGCTATGTCTTAGAACTTAGAATATAAAACTTTTAGAAATATTTATTTTATTTACTTATAGCATGTCTATATATTCAACATTACTTAAAACAATTTCTCCAATGAATCTGGTTTCGAAATAAATAATTATATTTTTCAATTAAGAAAGTTTGGCAATACTTACCCTAAACCGGTATAATAATAGTGAAAGCAATAACAAACTTATGATTTAGAATATGAATACATACAATTGAGAAAAAAGTTAAATTGTATTGACAGTAATATTAGTAACAACAGTTACATGGTGTATAAGATGCAGTATTTTATTTCAATTTTAATTTTTAAAAATTGTAACTGTAAATATAGGTCCTATCAGCTAGAATCAAAGAGCATTTAGATTGTAAAAATTACGACTAGGTAAAATTTGTAAATTAAAAAAAAAAAATGTTTAAGAAATATATTCGCAAACGATAAAATATGTTTATTATACAATATTTGATATAAAGAAAACAACTACACTAATACCTACTTATTATACGTACAGATTACAATATACCTTGAATACCTTTTTAAAAGCGTAAATATTCTTGATTTCGTAGCGTGTTTCATAATTATCTATTATGAGTATTTATTACTTATTAGTACTGTATATTTGCATCAAATGATTCAATTTTAGGCAGTAAAACAGTAAGTATAATATTATCTTATATGAACGCCATTTACAAATTTTAAATGATTTATTTAAATTCTATTAGTCTATTACATAATATTTACATAAATAACATAGATTTGTTCACGTTTGGCAATTACGCCATAAGCATAGAAAATAGTTTATTTAGAAGTATTTATTCATATAACCACATCGAGAGTTAACCCTTTGTTTAGTATTAAGAATTTAGTATGTAAGCTATATTTCACTGTATAATACGATGCAGTCAGTCGATCACTCGATCGTAAGCCATAATTTGTTTTACTCCAACAGTAAAACATGATTCTTCGTAAAGTAAATCTTTATCGACTATTCGACTCAAAAACTGCGTTAATATTTCTTAGTTCCACAAGAAGAAGCAACTATAAAAAAATAAAACAACCAAACCAGACCTGACTGGAACGAAATATTACACTGTAGAATATGAATAATTGTTCATATATAATTGATGCACTTTTAATTCAGATCATCAAAATTAAGGGGCCCCGCTACTGCCATCAATCTTAGTTCAAAAGACCTTAAGTTTTGACAAAATTAAAGTTAGTTTACAATGTCTGATTTTGATTCTGAAAAAAAAATTTGAATTCGGCAGAAAATTGTTTATAGATTGTTCGGAATACTTTGTTAAAATTAACTCTTATACCATAATGAAATATAATTAAAAATTTAAAATATATGATTTTTTCCAAATCATAGTTAAAATTAAAAACAGAAAGTGTTTCGTTGATCTACAGACATTTTTCTGTTGAATTCAAATATTTTTTCAGAATCAAAATCGGACAACGTTTACACCTCGAAAATGATTATAATTAAATGTATTTTATTGTACATGTATAATACAATACTAATATAAGTCTCAAAATTTACTAACGCTGGACAATAGGTATAGCAAATTACAAAATGATATATGTAATGTAATATATATATGTATAATATGTATATGTACATAATATATGTATAATCATGTTTTCTATTCAAAACTTTTGTCCTCGCCCGTTTGTGTATGAAATTTATTCCATATAGGAGAACGAAAAATGGTGAAATTTAAAGTTTATCAATAAAGAACTTTATGGAGATTCCATTTAAATGGTCAATGTAACAAATTGTCCAGTAATTAAATAGATACCTTTCAAAAATCATAAAAAAAAAACCAAAAAACAATACAAATCACTTTATCAATTATCATATTATTATAACTTAAAATGGTTTAATAATTCATAATTAATAATAATTTTATTATATAAATAATTTTACTTTTTACGTTTTCAAATTTTCTAAGTACCTAGTTTTTTATAATTGATAATAAGTTCACTACCCTGTACACTGTACAGTATACAAATTACAGATCTAAACAGTTCTCCTTAAATGTGATTTTTATAAGTCGTTTATAGTTGTTGGATACAACTTGTTTGCGTATTATGTAGATTTTATTTTATAATTTATATCTCATAACAGTGTAATTATTTCTAGGTTCAATGTTTCGACAAATAATTGAAATAATTGCAAAAACCAAGTTAAACTTATGCTATCTACAATATTCACATTCAAACCTTCATAACTCAAATCATGTATGTTCTTTATAGTTTATAGTATTAATTTTTCTATAATATTGTATAACTAATTTTCATTTACCTATTTTACATCTGAAGCAATTTAACAGATAGGTACACAAAAAAGATAATTATTTATCTTATAAAGTTGCAGTCAACCAGTCAAGTGTGGTTAATGGTGATCGAATTACTAAAACATAAAAAAAAGCTTATGTTTTTATGATGTTATTTTTTATTTTTCTCCATTAGACGTTAATAATAATAAATATAGTGGCGTAACTCTAAATTTGGGTTCCCGGAGCAGTATCAAGTGTTGCCTCCCTCCATATATTTTTAATACCAAAATTAAAAAAAAAACAGTCATTACTTATTATAAATATAGTTTATTTATGTTATATGTACAAAACTACAAAGTAGCTATTAATATTTTTTTTTTTTAGCTTCCATCTCAGAAAATGTTTTTATCAGTTCTTTAGTGTCCATTTATCTGTTTTCTAATTATATGATAGGTATGTTTTGGCTGTTTTGAACTTTTTTCTAAGTACCTACTACTAACCTAAACTGTCTCGTGAATTTTAAAATGAAATTCAAATATTTGTAGTTTGTATATCATTATAGATTCTGAACGGAGTGAGGAATGTATTGATTTTACAATGATGTATGTTTATTTTATTTTTTTGTCTGTCATCATGTTTTGGAGTAGAAATAATGCTTTGATTTTTTAGTTCAGCCCCTTTTTGAAAAACAAAAATTAATCTAGTTGGTATTTGGGAGGGGGTCAAAAAATGTCCAGTAGTTTTCAAAAGCGTCAGGCAAAACCTTAAAAAAGTAACAAAAAACGGGAATTTTTACGCATAATCAGTTTTTGATAAAATTGATTTTTTTATTTCGCTGTAACTCAAAAATGAATCATTGTAAATACTTGAAATTTTACAAAATGTTTATATTATGGTTATATATTTACGATTTAATTTTCAAAATATTTTGACTTTTAAAGCTTTTTGCAGGACAATTGAAATTTTCGATTTTTCTAAATTTTTTTTTTTTACTACGATAAGTACAACTTATAATAAACCTTGTATTAAATTTTATTTTAAATTGTACTTATCGTAGTAAAAAAAAAAATCAAAAATCGTTAGTCACAATTTTTGTTTATAAACATTTAAAGTTCAAATGTTCACAAAATATGTCAAAATCGCAAAAATTAGCAAGGAATTTTGAAGTTGAAAATTCATAACATTTTTGTGATTTATACCTAAGGTTAAAAAACTCAATACAAGGTTTACCATAAGTTTTCCTTCAAATAACTGTAAAAAAGAACTCCAGGTTCAATATAGAAAACATTTTGTGAGTGTATGAAATTTAATTTTTTACGAAATCACGTAAAATAACAATATATTACAATTTAAATATAGGTAATAATATTATATTATATCCTACTAATTATCCTAGACTGACAAATCATCTCGGTTCAGAATCGTTTTTCGTATACAATAATACCTGTCATTGCATTCAAATAGTGACCTATTCCTCATCTCTACTGTACACTATACAGCAAAGCAATACCCACTTGCCCACGCTTTTTTATAATATAAATTGTATTTACAAGAGTCGAGGGCCCCGGAGGGGCCCTCCAAGTCCAGGGCCCTGGAGCATTGCCGTGCCTTGCCATTCCATAGTTACGCTACTGAATATATAACAAAGTATATACATTTTAGGTACACAACTATAACTTAAGGATATTTGCTATAACAATATTGATTGGTTACATTGAATTTTAATATAACATTGAGCTATTGATACAATTTTCAAAATAATTTAATTAATAAAATTGTTTTTTTTTTCAATTATTTTAGTCAGCAAAATACAGTAACTGATGTATCCCCGGGCTAATTATGAAATTATTCTGTTTAGAAAAACATCTTTTTAAAACACTGTTCCTAATATCTTTAAAATCAGTACTCCCGAATTTCTATAAATGAACTACGGACAATGCGATGGGTCCCAAGTCTACAGTTTAACCCTCGTATTGAAAAGCAATTTGCGATAGTTTAATTTGCTTAACCTTCTAAAACTAAAACGCAATACAATGAATTTCTATGAAAAATACATTATTTCTGTATACCTTGTGTTTTCGTTTTATACTTAGATCATATACTATGGATGTAGTTACAATGTATTAATCAGAACAAAAAATTGTTGCAAATATCAGCGACAAGTCACCGAATTAAGTGTTCGATATGCGTATGCGCGACGCAACTTCTTACATATTTATCCACAGATAGATTTGATTGTCCATTGTACCTGTGGATAATTATGCCAGGAGTTGCAATGCGCATGCACACACCGAACACGCGTAATTCGGTGACTCGTCGCTATATCGCAACAAAACAATACACTGTGGTTTGCGACTACATCCATAGTATACGATCTACTGTAGGGTTTTATGCGAATATTAATAAACTATACTATATAAAATAAATAATACAGAAATATATAAAATATTAAAATTTAATTATACAATTTTTTTTTAAAAAATATTACGTATCCAGCACGGCGGTAGTGTTAAGTTATCAGAAAAAAAAATAGCGTAGTAACCACTAACGTGTAGTTACAGGAAACCGAGGGACCATTGAAAAACCACGCTAAATTGTGTTAATCTATCGTTCAGCTCTACGTGGCAAACGACTGAACATAATATAAAGTCGTATAAGCCATAATGTATCAATCGATCAGAAATATTGTGCAGATAGGAACAGAGCCAATAGAGGAACTCACAAGCAGATTGGTTAAACGGCCTAAACATTAAATTAAAAAATGTTCAAGGCGTGCACGGAACATTTTTGCTGGGAGTGCAAAATATCCTAAAAAACAGATTTAACATTTTATAGACTTCTAGTTAACTACGGCTGCTGAGGCCTACGAATAGACTGTAATACTGTATATGTATATGTTATCGACAATCGAAGTGGTACCTATCGTCATTATCTTAATTACATCGTATTAAATCGATATACATATAATTATATTATTAGATTTAAAATTCCTATAGGTACTCCAAATAACAACACATTATTATAGCAATGATAAAGTAGAAGGATGTTATAATAGATTATGGAACAAAAATGTATGTACTTAAGTATTAACTATTAATTAGTACATTTTTATAAAAAAACGTGCAATTTTATTTACATCTCTTGATTGAATTTTGTAGCTTGTTTAGGATTTAGAACACGCCGTAAAAAGATGCAATAGCACGGAAATTCTGTATTTACTAATGATTAAACCTATACTAAATGTAATATCACTACAACAGGAATATCGTTAATATCGTCGAGATAAAATAATATTATAAAATTTAATTGTTTCCAAGTAGGTATCGTATTTTTTTTCGTAGGCTACTATTACATAATATTTATACAAATTAAATTAAACAAAAACTGTTTCAAGAAAATGTGATATTTCAATATAAAAAGCTATGAAAAACATTTAAACATTTATAAGTTATTATTTTTTTTATATCACAAAAATACAGAATTAAGCTATACTATACTAATACGTTTTTAAATTTTTGTTTGTTTTGGTCATGATGGTAATATGATTAATTTCATAATATATACAAAATGATTTAATTAGTCATTAGTTTTTGTACACACGCGACACACCACACACAATATTCATGTTTACAGCCCCCCTCCCAGTCATACTACTTTTCTTTCTAATATTATCGCACCGCCCACATTATGAGCAGTCTATTTACCATTATATAAACCATGTACATACAGCCGTATTAGTGGAGATTATAATATTCATAATCGTGTAGTGTGAACACGGCAGACGGCAATGCACTATGCACATCGATTTGTTACACGGAATACTAAAACACATTGAACATTTCGTAATTTAACGTTTATCTTTACATCAAAATTAAAGTTAAAAATCAATATTAATAAATATTTGTGCAAGAGTTGCATGAAAGTCGTAAACTAAAGATAATAGATATATATAGATATTTAATAATAGCAGTCATATATATTACTACTAATACATTTTAAATTAAACACCACGTCACCACTTTGTACTTGCTTTTTCTGATAATTGAAAAATACAGTAATTTGAATACATCACACTCATAATGAGTATAACATAACGACACGGATCGTTATTCGTTACTATTGAAAACGTCACACAACATCCAAATTTCGAAAAGTCCAAAAAATGTCTAACAATTAAAAATCTTAAAATTTTGGATTTGATATTAGAACATTTTTAAGACGTAAACAATAAAGAAGTATAATAAAATGAATATACTGTAAATATTATGATCGTTTATTATGTGGGCCGTTCCCGGTGGTACTGCAATACCGGGTCAACCCGCGGTGGAGCAGGAGCAAGCCCCAAAATCTCCACCATAGTTTGAAAAAATTAGTTTAACATTTGAACCTTTCAATGAAAGGTGTATCAGATGTTAAGCTGATAAGAACAGATACTACACTTTGATCTTAGCCGATAGGCCGAGAAGCGATACATTTCAATCATCATTGAAGTATCTTAAAGACAAACATGATTCTAAAACGATTGCAGTTTTAAATTTTGACGTTTACAAAAAAGCAAAAATATCGATTTTCCAAAAAACGGATTTTGAAAAATGGCTATACATGTCAATAATGTATTCAACCACACCTTGCCTGTCTTCGATAATTAATTTTAAATACATTATTTCATGGATTAATTGACGACAATTCGATGATACAAATGGTACAACTCAAATGCGCTATCTATCGTCAATGAAAAACGATGCACATACCAAATACGGAACCGCTTCTTTTGCTGACAACGACGCGCAGCGCATCGATTCCGATCGTGTGTTGTTAGCGCCCTCTTGTTGTCCTTTTTAAATAATTAAAGGCCCAATAAATAATGGCCTTTACCAATCGATGATTAGTGGGACTACTATAAAATATTCAGAAATCAAAAATGATTTAATAACTAACAATATTGCAAAATTATCGATTATAATTTTTATTAAAAATCGTTTTTGTAATTGTGTTTAAAAATAAACATCAAAAACAATTCAATTATTTCACATTAAAATATATGTAATATATTTTCGTATATACTTTTTTTAATATTTTAATTTTGAAGCTATTGGTTATTAATATTAATAATAACTTATTATAAATACATAAAAAATATTGCATAAAACTCGCTTTAAAATTAAAATATCAAATAAAACAGGAGAACACGGATAATATTTTCACCTTTAAATTTGTAGTAATATTACAATTATCGACACAAAATTGATTCTAGTGAACGCAATAATGCTTTGTTTTATGTTTGTATGACGGAGACAACAAATACGGGTATAGCCGACGGTAATCGGTTAAAAAGTCCGTTTTAAAAGAAGTTAGATAAAAAAATCCGGATTCAGTTTTTATAGTTGGATAAAAAGTCCGAGCACATTTTTAGTGTCGGACAATAAGTCCGAAAATACATTAAAATATATTCTATATAATTAGGGTTGTGAATTTGTAGGAAAGTTCATTTCTTTTTGGTAATTGTGAAACGTAGCTTTGTTAGTACCTTCATATTTTGAATTGTGTAATAACAAATCCATTTATGAAACTTTTATTTTGTATTTTTTTATGTTTTTAATTTTTTAGGTCATTTTTGCCTTTTTAGATCATATTCTCCTGTTTTAAGTTTATTTTCCAGTGTTTTAAAAACCTTTTAAAAAAATGTTTCTGCCGTTTCAAGCGAATAGTGTTATTAAAGAATCAATAATTTTTTGGCATTTTAAGTACATATTTTAAGGTTTTTCAGTGCATTAAATTTACAGTCCTATATATAATTAATAATTATTTAAAAAATTTAAAAATGTTTGTAGACATAATATATTATACACATTATACTCGTACACATATGAGTATATGGCATATTATATTATTATATTTTTTTTCTATTTTCTTATTTTCATTTATAATTATATAATTTATTAATAATTTTAATTTATTTTAATATGTACGTAGATACATGTATTTAAAAATATTAACATACAGTCACACGATATCTTAGGCTTAACATTATCAAAATTTTATTTGTAATTAAATTTATAATATTAATTTAATTTGAAATATCAACTATCAAGTGTTATTCTTTATACATAATATATTATATATAGGTACCTAACTATAGTGGATTCCCGTTATATTTTTGTTAGTTATACGAAAATATAATATAATATGTGTACAAAGTACAAACATTTTTAAATTTTTAAAATAAATATTAATTCTATAAAATATTCTGTAATCTGTAAATAGTTTGTATAATTTTATGTTTATTTATTTAAATGTGATGTACTAATGTAATGTATATTGTATAATATAAACAAATTTACGTAGTGAAATTATATGCTAATCTATTTTGTTATAAAATAGTATGTAATAACTAATAATTAATTTAGGCTATGATTATACTTTATTTATGCGACACAACAAGGCCGTCTAAAAAGTTACTCTTGGACGCAAATAGGCTATGACCCTTTTTAAACCTTTTTTTATGTGACGTAAATCGCCTACTGATAATATTATAATAATCTCAGACGCAAGTAGTATGCACCGGTGTGATACACTGATCCCCATACCGGCCATACCCGAACCGTGGAATAAACATTCTTTGAATACAATAATATTATAACACATTAACACAGTAGACATATTATAATATTTTTGAAATGTTTTTATGAAGGTAATAGAATAGATATTTTTAAAACATGGAATAAAATATAAATACATTATTCTGTTAATATGTAATAGCTAGGTACAATTTATGAACTCCGGAAAAAAGACCAAGTTCATAAAGAACACAAAACAAAGTAGAAATGAATAAGAATAGGGAAAAAAGGACAAAAGAAACAAAGAAATTTTTTTAAATATATTAATTGATAATAAAAATTTAAAATGATCACTTACTACGCAGTATGCACACTTTTACATGACCCGTACTCACACGCATAGAAATTGTCTATATTGAACTCCTTAAAAACGGTTGGTTATCAAATCACCTTTAGAAAAATGTATAATATATATATAAATAATATAAATATATAATATAATTTTTTTAAATATTGAAATATAAAAAAATATTTCTTTTGAAAATGTTGTTTTATTATTAAATAAAACTATGTAAAAATTAAAAAAAAATAAAAAATACATCTTTCATTCTTCATTTTTAAATAGGTACCTAGTATATTTTTATTTTTTATATATTAAATACAATATAACTTAGCATAATATGGAGTAATACATTTTTATTACACTAATATACATTATGATATTATTATTTTAGTTTTTTTTGTGATCAATTGAACAAATATTACCAGCAACATGCTAAAGATTTTTATGTTATATATTTATAACGCTTGTAAAATTATATTGGTAATCGGTAAAAAACGACAAGGAAAACAACGACTAAGTGAAAAACATTAATTTTGGTTAAAAGTTATTAAAATAATTGTCGTCATAAATAAAATTAATTTTAAATTACGTAGAAATTTGAAAGCACGCTTGTCGAAATAACTTTACATTATATTAATTTGTTTAATATATAAGTTATATATATTATATATATATTTTATTTGAAGTAAGGCTTCAACATCACAGGTCATTAGCCTAAAGTTATATTTACATACCTATACAATGATACACATGGGTTGCGATAAACCGAATTTTATCGTTAAAAATGTAATCATATTTTATACCTAGGTACCTACGTACAGTGGCGAATCTAGGATTTTTTTATGGTGGGTGCTATTTTGTTAATAATAATAGTCCTAAAGTAGCTATTGTGTATAATTTGGGGGAAAAAAAATTAATAATTTGGTACTTAAACATAATTAAGCAAAATAAAAGTTATAAACAATTTAACATATTTTATTTTTTTTAAATTGGTGAATTATTAGTAATTTTTAATAGAAATACGCGAAACGAGGGGTGCTTCAGCTCCCAAGCACCCTCCCTAAATCCGCCACTGCCTACGTAGTTTTGATGAGCGAAGTCGCAAGGATAATAATAATAATATAGAGAATAGACACCTGTTACTTATTGAGTATAAAAAAAGTTTAAATTACGACTTTGGATGTTATGGTAAGATTATGGATTTAAACTATAGGTTCTAATATAGTTTGCAAAACGTTAGTTGTCAGTTACGTCTTGATTATTCGACATGAAAACGTGATACTTTACGGAAATTTAATAATTAACTAAAAATAATTGATTTTTTATAACATATTTATACTTAATTAATACCAATTTGAAATTTTAAAGTTAACTGCATTTAACTTTTTTGTCGTGTCGTATAATATTCAATATGATATCTATATAATTTATTTTTATTATAATTTATTTATAAAATGTCGTTTTTTTCCTAGATTTATTATAATAATATGATATTATTATTATAATTAATAAATGATTAATAATAATAATTTGATATCAAACATTTTTTGGGGAGAATAATTATTTTTATATAATTTCTATATGGGTATGTGCGGGTATTTAAATAATTATATTTTAATTTCCATAATAACTAATATATTTAAAATGTTTAAAAATTGTCTTTTTTACCGAATACCATTAACAAATATATAGATAGTAACTTTTTTTATTTACTTATGATTTTATTAATATATCAAATTAATAATTGTTGTAAAGTTTAACAATTAATGTTAATAAATAAACTTTTACATTTTCGATAAAACGACAAGTCAAACAAAATATTAAAAAAAATATTATAATACAATATATGAATTAATTGGAAAGTCACAATAGCTGTAATTCGAAAAATAATGCAAATACTGTAGTGCAGTTTTTTTACAGTATGTAATACATGTAATACAGAATACTAATAGTCCACCTTTTACAATGGCCTGAAATAAAAAAAGGTCAAAAACTATTTAAATACATATTTCTTTTTTCAAAATAGCCTTTTTGATGTTATTCATTTGTAATACGGAGAAAAAACAATTTTGAATGTATAAAAGAAACTTATATTTAAAAAAATACAGCATAAATCATTGTTTAGTTTTGATTACTATAAATTATAATGAGTATATAATGCTAGGCAATCCAAACCGTAATGAAGAATAGGTACAGTACTCATTGAAATTGAATTTAATATTTGCATTATTTTTCAAATTACAGCCAATTAATTTACGTACTGTACAATGTACATATAAATATAATTAAATATTACAATGTTTTTTTTAGATTGAAGTACATTACCATAGACATTTGACATTACCTTATATTATAATTTATACCTAGTTTATATTAATATATTATCAAAAGTTCACATCATTGTCACATTAAAAAGTTTTCGTCAAAAGATAAATAAACGGTGTAATAAATATCAATTAATATATTAATTTTTTATCAAAATATTGTACTACAATGATATTTTATTTCCGGGTATTTTTATTCTGATTACTTCGTATAATCTTCACGATGTACCTAGTATTCACCTTCACGACGGTGGCTATCGGTTTGATCGTTTTCGTCTTTTTGATCGACGACTAAGAGCTACTTTTTTGGATATCATAACGCTACAATCTCTAATTCGATTTTCGTACGATTCTCTCTTGGCCGCCTCACGCGTCTCCGTGTTTGATTAGTTTTAATATAAATATAAATAAATTATAAACTATCCTTGGACATATACGTTGATCGTTCTCATTAAGAACCGTTTTTCAACGTGTATCATTGAATTCAAATTTAAACACATCCTTTACAGTCGACAGATTTTCAATGACGATAAGGTATACTCGTCACTCGATGCCTACTATACAGCAAAGCTGTTACATGCCCGATTTCTAACATACCTATAAACTTTGATTGTTATTACTTTAAATTGTTCCCAGTTTGATGGTTTAATCGCCTGAAGTCAAAATAAATTTATAAATATTTCATCAAATATGATTACCGAAACTGAACAAAATACGCGTACCTATAGACGACACTTCCTAATCTGTTTTAAATATATTAACTAATTAAATGGTAATGAACTTGAAATAATTTAATTCTACCTTGTCATCCTAGTAATATCGGTGTTCGTAATTCATACGCTTAAATGTTTCGCGTACCGGTAGAGTGCACAGTTGATTGTGTTGCATTAGAGTTTGATAATATGAAGTCAAGTCATTCTATAATATTAAACTCAACACATATTTGGAACTGATGACCGCAGATTTTGTTACGTTCTCCAGTGGTCCACTTTAAAGACAAAGTAATAAGCATAATAATATACGTGAGTGGACTATATTATAAACTCTGACTACGGACGTTATTTAACGTATTTACCACCAGGATCACCGGTTGTACATAATAATATTCCGGCAAACGGTCCGTGGATGGCATTGGTGGCGGAAACAAAAAAAAAACTGTGTCCGGCAGCACGGTAAAGCCTTGAACTATGTTTGCTATGGAATTCTAGTTATATCGACCGCTGCAATTGTTGTTGTTTCCGACAATGTACGGACCGCGGCGTAATTATACGCAGTCCGTCGTATACGATAAATATAATTCCAGACGGATCCGCACAGTGGTGGCGGGATGTAATGTCGATCGGTATCGTCGTAGATCGGCTAGAGAGAGAAATAAAACGTAAAATAATGCGCGAGTGAACGCCGATCGACTCGAATTATAGTCAGAACGATGATTTATTCTCTTTCACGGGAGCGATACAATAGAAACACCAATTAATCTAGCAATTGTTTGATAGTGTCAGCAAATGAGCTCATCTTATCGATATTTATATAATTATTGTCGACTGTCGTCCGTGTTTAAATCGTTTTCTGTTTCTCTAAAATTAACAATTCATTTAATCGACAAAATTATTGGTCTTACTCGGTCGTAACTATTGATATTCAAACGTTAATATCGCGGTTTGGTCGTGGTTTGTTAATCGGTATCGACCGTGTAGTCACTGTTCCCGTCTTTGATAGGGTATTTTTGAGACTTTTTTTACGGCGTTTAATGCGGACTTTATCCGCCTGGAGTGGTGAGAAAGCCTTGTAATGTATTTACTATTACGGTATAATGAATTCGACTAAATACAGTAATTATAGTAGATTGTAGATTGAATATATTTTGATCGTAATGTACGTGCATTTTAAACGTAATGTCGACAACAGTTTCATCCGAATGTTTATCTAATTCATACCGATTTATCGGTAACAAAAGAGTTACTTTACTGGTCACCGAAAATGATATTAAAAGCAATTTATCATCAGAAACGTCGTCAGCGCAGTAAACACAAGCCAGGCACGAACGTAGTAGTATTATCATCGGTGCGTATTTACAATTTACCGGACCTGTTCGACAAACAGATTTCAGGCGTTACAGACATTAAGAGGACGCTATACCCGCCGTGTGTTGTTGTCTCTGTCTTATACACGCGTAACACGGTTACAAACGGTTTTGCGCGGGACAACTTTACTCCCTCGGTATTTATTTCAAAATTACCAACATTTTAAATCGCATTGAGAAGAACCTTACCTGTGTTGTAGCGTTTCTTTGATAGTGGTAACCAATAATTTTTAATAATTAAATGAGAAAAAAAACCTAGAGTTCTCAAAACGATAAGTTTGATTGCATTCATGTTATCAAAACAAAAAAATATTAAAACGCCACGACACGGGTAAAGTACTTCCCAGTGCGATTTATAATTTTGGTTGTTTTGATCAAAATATCGAGGGAGTAAAGTTGTCCCGCGCAAAACAGTTTTTAACTATGTCACGCGTGTATAAGACAGAGACAACACATGTGGGCATAGCGTCCTCTCAATAAGTATTTAATAGTAAGTAATAAAGTACCGTGTAAAACGACATTGTGCCGCACGGTACGCTCCGACTTGGACGTAGACCACCCCGCGAGTCAGCGCCGACCGACGACGCGGCTGTACACACAATATCGTAATGTAAGCGATTTAGCGATGGACCGTTTCAGCGCGCCTGGCGAACAACGCGTCCGCGAGATTTCGACTACGAGTACACGCCGTTTGTCGTCGCGCGTCGTCGTGTTCGCGTCCGCTCGTCGGGCGTTTCATCTGACGGCCGACAGATGTCGTGCGCGGGCACGGTCGTTTACGGACGCGGTTACGAAGCGGTCGTCGAGCGTTCCGGACCGGTCGAATCCACCGGGTGCGGCGGTCGGCCGTCACGACAAAGTAAAAAGCTTGCACTGGTCGCGGTCCGGACTCGCGCCGGCCCGAACCACTTGCGTCCGCGTCTGGGGCACCGGTGCGGTGCGAACACCAGCAAAGTGCACGGCTTCGCGACCCGGCCGATCGTATATAGGGAACCGAACGCGCAACAGGCGGCAACTCCGGTTCCCCTTCAAGTCGAAAAAATCTTTCGCCTTTTACTAAAGATTTCCGTGGAGGGGAGCACTCAAAGGAGTGTACATTGAAATGTAATTTTTTAAATTGCTCGACCTTCTGGTCGGGCTTCTAATGCGTGAAATATAACACTTGTCAAATCATGACCTATGCGTATCACTATCGTTTAACACATACGTTCACGGTTACGTACGTCGTTGACGAATTCTAAATCTCTGATAGTGATGATGTTATGTGTTAGTATATAACGCACATTCATATTTTATGTGAGCTACCGTTTCTGTACAGTGTACCTTACATCGTAATTACACAATATAACTAGTAAATGTATAAAAGCGTTTAAGTGTGTACGTCGGTACTCGTCGCATATTTATCGTGTATCTGCCCATTACCTACCGTAATACGTAAAAAAAAAAACAACAAGACGATACAATACATTAAACGTTTTCCCAAGTTTTTATTTAGTTATTCAGATTCTTCCCATTCTCTCGTTTAAAATAATACATAATAATTATTTATCTATTTTTTTTTTTTTTTATTGATAGTGTTACAGAAGAAATATACATAACTTATAAGTAGGTACCTAGTAGTAGTAGTAGTAGTAGTAGTACGTACACAGTAACGATAGCTATCTACAATAACAAAGTTAACACTAAAATAATATAATAATTAATTATGTTCATTCAATTCAGCAGTTTTTCAAGTATTAAATATCATGGCATTAATACATTATCACTAACTTATACGCAAGAGTAATTCAATGATTGTTACAAAATAGTAACGACTAATAACTATATATATAAATGAATATTACATACGTTATACAATAAATCAAAACTCGATTAGCTATAATAAATTTAAACACGAAAATGACGGTAAACTTTTTATTGACAATATACAAAATGTAATAACTATAACTGCCACGGACGTATATTGTATATGCGTCTGTGATAACTACGTAGTATTGGTTTTTGATTAAAATTAATTTAGTATATTTTTCTAATTGGTTTATACTGTAATATTTATATTAGTAATGAATTTGCAATTTTATGTATACTCAATTTTTGGTTATAATACGTATTTTTTGTTAAGAAAACGAAAACGAAATCAAAATGATAGAATAATAATCTTTGTAAAAAATGGTTTGATAGCTCACTTGAATATGGTTTTGACGAGTGTAATATTTTAAGTTTAACAGTCCTTATAGAAAATAAACCAACAGTGTATTACTGCGTATCAGGTCACCATCTAAAAATATTAATGATTTTATAATTTTTACATAAAAACATTCAAAACTAATGCTTATTTTTGATAATGAAAATTCATTAACGAATGCCGCGTGTAGACACGATATATACATATATGTATATTATATAACGATGACGCCACGACGACGAAGGTGATACTTGTGAATATTTTTCGAAGTTCCGAATTAACAAATATGTGTCCTATTTTTGATTTCCTATAGTTTTATTTTTTTGAAAAATTTTCTAATAGTTTTATTGAACTCCGATGGCGGTAGCCGCCGGCCGGTAGCCCACGTAGATTCTTTGAGAATCACCAAAATTAGATTGTCCTAATGTAAAATGTGGTAAAACTTTTTTTTCATGAATTATGGTATACCATCGTATAGCCCTACAATCTTGATATGATGAGACAGGCAGTGGCGTACATTCAATTTTCTTATTGAGGGGGCTACATTTTATACATATGTTTATTGAAGTATTTCACGTTTTACCTAATGCTATAGGTTCATTCAAAGACCATAGTTAAAATATTCAGAATTCACACTATCATATTTGTAATAATAGGCACTTTTATTAGAAAATTGAAAACAAATCATGTACAAAATAATAAAAAATTGAATAGACACATTTAATAAGTATTTAGAACACTATTAAAAATAAAATATGTCAATAAACATATTATATATTTATATATTAATATTATTTATTCAGTTATGACGTCTAATTTACCAAAAAAAAATGTATTAGGGTAGTGTAAACCAAATGTTCCAAGAAATTAAGATTACCTATCAAGAAATTAAATCATAAAATTGACCTACTTTTTAGATTACTATTGCAAAATTGCCTATTGGTGCGATATAATATCACTATTCACAACACTGATTAGACCGTCACTAACAAGCTACAAAGAATCAAATAATAAATTAATAAAGCTAACATTATAAAATATGTTCAACTGAACGCAAATTTGCTATGATGTACGTTAGTAAGACATGTAACACATGCGGGTATATATGTATAAGGTATAACGTCTTCTTAAGTTCTTATGTTAATTAATAATTTGAAAATAAACTAATTAGTTAAAAAGTTTCAACAAGTTAATTTTTTTTAATATAAGTTTATTTGATTAGTCGTGTATTTATACGAATAGTATTATAAATAATAATATTATATTTCGCCGCATCGGACGAACCGCACTACGGCAGAACAGCATGGTCAGAATAGAAATCGCACTCGCCCCACTCATGTAGAAGGACACGGCGTAAATGTGTAATTTATAAATAATTTATTCTTTTGTATAAAAACATAAAGCCCACAAAAAAATCTGACTATACTAAAAATCATTTAATTATTATTTTTACGGACATCAATAAATATTTTGAAAAATCAACTATATAGAAAGGTAAATAAATCTCCCATTACTATTGAATAGAAAAAACAATAAAATAATTTTGAATGGCTTTCATCGACGAAATTAGGAAACTATAGTTAACAACACAGACTAATATCTCGCTGTTTCTAAGTACCTATTTAACGAAGAAATTCACACTAAATCGATACCGGTTATCGTGTTATATAAATCTTAAATAAACATTAGCAATTAATATTTCCATTAAGCTCGTATCTAAGCTAACTGATGATAAAATATATGTTTTTACGTATAATGAAACATAATAATATGATATGAACAGTACTCATAAATCACTTACGCAGAATAGTTTACTACTAAACAATATTATATGGGCATGATTGTAAATTGTGGTAAAACGCGATTACCGATTGTTTAATTTGGTTTATATCAAAATATGTTAAGGAAAATATTATATATTATATTACGTGACGTGAATGACGAGTTGGTTGTTGATATATTATGCATCTTAAGTTTTTTACGATAAATATTTAAAAACAATATCTGTGCAGTCTGTGTGGTTTGTACTTTAATAATTAAAACGTGTTTGGGTTTTTTTTTTGTTTGAAGACCCATACAAGCATTACGAGATGATGATCAATTTGCGTAATCCTACAGGTAATAACTATACCTACTTAATTTATCATTCAGGCACATTAATATGATTACCCTAACCGCATGACATTTTTTTAATTACCTATCAAATGCCGGGCGTGATCAAAATTCAAAAGATACCAGGATTTTTTTTAATAAACCTTATTAACACAATACCTATTATTAAGTTATACATTTATTTTTTATTAAAAAAATAACGTTGACATACTTAATTGAAAATGTTGTAAAAAATTATTATAAAATAAAAAATACATGTTTAATACTTTTTAATACATATTAAGTAGATATACTTATGTGAATATGTCAGTCATATTTCTATATCGGTATTGATACAATGATATATAATAATAATATATTATAATCTCATTAATCTGTATTATATAAGTAAACATATATTTTATTTATATTTATTGTTTATGAAGATGACCTTTTGGTGTTTAAAGGTCATTATAAATAATTAATATCATAATATTTATAGAATAAATATATATTATACATTATTATTATTTTATGATTTGAACGAATGAACAATGCGAAGCAGTAAAATATTGTAACCATATACACACAATAAATACATCGTATTATGATATCATTTTTAATAAAATTTGAATAATATAATATAATAAATAATAATATCGACGATTCAAGGAAAATAACATTCAAATCATTGACAACACCAAAATAAGTAGTAAAATGTATCATTAATCATAATATAGGCACTATATACATAATAATATAATATACATATATGATCAGTGCTCGACTTGGCAAAATTAAAGTAGGGGGACTCTGTTAACTTTAAAAAAAAAAGCGTCCCCATCACTTGTTAAACGTTACTAAGCCGTGGGGTCTACGCCCCTGCACTTCTTATACCCCTCTTTAAATCATATGAAAAATATTTATAAGTAATTAAACTAAAAAAAAATTACTGTAAATATTATATTGTATACATAGGCGTGCGCACGGGGCGAGCCGGACGAGCCCCGGCTTGACTGAAATTTTTTTAGGGGCATAGTAAAATTTCAAATTTATGTATATTATATTTGACTTTATCATTATATTCTTGGAGATCATGAAAATTGTATTTGTCCTAATAGTGAAATAAAATAAAAATATTTGTGTACAACCACATAATTTTTATTGATTTATTTATCTGACTAAAACATTGTGCATTAAATGTCAAAATATGTACCTAGTATGACTGAAGAAGTACTAAAGAGTCTATACTCTATAGTATAGACAATGGCCTATCGCCTATGGGAAATAAGAAAATTAATTTATCAATTATTACATAATTACACATTTTTATATTACCTACTAATAGATAA
This sequence comes from Rhopalosiphum maidis, assembly GCF_003676215.2. Classification (NCBI taxonomy): domain Eukaryota; kingdom Metazoa; phylum Arthropoda; class Insecta; order Hemiptera; family Aphididae; genus Rhopalosiphum; species Rhopalosiphum maidis. Next base: position 51,113,986 of record NC_040879.1, read on the forward strand.
TTAGATATAAAAAATGCATTGGTATTTATTAATATAATATGTAATTTTATTTTTAACTTAAAAAATATACAAGTACTTATGCCTAGCACATTAGTGTCGTATGCACATTGCACATACAACTTGATTCTATTTGCATAGGAATATACATGTACACAATTTTAAATTTACAATTATTACAATTATGTTGTAATATATTATATTACAGTATGTTAATGTGTCAAAAAATTTAGGGGCACTGTTCAAGTGTTGGGGTATTAATTCTTCTAGGCTGGACAGGAAATTAAAGTCTGCGCACGCCTATGATTGTATATTCTAGTTATAACTAATATTATAACAAACTCAAAACTAACTAAATAAAAACAATTAATTTTAACTATTTATTTAAATAGTTCCATAATTTATCATAAGACGTATATTCTAGGATGTAATAGTAATTAGAACAAATATTTTGTAGCACAATTTGTAGTGATGATTTAAGATAATTAGTAAAATAATAATAATAAATATCTTAATAATTATTAAATCTATGGTAAGAAAAATTATTATGATGTTTTCACGTGCATTTTGATAAAAATTAAGAATGATGCAGACGAAGCAGTGTCCCCTGCGTTTCCCTTAAAAATAAAAGTAGGGGTATACTAAAATTTTTGAAAAATTAGTTGGAGTACTCTGTTCCTCTGCGTCCTCCCCCCAAATCGAGCACTGTTTATGATATATGATATATGTATATAATATATATTAGTATTGCCACCTAAAATATAATCATCTACTGTTATTTTAAACATAATATCATATTATCATGTATATTATTATAAATTATAATTTATAACACTTATTTGCCGAGAGAATAATAATCTGTAGCAAAAAAACGAGGAATTACGGAAGTCACTCTGTTACATGTACATCCATAGGCGTGCGCAGACTTTAATTTCCGGTCCAGCCTGGAAGAATTAATGCCCCAACACTTGAACAGTGCCCCTAAATTTTTTGACACATTAACATACTGTAATATAATATATTACAACATAATTGTAATAATTGTAAATTTAAAATTGTGTACATGTATATTCCTATGCAAATAGAATCAAGTTGTATGTGCAATGTGCATACGACATTAATGTGCTAGGCATAAGTACTTGTATATTTTTTAAGTTAAAAATAAAATTACATATTATATTAATACATACCAATGCATTTTTTATATCTAATTATCTATTAGTAGGTAATATAAAAATGTGTAATTATGTAATAATTGATAAATTAATTTTCTTATTTCCCATAGGCGATAGGTATAATACGAAATATACGAATATACGAATATAATGATAAAGTCAAATATAATATACACAAATTTGAAATTTTACTATGCCCCTAAAAATATTCCAGTCGAGCCGGACGAGCCCCGTGCTCACGCCTATGTGTACATCATGGTTCATGTATAATATATAAATATAATATTATAATATTAGTAAATACCACATCGTTGGACAGGTTATATATATATTGTAATACCGCGAGTCCGTGAATATTGAATTTGAGACTCGAGTTCAATAATAAACCGTCGTATACAAAATACGATTCTGAAAGGAACTAATTTACTTATTCATTTAAGCATTTTTTTTATTAGTATAATACGGTAGATTAAATTAAATTTTTCCAAAAATATTGCATATTTTAATATTAAAAAATAAGTAGCAGGTCTTTAATAATTCTGATTAATATATAGAATAGTGAATTTGTATAATAATTTACATATTTACATGTACAGCTAGTCGGCTATACTTATTAACAATATTAGGTTTTTATAAAAAACAAAACTTTCTCAGTACAAAGTTTGAATTAGGTATCAACACTACAAACAAATTTAATTTTGTAACTATTATTTAGAATTTTTGATTTTTTATGCCATTTTTGGCCCTTTTGAGTAGTTTTTACTTTTTTATTGGTTATTTTTTCGATATTTTTAGTAAATATTGTTATTTAAATAATTTTGAACACATTTTATGAATTTTTATTTAATTTTTGTCTTATAAATTGTTGTAAACTAATTAAAATAATTAAAAATTAAAAATTCCATTGTGTATAGAAAATAAAAATAGAATATGTAATGGTAAAATGTTAAGTAAGTACCTATAAGTAATTATATTATAAGAAAAATTTATTTTCCGTTAATATTCAATTTTATCAATATTTGAACTTTAAAGTTTATAGTTTGATTTTATTCTAAATTTTTTTTTTATTACTTATAAGTATAAGAAAAACTCACTTGAAACCTTGCACAACATTTTTGTCCAGGCGTACAATTTTTTTATCAACATAAATAGAAAACTATAATAGGCAATTTGCATATATTTTATTTAGCGGAGCATTTATGCAGTTGAAGTGTTGTATACTTAATATTTTATGAATTAAAATTATAAATGAAAATTCTTTATGTTTTGATTTTTGCTTTTTGAATGTATGATACATGTAGGTACTTATAAATGTATGTACATAATTAATTTAAAAAAATGGTAGGTACTACAATAATTACAAAATAAAACGTCAACATATGAAAATGATATTTCACCAACAAATAGAATCAATATTGATAAATTTACATTTCATGTTTAAGCTTTTTCAGTAAATAATTACATAATTACTATATAATTCATTATATATTTTAAATTGTAAGTGTTTATTTATATAATAAAATTGGGTCACCAATTTACACTCTGCAGTCACTCCAAACGGAGCCCCTAATATAGAACTAACTTTAACAAAAATATAGTTATAGTTATAGGTAATATTATCAAACAATAATTATAAAAAATTTTCATAGAGTAATATAATATAGTAGCTATTAAGTTATAATAAATTGAAATTCGATACCTATGTAGGTACCCTAGGCATGTTTTAATAGGTCCATAATATTATAAATTACAATATATTAATATTAATGTAGTATTATTTCAAATATTTCAATACATTATCAATTACTAGTCATTACTATAAATCAGATAATTGTTTTTATATTTCAAAATTTAAAAATTCAAAACATAAATAAATATATTTTATACACATTTCAATAACATTTGAAAATTAAAATATATTTTTGTAGTTATAGATTTTTGAATAGTTTATATACTTGCAAAATGTTGAAGCAGTGTAGTAAATAATAATTCAAAATATTAAGTATTATTAATTTATTGATGACAGAATATTGTCAGTAGTCAGTACTCAGCAATAACAAATAAATACCTACCCAACTTTGATAATAATGACAATTATATATTGATTTTAATGCATATTATGTAATTATGTACATCACTAAGTATTTAAAGTTAAATTGTAGTACCATCAACAAATTATCTTTTAATAAAATTAAACATTAAGCATCATGCATTCACATGAAAATTAATTAAGTACATATTTATGTGTTTATATTTTTGTTAAAAATAAGAGTTTTTACTATATTATATTCTTATTTATTTATAAATATAAGATTACAACATGTAAAAATAAATTATATTATCTATTTAATACTTGTAAAATATGGTACATTCTGTAATCTCTATTTACATTTAAATCCAAGCCATAGTCAATGCTTAAAGAGTATAACACAAACACATAGTTGTCTCAATTCCACCAATATACAGCATAAGAAATTTTATGTCGGCAGTTCCAAATACTTTTTGATTTTTATTTTCTAATATTTTAAATTGTAATACCTAATTTATGTATGTATAACATAAAAAAAATTCAAACATTGTATAAAATTCATATGAAACCATAAATAATATTTTTACTTTTAAGTTCGATAATAGGTTAATTCACTCTATTATTAAGGTTTTTACACAAAGCAACAAAATTGGAACTGTTTAACACAAATAAGGTATGTCGTACATTTGTAAGATATAGTTTGTGTTATACATGACTACGTGAGTGTAGTGTCTTTATTCTTCTAAATAATGCTTTACAAAAATGTAGTATAATAAAAACAATTAAACATATTACCTTCAAATATTGCAACATCTAATAAATATTCATAAACTAAATTCCAATTTTTTTTACCTCATGAAGCTCTGTAAATTTATTTATTTTTATTGATAACCTCAAAGAACTGTAATAGGCAATAGGATAATTAAAAAGAACATTGTGTTAGTGAAATAGGAAAGACTATGATAACAATATTAATATGTTACTCATAATTTATTATTGAACTAGTTGCATTAGGATATTTTGTAATAGTAAATGAGAATGCCCAACTATAGTTACAACCATATTGCCAATGCTAGTATTAAAATGTGTAGACAAGATTGTACAGTTGCCATAAGCACGGTTTACAGTGATTAGGTATGTTTTGTAAACAAATTAATTGGAAATAAAAAAGTATAAGCAATAAACATTCAAAAGATACTTTTATACTTTTCTTGGTATCAAAAATAGGTTTTTAACTGTCAATAGTTGGCAGTGACTACTGACTAACAAGTTTAGGTACATATAATGTAAATTACAAAAATTATTATAAGAGTACCAATATATTGTAAAATTTCTTTTATTTAAAATATTGGGTATTTTTGATAAAATAATTTTTTATTAAATATAATTTAATAAAATATTTACTTATTATACTCATTGTTATTATTTATTTGTTTAAATTCAATAAAAAAAATTATCTGTACTTATTTAAAAATCTAATTATAACTCAGCTTACAAATAACAAATAATATTTTAATATACACAAGGAGAAAAAAAAATTATTTAGAATTTGCATTTTGACAAAATATAAAAAAAATATATTAACAGGATATAATAATCAATATTTGCCTTCTTTATTATAAAATATTATTATTACATAAAAGAACGTTATATTAATATTACTTTCATGTATTCGTTTTTCAAGTACATAACACAATTTATGTTTCACAGTTCACTTTTATGATCATTAATTTAACAACAAATTTGAACACAGTAAATAAATTTACTATGCTACATGCCTACATAATATTTAAAATATGAAAACAAATACAGATTTAAATATTATAGTTACTTATTGAGTAAACAAATTTTTTGAGATGTTTTTTTAACCAAGTTAAAATTATGATAAAAATAAATTAACAATAAAAAAAAGTTTAACTATGAATCACAATTTAAGATAATACGATCAACCATCAAACTATACACAGGTAGTCAAATTAAATCACTAAAACAGGTGGTTTTTTGACTACAAGACATGTGATATGGCGTGAGTGCACAATTTAAGTAATTTAAGTACAAAAAAAAAAAAAAAATTGTAAAATTTAATATGATTTTGGTTAGGACTTTTAGTGTTTTAATGACAAGTACATTTTGTTCTTTATCATTTTCTTTTCGGGATTGATCCTCTTTAATAACAATGCTATAATCCTAACCAATTGTTCAGAGCTTAAATTAGAACGATTCTTAAATTTAGTCACAAGTTGAGTAGTAGTTATTGGTTTTCGTGATAAATATCTACGAACAGCCTCCTCAGTTATTCCATGAGTATCAGACATAGTAACTGGTGAAAAATCAACTTTAGCTTTTTTCTGGGTAGGCTCCATACTAAAATGAAAATATAAGTTTTAGTTAACAGTATGGTATGCAATACAAAATGTTAATATTACCTTTGATTAGATGAATCGCCTGACAAACCAATGAGATCACCACCATTATTCTTCATTCCATCTAGACTAAATGGTCTTTTTCTACTAATTGGCTCACTGTCTATATCTGAACTATCTACAGAACTATCACTGTCTGAATCTTCAAATAAAAAATAAAAAATATATGACAATAAGCTATTTGACTTTTTGTATAAGCTTACAAATTAAATTTGATAAAATACTTGATATCAAATAAATTAATTACCTGATTCTTTTTTAGATTTTTTGTCAGTGATTTTCTTTTTTTTCTTATTCGGTGAAGATTGTTTAGGTTTATTTTCCTCTTTTTTGATCTTATCTTCTTCTTCCACATCAGTGTTATTTTGCTCATCCTTATTTTCTTCCTTTTTCTCTGCGTCTTCATCTTCGTCTTCATCTGATGTCAATAGACTTTTTAATGCCTTTTCTTCTGACACTCCCTGCATTTCTTTAGTAACTTTAGCTTCATCATCTGATACACTATAGAAAAAATTATAAATTTTAGATTTACAATGTAAAAAATACTGCAACATAGCAAAATAATTACTCGTCTGAAGAATCTGATATATAATCCAACTCTCTGCCCTCTTCATCACCATCATCACTTTCTTCAGTTGCTGATTCATCAGACCCTTTTGACTTTTTTTTTGGTTTAGCTTTGACTTTGCTTTTTTCTATAAAATAATAATTTCATGATTATATTTTGAAAATCATAAACAAGCAACTATTGTTATATTACAAACATTTATCAAAATAAAATTGCTATTTTTCATAAAAATATCTTTTTTTAAGTTATTTATTATTAAATAAAAATGTAACAATAATGAATATTTAAGTTTTTAGATTTCTGAAACATTGTGAAAATTCTAAATTTCTGATATTAAAATAATTGATTACACAGGATACATAGGTAAATTATAAATTTTTATCAAATGAAGATTGCCTTACGTTTTTGTTTCTTTTTCTTTTCAATTTTTTCCTCGTCCTGTTCTTCTTCTTCAGACTCATCTTCTTCACTTTCCTCCCATTCTTCCATTTCAGATATTTTGAGTTCTAATATAAAATTGACCAAAATATATCAATAATAGCAATTAATATATCTAAATAGTAGTTAAGTTTTTCAAACCTTTGCTTTTACGACTTTTTGCTGTTTTTTTCCCTTTAGTTTTATCATCTTCATCAATTTCTTCCTCTTCTTCATTTTTAAGCCTCTTTTGTACCATGAGAGTAAAATGATTCAAAACTTTATTGCGCCTATGTATTTTTTTATTTATATAATTGTAATATATATTAATTAACTTATAATTTTCTAATCTAATACCTTCCAAATTCTTCTTCTGCTTCTTCAGAAGTTAATGTTTTGTAACGTTGTACTGGTTGAAAGTTATACCATTCTTCTAGTTTATGTGCAATGATTATACCATCTTCACCGTGAGTAAACAAGTAATATGAAGAATTGTCAGTAATTCCACCTTCACGTACACCTCTAAATCTAAAATAACCAATTATGTATTATCATATAAATAAATTAAAAAAAAAGACATACTTTTTCCCACCAACTTTCAATGTCCAAGGACTAGATTCTGATACTTTTTTATTACCTCCATATCTTCTTTTCCTTGCTTCTTGTCTAGCTTCACGACCAAATTCACTTCCAGCCCCAAATCTAATATAAATTAAACATCAAAATTTATAGCATCATGATATTATATATAAAAAAAAACATTTGATAGGTACTTAGGCATATCTTCTTCTGCAATTTTTCCATCTACTTTATTCGTGTCTCTTTCCATTTTGGCATGAGACCACTTGTCAAAGTCAATGTTTAAGTTACTATTAAATTTCATCATCTGATATTTTACATCAGATGTTCTATAAATTAATATAAATACAATTTGTTAAATTAGGTATGTGATGTTAATAAGTAATTGTTTTTTTTTCATGATATTAGTACTGTTACACATATAAACTATATAATTGGTTATAACGGATAAAAGCATTGAATTATATATATTTTATTTTAAATAATGTAAAATAAAAATATGAATGTAGAAAATCTGTTCTAATTTTATGTTTAAAACTAGAGTGAATTAACCTGTTATCAAATTTATAGGTAAGAATATTATCTGTGTTTTCTTGCTGGGTTTTTACAATAATATATTCATTTTGGTTGCAACCCAATTGCATGTAAAAAAAAATAAAGGTACAAAGTTCATGCCATCTCTTGAAGGAGTCTGCCCGAATTGCATGCCACCCATACTACCCACAAGTTCATTTATCATGCACTTAAGTGCATAGCTTAAACTTTCTGATTAGGCAATTCAACTCATATACATACATAATTTTGTGACTTATTTTATGGCTAACAGTTTATTTCCACTATTAAGTTGGGTTAAATTTTCTAATTCTACAATGCGTACAACTAATGTTTATGAATCATTCCATTCCAAACTGAATATCATGTTTTATTCTCTAAGTCCTAGTATATTTCAATTAGTCAATATTTTAAAGCAAGTACAGTGTGATATACAGTGGACGCTGCTTATAAAACTCACTTTGGGACCAGCACAAAGTGAGTCTTATAATCGAATGAATCTTTTAGGCAAAGTGGGGAAAAAAAAATTTAATTACATATTTATGTATTTTATTTTACTACATATTTTGATTTAATTTAAATTACTTTAATACATAAAATTATATATTACATACTTATTATTGAATGAATTTAAAAATTCTGATAAAAAAATTTAAATTATAATACATATTATACAAATAATTATACATTAATAAAAAATTATAAAAATGTATATACTGTTTATGAAAACAATTTGTAATTTTGGTTTATTTTGAGTTATAAACTAATATTCTGAAAATATATTTCTCGTACTCATATTATCATATTACAATAATTGTGAACATGTGAAACGCGATAAAATTTGTTGTACATTCAAACATTATAAAGAATAAATCAAAACTAGAAATAACCAATAATGTTTATTTTTTACCATTTTTTTTTACAAAATTTGAGTCTTATAACCGAATTTTTTATAATGTATTTGAATACATCCATATTGTTCCAGACGATTTTGAAACTAATAAGCAGAACTTTATATCCATAAGTTTTATAAGCGGCGGCCACTGTATATGTGAAAATGCGTAGTTCAAATTTAAATTATAGACGTCAAAAAATATTCGATAAAGAAAAATGTATAAGTTCAGTGATGACAATTTTATTTGTAGATAAGTAAATAATATTCACAGTGTCAACTTCTCCCATATTTGTATATTTTATTTAAATGTAAGAAAAGCCTATTCTTTTAGTGGAAAAGTAAGTTAAATAATTACTTTATTCAGCAAAATTATGCAGGGCATGCAATTTGGATAAAATCCTTTATGAGGTGGAATTTAATTTAGACAGACCCTTCTAAGAGATGGCATGGAATTTGGACATTCCAATTTATATTAATTTTTTTGGCATGCAATATGGATAATAAACCAATTCATTTTTAAGTAACGCATGAATACTATATTCTATTCAGAATGAGATTGTATCTTGGCGGCCAGCTTGTGCGCATGGGTGTGGCTTTACTACACAGCAGGCCTGCAGATAGTTGACTCGGTAGGATGGACAAACGGGTGTTGTCTGACTTCCGCTCGACAAAAACTGGTTGCCGCCTGAGGTACGATCTCATTCCGAATAGAGTATAGACCAATTAATTCTAATATTTAAATTAACAAGACAAAATTGTAAGTATTGGATATACATTTTCCTATGTTAAATATTAATAAGGTGGAAGGTATGATATGTAATATGAATAAAATAAAAATATCAAAAAAAATTGCAGAAAATTACCTACTGTAATAACTAAGAAGAAACTTTTTTTTACATAAGTTACGATTTATAATGATCACATAATGACACCTTTAATTTTATTTAAAATACATTTTTATTTGTTAGTAATCCCAGTATAACAACTTTATAATTGACTTTAAACACAACATCTATGGCAGATTATAGTTGGAATATTTATTGGGAATGAAGAAAAAAAACATTATCAGATATTCAGATAAAACAAAATTTATTTTTTATTTTTTTTATTATTATTATTATAGTAATAGTGTCAGATGAATATTCTTCACTTATTTTAATATTTCAATTTTTTTTTATCATACTTATGACTGTTCATGTATTATTTATTGACATATGTACTGTTTATTGCTAACAATAGGTTTTATAATTTTGTATGCAAGTACTTAAATTAATAATATTAATTTTAAATATTTAGGTACTTTATGTTTAGAAAAGATATAGGTATTAATCATCCATTGTTTATTAATTAATAATTATTAATTTTTTTTTTTAAATATATGAAGAACATATTACTCAGTAGTTATTAGTTTTTTTGGGCTTAAGGATCATTCATTGTAATTAATGGACTTGACAAAAATTGTTAGAGTTAATTTTTTATGGCTTTGTAACACATTGATAACAAAAAATAATCTTATCTAAAATGTACATAATATTTAATAATTTAACATGTACATAAATCAAGTTACAATATGTTTTTGGGGTTATTAAAATGATTTATTTAATAAGGATGATCGTTTAAACTAAAATAATAATTTTAAAACATATAATCTAGCAATTAGAGGATACTTACAAATTATAAAAACACTAACAAGGTTTACATATACAAAATTGATAATTGTACTTGTATGCATAGAAAAAATAAATAAACATTTATAGCTGTATAATACTCACTTGGGTACTCTTAACGAGAATTCTTTTGTATTTACCATGGGTGACATGTAAGCAATATTGCTACTGCCGACTTTCTACAATTTGTAAAAAATGTTAATCTATAGTAAAAAAAGGTAGAATAATTATTAACTATGGAACTTACTTGTGAAAAACTCATCGTTGGCAGTCAAATATAAAATAATAAATTGTTTGATTCGTACGTCGAGTCGTCGTTGTCAAAAATACAAGTCATTAGCGTAAAGTCGCTTTAGACGAGCACACAACACTCAGCTCGGAGTTCAGACTGAACACACGCCAAATGTTATCAATGAACTCGTGATAAATCTCAAAGCTTGGGATAACGTGATACTGATCGTAGCAGTGGTACCAACACCGCCGCTGCCGGCCAAATAGATGAATAGACGACTAATTCACGAAATTAATATTTATGTGCGCGAATGTCGCGAATTAGTTGATTATGAAATAGAAAAAAGATTATGACTTCCGAGTTGCCACTTGCCGGTGTACTATATTATAAACACATCGTCATCATCAGTCATCTTCTATATCCGTTGAAACGTTGGGTTATATACGTCCAAGAGATACATGTTATAAAAAAAAAAATACAAATTTACAATGATACACGACGTCCTGTGCTGGTGCAGCAGCTATTCTAGCGTTCTCAAAACGTAATTCCTTAACCATAGATCGTAGAATTATTATTTTGTGGTCTGCGATAATGTTGATAATTTCGAAACAACCCGGTATGCTCTTTCGAGTCTTACGTTACCTATTATATTAGTTACGTTATAAATGGACATGCATGTCGATAATAAATTTAATATAATTTTCATGGACGAGCCCTCTCTAAACCCTCCAGCCGAATCAAGTATATTATTATCTCCGAGTCGTGTTCAATAACCGCAGCCTCACGATCTGTGAAAAATAATATATATTGTTTATTTTTCATTTTGTTATCACTTGACCTATTGACAGTCAGGACTGCGTTCTGTGCAGTCAGTTCCCCTATCGTCCTATCTGTAATCCCGAATATGTCGACATGTCGAGGAGCTGCAGCTGATAACGCGACTCGACGTCGTCTCCGCCGCCGCCGACGATGAGTTTTTCATCCGTAAGTACCAAGTACAATCCCATGATAATAACACAACTTTATCATGGTAATGAATTCGGGGCTATTTCGTGTATCTTTTATCATCAATCACATTGCTCGTAATATTTTCACCGGTGATGATTGACAACAACAATAACACTACGATTATTGTTCCTTCGCCGTCGATCGCAGTGATACAACGCGGCCAGTATCGTCGCGAAAGCCGCCCGGTGCCCGAGACAATGTTGTGCTCTGTCCGACGGTCGTAGTTGACGGTCTGCCCGGGACGACGTGACAAGTCGAGAGACGACCGCGCGATAGTTGTTCGATAAAACAGGTGCCATCCGTCCGTGATCGACAGATCGCCCAGCCGCGATGTGCCACGCGTTTTCGTCGTCGACGTTCGCGTCTTGTCGCGCCCGGTCGTGATCGACAGCGTATTCTGTGTGTTCCGCAGCTGACCGGCCGAGATGTGACAGACGCCCGACCGGTATGAACGCGGCGGCCGACGGTTACGGTTCGTCGTGCATCATGTCCATGAGCTTGGACGGCTGTGGCAAGGAGCAGCTCAAGACGCAGTTCGTCACCAGGGAGGGCGTTTACAAGCTGCTGACGTTGGCCACGTACTCCCGGCCGAACCGCATCGGCTACAACGTGCAGACCAACACGTCCGTGCACGTGTCGTTTGTCGGCTACTCGTCGTCGGATACCAACGGCAACAATGACCGCATGTGCTTCAATATCGGACGGGAGCTGTACGTTTTCTACTACAAAGGAACGAAAAAGGTGAGCGATCTCAGTTCCGTTTCACTCGTTACAGTCAGGCGTATAGTATAGGTAGCTCTACGTCGAGGTTTAAGATGTCTCACGGATGTCCTTAAGACTCCAATTTTTTTTTATGTTATCTAAGAGCTTGTCTGATTTCGTTCATTGTGGTTAGCAAAAGCTCGACATTCAGATAGTCCTTAATTTTAAATATATTTTCAAGTCAGTTCAAACAATCATATAGGCACAACTTTTCTAGTATAGGTTCTACTATTTAACATGAATAAATTATTATAATTAAAAAAAATATATAATATATATATATATATTTAATTTTTTGTTTTGTATTATTTACAGGGAGCAGATTTAACTAAACCCATAGATAAGAAATTATATAAAGGAATAAGTCCTACATGCCATGACTTCAATTCAACTGCAACAACTGAAGACTCACTACCATTAATTGTGGGGTTTTCAACAGGATTGTTACAGCTAATTGACCCTGTTAGAAAAGATGTTAGCGTATTATTTAATGAAGAGGTAAGCAATATACTTTTTTAGTTAATTTGAATATTATATTTCACATATTTTTAAGTACTAGTGTTATTATATGGTATGTAGAGTTTAAATTGGCTATTTTGTATAGTGGCACAGTAGAATGTGTTTAATAAGTCACCAGTTAATAAACTTATACCAAGTTGTATGACAAATTGATTAATTTGATGGTTCAATAAAATTTAATAGACCAATCATGGTTTAAGGACTATTAGCTCAATATTGATTCATTAAATGTCGAGTTAAATGTTTAGTGATTGTTCATGAAACTCGACAATAAAATCTTTAGTCCCAGCTGAATTTCCTATCTTTTTTGTGTATCATGTTTTATACAACCTATAGTTAATTGGACCAAACAGTGTGGTCCCTTGAATGTTGCACTAATAGGTCATTAATATGCATACACATGTGTGTATTGTCTTCTTATGTATTGTGTAACAAATTGTATGTTTAGAAGAATCCATTTTACTTGATTATTTTAATATTAGACTGAGTTTACCTATGTTCAAATTTAAAGATTGTTATGCTTCCTAGGACACCTCAAATGGTTTTTTGGTAATATTTTTACCTTTAAATTTGATAATAATAATAAAATGCTAGGTATACATATAATTTACTCTAATATTAAAAATAACAGTGAAATGGATTCTTTTGAATGTTAAATTGTTTATATTATATGTTAGCAAGACAGACTATTTATGTGAGTATAAAATCCTCTTAAATAATTTATACTGTATTATTTTTTCTTCTAGAAAATCATTGATAAAACGAAAGTCACATGTGTCAAATGGGTACCAAATTCAAAACATTTATTCCTTGCATCACATGCTAGTGGTCAGTTATATTTGTATAACGAAACATTTACATGTGGTACAACAACGCCAAGTTATCAACAAGTGAAATCTGGTGAAGGTTATACAGTACATACATGTAAAACAAAAAGCACGCGAAATCCAATGTATCGATGGTTAATTGGCGGCGACTACAACAGCATTAATGAGTTTGCATTTTCTCCATGTAGTCTTTACTTAGCAGTTGTTTCCCAAGATGGATTTCTCCGAGTATTCCATTATGATAAAATGGAACTGATTGGAATGGCTCGAAGCTATTTTGGTGGATTTCTTTGTGTTTGTTGGTCACCTGATAGTCGGTAAATAAAATATTACATATTATATATTGATAAATTAAAATATTAAGTCAGAAAAATTGTATTGGCTCTGCTATATGGAATGTTGCATAAAACAATTGTAAATTAATGTTAACTAACGTTATTGAATAAATTAAACCATATTTTATTTGATAAAACTAACTGATAAATTTTGTTATCAGTTCTGTAAAATTACCATACCAAAATTTAACTTGTAAGATACAGGTAAAATAACAAATAAATTACAGAGCCAGTAAACTTTTGTGTTCAAGCAATACCCAGCTTTATTTACAGATAAGTCGCTACAGAATGTTTATGCAATCCACACATAATATCTTTAGAAATTTCACTCCAAATTATAAACAAAATGTTTTTGGTCTATTCTAGACAATACCGATATAATACCATAGTAATAGTACCTAACCCAGTAAAAATAGAACAATTTCAATTATTTTTAAAAATACATCATTTTATTTTAATGTTGTTTGTGTATAGAATTAACTAATAAGTATAATAATACTGAATAAATATTATTTTTAGATACATAGTGGTCGGAGGAGAAGATGATTTGGTTACAGTTTATAGTATTTCTGAGAATAGAGTCATAGCCCGTGGTCAAGGACATCATAGTTGGGTTAGTGTGGTGGCGTTTGATCCATACACAAGTACACCGCCGTCCATGGAACCATGTATACCAGGATACTACAGACTAGGTTCAGTAGGGCATGACACACAAATGTGTTTATGGGACATTACTGACGACATATTACATCATGTAACATTAGTGTCACCGCTTCCTGTGATATCTAAACAAAACGGTGTTATGAATAATGTGAAACATAATGTTAATGCTAATAATGTACAAAAACAAACTCAAGACCCTATGCGATTGATTGGTACTACTGCTTGTCCACGTTTTGATCAGTGTCCACGACTTGAACCATTAATATGTAAGAAAATTGCTCATGATCGATTGACAGCTTTAATTTTTCGGGAGGATTGTTTTGTAGCTGCTTGTCAAAATGGATATGTGTACACTTGGGCTCGTCCTGGAACAATTGTAAGTGTTGAATCGAGTACAAATCGTTTAAATTTAAAAATAAATACTTTAATATATTTATACAAAATTTTTTTTTTTCCAGACAAGCCTCAATGCACATTTGGTTTCAGATCCAAATTCCATCATGTCATCATTAGATCTACCTTCATTAAATCCTACATCTGCAGTGTAATGAATAATTTACTGCAAGTAATACGATACTCGTTATTGAAATTATGATAATTTTATGTTCTGTTATATTTATAACCAAAATAAATGAAAAATTGACAAGCAAAAGGTGATAATTAAAAAAAAAATTAACAATTATAGTTCAAATGAATAACTTATTATTATCGTACTTTAGAATAGTAATTACATTTTAAAATAACAAAATGAATTAAAACAAAAACAAATAGGCTGTGATCATTTATTAATATTGTCAGCTAATCTAATAAAAAATCTTTTTATATCTTAATGGGAATTGTAAAATATGAAAGAAATATTTTATAAAGACCATAGGTATATTTTATTTTGTATGTTTTTCTTTGATCAGATCTGTTTAATACTTGTAATCAGGACTTTTGTTGTCTTGTATTCAGATATATTGTGTTCAGTCTTAATTTCTCCCTTCAAATTATGTGAGTAATATTTTTCATGTTCAAAAGTTTTGATTGTATACCCTGATAAAACAGATAATATAATTATTTTGATAACAATTGCGCAGTTAATGTGTTGTTAAATGGTTCATTAAAGACTGTAAAGCCCAAGAACCTATGCGAGTAAAAAAACTGAATAATAACTTAAATAACAAACAAACATTACAAGCTTTTACATTTTTTTATTATTTACAAATACAACTACATTAAATAAGTAAAATAAAAAATAGATCAGAAATGGATTATATTGATTATTTATTAAAATAAATTTATTATTACCATTGTACATAAATATTATTTGTACTAGACAATTTAGACTGATCCCAAATAAAACATGCTAAAATGTATATATATAAATAAGTATCTTTATTAGTTTTATAGTATAAGATCATTTTGATTGACTGGTAGGATTATTATACATAAATGTATCTGTACAAAATATTATATAAAACAAGTTTTCATTTTGTAATAGTTTAATTATTTATACCAATATAAAATCCAATTTGAATTTATTTTCATACCACCTTATTGACTGAGTTATATTTTTTTTTCATATTATATTTCATTACTGTTATTTTTATTATGACATCAATGTTTGTATTGTAAGAAAGGACATAAATTAAAATGCAATTGTAACTAGAAATTAGTAAACACGCCAAAATTGTGGGTTAGATAACTTTAAAAAACCAACTTTTTAATCTCTAAAACTACCACTTATAACTGGTTTTTTTATGCTAGAAACTGTTTTAATTACATTTTATCTTTTATCGTACTTAAACATAAAATGTTGTCACATTCCACAGTCTGTTATATTATTTTAAAATAATTTCTATGTGTGCTTAGCTAGTCAAAATTCTACTATGAACAGCTGTACCTTTACTTTTCTTTTTCTTTTTTTATATATTGCAAGGGTAATTTTTGTCTTGATTGAATATTTTAATTGATTAGTATTGTATTATGATTTTTTTTTTTTTAAGAATATGATATAATATTTTACTAATCATTTTTGTATACTTTTAATATAATTTTAGTTCAATAATTATTTAAAAATCATTTAATTGTTCTTATTTGTTGGATAATTTTATGGCCAATATATATATTTTATATATTATTAAATTACTTACTCATTGCATTCAGTAAAAAACATTTAGTTGTTACATACATACTATAAGTTACTTTTATGTGTACGAGAAACATTTTTTTTTAACTACCTACCTTGTGTTAGTGATTTAAAATCAAAATTCTTTACATTTTTCATAACAAAATATATAACCTATAAGGTAGTATCTTGTTACTAATAGATTAAATTATATTTGTTTATTATTAAACTTAAATATAATGTAATCAAACCATATTAATTAATTGATAATTAATTATTTTTAATTTAAAAAATTGTAAAATTTTTAATTTCAATTAATATAAATTATTATTTTTTATATATATATACCTGTATATAAAATAAGACTTATTTAATTTTTAAATGGAATATTTGAAAGCAATTGGAATACTATCAATATATCAATTAATATTCTTTTGAAATGTAATATTATGATGTAGATGATAATATGTTATTTTATTATGTATTATGGTTTAAAGTTATTATATGTCTTTTTGTATTATTAAAAACATTTAAAATGAAAATTATACTATACAGAAACGTTTTGTTTATTATTTAGTTATATGCTGTGCTCGAGCACACACAGATCCGTACGTCAAGTATTTATATATTGACATAATGTAACTTAGTTACATTGTTTAGTGACTTGAAATTTGATTACATTACCTCAAATCAATATGATTTTTATTATTCCTTAATCTCCTTTGACACTGTAGCAAAATCTGAAATGGATTTAAAAAATATATAAATGGTTTGATTTTTTTACTTTGAAAAATTAAAATAAGATTAAAAATTAAAAACTTTGAGTTACGTCAATCAGTCAAAATTTACAGAAACAAAAACTAAAAAGTACTACAATCTGAACATATTTTTTTTATTTCGACGGTTGGTAGTTTTATAATGTTGTATACGCCAACCAAACAAAAAATGGATACCTTATTTTCTTTGTCTATGATACCTACTACAAGTACTATAATATTATGGACATTATATTACTCGTTTTATATTTGCACCCCAAATGATAGGGCCAACGAGTAAAAAATATTGTATATTTTTTGTTAAAAGTGGTATAATTTCTAATTTCGAGTGACAGGATGATAAAAACACTTAATTATTATCATTTGATATATTAAATTAATATTTTTTTTTCAACAAGCAGAGTCAATAATAATATAATGTAATATCTATGATACAATTTTTATGAATTGTCCGCACTATCGTAATTCCGAATACGTGTTGACTGTTAAGCAGTCAAGCACAAGTCCAATAGTTGAGTTTTAAATTGTAATAATTGTATCTATTTTTGAGTAGTAAACTAGTAAATGATTTTATTTTTCGAATAATTGAATAATTCATACGATAATCTTTGAAATTGAAACGGTTTTCAACTAGTAGATAGTACTAATGTCTTTGGGATAGATCGATTCCCGGCGTTCCGCGTAGTGTGTACATTCTTATCAAATTCACTTATCAATAGAGTCTCGTCATCAGACGAAAGCATGAGACAACGATACTCGTTCGCGATCGAATTATCAAAATTAACATTTACATTTACGCTGTCAAATTATTTAGGATCGTTTACATTTCTAGAAGAGTGTTTATTTCTTGATTCATTGATTGTGTCAACAAACTACAAAACAACGTCACATACTTAGGTACTGCTGGATTATACGATCTGTCATAAATATGGTTCTCCTCGAAAAGACCAAAGTAAGTGCATTTCAATATTTTTTTTTTACTGCTTCGATTAAACGTACTTAAAAGGTTTACGGCAAAACACAATGCATTTCTGACGATCTGTACAAAATTGAGCGGACTAACAACAATTGTAAAATCATTTACAGCAACATACACTGTGTTTTGTATGTAAATAATCGACCGAAAACTTTTTACTGATTACTGACAATTTTGTTATTAATCTGAAATGCTATTCATTTAGTGCCATTTTTTTCATAAATTATTCATGAGTATTTAATTTTATTATAATAGATAGTGTTTCTAATAAGACAATGTCAGCTCGACGTTGATTGTATCTCTATATTTCACACATTCATCGCAACGAAACCATTATTTGTATTTTTTATTTTGTAGTTAACTATTCAAATTAAGTTAGCGTGATTTGTTACTAAGTATCAAAATTGTGTTAATCTGGCGTTCTACATAGTTTTGTTTCAAAATTGTTTTTTTTTTCATTTTGTTAAATGGTTACAACCAATTTAAGTTGATAATAAAATAATACAATTATATTCTTCAATATTTTACTTAAAGAAAATATTCTATATAGGTTACTCAATTACTACTTTAGAATATTTGTTATTCTTTGTTTATTTGTAAAAAGGGTTTTACATACAACAAATGTTAAGCTGGTAAACTCTACTACCTATATTTTATTTATTAATATTTTGTGGTAAGCATTAAGCACACTCAAGAATGTATTACATATTTATGTAAAACCATTTATTCACCTCATAATAGATTCTTATATTTTATCTACCCAGTTGAAAGTTCTTATAATTAACTAACAGTCAAACATAATAATTAAGTATATTGATTTGGATTCATTTATCAGAAACTATCTTTATTGTTTATGTTTAAGTGTAAAGTGTAATATTGTATTTGTTACTTAAATTGATTACCTATTCAATTAACCATTTACATGGTATGATTTCCTAAGTCTATTTATATTTTTGTAATTTATTGAAGTATTTAATACAATTAAATGTTACACTTATTGCCAATTTTCAATTACACTTTGATAGATAGACTTAAAATGTCAGTTTTTGATATGGACTTTTCATTGGCCTATAAGAATTCGATATTACCATCTGATCGATGTTTCAATATAAATTTATTTTATAATTTTTGTGAAGTTGGTTATCTGTCTGTAAATCATATAATTTTAATAACTTGTTTATATGTATAGTGAAATTTCCATTATAACAAAGTCGCATGGGTAACACATTTTTTACATAATTACATATTTCATGTTCTATATTGTATTAAAAAAAAAATTATAAATTATAAAAATTAACATCAAATACATATCATATTATAAATCTTATTACACATTTATCATATTTATCTATTTGATTAATTATTGAGAAATAATAATTAGTGAGTTTTGTTTGTTTATTATTTTTATAAATTGTACTTTTTTTTTTTAAATGTTTCGATTTCGTTTACAAAAATAGGTTTTTTATTGAATAGTTTATTTGTTATGTAGAAATATCAGATTCTTTATATTAACGTATGATTAACAATGAAGGTCATGGTTCTCAAAAATAATTTGTTAAATGGAAGTTTGTTATTTAGAAACTTTACTGTATATTGATATACATAGATAAATGTGTGTATTGATCATCAACTTTGACATTATTATTTATAGTGTATGATAGACCATAGACAGATAGATGTTAGCATTATTTTATATTTATATTTTATTATTTTAAATTACTTGTAGCTATGTATATACCTCTAATATAAATCAAGTAATAAAAAAAATCTATAGACAATTTGATCTTTTTTTTGTTTGTTCTCTTAGACAGTTGGGCCGGTTTTTTTTCAAATGAAAAGTTGGCAACCCTACATATAGATAGAAGTAATATTATGTAGATGTACAAATGCATTTAAGGTCTTATTTTTTTATTTGTTTCCTTATAACTTGAATTTAGAATGATATAACAAACCATAACTATCACTTGACCAATAATAATAATAATAGATTTATTATTCTTTAATTTCTATTGTAGTTGTAATGGTTGTTTACTTAAAATTTTAACTAAATTACTCAAATTCCTATCTAAATAAATATTGATTACTATAATTGGTTCTATTATTGTGAATTGTGGACTAAGTCTTAACCATTACTCACTACAGTCTTATTCAACATTTTAATATTTTAGTAATTATTAAGTTATATATTATTTTAAATTTTGAGTATGGCTAATGAGTTTTATAATTTTTCTGTTTTCTTTTTAACATATTAATATAAATTTTGAGTATTAAGTTACACGTTAAATTATGTTTATGTATATAGTATATTATAGATAGGTATTATTACCAAATAATGATTTAGATATAGAATAGAATATAGAAATTAACATAAATGAAATATAATAGCATATTATAACTTAATTAGACTTGACAACTTTGCTAAAAAATCATAAAATAAATTAAAATTGTTAAGCCTTTTAAGTGTATATATATATAACTACTTAAAACTAAAAATGAATAAAAAATTTAAATTAATGAATGAAGCTAGAATAATTAAGTTTTATTCATAGGTACCTACACTTTGTACATTTAAATTAAAATTTATAAAAAAAATTGTTTTATCTTAGTAGTGAAATTTTTATACTAATAAGTTTGATTGTTAGTTAGTATCATTAATGTAATTTGTTCTTTGTTTAACAGTTTTTAGAAGAGTTAAACATTTTGTTTAATACATCTCAGTCATCTGGATCAGTAAGAATAACGATGAAATTATGTAAGCTACTCATTATTTAATAATACAGTGAAATCTCTGTTTATAAATAATAAATGTGTAATTTAAAACTGTAATTGAGCCCAAAGGTATATAATATAAAATGATGTACTTATGGAGTAGTGATTTTCAATTGGTTGAAACAACAAGTTTTTTTATAATAATTATAAATAATAAAAATATATCATGACAAATCTTCATAAATTAATTAATTAAAACATATAATAAAGTACAATTTTGCTTACCTTATTTGATGCAAAAAATTTACTATTGACCTCCCCCTAAACAAAAGAAAAATAATATTAACTGAAGAGGAGATTGTAAAGTTGCTCATAGCTAAGGCATATGCTGTGAATAGTGCAGTGTGCTGTGTTCAAAAGGTTGAAATTCACTGTAATTGATTATAATATGTTTAAGTTTTGTTGTGAAATTTACAGTTTAAAAATGTTTGACGGAGAATAGCTATCTATAAATAGAGGTTTCACTGTGTATAGATTTATGTTTTAGAATTTAAAAATTGATATGTTTATACATATTTAGTGCTATTAAATAAAGAACCAAAGGATCAAAAAGTTAAAATTGAAGTTCCTAAGGAAAAAGTGTGTTTGATCAGGGCTACATTCAAAAACAAAAAATTAAGTACTAGAGTAAGTGTTGATTTTGTTGTAAAATTGGATATCAGTTATTAAATAAAACTGTTATACCATTTTTGTACATAGATAACTGCCAATGAAGTGAGTTCATTCCAAGAAGAGTATTGCACATTGCTGAAAAATTCGTTAAGTAGTTTGAAAAAGACTAAAAAGTTAAAGAAAAAAGTCATGTCTTAAAGTGTACAACATTGTTTGTAATATTTCAACTATTTTTTCAAACATAAGTTTTTATGACTTGTACACAGTTAATGTTTTTTTTATTAAAATAAGATTTTACAATATGGTTTTTTTTATTTTAATCAAAAATTTACAAATTTAAGTACCTATGTAATAAGTAATAATTATATGCAAAACTTGATAAAAAAAAAGTATTATATCTAAATATTTACAGCTTAAATTAGTAAGAATAATCTTATGAGTTAAAATATAAATCATAAATAGTACAGTAAAGCAAAAAATACATTTATTTTATATTGAAGATTGGAGGTAGAAAATAAAACTAATAGACAAATAAAATAAATTGGCAATGTTGAGTTTACAATGACATTTTCTTCAATGGAAAATATTCTAAATAATAAAAATGTCTATATATTCGTCCAGAGTAATCAAAATCACTAGAATTACTAGAATTATCAATGTCAAGTATTTGATGTATAAGATAGTCATTAATTCAGCCCTTTTTGGACGAAGACTCATATTTACTATTTGAAACAATTATTTTTTAGCCACAAAAAAAAGCACTATATACCCGCTTAAAATGTTGTGTTGCTGGTAACCACTTGGCATATAAATAATATGGGTATTGTGACCGCCGGCTATCACTTAAATCTAATGCAGTGTTTCTCAATCGGTGTGTCGCCGGGTAAGTCCAAATGTGTTGCGGGAAGTACTAATATTAAATTTACGAACATTGTTGACACTATATTTACAAAAATTAATAGGTATTATTCTTATATTTTTTTATAGTGTGTCCCAAAGTAAGAGAATTTTTAATAGTTTGTCGCCATAATACAATAATTAGAACTGTATATGTATATTATTAAACCTAAATATTATAATAAGTTAAAATAATGCTTTTGTATTACATTTTCAAATTTTAATACTAATAATTGAAGCAGGGTCGGACAAAAGTATATTCCATGTGCAATTAAATTGTTGAAAGACTTTAATTTACATAGTAGTGTATATTATTCAGATTTATATATTGCATATGAACTTTATTAACACTTTCTTTTACTTAAGTCTCATGTAAACGTTTTTTCTTTAAGTTAAAATTATCAAAACTCGACTCTGATCACTTATTGGTCAAGACTTGTTGGAATCCTTTATCTTCTGAGGTAGACATTATAATGAATGGAACTATGAGGACAATGGACATATCTAATCAATAAACTTGCAAATACATCCAATGAACTTAAAACATTGTTATTTATTTATTTTAGAATTTAATTTTTCTTAATAATTATTACTATATCATTGAAAGAAAAACATTAAATAAAGATAAATATGTTGTCTTGAGTGACGATTGTAAATTATAAAGTTTATTTATTGATGATAATTTTCAGGTGAAAAAAATTAATCATCTTTTTCAAGTGAATTATATTTATGACTATTGTTGAAGCCTTTTGTAAGTAAATTGCCGGTGAGGCCCATACTATCCAGTCCGACCCTGAATTGAAGTCAATTTTATAAGCTAACAATTTAAATAATTAGATGATTATTAAAATCTCATGATATTTCCAAGCAATTTGGACGACAATTTGGTATTTATAAAAACAACTTTTAGTGCAATTTATAAGATATTTTTTAATATTAAATTAAAGGCTCTATTTTATTATATTTTACTGTAATATAGGTATAGGTACTATACATTTTATTTTGTACAATCTATACTATATGAGTATATATTTTAATAGCCAACATTTAATAACTTATCGGTAAGAAGGTGTCACTGAATAATAAAATGTATTATTTCTTACATTATAATTTTAAATTAATTAAATATTTATAAATTATTAACCTGATAAACATTACAACAATTACCGCTTGAATTAGGTAGGTAATAGGTATATTATATTTCTGTGAAGAAATTGTTTTTGTTATATATTTTCTACATAAATATTAAGTAGGTAAGTAAAATATGAAATGAACCGCGTGAAATATTCTCTTTTTAAGAATGGATAACATCTTATCTAATTATTTTATTTTTATGAAAATGGACGTATTTTATTATTAAACCCAGGTTCCTTAATTCGGCTCTGTGCTCTGTCCATATGTATTTTCGTACTGTAGTTGACTTTATATTTTATTGTAACCTATTACAATATACAATGTATTATAATAAAACCAAAGTCCCCTCTCCCCTATATTATTGTAATCAAATTTACTTTAAATAAGTACAATATGATGTATAGCGTATAAAGCTAATGGCCTCTGTCGGCGAAACTAAAGATTAATTACAAAAAAAAAAAAAAAATAAATTTATCATTATTATAAATATTTATACGACTGTTATACTCGTTTGTTTTATCGAATATTATTAACAGTGAATACAAATATTCCATTGATAGTAAACGTGTCAAACAACCGAAATTAGATTGTGTAGGTGTTGGGCGGCCATCGGTACGGCCACAGCGAAAACATTTTAAGGTCGATGTTTTTCAAACTTAATCGCGCCGTATACCTATGTATAATAATATTTAACAATATTATGCTTATTAGGTATAGGTATTCAAATTTCAAATAAAATATTATTGTAGACATTATTATATTGGCAGTTTGGCACCTCGACAGTTAACTATAAAATATTTATGTTTTAATTTTAATTTGATGCTGTAGGTGGCTCACAATGTTTAAACCGGTATTTATGAACAAGTAAGTAGGTATAAATTGGTTTTTTGTATACCTACTTATATAATGTTTTAACGACCGTGTGTTTGTTAATGTTTCCAGTTTGTTATTTTTGTTATTACATACACCTGTATCTACGAGTATATAAACTTCATGAATAAATACATACAAAACGCTTTGGGAGTTTCTTCTAAAGTCTGAGTATAATATAAAAAGCATGACC
This sequence comes from Rhopalosiphum maidis, assembly GCF_003676215.2. NCBI lineage: Eukaryota > Metazoa > Arthropoda > Insecta > Hemiptera > Aphididae > Rhopalosiphum > Rhopalosiphum maidis. The sequence continues at coordinate 51,138,971 of NC_040879.1, forward strand.
TATATCTATATAGAGGTACCTATTACATAATATGTTTTAACAGTCAGTCGGCAACAAGTCCGGATTAAGGGGGGGGACAAGGTCTATTTTTTTATAGAACCTATTCGCGTTTAAAAAAGTTTTCAAAAAATACAATTATTTTACTAGTATATTATAAAACAAAAATGTTTTTAATTTCATATAGGTATCAAAAAAAAATATTGTTAAATGATAAATTATTAAATAAATATTAAAATTTTAAATGATTGGTATTTGAATATTTGATTAAGTTTATAATTCAAAACGAGAGTTCTGAATTTGTTGTGAAAATTTAAGTAAAGTTTTGAATTTAATTTATATAAATATGGTTTTACGAAAAATCATTGCAAGATATTTCCAAACTTTATAATTGCACTTAGATTACATTTTCCTTCTCAGTAGTCAATTATTTGGTCAGAAGAGCATTTCTTAAATTGACATCAATATAAAATAAATATAGAACAAGCCAGACACAAGAAAATGTAATATTATTAATATATTAGGTAGATTTAACAAATAATATTTTGCCATTTTAATCGATTTTAATAAAAATATAATAATTAGCAAAAGAGAAAGCAAGGAAAAAATATAAGTTATAAATCTTTAACAGCTAATTTATGCAGTGTGGTCTTATATTAATATATTATATAGGTACATACAATATACATAATATTACATAATTTTGATGTTAGTTTTGTATTTTTTTTTTTTTGTAATTTACAAAATTATATAACTATCAATAGTTATATTATGTTATATATATTATAAGTATATAACTATTAAATAATTACTAAAAAATACAATTACATAATTTTTTTTGAATTTTGAATTGAAAGTTGAAAGGACCCCACACTAATAAGTGTGGTGTCTCAAGTGGTCTTTAATATGGCTCGATCGCAGAGGAATAATTTCTTTAAATTTTCTTTTAAAATCATAATTTACCTACATAATTTAAACATAGTATAATAATTAATAGTTTTATTCACAGTTATATTTTTTTTTAATCATAAAGGCACTTTTTAAGGTAGTTCCTGGTGCCACCATTATTACAATACATTTACAATATATTTTCGTATGCAAAGCGCTATGAAATTGGCCATTGTACATGTTTTTATGAAAAGGTCCGCTTGTTATTTTATAGATTTTTATACTTATTTTATAAGATCACAATATTATAAGCGTTAGCGGCATTGTACACAAATAAAGTTAGTTTAACGTATTAGTGTATTGTGTTATAAAAACGATAGATAATAATAAAAAGTTTAACCGTCTGCAACGTATTCTTTCATCTGCACTTGTCGACTATCGCCAACTGCGACTGCAGACTGCGTATAAATAACGATTGGTACAAAGGTATATAATATGATATAAGATAGAGAACATAGATATAAATAAGATATATATTATATAATATATCTCTACAAGTACATCTGTCTACACATAAAAATATTTTCCTTTAAGATTTAAGTAAATATTAGATAATAATTATTGTAATAATTCGTAGAAATTTTAACTTAATTACAATACAAGCATGTCGTACAGTAGGTGTAAATAATAAATTGTGTAAATTTAGCGGATAAATAGATAGATTGTAATTCAAGAAAAAAAAAATAAATATTAAATTATAAGTACCTACCTAATATAAAATAGTTGTTGATGCTTGGAAATTTAATCGTATTATTAAAATGATCGAAATGTTTACTTATATTTATGGGTAACTACTATAATGTTATCAAATATTCAAGAAGATTATGTAACCTATGTTTTCGTGCAAATTACTATTCCAATCTGTCAGTCTTTTAAGTATTAGTCTATAATAGTAAATCTATAATAACCCCTTAAAATATATATTATCATTTAAAAGTGACGAGGACATGAATACTTATTAGTTTAATTTATTATTATTAATATTTTATTCTGTACTAGTATAGCCAAGGCCGTAACTAAAAAAAAATTCGGGGGGGGGGTCCAACATTTTTTTTATTTATAAACGTTGAAAATGTATAGTCAATAAACTATATTAATCACTAAAATATTTCAACTTTTAAAAATTTCGGGAGGATCCGGACCCCTGGACCCTCCCCTCAGTTACGGCTTTGAGTATAGCTAGTATATTAGGAACCTATACTAAATTATCGAATTTTTGTACAAGCACTTGAAATCTTAATGTTTCATGATTTGTTTACTTAATATGTAGGCAGGTATTTTAATCTTTATAAACTTTATTGGTAATGTTTGAATTTATTTCGCACCTATTTGTTATTTGTATAGGATTATAGGTACCTCCTAAAGTACTCTTTACTCTTATTAAAAATTTTATATTAGGTATAAACAATCTTTAAACTTGAAATGTTAACTTATAAAATAATAAAATATATTATTATTTAAAAAAAAACTTTTACTTTTGAACTACATATAGGTATATAAATTTATGATTTATAAAAATGGCCTAAGTATAATCAATAATTGATCCGATATTATATCTATTTTACATTTTTTTTACAATTTGTACACATAATATTATAATAATAGAGAAAGTGATACCCGCTTATTGTAAAAAAAAAAATTCAATAAATATAAATAATTTAAATTAAATAAATCAATATTATATCATATTATGGTAAAAATGGTATTTGTCTTAAAAACATTTTTGAGAACATTTTTGGATATAATTTTAACATGTCTATACTATATCGTACATCATTAGGATTTAGGTCTTAGGTATCGTTCAAACAAATACATTTTTTAGTTATAACGCATATATACCAAATAGTAAATACCATAATAATGATTGAAAATCGATTTTATTAAATTATTTTTCACGCTGTCTGTATAAATATAGGTAGATATTTTAGTAATATTTTTGTTATTTTAAACCAATTTGGCTCTGCATGTTTTCTTTGAGCAAATTCATGTCGAATAACCGCTAATTTTGGAATTATATTTAAATTTAAATTTAAAATTGTTTAGCATTAGTTGTTTGCCGTTTTAGCTAAACATTTGTGTAAGTTCCATTTTAAGTACAATATTACACGACTCAGCACATTCTAACCTAACTTGTAATGATCTTGTGCTTGTGAAGAAGCCAATATTTAGTAAATTGAGTTAAAGCTTAAAAAAAAATTTGGATTTTCCTTACAATATTTGTCTCCAACACAGCATATTAATTAAATTTATCTTATCTTATCTTATACCATCATTACCATCAGTACTTCGATGTACATAACTGGTTAAATTTTTGGTTTTGAATTTAAATATAGGTTCTTTGCTTTCCCTTTAAAAGTAAAGTCAGTACAAATTATTTTAGAAATTATTAAAATGTTCTTATGCTACTAAATAATGTTTTGAGCATTATACAAATTTAACAACGTCAAAATAATTTATTTTTTAACTCCACTCTTCTGTGTAATATAAAAATTATTTTTGTGTCAATAAGCAAGTAGGTATTAGAAATGCTAATTGCAATAATGAAATAAAATTATTTGTTATATAAATAATTTTGATGAACAATGTTTATTTATAGTTTATAGTTATTTTTGTTGGATTTAAATTAATTTTATTTAGACTACAGATAATATAATTTATATAATTGATAAATAAAACGATTAAACATTTAAGTTACTAATCGTTTGAAGGACTAATTGTTGGAAACTTAAAATATATTAAAATATTGACGTTAACGTACGTTTTAATCATACTAATAATATCACTATGAATCAATTATAGTTTAGCACTGTTTACTATAACTAATATGCATAAAACACAGATATAATTATTATAGCACATCTGTGCGTAGATATTAAAAGTTTCGTTTAGTTAAAATTAGTTACTCGACCTCTGTGAAGTGATAAATATTTTTCATCAATCTAACATTTTTTTTAATATTATCAAATGATATAAGTACACAATAATTATATACATATTATACTTAATTTCATTATAATAATTTGTGTATTATATGCCACTGAGTCATTCAGATAAAATATAATATAGGTATATCTATTATCATTAAAACTATTACATGGTTTATTAAATGTGAGTATATAATATTATATATAATGTATACTGTATACAATATACACGAACATTTCATGATGTGATGTAAACGTACTGTAACCATCTATATCTGTACCTATGTAGTTCTTGAATTTGAACTTATATGAATTATCTCAGTTGTATATATAAAATTATCGTCATTTTGATCCTCATCACGCCACGTTTCAATTCAAGTATTTACTCAATTTGATATTAGTACCTACCTACCTACTTACTGCACAGAATACCACTCTTATTATCAACGTAAGTAAATCTACTGTTTTATTAGTTTATTACTATTTACCAACTAACTACTTGTAAAAACATTGAATGATTTTCAATTAATATGCATGTACTTACGTTTGATTTATAGTTATCTATAAATTATACATAGTTCAGCAGTGCCTACGGTTTTTTCAGATCTAACTATATCGGTAGGTACACTTATCGATCGTTTTTTGTCGAATAAACAAAAATTATATAACTTAAACACGTTTAATATTTAATCGCTTATCATAAAAGCTTTAAATAAACGTACATCTTTAAAATACAATAAAAATGTAATTTTTACAACGAAATACAGTTCAAAACCTCTTCGTAAATTTTATGGTATCAAGGGCCAAGGGGATAATATCACAACGTGTTTTCACAGGTACAATATTTATTATAAATTATTTAAAAAAAATAAATTGTCAACAAAATTTAATTTTTATAATATTATTCGTGTCTCATACTTGAACCACATTACCACATCGATAAAATATAAAACTAGGTACCTAGCATATTTTGTTATTGTTTAAATAGCATATTTTAGTAATATAAATATTAATTATACCTGTGTACAATGCGTGTATTGACTTATGTTGTATTAAAATTTATATTTCATAAATTACTCGTAGATACTTATAACCTCTAGGCTTAGATAATTAATTTGTAAGCTGCAGTATAAGTGGTTAAAATTTTGAACACAATTTTAGCATACTTATTATGCATTCTGGGAATTAAATTTAGTTCGATGCTTTTTATTCGGCTGGTTTGCCTTGTCCTTGTTCCATATAATATACCAAACCTCGTCCATGACCATCTTCATTTCGAATTTTTCGTACGACGTTTACATATCATAATAATATAATAATGTATGGACGTACTGTGACATAGTGTTGTATAAGCACAGTAACAATTACTATACAAGTTTGATTATTGAACAATTAGGTTTACATATTCGTTAATATCAGTTTTAGACGAACGCGAATTGACTTCCAGACCGACCGATAAATAGATTTCATATCCGTCAAGACACGCATTTACAATACAGGATGGAAAACGTCGAGGTGAAGGCAAGCATTTTGACTTTGGCGTCATTCTGGATCTTGGGTCTATGCAATAACTTTGGATACGTTGTGATGTTGAGTAGCGCACACGACATTTTAAATTCCAATTCTGCCACTTCGGGAGGAAACAAAGTAAGTATTAAGTATAATATTACTTCAAAAGTATTATAAGCAATCAGCTCTTTTTATGCTAAGAAACGAGTATAAATTAACGTTAAATTAAATTATAGAGTATTTCTAACCTATAATATATTTATAGTTATTGGATTATTATTAATAACTTGCTACCTGTTTACAAAATTAAAGAAATAAAAACAAAGAAATATTAGACTAGAGATAATTTTCTATTGATGTTTTAAGTAGGTGCACTTACCATCTATATGCTTAGGTATTATCTAAGCATGCCTATGATTATTAAAAAAATTTAAATAGTTGAAAAATATAAATTTAAAGTTTAAAACGAAAGTTTAATATACACTCGAAATTCATCTACGCTATTTTATATTTACAATTGACTAGGTACCTGTACCTAATCATGTTTTAGTCTAATATCATTTTACTCGTATATAAAATGTTTTTTTTGGAGTATGTAATCTTTTTGTATCTTATGTAGATAAGTTCTTAAAACATCACGATACAACAATATAAATAGTATTTTAAGTATGTATTATTTAACGTGTTTGCAATTTTAAATTTATTTTAAATTTCTATAAAATCCAATAAATGGCATGCTAGGCATAGAATTACTTATATAATATTCGACATTCGTTTATTGTAAAGTTTATAGATAAACATCCTACATAATATTTACGCGTTATAAAAATTATAATTCGTTCATTAATTGGATCTCAGGTGAATTACAGAATAAAGAATAAATGTTTTTTTCTTCAAAAAAGATTTGCTATACATAATATTAAAAATACAATATAAGTAAATAAATTTAAATTAAATATTATTATACCTATTAATATTCATAATGTAGGACTATAATATCTATACATTGCAGGAAGCTGAGTCGTTCTAAAAGTTTATAAAAATTTCTTGAAAATAATATACACTGAAACTTCCATATAACAAAGTCGAATAAGCAACAAAAAAAAATTTTTTAATTAGAATTACGTATATTCATTAACAATTAAAGTCATAGTTTTTAAAAATATTTCGTTAAACAGAAAATTTCGTAAAATGGAAGTTTCACTATATTAGGTATTTGATGTAATAAAAGTAGGTTACATATAGCTTAAAATATAAATATATAATTTGTATGATTATACACTGACTATAATATACTATTATTTAATTATATAGATACTATTAAAATAAATTAATACCAAGCTACAGTGCCATACTTATGACAAGCTTTAATTATGTAAATAATCGAATTTCACATTGTTTTAATTATGATAGAGATGATATAATACGTACAGACGTTCTTATGTTATAATTTAATTTTATTATCAACGTGAACAAGTTGATCAGTCAAACTTATAATTTTGTAAACTTAAACTTACTACAACTGTTGATTTTCACTCTAAAATTACGTGTTAAGGTATGTGGTTATATATTAATAATATGATGGGGATTAAACAATATTTAGAAGTATAGGAGATTTATTAAGTCATCAATGAACTATAAGTTGTAGCAGACAAATTAATTTGTAATTTGATAATGAAAAACATTAATTAAGTATTATAATTAGATAAGTATGTTACTAAATATTATAGTTATTAAAGGGAGCTAATAATTATTAATTTAAATAATATATTAATCTACATAATGATAGATTGATAGGTATGGATTAACAGAAAAATAGTTCATTATAATATTTAACTTTTTAATTATTTTAATCTACCTATCTAAAGTTTGACGATATTTTGTATATATAATTAAGAGTAAAATATATAGTATGACCTTTATATCCTTTATTTATTTTTATGGGTAGGTGTAGAAGATTATACCTAAATCGGCTAAACCTAATGTTATAAATAAAATTTATATTTTTATGGATATATTTAATGGAATAATAAAATACATATTTAATACCATTAAATTTGATTTTAAAGACAGTCAGCCTTAACTCCACTCAAGAAGAATATAAAAGAGAGTGTAATCATTTGTCTACTGGCGTTATACTTTTGGCCGATATAATACCCGGACTGTTAATCAAGACTTTTTCACCATTTTTCGCGTTGTATATCAAGTGAATATTATTTATTTGTTATTTTAGTATTAGATTTTAGATTATTAGTAATTGAACTATATAGTTATTTTATTATTGTTATGTCTTATGTTATTGTTCTCTTAATGTTTAGATGATACAGTAAATAGCAATACACTATTGCAAATGGTTGGGTATAAAGAGTTAATAAGTTAATTTTAGTCGTTTATCTTAACTTTTTTTACATTTAATTTTTTATTAACAACTTTTAGCTTAATTGATATTTATAAATATTAATTTACTAAATAATAAGTTTGTCAGTAGTGTCTATGGTCATTAATGTTTTCAAGTCTAGTGCAAATTATTAACTTATCTATTTATTGTATTATTTTGTGTATTCAGATTGTTAATGAATTTTATAAATAAAAAAAATAAATACTTTCAATTAAATAGTTATTTTTTAAAAAATTACGTTTTTTTTCTATCAATAACTAAATAATAAATATGACAAAATAATATATTGATATAATAACATTATACATAGTGAAAATGCTATTTTTAAATTTAATTTGTTTTTGTTGCTATTTGTTATGATATTTATTTTTGATACCATATCCATATGGATATTTAAAATTAATAACAATATTAATAAAAAAAGTTTACAAAATTAAATAATAAAATATATACCTGAAATAACAAATAATAAAATATTTTTATCATATAGTGATATTAAATATTGAAATTATATAGGTATACCTTTATAACCTTAGTAAATTATTATTTGTTAGTTATTATTGTTAATATAGACGATATAGTAAATGTATTACTTGCGTCCAATGAGATATATTGAATATTTTTGTTATTTTAAACTATCTAATGATGGCTATTAATACATTAAAAAAATATATTAAATTTAAATGATTTTTAATTTTTTTCTATTAACTTAATTTAATTTAAAGAATATCATTAACTTACCCAGCTCTCCTAATACATTTATATAATCAAAAATATTATTTTTACAGCCGAAGACTATCATTGTGTATTTCATTGACAATCGCTAGTTTTATAACTGTAGCAAAAGCGAATACAGAACTAGTTGCTGCCGTCGGTGTAGCACTTACATCCATGGCTTCAGGTCTAGGAGAATCAACACTTTTATCTTACATGATTAACTATGAACGGTATGAACACAGTATAAAGTAAAATATTTTTATAACAAAATAATATACAAGTAAGCCAGCATAGAATAAACTTATCGACCATCAGTCATCACCATTATACACGGTGTGTGATTGTGAAGGTTTGAATTCTCAATAACTCGTAGATTAAACAAAACTATTATTATTATGGCTGATGGTTATTAGGTTTTCTCTAAAAAATCGGACTCCTTGTATAATTATCATAAAAATTATAAAAATATATTTTATAATACGCACTTTTTAAATATATTTTTAACAAAAAGAAACACAAGGAAATGTTGTTTATTATTATATAATGAAAAACTAACAATAATTTTAGAAATAAATTTCAAATTTATTGATGCCTCGGAAAGAAATTTTAATAATATAGTAGGAAAAATGTAATAAAAAAAAAGTTAGAACGCCATTTTAAAATAATTTTCATGAAGAATTCAAACATTTTTCAGACATTTTATCGAATAAATAGGTTACAGTTATTGACAAAATATTAATACTTTTACTTTATAAAAACGAAATAATTAATATTCGTGTAGTGCGGCTATCTATTGACGTATGCGTGATGCGTGAATGTACTTTAAATCACTAATTAAGCACATATGACACGTATGCGCAACTTACAAAAATTGCTTATACTGAACTCCTAAAGACTACGTATTTTAAAATTTTTTATTTTTTTAATACTACCTACGAAAAATGTCCTGTGGCAAAACAAACTTCCTTTAAAAAAAAGAGAAATCCCCCTTTTTACTTGAAATTATTTAATAAATAATTGTTTTGAAAATGTTAATTTTACTAATAAGTAATTAAAAATCATATGAGCAGATTCTTTATTAATAAAATGTGCATACTTTACATTAAAAACAATAATCATTCAAAATGGTTTTATAAAAATATAAAATCTTACATTGGATCTAGTGATTATCATACTTTGACTGTTTTTATAAATTATAAATGTGTTGATAAGTTAATGTTAAATACAAACATTTTTAAATCACCATTCACCATAGCTCTCAAATCTTCAAATCTCATTATCGTCGACCTATTATTCATAATTTATTAATTAAATAACTCAAAAACTTCACATTCATAATTTCATTTTAATACGGCAATATTTTAAGAAAAATTGTACGCTAAATAATTTATAGTAGAAAAGGTAGGTTCTCACTTGAAAAACAGAAGTTTGTATCTATTTTTACAGGACACTTTTTAAGTAACACACACAATCGTACACACAATTGTGAAACTATAGTATTAAAGCATATTTAAAAATTTGAAAAATTCGATTTCTAATAACTGTATTATTGAGGAAAAAAGGGATGAGCATACTTAGCGAATCTTTATGTATATATTTTCATTTTTTATGAGGTATGTCGATTATGCGGAGAAATGTATTCTGTGAAAGAAAATAAAGATAGAAATTATGTTATTTTTTTAAGACGTTATGACGATTATTGTTGCAATTTTTGATTAAAATAATTTATATTGTAGAAATGTAATTACATCTTGGTCATCTGGAACGGGCGCTGCTGGTATATTAGGCGCGTTGACGTATGCAGGATTGACTGGCGTTTTTCATTTATCTCCATCCACGACAATGTACTTAATGCTGTCAGTGCCATTTTTAATGGCAGTGTCGTAAGTATTTGTTTAGTTTTAGTTCACTTTTTTTTTTTTTATAGGCACTCATCAATAATAAAGAATGCGTTTAATTAAAATAAATGTAAGAAATTCGATCAGAATTAATTGTTTATCATAGACTCAATACTCATATTATGGATTTTTTGATTATTACCTACATTTAGGTTTAATTGCAACGTAACAAATTATTGTTCATATACAATATACACGTCTGAAATGTATTTCTAATCATTATAGTTTTTTAATATTTGCAGTTTTTGTATTTATTATGACAGAGATAAAAAAAATACATATTTATCATTCGATTTTATAAATTAAACTGCAATACCTATTTTAAAAATAATTATTTTTGTTTTAAGATTTTGGGTATTATTAGAACACCCGAAAAAAGATCAAATATCAACGATGGCTAACGATTGTCCAGATCTCAGTACAAACAGTCAAAGTCTTTCAAATAAACTATCGTATGTGCCCTCATTGTTGAAATTTATGATTCCTTTAGGGTTAGTGTACTTCTTTGAGTATCTGATCAATCAAGGATTAGTAAGTTTTCCACATAATATACGCTATATTTAGTTTAAATTCATGTTATTAATAGACTTGATTATTTTTAGTTTGAGTTGGTTTATTTTGAAAAAATATGGTTGACGCATGCAGAGCAATACAGATGGTACCAAGTCTTGTATCAGTTGGGCGTTTTTGTTTCTAGAACTTCAGTGAACCTGTTTCCGATTGAAAAAATTTGGATCTTGACAATATTGCAGGTATCATATCGTATACATTTAGGGCTGATGATATAATTTGGGAAGGCTATACATTTAAGAGTAACAAAAAAGCGCATACATTGTACTTAACAACACATTATTTTTGTTTTTAACATATTATAGGAGTTTTAAACTAAATACAAATTTTAAATTCAGTACATTTTTATGAGTATTAATTAATTTAACATTCAACTTCAAGCTCTATTGTGATTACTGATTACTCGTTAATAAATAATCGTATAAACGTTACCTATTAACCAATTCTGTGTTTAGAGAATAGGAGGAAAATGGAAATTGGTTAGGGTATCATTGTTTTAAAATAGAGGATTATCTTTTAAATTTGAATAGATAAATAAATTAAAAAATACATTAATTTTTGTCAACGACTGATTCGTTAGTTTTTTAAAATATATTTTTTTATCTCTAAATTATAATAAAGTTTTACGTGAAAAAGTTATAAATTACTAATTAGTAGCAGTGATAGCATTGATTCTTTGAAGATTTAGAACCTGATCTTAAAAATAAAATAATTAAATTTAAAATAATAACTAAACATTTTTCAGAAGAATAAATCAATTCATGTTTTAATATAGAAGCATTAACAAGTTAAAATTGAATAGTACGTTTTCAAATTTTAAAATAGCAGTGAAACATTTTGTTTCAATGCCATAATTCAACACTAATGGGAGAAGATTGATTCACCATTTAAAGAGAGAAAAAAATATTACAAAATTTAATGAAAATATGTTATTTTTAACCTTTAGGGCTATAGAAAATTGTATTATATCAATTATTAAAAAAATATATATAAAATAAATAAAAATGTTAATAATGTAATTATTATTATTTAATATTTATTTATTTTAGCGATAAATAAAAGGGTAGAAAAAGGTAGTAAAATAAAATCAGCCGTCTATATAATTTCAAATATTTTAACACGGCACTGTAATTTAAATTGTGAACATTTTAATACGAAATTAATTTGATTAGTGTAATGTTTTAATATTTCTACTACTGTTTAATGTTATTTGAAACTTAAAAGTAATTTCTACAAATGTATAGTTGTGATGATAAAAATGTATTATGTTTTTCATTTTCAGGGTTTCAACGTCGTATACTTTTTAATCGAAACTCTGTACTCTTTCACGCCGAATATATATATCATATTTGCAATGATAGGATTCGAAGGTTTATTAGGAGGAGGTGCATATGCTAACTCGTATCATAACATCATGAAAAAAGTATGAAATTATTTTATTCATATTATAACTTATAACACATAAAATATATAATAATATATTTACAGAATAATTTATCAAGCATGCTTAATCCCATTCTTTCCTTTAATAATACATTTATTCAAATTACGAATTATGGAATTTTTAAATGTAGATATTTAAGAAACCATATTTTAAAATACTTTGATTTTTTTTTGTCCAATTTAAGGAGTAACCGTGGCAAACTTATTTTGTCAAATGTAAACCACCCTTTTTGGTTGGAAGAAGATTTTTATTTTTTTTTTTAAATATTTTTACACGTTCATAAATTTATTAACTTTGAATGAGCATTTTTCAAGTTATTATAAACTTTAAGTACTAAGGATAGTATAGTTTACGATAATACTATGACTATGATGATTTAAAAAAAAGAAATTCACTAAAATTTATAATTTGTAAAAATTGTTCGAATATCATAAGCACTCGATTGTCTTAAATATGTATTTATTTTATATTCAAAATTAAAGTATTTTAAAAGATTATTATAACTATTCTTAATACATAAAATTTAATAACTCATACAACTACGTTTGTGTAGATTTTAAATATATTGTTTAAAAAAAAAATAAATGTCAATAAAAAAAAAGTGTTCCTTGTTAAAAGTTCCAAATATCAAAATTTAAATAAATTCATGAAACTATGAAAGAATAAACGAGGAGTAAGCACTGAGCATGATTGATAAATCGTTACTTTATATACGTACATGAAATCGAAAGTAAACTCTGCCTTATTATTGCTTGCAGGTTCCGAAGGAGCGTCAAGAATTTTCAATGGCCATGACGTCACTTTCTGACTCGATCGGTGTCACATTAGCCGGACTACTGGCGATTCCATTACACAATCGAATTTGTTATATACCGAAATGAGTCTACTTATAGATAATAATTGACACTGTATCTATAAACAAATAAGAGTTTAGTTAATTTAAGAATATTGTGTAAGTAGGTTACGTTAATTTTAAACAAAAATGATGTCAATGTTACTCACTATGGTATAATATCGTTTAACTCCTCATTATTATTATTAGTTTGAATATTATCTATAAGCAAACATGTTTATTATTTATTATAATAATATTATGAACAAATAAGATAGGACATTGGTACCTATGAGAATGTCATCTTAAGTAATAATAAACTATAAATTGTAAAAGTTTTATAAACAATTAAAACGTTTTGATACCTAATATTTAATAATAAAATATAATATTTTGTATTCATAATTTGTTTAACTTACAAACTGGCATGTTGACTTTTGCTCTATATATCACGTTCGTTTCTCGGCTAACTACAATGTCTATTGCTCGTTCATCAGAACCGCCGTATGTACAACAAGTAACGAACGTCTCACAATAGATTTCCATTTCCGGAACAATTATTGGCATCTATTATGAATAATTAATAGATAATTTATATAGATTCATGTATTAGTACAATTTTCCCTGTTTTTCAAAATTCTTTTACATTACTTTAATTTTCGATGTATAGTCGTATGAAATCACATGACTAAATTCACAAATGTCTATAATGTATAATTACACTAAGCCCAGATTAAGTCATTTAGGGGTTAAGGACGTAACTTGGCTGTATTCTCGAGCGATTAAAAAAAAATCTGTTCCATTTCCACAAAAAAATTAAACATTGAGTATGATGTTTAAGTACCTACCTACACAGTACCTACACATATTTTTACAATGATTTATCGTTAAATAAACAGACAAAACAGTAACTATCATTATTTATTAAGTTTAGAGCTAATCGTTAATATATTATCCGAAATAAAATATTAAATTGTTTATAAATTATAAATTACAACGGAGTAAGTACATATACATTATATATATATATTATAAAGGAGCTATATGAAACAAATTTGAATTTATAATCCCATTACTACGAGAAGTATACTAATAGTATACTATTAAAAGTACTATATTGTTTAATATGATGCAAGAAGACAGTCTCTATTTATTTTATTACTACTTTTATCATAGTTATTCATAAATAATAATGCACCCCTATTTTGTAAAATTATGTTAAAATTCTAAGACTGTTGTATTAAGTATTGAGTATGAATAAATAAATATATATAATAACTAGTATAGGTACCTATTTAAATACCTACATTATAATATTATATAAATTATATATACAACTACTTTGTATATATTTATTACTTATATTTATAACCACTAACTTAATTTTACTGTTTTTTAATTAACGTGAAGTAAACTAATAACATTTTTATTTAGTTAACTTATTTTATTTTATTACATTACATTACGATACATTTCGTTATCGTGTAAAAAAAATATTTCGGGCTTTGTATGTGAATTATTTATATTAGCGATAAAAACTTCAAAGAAGTTCTGTAGGATCTGCATTATATATAGTTTTGAGTTAGAAAAAATATAAAGTAGGCTGGTATTGAAAAAACTTTTTTTTTCTTTAAAGCATATGTGTATTAACTGTTTTTATTAATAAATATTAATTTAGCTTAAATAAGTTTAAAAAAATAGTGATCTTATCCAGCTTTCTCTATGAACGGGTTTATTTTCTTAAATGATGTCTTAATTCTAGAATTTCCTGTATTATTTAAAAATATTTGATAATATAACTCTTTCTGCTTCACATACTGTACATAATATTATATTAGGTTTCAATAGACATTTTAAATAATTTTTACAATAATTTATGATGTTATATAAATCACTAATGATTATTGATATAATTTTAGACTAAATCAGGACTTACGTAACAATAAAAACTATAAATATTGTACTTCAGAGATATTTTACCAGTATATATGTTGTCTCTATCGACCTATCGTATTACAATACATAACATACCAAAATATACATATAGCAGTTTCAATTTTGTATGATTAGCAAATTGATGAATTACCAAACTTTAAAGTAAGAATATCATCTGTGTTATATCGTAAAAAGCAACAAAAGAACACGAGTAATATTCTTACCTAAAAGTTTGATATTAATCAAATTACTCCAATATTTAAGCTAATCACACACAATTTGAACTATACTGAACATGAATGTTGGTTTATTAAGCGTAGATAAAATAGAGACAACACGTTATGCTGACATATTAGTACGACGTCCTTTTAACTTTTATGCTTACCCTGCAGCGTGGCGATTCTATACTATGATATTGGGCGTTGTATAAAAATGTCACGTTGATACCCATCAAAGGTTCTTTACCCAAATTTTTCAATAAAAAACGTATTTTGAAACGCGGACCCAGACCTAAAAGCTAAAATATATATTTCATGCATAAGTATCTGTGCCAAAATGGGTAATATTTTATACTGCTACCAGTGGCGTATTCACAGAAATTGATAAAAGGGACTATGATAACTCGTCTAGTTGTCTTTATATCTGGTATCAATTTTATTGTTATTATATTATATCTATGCACATAATATAGTCAACATTTTAAGAAATACATTTATCTCTGTAAAAATATCAATTTAATGGATTTATATCATATAACATTTAACTGTATGTATGACGTATGTTAAAGTTAATAAATCGTTTTTAGATTCGTCTGTAATGCGCACAAGCTGTATCCATTTAGTGAATTGTAAACAGTTTTATTTATTAATCTTATTTCATCCAAATTTCTAGCTACATTCTTTAGGGCAAATTTTCACAGAACGCGTAAATAAATTTTCACCTAACCTTTTTATAAGCTTTAAAAAGTGAAAAAGTCGTAAAAGCATAGGTAAGTATAATTAAATTAATTAATAATATTTTATTGGTTTTTATGTCATACCTAGTCTACTGTAATTGGCCAGTAGGCCAATGTGATAAAAAAAACGAACAAACACAATCCACCGAAAACAAAATGTAATATTTCTAATATTGTAATAAATTATCAACGTAACGAAATTGAAAAAAAAAATGTGTAAGTACTTTAATTATCAAAGTATTTAGAATACTTTATTTAGTTTTGCTAACTAGTAACATTACACAACACTTATAGTTATATTATTATTTGATATTATGATTATTATTATTGAAGTAATTTAATTGCAAAACATATATAATTTAATATTAAGTTAAATTTAAAATAAATTAAATTAATATTGTGACAGTGCAGTTTATATTTTATTGGATCTTTCATCTTAAAATATAAGTACAATTTAAAATTGATAAAAATCAATAAATACTGATAAGTAGTATTTTATTTGTCTATATTGTTTAGTTTTAGTCGTTTTAGATAGGTCTTTAAATGTGTTTTGATGAAGTTGTTTTTAATTTAAATTTTAATTATTGAGAATACTTGAGACTACTTAAGTATAACTACCAACACCTACAGATTTCTAAGGTTGGTTGTAAGTATTTAAGTACTCAACACACATTTTTACAATATATAATATAGAAAAGTAGCCCCTTTCAACTTTTTTTGCGAATACCACTAATCACTAATTTTTAATTTTATACTTGAGCAGACGTGTGTAAAAATTGACTTGTAATTTTTTGTTTGATTGAATTCAACCGTTCGTTTGATACTACCATTTGCAGTATTTGCCACGTTTGTTGAGTTCGTACGTGCATTTCTATAAAAGGAAACAAAAAAAAAAAGAAACGTATTAATTCGAATTCTGAATTGATTTTTCATTTATTATTTACCCTTGCAGTGTTCTCTTTCTCGTAAAGTCTGTTCTATGAATACATTGCTTCTTTTTGGTATGCTCAAGTTACCTTGGACGTGCGCTGTTAACGTCGGGCGAACACATAAGTCAAACGTCGCTGTTCGTTTCAAGAGTTTTATGTCCACTTTTCCGTCTAATAATATTTTTGTTATCATTTAGGTCAGTTACTATATTTTATATATCTAGTTAATATTATAATAAGATTATCTGCCAACTGTCGTTATGTCTAACGGTTATAAACCATATCATAAAAAAATAATTATTAATTTTATAATTTGTCGGTAAGACCGTGAGTTAAATGAATTATAACCACGAAATATGCACGCGGAATTGATAATACATTTGAAAACAGAAAAAATTGCACACGAATTCTAAAAATAGTATGCAGAATAAATTCACAGTTTTTATTTATGACATTGAAGATATTTTCTCTACCAAAAAATAATATACGTAAAATATTAAAATTGTGTTTAAACAAATTTAACTGAAAAATAAATAAATAGATGAATATTTATTAAAAAATAAATATTTAAAATATTCTTAAACTTTTTATACAAAAATATGATTCTTAATTATTATACATATTTATATTTTATGATGGTTTAAATACTATTTAAATTATATACATCATCAAATCCATAAATTTATAAATACAAAAATGTTGATACAAATACGTAAAAAAAATTAAAAACGAAAACACCTAAAATATACGAATAAGCGAACTGAAATGGTATTATATGTATTGAAAAAAATATATATATACTAAGTTCAGGCTAACTTTGAATTCAGAACGAAGTTTATTGATTTGCAAAATTATTAAATGCACGGACCTGTTTATCATTAGTAAGTATATACTCACTGGTAGTAATCATGATCAGAGCATTTTCTTCTTGTCCAAATCTTCCAAACACGATGCAAGTCACTGGATCCGGCATAGGAATCTTGTGGATCACCGTCGAACCGCAATACATGAGAACCAACCCTCTCGAGTGTCCATCAGTGTTGATTACGTTGCACGACACAATTGTCATTTCGAGTGACATGCTTTGCACGTACATGTTTACCATT
This sequence comes from Rhopalosiphum maidis, assembly GCF_003676215.2. Classification (NCBI taxonomy): domain Eukaryota; kingdom Metazoa; phylum Arthropoda; class Insecta; order Hemiptera; family Aphididae; genus Rhopalosiphum; species Rhopalosiphum maidis. The sequence goes on from NC_040879.1 coordinate 51,157,133, forward strand.
GACATAGGATCTCCAGGTAACTTAACGTTCCATAAAGACACACACTGCAATAGGTAAACGGAGTTGTCGATGAAAATAAAATTGAAAAATGTAGATATAAACAATATGTTATGTCACATTATGACACATAACTCATGTGTATATATAAGAGGAAGCTGAAAGTGCTGAAAGAGATTAACATATCTGGACCTTATTCAAATAATATACAATTATTCGTACAATAATAATTTTGCATCACCACTCATCAGTACCGCAACTACCATTTCCCGTTGGAAGGGGGGAGTTTATATCACCAATTTAGGGCCATGATTGTGCGACCAACTCGCATCTGGTTTTAAATAAAATAAAATATTATAGTATTACGATTTAATTACTGACATGTTCTGGATTCATGCCCGTGTATTCTATATGACTACTATAGATTTTTAATTTTTGTAGTAACACATTCATAAATATGAATTACACAAAATAATTAATACATAATTTCATGTTTAACTGTAAAAGAACACCATGAATATTTATACAAAATATGTCACCTTTAGCGTATAACACTGTAACAGTCCGTCTATAGTACAACAGATGAACTTGTCAATGCGGAGTATTACGGCCACAATCGCATGTGTCATCTCAACCTTAAAGCCGCTCGTCGATGATTTTGAAAAAATGTACAACCGACCCGTTCTTGTGGCTACGAGGATCTTATAGTCGACGTCGTACAGCCCAATAGAAGACATATATGCTGTTTCTCCCTGTAACTAATAGGTGTATGAAATATTATCTATTTTCTGTCCACATTATTATCATATTAAAATAATTTGGAAAAATATTTTATAGCTGTGCGAATTCATTAAATTTATTTCATAATACAATCAGAGTTGGTCGGATTATGTTGTTTATATTATTTTTTGATAGTTGACGATTTATTTTACAGTAAAAAGAATATATATATAGAGCTTTCCATTGTAGTTTGTAGATAATATATTTCTAGACACCTATAGCATACAAGTATAAAATACTGAGGTAAAGTCGTTTGATTGTCAACAGTATTAAATAATCAGAGATTTTTATCAAGAAAAGCTGCAGTGCTCAATTTTTGAAATAGTTTAATAAAACTAATCGATTAATCGAAACAATCAAATAGTCGTACGTATTGATACCTCAACTTTTTTTAAACGAAATTTAAAAATATATTAAAATTATGTCTGCGCACTATTTGTAGTTTCTCTCTTCTTGTGTTATTATAGATTTAATATAATAGTAAATATTAGTGTGCTCATTATCAAAATTAAAAGTAAAAATATCATCTAGAATTTTGATAAAATATTATGAAGTAATCCTAATAATATTCTTAATTCTAAGCTACCATTGTGCTAGGTTTACGCTTTGCAGATAGCAAACAAATATCATCTAACTCTAAAAATAATTATAAAAAAAACATACCATAGTTTTTGAGAATCTTATTAATTTATTTAACTACGAAAAACCGTCAAACATGCAATTTCATATGATATATATTTATAAAAATTCATGTATATATTTATAGTGATATTAATTTAATATTTCAATTAGGCTTTATGCATTTTAAAGAAAAAAAATACGTAATTGCATTTAATCCAAATAAGGTTTGCACAATAACTATACGGTTGTTAAATAGTATACCTATTTTGTATAATATAGATTATACAATATACACAGTATGTATAATTAATAATATATAATCAATATTATTATTATACAGCTATAAGCTTATAATATTATCCCTACAACTGAAATATCAACTAAATATTAACTAAGGGAATTTGGGAAGAAGAATTTGACAATACAATTATAAAATGCATTTTTATATAACATCTTTTGAAATAATATTAGTAATATTACCTCATATTTGTCGGGTAAAATTTTAAACGATTCAGTATCTAGTATGCTGATCATGTCAGTGGTTGCTATTACCAAACAACTGACCCCGTGTAAGTCGCTCTTATTCCTTTTCAACTCCGTAACACATGTTATGGTGTGCTAAAAATTATACATTTTAAGTAGCTATATTTTATCAACAGTTATGGTTGAAGAAGAAATTATGTAATCAATAATATTGTAATACTTACTTGTTTGACTAGATTATTTTTTCTGTACTTATCAAAATATTCGATGAGATGACATTCGTTTAAGCATAACATTTGCTGTGACGTTGTCGAAAGATTCACGAATCCTATTGTCGACGACAATACTTGCAAACGTTTTACCAAATCGAACGCATCTTCACTGTCTTGCCACAATTTACATTCTTCGGTTTCTTTTATTACCGTCGACTGAATTGAATATTTATGATAGGGCTTACAATTTCGGTAAAAGTATATCTCGTTTTTTATCACTACAGCTACACCTGCAGTAAATATTTCATTCGAACATAATAAAATTCTAAAATAATAATATAATTTATTGTCTTACAAAATATAAGTTAAAGTTATCTACTCTCTGTAAAATTGTGTCATAAATAAGCGTGACTTTTTAGTATTATGTATTTGAGCAAAATTTTTAATTATATGTTTAATGCATTTGGGTAATATTTTATTAATGCATTTTCTATTTAGTGTTTATACCAACTGTCCATGGATTACACTAGTATGATTAAAAATTCAGTTTAAAAAAAAAATCACAAATCACAAATCAAGTTTAAAAAGGTGGGCAAATGGATACATTAAGTATCGAGTAAGTCACTGTAATGGACGAGATAAATTTGAATTTGATTAATTAATTTTGTTATTTTACCTATACGAAAAACGGAAACGATCTATCAGCTTATATCACTTATTATGTTAAATTAATTATATGTTTTTTAATACTCGTATTATAACTATTAAAATCATTTAGTTTACTATTAGTATTATGTTATGTTGATTTAATTTTTTTCAAAAACATTGCATTTATTATGTAATTAGTACATAATTATTGTAATAATAATATACTATCTTATGTTAATATTATTATTATCAACTTTTGAATTAATACCATAATATAAATATCTAAAAATCAATTTATTTTAAAATGTTATTATGTTTAGTAAAAGTCATAATATACGTAAAAGTTTATTAAAAGTAAAAACCATAAAAGTCTTCACGAACAATATTTTTGAATTATAACAAAATAACTATCATCGTTAAAATATGTAATTTCGTTTAAGAGGATACCCGCAAGTGTTACTAGTACGAAACAAATTTACGCTTAGCAGATCACGTTTAGCTCGGTTAGTTTAAAAATTAGAGTAAATCAACCTATTATGAAATGTGGTAGTAAGAAAATTTGTGTTCGTATGTTGGTTTTTTACGATTGTTCAATTTTTTAGCAAGTTATACGCATATAATAATATAGCGTAAATTATAATTGCTCATAACTCCTTAAAAACTGAATAATTGTAAAAAAAAACCAACATACGAACACAGATAATGTTCTTACTATCAAGTTTCATAATAGGTCGATTCACTCTAATTTTTAAACTAATGAAGCTGAAAATGATCTATTGAGCGTAAATATGCTATGTTGCGTACTTGTAAAACGGAGATAACACATACGGATATGGCGTTCTCTTAAACGAAATTTCATATTTTAAGGATGATAATTATTTTGTTTTTAAACTTCAAATATCTATAAAAATTAATTGCGATGTTTTTACATTTGATGTGTTGAGTTTTTATTTTGAGCATAAACAATTCAATATTTTAACGGCAAAGCAATTCGCAAATATTTGTGATTTTGATTAATTTTGTAATAATTCTAACTCCAATTGAATATAAAAAAAAAATTGTTCTTACGTATATTTAATATTTTTTTACAGACATAGAAACAACTTATTGAGATTTTGTAGAAAATGTTCAAGCATTTTAACTCAACGAATAATATTTACTGACATTTATAGAAAAAAAAGGTAAACAAATCTTAAATGTCTATAAATAGCTCAAAAAGATTTAAAATATTTTGAAAATTGTTATATGTATAAAAAATGATAACATAAATAGTTGGTAAAAATTTACCTATTATTATATTTATTTTTGAATTACAAACAACAAAAAAAACATGATATTACCATCAAAACTTTTCCCAGTAGGAAGTTATATTTACCTCTTGTACCATCTATAATCTTGCATAATTGGACATACTTTTATACGAAAAACATATTCATAAATTGAATAGAGATTTGGATACTATATTAAATGTATGTCGTAAATCATTATGTTGCACAATTATTAATCATGACCACTGTTCCTACTCCTAGGCCCATTGATGATTTGACTACGTAGTTTAGAATATTATATAGGTATACTAGGTATAGTCGTATAAAAATTTAGAGTTTAGTTCTTCATATAAAAAATGTAATATCGTTTAAGATACGCGTAACATAATATTTATTGTTTGTGGATATGCAATAAATTCAACTCTCAAAAATACATTTAAATATTTTCGATTATATTCGTTACGTATTTATATAATTAACAGTTTATAATTTATTTTGATTTGATATCTATCCAAACCTTAGAATGATCGTTATTTCTCACGTCGCATCGCCTTCTTTGATCCTTTTGCACAACAGTTTTCTGTTAATCAGCTACCCAGGTTGGCTAGGTTGTATTATATGGTCATATGGAAAAATATTCTTTAGTACAAATATTTTATACATCATGAATCATGATATTATAATATATTTATAACTATGTAGTTAGGTATAAATAGGTATAATCATATAAAGTAAAAGGCGTTTATTTGAATTATTTTGAACTTGTTATTATTGTTACATTCAGTCCTTGTGCTTAAATTTAGAATTGATTGAATGTTAAAAATTTATAATTTAAGTAATTGGAATAATTGGATAGGTTACTGTTTTGTGTTACTACTATTAATATTTAATACTTTTCGAGTAACAACGACAAAAAAACTCAAATCATCTAACAAAAAATCGTTTTTTTTCATGCGTAAATTTTATTGAAATTTAAATTTACACTTAGTAATTACGTAAAAAGATTTTCAAAACAAATATCTACCAAATAATCAAGGGACAAGGGTTTTCGTTTGTAAACCAGAAGTTTGTATGACCGTGTCATACCATAAATGGTACAAATATAATAGTAATGTTGTGGAAACGCGTTATAAACGATGTAGAATCGCGTTATAAACGATGTAGAATCGCGTTAAAACCGTTTATAACGCGAAAGATTAGAATATATGTAACAGGGACGTATGTTGTGATCGTGATGGTTTTTGAACGAGTAGCTACTGCAGTTGCCGCCGTTTCGTGCCGCCGTCGTTGCACGCCGCGCGCCGGATGACAAAACTAAAATGTAAAAATCTAGTGGCGACTAGTACGTGGGACCCTGGTACCACAAACTCCGTTTAGTCAATGCAAGTCGCCATCGACCGCGTCGACCTAATATAATGCACCTCCATATTCTCCCGGTTGGTCGACTTTAAATTCCCGCCAAGTTTATTATCACACTATTACTATTATCACACTGTTCCACATTGAATTAAAATAATATTAATAAAATAATAAATGTCACTACTGTTGTTATTGTTGTAATTTGAGCTCATTAGTCATTCAGTTGATAAAAACATTTAATTATATAATTATATGCTGTATACCTAACTCATCCAGTTTATCTTGGCATTCGGTGATCGAAAAAAAAGTTTAAAAGAATGATGGTCCAAAACTACCTACATTAAATACTGAAAAAGTCCAAGATTGCCAATTTTATTAGCTAAAATCTACAAAATAATCAACAATTTTTCAGTTTCATAACATTTCCAAGCAATGTTTATACGACTTATATTTATATAAATACTTTTTGTGTATAAGACATTATTTAATTTACGTATTATGTATGATATTTTTAATATAAAATCAAGGGTTGTTTCATTATACTTTTCTGTAGCCTGTAGGTACTATAGTGTGTAGTAAATAATTTTCTGCGCAGATGAAATTATTTAAATATTATTTAATAGGTAGCAAATATTGTACAGATTATCTGTAAATACATATATATATATATATATATGTTATATAAATACAATTAATTCAATATTTCCAATGAACGTTACATGAATTATACTTATTATATCTATTCACGTGTAAAAACATTTTTGTATAGGTTACTATAAGTAGGTGTGAAAATATGAAATGTGATAGCATAAGGAGTAATTTAAGGGCATTTAATACTATAATTTATAATGAACCATTTCATTAAAATAGAAAATTAACGCGTGTCTTACAAGGTATTATTCTCGGGTGTAAAATTCATAGATCCAGCCCTGATATTTGTTTGATAATACACACACGCACAAACAGAATAGATACCTATATTTTTGTTTATACACCAATATTACAATTTAGATATTCTTTAGAGGTCTATAAAATTAATATATTTACAATTTATAAGACTATAATGTCACTATTCACTAATACTTTTACTTATCTTTGTATATATACAACACTAGTACACTACTAATATTAGTGAAAACTTAAAATGAAGCAAAATAAGAATTTATTGTCTGTATATAATAGTTAGTGCACATGGTTCTAAAATTTATATTTGTTAAATAGATAGACGATAGACGTCTAGCAAGCCAGTAAATAAAACAATTATATCGATGATGATTTTTTGAAAAATAACAATTCCTCATATTAATAATTGATATTGGTTGTTTCATGTAAAATATTTCAATTTTTAAAAATTATAGCAAAATTAGTATTGAAAACGTCCAATTTAAATATTATCCTATTTATATATAAATTTAAATACGTATAGCTTTTATTTAAAGTTACAATAATAAAAATTGTAACCGAATAATATTGAAATAACTTGATTGTAACTGATTTATATTATCTAGCTCTGACTATAAATTATATAACATTAATATAACGAATTCACGTCTGCAATAGCCGAGCACAACTGATGGTTAGGTATTTTCAATTTTGTCAATATTATGTAGATCACCATTACTTACAAAAGAATCTCGCTCATTAATGTATCGGCATCGCGCGCTCTCATTTTTCCCGTTACTTAATTCTTTATAGTTATAAATTATAATATTATTTTGACATCCAATGTAACGATTTGATTTCATGAAATCGTTCAACCTTATGTCGGATAATTTTTATATTTTATATGTTATTATAGTCTATAGACATAGGTACCACGCACACATTTTATATTATATTATTACCGTTACTCATTTATGTGTAATATCCTCATATGCATCATTATACATTTATACGTAGATCATCTATAAGTAAATACGTGATTTAAAATTTTTTTTAAACTTACATGGGATGTGTTGTTCGCTGTTGTCTGTGTACACGGTTGTAATAGCTGATGGTTTTTCGTTCAAATATATCACGTGCGTTTGTTTCAACCCTTTGAAAATCTAAAAAGAACGCTAATATATGAGTAATAGGTATTTATAGTTTATATATTATATAGTATTATATGAAACGTTTATTACTTTTAATTGTGGGCTGGACGTTCCCGAACCGAAATCTACGACTACAAATTTATTATCATTATCACCGTGGACATCAGACAACATCATACAGCAGTTATATGTTTGTAGATTGATTGGTGGGTTGATGTCCACATCTATCCACGTAGAACTCCTGTAAACAAAGGTAAAATTAATGACCATACTGATTGCAATAGAATAGCAATTAATAGATAACAATAAATCACTGAAAAGTAGTCGACTAGTTAATTATTTACATTTTAAAATCTATTTTAACGTAAAAACAACTGCAATTATAACTATCGTAACATTATTCAAATCGACGCTCGACATGTATTAATTTGTGCATGTATAATATTGTGACTTTTTTATAGAGTATAGACAGTCGTGTCGTACTACTGACGATTAAATTGTATTTTATACAGTAGATAACTTTTTGTTTCAGAACGCTTCGGTGTGTTGTACGGTCGGTCGCCTAGTAACTAACTATCCGTCCTCGTGCCGTTTACCGTATGAATCGAAAGTGTTGTATAATTTTCTAATTTAATGTAAGAATACTTTTATTTCCCCTAATTTCAATGAAAAATGGTTGGTGAACTGCGAGCTAAAACAAAACAGATACTTAAATATTGAGTGGTACGCAAAGCGTATTAAAATATTAAAACAATTTAATATTATACCAATCTATATTTCTTTTTCCAAAAAACGTAACCCTTTAAAATATTTTAAATGTTATTTTTGATTTAAAACTATTATTTAAATTAGGTACATGTGTTTGAAATCATTATCTATTCTGTTTAAGGTATGATTAATAAAAACTGTACATTTTAGTGATCTTAGTACTTTTAAAAGTATTCATCTTTACATTACATATATTTATTTATTTTTCTGCTTAATTATTAATTTATTATATGATTACCATAATTAAGTGCCAACCTATTATATTATTATCTTATAACAATATTTTAATGTATTTTTGGTGCCATGTTTTTTGACTTATCATTGTTATTACTTGTTAATTTACTGTAATTTGTCTGTTAATATTATAAATAAATAAATTATGTTCTATAATTCTAATGACACTATTGTAATATTGCTCTTATTTTCTTCGTGTCATATGATCTTTTATAGCAATATGTTTAAAATATTGTACCTGGTTTGAGATTATGAAATAAAAATTACTAGTTATCTTTTAGAAATGAAAGTTTGTTGGATTTCAAAAACATTTATAAGGATGATAAAATGTTAAAAAATATAAGAATTTCGCATACCGAAAGCCGAAAGAGAAATTAAAAAAATTGAGTGTTTGTTGTTGAGTTGGTCACCAAGTATTATATAACATACTGTATGATGAATGATGATTAATTTAAATGTTAGTAAGTAACTCTGTTGTCGAAGGATAATCGATACATGAAAAATTAAAAAACTTAAAATATACTTTTGAAACATTTATTTTTTTTTAAAAATTAATAATTTTTATTATTATTACTAATATAATAGTATTTAGTTTATACAAACATATTTTTTGTCTTCATAATTTTTATATTATTAATATGTTAACTTGACCTACAGGATTAGTAAGTCTTATACATTTATACATGGAAAATATTCGTCAATTATTAGATTTTATGAGTCTTTATGTCTACATATTATATATCTCACTCACATATTAATACATTATGGTAAATAAAAATGTAAAAAAATGTAATATCAATATCATTACATATATCATTATATTATATATTATATAATATCTTACGATCAAAAATTCCTAAATATTAGGTAATTTATACGAACAGTTATCTGATATTACTTTCAGTAAATTAAATATATTTTTAAAATGAAACAAATTATAAAAAAATTTGTAAAAATAAAATTAATTAATAATTCTAACCGACCCGCGGTCTGGCTATTATTAGAGTAATTAGACTATTTAAACTATTATAATTAAATATTAAAATAATATACCACAATTACTTTTATTAAAATAATTCTATACCTAGTATATTTGTCAATATTATAAAGTTTGTAATGACTAATTATGAGTGATTTGTGATAGTATTTACATTATTCAATAAATAATAAATTATGATTCATGTATTTTGTCTTATCTAATGATACAATAATATATTTATATTTGATAAGTTGTCTAGAATTTATTTATTTTTTAGGCCAGTCAATCTAAGAAGCCAAATCACAATAATATTGGATTTTAAATACGCAAATGCATACCTGCGTTGTCCAAATGACGCCACTACTTAGCACAAAGCACAATAGCACGTATTAAAAACCTGTAAATCTGATCGATAAGGACGGTCGACATAACATTTACCTACATAATAATCTCTATGTCTACTTGGACGAAAAACAAACATCTGCCGGAGTAAAAATATTAAAAATATCATTATTTATCACACTATTCACACTGTTTACCTATATTCATGTGCGGGGTCTGCGTGCATATCTTATATAATATAAATATAGCGTATAGGAAAATAAATAATAATTATGTATACTCAGTACTCACCGCGTTGTCTAAAATCGTTTTATCTTTGTTTGGTGATATAATGTAGTCATGTAGTTGTAATAATATTACCACGAGATAATAATATTGAGCGCGCTGTGCCGACGTAACCGCTTACATTTTACCTATTAATTATCACCGTTCAAGTACATCCGTAAACATCGATATCGAAGGTATACGTCTAAACATTAAAGTTCTAAGTAAGTACACTCAGTACGCACCCAACTCATTCGAATTGTACGTCACCTGAATAATCATGTAATGTATATACCTTTGTGACATACAGCGTTGCGTAAAATCAGTCATGTACGAACGCATTACTGCAGGTAATAATAATATTAAATATAATATCATGTAATACGTATATACAGTTTGGGAATTGAAAATATAATTTAATCTTATTCGAAGGTGAATCCAGGTTTAGTATAACAAAAAGTATAATAAAGGAATCTGCGCGAATAAAAATTACTGTTTCACTCGAACCCATCATATAATACTATGTGTATTTTACTATTTTATATAATGTAGCTCGTAATTTTATTTTTAATTAATTTTAAATATTTTAATATTTTAAATTAATTACGAAATTTTTGTTCGTTTTACATACACCAGAGAAAGTTTGATATTGAAACTAAGATTTCGGTAGAATATAAAATCGTATCAATTTCCGCGGATTAAAAGTGAAAAATTATAGAAGCTAACAATTGATTACCTACTAGTTATTTGTTCAGTTCATTGAATTCTTTATATATTTGTGTCTGCCAATGATCTACAGTATGAACGTTAAAATATAATTATGATGGTTTTACACGGCAAAACCATCACGCCAATTGAAAATTGGTCGCATATTCGCAATCTGTTGAGTTTCTATAATATAATTATCTATGTAATAAAAAATGTACATATAAACACAGTACGAAAAAAAAGACGCACAAATCTTAATGAAAAAATAAAATAATGACAAACGTGCACATAATGTTTTAACATTCGATGAATTTTTAGTTTTTTTAGACAAGTCATAAACTGCGAGCCTAGCCGATTAATATATTATACTATATAACATCATCGTAACATTTCGTCCAGATATAAGTCCGTCGTCGTCATGAAAGCCGGCGGCGGAACGCTGGTCAGGTTGACGCTGAGCGGCGGCGCGTTAGCCGCGTCCGTTGCGGCTGCCTGTTGTTTCCTGACCGTGTGGTCGTACTGGTATTACGAGCTTGACGCCGACTGCACGCAGGCGCGCGACTGCAAGTGTTTGCTGTTCGGCACGAGCTTTGCGGGCGGCGGTTTCGTGGGCGGCGACCGGTTCGCGTGTCTGTACGTCACGTACTCGCTGCTGGCGTCCGCCGGGCTCGCGGCCTGCGCATGCGTATACTACGGCTGCAGGGCGCTACTTTGCCCGGGCCGCGGCCGTCGCCGGCACCCGCACCACCGGCCGGTTAGGAGATCGGCGGCCGAGACCGGACCCGAGGACGGCACCAGGTACCTTTATTGTACTCGAACATTATTTTTTAGCAATTATAACGGTTCAGGTACTACGTCATTTTTTTTTTATTTTGAAAACAGAGGTAAAATGCTAAAATCGTTATTGTTATTTTTACCGTGCCGTTGTCGGGATTAGGCGCACACGATTAGTTTTAGGGTTATGGTGATTTAATGCTTGCCAATTTGAGTACGATTTTATTTAAATTTGCTCGTTTGGGTGGGTTATTTTTACCGGCCCAGGGAGGGGAACTGATTTATTATCTAACGTGAGACCTGTATAGGTCCTATAATATATAGGGCCTCAAGTATTGGACCACTGAAGCTGGTAATCACCGTAGGTGTATATGTGTAAGGAAGCAACTATATTGTCTACTCGTTAATCGTTATATTTCAACTAGTAAGACTAACAAATGATTTGTGCAAATTTCGTTTTGGCACTGTTAATTTTAAAACAGATTTATCTATAGGTTCGGACAGAAAAATTACAAAACTCATGTGGTAGCCAAACTGTTTGTTTGCAAGACGTTAAAAAATACAATTATACAAAATATGTAATTAAAAAAATGTTTTCGTTGGCAGTGAAATATACCTAACTAATAGTAATTTACAGTATAGATTGTATATACATAATATTATAGTTATAGACGTACAATTGGTTGGTAACCTGAAACATTTAAGCATCATAATATAATCGAAATGCGGTATAATGAAATATAATCATATTCCAAGTTATTTTAACGTTGAATTAATGACATTGAATTAAATTTAAATTTTAAAGACAATTAAAAAGTAGATCTAGAGGAAAAAAACGCAATACTAGGTACTTAAACAGTTTAACAAGTCTTAATTTTCATCACTCTCTATCTAAAAATGACTTCTAATAATCCATAATAAAATCAAAGTGTAACTCAAATTTTCAAGTTAATTAAAACTTTCGATAACCCACAGAATTAATTAACATTTAACAATGTGGATTCCAAAAAAAACTACCTATATATGTAGTTATAACCTGGATTTTGTATCGACCATATTATATATAAGTATTCAATTCATACTCATACAGTTTAATTTTGGATAAAATATATAATCTACTGCAATGTGCTTTTTATGCGGAGTTCACGAGCTCACCTTATAGCTATAATAAATTAAGTGTTCAATGTATTTATTCGCTTAATTGACCAATACCTATTATGTCATTTACGAAACATATAATATAGTTCATTACTATTACTGTTTTAACAATTTAGTATTTACCTAAATATATTAGTATATTACACACAGTCACACTCCTCTCAGAATCTAAATTTTTAGTTCACAGATACAGATAAGTGGTTTAACGATGTGTTTTGCAATTATTCTCGCTGTCATGGCGTTAAATATGTTTATTGCATCCATTGTGCTAAGCAATGGATATATTTCGACCTGTTTGCAGTACGTGCATCGAGTGAAAAGTTTTTTGATGGTACCTAATATTTTATTGTCATATTGGTTTATATTTGCTAACTACAACGACTAACTAATTTAACAATTAATTCATGATGTTTTTGTATGATTTATAGGTTTCCGGAAATATGGTAGAATTGATTTCAAATCGTATGTCATGCGGTACCATTTACGATTTCATGGATTACTTACAACCGCCGTCGCGACAAGTGACATATGAACTAATTCATCGACGCAAGACCAATCCGCGTGATTCTGTGATTAATACATCGGCACTTTTAATAATATCTATTATACTGTCGTGGTTGAACACATTAATATGGGTAGTATTTACGTTTTGTACTTATTATTTCAAGTAAACAAGAGTATCTATTTATTATAGTAAATAATTTTACTTATTTTTAAAGTAATTTATTGAGGAATGCTATTTATCTAATTAGTTGTTAAATACAAATTAGATTTGTTATTTGTGTGTAACATTTTAACGTTTTTCCATTGGTACCTACCTTATACCTAACTGTATAAGAACATACTACATAGAATAATCAATTGTTTGTACAAACAATGAATACTTTTATAGTTAGTTCTTGTAATTTATAAGAAAAAAATTTCATCGTGCTTTATAAATTATAAGTATATATAGTTACTAGAATAATTCGAAATTTAAAGTTCATACAACACGTTGTAAAATAAACATTTGACAAAAACCTCTTCGTTCAAACACAGTACATATTCTCTACTTAAAATTCTATGATATTTAAATTTGTTCTAATATTTAATATAAATTACCTGTATTTTTGTAGTAAGATTTCAATATGTAGACTTGTTATGTACGTGTGTGTTAGACAGAGACGAGTGAGACGACATTTTATGCGGTTACGACGTCCCATTCAAAATATATATTTTTTATGTTCAATTTAAAATAAATTGAGATTAAATAAGTTTTATAACAAAATCTACTCAGTAAAATATGAATCTTAATTATTATTTATGTATTTTGAAATATAAGCATTCCTTTATATGGCTTAAAAAGTAAAATATTAGTAGGTAATATTACCAAGTTCGAGTAATTACTAATTAATTATTTTTGTTATATATTATAAGTTGATCTTTTTAATAGTAAACACTAAACATTAATTTATTGTTATCTCAAAAAGTATAAGCATTTTTAAAAATATTTTTTTACAAAATTTGAATTAATAATAAAATAAAATATTTACTTGAGAATTTTCATGTAAAGATATTTTACTTTGGAGTTAAGAGTATGAAATTCAAAATGTAATGTTGTCATTAAAAATAGTAAGAATACATATATTTTTTAAATGTTGTTTTGAAATGTCTTCAAATTATATTTATGAAAAAAATATCGTTTATATACTGTTTGGATAATAAGTGTTTATTGGTAAAATAATTATCCTGTGTAATATATTATATAGGTAAATTACTAAAAATACAATTATGAATAAGTTGAGCAAATTAAAATTATGTAACACAAATCACAATGTGATGAGTGATGACAGTCCAATACATAATAAATTAATAATATAATTTATTTAGTACCTATATATGATATTCATTATTAAAACACAAAAAATACAAAACCTTATTTTTATAACAGTCATAATACTTGTGATAAATAGCTTTTATAAGTAAAACACCAATATATACGCAATATTTTTGAATAAGTCTTTATCACATTAGTGATTAGTCTTAGACTCATTCAAAATTTGTACCTGGTCCAACAAATATAATATCTATATAAAAATATAATATCTCCATAGGTACTATAAAAGTATGGACTAATACACAACATCAGTGTGTTTAATTTAAATTAAGTCATAAATGTGAAAACTTGTTGTACCTTTTATTTATAGGCAAGTGAATTGATAAATTTTTATTTATTAATAGTTTAAAATTTTTATAAATATTTATTTTTAAAATCACATTTACATTTTGTAAAATTTTTTTTTCATGCGAATATTGACATTTATATCTTTATAACTGTTACTTTTGGTTGTTCTATATCAATATCTGGTACTTCCAGGTGAATTTTTAATTGACATAACTTTTCTAGCACAGCAATACCTTAAAAATTAAATGATTGTGTTCTTTTTATATTTTTGAATTAAATTATTACACAATTCAAGTTTTTAATTATAATTCTTACCATCTTTTCTATTGTTACTATATTTACATTCCCATGCATCAAAAAGCATATTATAATATCTAGATCCATCAAAGTATTGATGATATTCAAAAGATGAAGTAGATGGAAAAACTTTTTTAAATCTAAAATAGTAAAAATCTTAGTAGTATGTTTTTTCTTATGTATGAAGTTATAAATGTAGAAACAGATAAATCATTAATGAAGTACATACGAGCCACATTGTGTAAGTTCATCTTCATACAAAATAAGATGCCGAATATCATCTGGTAATAAATCATCTAATATGCTATCAATATACTAAAATAAAATTAATTAATTAATAAAAGTTTTTAAATGATTGATAATTATAATTTTAATTAATAATTTATACTTCTACTCTGGATTTAATATTTGTAAAATATTCTTGTTTTTCTTTTTCTTTAGCAGATAAATTTAATGTATATAATCTCTTATCATAACATAGTGGTGATTTGACTCCCAACATATTGAGTAAAGCATTCTATATAAACATTTTAATTTAATAAAAATATTTATTGAATGTTAATCAGTTATTATATGCAATTTATATTTTACAAGTTATTATAACTCACATGAGTACTATATGACATTTTATTTGGGATATGATAACCAACCATATTCATTAAATCTCTGACTAATGGTCCTTTGACAGCCAAGTCAAGTGGGGAAGATGAATGTAATGAAGGAGATATATTGACCTATAATTATTGTACATAAAACAATTTGTAAACTAAATTCTATAAACATGTAATTTGAATTACCTCTAATATCCAAGGTTTAAGATATTCATCAAACAAAACATCTATTCCAAATAACTCATATGCGTTATACCTATTGCTTAAATTTGAACGACACATTTGACTCACAGGTGATTCACCACTAATGACAGTTTTCACAACCAGATCTTCTAAGCTCTTCCACAATTGTTTAACATCAATTTGGCGTTCTTTCTCCATATATGTCCATAATGATCGTAATGTCCTAAATGATTATAATTAATTAATAATCTACATTTTTTTAAATATAAATCCTAACATTAAACTTGAACTAAAAGCACTATACACTATATACTTTATTATTTACCATTTATGACCTTGACATGCATTAGCGTCTTCATTTTCAGTAAACTGACTACTAAGTCTGTTAATACTATAGTTTGTCAAGTGCATATATCGATCACATATAGTGGTAAGATCAGATGAATACTTGACTGAAATATTCAAAATAAATAAGCGATAGTTTCAATCATACAACAGAAATTATTATACCTGAAGCAAATCGTACAAGCCCATTATCATACAGATATAGACAAAGTGGATTGACTGAAGTAATGAGTATATAGAGTCTTAAATCAAATTTAGTATCATTGATTAAATATGGATTATCTATATACCTTTGTACAACTAAAGGTATATTCTTTGGTATTTGATCCCATTTTGATATAACGCAAATTCCAGTTCCTCTAGCGGATGCAGGCTGCAAATAAAAAATAAATTTAAGATATTTGTTTAATTATTATCCTAAAGAATAATTTCAAAAATAATACCGGTTTAATAATCCATTTATCTTCATCATTTTTCTCCCAAACTTGTTGTAACATTTCAGCTTCTTGAGGTAATATATATGATGTGGGTATGAAGCCAAATTCTTTTTTACCATACTTTAAGATTAATGCATTCAAGTTTTTCCACAACCTATCTTTGCGACCAATTTGAAAAGTACCCGGAAAATGGTTAACTTTTTGCTGTTGCCAAAGTGTTTTGAAACTTAATGATTTCATATGTTTACCCCAAGTTCCAACCCAATCATTAGATTCTTAAAAATAATAAGACAAACAAACATTAGTTATTATTTTTAAGAGGGCGTTATACCCCCATGTGTTGTCTCTGTCAGACTTACTAAAGTACATCATAGCAAATTTGCGTTGAGCAGAACACATTTTGTGATGTTAGTTTTAATATTAAAGTAAATTTACCTATTATCAAATTTAAAGGTAAGAATATTATCTGGAAAATTTCTAATGCATTTATTGATATTATCATTTTGAAGTGAGTTATGAACATTTTAAAGTTATAGTATTTTACATAGTTATAACTCACTTAAATTTGTTAGCAAGTTATGTGTATACAATATAGTGTAAATTAAAAATGCTCATAACTCACTTAAAAACTGAATAATTGTAAAAAACCATACAAATACAGATAATGTTCTTACCATCAAGTTTCATAATAGGTCAATTCACTCTAATTTTTTAACTAATGAAGTTAAATATGATCTGCTGAGCGTAAATTTGCTATGTTTCACACTTGTAAGACGGAGACAACATATACATCTGTTACGTCCTCTTAACATTTGTTTAATACATAAGGAAAAAAACTACATATACACTCACGGGATCGAGGTAACATCATTAATTCACTAGGTGGAGGAATTATACCACAGAAAGCATCAATAATAGGAGGTGTTACACCACAGTGATTTTGTAAGGAAATGCCATTTTGACTGGATTGATTAGGTGTGACAGAAGGATCAGTTGTATCTTCAACTAAACTATGCTCACTTCTAACGAGTTTAAAACCACTATTTTGTACAGTACGACGTACAACAATTGGAGTTATTGAACTTAGTTTCCATTTTAATAACTTTTGCAGAGATAATGGGAATGATTCACCTGTAATAATAATTATATTAAAAAATTAATGATTTTTATCTACTTAATTAAATATTAAATAAAAATACAATTATACCTTTAATATCATACGAAGAAAATCTTATGTATGGTGGAATATTAGAAAATAAACTAGGTCTTAAGGCTGAATGATATTCAAAATTATCTTTTTGTTTTTGATTACCTGTAAGTTTTATGTAATAAAAATGATCATTATTATACATGTATACAATATTTTTAATTTTTATCATTAAATGTATATTTGAAACATTACCAGAAAACAAATGGTCAAAAGTTAATTTATTTGGTTCATCAGTCAAAAAATCTTGTTCCATTATACTTTTGTTAAGTGTTTGCACTATTGGAAGTTCTAAGTATTTTTTAGTATCTATTATAAAAACAGTCTATTAATATCAATAAATATATAGTATTATAGCAAGTTTTAGTTAATTTATTATTTTACTTTTAAATTTTAAGTTCTCGCGTGTCTTTAATAATCTGAAATAAAAAAATTCAATAATAGGATTTAAAAAAAAAATTTTCAGTTGTTTAATTTAATTCTTACTTAGTAAGTAGCACAGATGTGTTATTTATATTATCAGTTATGTTTCCAATTTGAGCAGTTAATATTTTACTATTCTTATCGGATAATTTTTCTTTTTCATTGATATCACTATTAATTATTGGTTCTGATTTTAGACTTATTTGTTTGTCTTCTTTTGCCTTAGGAGTATCTTCAATATTTTTTATTGGTTTAAATGTTTCTTTTGATTTTACTGGCATAAGTGTTGCTATTTGTACATGGTTGACAAGTGTTTTCTGATTTGGAATGTCCACAAAATCTTTATTCTTTAATTCTGTATTATTCAAATGATTATTTATGGTTAAAGATGAGCATTCTATCTTTTGCATACAATTTGTAGAAATAAGAGTCTTAGGAGAAACCGTTGGTATTATCTAAAATATAATAATATAAATAATTTAAAATACAGATAAATAAAAAAAAAATTTTAATGTAATACTTACCTTTTCCTGGCAATGAACAGGGGCTTGTCTAATCTTTATGTTCTTTTTAATTAATGTATAATTAAATTGATCAATATTTTTTAACTCATCTTGATTTGTACAGTTCTCGTTTTTTTCCCATTGTCCAAAATTATTATGATATTGAAAAACATTGTTGCATGTATCATTCTTTTCTATTTCATACATAGACTGTGTTGTATAATCTTCCGTTTTGTTTCCTTAAAAATAGGTATTTTACTATTTAGTTATTCTCTATTTGACTATTAATTTTGAAAAATATTATTTTTTTAAATTTTTTGTTCGTATAATGAAATACATTTGACTGATTATTAACCAATAATATTAATTTTGATTTTAAATAAGAATATTTTAATAAATTAACTAAAAATTACTTATCCTTCTTACTTAATGAATCCGGAGATTTGGATATTGCATTTGAGTAGCTTAAATTTTCCAATGTAGGAGCAGTATCTAAAATTGAATAGGGACTTATTTTTAGTAGTCTATCTTTACTATGATCCATTTTTTTATGTAAATTGGTACGTAGAGTTTGTAAATTATTCATAGGACGTAACTGTTCTTTAATCTCATCTGATGACAATGCATTAATTTGTTGATGGCTATCAAATGATTGAGATCTTTTTATTGTATTCATATGTATATTAGATACAGTGCAAACACAATTTTCTGGTACAGTTCCTATACATAATTGGAAGATTATTGACCAATAATATCAATTTTGATTTTAAATTAGAATATTTTAATTAATTAATTAAAAATTATTTCTCATAGGTACTTACCTAATGGATGAGGAGATTTAGACAATGCATTTGAATAGTTTAAATTATCCAATGTAGGATCAGTATCCAAAATTAAATAGGGATTTAATTTTAGTAATGTTTCTTTATTAGGATCCATTTTTTGATGTAAGTTGGTATGTAGAGTTTGTAAACGATCTATAGGACATAAATGTTCTTTAATCCCATCTAATGAAAATGCATCATATTGTTGATGGATATCAAATGATTGAGATCTCCTAAACGTTCCGTCATCTCCAATCTTCATTTTTTCTTTGGTTAATATTGAGTATGATATATTGTTCATATTCTATTAATTTGTATAATATTATTACAAAATAATTGTTAAATTTATCTATTAAAATAATAACATATTAAAAAGAATTAAAATAAAACAATTATATTAAAAAAAATACCTACTAAGACAAAATTATGTTATAATTTTATAAATTAAAAATACCACAATAAATATAATACATATAAATACATTTATTTGAAAATATGTTATTGAGCAAGAGAGAAGAGTAAGGTAAGATGTATTTTAAACAAATGAGGTCAGTAGTTAGATGGTGGCATGTGTATAGTATAGGTACTTGGCACAATGTTAAGACACTTTGACATATACAAGTAGGTATTTTATCATTTATAGAATGACATTAAAAAGAAGCTATGTTTCAAATTATTTAAAAGGAAAATATTCTTTGGAATTTTTTAAAATATTTTGCAAATATAAATATAGAACTATTGTAACTATTTTTATTTATAGATAATAAATTAATATAAATATAATTCAAGTATAAAATATTTATCTTCAAATTATTAAACTAAACAAATCACCATGAAATATTAATATTGTAGGTACCTACTGCATTCAATATACTTATATACGTAAATAAGTTTAAAAAAAATTTAAAGAGTGAAATATAATAAAATAATAAATAAGTACCTATGTATCAAAATAACTAAATCTTACAATTCTACTTATACTCTAAAATTTACTGGACTTGGCTTAATAATCAAATACATTCAAAACAATAATTTTAAAATAATTTTCAAACGAGTTATTGGATTTTTTTAAATATTACTTGATACGTTGATTTAAAAAAATATATTACAAATATTTATTCCAAATTACAAGATTCATAGTTCTTAAAATTTAATTTTAACCAAAGTACAATGTTTGAAATTATTATTATTATTATTTTAATAGAGAAAAATAACTTGCTGAATATAAATTTTACACTATTATTGAATATATTAAATGATCATTATTTATTTTTTTGTATATTTGTTAAGATATCTTTTAATAATCTTGTATGGTTAACCCTGGATTCAATCCCATATTTACTACTAATTACAAAAAATCTAGGATAGAGCTCATTTTTTTAAAAAAATTACATGTTTTCTGGTTTATATTTAAAAAATGGAACTGATTATGTCAAATCACTAGTAGGTACTAGTGATTTTATTAATGTCTTTTTTGCTTTGGTTCATTTTACTTGAAAATACATTTTGTTTTTATTTAAAAATTTAATTTAACTTTTCATAATTGTTGATTAGTTGTTTTTTTTCTTCTAGGTATGTTTTGTGATGAGTTATTCATTTTTGTTTAAAAAACCATATAACTTTTCACAGGGTAATTTATTGTATAAGCGTACATGATGTTACTTATAAATATAGTATTAGAAAGTTTTGATGGTAGGTTAGATTTTATTGAGTATTTAAAATTAAAATGTATTGTACAAGTGTGGCATCTACTGTGGATAATATATAAATAAAAATACTAAGGTAGATCATCCATAAAATAACCTATAGGTAAACTAAAACATTTCCTTATTTGAGTAATTAGTAGTAATAACTAATAGATGTAATTAGATAGTAAAAAAAAAAAGAATTAAGACATCCCTTAAATTATCTACCAGTTGTATAAGTCGACTTCTCCTAAGACAAAATTAACATAAAATTTGGCTATATTGGTGTATCTTGGTTTTAGTATACCTACTTCAGTTTACGGACAAATCGGCATCAATGCTCCTCGTTTCATGAACTAATTCGATTGAGATAGGCAAATTCGTCTGTGGTGGATTGTATATAGCACTTGGTATATTTTTGAACATAATTCAAATTATACTCTCTAAACTCTTTTGATATATCTAAGAACAATCTCTGAAATTTTCGTCAAAATTGGTTGAGTAGTTTTTGCGTATATAAGAATGTTGTGTTTTGTTGTACATTTGAATTATTAATAATAATGAATCAAATATATTATTTTATTTTATCTAAAAAAATCTCACAGCAACGCATGGCAGGACAGTTAATGTAGGTATACAATTTTTTTTTTAGATTTTATTTCTATTACCTACCAATGGGCAATCTATATAAAAACAAAAAAAAATATTCGATTTTTGTGAGCCAAAATGAAATTCATGTACAAAGCTGTGAAACGTGAGTCACTCTATGTATTAGAAACCTGTATGTGTTAAATAAAGAACGTTAAAATCTTCTTCAAATCTCATGGAATTTATTAAATATTTATATAACTTTTATTGAAATCGATTCAGTAGTTTTTGAGATTGGCCGTTTTGTAAAAAACCCCATTTCATAAGTTCTGGTTATAAGTTTATTACTAACGAAATGTTTTGGTTAAAGATTATAATTTCAAAACAAATGTTCTTTTAGTGAAAAATAAAATTCTACCTAGTTTAATCTGTATTATTTATATATCAGAAAATTTTTTAACTCTGGTTAAATATAATTAAATTTATAAATGTAATGTTGACTGTTAGAACCTATAGTTCTAAATGATTAAAACGTAGTTTTTTTAGTATGGACTATAGGTGAAATTAGTTAATTGAAACGGGTACAGTAAAGAACCTCGATTGTCTTCGGAATGAAATAATTGGAACTGAACTTTGTTCAGAAAAGCGGTGGCGTGTTCAGCATAAAATAACTGGATAGGCCCGTTTTGTTCTGTAGTGTGTAAGTATGTCTTCCAAGGGAAGATTTGTCCTATCACATGGGACATAGGTATAATAATAAATATTAATAATAACATTTTTATTTGTAATAAAAAAAACCAAACAGTTAAATAAAAATTGGACAGACCCAGGGCTAGTCGGCCTACCCTGTAAATATGCCACTGCTAAGAAAAGTGAAAGTTCAGATACTTGGAAGCTTTTTAATATTACAAATTACAATACATATTATAGGTGTGTGCACGGGTGTTGCAGGGTATTCTATAGCAACACCTGCGAGCTGCAAATAGCAAATACTGAATAGTTACAGTTTTCAGTGTTTTCACTCATAATTTTTATTTTTTTTTTAACTAACTATAGTTAGTAGGTACTGTTAGTAGGTAGTTATAATTTACAAAATAAGAAACAGTAAATAATTATTTAGTCATGTTGTTGATAATAATTATGCTGTAAAACGTAAATGGTTTGCTCTTGGTACCTCCACGGCTCCACAGACTACATAAATAAAATGATACATCGATACATGAGTACATGACTGACTATATGAAATTGGTAAGTATCTCCATATAAAAATAAAAAATATAAAAACCAGCTTATACCTATTTGTTGTGATAGGTAATGATAATCTAATGTCATGTAAATAATAATTTTTGCAATGCATTTTTGTATCAATCAAATAAATTAAGAAAAAGTGCTATTATTATAAAGTGTGAATGCTTAGGTTAAACACTTTACACATATAAATGAATCATTTGCAGCAACACCTACTACCTACTAACTCCTGCGCACGCGGCACGTTTATGATACCTGTATAATACTAATATATACATATAATATGTTCATACATATCACGTACAAATATATATAATATTTTTTTTATTAATAAAGAATTATTATGTTATATACATTCACTTATTATGTACGATGTACCTATGTACCTATACGGAATTACATGTTTAAGTACTAATTAATGCTCTACAATAACGTATATGGATCGTAATTACTAATAAGTTATAGTTTGGATAATGGAAGGTTCGTATGGAGGTTCTAATGCATGTCTATATGACTATATACTTATTTACAAGAATACGTATAAATTTTAAAAAGGTATACTTACCGTACTTTTCACATTCGATGAAAAAACAAACTTCAGGATTAAAAAAAAAAATGTATTTTTAATATACTAAACGTGTAAAAATATTTATTTTAATTTAAGCAAGTAAAGGTACACATTAAAATTTTATAATTTTATACACATCGGTTAAAACACAATGTTATTGGATTATGGAGGAAAACCTATATTAATTAAACTCACCATGGATACGATTACGATAACATTTTATTATTATAATAAAATTATAATATTATGTTGATAAAAAATTTCTCTTAGGTCAAACCACTTGAAAATGTAATAAACAGGGTACCTCATTGGTAGTTAATACTGGAATAAATAAAAAAAGTTGATTATACATTTTTTTATAAGCTCTTGAAGTTAGAATTTTGTCAAAATCATGAAAATTCGAAAGATTATTTGTAGAATTTTTGTAAAATGGTCAATTTGACTTTAAAATTTAATTAAAATCACTTGACTTGAGTAAACACTGTACAGTGCGTTGGTTATCTTCTCCCTCAAAATATGTTCAAACAAGAAAAGCCAAATATTAGCATAATTAATACCTATAGGCTTATTTCAGTGCAATAGGTATATCATCGATTTATATTAGAAAGAGGGCTATAGAGAGTAAAAGGCCAGTGGAACTAAGACCTGTACTGGCTGTACTTAAAACTTTCGGATAGGCTTAGTGTCTGCAAACTCCTCTAGCTTTCTATCTTAATAAATAATAAGCTATATAGGTATAGTTAAAATAACTATAGTATTGGGTTGTAATATTTTATTCTATTTAAACCAAAAAAATGTTTTTGTATAACTTTCGTAGAAAAAAGCTTACCACTCCTCCACTATTAACCACCAGTTTAATGCTCGACATTTTCGTTAGTTAGGTTAGGTAACCATAACATTATAAGTAATCAATTAGTTATAGAAGATTACAAAAATATCGTGTAGGAATCGGAAAACAATGAACGTATTTCGTAAACAATTGTCATCGCGCCAACCCGGGGAAATATCTACCCAAGTTTAAAGCTTATTTTATCGTTTAATCAAGTAATCAACTAGATTTGTATCGTTTATTAGAACAATATCAAACGTGTTTTTGGGGAGGTACCGAGGGTAAATGTTTTACTTAAAACTCGTTTTGGCGATAATTTTATGTCAAAACAGTTTAATATTTACTGTTTGCTCCTATCACTGACCGAAATATGTAGCCAGAATATCAAAATTATTCCACATGAAGTTATTGCATATGAGAAAATTCTAAAGAATTTGAAAGTCAGATTTTGCGTCCAACCAACCTAGTTTTTAATGAATATATATATATAATAATAGCTTGTATATAATTTTGTGGTTATTATAATGTTAAGTTGGATAACATAGTTTTAAGGCAATTTGTTGGGCGGAATCCCTTTCGAGTCAGCAAACTTATTATAGCCTATTTATTCTATTAGCCTACAAGTGTAGGTACTATCACCTGCAGTTTCTATAACGATTAATGTTTACCTGTACAAAAAGAAATGTTTAAAATTGGCTTTAATGAAAACACTATTTAGTAGGTTTCAATGGATAGGTAATTAATTATATTTGGATAGCGGCGATTGGCCAGTCACTAGCACGTTTTAAAAAACAATTTATTTATGTAAATTAATCGGGTCGGTCGAGTATGTTTTTAAAGAAAAGGCGGCTGCTCTTCGGCTCCCTAACCGAATACGCCCACCGTGCAACGTCAACCGCGTAGATAACAGTGCCGATACGATCAGAATTTTGCCATGTTTTTTTCTTTTTCGTTTTGATAACGACAATTAATTGCACTGATAAGTGGCGGCTTGCGGACTTTGTATTATTTAGTAATTAGTTATGTCGTACGCGCCTAAGTACCTAGTTACTAGTCAGTTAAATAGTGATGATATTATTATTATTTATTATTTAAATTGTATTGTGTACGTCTAGCTCACGAATTAACAAACGTCAAGTTTGATCGAGTTCATCACAATAAATCGTAGGTAACCTGCGTTAGACTCATGAAATCTGTTCGTTTGTCCCGAGTGTATCCAGTGGTCGCCGTCGGTGCCTGCCTGTAGCTGCTGGAGCAGCTTTTCGTCTTTTCACGATCTCTCGTCTCTCACAGGTAATAAAATAATTCTCGAACGTAGTCCTAAAAACTGTGAAATTCCCGGTGCCCCGTGTTAGTTGTAATTATATTTCACACCTCGTTTCTGGGTCCACACGTAAGTAAATCATTGCTGTGTCGCTCTATCAATCTATTAAATGCTTTTAATAATGCCAGTTTGTTTGTTTCTGTCTTATTCGACATATGGTATACATTAATGATAATTTTTAATCTAGGAGCCTCAAGCCACATTATGTCGGACACGGATTCCATCAAAACCGATAAATCACAATCAGATTTGCAGCAAAAATATGATAAATTAGCTATGGAGTTTGCCAAAGTAAATATATTTACGGGTTTGACATTAAAACTAAAAATTATTTAGAATGGATATGTAGCTGTTTTTTCTTTGGATTTACCTGTTTCAATCAGTGAATTTAATAGCAAAATTGCATGTGATATGTTATTTTATATACAATACATATTTAATTATAAATCGTAAGAAGTAGAAAGCTTAAATAAAAACTTTTTTTGTGAGAACAAAATTGTACTTATTGTCTATTAAATATTAGGTATCGAGTTTTACTTAATAACAATAAGGATATGTTAAATACTCATTTTTACAGATCTTTTAAAAAAAATATATACAAGAGAGAAATAATATTTAAATTAACTTTAGGTAAATGATATAATATATGGATAACAATGTGTTTTTAATCCTTTAATTTCTTTGCCTTAGTAATGATATCAATTAATTTTTTAAAACATGTATACATAATATATATAGACTATACTGAAATATTAGTTATTGTTTATAAAAATTGGTTTATAATAATTGATGGTAAAAATATTAGGTATTAAATAAATAATGTATTTACCATCAATAAATTATTATTATTTTATGTAGGCATCTATTTATTATTATGTATTTATAGGCGAGAATGCAATTGAATGTCTTAAAAAAAGCTTATACTGCAAAAACTTCTAAATTGGATCATAGAAGTATTGAGTCTCTGGACCAAGTATGTAATTTGTGTTAAATACATTTTAATATGATAATTTATTAATTTTTCCTCATATATTTAGTTTGAAAGCTGTAAATATGATACAATGTCTACAAGTAGCTTGGAAATTCAAGACAATTTTAACAAAACAAGTCAAGTAAATTCTAAAGTAAGTTTTTAGTTTTGTGTTTATCATACATTTTGTAATATTTATGGCATATCAAATATTTTTATTGACTAAATTACTATTAGACGTTAATTATGGATTATATTTTTTTGAGTGAAGGGGCATATTGTGTTATAATGTTATACTTTACAATATATTCAACTTTAAGATGAAATTTTATCTACCTATTAAAAGCATAGTATGATATGGCACAGTTTGCCGTGAAACTTTTTATTCATAAGTAAATCCACAATTGTTTTGTATTAAAAATATTTTACATTAAACAACCATCATGTAGTAATGATTAATTTTAATAACTCTTTAACTATTGATTAATTGATCAATTTTTGGTTTTTACAGTGGTATACATTTTTAAATAATATCTTTAACAATAGCAATTTCTAAAAGAAATTATCTGTTATGTTAAGGAAAGTAAAAAAAAAAAACAATACCAGTGTTTTATATTAATTAAAATTCATTTAGTTTAGAATTAATGATATATATTTATATAATATAATATGTATAAAGGTATAATAATATTTATGTTTAGGATATATAATGTATAATTTTAATACAAACATATAGATAATCATTTAGAAAGTTTAAGTTACATCAGTTCTAAACATTTATCATTTTTTTGTTACTATATGTTTCATATTGAAATACATTTTAAATATATATAATATATGTATTTATTTTTGTAATATATGTTTATAACTTGATTTAAAGGGAAAAGGAACAGACGAATTAAAATCTAAAGATGTTCAGTTCTTAAAACAAGATATCAACTCTATGCACCAATATATACGACGTGTATTAGATTCCACAAATTCAAGTCAACTTGATTATAACGTTTGTGCAATATTAACCTAACCTAATCTATTTTTATTTTAGTAATATCTATAACCCTATTTTGATTTTTATATTTAGCTTATTATGTCAGAAATTGAGTACTGTAAAGGCATACAAAACAGTAGTCCGAATAATTGTTGTGAAGTACTCAATGATGAATTGACAGCATTAAAGTGTTCCGTTACCGATTGCTTGTACAACATATTATATAATAAACTTGAATCTAGAACTAAAATAAACACTGAAGATTCTCGCCTCACTAATCCTCATCATTGTAAGTATATTTACTGTTAAGAGTATTGTAATTAAAATTAAAAAAAAAAAAAATGTATGTATTTTGATATTCTTTATTTTGTATAAAATGATATTAATACAGTGGTGAAGCTGCCTATGAGACAAAAATATTTTTTAAGTTTATTTTATTTATTTATTATGTACAAATGTACAATACATAGACATTTATTTATCTATATTATATAAATGAATGTTACATTATTAATAAAAAAAAAATATTTATATATATACTACGGATAAACAGATTATTAGTCTGATTGTGGTGTGACGAGTTAAAACCAACAAAGATATTGCCAGTTTTGACAACATATGTAGTCTCATACTATAGGGTATGCGGTGTGGCGGGTACCTGAAAATGGGGGTACTTGTGCAAGGATGTAAAAGAGACATGACACTCATGAAAATTTTATGATAAAAAGTACGTTTATATTTATAGAAGATTGGCTTTCTCCATGGGACCAGTAAAATGTAATATGCAATCTTACTTTTTGGTAAAAATAAGAATGCAAATGATATATATTATATAAATACTCTATTCAAAATAAGAAACCAGTTTTTGTGGCCAATGATTGAGCAATGTTGTTTGTCCATCATTTTTATATCTACCATTTGAATACCTGGCTGTGTAGTGAAGCCACATCCCTATCCAGGGAGCAAGTCGGTTGCAGAGTAGGAACTTATTTTGAATAAAGATATATTTTATATATTATGTATAATTGTATCGTATCGACCTAAACTGTTATTAATATTTAATAGATAAAAAAAATATTATCACTTATTAAAAAAAAAATTTGGATTGTTTACCTTCATTTTAAACCCAAGCTTTGCCACAGTATTAATATCGAATAGACAATTTTAATGCTATTCACACTTATATATTTATTTTTAATAATAAAAAGTAACTAATTCCTGTTTTTATAATTTGTATTTATTTTTATTTCTAGATTGTTTGGACAATAACTATAAATCTGACGAAGACAGATTACAAAAAGTTTTTGTTACATTGGTTCTCCATTTTTTTCTTTCTTTCATTATAAATCTTAATGATGTCTTAGAAGATTTGCTCAAAGATATTAATTTAAAGGATGTTTGTATTTACAATTATTATTAATTGCTGTACATGATAGTGCACTTAATATGACCATAATTTTTTTTACTCGGTAGGACACTGAAAATCACAATATTTTTTGTTTAAAATGACATCACTAGATATATAGTAACACAGTATGTTTTTATTATATAAAATATCAATTTTTTATATAAAAGTAACAAAACATAAGCATACGCATATATTATAATAAACTCAACTATTAGGCTAGTTTTTTAAAAAAAACTTTTGGATCTACAAATCTGAAACAACAACTTTAAAAGCGGTACATTTTATGGGTTCTTTGGGGACAGCAGGACTATCCTACTCAAAGTGGGTCATATGGTCATATTAAGTATACTACATTAGATAATATTGAATCATTATATTTGCAATGTAAAAATATTTTGTTTAATCAATTTTCAGGCATCACTTATTTTACAAAGAAGTTTAAAATCATTAACAAACAAATTACATAGTAATACCTTGGTATTAGAAAATATTCTAACGTATAGTGCTGATTTAAAAACCTTTAAGTAAGTATAAATAATTACAATATTGCTTTTAGTGTTAAATAAAATATATTTTATTTGTCATTATTAAGACTAACGACATTGTGTTATAGAAAAAATAAATTATGTCTCAATGTGTTGAATATTTTTCCATATTTTTAGGTTCAAATAAGGCAAATGTTCAAAATTAATATTAGTTTAAAACATATATCTTACAACAAATAATATACAGATAATAAATGATATAAAAACATTGTATTAACTTCTAATATCAATAATTTTCTAAAGGAAATTGCATTATACAACTTTAAGCTACATATATATTATAAATAAAATTTAAACTTATGGTCTCAGATGACAATGTTATTTAAATGTAAAAAAAAACAATATACTCACTTACAAATTAATAATAAAAATACTAAATTACATAAAAAAATAGACTAAAATAATAAATCAATGTGTAATGAATTAATTATATTGTGTTTTTTTAGATTTGATACTCAGCACATTGTTATGGAAAATATTTTGCAATTTATATCTGAGAAATGTATTGACTGTGTTAATTCAATTAAAGATTTCATAAAATCAGGTAATGTATATAACTTGTATGTTATTTCAATTTTACAATTATTATAATCTTAGATTCTGAGCAGAGTGTTGAATCTTGAATATTTTTAATATCTAAGATTTGAAATTTTAATACAAGGTTCTTAATCTTAAGGTTAGAAATATAAGGCTCAAGATTTTCTACCTATATTAAAAAGAAAAAAAATGATAGTTATTATATTATTATATTTTATACAATATTTTCAAATGTTTGCAAAAATTATTTAAGCCTACTATATTAGTACTACTAATAGTATAATAAATTATGATATCTAATATTAATATTAAAAGAAAACATAACATAAATGATAAAATATACTTATTGATTTAGAGTTATAAATCACAGCTCAGAATATTTTTACTATTATACATATGATTAATTTTATAAATATTTTTTTTTATAGATAATACTGTTCACATTGATTGCTCATCTTTGCGTCAAAACATAATATCATTCATGGCATTAAAATTTCCTATTGGAGGTATATAAAAAATTATAAAATAAACTTATTTCCAGGATTGGGATTTTACAGCACTTGAAATTGAATAAATATGTGCTATAAATTAATAACTTTAAATATACAAAAAATATTACCCAATTAACAATCTTTCAAAATTATAAAATAAAATTGTGATTTTAAGTTTTTTTCTTAAATGTTACATTAAAATGCTTAGTCAAATTTTCAAACTTGAACTTTCTGCGTTTGTCTACTAGCAAAGTTTTGTAACATAAAAAATCAACGTTTGATGTTTACTAATATGTACATATTTTAAGTACACAATATCATTATTTGTAAGATCACCAATATTTGTATTTTTTTCACCATCCATAGTATAATATGTTTTAATTTAGACAATTCACTATTTTTTTTTAAAAAGGTTTTTAATTTAAGATATAAATATTATTCTACTGAATTCACCACTTACTGTTTTAAATGTTTCTTTGATACTTTTAACAAAATTAAATTATGTGGCCAAATACTTTTTTATTTGCAATTTATCAATGGTTACAGCCGTTACAGATATAATAAAAAATTAAATTTTATGTAAGCTAAATTATTTTTAAGATTGGGTTTGTCTAAACATTTTTTAAGTTTTTTAATACTAATTCTATCTTCTTGATTAGATTGAGTAATCCAATAACACGACAAATAACTTCAATATTTTCAATGCTTTACTTCAGGGTCTCTACTGTGTTATACTTGATTCTGATGGAAAATTTACACCAGGCAATTAATTTTTAATAATTGCATCTAATTTAGAGATTTTTTTAAAATATTTGTTTAACAATTGTTGTTATTTACCATACATTAATAAGATCTAACTTGTTTAGTGCTGTATCTGATACAAATAAAAAAACATGTTCATGTTGTACTCCATTCAGCCACAATATGCTCATTGATTTGTTAAATAGTTGACTGTTAATAGAAAAATTGGTTTTACTAATTCTTCTCTATAAAGTAAAAATAATTGACTAATAAACCATCTTTTAATATCAGTTGTTTTGTTGATGCTAACCCATATTTCTTTAGTTAATAATTTAGAATGAATGATTTCATAGTCTTTTTATTTATATAATAATCATCCACTTGTAAGTTATAACTTTTGTTAACATTGATCTTGAATTGGATATTTTTGTATGTGTTTCAATAGATTGTTGAAAGATCAAATTAGATAATTTATTTAAAAGAATCTTTGTGGCTATATTTGTTTTACATAAATTAGAATGAAAAGGGGTTTTTTTTTTGGTAGCTTGTAAGTCATAAGATACTGTTTAATTTTTTAATTTTATTTTGATGACAATTTTGTATATTTATTTGGTTTTTAAGGTTTTTATAAGTTATTACTATATATTTTTGTGATTTTCGTTTAATTAATTTCATTTGCAGAGTTAGTTAACTCAGGTGAATATTTGAATTCAACCAATATAAACAACAAATTAGATGGTGCTTATGATACAGTACACACTGTAAGTAAAAAAATATAACTTTTATATAGATAAATTAAATAAAAATATTCTCTACATTGTATTATATGTTTACTTCAATGTACAATTCAATTATTACTTCTATTATTGAATTTAAAATTTAGTTTGTATACATTTATACATTTTATAGCTGTTACGTGCCATAAATTTATTGGAGTTTGAATATTTGTATAAATTTAGCCAAATGGATATGCATTGGCATATGAGAAATCCACTTTTACACGTAAAATATTCAAAACAAGTAAAAGTTACAATTAGTTTCAGTTTTTATGTCTTTGTTTTTGCAATTATTTAACTATTTTTAGGCTAAAGAGGAATTAAATTCACCATCAATTTCTCAAAATAGCTACAAAAGTATAATTCAGGTTTACAATGAAAAATTAAATGAAGAGATGAACAGATCATTATCTTTTGAACAAGAAAAAATCCATTGGGAAAATGAGTATAAACTTCTATGTAAAAAAAAGGAAAATGTAAGTATACTTGATAATTTATTAAAGTTACATCTAATTTTTTTTTGTTTAATTTCCTAAATATTGTGATAGATACCATTTGCCTATAAAGATAAAAATCCAGCATCTTTGGAGTCAATAGTAGTGGAAAATGATGTAAGCATTAACAATACACACATAATATATATCTGTATAATTAAATAATTAAAAAGAGTAATTTTATGTTCACGCTAAGAGACACCACAAAATATTTCAGTTGGATATCTTGAATTGGAATGGGATTTTTGGTAAATGAAAGACAGTACTTAACTGCACATTTTCAGATAAATTTTTAACCCTTTCAATAAGCATATACCTAACTTCAATTTTTTTTTCATAGATTTGGATAGAGTATTTTTTTCTAATTATAAAATTGGCAAAGTTATAGTCTGTTGAATTTTTATTATTTACAATCTGTTTTTGAAGAAATTTTAAGTATGTAAACTCACACTCAAAAATTAAAATAATATTTTCGATCTTTTTAAATATCTGTTTTTAGATAGATAAGAGAAGAGTATATGACATAAATAAACATTTATTTGTTTTTATAATGTAATTTTCTTTTTTATAATTTATAATACGTATCTACATCCGAAATAAGATAGCTAAATATGAAGGCCTTGACAGTTTGGCATTAAATTTAGGGAGCTTAAAACAAAAAAGCTTGAGAAGCACTGCTTTAAAGTGAAAAAATAACTTTTTATAAGTTATTTTGATTCATATTGAAATGCAGGTATACCTAGTGCATAAAAGTACTTGAAACTTTAATAGTCTACTTGTCTACAGTTTAATATTTACAATTATTTGTGCAGTAAAAAATATTTTTTTAATTTATGAAATTCATATTAGGAAAAAAATTAACTTAATGTGACTATACTTGGTTAACTAATTAGTAACTATATATCATAGAATAAATGTTAACTTGTTAAGTTAACTGATAAATGCTCAGTCTTTTCCAATGCTTATTTGAACAAGTGGTAAATGATAAGTATTAATGTATGCACATTAATATTTGTTTAAATATGTTAATTGTTAGTATCTAATATAATTATTGTAATTATTGTATTCTAAAACTAAAAAGTTCCTCATTTCTTTTTTTTTTTTTACAATAATTAACTCTTGAGCACACATTTCATGGTCAAAAATACTGAGCTTTTAGAATTTTGTTCATTGCTTCAAAAATATGAAATATTAATCTAACCCACCTTAGGTACCTTCTAATTAGGTGATAAACTAAAATTTAATACAACTCCTAATTGTATACAATTTTATGCCTGTACTATAGAAGGGTTAAAAATTCATTATCTATTGAAAAAACTGTCTAAAAGACTGTGTGTGTGGTATACTGTGATATAACGTTATAATTATTATGTAATAACATTTATATGAAAGCTTAATTTGTTTATATTAAGTATCAATAAAAGCATTTGACAATTTTTATTTAATTGATATATTTCAATACACGATCAAAAAGACTGTGTGCATAGAATCTTGTGAATATTTTTAATGCGTGTAATTTAGGGTTAAAGCATTTTATTGCTAGTTTGTAAAATTAACAATTCCTATCAAAATAATAATTTATTTATTATGTATCGTTATTGCAATGGTGGTCGCAGTTGTGTGATTATATGACAAACTACAGACATTCTTTTAAACTCATCATAAAAGTTATGTACTTATATTCACCTATAAACTATTTTTGGAATCTCTGCACAGTCAAGCTTCTTGTTTTCTAGAGATGACAACAAACGTTTAAATTTAAACAAACACATATATTGTAAAAATTAAAATAACATTTATTTTTAGTTAAAAAAAAATTAATATAGTATAATAATTCCATTATAAATAAATTATAAATTGTTTATTTGTAGCTGGGCAAATGTGAGTCGGTTTTACAGTTTAATGACGAAGTAATGGCTAGAGAAAATGAACTCAAATGTTATTTTGAAAAAAAAATTAACAATTTAATTTCGACAAATAAAGAATTATCCAGTCAAAGCAATGCATATGCTATGGAGGTTAGTCCACTGATACTGTTATATTAATTATATGCCAATTGGTCTTTATTGACTTTTGATAAAAGTTACTAAAACTAAAAGTTAAAAACTATTGAGTTTTTTGATATATTTAAAATAATATAGATCACCGCATTAAAAACACGATTGGACCATAGTATATTCGTTCGTAATGATCTGGAAATAAAGTTACATGAGGCATCGGAACACATTGATGATCTTAAAGAGGAATTTCACTTGACATCTACAAATTATGAGACTCAACTCAGAGCAATGACCGAACATTTGGCTAGTTTAAATGAGACGGTTGTATTAGAGCGGCGGCATATAGATGATCTTAATAGCCAATTAAAAATGAAAGCAGTGAGTTAAATTCAAAATTGTTAGTGTAATTTTTAGGTTTGTAACTTAATACAAATTTGCTAATTTATTCTGAAAATCAATTTAAAAACTCTGATTTTAATATTAATTTGTTAAATTTCAAATTTAAATACTTATTTCATATTTTATAACTTCTTTAATATTTAAAAGTTGGATACTTTAACAAAATGATTTATGATAAGGCATACTGTCTACTTAATATCTATTTACATACTAATAGTATACTTTAATTAATAACATGAGCAAAAAAAAAAAAATATAATCATATTTTTAAATTTACAATTATTGTATAGTTCACTACATGTAATATAAATGGTGCTACTTAAATATTTTAAACATTTTTAGTGTATTATTTCCTTAGCTTTATACAATTATTATTCAATTTATTTTTATTTATAACAAATAGTATAAAATATTGATTATAATCGCCTTTTTATTTATATTTATTCAAATTTTATATCATTTTGTTTTCTAGAGTAAAAAGAAGTCTTCCAAATGAATATCATCAGTATTAAGTACATTTATATAATATATATTAACTATTTTATTTTACAACATAATATATTATTATAATTTATTGATAGTTTTGTATGTTATTTAATTGTTCTCTTATCATAGTATTTTGTATAAATAATTTTTTGATCATATTTATCAAAATCTTACCTATCATTGTTAACATATTGTGATATTTCAGTTATTTCTCATCTTTAATAGTATTGTACTTTATTGAATAATTTCCATTTTTAATTATTATTGTTAACTATAATTATTATATTATATAAATTATATACAATGTAAACATATTTATATAAAGTATCATGTGTATTGTGTAGATAAAATTTTTATTAAATAGCATGTTTATAACATATACTATACGTACAAATTTAAGTATACCTATTACAGTTAATCATACTTATATTTCCATAGTTATTTATAAATCAACATTATTTAGCTCCTTTTGAATTTATATACAATTTTTTTTTAATTATTCTTTAATACCTATTGAAAATATATAATGAATATATACTTTTTATTATTGTATTTGTTCATCATATTATAGTACTTACTACTTATCCGTTCAAACTTAAAAACACAACATGTGTATGACTTGCTATAATGTTCAAAGTTGGACAAGTTGCTAAAAAGATATTTTATTAAACCAGATTAAGTTAACTTACCCTAAAAAAATTAATTTAATGTTATTTAAAAATATAAATGAAATTATTAATTGAATTAAGTTACTGATTTTTATTGAAATATTTTCTTAGCTTATTTAAAAATTACTTGCCTTCATATTTTAAACTAACTAAAAACTTAATGAGGTATGGTATAGCTCAGTGATGCCCAACCTTTTTTGTTCGGCATGCCACTTTGGGTTTATCAATCATCTCTGAGTGGGCTACCAAATATAAAAGTACAAATAATCCAAATCTTAATCTAATAATATAATTTTGTTATACATAATAAGTGTACAATATATATGGCATATATCTTATCTTTTATTGACTTGAAAAGATCACGGATTGAAGTATACATTGTAGGTACATACAATGAACAGTATATCAAAAAATGAAAAATAAATGTTTTATAAATTTGTGAGGGGCCACACACAATACCTTTGCGGGCCACGGGTTGGGCACCATTGGTGTAGCTTATGAATGAACATTGTTAACATATACTTACCATGTGTTTTAAACAATTTAAACCAAATTAAATAAAATGTTATGTTATATTAAAAAAATGTAAAATAATTTGATAAATATTACAAGAATTATTTATTAAATTTTAACTTATAATTAACAATTTTTTTTTTAAAGCTGTGGTCACCTATATGGCTATAACACTATATACCTTTTTTTGCTTACCACATAAATGCTTTTTTATGACAATAATGTTGTTCCCACGTACTAAGTATATTTATAAAATTTGTAAAATTAATTTAAATCAAAATAACTAAGTTAAGTTAAAATAATTTATAACCAGAAGTAATTAAACTTCTAATTTAGTTGTTTTTTAAACATAATACATTTTATAACTAATTAATATTTTTACAAAACTCGCTTATTAAAAAATAAAATATTTCAATTGAAGTCAGGATAACTCTCATGCGCTATAGCCTCCATTAACACGACGGGGGGTAATATCAAACACAATTCGCCATGTATTTTCTTTAAAGAATTTTCGAAAATAGTTTTTTTTTGTTTTTTATTATGTTTTGGCCTTTGTAACTTTGTATATGCATAGAAAAAGCTTAATAAAAAATATATACTACTTATATGTTAATATTTATTAAATAATATTAAATAATATTTATGTGGTATACAAGTACTATACACATTTATGCAAAAAAATCTATATTTCATAACTTAATGGGTATTTTTAACATGGAAAACAGTTCGGATGGAATCTATTTAATAAATAAAAATAAAAACACGGCCAAGTATAGTTATATTTTGTTTGCATTTATTTAACAACGTACCGTCCTATTGATATATTTGTATTATATAAACGCGAAAAACGCTGCAGGAAAAACAATATAATAATTATATAGAAAAAAAACTATAATCTCTGTGTAGACTATATTATTATCATAATAAATTAGATACATTATATTATTATAACTATTGAAATGTTTTATCGGTTTCAACAGTTTCATAATCGCTTTAAAGCGCGATTTCTATGATTTACAAATTGTTCTGCGGTTAACGATTATAATAATAATTAACATAACACAAACACATAAACACGCACACATTATTGCAGATATCTACTGTAAATGGTAGGGCATATGCCAAAAAAAAAAAAAAAAATGTATTTATGAAAACTTCAAAGACGGAAAAATGATTTAATTAACTACAATACGACCGTCTCTTTAAAACACTAAAACGTAATAGTTAAATAGGTATTAGGTGGTTAGGTATAGATCGTGTTGAATTCAAGGAGTTTGACTTACGAAGACGCATCGTCGTCGTCGCCGGATAGCATTTGATGAGCGTACCTCTGCAGACTGTCCTCGATATATTCTGATTTGGTTTTGAATCCGGGAAACAGCAATATCCCCATAACTTAAAAACAATAAAACACAATCGGTTACTAATAATTACTGCAACGCCTACGTACAATTATATATTATTATTTAT
This sequence comes from Rhopalosiphum maidis, assembly GCF_003676215.2. Classification (NCBI taxonomy): domain Eukaryota; kingdom Metazoa; phylum Arthropoda; class Insecta; order Hemiptera; family Aphididae; genus Rhopalosiphum; species Rhopalosiphum maidis. The sequence continues at coordinate 51,195,483 of NC_040879.1, forward strand.
TATATTTACACGGTCGTGTTTTGTCTTTAAACTATTATTTATTTATCATGGGTATATATCGAGGTATGGTATAAGCGTGTGACTTACGGATTTGTCTTAGATAGTCAAAGATGACATATGAAAATGTATGAAAACAAAAGTTTTAATAAATGTAATTAATATAGTCGTTGTGGGACGACAGCAGTCCTCGCTAGGAAAGGACCATAAATTACTTCAGATTGCATAACAAAATTTATCAGTTGTTGTTATCACATTTTATGATATATTGTTCATAAATTAAACACAACAATACGAGATTAAATTGAAGTTACCATCGCGAATCGCTAACATTAAATACTTACAGTAATAAAAAAGCGAATAAAAATCAATATGAATAGTTGAAATTTCAATTACATTATGAACGTATTTTTGATAGCAATGACCAAGTAATTTTAAATATTAAAAAAATAATTATTTATAAATTTAATTATATCTTTTTTAATCATGCATAAAAGGGACAAACTACAATTAATTTTTATATTAGTGTATTGTAAATAGTATTCGTATTCGAATTATTATAAATATGTTTGAGTATAAGTTTGGTATGAATGTATGATATTATGTATTCTAAATCAGACGTTACTAAAACTCACAATTTTAAAACTTTCTAAAAAATGCCCCAACACTCTATATTAAGTAGACTGTAGTGTATCTAAGTATCTTTAAACTTAACTATTTATAATAAATATTAAAATATAAATAATCTATTGTGAGCTTATCAACTCTTACCAACAAATAGCTGTCACTATATTAAACGTTGATTGTCACCGTTCTAAACGTGACATTGTTACCTTATTATAGTAGATATTAATTTTGGACTTTATATTATTATAGAAACGTTCGGTCTGTAGAGATAAGTAAACAATATTTTTTATTATTGGCGCCTACAACCTACAATTACGCCTTATAACACGTAGGTACTGAATTTATTACTATGACGTATTGACGTATAAAATATAATATCATATAACAAATACATATATATATATATATACATATATAATATATATAAATCTATCTAGGTATAGTTACGGTGTTGTTATTTTTTTTATACAGCGATCAAGACACTTCGAATATAAATAAAAAATATTATCGAATAGGTTGGTATGCATATACCTACGTAGTATTGTTGAAATTCTAAATCGTTATGTCCAATAATTAGTTTTAGTTAAATTATTATAATTATTATCAATTCATCGTACATTTATTAGGTTTAGGATCATTCTTTTTTTGAAAATTACACGTTAGAAATGTTAGAATGTTGTGTAATAGTACGATTACGGAAAACTAGTTAGTACCTACGTGGAATCCTGATATGGTATTGCAATGGGGCTAGGTAAAATTGGTCTACAATTTGTGTACATTTTGAAAGTGGTAAATTGAGTCTCGGTTTCCTATTTTTGATTATTTTATATAATCATTATAATCATATCATTCGCGATTAAACCGATGCTTTTACAGCACAAATCTCAATATTTTTAACTTTGTTGACGAATTATTAGAATAAGAAGTACGATCCGGGATGCATATAAAATTACGAAGCACATCGCAAAAAAAAGAAAAGTACGCTGCATAAAAAAAAAGTTAATGGAGCGAAGTACCTTAACTGTATATGGTATACCTATATGATAACTCGATTTAAATTTTGTATAAATTTAGGTTTATACTGGGAACATAATTTATAATAGATTTATATATTAGAATAACACATATATTTTTATTTAACTGTAATAATAATAGATTTTTTAATGAATAATGTATACGGTGTATAATACCATGTATATAATTTATATAACGTATAAAAAAAACCTATTATTTATTTTACTTCTAATAAAGATTATTCGATATTAAGAAATACATAATTAGTTTTTTCCGGTATTCAATTTATCTTCAACCTTTTTTTTTTCCGGAACCCAATTAACCGAGAAAAGATCTTTCGAGACCCTATTTATCAATCTCATCAGCAATAGCTAGTATACACCGCACTCTATTTCCCACTTATATAAAACTTTAACGAATACTTGTAATACGTTTAATAGACATTTTTGAAAGTCAATAAGGAAGCAGTAAGTTTATAATATATAGTAACTATTCTTTCCGGATTTTAGAAGTAATGAAAAAATAACTTTAGAAATATTATTTATTACTATAGAGAGAAATTAGCACAAAATACAAATTTAAAATATTCGTGGGAAAAAACCAACCAATTTAAAGTTTTAACTATCAAATAATTTATACAAAATTAATGATAAGAAAATTAAAATTATTTATTCTTACAATTATTTTAAAATACATATTTTTTTTTTACAATTTAGAAATAAGAAAGGTAATTTTTTGTGTTTTTCAGTTACTGAAAAACAACAAAGTTAGTGACAATACACCAATTTTGAAATAGTATAGAAAAAATATATAAAATAGCTATTGTTCAAAAATTATAAACATTTATTCATATTGTAATACCGATTAACCTTTTACTTTTTACGTCATTTTTTATTTTGTGTTAATTTTGATTGCTGGCTTGCTGCCATTATTTGTTGTAATTTATTTCGAACATAGGTATATTTAACTATGAAATTAGTTAATGAATGACAAGTAATTTAAAATTTTATAAACAGTATAAATATTTTAGGACCCCCGAAAATTAATTTTCGAAAGGTACTACTATATACTGAGTACTGACCACTAAAAATCTAACCTGCACGATATATGTTATATTTATTTTTAAATTGAATAATTTAAATTATAGAAATGCGATAAGCACGTCTACCACATATTAAAATTACGCTCCTGGACGGTTGTTGGATGACATACTTGTAATATATGATATGAATAAATTGTTGAATGTGGTTCCGATGTACAAAAGACTGAAGAACGATACTGACAAGACAGAATGAAACTGAAAAAATAAATAAATTATATTATTAGGTAATGTATAACTGCGCATATTACATATAATATTAGTTTTAATTATTGAAGATGACACATCGGGTATTTGGCAGATTTTCTTTTTGACGCTTATATTGTGTATTCGTGTGTGTAAGTGTGTAATGCACTGTGGACAGAGAAATTAAATTGGGGTTGTACTAGTTGCCCTTATATGTTAATATATACACGATTACAATATATAGCCTGTAAAATAGGGGAGGTAAATAAACAAACAATAAATAAAATTATTTATAAAAATAATGTAAAATAGTATAAAATAATAGAATCAAATTTTGATATTCTCTGTCTTTTGTAATTTTCTGACTATTTAGTTGATACATATATTTCCTCAAGTTCGACTTTTCCACCTTCACTGTGGGCTATGAATTCAATTGATTCAGAAAGGACTACCAATGCATGTGAATCATTTCATTCGTCATTTTCAAAGAACTTTAGTAGTTCACATCCAAATATTTTTATTTTTGTAAATGTTATAAAAGAAGTACAAACAAATACATACATTTGCTATAAGCAGTGTAAACGAAATTAAAACTATAACAAATCGCACATACTTAAACAAAAAAGCCCGTATTGAAGATTTTATAAATAAATATAAAAATAAGAATATTAGTAGATTAGATTTTGTAAAATCTGTTAGTAATTATTATAACAAAACATAATACATAATTATTATATCTAATTATTTTTTTTTTTTGATAAATTATAACATTGATTGCCACATAATTATAATATTTATTATTTCATTGACTTTTTCATTTTATTTTGTTTGTAATTATTACAAAATACCTACTATATTCGGCAGATATATACATAATTCCAAGCATATGAATTTTTTTCTTTCATTTTATACTATTTTACATTATTTTTATAAATAATTTTATTTATTGTTTGTATATTTACCTCCCCTATTTTACGGGCTATATATTGTAATCGTGTATTTATTAACATGTGAGGGCAACTGGTACATTTGGTCGAGGGCAACTGGTCAACATCCATTAAATTAAATATAAACGGATTTAAAATTGTAAGTATAGGTAGATAAAAAGTGATATTGAGCCTAATGATATAATATATAGAGGTTCTATAAATTAGTTTAAAGGGACTGAAGAGAATACGTTTTGAGGCAAAAAAGTCATAGAAAAATAGATCTGGTAATAAATAAGTCTTAGCAATAAAACGGCCAGAAAATAAAAGTATTGTATCTTTACCAACACAATTAGTAAATGACTATAACCACCACATTACAGCTATTTTTACAAACTTAATAATTACTGTAATTCAGTAATGGTATTAAAAATATTCATTTAAATACACTAATGACTAATACAATATGCGGTGAAAAATAATAATAATAAAAAAAAAAAATATATTCTATATTTATATAGATAAAATGTTGAATTTCAAATGTTTTTTTTTACATATTAAATGTTTGTAGAAATCAAATTAATTAACTTTAGATTTCAACAGTTGTTTTTCCAAAACGTGTGCATAAACACAAAACATTAATCTAGTTTGCGTTTTCATTATTTCTTTTCTTTAATTTTTATTGCTGGTTCACCTAGTTTGTACAAAGATAATTTTGCGTGGTTCGCATGTTATATCCGATTTAGTAATGTAAAATATTATCTAATTGTATGTATTATACATTTATACACAATGGTAGTAACTATATGCATTTACCTATTTCAGTTAATATTTTTAAATGTTTCGCTGCAGACCATTAGTTTTACTTACCTTTTATCCACGATATTTTATTTCCGGATACTTTTTTCTGTTTCTCTTTAAGAATGTCACTACTCACTATAGGTTTTTTACACGAAGAACGTTTGATTATACATATTTATATAGATATGATATAACCCAAATCTTCAATTTAATGCAGAAGAATATAATATAATATTAGGTATAAGACAAAATTTAAATTAATTTTTAAAATAATTTAGGTAAGCGTAATATATAAAATAAGTTTGTTATACTCGTAAGTTTATTGCAATAACTATAACTTCTAATTATACTTAAACTTTTCGAGTTAGTGTCTAGATTTCTACGCATTTGTAGTATAAGAAGATAATACTGGGTTACATAAACGCAAAGTTTATACATTCTACGTATTGGGTAGGTATCTATCTATACTGTTTATTCGGGACTTAAAAATTTAAAAGGTACATGAAGAAAAATTGGTTTTTTTTGTGCGACAAGTAAATAATCATGAAAATAAACTCTTCTTGTTCAATTTGGAATTATTATTACATTTTATTTTAATATAATTTCGATAAAATATATAAATAGTTGTTAATTATGCAAAAATATTGTACAAAAATAATTAAACGCGCAACTAAAACTTATTGATACAACTATAAAACAATGCAGTGAAAATCGGCATAAAAAAAATGTAGGAAAAAGTTAATAAGATGTTTGTTATAGTAAATTACCTATTTTTTGAAAGCGATATTTCTATACATATATTATGTGATTAATAATAATTATTATTATTTAATTATATAATAAATTTTTAGATTCTGGACTATTTAACACAATAATCTATACTCTGACTCAAAGTAGAATTATACACCAGTTCTGCGCAATTTTTCCTCTTCCACCTATGCCATTTTATGTGAGATGCACACCAGCGAAAGGGAAACTGATTGCCGCCTGGTGTATTCTACTTTGAGACAGAATATACAAATTATATACTAGTATATATTGTAATTACAAACGATAATATAAGAACGTGAAATTTAACATTTTTAAGAGAATTACAAAATATATAACAGCTAGAAGTTCTATAGTAGGTTTAAGGTTATCTCCGTTTAACACAAGCCAACAATACATGAAGGTATTGATTTTACAAAGATGTGACACGATAAGTAGTAAAAAGATTTTTACCTTATTTGAAGGTAGTTTTTGTAATAAATTGGATATAATTTTTCAAAATACATAATTGAGAAGAAAAAAAAATAAGGTAAAATGAGAATTTTCAAATCAAACCAGTTTTTGACGAAATCGATTTTTTTTTTAGGTGCAACTTAAAAACGAATATCTTTAGATACTTAAAATGTTCACCAAATATTTATATTATCATTTTTTATTCATCGTAAAATATTTAAAGATATTTCGACTATTTTTGAGATTTTTTAAATTTATTTTTTTATTGGTTGAAAAGTTAAATATTAATAAATTTAATATAACGTTCCTCATTAATGTTCATAACAATTTTACCTAAAAATATCAAAATTGCATTCAAAGTCACAACATTTTTTTTATAAGCGTTTAAAGATAGAATTTGGACGAATAGAAAAAAAAATTATTATTAATATAATTAATTAAAATCATGTTTGGGTGTTTCTTTATTTGACTGTTCTGGTACGGTGTTTGACGAATAAAATGAAAATACGTTAAATAATTATTTGTCTCAAATGTTGGAAGTTGAACGTTTTTACGAAAGTTTGCATTCTGTAGATGGTGTTCAAATATTAAATGGTAAATATATAAGTGAAAATATTATTTACATGTTATTTGTTATATAACTATTAGTTGAGGTCTTTGTAAATTCTACATTGTTTATTTATAAATATACAGTCGACTAGTTACATAACATTGGGCAGAAGTCGTTTTGCAAATAAACCACATTTTTTATTATCGATTTACTAGGATATAGATTTAGATTTTTACTATATAAATAGTGATGAATTTACGATGAAAATATTGTAAAATACTGATTTTGTGAAAATGACTAGATTTTGCAATTGGTTGACTTGTACATAATAATACTGACCTTATTCCATAACCATCAAATTTGCATTTGTCTATAATGAACACGGTTAAGACATTTTTTTACCGTGGCAGATTGTTAGAAACATAAGTTGATGAAAACCGATTTATTTCGAGATATGATTGACCGAATTGGACGAAAACAAATTACCGCGGTTAGGTTACTCTTATATTATTAACAGAATGTGTTAGTGTTATTAGTCCAGATAAATACAATTTTATTTAAAGTTATAGATATATTATTATAATAATATCTAAATAAAGATGAAAAAAAAACTATTTTATCTAGATAAATCGTCAAGTAATTTTTTTTTATTATTGTTTAAAGCTTTAATTTTTTATAAAATATAAAACATACTATTTAATGTATGAAATAATAATCAAATGATTTTGAGCTATTTTTATGTTATTCTGCGACAAGGTATTACGTGGATATTTTTTTTATTAATTTTAGTTTTGAAAATAACCTTTCAGCAGAAGCAGTACCTAGTGCAGGGTCGGCAATTAATTAATATGGCGGTCCAGATATTTAAAAAAAAAAAAAATGTCGAGGGCCAAAATAACTTAAATTTAATTTTATCATCAATGTATTTATTTTTGTATTAAAAACACATTTTAAGACAAAGTATTTAATATTTAATTATTTATAAAGTAATCATACATTCATACTAATAATAACGAAATTATGTACTTAAGTTTAATGAGAAAAATTACATTTATTTTCTTGAGCTAATAAACAGCGGTATGCGATGGATGCTATCGTAATTTTCAAATAAATCATAAAAATAGATCGCTCGACTCGGCTTGCAGCCTTGACAGCGGCATGTCCAATAACAACACCGAAAATCATAAACCGTTATTATTGTCTCAGCGCCTAATGAAATCGATTTCAATATTAGTTTAATATTTGTTATGAAGGGAGGGGAAGTGATACATAAGTTGCCTCACTAAAAAAATACAACCAAAACCGCCACTACTTTAATGAACGGAAAATTAAGAAAATTTTTGGTGGTCCAGTTATTTTCCTTCCGCGGGCCGGATATGGCCCGCGGCCGCGTATTGCCGAACCCTGACCTAGTGGCTGGAATAGTATTAAATATCATTTAAATTAGATATTTAAACAGAGAATAATGATTCGAGTTATTTTATTATAATCCAAAAATATTCTTCGTGGGGATATAAAACTTTTGCGTATATTATTATATTTTATATACACAGTATCATTTCATTACATAAATACCCAACTTTTATTATAAATTATAACAAATTATTTAAAAATGTATTTGTTTATAATGCTTTGTACGAAAATCTTAATCGAACAATTGTACATAGTGTATATAATAGGTATTATATATATTATATATACTGTTATATATTATATATATATATTATATATACAGTATACTAGAAATGCTTGTTGAGACGTATTTTTATCTGCAAGCAAAACTAAGGATTGATATAGATCAATACCTATACGGAGGATGAGATACATTTAGTAAATTTAGGAAAGTATAATTATAAATCATCATTGACGGATCGTTGTCAGTGGCACAGTGCTCATATATAATGTACTTGCAATATTACGTACTGTGTCATCGCAAAAAACACTATAAAAGACAAATACTTTCGCATGCGCGTAAAATGAGCATTAGGGCTGGCAAGTACTAAATAGTAAATTCTAAATAAATTTTTATCAAATTACAATTATAATTTGAAGAATTTTCAAAGAAAACGGAAGTCACAAAATCATGGCAAACGGTTTAATACGTACGGTGTACACTATACCTACTGTCATAGTGTTACTTGAGGTAGGTTTATGTACAGTTTTTTTTTATATTAACGTTTATAACAATTTATTGATAATAAATTAAAACAATTGTACTAAGGGAATAAAGGAATTAATTTCAAAATTTTTATTATAATTGTTACTGTGTAATATTATATAATCTAAGAATTATGCACATAAAAATTGTAATTATATATTAGCAGGTAGGTAAAAAATTTAAATATATTACAAATACAAACGAATTATCGTAAATAAAAACAAGATATTTAACATTTTTAAGAGAATTACAAAATATAACCGAAGTTTTATATAGGTTATCATCGTTTACCACAAGAGAGTAATATAAACGAGATCGAATTTTTCGTTTTGAACGTCAGAGGCTAGAAAAAAATGTTGATTTAAGGGTGTACTGACGAACTGTTCTAAAAATTCAAAAGTTCAATCATATATGATAATAGCAGAAGGAAGATACTTTATTGAGCAAACTAATTTTATAGTTGGTTATGAGCGTTTTGATTATTATTTTTACTTTTATCACACGTATTACTAGGCAGTTGCGTAAACAACACTAAACATAAATTGTACAGCTAGTGTTACATGATGTATGTCTGTGTTAACTATACGGTTTGGTATTATACTTTCATGCATTGAAATTCTCAGAAAAATGTCCAGTTTGGGTATATTACTCGCAAGTGTATGCTTTAATATAAAAATTATGTTATAAAATTTTTGTTTGCGTTTGTCATAACTAAGGATCGTATTTTAAGTACTCTGTGTTCTAACTACAAAATTTTCATGGGCCATTTTTTGCATTTTAGCGGATTTTATACTTTTTAAGGCATTTTTTAATTTTTAAGAACATTTTTGATCTATATTTCTCGTATTGTGATAAAATAATTGATTTCATTGAAATATAAGTACTACATAGTAGGTACCTACTTCGTAATATAAATTATTTTAATTTTGAACTTGACATCAGGTAATCTTTAAATTAGACAACACTGAAATTTACAAGCTCTTATATATTGTACAGTGTAATGTAAATGTAATAATTTTTTACTCATTTTTTATGTTATATTTTTTTTTTATATAAAAATTTTAATTTATTCAATAAATAATGTATTTTTTGGTATTTTTAAGGGCATTTATATCCGAGACCTAGTCATAACGTTTTGAGCAACACTCCAATTTGGATACTTTGAAAATTTCAAAGTAGAAAATTGCTACTATACCGACTTATCTTAATAATCGGGAACAATTAATAAATAACAATGAAAAAATCGGAATTTTTTCGCAACATTAGTTTTTAACAAAATCGAATTTAGGTTTTTTGTTGTTCTTAGTAAGGAATAATTGTAGAAAGTTGACATTTTCTTGAAATATTTTTACTATCATATTCTAGATATTATATAATTTTTAAAATACCATGTTAATTTTTTAGTTATTTTAGAGATATTTAAAATGTTTGATTTTAATTTCTAAGCGAAGCCAATAGCAATGGATGTATTGATTTTACAATGATTTGTTTTTTTGTGTCTGTAAATACTTTTTAGGTAAAGATGCTTAGTGATTAGCATTAACGCAGAGCACTACCCATGGTAAGTGCACTTAACTACCTTTTTTATAGTTGTTTTTGATTTATGTTTATCACTAAAAATATTTGTAATGTAATACAAGATTCATATCATCATATGATTTGTTGTAATAGCAATAAATTAAAAAAAATAACGATTTTTTTTTTAATATTATGATTTTAAGTTCACATTTTAACAAAATTCATGAACATTATCAAATTATTTTGTAGTTAAAAATGTATAGAATTTTCAATTTTTAATACCTACGTATAAGAATATAAGGCTTAAAAATTGAATACATTTAAATTACATTAACATTTATATTTTTTTTTATATATGCATTTAGTAAAAAGTAATTTCTAACTGAAAATAACGAATTTTCCTCTATTGATTTTAGTTGCTTTATAGTAATCCAGATAATTTACATTGTTAGGGAACTTTTTAAGATTACGTATATTGTTATTTTTTTTACACACAATAAAATTTTCAAAATATTTAGACTTATTTTAAGCTATTTAGATTACGAATGTTTTTATGTCATTCTACGCGAGTATATATCGGTATAATGACTTAAAAAAAATATTTCGATCTAACGAGTTAATAAATTAATAACAATAATAATAGTTATAATAAGTATAACATAAATTATAGATGTTGATCATTTTTTAAGGTCAGAATAGGTTTTTCGTATACAATGATTTATCATTGAATTCAAATTTAACACTCGCATTGCAGTAACCGACGAGATTGCGGAAATATACTCGAAACCTTCAATAGAGCATAGCAAATTTCCCGTTTATTTTTAAAAATGAATTAATTTAATTATTTATATAGATGAGGTACAACAAATCCTAAAACCCACTTCCAGAAGGATGGTGTAAAGGACAATCACCTCAACTCAAATACGGTGTTATTGATGCGTGACATAATACTACTTTAAATAGTTTTCAGGCTCGTGTGCAGGGTTTCTTCGTGGAGGGGATTATGAAAAAAGTATTATTTTTATATAAATTTTTTAAGTACATAAAAAGTATTTAATAACTATCGGTAGTTTTTTGATTATACATTAACATTATATACATCAGGAGTCTTTCTGAAGTAAACTTTAATTTAATTCGATAAAACCAATAGATTTTAATGACTTAGATGTAAAAAAACGGTATCAGGGAGGGTTAAACCCTCTGCTTTTTGGCATGGGCCTGATCAACTTAAAAATATATATTCATGATACATGAAACGTTTACCAGTTTAGTGTGTGTTTTCCTGAGGTTGAAAAATCGGCCCATGTACAACTTTGTCGTCACCCAGCAATCGGCCACCCACTCAGAGATTTCCGTGAACGTGCGCTCCTTATCTTTGTCCCAACTGCTAGGCGGCAGAATCCTTTGGAATGGACCACAAACGATGCAATCTAACAAGGCAGCGCATAAGCCTGCCGTCCATATCATGTTTAGTATTGAACAGTTGACCAGCCACATATATCTAAAATCCGAGTGATAACAGCAATATAATTAAATATGTATTATAATGTATTTGCTTGAATCGATGGATCAAAAACAAAGAAAAGAGCCTACCAAAAAAATAAATATTTTTATTAACACACACCAGAAAAATTATTTGATTTGAATCTGTCACAATATGATTAAAAAACTGCAAGAATTCAATATCAAGTCAAAATAATTTAATAAACATATATGATATAAAAATTTAATTTTAAACGAATAAGTTTCTAATTTTAGTCTAAATGCATAGTATATTTTTATAGAAATCCATTTAATGTATCAGAATGGTACCCATAAAAACAATTTGAATAGTGTATCTGTGTAGTAAAGTTTTATGATGTAAAACAATCTGTGCGAATGCTATTATTTCAGGTTTACTATAGTATGTGGTTATAGTTTAACTAATACCTTATTAATAAGCAATAATAAGATAAATGAACAATCAATAATTGATTACCAATACCAAAGTATAATATTTTATATATAGTGATGTGTTTAGAATGTAGTAACAAGGTATGGTGAAAATAGAGCTGTACTTAGAATTCGGCGCCTAGGAGCAATTGTAAAATTCCACTCTCTTATTAGGGCTTTCTCCAGTGTTAACAAACACAAATATAAATATATAAAAGTTAAAATAATTGTATAAAGGGCGATTCATCAAGTACGCTCACGCCCCTTTTTTCATTTATTATTAAATGTATTAATTAAAATGCTGGTTTTTTAAGTTTACTTAATGGTTTTATTTTTAAATATTAACATTTTTTTATATCATTAAATATGGATTCAGAGGTTAATTGTAAATTTTCATGTGTTAGAATACGAGTGTGTAGTTATTAAATTATTTAATCATGCGTACTAAGGATAATAATTTTATGATAATGTATTTGAAAAGCATGGTACTATTTATTTTGGCTGATTATTTGAATACCTTACTACTTTAGTAATTAATATTATTCTTTCAACATTGTATCATCAAAAATTATTGATTTAACAATTTACAGAAAAAAACATTAGTACTCATTTTAACAAAAGAAGTTTGTACACCCTACTGAATACTCCTAAATTGTATAAGAAATCTAAATAATTAAAAATATTGAACTAAATTTAAAAATTTCAAGAATCAAAATTTGAATTTAAACTACAGAATAACAGCATTATTACGTAATAGTTAAATAAAATGGTAAAAGTATATTTTACTACAGTATATATTACAAGAGTGCCGTCAGTGGGCGGCTTATTCTCTTATTAAGTCTTCGTTAAAAAATTGTTTGCAATCAATTAAGCTTATTGTACAAAATATGTATAGATTGTTTAATTTAAAATAAAAACTACATTAAATATAATATTATGATCGTGTTTTATTATAATTTGTAAACAACTTCGTCATTAGCTGTGAACTTCATCCCACGTAATGTCACAGGCAGTTTTCCGAAGAATCATTCGTATTTTTAGAATATATCACGAAGCCATGAATCATGATGAATACACTTCAGTTATTACAAATTTTAAATTTCCACCTATAAATATGTATGACAATACAATATAATTTGCATAAAAATATTAACATTACATTATACTATCTATATGGTTGGCTTTACACAAAAAATAAATGTAGTACATATTAATCGCTTCCTAATTTTACTCGATAGCCTATTCTAGCAGTTTGCACACAGGCATGAGTAAATTGGTGTATGATGAAAGAGTCTAATGTATTCTCTGTAATATTCGTAGGGTTATAAAAACCAATAGATAGAATTAATTCAATTAAAAAAAAAGTAGGCAAGTGGGTACCGCTCTGCTGTATATTAGATGTCAAGTAGTTCACTATAATGGGTGTATTAAATTTTAATTCAATGATATGTTTTTTGAAATAGCTACTAAATAAATAATGTTTCAGCTGATATAGTATAAATAAATTATATCTTAAAATTAATCTGTATGTTTTAAGAATTTCTTTTTCAATTTGATTATTAGTACCTATGAAATTAAAACTTAAATAGATTTAATGGAAAAAACGCTTGGTAACATTTAATATATATTAAAATGTATAATACCTACTAAAAAAAGGAAAAAAAATATAAAATTGAGACGTCTTAATCGTCTCCTGAAAGTCAGAAATTTGTACTTATATAGTGTTTTTGTCACGTGCACCGGCTTGGTAAATTTTACAATTAATTTCCTCGTCTCACTTACCAATGTTCCGTTACTTATTTATTTATTATGTATCGACGTGCGTATGAAAACGGAATACGCGAACTTTGGTCGACCGAGAGTGTTGGCGGACAATCGAAAACTTAAATTTTATTATGCGGTAAACCGATAACAAAAAATAACAATGTAGGTACTTATAAATATGTAAATGCGCATAATAACTGATCGGGGTAAATTTATACGCACAGCAGACCACGGACATTATAATTTATTATTTAAAATCCGTCCACGTTCCGTGCAAGATAAATGGACATTAATACGACGTTTTAATCATGCTGCGAGAAATATATGAGTTTCCAGAATATTAATAATGTCTCTCAGCCGCGCATCAAAGTTTCGTGGTAATACACAGTGCCATCGGTGCAGTCGTAATTCGGCGGGACTTTGAATAAGTACAAATTATTTAGCTATTTTTGTCAAACATTGGTATTATGTTACATACATCAAACGAAATTAGCAGAAATGAATATCCTACCCACAATTAAGACGGATTATTCCGGTTATTCCGCGGCGGTTACGACGAGTCAAGTCAAACCAAACTCGCGTGTGTGTGTGTGCGCGAGTGTCCGTGTGCGTGGTGCGCGTAGGTAATATTAATTTTGGATCTAACATCTAATACCTAAAATGGCACAGTATTTACATCGTGCGGTATCTCGTCCGCAACTTCTCTTTATTATACGCAACAATTATTTACCCATACAGCAGTATATCGTATAACATGCGCTGTCAACTGTTTGTGTTTCGAAGAACGTACACACGCATCAAACGGGATTTTATTTGGTTTTAGTTTTTCGAAAAGGCAAAGGGTTGCTCGCACAAATTGTTCACACTAGCGAGTTGTTGGGTAAACGTGAGTATAATATTATAATATTATATTTATATACTTACAAATATAAACTCGTTACACATGTAACCGTAATCGCGGGAAACCAATTTTTTTGCCAAGACATTATTGCGTTTAACAACACGATAATTTCTTTCCATTCGTTCATGCGAACTCTAAGTTCTTTTGAAATCCTTTCCTGCAACAGAATAACCGATAAATAATATATTAAAAAAATAAAACCATATTTCGTTATATTATATTAATAAGTTCAACATTACACTAGTACAAATGTTCATATTTTTTTATGTTATTCAGAATAATTTCCTAAACTTAAAATGTACACGTAACATTAAAACGTGTATAGGTACACGGAGAGCCGACAAGCACCTACGGCGTAGGTGTTGATTGTACTTCGTCATTGAGTAGGTCACTCTTTTGAAATAACGGATGTGTTAAATTTGAATTCGATAATAAATCATTGTACACGATGAAAGACGGATAAACTTTACGGTGACCTTGGTTACCAAACAATTATTTTAACAATAATGTTATAATTTAAAAAAAAAGTTTCTTATTTTTTTTATTTATCGCGATTATTTCGAAAATTTTTTTAAATAATCGTGATAAATTTTCGACGAAAAGTACATAGAGTTTTCTATTTAAACCATCCTAATGTATACCAATTATAGATTACATTTTCTAACATAAAATCTTCCTCCAGATTGATGATTGGAGCATTTCTTCAGCTAGAAAATGTGAAATAAATAAAAAACACATACGTAGTTGTAAAATCAATACATTCTTCGCTCCCCTTGAAATTCTAAAATGAGTCACATCCGTTACAGTGACCAACTCGATGACTAGTTAAGTACACTAGTAATTCACTATACAGCAGAACGATTTCCTAAATTTCATAATAATATTTATTATAAATTATAATACTTGTATTTCTATTGATCTGCAGGAACGGCATAGGAGTGGACTGGGTAAATCCTGGTAGTCCAATTTAGAGAGGGGACCGAAATATCAATAAATTAGTGCAATAACAAATCATAGCCACTCGAATTAAAGAAAAAAAAACATATTATATCATAGCAATTAACAGCTACTACTTGAAACATATTTTTGTGATACATGCAGTTATTGATTAGAGTATTAGACGGTATAATAATTGAAAAGGATTATAATTTAAATCCTACTTCTTGAAGTCAATACATATTTACAACTTTTGTTTAAACTATTTTATATTATACATATTACCATATTGAAGCTATTAAAGTGATTTTTAGCTAAAATTACTTAAGCTGAAGAACTAAGAAATATATAATTTGGTTTTTATATAGGTTAATTAGTGTTCAACAGTCGAATATAACACTCATTACAGATTTTCTTTAAAATGAAAAACAAATAAAATTAAATTAAATTGACATATAAATGAATAATTGTGACATTTAATTTTTGTTTAGTTTATTATATGACAATTAGCTGAAATATAATAAATAATATTATATGAAAGTACAAATTATCATGAATGTATTCAAATCTAAATATGAATCACAGCTTAAAGTGCTTGCTGCTGTTAGTTATTAATTATCTATTTATATATAAAAATATATAAAATCTATTATTGATATATAACTTATTTAATTCAATTTTTTATATTCTTAAAAGAGTAATGGGTTTTTTTTACTTTTTTGACTAAAAATAAAGTAAGTATGGTAATTGAAATGAAAAAAGTCTGAATTTTTAAAACTTCAAGAATTTTTGTTAAATAGGAAAACGATAAAAATGTATCTCAGTTGTAATGAGTAGGTGGATAATTAAGCTAGCTTTAACATAATATATTAATGGGAGAGATCCGAAATCACACCCAAGCGGTATAACGATTGATTTGAATCCACAAAAACGTCGCCGTGAACAGTCCCAACATTTCTATTTTTTAACTTTTCTCCAAAACTATTATAGGTAGCTAAAAAGTTGGTTGATAGCTCATTAAAAAGGGATTATCAAGTAGATACAAAATGTGGGATTAAAAATTTTCAAAAAAAATTATTTAATTTTTCACAGTTAAAAAAATAGTTATTTTTGCTAGATTTTTATTTAGAGCGGTAGATTACCGAAACTGAAGAACTGATTTTGTTATTTGGGGTCTTTTTAGATTCACATTTTCTAGGAGAAGTGCTGTGAAGATTTTCAGATCTTTATCTTTAATCGTTAACTCATTACAAAGCTATAAAGCTGAAAACATAAAAAAAACTCTCAATGAAATGTGTTTTTATATTTTTTGAAACTCTGTAGTGAATCAACTATAAAAGATAAAGTTTTGAAAATCTTCACTGAACTTCTCCTAGCCAATGTAAATCTAACAAGATCCTAAACAACAAAATCCGTTCTCCGGTTTCAGAGATCTATCTCAATAAATGAAAATGAAAATAAAATATATTATACATACATATGCATACAATTAATAAATTTCTGAAAATTGAAAATCAAGAAAGTTTACATGCCGATCTCCAAGCGTTTTCTTCCAAGCGTTTTTATTCACAAGTTAAAAATAAATAAATATAAATATAATATGATGTAACTTTTTTTTCGTATAGTGCAAACTTTACAAATTGCATAAGATTTTAGATTCTGAGCGAAACGATGTAATATTTTAAAACAAACTGTGATTTTTTTTGTATTTAAAAATAATAATATAGTAAAAAAATGCTTCAATTTGCAATATTTAAAATTGTTTCTAGAAACAAATTGAACTTTATAAGTTTTTATTATGAACGGTAAAGAAATTTCTATAATCCTATAGCTCTTTTAAAAATAATTGATAAAAACAATAAAATAATTACCAAAGTTTTTTTGTTATTCAACAAGCTGCTTATATGAAAATAAAATAAAAATTTCTCAGAACTTAGTTATAGATATATAAAAATATCAAAGTCACTTATTTTTTTTTAGCTTTTAAATTAAATATTGACAAAATCATGAAAATTTGTAAATTTTCAATTTATTTAAGAATTTATACAATTTTCCACTTAAATAGTTTAGGCGTAAAATATTATTCTAGATTTTTTCTAAGGTCATCACAATTTAAAATTATATACAATTTATTTTTATTTAAATATGATTATATGAAACTCAGTTTTAAAAAGTTGCTCATACGTTTTTCTTAATGATATTAAAAAAAAAAATTAGCGTTGGCCATATTATTTTTTATGAACAATTTTTATAATTGGATATTCAGAAGAAAAATTATTTTTTATTGTTTTTATGTAATTTAAGAAATACTAATTGCAGAGACTCGAAACTTTTGCCATTACGTTACGGCTATTATTATGTTCTATAAATATTAAATATTATGTTTACAATGAAATATTCATAAATTTTAATTTATTTATACCACGCGTTCTACTGCATTTACTAATCAGTTTATATTGCACTATTTGACGCGAACGACATAAATTATAATCCATCAACAGAGGGAATGTGTTGATGTATTAATGAGTTTAAAAATTAAAAATCAAAATAGAAAAAGCATACAGTTGGGGCACTTAGTGGTGTAAATTAAGTCTAATTTCTGGTGGTGAAGTGGCATATTCTCAACTTATAATTATTTCCAACACACCAATAATCCAACTTCCTAAGTAAAATCCTTCCCTAAATTAGGTTAAACTATAATATATTTTCCAAATAATATATTTCTTTAAATAATATATATATTTTGAATTATTTTAGCAGTAAAATCTTTATTATTTTAATATTAATAAAAAAAAACAGTCAAAAATGTTTTTATTTATTTTAAATTGAGACGACGTCCTCTTTCCATAGATCCCAAATCGAATTCATCAATTACTTGGTCCAAATTAATATTATTCTATTTTTCGAGCTGCAAAGTAGCTAAACTGTTAAACCACTAAACCTTTCTTATCCCATAGTCGTTCTAAGATAAGTTTTTAACTTCTTTAGACAAGAAAAATATCTTTCGCAACCTGCTGTATTAGTAGGTATTGTTCAGAATATTTTTAACGTCTTTGTAATTAATGGAAACCTTTTTGAATGTTATTTTGTTTTATGTATTCTATTTTTGATTCTAATTTGTCAGGTACTGAATTATTACCATATTTTTGAATTTATTATTTTAGAATATAGATAGAATAATAATTTAATTGATAATGCCTAATACATGCACGAAAATTATAATTTTGTACCTGTTTATATATTATGTTACATATTTTAATGATTTTCTGGTGGTGCAAAAACATACCTTTGCACCACCACATTTTAGATGCGGTGCTGAATTCGTACCACCCAGTTTACGCCACTAGGGGCACTAATAAAATAAACGATTATTTTTATCAATTAACTTTATAGCGGAAATATTGTTATTATATAATGTTTGTATAGAATTTAGATAGCCTAAAATTCTGAGGGAAGGGAGGTTATGCTTACCAAACTCTCCTAAATATGTCTATATATCTGTGCTTTTAAGCAAATATAGAGGCAATTAAATATACAATTATTCACTTATTCACTATATTAACGTACTTTTATGGTTACTAAATTACGTAAAAAAAATCAGAACGTATTCAAACAAAATTTTCAACTTGACAAGTTATATTTAAACAACTTTGTATTTTACATAAGTACCTATTAGATGTATAACATTTAAACTTTTGCAGCAGTTTCAAATTTGTTAAGATAACCATTTGATAAAATTACCAACCGAGTTACCGCAAATCTACAAACTATACAAAACGTATAATAATAATAGATTTAAATAGTATTAATTTATTGTAATTGAATCACATTTTTGTTTTCAACTTATAAAAAGTTGCCTTATAAATCTCTTGATCATGTTTTGAGTAGTAAATCAAATGTCTACGAAGAAATTATAAATTAAAAGTACTAAACTTTGTTAATAATTTATTATAAACGTACACTATGCGTATTACGATTTATAATATTTTAATTTCGTGTACCTTTTATTAATATTATTGCTAGTTTTTTTTTACGAAAAATTTATACCATAAAGTCTTTTTTATATTTTAAAACAGTAATGGTCACGGAGTTCTATTCATTACAAAATCATTAGTACATTGTGCATTCATAATTTTCCTATCTTTAGAAGAAAATGTATATACACTGATGGTGTCCAATAAAATTTTAACAAGCGGAAACGTCAAGAGTGAGACGAACAAAATTGTTTTTTGTATTTTCGTTATTATAATTGATTTAAGACTCAATTCAATTTCACCAAAATTAACTATTGGAAATAATTAACCCGGTCGATTTTATCGTTTGGTCAAACATTATAGGTCAAAACAATTATATTTTAAACTATATTTTATACTTTTAGATTCAGAACGGAAAGATAAATATATAAATTTATGGTACAGTAATGAAAGGAGGTTTTATTTATGTCTGAGGACTTCTTTTAGCGAAAATAAAAAAATACTTTAATTTTTATTAATACTAAGAGTGGTTGTTTTTGTGGGTAGCGAAATATATGTAATTTGTATTTTAGGTTTAAGGGTAAAATGCAGAAAATTCAATCTCAAAATGTTCATTATCACTACAATTTTCAAATTATTATATGTAATGAAAAATTGATTAAATTCTAATTGGTACTTCTATTGTTTGAAAATGTAATACGAAATTCTTCATACATTTTTCTTAACGGAATCAAAAAAAAAAATGTTTGTAGTGTAAAGCTGCAGTGATTATTTTGTATCAACGTTTGAAGTTCTAATTTGACAAAATCGGACTTTTAAACGTTAAGTTTTTCCTGCTTTAAACTATTTTTGTTATAATTGGAAATATATTAATCGTAAAAACTTGAAACTTTTCACCATATATTATTAATTTCTATTTTCTATACATAACGACATTATTTTCAAAAGATTCAGACTAATTTATTTAAAAAAAAATATATACCACGAACTTCACATTGTTTTATGATACTTGGATTTATAAGTTAGTTATAACAATATATAAATTATAATATATTATAATAATTATATACGTTATATTTTTGGCAGAAATTGTTTTAAAATTCTGTACAACAACTAATGGAAAAGTATATCGTACTGATAGCAGTTATTTAGAGACACTATACAGTCCGCTCATGAGCGTTTATCGTAATATGTAATGGTGACCCTTTCTCATTGAAACATTCCCATTCTACACTCGACACCTACAGATATTACAGTACGGTGAATTTCCAGCTTTTTTTTATATGTGTATGTTTTTGACACGCATTTCAAGTAGAGATTACATAAAAATATAAATATACAATAAAAAGCCATAAGTGATTAAAAAAAAACCAACACACAAAATGCATTTTTAAAAATATTTACCGCGAAGTAAAAATAAAGCGCGCACACACACAGAATTTATATGTATAAATATATAATAAATTGTATAATATATATACTTGATAACGAAAAATTAACAACTTTTTGTATGTTCAATAAAAACTACAAAAACAACTTATCAAAAAGTTTTAACAGCAGAAAAACAAAAATGTTTAAAAATGTATATCTAACGTTATTTTATAACTATTTTTTTAAACGTACAGTTTTGAAGTATATATCGATGTAAGTCGATTGATTTCAAACATAATGTGTAATAGGAAATAATAAAAATTCCAAAAATGATAAAAAAATTACATAATTTTTGAACACTATCGTGTAAAAGGCAGTGTTTGCGACACAAAAATGCCGATGTATTTAACCAGTAAAAGGAAAAAAATGAGGATAATTGGTAGGTATGGGGATATTGTTTTCAGTGTTTCACGGAGTATATAATGAAATATGTCGATTGATATAACAAAACATAAAGGCACAGCGCAAGATTTTTAGATTTCCATTATTTTTATTTATTATTGTTTTTTAAATAATTATTAATTATTGTATCATACATTTTTTTGAATATCGTAACATTCCGTCTCATTGTACAAATTATTGTCTCGGAAAGCAGCCGGTTTTTTTTCGATTCGAGCGCTGCTAGGTAAATCAGAAATCTATACGCGCCTCTACCTAGAGGAAAGGAAAGAGGTATTAGCCTCAAAACTATCATATATTGTGATGAGGATTATTAATCCTCAAATGGATCAAGAATTATATATTTTAAATATTGTTAGTATCAATTCAAATTGATTTGTAAGTAGTCCGTATCAGTACGTACCTTAGTAAGGAAAAATGAGGAAAGTAACTAACCAAACTGTTATACAGTAGGTGTCGAGTGTGTATCGTTATTAAATAAATTACTGTAATGTATTGTATATGTGTTAAATTTTAATTTAATAATAAATCATTGCATATAAAAAACGATTTTGAGCAAAGACGTGTTTGTTAGCCTTTATCGCAAAGTATACTTTATGATATATTTATATTTTATATTGTTGTTATAAAAAAATATTTTACTGTTATACTAATAAGATAGGTCGATTGATTTTTATGAACATATTGCATTTATCATATTATTAATTTTTCATTATTATAATAGTGTATTATTTTATTTTTATTTTCGTAAGATATACATGATAAACCCTTTTGGACATAAATACATAATATATTATGTACAAGAATATTAAAGATATATAATATAAACTTATTATTTATTAATAGCTAAACAGTATTAGACGAAAAAATTGAAAAGCATACAGTCCATAACATTATCATTGATCATTATCATACAGCTCATAGGTTTGTTTTTAAGTTTGTTAGTGGTGGCAAAAAGAATAAAAAAAAACTAAAAAGTTATAGAGCGAAGTATTTCAAAATGTATTAAATAAAGCGATTCGAGCAATTCAATAATACCTCGTAACAATCCAAACCGTCCAAGAACTTATTGTCTGAAATACGTCTATGCTCCGCCAAGGAAGCCAAATCAAATTCGTAGTTATAGGGTTTACACGGGATATTCAACTTAAGGCTTGCAAACCTCAATATCATCCGCTGAACCCTTTCCGATTTCATAGTATCACTAATTGTGTGCGGAGTCCAAACAATGATACCTACTCCAAAATAGGGCTTACAAGAGCGCAATATAATACCTCAAAACATAAGCATTTACAAAAATCCCTACATTTCAATTGTGTGTATTCATATCATAATATTATAATATTGTTACTTTTGAGTTAATGCTGATTTATCGTAAAACTGTGTGAATTGTTCATAGTATAAAAGCTTAAAATTAATTAATTTTTTGAAAATATCATTATATTTGTATACAAAATATAAAATATATTAAGTATTAACATACGTAAAAGTTATAAAAGTCAATATTTCTCAGATTTGTAGATTTCAATAAGTAAATATTAATTATAACGAACCGTGAATTTAATTTTTATAAGATAACCTATACAAATTTAACATTTTATACATTTTTAACTACAAAATAATTTGAATATTGATAAATTCTGTGAAAATTGAAGCTTAAAATATATAGTAAGAAAGTCGTTTTTAAATAAATTAACTTCACGACCAATTCAATTATGTTTTCATCAATTTTATTGGGTAATAGGTTAGGTAATACAGTTAGCAAAAGGTTTATATTACCTATTGGAAAAAAAAACAACAAAATATTTGTTTAACACGTTATTGACATGAAATGTGCCTGTGCTTCATAGTTATATTTGTTTTTTACAACACTGTCACATACATTAATGATAATTTTTCTGCATTAGTACTTGAAACCTGAAATATTTCACAAAAACGCAAAACATTGAATTTTTTAATACAAATATTGATGATATATTTATATAAAAGTAAAACTATATTTAAGATTTAGTGTATAAATATTTTTATAATAAGTACTTATTAAGGAAAACAATTAAAAATGACAAATTTGCATACAAATTATTTTAAAGTTTATTAAAAAAAAATTTAATATTTCAAACTATACTCCATACACATTTACACAATGCCTATATTAAAATTCTTAAAAACAAACGGTTTAAATTTTTTTAGTTTTAAAATATATAAAAATAACGAAAAACATAAAATATTTTTTATAGCCTATTAAAGATGTAAGAAAATTAATTAAAAACCATTACGACACGGCAAATATTGTCTTCTGATTTGTGTATAAATTTAGTTCTTTTAACTATGACTGCGTAGACTGAGTCGCAATTTTTAGGGTGTTAAACGGATTTTACAAACAATTTATGTGTGTGTCATCCTCATCGTGAATCGAAACGTGACTATTATAGGAAAGTACCTATAGACTTTAGAGTTATGGTAATAATATTATTTTTGGATCACAAAATAAATTGCGACACATTATATAGTGGATTTAACAAAAAATTAAATTACGAACAGGAAGGATTGACGCAAAAATGGTAAAAGCTTACGCGCCGCCGTCAAATCCGATTTTTTGTAGACGGAGGCAAAGCTGATTTCGGGTAAATATAATAATACATTAGTAGTTAGTATAGTAAATACCTATTGTACGGCAGTTATACAATATATAAAGTAAGTCTAGACTCTAGGCATATAATTTCCTTTTTCTTACGATGTTATATAGAAGGTTCGTTTATAGACTGTAACATTTATAAATAGTAAGAAATTAAGATCAAGATGATTAAAAAAATTAATATATTTTTAAAATATCATGCTTTTAACGTACCATACGTTGCCAATTTTTTTGTGGGTACTCAATAGTCAACCGTAATATTGATTTTAAAAATAAAGTGCGACGTAGACCCCAGCCCAGCTATAGACTATAGTAATTTATCAACAAATACGAATTATTATTTTTATCTAATATATTGCACTTACTTTCAATAACTAGTAAACACACATTATACTAATATAATAAGTATATGTAATAATATACTAAGGGTCTGTTCATAACTTTTTACAATATGGTTATAAGTTATAACATATTATATTTTATTATTCACAACTCACATTTTTTACGGAAAAACGATAATAAGTTTGTATCGTCTATGTTTATATCACTATAAGAGTAAATTATTAATTAGTACTTACCACCTACTTTTTAGATAATTTTTTTTAATTTAAATATAAATATATAATATTAATTATTGGGTTCGATTTCAAAGTGCAGAATAAAATTATGTTTATTTATTATTTAATTGATACATACTTGATTGTGGGGAGGTCTAAGACTTAATAAGATTTTAAAATAAGTATATTGGTTTGAGGGAAAAATAATTTCAATTTTCAACCAACAAATAGTAAAATAAATTACTTTAATAGCATTATAAATATATCATAAATTATGCTTAGTAATATATGCTCTCAAAAGTTCTTTTCGCTCAAAACCATAATTTTTTATCACTGAATTCTAATATAACACATAAAATACAATAATTTTTCCTCAATTTCTAGGTAAACTAGACACCTATTACGTATTGTGCAACAGAGTGGTTACCTATTTTATCCTTTTTTTTTTTTAAATTTGCAAGGGTGTTTTATTTTTTATTAATTCCTACACGATGTCTGGCTTATCTTATCACAGCCCATGACATTTGTGTGAAAACGTTACGCGGTGATGGGTAAAAGTAATATTTAAAAAAAGTCCACAGAATCGTTTACAAAATTGTACTATTAACCTTCAACTCTGAGTCTCTGACAACTGACAAGTGCAAAGAGTGGGCTAAATGCCGCTAAAATAATCGCGTGCTTGAGCTCGTCGTACACTGTGCGTGTGCAAGCCATGAGCGGTTGACGGTCGCATAGACATAGACCGTATTTATCTGTCGGTGTCAGACCGCAGGTAATAAAATAAAAGCCAAAAATAAGTTCAAATTTCCAAACGGCTTTGGGTTGACAGAAGTTTAATTTCAATCTTTTCATTGATATAACTGATTGGTGATTACTGATTATTACAAATGCTTATGCTGAATATGCTGTTACCTATGCTTCCAGTTTGTACGTCGTTTTATTTACGTACTTAGGTATATTGCCTAAACCAAGACAATGCTTTGAAGCAAATAATTTCCGTAGAAGGTCGGACCAAGAGGTGAAAAATGAAAATACAAAAATAATAATTATGAGCTTTATTTTATGAATCTTTACCATAATGTGATAGATATGATATTATAATTATATGCAGTTGGGCAACATAATAATTGGTCGTTGTTAAATCCATATCGATTTAGTGGATTGCACTGTGGCTGATTTTTGAGTACCACTGCACTGTGTACAATGCAAATTAATTATGGCTAGTTGTGTGGTGTAATACCTACGAAATTATTAAGCGAGCATAGAATAAATGCTGACTAATTTAAGAAATGTTTTTTTTTTTTTTTAATAAAAATCACGAAGCCTCACTCGTGCATCTTGATAAAAATTGTGCGAATACAAAAAAAAGACAAACAACCAGTACTGAATCAGTAAGTTAAGGATATAATTGATTTTTATTTTTATTTATCTTTAGTCAGTGGCGTATATGGATTTTCATTTTGGAGGGGGTCGATTATATATATTTGGATTTTTTTTGGGAAAAGAGGGAAGAGACACTATTTTAAATAGTTGTATTTTTCATTTTTCATTTTGGGAGAGGGGGATTGCCCCCCATAAATATGCCACTGTCTTTGGTGTAGGTATTTATTTTTTTCTCAAAACAATTTTAACTAAATCAAATTATTATGTTTTTGATATTTACATATTATAAAACTTGAATTTTTGTATCGTACTAAATTTTTTACAAGTAGGTATGTACAAGATGAATTTATATCATGTCAGACAACTAATAAGTGTAAGTAAAGGAGGCCTGGAATCGATCAGCCCTGGACCCGCAAAATTTCTCGCCGGCCTTGGTAGGTACTGACTAACCAACTAATTCGTTTTAACAAACAAACATAATAGTAATATATGAGTTACAATTACACGTACCTTTTCCAGGAAATCGATGCATCCATCACCGGCCATGTTCGTTCGAAATTGTAGTGTCGCAAATAATAAGAATAAAAAATTATTATAATATTATTGTCCTCGCCGAAATTTTGGCAGTCAGGCGGGCAGGTAACCACGGGGATTGGTGACGTTAACGATTGTCGCCGTTTACTGAGTAGATTCACAATTAATAATATGCGATATTTTTGCTATTAATAATATAATTTAAACGTATAATATCACGATGAATAGGTATTATATTATTTTATCGTCGGCCGAAAAACGTGGAAAAAATATCGTTTTTGAGGTCAGTGTGCGATAGCTAGACAGGAAGTACTGTACCTAACAACGTTCGGAACGAGTGACGACGTACGGCAATTGTACGATATTGACGATCGAATATTGGCGATATCGTTATAATATTATGACGGTGAAGACCCGTGGATCGACGGTGCGGCGGTGGATCGACGAGCGGAAATGACAGAAACTGATCGAAACGCCGACGGCGGCGATACACTGCTGTCTTATCTATATACGTGTAAAGAATGCGCAAATCGCCGAAAGACATGTGAGAGGAACGACGACGACGACGACGGGCAACCACGGGAAGTGCGACGACGGTCGCGGCGGCTGCTATTAATAATATTATTTTAACAATAATATATTAAATAATAACAGTGGTGGTTTTCCGTGCTCGGGGAGACGAGCGATATAATATCGCCGTAATCTGTGTAGATAACGTGATAGACGCGATTTCTATATCATTATTATTATTATTATTATTATTATGTAATACTGTTACCCGTCTATTTTATACAATGCATTTATGTTTTCATAACGCGTATATTGGTTTGCCGACCGTTTATAATAATTTTTCGACAACCTTTTCCACTTTATAAACAGAATTCGCGTCGGAAAATATGATATGATACAATGGTAATAATATTATGTATTTATGTTCGAATGGGGTTTGGTCAATCCACGACATTTTTCTATGGTATTTATTAAGACATTAATAATTAGACATGGGTAGTATAATGTAACAAAGGTACGGGGCAAGTTAATGAAAATAATTAACTCAAATTAAATTAAGTGAACACAATACCGTTAAGTTTGAAGTTAATAGTTTACAATTAATACATTTTAACTTTCCAAGTTTAAAATTGATATAGAAAAAATACTCAACTCGGTTTGAATTACCTACATTTTTTTTTTAATTAATACGCATGGATCGCATAACTCATATAGCATATCTACGGTACACTTTTTATTTTTTGTAAATAAACTTATTAGAACTTTATACACGATTTTCAAATCTCGGGTGATAAAATATAATTATAATGCATTTTTAACTTTAAAAATTCTATTTTATACTGTTAATTTTAATATTAGAGTAAATTTACCTATTATTAAACTTAAAGATAAGAATA
Source organism: Rhopalosiphum maidis (assembly GCF_003676215.2). Classification (NCBI taxonomy): domain Eukaryota; kingdom Metazoa; phylum Arthropoda; class Insecta; order Hemiptera; family Aphididae; genus Rhopalosiphum; species Rhopalosiphum maidis. The sequence goes on from NC_040879.1 coordinate 51,223,432, forward strand.
TTATTTATATAGGTTATACGGTTCCATCGTATTACTTATAGTTAAATAAATTGCTTTACCTAATATAGCATTAAGAAAAAATATATTTAGTGATAAAGGTTGATAGATCGTCTTAACTCAGAATTTATTTCGTTTACAATGGTATATCAATGAATTCAAATTTAACTCACCCATCACAGTGAAATATTTGGCACTTATAAAGTTATGACCTACTACAGCACCTTATCTACCTTTTTACAATTGAATATCTTGTCAATATTTGAACTTTTAATGCTCATAAAAAAATAACCATATGATTTACGCTTATTTTTCTTTTCTTTATTTTAATTTCAGTAGGAATAACTAGGTATAATGAATCTTTTATTAAATTGATAAGCCTAAGTATTAACAAATAACTTGTATATTTATTTTTCATTTTGATGAATCTTTTCAAAATATTGAAAATCTTATCTTCTTATTTAAGACGTTTTTTAATTGCTCTAACGTTCTAAGACTACTTATGAAAATCTTTTATTCAATTTTCAAGCTTTTTTTCACATAAAAAGTTTAAAAAGTCAATATTTAAAAACTACTATAAATAACTCAACAGGAGCAAAAGTTGTATTACACCTATATAAATATACCATTCTAAATATTTGTAGAAAGTTTCAAGTTCGCAGGATAAATAAAGAATATATTAAAATGTTAACTATATTCGAGTAATATGCAATTCATACGTCTTGTATTTGATATAATATTGTAAAAATAAATGTATATTATGTAATGTGTTATGTGTACCTCACTATAATTTTTCTGTAGACTATTTTTTTAAGTGAAAAAATAATCTATGTACATGTTACAGTACTAAGTAAAATACTTTTGTAGCGATATTAACAATTTATTAATACGGTTTGTTTTGACAATTCAGCAAGTAATATGGTTTGTAAATATCGATATTTGCATAAGCACAATTGCACAATTTTATTTCGTCATCATTATAAACCGTTTTCAATTAAAAACTTTCTTTGTCAGTACAATAGCCAATCAGTAATATTGAGATATAATCTCTGGATCCAGCTTAGAGTGTATAGATTATAGATAACACTGTCTACATAGTACACATTAGGTAATAACAAAAATAAAACTAATATTGCAAGACTCTTATCAGGTTCTTCCCTGAAGAGGTACGTCACTGATACGTGATCTTTTATGTATAGCATGTACATTTTTATACAACGGCGGGCATTTATTAAATCTTAAGAACTTAACTAGTTTAATTTACCGTTAAAATAACTCAGTTGTTATCAGTTGATTTTTAATAAAGCCTATCAAAAAAAAAATGTTATTTAATTTTTTAGTTTTAACTGTCTTATAATATAAGGTTATTTTAATACTATTACTAGGTATATACCGTTTTAAATAAAAACAATTCAATTCTATAACAATAGAAGATAATATTATTATTTTTATAAGTTTCTCGATAAAATATTATAATTTATTAAATATAGAAACAAAAATATATAGTTTACTGGTTTAAGTGATTTAAAGTTGTAGTTAGAAATAATATTAAAATCATTTTAGAAGTTAAATAATTCTTTATTTTAAATTCAAACTTTAAAAAAAAATTCAACTCGACAAAGTATTAAATTAAATTACAAATTGTATTGTATTCATTTTATATTAATTTTTTTTTTTAAAATAGAAAAATTAATATTTCGATATTAAATTATTAAATTTTGATATGCGTACTTTTTAACAATCATTTATAAATTAAGATATTAGATGTCTGATAATTTTTATTGATCGGAAAAATCAAAAAAAAAAAAGATTAAAGAAAATACAAAACCAAATTTCGACAAAATCAATTATTATCATTTTCTATTTACGAACATTTTTTAAAAATATTTCGACTCTTGAACTTTTTATAAGCATGAGAAATTTTCAATTTCTTTCAATTTTTTTTTAATAAACGTTGTTTAAAAATTATTTGTTGAGTAGAAATGCTTGAAAATGTAATACAAGGTTCTTGATAAGTAGTTCATATTGAAACCATAAAATCTAAAAAATATAAAAATGCGATATTTTTTACAGACATTTTAAATTTAAATGTTGACAAAATTACTTATTTAAAGATAAATAACAATGTTAATTATTATTTTGTTTTTATTTAAAAAAAATCGCGGGAACTTAAAACTTTTATGCATATTATATTTTTATGAATTTTACTAAACGCAACAATGACATTTTTGATTTATTAAGATATTATCTATTAATACTATGAATCTTCTTATACTTCAGTTATATTTTGTTACGGTGTTAACAGATATATTTTATTAAATGTTGAGTTATATTAGTTGATATAATGTAGTATGAACTATGAATGTACATCATTATAATAATTAAATACTAATTATACAATAAATGAAATATTTTATGAAAAAAAATATCTACCATAATATTAATAGTAAAATAAATGACTTTAATATGTATATCAAAAATTACATCATGCGCATTGTATTTGATCAATGGTCATTGGTTATATAGGCGAATAGACCTAGTTCTCAGTCGTTTTTCGTATTCAATGGTATATTATTAAATTCAAATTTAACATATTCATAACAGTGGCCCACTCTGCACTAATCACCTAATGTACAGCAGAATGGTATCCACTTACCTACTCACATTTTTTCTATATAGAACTTACGTCATATCACTTTAAGATGTTATGCACGGTCATAAATTTAATATGAAGATAAAATTATAATAATGTAAATACCTATTTTGAGATCGCTTTTAATTTATAGATTATAGAAGAGTAACATTTTTTTTTAAATATTAAATTATTAATTTAATACCAGAAAAATATTTGAATTTATAATATTTTCTGTAATACCCGTAGGTGTTATTTTTGCTCTTTAATACATTTTTTTTGAGTTTCGATATTATTATATATAATATTATAGCTACTTAAATCTTATTGTTGATCAATGATCATTATTATTTAATTTCAATGTTATGAGTTATTTGTACTAATCGAGTTTACATGTTGGATTTGTAGAACCGGGGGTGATTCTCCTCTGGATCTCTTCCATTGGACTTTTTTTTTTTAATTGTTACTTGAACTGAATTGACATAGTCTAACTAATAATTTAATTTATTAAATGTTACTAAATGTAATATTTTCATATCTTTTAATTATCTAAACGATATCAAGTATCGGTTTTAAATAATATTATGTGTACAACATCTTTAGTATAATGTTATAGTATAACTAGTTTATAGTTTATACCATGATAATAATTATTCCATTATAAGTCTATAACTTCTCAATATAATACTTACAAGATTATTAGTTGACAATATTATAATTATTATCTATAAACATTGAAATGATGAATGTTTGTGTTTATTGATAACTAACAAAATAATACCATTTTTTACCTATATTATCCCAGGTTTATTAATAGACTTTAATAAATTAACTACAATACTATGCGTATTACTAAATAATAAATATTGCAGTTTCTTGTTTTATGTAATAATAATCGGTGTAGTGGGCTAAAAACGTAAAATAATTATTATTTAGGTACTTATTAACATTTTTAATTTGTTCCGTTTTACACAAAGTACATAAATATAATAAATTTTAATTATAGCAATGGTAAAAACAGTATAATAAGAATAACAATGTTATTATACTCGTATTATATACATACAAAATAAGTGATAAACTGAGAATCTTAACCTCGAAAGGGAATTAATGGACATACTTTACTATTCAAAACTTTTATCCCTTAATATTTGGGTGTAACGAATTCTTGAATTATACAGGTAGGCACTTAAGGCTGTGACTGACTTGTGGGGTAGTGGGAGTGTTCAGTGGTCCGGATCCTCTGAAATTATTTATAAAGTAGAAATACTTATGTTGGAACATAAAAAAATAGGCCACATTTGTTTTCAGTCACGGCTTTTTTAAGTAACTACCTATTTATGCTACTATAATTCAGCCCTAATGAGTTTCAAACATTATGGCATAGAAAAATCAATATTTTCTGTGGTTTATGTATAAACACATAATATTCATTTATGTATTTGAAATATCGAAATATTATTACATTTTAGATATTGAAACCTGTTTTTTGGACATACAATTTTAAATTTACAAAGTTTGACACTTGAAATACACATTTAAGAATTCATTTAAAAAAAAAATATTCTAAAAAGTTATTATGAATACATTATTGAAAATGGTGTGTATAAATATATATAGAATATATTTTACATTCAATTATTAGTTTATTGTTATTAAATAGGCTTAGTCCGCTTAGGGGCTATTTAGCATTTGTATGTTTAGTTTTGATAGTACAATGAACAGAGCAAACAGAGAGGTCAAATATAAATCCCATTTGGAATATAAAGAATTTAAATATAAAATTATATTTAGCATATTTTAAGGTTTTTGCTTATTTAAACATATTTATATATCATATACATTTTTAGTGCTTTTTCTTTGAATATTCTGCAAAAAAAAAAAATGTATATATATATTATATTGTTCAAAAAAATATAATTTAAAATTTAAAATATACCATATATTTTACCAACTTATGTAAATATTGTGTACTTTCTTTACGATATAATAGCTTTGTGCTTTTCGCCGCCGATGGCAATCTTAATACTGACTTATGATTTTGTTTATGTTTAAGGATTGGATGACATTGATATGGAAGCGATATAACTATATAAAAAGAGAAAAATTAATAATACGAATAATAATAAATTAAAAATTTCGATAATTTGGTCAACACTTTTTTGTTTTTTAACATATTTAGTAATTTTTTGATGAATATTTATATGTGCTTAATAAGCACTGCTTATATTAGAGCTTTAAATTCCTAAGCTTAAACTTATTGCCCAATTTTACTATGTCATATTTTATAGTCGTATTAATATGGACATTGTGTACAACTCAGTACTCAAATATTTCTATATTTAATTATATAATATATTCGTAATTTGTAATGTAAAATAATTATAATAATACCAATAATTGTTTATAATTCGAGAAAAAAGCTTAGTATAGTCTATACCACACAATATTTGATTTGCGTATTATTGTGTTTTTGGCGTGTGTCTAAAGGGCTGCTCTGTGTTGATAATTACATAATCTAAACAAAAGAATAAGTTAGTGCCACGCTCATAAATATCTCATATTTTGTTATGAACATTTTACACGTCACATTTCTACGGTCATGTCATTATTTACACGCATACCTAAAACATTAATTTCGGCGTCAGATGTATTTATGATGTTTATAGTTCCAAATCTGTTTTATCTATATTAGTATCGAAATAAATGAATTCAATAACTGCGCAACGACAACGATAATTATAATATTATTTCGGTTTAGTTTTCGATTAATTCCGCACCAACTCTTTCTGATTAAAAATTGATAATCATAAAAATTATGGTGGTAATAAAATTAATAGAGAATCAATGTTCAAATCAGATTAAACATGTATCAGGGTATATATAGGATACCTATATACCTTTATTAGTTTATTATATATTTATGATTGAAAAAGGAAAATTATTTGGCAACCAAGAGAACTACAACTAGTGCAACAGCTTTATTATAATGCGTCTATAAGAAAATATTATTATAAAATGGAAAGAATAAGAAATTTAGGTTACGAAATGTTGTAAAAAAATAAAAATATACTTAAGGGTTTAATTTAATTTTTATGATTGCGAGTTGTTTTAGCCAACAGCTAAAACAGCATTTTATTTTTTTCTAAATTTAAACTTTTAGTTAAATAAATTTTAACAACAAGATTAAGTATGAACATTTTTCACTCGTATTTTGTTTAGACATGTAAAATAAAATCTAAAAATATTCAATTTAGAATAATATTAAAAAATTAAAAAATAGTGAAAGCCGCATAGAATAAAATGTACTGTTTTATAACTGTACACATTTTCTTAATCCTTAGAATAGATGAAAATTACTCATATTAATAAGTGAGTTTTGAATAAGTCACTGTTGTATTAGGTAGGAGTTTTTTCATGAACTAAAAAAAAAAATGATAGGTAAGTACATAAATATGAAATCTTCACCAAAGCCTAAAATGATTTGTTTTCGATAATATTATGAAATGTAATGCATAATAAAATATATTTATGTCGTAAGAGGAGATCGGGGAGGGAGACCTGAGTATGAGCTTTTGTCGATTTTTCCTTATATAATACTTTTTTCATCCTATAAAATACCTATACTTATTATAATATCTAAAATTATTTTGCGTAATATTTATAGATCACAGAAAATAGAACGACGAAGAACTTTGATTATTTTCTGATAATATTATAGTTCTGCGTACATTTATGTTAAATTACAAGAACTTTTATTAAAATATATATATGTCGCATACACTTAATGTAGTCGTATTTTTGATTTAAATGGATATCCATTTCATAAAATGGAAACTCTTATTTTACACTTTGTGTAATATTTTACACAATAATAATAATTACATCAATAGGTAACTTTTTGTGAAATCGGAATAATAACTTTTCGTGTTATGAAAAAATACAATCAGTTTAAATTAAGTTTAATTTTTAATCTATTACATTTATTCATGATTATTATAATTATTTATAATGGTAATGAATAATTATAAGAATATTATTTATTTTTAGAAATATTAGAATTATGACAACGACTGTTACACTTTACAGAAGCTTTAAAACAAGCACATCATTTTGATTAACATTGGCGTTTACAAATACAACTTAAAAAACCTTGTCCCCCCAGAAATATGAAATATTTTAACAATTAATTACATTTTTATTTTGGTTGCTAAGATCTCTTAAATTATTAATTGAACCTCATTTTTAGTAGGTGGTTTTTTCCCAGGTTTGTCTACGTAGTGAGCATTTAATTTTTCAGAAAATTCAGAAAATGAACCAAATTCCATTTTATATAAAATAATTATTTTGTAATAAACGGTAATATACGGTTCGCATCAAGTCAGAGAACGTACTGGCATAATATAAAAATGATATAATATAAAACTTTTCCAGAATGTTCCATAGTCATATTACTCTCATACAATTGATCCGATTATTTATCGATAACATATTAGTAGAACAGCATAGGCGCGCGCAGACCTAAATTTCGGGGGGTGCCTACAATTTTTTCGGGCCCTTTTTTTAATTTGGGCCCTCTCTTAAAAAGACACGAGCATATATTAATAAACTATAGTGCACGAATAAACATTACTTACATTATATCACTATTAATAAGTAGTATTACTAGTACCAAGAAATATAATATATTTTATTACGTAGTTGGATCTAAAATCTATTTTCAAGATAATTGCAATATTTATTTATTATTTTTACTATTATAGTCAATAACATCTAGCTGTTATAATCATAATAAGTTTTACCACGCAAATTTAAAATAGTTTATGTTGTATTATTTTTTTTATCCCGAAACATCATTTTTTTAGAACATATTTTAGAAAAAATACCATTTTTATTCTAGTAACATTAACTAAAATACGGACCCATATAATATATGCTATTGGATTTAAATTTTAGGGCCCCAATTACATGTCGGGGGGTGCCCAGCCACACCAGGAACCCTCCGTGCGCACACCTATGTAGTACAGTACTACAGTAAATTCTATAATACCTATTTAGTATCTTAATGCCTACAATTTAAAGGTACTAGATTCGTGTTATAGTATCAATGTTATTATTTCGATTTCACAAAAAGTTACCTATTGATGTAATCAATTTAAAATATTACACAAAGTGTAAAATAAGAGTTTCCATTTCATGAAATGGATAAAATATATGTCCATTTCATGAACTAAAATTTGACTTACACGATATGATCGTAGTTCATGAAATGGATATCCATTTCATGAAAAATACGATTACACTAAGTAGATGTGACGTATACATATATATTAGGTATTGTGTAAGGTAATTAAAAACAGTGATGCTCAAGTTTTTTTTATTCGGTGAGCCATAATTATAAAATTATATTGCATTTGTTTGGGACACCGATAATTAAAAAAAAAGTTATTTTAAATACCTTAGAAATAATAGTATTTTGTACTAGGTTTAAACTTAAAAATTGGCCATGGGCCATTTCCAAGGACTTGGCGGACCACATGTGACTCCTCGCGGGACACAGTTTGAGAATCATTGGTATAGACGATCAATATAACAACTGAAAATGTATAGCTGAAGTTCATCAACATCTAAAAGAAGTGTTGCTGCTATGCAACGAATACAAATGTGATTTAGGAATTCAATGGCTTTAAATAGATTTAATGTGCTTTGTGATATTTATATTGAAAAGGGGATAAAATTAATAATTAGTTTTTAATAAAAACACCTACTTACCTAATACCTATTATATGTTTGCTATTAATTGAACATAACTTTATCTATTTAGACGATTGTATAGGAGGTACTAATTCACTTATTAGGTATATCATCAAATATACTTATCTACCAATATATGCTTATTTAAAATAAATCAAATTAATGTTATTTTTATATTTTTAGTTAAATTAATTTGGTATTTATGCAGTCTTTTAAACATTATATATATTATAAATATTTAGACACAATAGTTTTGAAATTATAAACATACCATATGGATATGTTGCAGATGAAATTATAGTATTATGCAGAGAGTGATTGATTGGAAGACTTGTAGTCTAAGCATTTGAAATGGCTTAGCATACCAAATTTGAATTACATTGACCCAAATAGATCTTGATGAGTATTTTTATATTTTTATTTTAAATAGATTTCTATTTAAAACTATGATTTAATAACAAAGTCAATATATATACTTGTATAATATTAAGCATTTTTCTTTTAGATTTCATGTAATTGGTGCGGTGAGGGGTTACGGATTTTCTTGACGTAAATGGAATTATATATTGATTTATCTGAACTAATTTTAATTATTCGCTGGATGAAATCAATTATCAGTTAAATTACTTACCTTTAAATACCATTCAATCCTAGTACCTCAATCACATATATTCATACATTTTAACGTTAAACTATATTCTGCAGTAGTCAGTTGTAATTGAATTAAAAAAAAAAAACAGGATAACTCGCTGTATTGGATAGTACCTAGGTGTCGAGTATACTTCGAAAATAATTAGGTAACTGTTTATGGAGACATAAACCTAATCCTATTCGAACGATTTATCAAATATCAGATAAAATTTCCAAAATGTATACGTTATTCCGTCTTGGAACTTGTCGCATAATGTTGGTGGCCGGTGGGCCAACTTCATAACTATACGCATAACTTTAAATAAAACTTTAATAATAAATCACTCAATACAAACAATGATTCATAGCGGTATATCAGCCTTTATTTCTACAAGAATATTTTACAATTTATATTACTTTTAGTAATTCAATTTTTTTTATTAGCTATTTATACTGTATGTTGGTGTGTTGAAATAATTCTCAAACATTCCATATATTATTGTTATTATAATATTATAATTTATAAGACACTGCACTGTTTTAAGAACAATGATACAACTCGCAAAATTCTATTTTTAGTAATCAACGATTCAAGGATTTGTTGGAATCCTATAAATTTAATTTCTATTCAATTTTAATTTTATTGCAGTATAAAAATATAAAAATCATTGTCAAATATTTCAGATGAAAATACCAAGAAAATTTTTTTATTGAAATCGATGGTAAATATAATGACTTATGAGTTATAACATTATTTGTGAATTATTGTGATTAAAATAGACATGTTTTTTTATCACGTGTCTATCCACTCCTATCTAAAATATATAATATTATAATATTATAATTTATAATCGTAATTTTTAACTTAAATTCCCATTATTATTATTATTTCAAATGAAATGTTTAAATAGTACTATTCAATTAAAATTCTTGCTTAAATATCTAAATGAATTTATGATAGAATAATAAATAAAAAAAAAAATAATAATAAATATCACATTTTCTCATTAATTAAATTTTTTATTAAAAACCAGGTCCTTAATCAATAATCCATGAATATAAAAACTATACATTATTCATTCTACCATAATACAGGTAAGATAATGCTGTAACAAATGAAATATGCTTTAAATTGTATAAATCTAAATAAAAACGATTTTTAAATCATAATATTATTGTAATGTAATAAATAGGTAAACAAATAAAAAAAATTTCTTAATAGCGTTTTGAAAATAGAATTTACAAATTTAGTTGCTATAGAAAAATTGTAGCATATGACGTACAGAGAATGTAATTATTCATTACTACACTGCACGATCAAAGAAATTGGATGAAAAAAAGTGATACAACATTGCGTTAACTTGTTTTTATATTCATAATATGCTTATTTTAAGTGTGTAATTAGATAATGCCAGTTTTCTTCCACGAGACTTTTTGTGTTAATATTTATGTCTATAAATTGTTATTCAGAAAAAAATTTCTTATCCAGTATTTTACCAAATTAGTTTTTTTTCCAACTTTCGATGTCTACTTTTAATCCTAGAATATTTTTTTAGGAACAATGTTTATAGAAAAATGTTTCTCAAAACAATCTACTACGGTTTTAATACATCATAAAAATCTGAATATTCCGTTCCGTTCACTTTAAATGGGTTTTCAGTTTACTGTTAGAACCGACTTAAATTAATGTCAGGTAGATTCTGTATTGTTAAACAAATTAGGCCAGGTCTTAGTGATTTCTTAATTTGTTTTTTAATAACTGAGTGTTCAGTATGTCGTTAACATTTTGAGTATAAAAACCAGTGAGTGGTAGCATCAATATTCAAACTTGTAGTAGCCCTGTAGCATACAATTATAATGAAGTGTTAAATTTATTTTGTTTCGAGCACGTCTGAATAAATAATGACTTTATTTTTTCGAGTACTATATACATTCTGATAAAAATATCACGATCGTTTATTGGATCACGTCGTCCTCTATTTGCTTCGTTTTCGTTCCAAATATAATAAAATGTTTGTGCCAAATCACAAATTTTAAAATTGTAAATTAATAAGTCCATAGACCTAAAAACAATAGTGATACAATATCCATATTTATATTTAAATAATAATTAATGACGACTGACTATAAATTAATATCTATATCTGCAAATTATATATATTATATAACTATCTGAGTATTCGTTTTTGAAATTTTTAACCAATCAATAATATTATGCAATAATGCAATATGTATTTAGTATTATACTCTAAATAAATAACCATCATACAAGTTTGTATAAGCTGATGAAATAGTATACAATTAGAATAAACACAGCACAATTTATGCATTTAATATCGGTTTTTTTACGTGTAATATTATCGATTCAATCAATCAAGAACATAATGTAACAAGTCAAAATATAAAAATAGTTTTGAGCTGTGACACTATATTTGTGTTTGAAAATAATTCGAAACCTCAAAAAAACACGACATAGTAGAGGTTTTAGATTAGTTTAAGCGAAGTCACGTATAATTTTGTCGTATAAACGTAAACAAAAACTAGACATTCATCTGCTATAATCAATCAAAATACGAAAATTGAAAATGTTGAGTTGTCACTATTTTCAAAGTAGTGCGATATGCCGATATACTATTGTTGCTATAACGTATAATAAGCCAATATAATTTGACGCACGCAATATATAATCGAGTAAATACGTCAGAATATAATTAGCATAAAATGAGTTTAAATATTTTGTATAGAAAATAATAGTTTAAATTAGAATATTATTATTGATTGAATCCTGCCGTCCCCTCAACCCTCCCCCTGGAAACGCTACTAATATCTGTTATAAGAAATTTAGAAATGACCGTTTCATTCGGTAAATAATTTTATTTTAAATAATAATACATATGAGTATATTCATACACATGTATAAAATAATATAAATACATATATTACATACACATATTATGTGTGTATCATATTTTTTTGTATTTTGATATTGTTCATTTTTTTATATTTTTCTTTTATTTAGAAATGTAGGTATATAAACATTTTGTAAAATTTTCAAGTTTCGCGATAATATTTTTAATAATAAAAAAAAAAACAAAATTAATTTTGTCAAAAACTAGATTTGTGAAAATATTCTATTGTTTCAGTAATTAATTTTTATTTTTTTTCTAGATTATTTAGACTTTTGAGACCTCGAAATACCTATACAAACTACATAAAATTAACTATTAGAAATTTACCACAAAGTTGAAGATTGAAGCAATTTTACTGTTCTAAAAAGTGTCGTCAGACGTACACAGAAAAAACACACTACATTGTAAAACCAATACATTCATCACTCTGCTTAGAATCTAAAAAAATTATGTTTTTATTTGATTGAACATGTTAGGATCAATTCTTTATTTTGGACAGTGAGCCGGAAGAAATAAAACACGTACGGCTTGTTGTAAATTCGCTGTCTGAAGAAAATCCCAAAAGTCAATTCGGAACGTTTCAAATAGTGTTTATTGGTTGTAAGGTACGCATTCTAGGCGGTGCTTCTGTGTCGTTAACGCGAATGTATTATGTACGTGCGGAATAAGTTTTATGGCCTCCATAAATGGCAAGAACGATCCAATTATTTTGAATTTTTTCTATACACTCCAAGAAATTCGATGGTTAAATTAACTCTCACTGTGTACTACATTTATCCAGAATTTAACTCGTCGATTGAGATTAAAAATTAGAACGTTTTAGGGTGTCTACAACAATTTATTATTATGATAATATTAAAATGTTTTTAAATGTCTTTGTAGGTCACCACCGTGCAGCGTGTAAATAAGTGGAAATATTATTATTTATTATGACCGCGATAGAAATCATCAACAGGTATTCATATAGAACGCCAAATCATTTCTCGTTTGTTTTATGTTGTAGTTACCCGATGACATATAAAAGAAAAGAAATGTCTTCGCGATGTCTGTATAATATAGCCATAACAACTGCGCATTTTCACACGACGATTTGCTTTACAGCCAAGGCCGTATATTATATCTAAGGATCAATGCAAACATACATTTGTTGTAATTCGTGCTAATTTTAGTCAATACGACGGCTATTTTTGAATTTTTTTCTTACTAGAGATAACGCACCGACAGCTGCTAAATTTTCTTAAACATTTTTTTTTACTTTATAGTAATTTCCATGGGCATTTTAATATACAAAGTCATTCGTCACAGCTTTGAACTTCGTTTATAATAAACAAATATATTATGCAAATGCTTCATTATACATATAATATATTTTAATGATAGTACCTTCAGTAATATGCGATTGATAACTTTGTGAATTTTTTTAAAAATTGTACACGTTTTTATGCGGATAATAACTATAAAATATTCCTCTTAGTGTATAGGACGTATAAATAATAACGAGAACGTTGGGTTCTATCAATGGATGGTCTCCCGCCTCATATTTATCATTGTTATATTCTTTCTTGTTGTGTAAATATGTACATATTTTACTTATTACGCCTTAAAGTTGAAGTTTAGTTCGTAAATATACTTTTAATACAAATAGAATAATGAAAAAAACAAAATTAAAAGAATGAAAATTTGGAAATAAAAAGATCATACAAATAAAGAAGAAAGAGAAAGAGAGAGAGAGATGGTGATTAAATTAATTATTACCGGGTGCATTTACAATTGTTATTACCTTTATAGCTGATAGTGAATTAAAAACAGTCGACTACTGACTGTTATACCTATCGATATATGCATTACTTACCATAACATAACTTAAAAATAATAAGTTAAAGTAGGAAATCAAACAAGAAATGTAGTTTTAATACATTTTTAAATCTCTACACAACTTAACATCGTAATTTATTTATATGCACGTCGTACGAGTACGGGTAATGTATATTGTTGTAATATCATTCAATAATGTTTTTAATAGTTATTTAAATTGCTTAAAAATGTGATTATAACCTTGGTAGTTGGTTCATTGGTTGTACAATATGTAAAATATATTGTCTAAAGTATTCTTATATTACCCATATGAAGCTAAATCTGCAAAATGTATGAAATAATTTAATTTATGTTAGTGATAAATAATAATAATTATTATAACTTGTAATACCTTATAATAATCAACGATAATGATAATTATTGTATATTTTTAAAGAAAAACGTTAAACAATAATTTATCGTTATAGTTGCTCGTTTTATTGGCGTTTCACTCTATCACTAACATCACCCATAAATCGTTAGGTTTAAGTCAAATTATATAAGGGCGTATTTAATGCATTATGCAATAAGCTACTGAAATGACATGGACCATTTGTAAAAATCTCTGAAAATGATAATGAAATTTCAATACTATATTTTATTTATTTTTTTGTTTAAATTTCATTAAAATTATATATTAAATTTTGTTAAAGACGCTGGCGAAACAACATCCTCTTAATAAAGTCAGTGCGAGGCTGTTGAAGTAAGCTTATCGAATTAAATTTGTTGAATAAATTAGTCTGCAGAGTTGGGGCTGTTGCTTATACAAAAACCTAAAAATAAATTTTCAACCGTTGTCTTAATGAGATCATTTATATTTTCATTACGAACAGACGTCATAATAATAATAATAATAATAATATTACAAAAAAATATTTATGAGCGGATACTTTAACGTTAAGGTTAATTGCAGCGTCTTGTTGAAATGAAATCTGTTGACAAATTTTATTCATAATAGGTACTTGCAGGTATCTACTACCTGGGTTGTGCAGGGCGTCGGCCATCGTAAGCCAGCCAAAGTAGGTGTTTACGAAAAGTTCCCGGTTTCGTTTTAGGTTAATTAATTCATTTTTATTAAAACAATTTTTATGATTTAAATATAACGACCCGGTGACGACGGTGACGGTACTGGTGTTATTGTGTACACGGTCAATTGTGTAGTCGTAGTGTATGCATACGATTCACGACGAAAATATAGTTTTAATTATTTTATATTAAATAATAATGAACGTGACAGAAAAAAACTGACTTTTTTAAGTGTGCTCATAATATTGTGCTGTATAAAATAAAATTACTACTAATTTAATGACAAACGAATAAAGGTGCTCCTAATGTAGGTATCAATAACATTGTCTGTGGATTTCTATGGCGTCGGACCGTAGTAATTTTAGATCTGTTAAATCGTTTTTAATTTCGCTATTCGTTCGGCGAAAAAATACAAGTTATCGTGAATCGTAAACGGGAAATCGAAAATCATTATCATTCACAGGTGTTAATCGTGATTATGTGTTTTACACAGTAGGTATGTGAATACACCAAATCATGTTCCGTAGAAATATTCAGTATTAGACGCTTCAACGCTGACACCACAGCACGTTGAATATCCTCCAAACTATCATAGAGTCGTAGAGGTGTTCTTTTATGGGTTCCTTCAACTTTTGGAAAGAGCCTGCAGGAGTCCAGTGGCCGCAGACCATACCTCATATTATTATATTAATAATATAAACACACGTTGGCTCAGGTATTTGCTGCTTCAGTAGCATAGTTGGGATTTTTTTTGAGAGATAGTGGCAGGATATATTTTTAGTATAGGTACATATTTGTTAACCTCTATTATAGTTATTCATCTCCGAAAAACCCTTAAACTCTATAAGCGACTGATTCCTTTATGAAATTGTCACTCGTCAGCGTACGTAATGTTTATTTGTTATACTATCTCAGACCCTTACGCTTGACATAAAAAATAGCTATGGTGATGTGTTGGTAAAGAAATCACTCACGCGTCTAAACTTGTAGCTTTTTTTTATTTTTTCAAAAACGAATTGGATTCAATTAAAGTTTGCAGGTCGTCGAAGACCAACACAACAGGACACGAACGGCCGTAGGTAGTTTTTAACAATACTTTCAGCATCCGAGACTACTGCCCATTGGCTATACTCTAATAGGATTAAAATAATCGACCACATTACTCGAAGAGAGAATATGCCCATGTCAAGTACTCTGGTGTGTGTGTGGCGAATGGTTAGTAGTGATATTTTTTTTAAGATCAATAAGTAATGATTATTTTGATCTATTTTCCGTTGCTGCGACATCGTATAATATTACACTATGGAATTGCTATGAGAACGTAATGCAATTTAAAAGCTTTAATAGTTTATAATATCATACCAACAGATTGTTAACTGTAGCTGTACATTAGTGGTTATATAAGAAATTTAAAGTTAACGGTGTTTTGTGTAGATAATGACATTACTTACGTTTTTAGTAACAGACTATAATATAACAAGAAAGTCAAAAGTGTTTAAAAAAGTAAAAAAATAAAGATTTTTTACCTAAAATATTAAGTAGAATAAATAGAAAAAAATTAAAAATGTGACGTTTTCTCCAAAATGTAATCTTCTTACGGTTTTATAACTATTTTCGACTTTCGTCGTTATATTATAATCACCCAAGGAGTAGTAATTGCCAATCTGCATGTGTAAACGTCTTATTTTTTAAGGATGTCTGCATACACCCACAGCTTCATGTGTTGTTTCCGCTCCACTATCGTAAAACCATTGATTTTATAAACACTGTATAATACTCGTATTATACTGTAGACGCTAGTCATAGTACTAATGGCGCAACGTAGAAAATTTAATGTAACTAATTTTATAATTTCCTACAACTTTAATGTTGGATTCAATCGACCTCGTATTAATTATCGAACTTGAATTCAAGTTGCAAGAATATTATCTGTGTTTGTGTACGTTGGTTTTTTTTTTTAAAGATTGATCGACTTTTAAATGAGTTATTAGTGTGTGAAATATTATGATAAAAAAATTCTCGTCAAAATTGAAATTGGAACAAACCAACGTACAAACACAGATCTTCAAGTTCGATAATAGATTATTGATTCAATTCGGAATTTTAAATTTTAATCTATTAGCACAAGATAGGTTCGGCTAAACGTAAATCTGCTACATCAAACGTTTGTAAGACATCGCGTTTTTTCGTTACCTAAAATTAATATTATTTTTAAAATTTGTAATTTGTCCATTATTTTTAATTTTATGATAACCACTTTTATACTGACCACATCACGATCTTGAAATTTTGCTTTAGAAATAATATTAATATCACACCTAGTTATGTGTATACTATTATGGATAAACAATTAAAAAACATATTTCTGTTGATCATAAAACAATTTCTTTTATTAGAATATTGGATACTTATAATATAGGAGCACATTAGATGTAAAGTTTGAAGATGCTAAAATAATTTATATTACACAATATCCATACTAGACCCGAGGTGGAATTTTCCCATATATTCTGCTAAGTCCCAAATACTTCACGCTCGTTTCATTAAAAATTATTAACAATTAATATAGGTATTTTAAATAAAACTAAGTCTTTAATTTTATAACGTAAATTTGTTTTATACATGTTTATTATATATTTTAAAGAGAGTAAATATAATTATTAAAACACATTTCTAAATGCAAATTTAAAATCCAAACCAAAATATTAACAAACGTCTAACAAATATACAACGTAGTAAGTTTATGTTTGGTAGATTTCGTATTTTAAGATTTAATGATAGAGTTAACTGAATTTTTATCAATCTTAAAGATTGTTTATTGTAAAAAATACAATTTAAAAATATATTGTTAATAGATAATTAAAATATCTAATCTGGCGGAAACCGGTGAAACGGTGACACTGTCCTCCACATAAAATTCTTTAACAATCTCTACCCCAAATTTGTCCTAACTTAAACTTACCAGAATACGTATTAATTGGTATTTATAGTTAGCTTCCCAAATTTTAATCATATTTACGCGCATGACAGTAAAGTAATGTATTACACCAATATTAATTATTTTGGTCAAAAGTATCAATATTTTTTTAATAGTATTTATAACATTTTTTAATTTTGATAATATTAAAATAAAAATCGAATATTATAAGAAGAGTTTAGGAGTTCAGTTTCAAATAAATGGAAAGTAGTTAAATAGTTTTCAAGTAAACTTTATGATGAACTCAAATATATTTTCATAAGTTTTATTCAACGACTAGAATAGTGGGAACGGTTGGCATAAAATAAATCTATTTTGGTAGAAAACATAGATAGGATTGAATCCTTTTAAGTTTGATATAAGACAATTCACTGTAATATTATAGCTATAACTGCTTAAAATTCTAAAATCGGTTTTTCTGAATGCCAATTTGCTTAGTTGTACGTAAAATGTTTGTAAGACAACATATGCAAGTAATATGTTTTTTTACATTTTCTAAAAATGTCATGAAATTGCCAATATAAAATACTTAAAAAACTTTATATAATATTCTTACTTAAACCATTTTTCTTTTACAGTGACACACAAACACTGCATATTATATTGAATATTATCTTTTAGTCAATCAGACTGCTGACATTAACACCTTGCCGGTTTTAGTACAACTGTTGGTTACATAGTAAATGGCTAGGACATGTACCATTGATGTATCTATAAATTAGCTAAACAATTTAATTGAGGGTTTCATGAAATTGAAATTTAAAATTTTTCTAAGTAATCGCCATGCATATATAAATAATAATATATTAAAAAAAGGTAGAATAAAAGAGAAAAACCTCTTTGATTTATATCGATTATAATAAATAGTTATGATAAAAAAAGTTTTGAGATTTTTCTTTTACATACATTTTACAATAACTTGTTCGAATCATTTCTATTGTTTAAAAACGATTTAGAACTAAAACGCATTTAAATAATAAAATGTTAAGAGTTTGATTCTAAAATAAAACAATCATATCAAATACTATATAAAATTATACTTCGATTTATCATTTAGTTTAAAATATTTAGACGATATACAATGAATATTAAAAAAAGCACTTCTTTATAATTTTTTTAGTAAATATTTTGTTTTAATGACAAACCACAAGGCCTCGTTAAATAAATCAATAATAATTAGGTGTTGCAATTACAGTGTCAAAATTTTATCTTTTTCGTAAAATTATTTATTTTTCGTTCACTTTGTTAGTGCACTTGTTAGTTGTTTATGGCAGAATTTGAACTGATACATTTTGTTATAATACATATTATTTTTCACTGTGTGCGATAATCGTTAGAACCACGGATAATCTCCGTTCCACACACCTCGAGTTATTTTCTTACGCTTTGCAAGCATAATGAAAGGATTCCGAGGACTTGACGTTTTATTAAAAGAATATTGTCAATCATTTTTAAATTCTTAATTTATGAACGTAAACACGGTTCTAAACCACTTCCGATGTTTAAAATATGCCACACTATAATCACGTCACGCAAGACTTACGAGTGTTTATTATTATATTTTTATTTATTACAAGATATACCGTTCAGGTAAAATATTGCATTTATGTAGATTACCGATTTTTAGATTTAGACCACTAGAAACTACGCGATGGCACTAAAAAAAATATACATACAATATATTATTATATTATACGTCTACCTATATGGTTTTATTATACGCTTATAAAAATAATATTCGTTCAAGTCATCAATCGTAAATCAAAAATTCTTTTGTAACTGTTAAGGAATAATAACAAAATAACAATGTGTATTTATTTTGCGTATGCGCGACAAAATTTATGGTGGCACACCGTCCGCGTACCTACATCCATGTCGGTATGTTTTCACTTAAATGCTATATTTTTTTATGTCGCCACATAGTAGCGAATTGAGTTGTGCAAAATAACTATATACATTTGAAATATATTTATCTGAAATATACATTTTTGTATTTTAAAATTATATTATATGTATTTTTAATAAAAATGCTGTCAATAGTCAGTATGTTTAATTTAAAACGTTTTAAGCAAAGGTATATTTTTTAAATGAAATATGATGAAATACATTTTTATTGAGATAGCAGATCGTGACATTTTATTTTATTTTATTGTCACACGCTTATTACATCATTTCAAGGTATTTGATCTAGAAAATTTTAGTGCAATTTTGAGAAAAATTTAATACATTAAATCTTAAACGATAATTCAAAGTTACTGGCAAGCAATGCAATCCCATTTATTCAGTACCATTGTATTGGTTATTTTGCAAGATTATTATATATATAAAGACGGTTTCACACAAATTAAAGAACTACTTATTAGCAACAACCTAACAACATTTATATATACTATAAGCAAGACACTATTTATTGTGTTGTAACAATTACATTTTATGTACCTAATATACATTTCAATGAAATGCTAATTAGTAACGAGATGCGCTCGAACCTATTGCAAGAAAGACGATTTTTTTGGTGATTTTTATTTCTTATGATATCTAAAAAATTACTCAACTAAAAGTGTGGCCAACACGTCTCACCCACTCTTATTTATTCAACCTACACGGATGACAGCCAATCTGCTACCTGCAATGTGATGAACCTCCGTCAATCGAACATTTCACACTCAACTGCCTCGTATACAACGAAGAATGAAAAGTCTTAAGTCACACTACCAATATGAAGGAAGCATTAATAGGGAGATTAATGTAGACACCGTTTTTTAATTTTTTATTTGTATAACTCCATTAATCTTATAAACCTATTACAATTCAATATTATCCTAAATGTAAATACGTATATAATATAATATAATATACTTTTATTATCTAAAAAAAATCTTATGTATCATAATCTATTATATTTGTATGATTTTTAAGTTAATATTACACTAATTGCCAGTGCCGTATCCGGGGGGGGGGGGGCTTTTGGGCTTAACCCCCTCCCCCTGAAAACAAATCCTGGATACGGCACTGCCAATTGCCATAGCTGTCAAAGACTTAATAATAATAAAAAGTGTAGCTCGAGTTTTTCTTTTACACGCAAAACTATTTACACATGTAGTTTATGGGTGTGCGATGTATTTTATTAAAAATTTAAAATATCAATTTCCTCAAAAAGTGGCCGTGTGGTTTTTGCTGCTCTCAATATTTTAAATTAATAAATAATTATGATTAATTTACCTATTGGTTATTGGCATAAACTGTGACTAAACTTAATTTTAATTAGTTTCCTGATTAATATTTTATATTCTACTTATAATATGTATTATGTATACTGTAAAGTATATTTTTAAATTTATATTAGAATGATGATGCTTTTTGTATCTCTATTTTACTATAATAACTTTATTTTTTTAATTGTTAGCACAGAATATTTTTTTCATAATATATTTTATATTTTGTAGATTGTACATTTTTTAATAATCTTTTCGTAGTGTATATCTCAAATGAAAAATGTGTATATTTTGTATTTTAAGGTATAGTATTTTGACTAATCTGGTAACAAAAGTCATATATTTGCAATATCATAATATATGAATATACTACACAATACACACACACACACACATAATATATTAAACAATAATACGTATACTCACATATAACATATAAAAGTGATTTCTTGACAAAATGCATGTATTTATTAGTTATTTTATTATTCTACTGCTCATGATTTTCATCACTAAATTAATTCATCCCATGACCGGCTTATCCGTGTGTACCGGTTTTGCAGTCGAAAATAATTGTTCCGTATATTTACTCACAAACGAATTGAGTACTTAATCCAAAAATTAAAACCCATTTTGATTCGAAACAATATTAGTTCGTAATCTCCACTAAATTAAAGCGTCCTAAGCAAAATCAATATTCAAAAATAGATTTGGTTCTATTGTTGATAAAAATGTATTTACTCGGTCAACATTTTTGAAAATTTAATACAAGATTCCACATAACTACACAAGTTATTTAAAAATATTAAAACTACATCTAGTACAATTGTATAAATAGTAATATTTATTTTATAATAAGAAATTCATAAAATCTTTTCTTTTTATATCTAAGTTTTAAAAATGAAATACGAAATTTCTTGTAAGTAGATCAGACTGAAACCATACAATTTATAAAAATGTAAAGACAATTATTTTTGATCCACTCGGCCACTCGACATTTAATATACAGCAGAGCGGTACCCACTTGCCTACTTTTTTTTTACTGAAATACAAAATACATATTAAGTTCAATTTTTAATTATGTAATTAGCATATTTCGTTCATACAATAGAATGTTCTATAATATTGTAATTTGTTCAATATAACTATCTAAATTTCTATAAGCCATGTGTTATTACTAATAGTTACCAATGAATAGTTGTAGATTCTGTGAGAAGATCATTATTCAAGATGGCTTATAGAATTTATATGTTGACATGAAATTGTTAATAAATTTAGATGATAAAAAGTAGACATTTTACAGTAATTTTTTAATAATCCGGAAAAATCAAAAATAAATTTAAAGTTTTGAAAATTTGATTTGTCTTTTTGTTTTAATTAAAAAATATGTATTAATCGTAGGAATTTGATAACTTGTATGATATAATTTTAATAATAATAATAATAGAATAGTAACAATTTTATTTAATATATCGCATTGGCTTTAGTAAATCAATTATTTGGATTTTTGCACGAAAAATAAATGTATAGTGATGTTTTTATTTATTGGATTTATAGTCCCAAACTTTCTGAAATTAAATGGCTTAATTTGAGTACATTATGTTGTCTGCATTTCTCGAGAATGTGTTTTGTTGTTAATTAAATATTTATAAATATTAACCGACAAGTTACCATAATGTGAGCATTATTTTATTGTATGTGTCCCGCACCTGAAGAATTTTGTACTGTTCAAAATTTCGAATATTTTCTGTATAAATATTAAGTAGATATAGAAAATATGGAGCAAGATTTTGTTCGTCCAAAAATGACTTTTCGCTTTTCGCCCACGTCTATTTTGCCAAAATATATTAAAACTTCTTTACCTTTTAGTCCAAGAATATTATAGTACTTTTCATATTTTTTATATTATTTTTATTATTATTTTTTTTAAATTTAATATTTTTAACACAAATCTATACTCTTTTTTATTCTTAACAATATGTTTTAATAAACTAATAAATGACAAATACTTGCAAATGTACAAATACACAATATATTTTTGAAGAGTAATAAAAGCCCCCTCCTCGTGGTACTCTTTGGGTAATGCTAAATGGTTTTATAAAACTAATGTGCGCAAATAAATAATTATGTAAGTGATTCCCAAAGTGTATTTAACCAAAATATGGTTAAAAAGTGCTATAATATTCTTGGGTGAAAAAAGTCCCGTCCGGAAATATGAAATATATTTGCAAGCAAAGTATCTCTTTTTATAAAAGGTTATCTAATAATTTAATGAAATATTTATGTTACATCTTAATTATTTCGGTATAATTGTGTGTATACTATTATTATTATTCATGGGTGTTTACATCCAGCCCTTAAAATTGTTAGCTATAAGTAATTAAAATTCTCGGAATATCGTCGTTCTTAACTTTTTAATTAATTTTTCAAAACCTTATAACGATTATAGTGTTCTATCGCACCACTAAAAAATAATTAAGATATATACCTACCTACAACTTTCCGACCAGCTTATTAACTTTACTACTAGAGGTTATGAGGTTTCACTGCCCATCTTGAATTCAATTTAAAAACAAACCCAAAGCAGCTTACAACAGTTTTATAAAAAAATATATTTTTATTTTTAAAATGATAAATAAATTATGAAATATTAAACGAGGCCTATGAATTTACATACTATTATATTATAATAGACATATTATATTAAAAATGTATATTATTATGTAGGACGAGATAATTTGTTTGATTTTGTACATAGAAGATCTTAAAACCGAATCCAATCAACCGAAAGGGAAACGTCTTGAAATACTTCAATACCGATAAGTTTTTTTGCAAGGTAATAAAAAAAATCTTGTTTGCATACCGTCGAATTGTTGAGAGAATATTTTTAATCCCATCAGAATAACCTACCGTACAAATTGAAATAGTTGTTAAAAATTGCGATTGGAAACACACTTGACATTTTTCTTTTGTAATGTGAACGGAAGTAGTATATTTAAAGTTGCAGTAATATGTGCAGTAGAATCAATATTTTGTAATCGAAATGATATTTTAAGACGAAATATTTTTAAAATTAATTCGTTCGATATTGTCATTGTATAAGAATATAATTTAAAAAGGCAAATAACTAGTGCTAGATAGAATTTATTCAACGTTATTACAATATTTATCAGTAGAGCAATAATGGGGTTCTATTGATTGGTCGGTAATGTAGTATTAGAGTTGAGATTTTCGAATAGCACTGATGGAAAACAAAATGAAAAAGTGTTTAATTTTAACGGCTGATTTAATATTACTCAAGAACATAAAACTATAAAGTGTAAACGAATCGGAACGTTTAAAAAATGAGAAGAAAAACATCACCCACATGTCTGCCTCAGTGACGGTCAAATGATTTTGTCATAGGGGGGGGGGGGTATGGCTGATTTTTTAATGCACTACTATTAATCATTAAAATAGGTATAATTTATGGTTATGCCTAATATCAATTTTTTTAAATTAAGGTAAATTGATACTTTATTTATAACAATGTAATATTAACAATATTTGTATCCAGTACTTCATTTGAGGTTATATTTATAACCCCACGATGAACAGTCATAGTGGCAAACCATTGAGACGACATAAATAAAACATTTTACACTAATTAGTTAAACAAATATTATCGGCAAGTCCACAACTTCATTTTCTGTAATGATCTTAGGGATTATACTATTTTTTTCATCCGAGTCCGAGTGTTTAGTGGTAGAGCAAGTAAAATAGGTGGTAATTTTTCTTTTATTAGACATTATACATTTATAAAATAGACTACATTACAATTTACAGCAGACAGTTTAAATATGTATAGTACGCGACACAGTATACGACTGTACGAGACACGAGTGACGAGTACGAAAGCCAAAACACTGTGGTCTGTGTAACAAAATATTATGACAAATGTAATAATAATCAATGAATTGGCCAACTATAATGACATAGCTACGTATTATTGTATAAGAGGACGTTCTACCCGCATGTGTTGTATCTGTCTTATTGATGTAGATCATAGCAAATGTACCGGTCAAGGGAGGAGTGTGTTGTAATTGAATATTCACAATCGCCGAGCTGGGTAGGTAATTCCCGTATATTTTGTATAAGTAACTAATTACTAAATATTAATAATAAAAACAGCGTTGATCCTAGAATGAGTCTAGAATCTAGATGATAATAATAATAATATATGCTCATAAGCGTTATTTTGAGAAAAAATTAAAACAAAATATAATACATTATACATAAATGTAATTGTTGTAAATATTAGAGAAAAAAAGTCATGGGGGGATATATCCCCCTCACCCCCCCCCCTCGTTTGACCGCCACGTGTCTGCCTGCAGGTAGGTCTCACTATAGGTACCGGTAAAGCACTATCGATATGAGTGCGTGAAATCCCATATGAAATTCGTTTTCACACTACATAGGGAAAATTAGAAAAATTAGTCGAGTTCATTATTTAAATTCGTACGTCAGGGCATTGCTGTAAATACGTACAAGTTTTTCACCCAAGTGTCAGGACAGTTTTTCCTTAAAAATGCCACATCGTTTTCTTCCACTGTATATTTTCCTAAGAGAAAGAAAGGTACCTTACGTTTTCCATCACACATTTCTTTGATCTAAAAAAATGTTTTTTTTCCCAAAAAATTATGAATTTGAAATATTGTTTTTTTTTTTTTGTATAGAATTATCACACGTATCATTTTATTTTATTTATCATTTATGTTATTTTTAATTTAAATTAATTTATTACTTAATGTTAACCTATACATAAATATGTATATATATATATATATATATGGAACGATATATTTTTTTGTCAGAAAATGCCGTGTAAAAATAGCATTTTAAAATAAAAATTACCAAAAAACTAGTTAACTCTAATTAAATTTACTAACCATTATAAATTATTACGTTTTAACTGTTTTCAAAACTAGGTTGATTTATTGAAATTATAAATTACACATTTTTTTATTATTTCATTTTGCTAGCCTTATTTTCATTGATTGTGAATTGCGATATCATTTTGAATTGTACAAAACACCGTTTTTTATAACATAACATGTACATTTAAAAAAAACCTGCATAATATATTTTTGATGTGTTGACACGATGCGACAAGATATAAAAATATATAAGCACTGATGTTGGGAGCGTAGATTACGTATTTCGTGTACACGAATCTAGCCATATTGTGTATAAAAGGGAATAGAAACTATATTTTTTATAATATAAGGTGATTTGGCACCGAGTACAAGATTCGTGTGAGCACACCGGGCACTGTCATAAATTTAATTTGAAAATTATAAAATGCTTATAGGCAAGGCTGTGAGTTTAAAATGCAATAATAACAAGAAAAAATACCTAAGAATTCAAAAATTTACAAAATTTAAAAATAAAAATGTTTTGAATTTGTTATTACTTACGTAATTATTTTAATATTCTGTAAACGTTTTACAACGAGCTGTAAAAATACACTGAACATGCCATTTTTTTTTCTTTGTCAGTTAAGGTCACCCGGTTTTTATATTCGACCTCTCCATAAAATTAATTAGGTCTAAGTACGCCACGGTCCAGTATACAAATTAATACACCGGACACATTTTTAAAAACCAGTACTTTTTCAGATCTAGACCGGGATTTAACAGATACCAGGACCATGTGCTGAAAGCAGTTATAGTGCCCCGGACGAATGGCGACCCTACACTCTAATCGATATAATATTAAGGATTACATTTTCTGTAATGTCATTACCGTAATGTTAAAATGTTTGCCGCCACCCGGATTATCGCATCAAAGCTATATCGCACAAGACACGTATAAATAACAAACAGTTCATTATTATACTATCATTAATCAAAATTCAAAATCTCGTCGTAATTTTTCGTCCGATGAAGCGATGGAATATTATAATGAAACCTATTGTATAATAATATGGGTACACAGCTGCGGGTATTTATCGGTTGTAAAACAACGATTAACAATATTATTATCGAATGCGTTTTACATCACAAACAATTACGAATACCTACCTACTACGTTTGAAACAGAAACGTATTTCATAAATCATCGAATTTTAGGAAACTGTTTTGCATTGTAAATGCACTAAGAATAAGAGCGAAGTAGGCGCACGTTTGAAAACAACTTCAAGTCAACGGTTTAAAATATTTTATTTACATAAAAAAAATATATATATATATCAATTTAAGAAAGAATTTTTAGTTGAAAAAAAAAAGAAAACAATTTTTTATAGTTTTCTGACATAAATCATTAATCATTATATATAAAATCATCTGTAACAATTCGTTCAGTGGATTATCATTTTTTTGGAATAGTATTTTAAAAAATGAAGAAATGTGTATAATAACTACCTACGGTGAACAAGACGAAAAAATTAACCAAACTAAAAGTTTCGAAATCATAAACTATACGATTATCGTAGTTCAATGGTCGAGGACTTTGTAAAGATTATTCCGTATCTTACAACGAATGCAAAAAATGCACAGTCAACAACATTTTTCTTATGAATATAATATCATGAATGAAAGTATATTAACGTGATGGTATTTTAATATTCACGTTTAAAAACATATAACGACAGCAGGAAAAAATGTTAATAATAAACATCAATACAATTAAATTCATTGCTATCTATAATATGTTGATTATACAATATTATGTTATATGTACCCGTGAAAACATATTCCCAGTTTTTACTATTCCAATTTGAACGTGAAAATATAATTTAACTCCGACGCTGATGTATAATAATAATAATAAAAATTAGCGTGAACACGCGTATTCGCGAATGAATACGAAAATACCTTTTTGACGCTTACGATAATAACATCTCTCTTTAGTGTTAGAATATGAAAATCATTTTTTAATGATTTGAGCAAACGTGTTTTAAAATAATATTCGTTTCGCGTCAGATGATGGTAATGACTTGTGCGCGCGCGAGACGAATGAAAGTTGAGGATTTCTCGAATTGTTCTCAATATATTTTTGATATTCATAGACGTTTCTTAAATGTCATTATTTTTTAAACTCCTTCCATTACGACTGAACGTTTTTAGAGAATAATTTAAAATATTTCTTACCTACGTCAACGACGCGATGTATTAATTGTCAATGAGTATATATTATACCTATTTTATAGATGTATCTATAATTATACATATATTGTACTATAGGTACTTACGTATTATATTATATTTTATTAATGTTTTCCTTTTTTGGTGTAACTTACTGCATACATATTACAGTACAAAGATGCAGTAGGTAAATATATATTTTTTGTACACATATTCACCAAGATCAACGTTGATAAAAAAGTAAAACAATATAGGTATACTCCTGGACTTCTTTTATTTTACTACCATAGTAAATAAACAAATTGCATACATGCAGGTGCCGTAACGCAATTTTTTTTCGAAATTTGCATAATGTTTTTTTTAATAAAGGAAGTTTCATAAAATATTGATATGATTCCGGTCGTATTTTTAGAAGTTTAATTAAAATATACAAATGTATATATTTTTCGTATTTTAATATTATTTCGGGTTTACGATAAGTTGTCTACAATTCGTGGTCTCGATAATTATTGTAGATAATACTTAAATATTAAAATACTTTAAATTAGTAGGTGTTTTTACGTTACACTTTATTAAGAGCAACGAAATTTTAAGTAACTATTTTTCATATCACTGAATATGATTTAGTTTTACTAAAAATTAAACTTCTAGTGCAATCTAATACTTAAGTTACAAGTTACTCTATTTTTAAGAATCTTATTACAAGATAAAAAAGAAAAAGTGTATTAAATTTTTTATTTATCTTAAACAATCAAGACAACATATTAATTTAATAAAAAACAATATAAATATAATATGGCATAACCTATAACAAAATCATAGTTAAAAACAATAAATAAATAAAAAATAAAAATAAGTATCAGCTAGAGTATTATATTAAATTTTATAGCAAACCGGTTACCAAATTAATTATGTTTTTTGTAATATTTAGCAATGTCGTGTAGTATTTTATTTAACATATTATTGAAATAATTTTAATAGTGTCTTTCTCAAATACTATTAAACTTATTAAATTTAAGAATTAATTTTAGAAAATCAATTGTTTATAAAATATTTCAAATGATTTAAATACAGCGGAGCGTCGATTATCCGCACTACAAAATTGTTGAGTAAAAATTTATTTTTAGTTTAATTTAATTTAGTTTTATCATTCGTTATGTTTTATCGTGTACTATAATGTTATATTATACATAAATATATATGTATATATTTAATGTTACATTATGAAATGGTTTGGCGACGAAAAATTGATTGTTATTTCAAATAAATACATTATATTTTTATTGTATTTTTTATATTGTGTATGAATAATATATTTAATATTATATTTAGTAAATTAGTTTTTAACTTTATATTAAAACTTTCAATGGTTGTTTGATTATTCGCACAAATAGATTATTCGCAACCCCTTCGGTCCCAATTAGTGCGGATAATCGACGCTCCACTGTACTTATGATCAAGGAGCGGATATTTATGCATTTATCATACTTTTTAATAACATCTGTTTCATCACTCAAATAATTCAAATTTATCAATTTAATTTTGCATAGTTTTGCATATTTGTTCGATTTTTACTTGTTTGATCATATTTCTATACTCATCATGCTTTTAGTGAATATTTGAGGTTTTTCGTATTATATTAACGGACTCGACACTACTAATATTAATAGATCAAAATTTCCCGCGGCTGTAGGCGTATGTGCAATATTCGCGCCAATTGAGAATAGCCAGTTTCCGCTCATATCGGTACTTGGTTTCTAATGTATAGCTATATATATTATTTTCAGATTAACAAAAAATTCAACAGCAGTTTGCAAACATCTTTTTTAGTTTTTAATTTTAACAATAATAAATTTTATTTAATTTTTTAAATTATTAATAAATGTTATTAATGCATATATTTAATACATTTTAAGCATATTTTTATACTTAATAGTACATAATTGCATGCATATTTTTAAATTATTTAGAGCATAAACATCCGCTTCCTTACTCATGATACACATTTCAGTATCACTACTTATTACACGACTATATTTTCTAAAAAACTATTGTTGAATATTCATAGAATAATATTATGTTGTATTACAGTCGATCTAGCTAGTTTAATATTAAACACAATACACCGTACCAAGTATATTAGATGTTGTCAAATAAATGTTAGTATAACTGAAAGTATCTTAAAAGTATAATACACGACGACAATATTTCTTTACGTCCAATCCAAGTAGCAGATAACTTTTATTAAAAACTACTACCCAAATAGCAATTAGTTACGTTATGAAGTTACTTAAAAATGACGTGACTGATCAATTGTAACAAATTACCTAAATTTGTCCAAGAATCGCACGTGTATACATGTAATTGATTACTGCCCGTTCCCGATTAACGCAATATTAATATTCATTAACCATATTATGTTTCTGCCGTTTGTACAATATTCGTACTGCACATAGTTAATACTAGTGTCTGATATCTTAGCTTGCAATTTTGTAGGAAAGCACTTAAAACTTTGAAACCGTATACCTTGGTACAGCATACATAACAATAGTTAATAATTATCGTAATAAATTACGCTTATCCAAGAATTATTTTTCGAACGTGATGATTTATCGATTATACCAATAATTGCAACTCTGTAACGGTATGTAAGCTATATATTATAGATATTAGCGTCACTTATCGTACGGTTTAAAATCAGAATTGTTTTCTAGTTAGCTTTTATATTTTTCGTTTTGTGTAGAAAGACGATTTTACTTGAGCTTACGATTGCAGTCCGCGTCAATTGTGTTTTTCGTTTAATCCGTCTTTATTAGAAATTGTAACAATGGCTTCTGCACACTTTCTAAACATCACCGACAGAGCAAAAAATGTTATTGTTTTCGCGACGTTTGTTTTAATTTAAAACGTGCTCGTTTTGTATATACTCATTTTCGATGATTTTTACGTACAAACGATAGTAAGTTATTATTGGTAAGTACGCCGGTCGGCCAAACACTTTTGAACCATTTGACTTGCACAGGTTTTACCTTCGTTGAGCATTTATTGTACACAAGTCGATTTAATATTATATTATATAGTACAAAGTAAAATCATTTTAGTTATATATAGAGATTCGTATAGATACGACGTATACAGTAAATATTATATTACGGTATTCACTCCGAAACCCACACTTAATTATACGTTTGTTTGTAGATTGCCGTTTTCGTAAAAGTTTTCGGACTAGCTGCGTACGGTTTCTATAAAATTACTATTTGAAAAAAAAAAAAATTGCATGTTTATTTTAATATACGCTGAGAGATAAAATAAATTTATGTTTGCGAACACGTCGACGCGATAACGGGTAAATGCATTAAGTTAATATCAAACACATCCGTTTCTCCACCCCATATATTATGTAATGTTCAGAGTATGCGAATATTATTCAATATCTACAACTATAATATATATAGGTACCTACGTTGTTCTGTCCGCCTGTATGTCCCGCTGCAGTCGCGGACGCGTATAAACGCCCGACGACTGTTCGCGATAATCAATTCGTAATCGACACGACGGCACTTTAAATTGTAATAGACTCATCATACTAGGGCAGATGCGTGTAATATACACGGTTTTCGTATTTTTATTTGAGCTCGCGTCACTACGTTTCCCGATCCTGTACTATTTGCGTTTAGGTATGTAAAACAGTGTTTGACATAGTTTAGATTTTTAGAAATCAAATTCTATCAAGTTGTGTTTCGGTTTTAAAATATAATTAAAAATCGGGGATAGATATTTAGGTATAGAAAGGTAACCTAACCCAACCGGCCGAGTTACAAAAATCATAATTGGCTGTACCTATCAATATTAAGCCTATATTAAATATACACAACATTCACATTATAATATAATTGTGATCCCTGAAAATCTCTATTTTGATATTATGTCATATTTTTTTTTTTTTTTGGCGTTTAAAATATTATCAAAATAAGTGACATATCGAAGTATGGATTTTTTGAGATAAAAATTGATTCTTTATTTTAAGCCCATCAAAATTTTTACAACAAATATATCATTAACCCAAATTATTCTATGTGGTGTCGAAACTGAAACTGATAATAAAATCCAATGTTTCACTGTGGCTAGCATAATAAGTACCTACAATAACAGTCTGTAAAAAATAATTATCTTAACGTTAAAAAAAAATTTCTGATTTCAAATCAATGTTTGAGCCTAATTTTACTTACTAGCTCCAATTGTGGAATAATGTGAAAAATGGAATCTAAATAAGATTCAAACTTTCTAGACATAGTCTTGCGCAGAATTTCTAACGTATCTTCTTATTTTGTAAATGCTTATTTCCATACTGATTTTAAACTCCAACCCGTGCTTGAAGAAGCCAAAACATTTTACAAAATATCTCTTAACAAGTTTACCACTGTAATCCCTTAATCCAAAATCTCTCTTGGTTAGCAAACCCAAGTAATTCTCCAAGAATACTTAAATGGAACTTTTGTCGCGATCTATTACATTAACACACACCGACGAATAAATAAATGTTTACAACGTATTTAAATGGGCTAACATGGGGCGAAGCATTAAGTTTAAATAAATTAATAAATTGTATTACACGCGTATTACGTATAAAACGTAATTACTTGTGATAAATAATTTCCAAGTTGAGAATTTTCTGAAGAAAATTATGTGATTTACAAGTAGATGACAACAATTATTATGCTTATAATTATCATAATATTTATACGTATAGCTAAGGCCTTATTGGATTTCGGATAGAAAAAAGGTAACACATGACACTATCTGAGTAAATATTTTTAATTACCTAACGATAAATCTGTTCAAAAACATAATTTTGTATTGAATTTTAGTTTTACAAATTTCATATTACCGTATTATATAGAATTCATATATTCTTGTTAAGAACATGTTTTGATAATTTTTAGTGTTTATTAGTATAAACTTTAGTTTGATTTTTAAGATATGCATTTGTCTTGAAAATTTATAATACAAAATCTCACATAAATTTAGGTGTATACAAATATTAAAATCCATCTATTTGAAGCTCAAATTTTGTTAAAACCACGAAAATTTGCAAACTGTTTTGCAATTGAAAATTTTTTTTAAAAAAAGGACAATTTTCATAGCTAACGCTTGACGATATAATATGAAGTTACTTATAAGTAATTTATACTGAAACCATAAAATCAATAAACTTAAAACTTGTACGTATATATAATTATATTTTATATAAAAAATATAACATGAAAGTATAGTAAGTGATATTATAAGCTATCAATATAAACATAAAGGGCATCTAGGTCCTTTTTAAGTGTAAATAGGAAAATTCCTTTTATAGGGGCAAAAAAAAAACTATTTTGCATGTGTCTTTTTAACATGTACTATGCCCGCGCCACTAAATTTTAATCACTGCCGTGTTTATAGTTAAATACTTATCATCGCAGACAAATACATAATAATATATATCATGTACTGTATAACAATATGATAGAATACGTTTATTGTATAATACTGTAGTGAATTATTATGTTTACAACGATAACTAGAACATATTATAAAGGGGAATTAAAATCATCCAAGAATTTCGCATTAACAAATACCACGAGTATTGCAACTGGCGGAAGGAATTATTCGAGAAGATTATGAAAAATATTAAATTATTGAAGATCAAATATAAGGTTGTGTATAAATATATGAATATATAAGTATGTATATAACATTATAACTATGGCAGAACCATCTACACGTTTAATATCATAATTTAATATTTACTTATGCTGACGCGTGTTCGTTATTCAAATAAAAGTAAAAATGACAAATGTTTTATTACGCATAATATTACTATAGCATGTCATACGTCAGGCAACAAATACAAAATTAAAAACATCGACAAATCAAAATTTACATTTTTTAATGCAATTAAAATGTATAATCAGAGGTACCTACGTAAAAATGTAACAATTAATATTTAAAAAAAAACTATTAAACGTCTACGTTGTATGTAATCAATCTAAAGCGATATTATACTATAATATGGGTATACCATATTATGTGGGTGGGCCGACACACGTCATCTTAATACTATTATTATCGGTTTGTACTCAGCTTTTTTTTGTTTTGGTATTTTTACCAGCAGTACATACTACACTCGTATAATACTCGTAAAACGAAACAAATTATGTTCATTATTTTTAACTGTCGATTAGTTGTATTATTCGAAAAATCACTGCTTCAGTTTGCGGTATTGTTGATAATATTATTAGGTAACGGCTTGCAGTATCGAGATGAAATAAAAACAAAAAACAAAAAAAAAATTAATGCCAAAATATTTTAATCGAAGCGGCTGAGAAGAGAAAATGGAGGCATATAATATTATTGATCTTGCTATAACTTTTTAAATTTTAATCAACGATTTTATACTAATGCGTACCTCGCGACTTCGGAAATTCTGGCAATACGAGACAATCGAAAAAAGATATTTCTTCTATATGTAGCGTTGCGCCGTTGCCCATAAAACGTTTTAAATGAATTTATGTAGAACGGCTACTCGAAGCTTCCAACGCACTTCTTCTGTTGATAAATAATAATAATAATAATAATAAAAAACAATCGTCACAGTCAAACAAAACCAAAGTAAACACTCAATAGTATCGCAACTTTTTAGCAGGATTGTGAAAAAACCCAAATTTCCATAATTAAACATCTTATTTTTAATATTTACAAATAATATTTCTTAATCGGAAAATATTTGTTTTATTTGGAAGCGTCAAAGAAAAACAACCAACTTTATTCGTGTGCAAACACTATAACAAATTTCATTATTTCTTTATTGTTATTATATATTGTTTATGCCGAAAACAGTATACAAACACAGCGTAGAGAAATTTTTTAAATTTTTCAATCTTAATATAGCTCAACTTTAAAATATTTTAAGACTCTAAAACATGTGCAGCGCACCAGTTTTACCTACATACTACGTATTGTACAATGGACATTTTATCTTCTGCTTCCGAGAACCGTGTTTTGAGTGTAAAATCGCTATATGATCGCGTTTTTATACTTTGTATGCCAAAAATGTTGATTAATAGCTGATAAATTGACTGCCGTGTGCGCGTGTACAGAATATTATAATCTGCTTTACACGCGTTACTTATATACTTTTTCATTTTTTACGGTATGTAGTATTCCGCGTAACGGTGTTGCGCTATGTGTTCAAATTATAAAAAATTTGTTTCTATACGTTTCCGAAAATTGTTTTTTAGTATGCTAAATAACAATAACATTCTAAACGCCGGTCTGCAGCTCATCGGCTATTATATAAACACTTTATTTCGAAAAAATTTACATTTTAATAGTTATTACACTCAATTATTTACCTCTCCCCGGGAATACGTATTTATCGGGACGTTAAAACTTTATCGCTATATACTTTTATATTTATTACGACGCAGCAAGCTGTTAAAATATTATCCCGTATTGTTTACAGACCGTTTTGATATAATTATTATATAAATAATTTTACTATAATAGCAGCGTACAATGGACGCAATAATGTAATAAATATACTAATAATAGCTATAACAATAATACTGCCAGGGGCATGCTTAGAAATTTTTTCGGGGGGAGGGGTTCAATATTTTTCCGCATATATATTATATTATGTACAACTTTTATTAAAAATTATTTTATTTAAGCGGGGGGGGGGGTGAACACCAAAATCCTCCCTAGGCACGCCCTTGAATACTGCAATAATAAGCTATATCGGCCTACTACTACCGTACTTCCATTTACTTGCACTCGTGTCGAAAGACTTTCAGAAGAGAAGTTATTTTAATAGTATATGAGATTATAGTTTTATTGAAAACCGAATTCGCGCATAAGCCGCTCACGGATGAGGTATCTTTGTAATGTTACAGTATTTTATTATTATTTTTTTTTTTTTTGAACAAGTAATTTTATCGCTAAGACCTATCGAACAAACATTTATCATATTTTATGGTAACCGAATTGACCTTTAACTATACTACAACATACGTTGTGCTGTTCGTTCTGCGAAAAGTTTACACTTCCTATACATACATATTGATATTATATACGTTTCGTTTGCAATACAAATATTTTCGTAACATAAAAGTGTGCACTGTAGCAGGTGTAATATATCTGTACGGCATTATGTATATATATACGAATTACATTTAAAACGGAAATTATAAACATTATTCACGCCGTGACTTTGCCATCGAACTTTCATCGTTCATAGACCGTATAGTATAGTATAGGTATGGTATTGTGGTTGGCGAGAGGAAGGGAAATATATTGTCGTCCTCAAGCAATCTTATGGGGGGAAAAAAATAAGAAAAATGAAGCGACCAAAAGTGTACTTCGACGGTGTGTAATGTTTTGTGGAGTAGTGGTAAAGACTTTTCCATTTCATTGTCAACCCTTACTGAACGAACACATGAGTGATAACTCTTTTTAGAAAAAAAATGTCCATTTATATATTATTATTATTATACACGCGTACATCTATAGACAAAGGCAGCTGTGCGGTAAAATAGAAAAAAGATCAATGACTAAGGCCGATATTTTTACGGTTTTGCATAATTTTATTGGTTGATTGAAAAAACAATAACTATGTATATAGTTATCTAATATAAAAATGTGTTTTGGTTCGGTGTGTATATATATATATATATATATATATATATGTGTGTGTGTGTGTGTGTGTGTGTGTGTGTGTGTGTGTGTGTGTGTAATATTGTCCTAAACATAATGTGATATCTTGACAAATGCGAATTTGTGTTTTATTTTACTAATATTTAGTAGGTACCTGCTAAAACATAATTTAATAAGATGTATCAGACACATTGTTTGGCTTTAGAATTGATAAATAATTATTTATTTTACATTTTTATTAAACGGTATAATATAGTGCATATTATGTTACGTAAATAATAATATTTGGTTACTAATGACTAATGAATAATGACTTTAATCAAAAAATGACGATTGCAATAATTGTGTTAATATTTTTTTTAACAACTTTTTAAATTATGTATACTTACTAGATTTTTATGTAAGTTAGAATAAGTAACAAAATTGAAAGTTGATAATAGAAAAATGAATAGGCTTTAAACTTTGAGCGTGATTATTTAGATTAATGTTTGAAAATTGAATTTAGTAGATTTATTTTTACTTTTGGAGAATCAAAAAAAAAAAAAAGTATTTTTCAAAATAATCAGAAAAAATAAATAAAAATTAGGAAAAAAACAGATATTTTTACGCAAAACCTATTCTCGAAGAAAGACCTTGTTTTTAAATTGTTATAACTCAAAAATAAAACCTTAGAGACTTGAATTTTAAAAATAAATAAATATTTATTAATTTATTACTGTATTTATTGGATATAACATAATTTTTAAAATATTTACTCTTTTTGTAATATTTATAGATATTTTAAATGTTCATATTTTTTTTATTTAATAGATTTATACAATATGTATATTATCTACATGTAGGTATTAGGTATATGATATAATGTTTGATTACGAGTAAAAACCTTGGAAATTGAATACAAGGTTTATCCGAGGTTTTTCTTAAAAACCATAATGAATATCGTAAATACACAGTAGATAATTTTTTAAGCATTCACAATTTTTCTAAAAAATTCATCAAAATCACGAAAGTTGGTAAATTTTTATAGTATACGATTCATAAAATTTTAAATATTTATATATATACTTTGAAGTTTAATATAAGGTTTCGTATAAGTCTTTCTTATAAGAGTTATAAATACAGTGAGCACAATTGCACAAATGCATTTTTAGAGCATTTGAAGTTTAAATTTGATGAAATTGGATAATCATGCGTAAAAAACGATATCTCCTAATACGTTTTTATTTTGTTTAGGTTTTTTTTACTGCAACTCACAGAGTATTAACTTTAGAAACTCGAAACATTTTACTGTAACTTAAATTACTATTTTCTATACTCAATAAAATCGTCAAAATAGTTAAACTACTTTTAAGGTATTTGTATTATAGGTAGGTATTTGATACAAGATTATTTTTTTTTTAAGTTTTAATAAAAATGTTCAAGCTTTGTCAAAAAGCTTGATAATTTAACGTATAAGATCCCATCCAATTAGTTCTTATAAGTCTTTAAAAATATCGTATCGTATTTACATAATTTTTTTTATGTGTCTAATGTTCATTTTTGTCAAAATGGTACAAATTTACAAAGTATTTTTAAAATAATCTATTTACATAATAATAGAAAGATTACAATGCTAAAAATCACAATTGCCACAAATCATACGTTATATTATGCCCCTCGTGATGTTGTGTGGTTTCGTTACAATATTAACAGTATAATGATCATTATTATAATAAAAGTTAACAGGTAGATTACATCACAAATATACCATTGGCGGTATAAAATATAAACACATTTTGCTAATTGACCGTAAACTTTGTGAGTAAAACGGAAGGGTGGACTGGTCAGATTGGCTATGCGACAACAACCGCTTAGGCCGAAGCAAATCGGGGCTTACATTTTGTGTCATATTTAGTATGAACAAAGTAAACAAATTTATGTATACGTTTTAAAATGCAAATTAATTTGTTCGCACAAAATATTAAAGTTAAAACCTTAATTTAAAACCACTACGAGCAAATTTTAGCTTACTACTGTAGCGCCAAATTTTATATTTAATCAAAATAACCGAAACTGCATAATAAACAATTGGGCCACAGACTGTGCCAGTTTCTTCGAGGTCGCTTTATAAACCCAGGAGTAGTCCCGGACATGACACTGAAATGTGCATGATATATTAGATTTTCTGGTGGTGCAGAACAATAATTTTACACTACCACATAGTTTGTCCCGATATGTGGTGGTGCATATTATAATGTGCTACACATTTGACTCGGTCTGATTCGCGCCACTGAAAACAAGTGATTCTTTATAATACATTATGTAAATTATATTTGGTGGATCACAATACCATTATAATTACACCCAGTGGGTATTGTTTTTTGTTTTATTATTTTTTTTTTCTTTTGCCGGCCGAACATTTCGCATTGATTATTATTACAAACATATATGTGTAGCCCATAATATACAATACTATTTATGTTTACATTTGTGATTGATTGACTTTACCGAATGAATGATCGCCAGTTAAGTATGTGTCATGTAATATAATATACTACTACCGCTAGACAATAACTATTACCGCCTGTTTGTGCCCGATCACCGCCACGCCGTTTACGTTGCTAAGTTTACAGTTATTGTCGATTTTATTTTGAAAAAAAAAAATGTTATTTTTTTATATCCACTCCAATGTGTATCCAACCCATTGTCCTTATAACAGAGTGATCAATTTACACAACTAAGCTTGTTATTTAAGTTAGTTTTTGAGTTTTTGTAAATCAAAATGTTTCTATACGAATTGAAGTAATTATTGCACAATTTAAAAAAAAAAAATAGAAAAGTCATGGTAAAAAAAAGTTGTGTTATGAAAAATAGTATCTATTTAAATTAAAAAAAAAACAAAAATGATGTAAGAAAAACTCAAAAATCGACTTACCACAATTGATAACGTACTTACAGGAATTTATACCTTAAAGGATTTATAATCTTAACTCGTCCACAAGTGACCTGCCGGGTATATTAACTTAATTATTGATTGATTTTATACAATATAACTATGTCGAATATATTATCATTGAAGATTAATTTAAATAAATTTTAATTTAGTTTTGATTTAATCTCACGCAAGCCAATATTTTAATTAAAATTAAATAGGTACTTATACTAATATTGTCAACACAATACAAAAAAAGTAGACATAATATTACTTATTATACGAAGATATTATGCAGTCTTGTAAAGAATATTATTATTTTGTATTCAAATACGTTTGAATCATTCAATTCCTTAAACAATATTATTATTAAATTTTTTTTTTACCTAATGTACAATATTGTTTGTATATAAAATAATTATTTCAGCCATGAATCAATTATTAATACCTACTTTTTATCATATTTTACATACACACAAATATAGTAAATTGATTTTATACATTTACATTTTGGTAATAACAATAAAAACTATTAGGTATGGGGTTTTTTGTGTTCGCACCATGTATGATTTTGATGACCGCATTAGCTTTATAATTCATAAACATTAAACACAAATGCATTTTTTTTTTCGAAAAAAGTAAGTATTAAAATGTAAAATGGAAATACGAAAAAAACCATAATATTCAGAATACGTGTTTGAAAATGTTTAAAATTCAAAATAAATAATTATACGAGAAAACATATTTTTTTTTAATGCGTTTATGGTACGGTGTGTACTCGCCACACTGTAATATACAATTATTATTTTATGAAAATATAATTAAATTCATAATTTATGTTTTTTCGAGCAGGCAGATGATCATCCATATTCATCTAAAAGTATTAAAATACGGTAGGTTACATTATTGTAATTTATGTTAAATATTAATAAAATAATTGAAGCATAATGCAGTAAAATAATCTAGGTCTATACAACAGATTAAAATCGTTGAAATTTACAGGTAGGTAATTTATAATATTTATTTATTAATAACTGATTTTTTCAATTTAAAATAAAAATAAAATCCTTTTATGCTGCGTGATATGTACAATATTCTCTCCATCCGGATTTTTGTTTTAATTGAAGAATACGATATAAACAAAGTGCAAAATACTATATAATTAATATAAAATATTTCAATTTTAACATGTCATAATATTGTGTGAAATCGACTTGTGCAGTCGGTGGGTACAATGAAAACTATTAAATCAATATAGAACCGTGTTTTTACTTTTTTTTTTAAGAATTGTTACTTTTTATGTGTCCTTGCCAGTGTTTACAATTTTGAATTATGATCAAAACATTAATACGAGTAAATTAATGTAAATTATTTTAGCATCTACTTGTTTTAAACAATTTCAATTGGTTCATTAAGTCAATACCTTAATAATATTGAATTAGTCAATAATCTTATAATATTTTCCTAATACAACAGTAAACAAACAATTTAACTTAAAGTTTAAACAGTCGATTAAGTTTAAATAATATATGAATTATGAATATTGTGGAACAGTTTTAGTACCTAACCTAACCTAACCTAACCGAATTATGCCAATGGTTTTATTAGACAGAAAAATCTGTATTTAAAATATTTTCAACGGGGCGATTACCTCTATATACTTTTAACGTCTTTGCTATTAGTTATATAATTTTAGGTTCTAAGTCACTTTGTACGGTCGAGCATTAAAATGGGAAACAAGTGTACGTTCGGGTAAAAAGGTACATTGCAGAACACGGACACTTTGTACTACTATAAACATAGTTTTATTAAGTTTGAATATTATTTGGTAAATCTAAGTATCTTATGTATCTTATATATTTTCCAAGTTTTTGGACAGTTTTTGCTACGGAATAATTTACGACACTTATACGAAAACGGTCCTTTTCAGGACCAACACACGAGTTATTAAATCATATTATAACATACGGTGTAAACAACCAATCAGAGGCCGCCATTCGGACAAAATACTTGGCGCAAGATTATAAAAAGCGAAATCATCACATAAGAACAAGGGTAGCACCAATGAATAGAGGAGGAAAACACCTATTCTTGGGTACCATCATACCCAATAATAAATGTATAGAACACATGATACAGAGGCTGGGGAATGATGAGTGAAACGAACAAATACAGGCAGTAATAACGGACAAATAGACAACGAAGATATGATCAAATAACATTAGGGATGGTATCAACGGATAGGGGATGACAAGACCTATCCGTTGATACCATTCACAAAACAATTGGATAAAAACAACAAAAGCACAAAAGTCAAAAAACGAAACACGGCCGAGCACTGTGAAGGCCAACGAGACTGAGTGGTTTACTAGTCGGTACAGCAAACAATTTATATACGCGCACGTTGCGACTGATCGACACTCCAATTTCCAATTTCCACTTAACCAGTCTCAAGACTTCAAAACTCAATATAACATCAAGAAGCCAGGAAGACCAGTAAATTTATTTGGATTGAACGAATACGACGATCTTACAAGCCACCGTCAACGACCGGTCCGCGGACCAGAACATCGAGACTTGCTACTCCGCGAACATACAGGCAACTACAAGCGCTGTCGTCGACGACGAACGTCCGCCAGCGATCCCATAACCACGACCGACG
The DNA here is from genome assembly GCF_003676215.2 of Rhopalosiphum maidis. NCBI lineage: Eukaryota > Metazoa > Arthropoda > Insecta > Hemiptera > Aphididae > Rhopalosiphum > Rhopalosiphum maidis. The sequence continues at coordinate 51,265,814 of NC_040879.1, forward strand.
TGGCCGACGACTCGCGGCGACTAGATACGCATTGAAGTTGCCTAAATTGCAAATTTACACGGCGCTATCGTAAATCACACCGCTCAGGGATTACATGGTTGTGTTCACACTCTTAGCGAAAATCCTCGACGTGTGATTGACGCCAACATCGGACGGCGATTCCCGTACCACCCGTACGGTTTGAAAACGGTCCTTTTCAGAACCCACCACCTAACAAGCCACCCACAACCCGACAAGGCACTCATTTATAAGTTAGGCTTCCCGGTCCAGGTTCGCCGTCGGAGTACCGCTTAATTAAGCTTGTACCGACGACGGCCGGTTCTCCACCCCGATATTTGTACTAATTATAGGCCGACTATAACGCCCCATTATATATAGGGTCCGGTATTCACCCGACTATCCACAAGCGCCCCCTGATTGTGTCGACTCACTTATTTAAGCCTGGTCGGCACAAATCGACGCTTTACTCGACCCATATTTTGTAAATACATATATATATATATATATTACATAGAAATAGATACACTTGATTACTCAAAAAAAAACCAGAGTTAATATTTATTAACGACTCGGACCGTCCGGGGGGGGGGACGACCCGTATCATTTTGCGAGCAATACAATTGGACGAATGTGACAATAGGCTACATAAGAAGCAAAAATCTAATACTAGTGAAAATAATAAGCTATTAACTTTATATAACCAGCATCAAAGCAAAGAATTAATTTTGAATTTTTAAATTCCATGTATCACATATAATATTGATTTTAACATTATTTCTCGTTTTTGACATAGTTTTTTTTATTGATATTATTTTTGTTTATATTTAAATTTTTAATTTTAATAATTTATATTATACACACTTAGCACTTAGGTATATAATTATATACATTAGTATATACTTTATGAACATAAATATATACTATTATATTATATTACTATTATAATAGTACTAAGTGTCCGCCTTATGCAGTTTAAACAATGGACCGTACAATGTGACCGCTTACCATAATTTTAATTGAAAAAATAAACAAAGTTGTAATAATACGATAGGTGAAATTCGTAGGTAAGCTGCGAGAAAAAACACAAGTGGCACGACACAAAAATCTAACTGATAACTGCAGAATTACTGAAACGAACTGATATTATATTTTCTACTTCCAAGACCTATTATAAGGTCAAGTTTTTATCGTTTATATCTCGAGATATACGTCTACAGATAAAATTACGAGGTCTACAAAAGCCATGTGGTAAATCGAATCCGTATAATACGTAGATAATGTAGAAAACCGTAAGTACATTTTTGTATTTATTAAAAGTGTGTGGGTTTTTTGTGTCTGAAAAAAAAATACTGTTCAGTAAATACCTACTTGTCTGCAAATTATTTCAAACAAAACTGTAAGTCACAACACAGTAAAAGTTTTGGTTTTGGACATCCTTTTTTAGATCACTTAACTACTCGGTGGTCGCCGTGCGATCTTGGTTATTTTTTAATATCGGGAGCCGATAGCCGAATGAAATAATGCACAATTCAAATTGCTTATGGGACGGAATTTTAAATCATTTTAATTCAACACACCGTGCGATGTGCATAGCGTTTGAAATATTATGTTATTACATTAATTCGATGTACACAAGTTAAGTATAAACGAATATTTTAAAAACTATACACAGATCTTCTATATACGCCAACAATATCTGGATCCTTGTCTGTCTGTTGAGTAGGAAATTGAATTTATTAACAAAATTAAATTGTTAATATTAGGTTAAAATACTCTGGCAAACATTTTAAAACATAATAACATAATTCTTACTAATTTTAAAATGATTTCAGATTTGTTAATATACATTACTTAACTAACGTTATATTTTATGTTAATAGATTTTTTTTTGATTTTTCCCAATAAGGTATGTTTTTTTTCTATCGTATGTGTACAAATTGTAAAATAAAATATATTAAATAAGACATTGTATTGATTATCGTTTTTTTTAAAATTTATTTTCATTTTTACTGGTCATGATAAAAAATAAATTTGAAATGATAAATTATTTTTAATTAAAAATAAAATAATTTTATTTTTATTTTATAGCGACGCATTCGCGCATTAAAAGGCAATTCAAGTTATTTTTGGGCGTTGAGATTGACTAAAAATGAATGGGCCGGGAGTTCATTCATGAGCCAGACCGATACTGGGTTTCACAATGTAATATACGAGGCGTTTCTTGGTTTCCTTAAAAACTTTGAGATATGATTAGTAACATCTGCGTGGGATCGATGTCGATGAAGAACCTAATTTTCATTTTGCTAATATGTGATTCATAAGGACACTCGGGATGGTATGTATAACTTTAATCACTCGTTTGATGATTGTCATTTTAATGCGACATGGATTTCTCTGTACGTCTTTCAACCTACAATTTAATATGATATTATGCCACGAAATGTTCGTAGATTTTCTGATGACGGGCTTAGTGGTTTTAGTTAAATATATACGATTTATCGCGGTGGTGTGTCCGGTTTTACAATATTATTATGTTTGAAATTAAATGAAACAGCTACCGTGGCCCGTGGGCGCCCTCGAAAATCCCGTTTTCGCAATTCATAAATTTGTTTTCGATTCCGCTCACTAGTCACTTATCTATTTTACCTATGTAAGCTTTCTCAAAGTTTGTACGGAATACACCCGAAATGATATTAAAATATGCGAGGTGATTCTTTTTAAAGTAAACATTCGTTTTCTGGAAAAGTATTTTAACGTTGTTGAAACTATTTTTAGATGAACCGAGTCCCTCCGCACTTGTGAAACTTAACCTAGCTCATCCCACAAACTCTAAATACTTATGAGTAATTAACTTTAAACTACAGGAACGAAATTAAATTTTTATAAGCTAACTGAAATTCTCAGAAAAACATTCAACTTTGGAAAATTAAATAAAAAATATGTTATGCTGTCATAATAATAATGTGCTTAAAAATAAAAACTTAAAATATCATAACAATTAAAAGTGGTAAAAAACATTTTTTCTCTCCGAAAATGTTGTTTTGTTACGACTTTAAATTTAGTAAAAAAAAAATCTCCAAAAACTTTTCGAAAACACGAGTGTTAATCGTTTAACAGATTTAACGAATCACTGTTCTTTAAAATAATCATATTATATACAAACCTGCAGTATATAAAATCGATATATTATTTTCCTCTTGGCTTGAAATGCGTGTTGGTGCATGTGTGTATCATATACGCCATCATTATCTCTGCGAAACGAATGACCGAAATGGACAAAATGTATTTCATGTCCATTATCTCTGGGACACATACTCGCGCGGAAAACTTTCGCTCTGTTGTAGGTCACATAATATAATTATTACTTTTTATGGTGGGTACAATTTTTTTTTATTTTCGCCCGGCGCCAAATAATACAATTACATAGCATTGTGTTGTTTTTACAGGACGGCCGCGGAGCAATGCGAAACACGGAAATTCTCCTACGAAATGTATTCCGTACGCGTGTCTGCGACTGTTATTATTTTTTTCTTTACGTGTACGTGTACACACACCAACTATACTAATTATTATTATGAGCTTACTTATTTACTATTTTATTCAGACATATTTTATGATAGTAGTTTTTTTTTACCGATAAAACTATACTATAGATATCAATTAATATCTAACTGAAGTGAGACAAATATTGTAATCTATTAATAAAAAAAAAGATAAATGAAAAAATGTACTATATATTACACTATTTTTGATAAAACAAACGCATTTTTTACACGTTTCGTGTAAGTAAAAAAAGTTTTCGAAAGACTATTAATGTTAGTAGCGATATTGATAGGATAATGTACACGATTATTATTTTTTCAAATCTATTAATTCCTAATGATTTACTGTCATTATTTGAGTAAAATTAAATCAACGCTTTATGTTAATAGGTGATAAGTTGTCGATGATATTACAGTTTTATTTAATTTATTATTTTAAGAAGGAAAAATAAAACGAAGCTCATGAAAAATCCAAATGTCTTATAAGTTTATAACGCTGGCGTATTAACTATTTATTATATTATAAACGAGCTATGTCCAAATTAAAAGAATGAGATATTATACGCTTAGTATTTTAAATAACAGTTAGGTACTTAGAATCGTGGATAATTTATAATTATATTTACAGTACTCTATACAAGATTATAGTATAATTTATTATAATAGCTCAACAATAATAAATAATTACAAGTTACTTATAATTTATAAGTTATAATATTAAAAATAATTAACCAAAAGCAAAAATATACTTTTATAGTATTAGTATGATATTCTAGAAGACGTATTTAAGTGTTTTTACACTAGGCACCGTCTCTTGGAGCAGATGAATAGAGACCAATGTACTAAGTAGAGTTTTATTTCGATAATAATTTTGAAAACATATTTGAATTTATTGTGAAGTCTATTTTGAATCCTTCAGCCGTGCGTGTGGTAAACGTTATGCATTCGTGTTGCATTTGCACATGTGTGCAAAACATCAAAAAACGCCTAAAATCGAAATAATTTCACTTCAAAAATATGTTGTAAATTGACCTAAACTATTTCCAAAATATTGACTTAAGTTATACACCGTTAATGATTTTGAAAACAGATATTATTTCGTTGTTAAGTCAACGTTGGATAGTTCGAATGACATTTTAAATTTATTATTTTTAACATTTTTTTATTTTTCTGAATATTGCAGTGCAGTTATAGACCATGATAATTTTTTAACGACGATATTTTATTAAATGCGTTGCGATCCTACACATCAAGACGAGTGCGTCGCCTGCAGTCTGGTCCACGTCATATTATTTTCTATCTGTAAAACTAATCAATACCAAGAATTTGCGAATAAAATTATCTTCTCGTTGTTTACGTCAAGTTGATATTATATATTATGATGTGAAGCCGATGATAATGTAATTTTGTTGAAATCGCTTAAAAGAGAATGAAATAACTAATATTATTATGTTATTACACGTAGAATTTGAAATTAAAATTACATTTTTCTAATTTAATTTTAATTTTGCTTATCGGTACAAGCTTTTTCTGATATTGCAGATTTTATAATAATTACATGATTTATAAATAGTTGTACAATATCGATTTAATTTGTATCTGATTTTTAATTAGATTCAAATATTTTCTTTCTTTTCTCCGATTTAAATTATTAATTTTACTCGTTAATGATTATAATTTTGATTAATTCTATCTACGAGTCATATGTGAAAGATTATAGTTCACTAGTTCCATACGCATCGTTACGTGTGGCTGTGAAACGAGTTTAAGAAAACGAAATAAGTTATAGTTAATGATTACGAGCTGGAACCAACTGATGAATAATATTATAAACTTTTAAATTTATACTATTTTTTTTTTTTTTTTTTAATTTTAAAATTAATCTGTATTTAAAAATTATAATACGATTATTATTTTGATACAAATTACCAATTTTAACTTAATAAATTTCAATATAAATTATTTTGAGTAAAGTTACAAATAATTTTGTTTTTGGTATTCATTTTGATTTTTTAGAAGATTTTTAATGATATTTATCGATATTTAAAATCAATCTATTTTTATCTCGATCTTAAACCCTGGTTATTGCAATATAGATAAGCCTGTACTTAGGTTGTAACCAGGGTGGGAAATTTACTCTCCTGTTAAATCTTTGTGGTACATTTGTGTGAGATTTTTTTTGTTTAAATATAGTATAGTATGTGGCAAATACCCTTGTTTTAAAAAATAAATATTACACAGTGCTTTCAAAAAAAAAAAAAAAACAATATTTATAACAAAATTCATATATTTTCGAAATGGTCTTTGATTCTTTTTCCTGGTTGAACATGAGCTATATAAGTTATTAATTCAGTTGTTCAATGCTCATATTTATAAATTACAAAATACTGAACAGTTGTTTTGTGTTTATCATAATTCAGTATTAAAAAAGCCCTTTAGTGCCTACTATAATACGAACATTAAAAAAATCTAAAATATGCCTTAAAGATATAAGTAATCTCAAAATATGCTCAAAACTGCAATATCCCAAAATATGCAAATTAAAATTTCATATACATAATCGTCAGGCTGTGAATCGATTTTTTTTGGTATAAATTAGCTATTTTTTTGATCAAGCAATAAAAAAGTGACCATAATTATTTTATTAATATTATATAAAATACAAGTAGTAAAGTTTTATGCTTTTAAATATTTATAATTTTTTTATGTTTAACACTGCAATATATTCTCTGCCTGTAAACGTGATGTCATTATATAAGAGTGACGGGATGCAAAAATGTCAAATACGGTCCTACTGTAGGCGTTAAGCGTTTTTAAATTAAATTAATATTTTTTTTTATGAACTTGCAGTATAAATTGTACGTTTAGTAACTAACAATAATTTATTATGTAATACTCCACCGTGTCTCTTATTTTATTATACATTTATTTACTAAATGCAATACATCAGTATACATTTATTATTCAACAATAAATAAAATAAAATATTTTGTTCGTTAGTTGTTTTTTTTTTGTTTACTCTGCAGTGAATGGATATCTTCTACCAGCAGGTAAAAATTTACCAGGCGAAAAGAATTCTAGAAGCTCATAATAACTTATCACTCCTATCACAATAATATTGCCTAATTATATCCCTAAAAAGGCGAATCAAATTTAAAAAAAAACTTAAATGTTTCATGATTGTGTGATTTAAACACCAATACGATAGATATTTGACGTACTAGTTTACAATAACCATACAATTATTTCATGCATTTTTTTTTCTACTTTGGTGTTGAAGTTTATTAGTTAAAGTCAGTTTCAAAATAAGCCATGTGTTAAACTAGTAAACTAAATGTATAAACTGAAACGAAATTTGATTTTTTGTTGGTTAAGCCGTTTTTGTATAATATGTGACTCATATTAAGTGTAATAAATTGTATTCAAGCGAGTCACATTCACGGTGTCGTAAGACCGGTAGCGGTATCGTGAATTTTTTTTTGTGCTGATTGAATATGTAGGTCAATACAAATTATTGCTATAATAAAATATTATTACCAACTAATAAAACACACGTAAACATAAATTATAGTTATGTATATAGAGGTCAAACTTGACTAAGCTTTAAAATTATTTAAAAGGTTTAAAAAATATATCTATAAATTATTTTTTCTCTATTTAAAAAGCAAATAACTAATTACCTATCTAATAAAATAATAAGCGGCAAACTTTGTAGTTGAATTAAAAACTATAATATAAATTTTCTGAAGTTTAATAGATTGGGTTATTTTATAGAATAATAATAATATATATATAATCGGGAAAAAAGTTATATTGTAGACTATTAATTCTGCACACATTTTTTTATATTGTTAAAAAGGGAAGTATGGAAGATCGATAATTTAAAACTACACATACTTGATTGAAGTAAAAATTAATGATTATTAAACAAGTTGTTGTAAATATAATTCAATAAACGAGATCTTAAAATATGAAGATAAATTTATAATACCTAATTCAATATATTTTTTCATTTTTTTTTTTTTTTTTTACTTAAACGACTCTATAATATCTTATTACTTAGGAGAGGTAGATTGTGTCTAGCATACTACTACTCCTTTCTCTAGATAATTAAATATACAATAAGAGGAAATTAAGTGAGCATAGTAAATAATACATTTTTACATCCTAGTGTTTTCAAACATCCTATTAAATAAATTTCATGATTTCGTGATATTAAATATTATGAATAACTGATACAAACAATTATGCGATTTTAAATAAATATGTGCGTTATTGAATCATAACAGTATGTGCGTGTATGTGGTATTGAACGGTTTGATTTCGGGAAAATTTTTGCGGATTTTAACGACGACCTTTTTGGAACGTTTATGACGATCGCCGAGGAAGTAGATTATTAATTTATACTATTTGTATTGACACATTTTTAAATAAGTATAGAATCCATTTATTTTGAATTAAAACCGTACTCAAATTGAATAACTGGCATTTTCATATTATACAAAACCACGAAAATAATAATATATTGTGATGTGTTTAAGTCTTTTTTCTACACAGTAAAAACTGAACAATTCGTGACATAAATAAAACTATAGCGTTATACGAAATTCCAGATCGTATCGGGATGTATTTTTCTATGTATGCCGCCGATATCGTTTCGTCGTTCTACGATCTAGTCATAATTTATGCGCGCTTTTCGTAGAACTCAACACCATACGGTGCCGTCGGTCGACGATATATTACATTATCATACGGCAGTACTTAGGAATAAATTATGTTTGTTTGTATACGCGTATAGTCGGTCTAGTTGTTATTATAGTTACATCAGTCGTGGATCCCGGATTGCAGGAAGTCCAAAAACGTTTTGGTTAGGTAGGTATATGTGTGTACAGTAACTGCTGCAGTTACACGTTATCAGGTATATATAGTATATTCCGTGCGTCGTCTTTTCTAACTCGTCGAAATCAGTTTTGTGTACAAGTTATGCGCCGCGTTCAAAGCGAATCATCTTAAATAATACGTCAAATACTTTTTTTGTATTTCACGGTTGATATAAAAACACTTTAAATATGCGACAAAACAAATTTTTCTAATAAATTGTTGCTAGTATTAATGTTCATTGTACTTTAAATATAATAATTATTTGTGTAGTTACCTAAGATAACCGAACCTATACATTATGTTGATTTATTGACTATACAAACGTAAATACGTCATTTATTACCATTCCAAAACTGACATAAATTTGCGGTAAAATAATATATTTTAGGCGTATTTAGTTAAAGCTTAAAAATTATTCCTTAAGAGACTGATGAAAAAGAGGTATATAATTGTATAAGCGTCATTGGCAGAAACAAGGTGGTTTGATTCCAATGAAAAATATTTCTTTGTAGAGTAAAAGTATTGATTTATAATGTTTTAGTTTTTAAATTAAGTATTTTTCCAAACTAATTATACACCATATATTATAACAATCTTAGAATTTATTATGATACCTACTAGGTATACCAATATATATTAATAATCTTGTAAAAAATACTTTTTAAAAAGTATTAAAATGCTAATACTAGTATTCGCATGAAAAAAATACTTATAAATGATGTATTTTACGAATACTTATAAAATATTTGAATATAAATATAAGTATTTTTTTAAAATTTTTACAAATCTATACCTTAATCGTATCTAATACTGTAAATTAAAAAAATTTTACAATAAATTATCTGAAGATTTTTAGAGCTAATAACATGTTGGCCCAAATCAATTAAAATATTTTCTTTTATAAAGTCAATTATTTCGAAATTTTTATCTGCTTTTTTTTAATATTTAAAATGTTACTATTTATTTTTATAATAAATTGTTAAAACTGATTTTTTTAAATACAAGTATTTATATTTTGTTAAAAATACTTCTAAAATGAATTCAGGCTACTTAAAAAATACTTTAAAAAAAATTGTATTTGGAATACCATAAAAATACTTCAAAATGTATTTAAATATTAGAATCCCAATACTTGTATTCAAATACTTCACAAGACTACATATTAATAGGTAAATATTTAATTATTGTCAAAATTATAAATATTGTCGAATTAAGCAATAAATACAGATTACCATCCTCTTATTTACATAAAATTTTGTGTTGAACATATTTAAAGCTTCATAATATTTTAAAATGTCCTTCTTCTAAATCCTCTACTAATAACCAGGGCCAATTTTGCAGGCTATATAGAGATTACACTGGACCCATATTATTCGATAGAGACATATTTTAATATTTTTCTTACTGAAAACAGTGAAAACAATTGTTTATCATCGAATTACACGCAACGATTAATTGAGATGAATGGGTTTTCATATTCTATATTAAAATACTTAAGCTAAAACTATAGTTTTTATTTGTATGATAAAATAAACACTATTTGTCAAACCATTCTGAAAATAATAAGTTATTTGAGTTTTATACTAAATGTATAATTTATTCTTTTTGGTTAGAAGTATTATAAATTATTATTATTATTATTATTATTAATATCAGTTATTTCAATAAATACATAATTATATATAAAACTAAATATATTTAAATTACTATTTATACATTAATAATTATTTCCTAAACGTTGTGTATCTTAAAAAATAAAAATATGCAATATATATATATTAGTATATTACATATATTTACGACCTAAAATGCTTTACTGGTATGTACTTATATTAGATTTTAGATTCTAAGAAGAGCGATGAATGTATTGATTTTACAATACTGTGTGTTTTTTTGCGTGTTTGAAGTCTGAAAACACTTTTTCTAATAAAAAAAATGCACTGGACATCAACTTTAAGAAAGATTTCTAGTAGAAAATTCTGGTTCTAGTTCATACTATAGTGAATCAAAAGCAAAACATTTTCAGCATTTCTTAAAACAATTGGGGGAAAAAAATACGAATTTTTCTAAAAGTTTCGATATTGTTATCAAAATAATTGTTCGGAAAATGGTTATTAATAAGTTAGACCATCTCCACTCAGAATAGTTCTTCATATATCATGGTACATATACCATATGGCATTACCGTATATATGTATATAATTAAATCTAAATTTAACACACCCATTGCAGTGACCAATAGGCACATTATTGTCATTATATATAGTAGTATAGCAGAGTAGTTGTCTCCTTGCACACATTTTTTTTTTTTGTAAGATATAATTATATAAACGGAGTACTGTAGTCTATATAGCATGTTGTGATATTATATTTGTGGTAAGTATACGGAATAAGAGTACCGTTTTGATAAAAAGTTCATTAAATTATTCTATTATAATGACTGAAAAACCCAAAATCAATGACTATGCTGAAAGTATTTATATAGAGTCTATATATTAAAAAATTGCTAGATCGTGATAAAAAATATATCACCCGACCTAGCATTATCACGAAAAATTGAATATTTTAGTTATTTATGTTTGATAGAAAATTATTTTCATACGATGAGAGAACTAAAAAAAAATTTTCTAAACTCAATATTCATCTGGATTTTGTTGTTCTTAATTTAATATATTTTAATCGTCTTAAACTATTTATGTAACTGTCACTGACAAATGTTTTAAAAATTTTTTTGATACATAATTAAACAATTCGTTATAACGTCATGGAGTTTAGGGTTTCTCCCTCTTACGCGACACACGACATGACAACGTTGAAATAAGGTGAAATTGCAAATACTTTGTACCATTATACCCATAAACATACACAGTATGAAAGTGCCTATCAAGTATATGTAATATTATAATCAAGTCATGACAAATATAACATCAAAATAATGATATAAAGCTCGATGGTATTCAAACATTAATTTACAATTAATAAAAAATAACAATATACATTTATTATAATTAATACGTGATTAAATATGTAAGGTACAGTGTTCACAACACAAAAATCTTTACGATAAATAATATATAGTATGGTCAATATAATATTGTAATATAGTTAAAATCGCCTTTGACAAGTTACAGGTCTAAATGTATAGTCGAAATTATATAAAACTTAATAACATTGTTAATATGTCATGACTTCAAATTTGTTTATGTTATTAAATTGTACACTTTATAGTTTACACTATAATATATATAACACAAAGTGTCCGCGTTTCGCATTTATTTTAATGTTCAGCCGGACAAAATGACCTAGAACCCGTCTCCGAGCCTACGGCTACCACAACCAGCGGTGGCTCGGTGCATTATTACCCGACCGCCGACAGACTACACAGACTACACATACCAGCCGCTCTGTAAGTCGCATTTTTTTCACTGAAAACCACGCGGTTACCAACAACCCGTCGTCGTCCCCTCGATTGGAACACTAGCTGACTTTTATTTATGTGCTTGAAGTTCCGTGTCCGGTGCGGTATCGTATACGACAATATTTGTTTAAGAATATTAAATTCAGCCCAATTTTAAAACTACACAGTTGCAGTATTGTAACTGTCGACGAAAAATAAACGATTGCAAGTAGATATAGTTAAATAACGAATAAAAGATTAAAATTGGAGCGTCTACACAATGAAAATTCAAAGTAAAATATATTATAATACATTTATTGTAAAACTGAATACATTTTTCGCTTATCTTCGGTAATAAATTCCAACGTATACTATTTACGAAAATTAAAGCGATATAAAGCAGATATAAAAATAAAATAAATTCACGGTACTTAGTTAAAGTCGATTATTGAAAACACATTCACATAGGTGTACTATGAACATATATAAATACTGAAATTAGCGTGATAATATTAGTAATTTTTATCGCTAGCTGTTACCTGACAATATGGATGTATCTAATAAAAATAAATTTAATTACCTATTTTTGATTGTTTAATGAAGCTGACACAGGTTAATTATTTTTAAATATTCAAATTTGTCTATGACAAAGAAAAAATATTCATATTTTTTTTTTAGGCCTGAGGTTTTGCCTCACGGGTTCCCTTATAAATCCGACTCCGTGTATTCATATATAATATATCGTGAAAATGGGAAATTTAACAACGATATTGTATTAAATGGTTTTCAATGGGCTGTAATATTTGTCGGTAAAAAAACACACATATATACACACAAAGTATTCATAATTATGAATTCATATTGCCTAGCATAATACCTGTATAAAATAATATAAAAGATCATACAGTAAAAATGTCTTACAAAGCACTTCACATTTCTATGCAGACTGTGACTGTTCATATTATCTGAAACTAAAAATCGTAACGACAACGAATAGCTATGTGTTATTTTATGTAACTTGAATCTATTCATAATAGGATATTATTATCACTTAGTAATACTTTAATTATATTATTTTAACCTCCATGAAAATCTGACCTATATACAAATAGATGATATACAGTTTGTTTAAAGTGATTTTTTAAATTGCAGTAATAAATATACTATAGTTGGGTACTGAGTAAATAAAAAAAGGGACAATTTTCATTATTTCCACTATTTCATTATATTACACTCTTTGAATATTTTAGAATTATTATTACCTTAAAACACGAAATAAATATTTAAAAATGTTTAGAAAAAGGTAGGTAGTCTTTTAGATAAAACAATTTGTGATAGCGAAGAAAAACTAATAAACTTGTTTTAAAAATCTTAAGCGAAAAATTATTTGTCAAATGAACAACTATTATAGTTATAGCACTATAATAATGTTTAAAGACTTAAAGTGTTATTTAACAATGATTATCGATTATATTATAATCCGCATAAATATTTATTATTTTAAATATTCTTTTTGTAGACGAATTTGTTCTAGAAAGAGTCAATAAAAAACTAGTTGAGAAATTATAAAAACATTTTAATATAATATTTAATTTACAGTTAAAAATGTTTAAATATCCATGAAAAAATTGGTTTGCAAACTTATTTTTTGTTCAAGGAAAAAAGGGAGAAATAGCGTTCGTTAAAATGTCTGAAAACAGCGGAACTCAACGCTGAAAAACGAAATAATTCCATTTCTAACGACATTTATGGTTATTGGTTATACTAAAATATTTTAATATTATACGACCATAATTTATGTTGTATAAAGGATATTTAACAAAAATGGTGTCATCATAGTCACGCGTTTTTATCCTTCAATAATGCAGTTTCTCAAATTCTGATTTTTGGAATAATTTTTCATTATAACTATAATATGTTAAAGATTATATTTTCAGATACATACTTAGGCTATGAGCGAACTGCGAAGTTATATTACATATATATATATATATATATATATTGATTGTAAAATGGCGTGTATTTTAATTTTTTGTTTTTGTGTCCGTCATCACTTTTTGGGACAGTAAATATGCTGCAATTTTCAGCTTTAGGGTGGATTTTGGTAGCAAATCTAATTTAATTGGTACTTTGAGAGGTAAAAAGTAAACTATTTTCAGTACTTTTCAAAATAATCGGGAAATACAAAAAACTAACAAAGGAAAAATTGAAGTTTTTTTGTGAAACCAGTATTCGACAAAATGTCCATGCATTTTTTTATGTTATTCAAAATAAAAATAACCATAGATTTAACCATAGAATTTATTATAATTCAAGTACATTTCCTGTGAGCATCTTACATACACTTTTACGTATATCAAAGATTTTACTATATGCAATGATATTTTTAAAATAGATGATCTATGATATAGTTTTTAGTCTATTACACCTAATATATGAACGTATATAGTTAAATAGTTTTTACATATAATAAGATACTTATTTATACTATATTAATATAATAATTCTCGCAAATTATCATAGCCTCGTTTTTTTCGTTTTTGTTATTCTTGGTGGGCACATATAATTTAATAAATCTGAAGTAAATTATATGAATTAAATTTATTTAGGTATTTACATCAATTTTTTCTAAAAGAATAAGTGTTTTTTTTTTTTTTTAATTGTAGAAAACATGAAGATATTTAAAAGTGTGATCTTTAAGAATTTAAGTATTCTTAAAATAAGATATATATTCTAAAAATCAGAATTTGGATAAAAGAGTTAAGTAATGAGTCTAGTGAATCACACTATATATTATTATGTTTATCTATATAATATTAATATTCTATTTAAAATAATACGTTTGAAATGTACATCGATAAGAATGAAATAGGTAACCTTTTTAGTCAATTTTTTGATGATAGTAAATAAACAGTATATTTAGTTATAACTTTACTATAGGTGCTAATAAAAAAAAAAAAAAATGGTATTTAAAAGGTTAGGTGCCACAATCGTATTAAAAATGAATTAAAAATTTATTTAATTACTAAAACGTTACGAGGTGTTATATAAATAAATATTATTATGATTATCAATATTTAAATAAACAAAAATATTTCTTTTAATTTCATTAGAAGTTAATATACATTGTATAGAGTATGATTCACTATTTATTCGTGTATTTTTATAAATATTAATTGATTACACCAAATCAATATTTAATAACAATTAAGCAGTATGTAAGTGCTACAGATTTGCATATTATTTGTTTCTAAAAAAAAAAAAAATTATTAGGAATTATTTATTTTAAATATTTTGAAATCACAATTATTTCGTATTTTAAATTATGATATTTGAATAATTCTTTATTAAACACATATTCTTTAGTGATTAAGAGATTACGTATTATTTTTTTTTCACGATTTGTAGGTTAGTATCTGTTTATACAGCATTAAATCAATGCACAGTATGACGATTTATCGTTAAACTCAATTAAGTTCATTCGAATTAAAATTTAAATGAAAATTCGCATCTCCGTGTTCTAGAAAGATATAAAGGCATTACGAGTATAATATTATATAATGACGGCACGTTGAAATTCTTCCCACGCGGGTCATTTCAAGTAGCAATTAAAAATGTTCTTTTATTTTTAATTCTACTACCTAGCTATTTATATACATAATTTTTCCGAACACTAACTGCCACTAATATATACATACAGTGTAGTATAATACAATCAATCAACATTTTCCGTTCCGAACGTGCTTTAGCACACCAATCCCATAAATAATTACAATATATTATAATATGAGGATTTAGATCTCTCAAGAATGTCAAACACCCCGAGATTTGATGAGATTACACATTATCGTAATATTTTATAATAGTAATAATAATTTTCCTACGTTAAAATCAATACTTACGAAACCACGATTTTGTAAAATATATTGAGTATAGATACTGGTTACCTACTAGTTAGGCATAAATTAGGAAATAATTAATGTATAAACAATAAAAACAGAAATTTATATAAAGCAATACAAATTAATAGTTACAAAATAAACATATTATAAATTTATAGTGTGTAACAATAAATAAATAAACACATGGAAAATTGACCTTTTTAAAGTCGGATTCCCACGAATCATGTATTTGACGAGTATAAATAAACGAATACTTGATTAGCCGTCAAATGATTAAACGAATAATAAAATTGACTATTCACATTACTCATTTATTTAAAAAAATATATACAGGGAAATTATTTACCAATAATGTTCACCGCGTTTTCTTCTTTAAAATAACACAATTATTCAAAATTTGACTTTTGGAATTTTTAAATGTATTCGAAAACCATAATATTTTAAAATTCTCGATATTTTTTGTACTACTTAAAAAAATCTAGGGAAAAACCAATTTAGGTTTTCCAAACGAAAACCTCTTCTTTTTATTGTAAATTATTTAGAAGATATTTTTTTCTAAAAATGTCGACGTATCATAGTCAAAAAACATCATCGTAATGTTTGTAATGTATCATCTTTGTTTATGAATAATAGCTCCACTCTAGTTAGCTTATATACCATGGGCGAAATGAATTTGCGTAGTGTCTAATGTATATATATAATAATTAATAATATATATCATTTTTAAGTTCAAGCTTAACACAACCTGCTTATTGTATTATACAACTGGAATGATAGGTATTTTTTCGACGATATATGAAAAAAAAAATGCGCAACCGAGTAGCCGTGCACTGGACGTATATTATGTATCGTATACCCGATAACATATTCAATAGGTGATGCATAAATACACAAATAGTTGAAATACTCCACTACTGCAGGCCCGACGAGATGTATTATTATTTGGCATATAGATGTAATACGATTTACGAAAAAGTTTGCCCATCATCCTACGAAGCATACCTACAACCATTTCTTTTTGGATACGTGTGTATACAAATGGATGAGCAAAACACAAGCAAATACATTCCAGTCATTCCACGGTTGTATAGTACGATTATATAAAAATATCAGAAAATTATTTGAAAAAAAAAATATCTTATTCTCTATATTTTACTCATTTGTATGTAATAGACGTATTCTCGTCTCTCTTAAACGATCACGAAATAACATTAAATTCGTTCGTATTATTTATCTTAACTACGAAAATGTGAGTGTGATTTCTGAGAAAGGAAATCGTCCGGACTAACAGATCAGATTTTATAATGTTCGTACATTATGTTTTAGACTTTTTCTTACTCTACAATCCTGGAAAATGTTATTGTTAGAGTTATTACATATATATAATATACAGCAAAGCATAACGTTCATAGCTAAAGATCATATTGTGTTGACTGTATTGAACGGCGACAGCGACGACGACGTCAACAATGGAATAAAATGGAAACGTGCGTTTAGATAAAATTTTCCTCATAAATTTTCGAATCTGAGAGTTACGATATAAATGAAACCAATCTATTTAAAAAAATATTTACATCTAAAAATATCTCTTATAAGATCTGAATCATAATTAAAAATTCTTAGCAGCGGTGACAGTAAATTTTATTTTTTTTTGGAGGGTTGTTTGATAAGTATACGACCGAGGGGATGGTAAATTGTGACTTTGAGGACTTTTAATATCGACATTTTGAAGAAATCGAGGAAGTTATTCTGTTGTATTATAGTTATAAGAGCGTCGAATGTACTTACGATCTACATCTTCATTGAGGTCACTGTAATAGATATGTTAAAATGAAATCGAATGATAAATCATTGCAAACGAAAAACGATATACCTACTTATATTTCTAAGAATATGTTAGAACGAGTAAATTAATTATATTTATACGTATTTATTTATATTAGTAATTTGTTTTTCTATTTTTTATAATGCGGTAGGTTGGACAACGTTTTGTGGAAAAAATAAATTAAATCTATGTATTTTCGATTTCTTTCAATTATTTTAAGTAAAATTTATGAGGAATATTATTTTAAATTTTAATGTTCGTGGTTTTTGACTGAGTATTAAATTATTTTTATCAAAATCCATAGAAAAAAAATAAATTAAAAATTGCTTTATTGTCTAGCTACAGCTGACGTTGGTTACGCCTAAACACTTGATGATGTGATTTCGCAGAATAAGTAAATTAGTATACTACGCGATGATATTATGTCATCATATAAAACATAAAAACATAATACATACATAACATTCTAGCTGTAAAATATAGATGGTTTATATAATTATATATAATATACAGGATGATTATTTTATCGGATACTCAAACAGCATTTACCTATTATTTAAAAATCTATTAACGTTTTTAAAAACATAAATTCAAGTTGAAATAAAACATTTTTTTTTTTTTAAACAATTATATTTTTTATATTTTTTTTTTTTTGAATTATAATATTCGTTTTTAATTTCATATTCTGAAGCAAAATATTTTTCAGAATATTTCGAATTTCGATGTATAAACAAATCGAAACTAGGACGACTAGTTTTTAAAGTATAGGTAAGCGGGACAGGTATATTCCGAAAAATGTTGGTCTACTATTCCGCTCGCCTAAACTTAAATACTTATAATTCATACCTATAGGCCTGTAAATCGAACATGCATGATATTGCTTCACAGTACTAAATTATTATTTTTGCACAGCACATTTTCGTTATTCTAAGGATTTTATTTTAATTGTTCTAAATGTATTTAATACAAATTATCAACTTACTATTATTATCAATTATATAATGCACGAAGGCGCATGCGTTTGCTGTCGCCCATATTGAACATCACAGCTTTACGGTACAAACTCGATTATACAATAACATAAACTTAAAATATAGCACCAAAAAGGAAAAAGAAAACGCCACTCGGGCACACGCCCATCCCTCTCTGTCCTCCTAAACACGTCAATGAATATTTATATAAATACTTAATTAAAATATATAACATAATAATCAAAATCAATAGTATATTTCAGCACACTTTACTATTTTCCTCTGGCCCACGCATATTGTAATGAATTTACAGATTAACCAATCTATTGCAGTGTTGCAAGCTTTATTCTTAAAGATAATATTGATCTATTAACACATTTTAAAGAAAGAATATTATTTATAATTTGTACAGTACTTTAATTATATTGCTGCAATTTATTAGAAGGTACTGATGTATAATAGTGGATATTAAAATTTAAAATAATTGTACATCAGAGAAAAATTGAAATATCGTAAAAAATCTAAAGTAAAAACACGAATAATGTTCTTAACTTTAAGTTTTATTATAACTAAATTTCACTCTAATATTATTAAGGTTAACAAGATAACATGGTTCTGCTAAACGTAAATGTCGAGTGGAAAAATTGATTGAAAATAAATCCTGTTTTTTGCACACTTTATATATACATATAATATAGTCAATATATAATATCTTTAGGTGTAGCATAATTTATATAGTTTAGGCAATAACTGAAAGCATTAGACTTATGCAAGTGCAATATAAGTATACATATTATGGTATCTCATAGGCTTCAAATATTATTATTTTAATATATTTTATACGCATTTCCTAATGAAGAACATTCAAATTTATTTTTTGATAGTTTTTTTTTTTATCAGTTGTTTGTTTGCATTGACGCTTTAAAGTTTAAAGCGTAGTTCGATAGACCGAAAAACAAAAACGTTTATTTTAATTCATATGTTTAATTTTTTCGTCCTTATAATATATAATTGCTAATAAAAAAAAAAAAAAATTGTACGTATGTTGTCATACTCAATATTATTATATTGAGTTATAATAACAACGGTCATCGGTCAATGGACGAAGTCATGCAACAGAGTTCAACGAAAATGACGACGCAGCAACTGAAGAAAACCATGAATATACCACGTTTGTAAAAAAAAAATTAAAATTACAAAAAAATCGACCACTCTGCCTTGCCATACACATATAACATTGTTGTAAGCACCATTTTGTGGATTCATTCGTTTTGCGTTGAACCGATTTCACGACCTCGGAATTTATACCGAATAGTCACAAACACTATAATGTTGAGTGGACGAATAAAACGAGTATTATCGATTTCTCGTTTTAACATTTACCTACGCGCACGTTAAATGCGGTGTAGATATAACGTCTAACGCAATCGCGGTTCGGCGCATCTTATTTCGAATCTTAGGCAGCATATAAAAGTGTACCTTTATGTTATCAAAATATGAATACAACTACTATAAAGTTTAATACGTTTTGTAGGTTTTCATTTAATTTCCACTTCACACCATATTATTATGTCGAATGTGTTTGTTCTGTAGCCGAATTATTCAAATTATTCGTTTCAAAATAATTAAAACATGTAAAGTTTGACCCATACAAACGATCAAGCGATAACGCACAAAAATTACAATTTTACAACACTATTTATTGTTTATACCAACGTATAGAAATATTTACAAGCACACCAATCATGATTTCCGTGCAGTCATAGGTGTAATTTGAGTTTTAAATTTTGGGGGGGCTATTATAATTTGTATGCATGTACTGTGTATGCTCCCTGAGATATATAAAGGTGGAAGGGGATATATGAAAACCATTTGGGGGAGGCTATAATTGATTTTGAGGGAGCTTAGCTCCCCCAACTCAGCCCCAAGCCCCTCTCAAATTGCGCTTATGCGTGCAGTCGTGAATGTATTATATTCTGTTGTTTTGCAAAATTCGTAATCTCGTAATATTATACAAAATCTAACCGACTAAAATGGGTAGTGTGTATAATTGTTGTGAGCGCAATAATATTAAATGAATTTTATTAATCTATGCAAAAAAAAAATATGAAGTTGGGTTTAAAATTTGGATTTTGAAAGTATAAAACATAAAAAGTTAAGTGTAGTACGCACCATACACGCAGACGATGTCTGCAACTGATTACACTACGTCAAATCAAACGCCTAGAAAAGTTTTTGTGAATCGTGTCTTTATTATTATACAGAATATATGATTTAAAACTGTGCGTCTGTGTACGTAACACAAAATTATAGTTTACATTGAAAATAATAAATTTAATATTTTATCACTTACGCAGCAAATAATATGTTTCCATAATTTTAAAGTTAAAATTCAAAACCCAACATAATATATTATGTTTTAAAATATCATGATATTTTATTGCAGATTCGGTACAGTTGTAGATAACAATATAGATTGTTCGTGCGAAAATCATTTAAATTTAAGTAATATTATGTCGTATATATAATAACAACAATAAATTAATATATCAAATAATAGCTTGATGGTTTTGTTGTTGTTATTGTTATTGAAAAACATTCATTATCTTGGTGTAGAAAAACATTAAGATCAAAAAAAAAAAGTAGTGAAACTATATTATTATAAATATTATGTGTAGCGTATATTATTTATGATTTATACACAAAAGTCATTTGATATAAAAGTTAATAAAAGAATATCATTTTTGTTTTATCCAATACAAACTATTATAAGCGTGTAATCTTTTAATGAAAAACAAGTAGGTACCTATATATACGCTTAAATTTCAATAATAAATACACGATATAAGGTTGTTGTTATACATTTATATCATGTACAGAAAGTACGCTCCCAAGGCGTGTCAATTTTTCCTTAAACAATGATTTATTCAAATGGTGATTTTTTCGAATTTTTAATAAATCTTAATTTACTAAAATACAAGTACAAACATAGGTACTTGACTTTTTTGTTTGATAACTGCTCGAGGACTTAACGAGTGCCCCGTGGATACATAAACTTTTGTTTTTCAAATGACACCCCTCCGTTTATACTGTAAATTATTTAGCTGATAATTTTTTTTAAATATTATTCCAACATATCTTAATCATTACACGAACTAGATTTTCAGTTATTACAATTCGGTTTATAAAAAGTATGATAGTCCTTAAAAATGATTTAACAAAAGTATAAAGTAAATTTAATATTAGATATAAATGTCAATTGATTAATATTAATTACTAACATTAACAAATCACCACCATAGGTGATCTATTAACTCGGACTTTTTATTCTATTTGTATGCAAGGTTAAATAGCTCAAAAACTACTCGTTTGAATTTTGATACGTTAATATTTTCAGAAAAATCGTACTTTTAAATTATTTTCAAATAGATAATGGGATTCTCATTTGAAAAAAAAATGTAGTTTGTATCTTGACGGGACACTACATAAGTAGTAAAAAAAGTCTCAAGAATTTTAAAATGCAATCTTCAAAACGTATATCAAAAGATTCCAAGAATCAGTTTTTGAGTAAATCCGTTATCGGAGAAAAAAATCGGACAAACAGTGGCGTGGGCAATATAATATATTTATTATTATCAAAACCCTGACACATCTCCCTCCCGGTTAAAATATATACCATAATCCCTCAAAAAATGTTCAGGGGGCACTTCCCCTTGCCACCCCCTCCACAATTACGCCACTGCGGACGAGTGTGTCAGGCGAATCACCCCGTGCAGTATAAAGTGACTAAAGTTAAATGATAAAAAAAAAACAAAGTAAATATAATTTTTAAATTAAACGTGTGCACAAATCGTTATTAAAACTGCAACGTGTAAACGTGTTTTCGCGTACTGACGCTAACTCGGTCACGTTGTATATTTTATTATATTATTCGATTGAGTATATTATTGGGCTGAACGTTAACGCACTGCGTATCATAAAGAACCCTATACGGATATTATTATTATAACGACACGGTTATTCCGTAGGTGGGTGTACCGAGCGGGTCGCTGTTTGACGGTTTAGACAAATGAGCATTTGGCGGTACGATGTGTAAACACAAAGTCGGTTAAAACATGAAAAAAAAAAAGCCGTTTAAAACGCGCAGAAATATTATAGTCATTCGCAAGCAGTGCGACGAACGGGCCGCTAACTCCTGCTGCATAACAATATATTAATATGACATTCGAGACGCGCGCGATATAATAATAATATATAAATATATTATGATATTTCGTTGTTATCGACCGCGATAAAACATATAAAACCGCACAGTATTTAAAAAATATTGTTTTTTGTATACGCGTTGAAATGCGATACGGTTTTGATAAAAACGCGCGCACATAATTATTATTATTTTAAAATAGCATCGAATGGCTGTCGGTCGATTTTTTTCACCCGCGTAAGCAGCCGAACCGATACGGCACACCGCAGAATTCTTTGACGCGGCGGCGGCGACGACGACGACGACGACGACGACGTTTGCGCCGAGTAACATATTATTATGATATTATAATGTTATAATATTTTATGTTTTGAAAAATATACACTTTTTTTTTTTGTTTTTGATTAACATTTTCCATAAAAAAATAAATTCGCGTTCGTGTGCGTGCGTGCGCGTTTTTTCTCGTTCGAGGGTACGCGAACAACATCGTCTGCGCCGACATAGTAATAACGCGAGTGGACGTCTACGCGTCGTTTTCCGTATCGTAATAATATACGATATTATATCGCATCATAATACGTTCTCATCGCTTTACAACGCAGTCGGTTTATCGCAACACGCGTATAAGTACAGAACAACATTATTATTATTATTATTATTATTATCATCGTCCCATGTCGCCTTTACGTCATATTATGCGCGCGCGCCTCATCTATGACAATAACATACATCTTTCGCCGTCGTCTAACACTTTCGCGGTGTGTTATTATCGATCACCCCCTTATTTTCATTTTGTTTCGTTTGTTTTTCCGGGTCGCTATAACCAACTCCCGGTCCCCTCGCCGACGTTACGGTGTCAATATAAATATGTTATATGAACAGGGATTAACGGGTTTTAAATACGTACCGCGGCCCGCGGTTTCACACGCAAATCATCTCTTTTGCGATTCGTAATTGGTTTTTTTTTTCCCTGCGCCGGAATGATTCTTCATCCGCATTATGGCCGTCAAATATACGTAAAAAAGGATCAAAATAACTACTCGAACCATAGCAAACGAAATAACTATGACGAATTAATGCAATATTATTATGAGCAATAATCTGTTCCGCGTATTTCCTGTCTGTTTTCTACTCTGGTCGGAGTCCTATCTCAATGTTGTACTCCGACATCCACACTGCTATTGGTGACTATATAATAATAGTTATTACGTACCAATAGTGGATCCAGAGGTCACCCAAGGAGGGGGAGGGGCGAATTTTCAAAAATTAAATGACCTTTTTTATATAACCAGTAATTTTTTGGAGGCTACAATTATTTGCATTATTTCACCTATAAAACTAAATAAACATGAAATTAATAAACTTAATAAACAATAAATAAATAAATAATAGTAATTTATTTTTACTATTTATTACTTTACAAAACTATAAATAATATACTTTTATCACTTATCATGATTTTATTATACAATCAATACAATAATATTACAAAATCTCTACAAAATCATATCGATACATTTTTTTTCACCTTGGAAAATCTATCAATAATGTCTTCCATATTTAGTTGTATATCCCTGTGAATATGTAAAAAAAAAATGGGAAATAGTTTTACGCAGGCCCATCGTAAGTCATAACTAATGCTTTATGTGAGGTGAATCCACCTTGGTTTTATGTCTAATTATTAGTAGTATCAAAAAATTAAAATGCAGTAGAACTCCGATTATCCGAACGCCTATCAACCGAACGTCCAATTAACCGGACGAGAAAAAAGATTTAACGACTTAAAAATGTCTTTTAAAATATGTTATTGTATTTATAGCTTATTTTTTTTCAATTAAATATTATAGTAAAATTATTTGTTTACCGTTACAAATTTTAAATTATAGTACATACATATTAATTATAATAAATACATCCATACAATATATTCATACAATTATATAATTATATAATTTTTATATATCATATACCAATCATCCATCCGGATATTTGCTTATCTGTCCGGACCACCCTTGACATTAATTAGTCCGGATAATCGGAGTTTTACTGTATCAGTTTTCAGCCTAATTTTATAATATAAAAATAACGTAAATAATACGGCCCAAGGGGGGGGGGAGCGATTGCCCCATCACCCCCCCCCCCTCGTATCCGCCACTGTGAGGTACTATAGTGTATTGCTATTAGATATTGTATTTTCCATGCAGCATACACATAATTTATATTTAAATTTTTTTGAATTGTATATACTATAAATATTTTTATTATAATTAAATCGACGACGACGACGACAACAACAAAAATAAATGAATAATATTATTATACTAATTATCCTTCACGAATCGCAATATACCTTTTTATATACTTATGTATTTTTTTCGTCGGTTTAGTCACTCCACTTGATCTTTTTTTAATGTAACTTGAAATCTTTTTTCAATTTTATTTTTATCTCCAACCCATTTTGGTATCTGTTTTGCTCATCTCTGAAAATAAAACGATCGCCGACCATCGCACCGAAACAACATGTTCATATACATATATATTTATATGTTATTATCGTCGGTACCTATAATGTGGGTAGAGTTATTGAATTATTGTGTATATAAATGTATTTAGTATAACAATTTATATACTAGTCGATTTGCGAAGCTTCGCGCAATAATTGTACTCGACTACTAAAACAGTAATCGATAATACATACTATATAAAATATATATAAATGTATATAGGTATTGGGAAAATGCATTGATTACCGTGGTACGAAATGACAGTGATTGCTAAATTCTAAAAGCTTGACTGATATGCGCACATGCCATTGTATTATTATAATGACGTTTCCCCACCTGATAAATGATCACATCCAAACTCCAAAGTGACACGAGCTAAATAATAATATACCCCGCCCTGTCCATCGTACAAAATTATAACCGTTCGACGAGTATGAATAATATTAAAAATATATATATATACACATCAGTTTTAAATGGTACAATACATATTATACAGGTATACGGTACAACAGTCCGCGTGCAGTTGGTAGGGGCCCAATCACGATAACTGATCGAATTCGATTTAATTCCAAAAACAATTTCTTTAATCGTCCGCTAATATATTACACGCGGTGTAATAATACCTAATAAATAATAATAATACTATATATTTTAATACTGACGCCACCGGGCGTAGGTGTATTAAATATTGACTGTACAATTTGTGATGTTTTCGTAATTATTATCATTACATGTACAAATTCGTATTTATAATACCTCTACGGGTGGAAAAAATAACAAATAGGTCATCTAACATTAATAATATCGGATTTAACTAGGTACCTATATAATGAATCGTAATCAAAACGTTGTTGTAAATTGGTATTTGAGTATCACCTTGTAGGTTATTAGTAATTATACATATATATATTGCAAGAAGTGATTGCCGCTTATCAATCAATTTATTCAAATTCTGATTTTTTTTTTTTTTAATGTTTAAATATACTTAAAGACTATTTTAAAATTCTTGAGATTTTTTTTGTAATAGTTGAGGAGTTTCCTGTGGTGATAGATCGCCATTTTATGCACTTATTAGAATTATCATTGGTTTCGATTAAAAATTTAACGCGCGATACCTCAAAAAACTTTTTTCAGAATATGCACCATCTATATTGTAAATATTAACCTTGTAGTCAGTAAGCGCAGCAGTGACCTTCGTATATTATTATCGTGTTGGTGCCTTGGTGGC
Organism: Rhopalosiphum maidis; assembly: GCF_003676215.2. Classification (NCBI taxonomy): domain Eukaryota; kingdom Metazoa; phylum Arthropoda; class Insecta; order Hemiptera; family Aphididae; genus Rhopalosiphum; species Rhopalosiphum maidis. Next base: position 51,292,271 of record NC_040879.1, read on the forward strand.
CTGCAGATTTCCATGAAATTTGTTTTTTTTTCTATTACACGTAGTAGATTATGAGAAATTTACTTCGATTCGAAAATAATTTGAAACATGCCTAATATATAAATAGTCAATTTGTCGTCAACATTATTTTCGAATACAATTTTATTCACAGTGCATTCAGTGTCTTGTACAATTTGTAAACGTTTTTAAAGACCATTTAGTTCTAAACTACATATTTTCAAGTAATAATAATATGCGTAGTTTTAAGTAAAAAAAAACAAATGGGATGTAGAGACTATATAGACACGAACGACGATGTTTGGGGATACATTCTCGTTTTCTCATATCAGCACAGGACAGCGTTCTAGTATTAAATCTGAGAGAAATAATTAATATAGGAAAAATATTTTTAGATTTAAAATGTATTTGTACTACAATAATTATAATATAGTTTTTTCTCTGTCATCACCTTTTGGGGTAGTTAAAAAAGGGGCGGTTTCTGGTAGAAAATTGGAATTATTCAGTATACTTTGGTGGGTCAAGAGAAAACAATTTCTTAATACTAAATTTTATAATCCGAAAAACAAAAAAAAATAAGGAAAAACGGAAATTTTTTCGCAAATCCAATTTTCAACAAAATCGATTTTGGTTTTTTTTTGTGTAACTCGAATACAAAAATTACTTTCAATAAAATTTTCAAATTATTTTGACTATTTATAAGCTATTTATAGGCATAGAAGTTAAAAATTATTTATTGGTAAGAATACTTGAAAATGTAATATAAAGTTCCTCATAAGTTGTTAATTTCTTAGTTAAAAACCAAATATATAAATACACAGTTCTTTATAACTACTATAAGTTTTTCAACCAGTGTAAAAAAAAAAAATCCTACTTGAAAACCAAATCATTTTTTTTAAAGCATTTGAAGATAGAATTTGGGCCAAATTCGTTTGTGGTTACTATTGATAGTTGTTACTAACAAAGTAACAAAACTATTTTGTAGTTAAAAATTAAAATTCATAAAAACTTTCATTTTATATAATTTATAAATTTTAAAAATGAAATATAAGATTCGTCAGAAGTAGTTTTTACTGAAATTATAAGATCTAAAAAATGGATAATGACAATTATTTTATTATACATTTAAATTTAAATTTGGACAAAATTACTCGATAACGATGTTAATTAATACTTTGTTATAATTTAAAAACATCATTCGATAGAATTTATAAATTTTACTTAGGTAGGTATATCATATCGTTATAATGGATTTTATTCTAGGGCAAAGGTAATACTTTTTTTGATTTAGTTTTTTCAAAGTTGGGTAGTTTTTGGTTTTTATAATACTTTTTGTTTAAGAAGACCAGTAGCCACATGGCCGCAGGGTAATAAATAATAAAAGGTACATATTTTCATGTATAATAAACTCGTTATCGACTATCGACGCAGTGATGAACTTTTTACCTGTAGGCTGTAATTATACTAACGCCTCACAGCCTGTAGAATAACCTGTAGGATGAACAACTAATAAAAACCTCAAACTATCCAACTTTGAGTACCTATAATTCATTAACGGTTAAATGAAAAATAATAATTTTAACGTTAAAATTCATAAAAAAAATAGCCCTACTATTTAATGACATTTTAAATATGAGTTACCATTTGAAAATCAAAAGTTGATAGTGGTTTCACTATTAAAAAAAAAGGTATGAAAAAAATAAAAATTTCATCAAGATTGAGAAAAGCATAATACAAATATTTTGATATAAAAAAAAAAAATGTCAATACTTGACGAAATAATGAGTGTATAATAATAAAAGAATCACTCTCTATATAGGTATAAGTTGAAGGTATAAATATATACTATTACCTATAATCATTAAATATTAATAATATAATAAATGCAATATTTTCGGAAAAAAATATATCAACTCACGTTATACTAAGTTAAGTAAAACAAATGACTTTAATATATTTATATATAGATAGATATTTTATAATAATGTATTTGGTAATATAGGCTGACAGACCGTTTCCGCTCACGGTCGTTTTTCGTGTACAATTATGATATATCATTGAATTCAAATTTAACATGCTCATAATAGTGACCCACTCGACAGTTGAAAGATACCTACTTGTACACATTTTTTCCATCAAAAATACACACACACACAAACAAGTTTTTAAATTATTATTTTCGGAAACATAACCACAGCTTTTATAAATTATATACCGTCTATATCCACTCACCTAACTCTCACAGTGTAATGCGACTTCTATCAACATTATATGTATGACAAATTATTATCATAGACTTTGGATCCATTTACCGTTATTATTTATTTAACGAAAACTCATTTCTTAGCAATTTAAACATTTCACATCTTTCCAGACCAAATCATCAATATACCATATTTTATACGAAAAATTAATCGACTTTGACCGTTTCTTTATAGTATACCATTTCGTCCGTTTTTCATACTGTCATTACTGTCTATATGATAAATGTAGATACTATTAGTTCAAAACCCTAAATCGATAAAATAAATTGATTTCGTAACTCCTGAGACTGGAGTAGATAGCGATCAAAATCGCACACATAAAAATAAAGTCGGAATTTTCCGACCACTCATTTGCAAGTTTTTATTTATATTATCATCTTTATTTTGGTATGGCGAAAAAAAGTTACACTGAATAATATGTAGAATAATTCATAATATATTTTCTATATTTTGAAACATCGAAACGTCAGACTCTCGCGTAATTTGTTTGGGAGAATATTGTAATTTTTAAAAATTAATAAAAAAAAAAAACATTTTAGATTTTCAATTCTAGGCATTTATTTATTAAATTATTTAATTTTTTTTTGTCTAATACAGATATTATAAACAGAGTTAGTCTTTTAACAACAATTATGGTTGAATATAACATCTGAAATTATTTCAAATGATGGAAATAATAAACTACACTATTATATTATATATAATATATTTTATGATTGTGGTGAAAAAATAGACAATTTATTCGTTATTGGAAAAACAATAAGTAACAATAACATGTCAATCCATTTTCTAAGTGATTGTTATTTTGAAATAAGCATTGTAAAGTAACTAACACAAACAATGCTATACAAAATGAACACGTTTTTATAATACGTTGACTATAGCCTAATGTATAATAGGTACACTTTGAACTACAGTCGTCAGTCCCAGTTTTGTAGTATTGACAAATGACAACATGTCGATAATGTTAGACGAAATAGATAAGATAGATATATTCGATATTAAAATCAATATTCAATAAATTAGGTACCTACTTACCAACTAATAATAGTTATAACGATTTACAGATACGTAATACCTATCATATTTTTAAAGATATTTTTAATTTTTGTGTTGTGGACCAAATTTATAGATAATAATTGTATATTAAATTAAAAAACTAAATTAAAACATTTAAATGTATATTTAATATGGAAAACATGCGATGTTTTTGAAAAATATACACTTGTACTCAAAATATGCAAAAATATACAAAATGAAAATTTATAATATTATTTATTTAAGTATGAATGATGTAAATCCATTTACTGCATGTAATTGCTTATATAAATATGAACATGCATTGTATGTATAATCCGGTCTTTAGAAATAATTAAATCGTTCACGTTTTATTTTTTTAGTATTTTTTTTTTTCATGATGATATTTAATAATATTTATAGGGTTAATTAATAATAAAATAGTTAATTAAGTACAATAAATTAAAAATAAAACGATATTGATAGAATTTTTTAAAATGACTTCTAATTATTATTTTTTTAACCCTCTTAATCCACTCTGTATATCATATGAAACATTATATTATTTAAGTCACAATATTATGATTATTGACATTGCATTAATGTTATTATTAATTTTTTTTTCCAACGTCGAGATGACATTATATTATTATGTTTATCAATGTATTATCCTTTTTAACACTACGACTGTGATGAGTATGATTCGGCGTACGTATACTGGAAATATGAGAAAACCACTGAGTGTACATTATTTTATGTAGGCACAATGTGTTTACACTTAGATGGTAAATAAAATGTATTTTGGGCAAACCACGCGTGATGTTATCACCGCACTGAAAGTAGTTTGCAAATCGCATATCTGTATAAATCGAACGGAAAAATTGCCAGGTACGAGGTAGTGTAAATATATGAAATGCGTATATTAATGTTATAAAAATTATTATTGCACAATATTTGGTATAATATTTTCTACATATTACTATATTATTTTTTACCTTGAGAATATTCAGAACATTATATGCAATATAAAACGTAGGATAACTCATAACAGTTATATAGCTCATAAAGTCATAAGGTGATAATAAAAACACAAAGATGAAAAAATAATAAGGACAGCGTTAATAAATATAATAATATTATTATTGTTAAACTTTAGAAAACAACGAGTAATGAATCTTTATTTGTATGTTTCATAAAAAATAGATTGTTGGATAGTGATATTTAACAAAAACTCATCCAGCAATATTAGTATGTTATTTTTATTTTTTAGGTTTGAGCCAATTTAAGTCAATTAAACTATTATGTTACCATATTATAGTATTATTATACCTATAACATATTTTATGCGGTTGGATATATTATAATATCGAGACAGTAACGCACATTTATGTTTTTTTTATTCTTAAGATATGCAACGTTTATAAAGCTGTGATTTCGGGTGTTATGCAAGAACTATAATATGTCTATAAACCATCAGGAAAAAGAATAAATCACGTTTGGCGCACAATGGAAAATTTGTGTTGCCACTGTTGTAGAGAGTGCTGCAGGCGCTATAGGTACACAATATTATAGTTATCTGTTTAATCAAGGCCGACATACATAATACGATTACGGGAGTTGATAAAAGAATAATAAGTTATATTAAATGTTGAGATTTCTTCACGTCGATTTTATGGTATTTATGTGCAGTACTGGCAAAAATCACGTTCCCGTGCAATAATTCCAAAATCGCGTGCCATTTGATATTACCTATATTATATTATACATGTGCATTATTGAGAAATCGGGAATCCAAATAAATAAGGAAAACTACGTCATTTCCTGTTTTTCCTCTTAAATTTATTTGATTTACTTCTATTTAAATTATTCTCAACAAACAATAATTATAATATGTAAATAATAAATTGTAATCATATCACAATATAATTTTAAATATTATAATATTATAATCTTTTAGTATATTGTAATAGTTAAAGTTAAATAAACATCACTTATCAAAATAATAATAATGTCACTAATCGAAGGTACGTATATTTTATTTCCGACAATATAATTATACTGGTCTTAACATTAAAATCAGGAACAGCAGAACATATGACGTTAATATATTTTATAATTATAAAAAATCGATAATATTGTATTAACACTTTAATAGCATCCCATAGTCCTACCATTTAAGTCTGGAGGATGGATATTATGTGTTCTAAAAAAAAAAATATTTGTGTGTGAGCGTAACACAGTGGCGCAACATTTTTTTTACGATTTAATTTTTGATACCATAAACAAAAACGAGTACATACACATGTGTACGTTATAAATAATTATATTCCATTGAAAAATAATATTTTTTCAAAAGTCTTATTTTAGACTTTGATTAAAGGTTATACGAATATAATACAACGTCTTTTAACACGCTCAATCGCATGTGAATTTAATTTATTTTACAGGAATATATTATAATAATGTTAAGTGCACGATTCGTCAACATAACAGAGAACGATAAAAATCCAACGTCGTTCGTCGCTTTGGACGAACGAAATTCATTAATATAATACGTTGCCTACAAAACACCGACAATTAAACTATTAATAAGCCTGCGTAGGCATCTATATCAAACTCGTTTACGCTGGAACGAACTAAACTTCAAAAGCTTTCTAAACATAATATTAATAACGGGTTAATCCACAGCAATTTGATTTTACTTATACGTGGATGGTCAATTCGTTTGACTAGGGATTGTAGAATAAGCGGTATTATTACGATGCAATAATAATAATAAATAATGATAATAATATCATAGAGCATACAATATAAAGTTCGCGGAGATAATATTATATACTATTTGCTGTAATCTGTCAAAACTAATATTATACGAGCGTATTATTAAAGTAAAAAAAAAAAAAAAACAGCATTTCGATCGACGACGCGTAGCACGTTTATTTTATTGAAATACTTATAATACTTTGAAACTATATATTAAATATTATAATGTACCGAATGATAACACGCGTTTGTGATTTCAATGAATTTCTCTCGTTGCCATTTGTAACTAATTAAATATGTTTGCTAACTAACAATACACCTATATTGTCAAGTTAAACCGAATACCAGGTTTACTTTGTGATAAGTCGTTTTTCTACTGCCCCAACTATATAGTATAATATAATAATATATATTCTAATTTCTAATACTATATAGTATTGTGTTGGTTCATATTTAAAATATCTTTGAGTATTAAGTCTAAAATACATGTCATATTTACAATATAATGTCATTATATATTTAATAGATATAATACATATTTATAATAATATATTAATAAGCCCATCGACCAAACGGGGTATACGCACCTATATATGTTATGAATGTTATAGTTATAAAATGTAACTATTGTAAATAAATAGTTTGGATTATGAAATAATCGTTTTCTGTTAATTATTGCAATATGTCATATTGTATTATATTATAATTTATAACCACGCGAATTTACGAATGATATATTATTTGATTGATTTACTTCAGACAAATGTTTAATGGTTTTTTTTTCAAACTTAAAATTTCGACTTACCTATATACACACAACACATAATATAATATAATAAACGACGTATATTATTAATTATTGAATTGAGGCGGTAAATAAAATTCAAACTTGAACAGTATAAAATATGATGGAATAAAAAATATAGATAGCTGATGCTGGCATATGTATCATGAATGAATAAAGTCACACACTTCTATCTTGTTATAAAATGTCGAAATCGATATAAAATATAAACAGTCTGATTGTATTTTATAATATTTACAATACATAAATGACAATTAATCATTTTATGAATTATCGTATTCTACACAATTGCTATGGGTCGAATCTGTGTTACCGATAGTTTCATTCCTTATATAAGCAATATAACAGTCGAATGCTGGAGTGCAGCTTCACGCTTACTTCTATTTGTCGACAGAGGTATGCTCACGAGGGAGGATAAAGGTGTCATATTTCTCTCTCTTTGCCTTTTTTTTTTTGTTGAAATAAGAATTTCTGTTCAAATTTTTTTTTTTATGTAATTTTTAATTTATTTGAAGTTATCAAGTCGACTGATAAAACGATAATAATAAATAAATATATGATCAATTAATAAGTAATGTAAGCATATTTACAATCATCCATCATGATTTACGCCAAGATGTTACTATACAAAGTAATAATGTACCTACATAGTTAACTATGATAAACCCTGCCAGTAAATTTAAAAATAAATATATTTTTTTTTGTTAAGATTTGGTCTGAAAATAGTTAAAAATTCATATAGATACCTCCGTTCATTTCAAAAAATTTGAACTCACAACTACTCAATAATTATTCAATTGAATTACCTGCAATATTGTAAAATTTTACGTTATGTAACTAATGTAAAAGGGATGCTTTCTCGGGGTATATACAAGTTTAAACAATAAGAGCCTATTAATAGCTCTTTAAAAGCATTTTTTTTTCTTAAAGAACTAAATATATTTTAATATTTTATAGAAGGACCGATTTTTAATACACCTACTTACACTTTTTGCATAACCTGCCAAAAAAAATTTGCACAAGTCTATTTGTGATCGTCTTCACACTCTTCAATTTTATCAATGTTGCGATATTGTAAAGCAATCATATCGATTATATAGATTACTAGATCTACCTATAATGTTAATATTGTATATACAATAATAAATAAAAATCTATAAAAAAAGTATAATAAAAATACATTCATAAAATAATCATAACTATAAATAAGAATAAAGATCGAGTTCAACAAAATATTTTATATTATGTAAGGCTCTGGGTGAACCGGAAACCACCAATTCTTATTCACATCTATGGATGTTAGGGTGGCGCTAACATTCTAACACATTCTTCAGCTTTTCGAAAATCAAATATTTTTTGAATACAATTAGAGTCGCCATTGTAACGTATCCTCTTCACCATTGATTATCTACATATTATAATAGAATAGTTATTGTAATTGGATATAGTTATATAATAATAATAGCTACTCTAAATAAATGTAAAATCGAGTAACAGCTATCATAAGTGGAACTAGATATTTTAATTAGACCGGACCACTTTTCTTGATCAATTCAGACACGTACTTACATAAATGGTAAAAAATTCTTGATATTGTTTCTATTTTAAAATCATTTGTGTATTTATACTATTTATATACACTTTTGTATATTTTTATTAATTTTATACATATTTGTACCAACAATTCAATTAATTTTCACTGTTTAAAGTTGAAATCTTAACTTCTTCGATTCAATATATTATAACTTACGTATTGTTATATTTGCATAGCATTCTATATTATTATCTTTTAAGAGGACGCCATACCCGCATGTGTTGTCTCTGTCTTACTAAAGTAGATCATAACGAATTTTCGTTCAGCAGAATACATTTTGTGACGTTAGCTTTAATATTAGAGTAAATTTACCTATTATCAAATTTAAAGGTAAGAATATTATCTAGACAGTGACATATGATTTTATTGATATTATAATTTTAAAGTGAGTTATGAACATTTTAAAGTTGTTATATATTACATAGCTGTAACTCACTTCAAAATAATAATATCATTAAAAGCATATGTCATTGTCTAGATAATATTCTTACCTTTAAATTTGATAATAGGTAAATTTACTCTAATATTAAAGCTAACGTCACAAAATGTCTTCTGCTGAACGAAAATTTGTTATGATGTACGTTAGTAAGACAGAGACAACACATGTGGGTATGGCGTCCTCTTAAGATCATAAGTGTTCGTTTACAAAGACGTTCAGAAAATGAATTGTCTAAATCAATATAAAATACATTGTTTGTTAAAATACTGAAGTAGATAAGTACTAGATGATACTCAGTGCCAACACTATTTTAATCAATAGTCTTGATTCAAGACCATTTAAATTGGACGAAAGTGATAAAAAAATATAATAAACACTATAATATTATTTTTTGTTATATTACATTTATTTTTCTAAAAATAAATACAATAATGTTATAATAATAATATTATAATAATCATTCTAATAATAATTTCGGCTAAATAATAATGATTACTACTGTTTTACCGAAAAATAAACCATGATATTTATTTCAAACTTCTCTGCATTTTTATCAAATATATATATATTAATACGCCATGTCATGTATTTATTATGTATTATCATTACATATTTTTACTATATAGGTACATTAATATAGGGCGTGATTAGCCCGGACCCAGGCCCAGTTGGCCTACATCGTAGTTCCGTCTATGACAGCTATGTTATATTATATAGGTACCAGTCAAAGTGCCGTATAATATTAAAAAAATACTCGACAGATTCTGATAAAAAAATAACAATTGAGAACATTTCGACTGAACCAAAACGGAAATGATTGATTATAATAACAGATATTATCATTTGGGTTAAATACGAATGTCTAAACGACGCACATTATGTAAATCCACAGTTTTCGCAGACCAATTGGCACCACATTCTGCACTCATATATATGATTTGGGATTTCGGCTGTAAGAGTATATATATAAAAAAAAAAAAAAAATATACATGTATAAATCGACCGATTTTGACGGGACAGGTTTAAATGATATATTGATATGGATTAAATGCAGTTGTTATTTTAAGGTGGCTTATACTCGCTATCAATAAAACTAAAACTAAAATCGTAACCACCACACGACCGTTTATTTCTGCTCGCAATCAAACGCGTAAGAAAAGTTACTTGACGTATTACCTACTATCGTTGATAATCTCGGTTACATTTATCTCCGCGGGCGACGCCTGGTAATACGGCTAGCATATATTATGTATAACAATATGTACTCGTATTAGATATATTTTGTGTTCGATACGGCTGCACGAAAAAGCCGCGAGTAAAATATTTATAATAATAATAATAATAATAATAACAATAATAACAACACAGATATGAAGTAAAATGTTTGAATATTATATACGTCATATAACCACCGCCGTGGCGCGGGGGAAGAAAGAATACAAATAACGAGATAAAAAAAAAAGAAAAAAAAAAAATACTCACGAGAAGTTTTACTCGTCAAGCACAGTAAACACAATTGTAATACGTATAGACGCTTACGTGTACACAATTTTTTCTTCCTCTTTTCCATTTCCCCTTCCTCTCGCACAGACGCGCGCACCACATATTCTATACGCGCGTATAACGTGCTGTGAGACATATTATAATAAAATATATTATTATACATTTGTCATATCGTATAGCATCCGTCGGCGTATCGACGAGTAGCCGTTAACGGAAAAAAAAAAAATCGCACACACACACAGAAAAGCACTATTGTCGCTTGTTCTCAACACACACACACACACGCACTCGCGCGCGAGCGTTTCGTAATAATCGTATTAATCAGACATCCACGACGGGTGTCCACTCTGCCGCCGCCGCCGTCCGGGATCGGGTCGCAACGATTATCGTTGTTGTTATTATTGTTATTTTTGTGTTTTATACACACAGATCGTCATCGCCGTCGTCGTTCGATGTCGACTTATATTGCATATTATGTTATGTTGTTAATTAATAACAATACCGTTATTTGGACGACGCAGTATGCCTACGACTCGGCGACGACCCGCGAGATCGAGGAGAGGGTGCCGCGAGACGAATAACGCAATGATATTATTGTAAATAACGTATTTATTATCATTAATATGTAATAGGTGCATATCGTTTTATACTCGGACCGCAGTCGCTCTTTTTTAATTTTTTATTTACCGCCGATATTTTACGACGAGATTTTGGTCGACCGGCGACGAATCGCCGCGGTGTTCGATAATATTACTGAGCTATCGCCTCGCGGTTCCGGACAATCGTTCGTAATATTATGTTATTAAATTTTCGGTCCGCTTTCGTCGCGTTCGTTTTCGGATGACTCGCCTTACCCGTGACACGAGTCCCGACCAGGTTTAGCCGTATGAACATCGGTGAGACGGTAAGTACCCATTTATTTACGTGCGTAGTTGTTATACTTATCATAATATAATATTATACGCCGCAGGACCGTATTGAGAATTTTCACGCGCTACTTCTAAATATAAATATTATCAACGAATTCTTAGAAAATAATGTCATGGACATTGTTTTTTTTTTTTCTAACTTGTGATATATTTTAATTGCAACGATAAGCTTAAACATTTTTCCTTTTTAAATATTCATTTGCTAAATATTAATGTGTATATGATTATAACAATATGAAATACGTTTGTCGAGTATATAATAATTTGTTTCGAGTAGGTAACTTTTTCACCAGCTTGGTAATCAGAAAGAATAATAATGTTATATTATTTTCCATTTAACTTTTAAGGTTTTTTAAAATATTTTAACTATTTGCCAATCTACTTACTATATATATACGCGTTTATCTAATCGATTTCACTGAAGTATTATTTTGGTTCGAACCCACGCGTGCATATCGCCTAAATGTTCGGCTTTTCAGTTCATATATATAATACGTTTATGTCTTATAATAAATGATAATATAACGTTTGATCAAAATATCGATCGGTATATGTTTTGTAGAAAATTAGTTTGTAGATCGTCGTCGTGATAGGATAAATGTGTGAAAACGGTGGTGACATAACTGTTTGAAGCAGATACGCTAACTTCGAAAATTATATAGAATGATTGGATGATATGCGATTAGGAGTCAATTTATACTTAAAAACGAGTTATGAAATCCGTTGGCTCTGCGAGCGTATTAATAAATAAAAATATTAGTTGTATTTATTATTTAATTATTTTTAAACAAAATATGTACGTTGTGAAAAAAAATAATACGTCGAACTATATATAATATGATGTGTGAGTAGAAATACTTAAATAAATCGCTTTGAAAAAAAATGAGCTTGTGTGGTAGATAAGAAATTACGATGTCAATGAAGTTATAATATTAAAAAAATATATATTTTTTCATATCCTGTTGTGTAGCCAAAATAATATGCTTACTGAGTCAAAACTTAAAAGTATTTCTGACAAATGTGCTTTTTTTGTGAGATATACATTGTATTAGATATAAATTGTATCATAATTTAACATTACAAAATATGTCAAATAGATATCTTATAAAAATAAAAACATAAGATCTTGACTTTTTTAAATCTATTATACTTATAAGTTAATTAACTTCCTAAATAAAATTTAAGAATTGTATTTGTATTACATTTTATTTAAATAATTTTGTTACAACTCATATTAATTAAAATTAAATCTTAAAGAATTCCTACTTTACCATAATCTATAACATTTATTTAAATTTATTATAATAGTATTAACATGTATATTGTTGATAAGCACACGTATGTACTTAAAAAAGTTGTGGATTTGAAACACATATTTTGTAACTGTATAGTTAATTTTAATCAAACTCGATTTATAATAATTAATGAAATTATAATATAAATTATTTCGAAGCTAAAATTAGAAATGAGTAAAAACTCAACATTATTATGGTTTGTTAAGGTATTTATTGTTGTCGGCTGCCCATAGAAAATACTTCACCTTTCAATCATTATATTTTTGCAGATAATACAATTGTAAACAATGTATACAGAATTTTTATCTCCGTATTTGTTCGATAAGTGCTTAAAATTAAGCCACAGATATCGAATAAATAATTTATATTTACCATATTCTTCCATTGTCAATATTATATGGAAAATAACTTGTTTGTACAATATATAACGATATAACTATCAAGGTACGGTGTACTACTGTACTCCGCACCATTATCTAAACTTACAAATTTTGGTTAACCAAACACTGCGTATGTGCCACACCTGAGAATATATTATAGTCCTTTGACCTATCCGAATGTAAGTAGGTACAACGTAAAATTACGTATACGTCAAAGCAACGATTATACTATTCTCACGCGGAGAACCATTAATTCAATGTCATCGTATATACCGTCCACAATTGCGGTTCAATAATATTTTAAGTAAAGAAAAGTTTCGATGGCGTTTTAAAGGAATTTTCCCGAACGTAAACTTTTGTCCATTACGACGATATCGAAGAATATCTAAACGTTCGTGCATTTGAATTAAACGAAAATTCCCTCATTACTATTATTTCTTCCGGTAATAATGAATACGATGATGGTGGTGGACCACAGCCACACTATAGGCGGCCTACGGTAAGTCCAGGACAAACGAATTGACAAATTCCTGGTGGTTAATGTGATGCATACTCAGCATACTTATCATTATTGTGGTGGATATGAAGTCTTAGTGTACGTGGCTTATATAATATTATTATATAGGTAACACTTTTTTTATGATTTAACTCATATAATTATTAAAGCAAAATATTAAATTGTATAATCGATTGCTTGCAAACTAACTAAGTTGTCGGCAAAGTTTAAAATTAATTATTTTGTAGAGATTTTTTTCGTTGAAATCCAAACGATTAACGTAACATTTTTTATCGTAGCCGTGGCATAAAAAAATAATGTATTGTACTGCAATTTAATTTACCAGTAGCGTATTGAAAATGTCAATAAATCAAATATGTGTTGGAAAACAAAGTTAAAATGCAAATTTGAACTTGACGAATGACGATTTGATTTTATGTGATAAATATTCCGTTGAAAACGTCATTAATGAAGTATTGATAATTGATCCTGCCGGTTATTCGTTAAAGTCTATACGTGGTTTTAATTTGTTCATTGTTCAGGTGTGTACTTTTCAGCGTAATATTATATTACAATAAGTCGGTCAATCGGTCGATGATTGGTTATCTTGTGAGCAGTTATATATTATCTTGTATACAAGTCGACTTTGAGAAATACTCATTATTTTTTCAGGAAACCACAACAGCAGCAGTAGATCGTGGTTTATTTTATGGTAAGCTAAAATATTGGTACGAATATCACAAATAAATTCTCTCATTTGCTTTGTCGAAAAATTAAAAGATTTATTATTTTGCTCTCAAAGTCTTAACTCCGTAAAATTGTTATGAAATTAGTTCTGCGTATATATTATTATTATGTTCATCATTGTATGTACAATTATTTTTCGCCAACTATATGTTTTATTATATTATGTACTCGAGTATAATAATATTATGTATAGTAAATATAAATACATATGAGAAAAAAAGGATAATATTTAAAAGGGGGCAAAATGTTTGATGATTTAACATCAAGTAGGTGTTTAAAAACAATTTACGAAATAAACAATTGATTATTTTTAGCGAATAATTGTTTATCATATTGATATATTGATAAATATATTCTTAGAGTAATCTCACGTACTCTCAATATATATGTATAAAAGGTATTATTGGTAGGTATTACTTTAAACTAATTGGTTTGCTTTTTTTCTGAAAAGGACTCAATATTTATTTTTAAATTCCATTGATCACATTTATCATCAATAATTAATTTTGATCTATTTTGTTCTTTAACAGTATGAATAATTGATAATGAAAAAAATCTGTTTAGAACTACGTTTTTATTGAACGCATTTCCAAAAATTTTCTTCCGTATTATCTATGTATTCTGTTAGATCTGCTATATGTATAGCTTAAGCCATACGATCAGTTGCTATACGCCGATCATATGTAGATAAATATTTATATATGCGTAGTACGTGTACAATAAAATGTATTTTAGCTATGATTTTACTTTTAGATAATCGTTTTTCCATTCAATATAAGGACTAACAGAATTAATAAAAATAAATTTTTCATTATCTATTGATATAAATTAATGATTAATGCATCTAAATTGTGATCATTTAAGATAGAAACAAAAAAAATTAATATTATAATAAAAATTTTACAGAATTTAAGACGCCCCCCTCTCCTCTGTTTGGGAAAAATTTTTCTGCTTATGTGTAAATAAATATTATAATATGTATTTTATATAATTATATAATCTGTTCTCCTCGTTTCTAATTGTAGTCTCAGTGAACATTGTTATACATTAATAAACAATACGAAACGTCGTCAAGAATTTAAATACATTGATGATGTGATGTGTTTGTGAGCCACTGTTTGTATTCGAGTGGCCCACTACCACAGAACTTCGATTCTGGTATTCAATACGTCCGCGACCAACAGAATTTGACCAGGACCATCATCCGCAAATATACACGACTACCGGTGTGATGTGCATGTGGGCTTCTGTGATATTTACACAACAATTTAAAAACTAGTGGCCCACAGTCACAGCACCTCCAGTGGTCGGTGAATGATATCGGCGAGGATGTTCAACATGACAATTTGTGATACAACAACATGCTGCAGTAACGTGTACACGATTCGCCAATAGTGATGCTCGTCCTCGAGTGTTTAAGGCATAATTGAATATTCCAATAGAATCAGAATTTAAATAACTTTAACAAGGGAAAAACGAGGGCGAGCATGATTGGCGAGTTTGTTTATTAAAATTCATCTTAATTTTAATAATTATTCTCGTTCCTAGGTCATAATTTGTTTTATTTTTATTTTTATAAGATATACGGGCTTAAACCTATAGAAGATATGTATTTGTACACTATAAGGATATATTACTATCCATAACACTATATTATATTACGAATTATAATTATATTCATGACCTGAAAATTATAAACAACTGCGTAAATATGCCCTTATTATACCAAATTATTTATGATGTAAAAATATTAAGGCATGTATTGTAAACAATTATAATTTAATTTTTATTTTGTTTAAACCAATATTTTAGAGATAATTGTATAATACTAATAAGTGGTCGTTGAGTTAGGTTAAATTCAATTATCAAAATCGTCACAATTTGGTCTAAATTCTCGATCATAAAAACAAATTTGTTTATAAACCCTGGATTGATTATTAAAAAAAACATGCATATATTTATGTATATTATTTTCAAAATATAGTTCTTTGCATGACTGCATGAGTTCATGCTGCAGTTAAAATAATGGTGTTTAATGCGTATATAATTACGATACAGAAAATGAAAATATTGTACTCTATATGGGTTTTACTTAAATTAAGTTTTAATATAACTAATATATTTATCATGCTGAGTTCTGACATTAATCAACATCCCTAATCTCTAATACTTCCAAAAATGCGTACCTATTTATTGTTGTACGTTGCGCGTTAGTTAACACTAATATAAATATATAATGGTTATTATAATATTTTTGTTGGCAATGCCTGCGATCGTTAGACGCAGTACTAGCTGTTATTATAAAGTTATTGTATATTATATTGTACTGTGTTTGAAGGTTAGATTGACAGACGACAGATACATGTAATAAGTAATAATACATATATATGCATATATATTTATCAAATAAAATATTAAAGTGAGAAAAATACCGGTTAATGATTTTCTTGGCGATTGTTATAACTATAATAGCGAGTAGATAAAATTAAGTGGTTAAAAAGGCACGTTTACTGCATGTCTGCATGTCTACGAATCGTTGTAATCATATTATCATAATACGCGATACCTACTATTGAGTGTTATTAATTATTGTAATTTAAATTTGAAATGTACGGTTCGGAAAACCCCGCAGAGATCGTAATAATGGGATAACTTTAATTTTGTTATTTAATTTTTTTATTTTTCGTATCCTCGCCAAACTCTGAGATCGTATTAACCTTATAGGTTACATTATAGGACGAACCATTTCATCGGTCAATGGCCACATACACATATTTAAGTATAAATAATTTTGTATTTTTGAACAAACTATTTTTAGTTGTTTTGAAGGACCTACCTCGGTATAGTATAATTGTAACACTATTTAAAAAAAAAAAAAACCCAATCTAGTTTTTATTGTTTTCCATTATACAACTGTTATTGAGCGTTTTTAAGTGGAGTTACACAGTAACTTACTCCGTTAGTCTAAAATATTTTAAATAGTTAAACAAAAATTAAAATTATTCAGTACATAAGACAATTTAAATTTTGATAATAATAATAATTGTTCATTGACATTTCTTTTAAAGTTAACGGGTTTTGATTATTTAGCTAAAAATATATAAATAGATAGATCGCCTATCGATACAAACATTTAAAATAAACTATTACGACGAAAAATGTATAAAATTAGATTATTTTTTTTTTGCAAACATATTTTATCGTCAACACTTATTAATAATTGTCAACTATCTAGAAAAAACACTTTTTTCATCACGACCACAATATTTGATTCGAACGATTATTTGGTGGTGGTATTTAGAATTTCGATGGATCCAACCCGTAAAATATAACGGTGACATCGTGATATTAATTCGCAAATCCAAATTCGGTGTGTACATAAACAATACGGGATTATAATGCAGACCATCATATATGTACTAGGCACAATATATTATGATACAGGAAACAGCTCAGATTATTACGGGTGAACGATTTTGGACGTATTCAGATATGCGATAGCGAACCAAGAGCGGAACTAGGAAAACATAATATCGGTTTTTACAAAGACGCTCACGTGTCGTTTGCGTTTTTATTTATGTAGGTATACCTACCTACTATTATTATAGCAGATATTATATTATATTCTATTCGTTTGTTTGGTCGGAGCTTCGCAAGAGAGCTTCGCGTTGATTGAAAACGGTTCGTGGAGCTGCCTGCCGGACACTAAGGTCTCCAGGTCACAAACAGCAAAATAGAAAAAATAATATTATATACTGAAAAAGACGAAAACGCGATGAAAAATTGCGGACCCGGTACACCCGCGAGGTGTTTACAAAGTAATGCAATCTGTTAATACCTCATAATTCTCTATTTTATACGATTAATTCTACGAGACGATAATGACGTTGTATCTACTATATATCATATTTATTTACATTAGAATCGTTGACGTGTTCACATAAACGTGTTTAATTAAAAAGTAAATTAATTGGTTGGTTAGTCTTTGGACCCATCGCATACATTACGCACGTACAGAATTATTAAAACGACAACAATATTTATCGTTAAAGCTTAATACGTATTGTCATTTTAGTAGGCACTGAAGTATGAACAGTCTGGACAATTTAATAGATTAAAATTAAACTGTATAGTAGTTATTATAGTGTATTATAATGAAATATCATAAGTTGTCAATCAACGTTTAATCGTATTTCAGTCGGAATTATAACAATTTATTAAGAAAATACTCAATTTAAATTTTTAAACACTTGAAAATATATAACATAATCAGTGGTGACGCTTTCAAAAATTCTATATTATATTTACCATACCACTTAAAAGTAAAATATAAAATATGATGTATACTAAAATGCAAAATATCAAAATGTTCACTTAAATATTTTTACATAATAATTTCTTTAACGTAACAAGTAACAACAACGCTTAAGTATATAAACAATAATTAAGCTAAGTAAACATGACCTAATTCTGATTTTTGGAAACTTTATGTTTACGCGTATAAACTATATTTAAATACTTCTAAATACTTAAAATTTAAATTGTTTATACTGGAGGATACTGCGGTGAAGCAATCATAAATTTATTTTTTTTTCCAAAAAAAAAAACCACTCTTGTACTATGAATAATTGTCAAGGAGATTTAATTAATGTCAATTTACCTATCCAACGTATAAATTGAAAATTACCTAAGTAGTTTTTCAAATAACTTATTAAGCATTCAATAGATATTAAGATATGTATAATATGTATAGTATAGACAGAAGTTTTATATAACAACTATAAAATAATCATACTCAATGTATTTAATCTAGTGATTATTCTACTCAAAACATTTTTACAAATCTACAAAAATTACTAAAATTTGCAAATTGCCATAGTCTCCAAATATTTTAAATCTATTATCATAGAATGTTATAAACTAATCGTCTTGTACTCAGAAATATTGTAAAAATGTAATTTTATTATAGGCATATTTACTCTAGAAACCAAAATTGAGCGAGTTCTACTCAGACTGCGTAAATGCGTTTTGTCTATGTTGCGCGTGGGCTAGAGAGAGAAAACAGACGGTGCGCTGACATCCTCTGAAATAGGTATTTAATAATATTAAATTAATATACATTTAATTTCAATAAATTGTAAATGAATACTAAAGATATGATATGAAATTAATTATTAACTATATTGATCTTTTTCTTGTAGAATGGAGGTTTTCTTCAAAAAGGCTAACATTTTTCTCAACATCTGTATTAATATTTTTCTAATAATCAGGTACAACAATTAATACCGAAATAATAAAAAAATATTTATAAAAATAAATTTAATTTGCTCAATAATATAATATTACCTTAATAATTAATATAATATTAGACTCGAGTCGGCCGATCACAATAAATATACATATTGGTATAATAATAGAAAATGATTAATAACGAAACTATAAATAAATTTGAAAAGGATATAATATAATAATAATTCCAGTGTTTCAAAACAAAATTAAACATTGGTTCTCAAAACATAAATTGGTTAATTTATTATTATATTAACATTTTAATTTTTTGAAAACTGAAATCGTGATTTTTTGAGTCGCAAAAACATACTCTTGCGACCCTATGATATTTTCAGGGGTTGCAAGTGCGACCCCCAGTTTACGCCACTGCAGTCTTTAAAAAACATCCTGTGACCGTCACTGAACATAAATTACGATATAGTACAGGGAATATAAAATACAAATCATATTGTAAATATCACTTTAGGTAGTAGAGAGAATAAGAATTCTTTCTACTTAATCATATTTATAAAATTATAACTAATATATATTTTTTTCAATTTCAGTGTGATGTTATTTTTAAATACGTAATAGTGGTATATCATGACGTATTTATGATTTAGTCATTTAGTGTTATATTGTTTTTCAATTGTCTACAGTACAAATGTCATCTCAACAACACATTATATAACGATCTTTTGGTTTTTCTGAATTTGCTGTTGAAAATTGAGTAAAACCACACCACTTTAATTTGCCTACCTGCCTAATCTATCCTCTCATTTTCTTCTATTATAATATACATTGTTATTATTTTAAACTTTTTAATTATGATCTAAGAGTAGTATTATTCATTGCACATCATTATAAATATAAAATATATTTCATACATTTATTACAGATTTGATTTTTATTTCGAGAAGTAAGACTATAATATTATACTAATTTTACTTAGTTTTATGATTTTAAAATTTAATTTGATTTCTAATTGACTTAAAGTTAAATTTTTCTATTTTTACATAAAGGTATTTTCAATATTTTGGACAAACGATCAAAATTGCATCTTAGAATTAAATGGTAAAATTATAAATTAACATGTTTTGATAACTTGTACATTTTCTAATTTATATTCAACACGTATCTACTTGATGAGACCCCGATAATGATAGACGATAAGAACTGAAAGCTTATAGAATTTTTGATTTTATAATCTACTGCTGAATTAAAACTATATTTTAGAGTCTATAGCATATTGTGGTCATTGGTTTTAGAGTATGTCTTGATAAATTTACATTCGAAGATATAACACATTAGAGCAATATTTAAATGCGAGTTTTTAAGTAGAAAACTCTATTCGTTCACATAAAAAATAATACTGCTATTTTGCTTTGAATTGATTTTTTTAAACTACTACCTAAACGTCCTAAACGATACATGCATTGTGTATTATAGTCGCTATCTGCAAATACACATATCCGACTAAAAATGTCGTATCCTAAGAAACAAACGTATAATGATACGACTATAAATTATGTAGGTAAGTTGTTATTTAATGATATTTGTTGTACATTTCACAGTACAAATTTTAATTACTGTCAAATGTCAACAATAATTTGTCACAATGCGTTGTTTTAAATTAAAAAACTTTTATTTCTATTGTCGTGACTTATGAACTTCAGCGCAGTTGATGAATAATTAATCAATTATTAAAATAAACATCTTTTTGTGAACATTACTATGCATCACTGAAACAAATTATTTGTGCTGCGCATGTATTATTATTATTGTGATTAATATTTATTTAAGTTTTGGTCGTATTTTAATTTTCGCGTGACGAGTGGTTCTTGCGGATTTCTATTACTGCAGCATTAGAGTAGTAAAAGTTATTTTAATTTTATGAACGCGTGTGAATTATATTTTTTGTTTCCGTGCCGTTAATTGATAAAATGCACATAAAATACACATACACAAACGGTTCTACAACCATGAAAACAATAATACTAATGATACTGAACGTAATGCACAAAAAATATCGTAGCAATCATTTAATTGAAATTGCGTAAGTGTTATTCTTTGAAGTAGGTACCTAAATACGCGTGACAATAACTGCGAAATGGGTGTCATCCATTTTGGCAAAAATTTACAGTTATTTTTTGCAGCCATTTTCCCTTTTCGGCCAATTTTCTTTTGAATTTGACAACTAAATTAATACCATATACCAGGGTATATTAATATTTATTAAAAGAGCCAAAATGTAAAAAAAAAAAAAAAAATAGTGTATTAAAAATTTTTTTTACGATAAGATGCAAGCCGTGGTTTGACCACCCTGCTATATACAATTGGTAACAACTTTGTTTTAACTCAATTTTCAAAAAATCAAATATAAACGAAATTAAATCTTTTATTGAAGGCTATAAAAATAGAAAAAAAATATCAAACAAAAATTAGTTTTAAATTTGACTAAGGTAATATGTAAAAACATTAGGTATATTATAAATTATTTTGTTTTATTATTTTTTTCACACATAACAATATGTGAAACAAATATCGTAAAATCACATAAAAAATAAAACATACTCTATATTTTTGACACGCTCTTTGTTCATGAATACATTATATTTTTCACTCAGTTGTATGTAATAATTTTGATAATTAAAAATCACATTTATGGGTACAATAATATTTAATTAATTAAATATAAAAATTTTCAAGTTCAGTTATTATAATGGTAAATTTAAAAAACAACTGTATTGGCCAAAAAGGGAACTGTACGTTTTGGTCAAAAAGTGACACTAGCCCAAAAGGTGATCGTTCCTGTGAAATGCATCCCTTATAATTTATAATATCTTTCATTGGTTTTTTTTTTTTAATTGAAACACAAATATTTTTTGTAGGTATCCATTTTATTTTACTTTTTAACATTTGAATTTCAGAGAACGCAGCAGTGGCTACACCATCAGCACGCTGTGGTTTCTGTTAATGATTAGTTTATTAATTTATGTACGGCATATCAAATTTATCCCATAATAAGGTATGTTAGTATTTATATGTAGAGCACGAATAAATTTAACACAGTAGTTTGTTGATATTTTGATATAGAAAACAGTGGTAATTCCGGTTCAATATGACGCGTGTAATACTCCAAAAAAAATGTTTGATATTATATGTATATTAGTTTAAGTTATAATAAAATAATTATATATTTGTATGCATATGTCAAGAATATGAAAATAATATGGTGTTTAAGTTTATTTTAAAATTTCAAAAATCAGATTATGAATAACTACTTTGTTGGGTGGGGAGGGTGTATGGATGCTCGGTGTATCACCTACTATATAATAAAATATGCATATATAATTATTTATAATGGTTTATTATTGAGCAAAGCACGTTAAGACTAGTTAGTAAAAAATTATACAAAAAAATTATAAGCCGTGTGGATCAACAATTCATTCGGGAAAAATATAATTTTTATACTCCCAAATTATTAATTCATAGTATTTAATTCTATGTCAATACATTTTTATTCTTGTAGGTAATTAACAAATATTTACCTACAACGAGTTTTGGTTAACAACAAAAGTTAAATTTTTTTACAATAGATAAAATAAATACTCCCAAAGAAAAGCCACGTGCATAATACATTGCATGTACTGGTTCTACTCTATCAAAGACCAAAGTACTTATATTATATCTTTGCCCGATTATGACTGAATAATATTATGTTCAGAACGTTTTAGTCATTCAAGCATTTACGAATCCTTGAACTAATATTCTACCCAATTATGCTATTGTTGGCAACAATAATAATATAACACTGAATTGTGTATAATTCTACCGTATTGAATATATCTGACTAAGTATATGAATAATACCAAGTGGTGGTCTATTGTTTACCTACATTATAATGTTTAATAATCCTTAACTGATATTTTACTTGGATTTTCCTAATCTGTACAATGTACTCAATATGTATTTTATATACGAGAGCAGTTACAATACATTCTATAGATAAATATCGTAACCTATTTCTAACCTGTGAATGTTATAGGTGACTGATATTCATCCCAGTTGTACGAGGGCCTGTATCGTTTTTTATCTGGTTGGAGGTGACACGAAGTAAAGGATGATCGCTGAAGAATCGTTTCCTTAGAGTTTCGTAACAGTATACAATATTGTATAATAAACACGGTGATTTACAAAATTTGCTTAATATATATTCTTCAATAATTCAATTATTCAAAATCTGTTTTTTGGAATTCTCAAATACAAATAAAGAGTACTATGTTTTCAAATTTTTGACAATTTTAGTACGACTAAAGAAGTGTATTGTTGAGATACAGACTTTGGTATTTAAATGAGAACCTAACTTTTCTAATGTAAATTATTTAGAGAATAATTTTTCTGAAAGTATTAACATGTCAAAAATCAAAATAATTATTTTATGAGTTAATTTTAGTTATTTAACTTTATGTAGTAAGAATACTATATCATAATGGATTTGGAAGATATGTGGACTTTGGCGATTAATTATTGATTTTGATTCATCAATGAATATCATTTTTTAAAACAATCCAAGTATAATAAGTACTAGAAAACTTATTGTTAAATCATTTTTAAGGAGTGTTATTCATCCTCAAAAAATTAGTAGTTTTAATATTTTTTTGTATTTTCACTGGTAGGTATAGAGGTATTTTAAGTTTATACCATAAATGGCTCCAATTTTTGTTAAACAACTTTTACTTGAGTTAAAAAATGATGAGTTTGACACTATTAAACAACCTTATGATATTTTGAATATTATAAACACTGTTAGAGTGTCATTTTTAAGTTTGTACCGTTATCAGTACAATTTTATGTTAGCGAATGATGTTTTCGTTATGTAAAAAAAAAAAATGAAAATAAAAATAAATAAATAAAATAAAAATTAAAATCTTGGAATGAACTTCAACGATGAATCTATCAAAATGAGCTCGATGTTTTGAATCCAGTAAAATTCTTCTTAACAAAGAGTAGTAATACTGGAGTAATATTGGCAGCAAAAAACTAATAATTACTTTCTTGTTGAAAATATAGTTCAACAAAGTTTGGGAGTAATCCAAAAATACCCAATAAGTTACCAACAAATCGGATGTATGTATCTGTAAATGTTGTGCTGTTAATATTATGAACGGGCATTATACCCTTAATATAAGCTTTTTAATAACTGAGTAACTACTCGTTCAAATATTGAATTAGGTACATCAGCGGTTCCCAAACTTTCTTAGCCTCGGAGCCTTTTTTTAAGTAGAAGTTTGTCGTGAAGCCCCCAAGAAATATATAACGTTAATTTTTATTCATCTGTGTTCTGTGTACATTTATTGTGGTATTACAAACGGAGCCCTTTATAAGCCACTGCGGAGCACCAAGGGCTCCGTGGAGCATATTTTGGGAACCGCTAAGGTACATAATAAGGTTAAAAAAAAAATACTAATAATTTACTGTAAAAAAGGAGGGTTCTCATTTACTTATAGAATACTCTTTAAATAGTGCAAAAAGTATTACGAGTTTGAAAGTTTGGTCTTTGAGTATGTTTAAAATCAGAAATTAAATAAATATATTTTAATGTAAAACATGGGTTGAGCATGCTTAGTGAGTTGCTTTGTGTAACACTCGAGTATGGAGATTGAAAACGGTTCGATCGAAAAATATCATTATTCCCGTGGTGTTGAACAAACTAAAACGATTGTAAGACTGGTAGCAGTGATAGATGACCCACATAATTAATCGTTGATACAAGCGGTGACTAGTGGGTGTATAATATTATAGCCCGCAGTTGTACGGATGGCAATCGCTTAGTTTTGTACTTACCGCGGTTGCTGGGTCACGGAAGACTACTTGTTTATAGAATCACTGTACCTATTAAACGCGAATCGTTAATAGTTTATTATAGCTACCGCCAGAACATATTGAATTTGGTGAGGTTCTTAACTCTTGTGATCATCCGACCACCACGTAAGAATCACGGCAGAGGTGACCGTCCACTATATATAGTTTGTGGTAGACAATCGCAGATTATTTTAACCAGTACGTATGAATAGTGTAGTTGTGCGACGTCATAAAATTGCAGCCAAAATTCTCGGTATATAATTGGAAATTTTCGTAGCGCTGTTCGTGGGTGTGTATTGTAATAATATATGCATTATTTTACAGTGGCGAAACTAGTCTTGCTCGTTGCCAGTCCTAATGACACGAGCTATCTGTTATTTCCCGTAGATTGCTGTGGACCACCTGTGTAAGGGTGCACAAAGTTTTAACTTAATTATTCACAAATTTTTTGGAGCAATAACGAAAATTAAATATATATATATATATATATATATATATACATAGGTATATAGGTATATTTATATCCAAAATAAAATGTATAGAAATCAGAATTTATTGTAATTACGCGATTATAATATGGATTGTAGATTTGGACGCTTCGAGAAAAACCTTATGGTATAGGTCAGCGTTTCTCAAAGTGTGGGTCGCGTGGAAGGTCGTCAGTCAATTTTTGGTGGGTCGCGAACAATTTTTTTGAATTATAATGTCAAAGCTGTGGTATTAACCATTACAGAAAACATGCACACATTTCGCATACACCTCATTATTAAGAGTACATTTGTAAAAATGTATTGATTATAAACCAATAAAATACTAAATACATAATAAAAGTTTATACATATAATATGAATATATAATACAAATATTGTTTTTTATAACTACTTTTTGAAAAGTGAAACCATTTAGTTCGCGAAAGATTTTTCGGGAGAAATTTAGTCACGGGACTAAAAAGATTAAGGACCACTGGTATAAGTAGTTCTCGTAATACGCTCGTACACGTAAATTGCATAGTAAATGAGTAGATTTTATAATTCGTATGTTAAAAATGAATGGTAAAAATAACTATAACATACAATTATAGAGATAGTGCATTATCGTTGGTTGGTTTTTTAGCCATTGACAACATTATGGCGGGCGTGCGTGTGCCAAGTACGTGTAATGTTCCGCTTCGGATACTCTTGGGTGACCATTCGTTCGGGATATTTTACATATAGGGCGTTACCGGATTAGGAAATAGTGTTTCGGTGTCCCGAGGATGTTCTTGTTTCCGTGTTTACTGTTTAACCATTAGGTAACATAATAGGAACTATAACAACGGTACCTTTTTCGTAACGCTATTACTCGTACGTTAAATTTATTTTATTTTTGTGAAAAGCTCTCAAATTGTACACATTTTATGAATTGCAGTTTACAAAATAAAATAAATCTATAGAAAAATAAACGGTTCAGAAAATTTCCAGAAAATTACAGTGACGACCCACTGGTCCTTTGTTCTTCGTACTAACATATATTTTTTTTTAATAATAATTTTTTACCTTATATTACTATGAAATTAATTATGGAGTAAAATAAAAATGTGTTTATTTTTATCCTTAAAATATTGTTGGATTTTGTGACCTAATAAAAGAACATTTAATTTAATTGTTTTAGGTAAATGAGAAATTGTCTAATTATAAATTTGACAAAGTTGGAGCTAGCTTAGTACACAAATGTGTCATCATGGGATTCCTTTGTTAATCGTCAAATATATGCAAATGTGTTCCAAACAAAGTACATTTTACGCAATTAGATTATACTGTATCATTATTCATTAGCTAGTTTTATTACGCACCCTATCAGAACGATTGATACAACTAAAATTTCAGATAACATTTTTAAAATGTACACGCTCCGTTTTGAAAATTACGTACCTATTATATAAGTTTATATATTTACATTCTTATAATATATATTTATGTGTATTATATTGTTATTTTAAATTAAAAAATTAAAATTAAAATTCGCGAGAAAATACTAAACAACTCGATACACATAATTACATATAAACCGCAGAAATGAATCACTATTTATGTAATTTGATAAGTTTGTGCGAGTATGTACAAAATCACTTATAATATCCATTGATTTCTATACAGATACTCAGTTTAGTATCGTGGAAAGAACAGAACTTAGGATGCTATAGGATATAGGTCGTGCTGACTCTTTCCAAATTACCACTTGCCTACCTGCAAATCACGCAAGCCTCGAGCGGACATTTTTGCTACCAGTCCTGCATTTTACTAGTAAAGGATGGCGGAGAGATTGATGTATTTTATAGAGAGGCAAATGGGATCTGACGAATAAGTCTGGTGGCAAAGGAAGACGGGATAGCCAATGATATATACTATTTCTGCGAGGGCACGTACCAACCTTTATCCATTTTAAAAATGTTAGCTAAGCTAGTATAAAATAACTGATGTGTGTTAACATTTCTAAAGTAAATGTTTTTGATTTATGTTCACTGTTCAGTAAATGATGTAGTACTAGAGCAAGAAATATGAAGGGAAAACAGTCTGTCCTTGTGCAACTTAAAAAACATAACTAAGGTGTCTCATGTCTGTGATCGTTTTTTTTTTTCATTGCCATATAGTTGTTCAAAATTAAATTTCCTCATTACTTGTATTTAATTTATATTTATCAACTTATACACCATATTATTATTGAAAGTAATATGTGAAGATTAACTATAATTCTCCTGTAAAAAAAAAAAAAAGAAAAAAAGATTTATCTTATCGAATGTTTAATCTCAAATCGTAAAAAATCCAGTTTCAGTAAGGAATAAATATAAAAAAATATAATAAAAAAATTTTATATCAAATATTGTATCACGAGCAAAATATACCATATTCCTATTTGAATGATATTATTTAGCTTATATATAAGGTTTTGTCAAACGTGCGTGGGTTGGTTATGATGTTAAAAACTATAAGAATTCGGCGACCCGTTAAATTATTCGACAATTTTAAATTTAAATTTAATATCAGTAAAAAAATGTGATAAAAGTTTACTTTTTCTGTATTCATACTATGTGAACTAAATTGCATATTTTCTTTAGAACTTGATGATTATTTCAGGTAAATGAAAAATATTTTTATTATAAATTTCTGTCACCATTTAAGTAAATTCGATTCATCCTTTGTCAATATATCCAAGTATCGATCAACTAGGTATAATTTAAGTACGGCATTTATTAAATTTATTTTGTCCCTATTGCATATATCGACACAATAATAACTTTTATTCAGCTCGTTTAAACTTACAGACTATGAAATCATATAATTCCCAATTTTTTTCTCGTTGTAATTTAATATCATATTTCCAGTTTTCACACATGTTGGATGACTTGGTCGTCACTTAGTTAAAGTAATTATTTAATTAAATATCACATCAAATTCGATCTGAATATTGTTATAATAATAATAAAAATAATACTATTATGTTATATATTATAATACAATATTGTAATTAGGTAGAAATAATATTAAATCTCAAAATATCTTATCGAATACGCAAATAACGATTTATCATTCTGTTCGATGCCATTATAATTATCATATCATTATTGTGAAACATATTATATAATTTGGTCTTGTCCCGTGAGTTTAATAAAGTAAATTATACATACTATTTCATGCCTTAGTATCATAATATCGTTTTATGACACAATAGTTCTGAGTATACTCAATTAATAGTCATTTGTTATTACGTTTCTTGGTATAGTAAAGTAGCCAATAGACATATTATTATATTATATCAGCTATATTATTCGCAGCGATCTCTCGTTTTGTATTTTTAACGTATTTAAAAAAAAAAAAATAAAGCATATATTATTTATTTATTTTTTAAATGTAGTTAACTATAGACTATTTTAATAATTATACTTCTACTGGTATTTATCGTGCACTAGCACTACTGAAATATTACAAGATTACCATCGGGATTACTTACCTATTTGTTTACGTCAATCATTTTTGAGACTCGTCTGCACACAAAAGTACTACTCATAGTTACATCTCGCAATAAAAATGTCTTCCTGATTGGCGCCCCAGATTTTTATTGGTACGTACAAATTAAAAACTATTAATTTACTATATATTATTATGGAATATTTCATAATTCTATATTGTTCTAAACTTAATTTTTCTTATTGCTTTAATGGTGGTATATATTGCATCATTGTAAGTACTACAGATCGGTTAAGAATGTTTTATTTGTATTTTATTCGTTTTTAACGTATCTTATTGTTTTGTTTGATTATGCCATATTGTGATATATTATAATATATCGGTGTAAACTTATCTAATCTTTTTTTCTATAAATTAATAATATATATAATAATAAAATAAAGTCGAATATGCTAGTCTGGTATTTTTATAATAGTGTAATAGTATTTCTATATGGATATTTTATTGTCTATTATATTTGTACTATGATTATTTAAATTAGTATATATCCAAGTTTTATATAGGAATTGTATTTTTTTTTTAAATATCAATGATCATAAAAAATATTTGAATGTGATGTATTGTATAACGTGCTGTTTTTTAATTATAAGCCTCATAACTATTTTTGTTTGCATAGTTGTTATTTTTAAATGGAAACAATAATATTATAATTTGTTAGATAAATTTTAAAGTAATTTATATGACCAACGAAAATATGAGTCACAATTTTGAATAGAATTATTCATAGTTATAATTGGCAAGCGATTTTAACCCAATTCACCAAAACTCGATTATGACATTATGTACATGGATTTTTAATAATATATTTGCGTTAAAATGATCTAAACTTACATACATTCTATGTATAACTCGTTTTTGTTCATAATTTATAACAAAATTACAAATTTTTACAAAAATTTGAGCTCAAATATTAAATAAATAAATAATATTATAATTTATATAGATTAACATTTTCTATACGATTGTTTTACACTAAAAAAATTTCTTCTCACTTGTACAGACATAATCAGGTATGATTAAAAATAATGTTTGTTTTTATGATTACAATTAAATTTTTCACGTGAAATGACTTTTGTTATTTTAATTATGTTAATTTATTTTCACTGACATTACCATTATTAATTTATTTATTATTATGATATTTTGTACCAATCTGTTTTAAACAATCTGAACGATTCATAGATTTGTAAAACAGATAGTTACCTAATTCTGACCAACATATTATATAATATAAATAATATAAATTTATGTTACATTATGATGTATTTTCGTTGAATATTAATAATATTTAATTTAATTGTATGCATGATTCAGATTGATTTTGTAGTTTTTTTATAATGAGTTAAATACATTTTTGGATGTAATAAGTTCAATTGACTATTTTTATGCCGATAAAATGTTTCACCGTCATTTGCAGTCTTTGGTCTCAAAATTGGAGGAAATAAGTGTCACGCGAGATATAATTTGTTTGTAAATTTAGCTTGCATTCAGTCATGCGTAGGCGTAGTAGATATAGATAACAAGCCCCGTAAATCCGTACGATGTTTCCTTATAAGTTAGCTGGCTCAGAGAGGCGTACCTCACTAAGTCTGCCACTGTTGTATATGAATAAAAATATTGAAATACTAAAACTATTCTCCAGTTTTCAGGTAAAAAGTTATATATGTACACACGTAAACGAAAATCACTAACTACCGCTATGTTTAAAAGTTTATATCGAAGTCGAATAAATATAAAATCATAAGAAACGATATACCTAAATCATTATCAATAATTCAGGACAACAAACCCACCACCATTCATACAATGGACAGTAACTATGGTGATACGATTTATATTATATATAGGAAAGGTCAGCTACGTCAAAGCTTGTGGTTCAACAATAGGGACCATTCAGACGTCAAAATCATAAATCGGCAGTAAATCACGACCGAGCTATATTCAAAATCTTTGTGAATGAAAAATACTATCAAAACAATGTTTATGTTATGTGTATAGTATATTTAAATATTAAATTATTTTCCATTTTCATGACGATTTGAACGTTACGGGTTCTTATATAGTATTATATAACTAATAACGTATATATATGGATAGTTTATGCTATGTTAATATAAGTGCAACACAAAAAAATAAAATAAAGATATTATAATTATTGGTTTTAAGTGACTCAAAATATCATACAATAAATAGTAACCACATTGTTTTATTATAATTTTTAAAACTATCTAAAAAAATCAATAAGTATAAAAATAAATATAAGAATTAATGAAAGAATAATAATAATAATAATAAAAACAATTTAATAATGTTGAAAACAGTTTACTAACAGCACTCTAAATTGAGTTTTTATTTTTTTCTTGATGGTTTCATAAATTTACGTGATACTATTTTTTTTTTTTTTATATGTAAGTACCTACAACTGTTGAAACATTAAAGAAAGTAAATACTCGTATATTTATTTATAACATGATATAGTTATTGTTTTATTCGTAAATTTAAAAGACCCTTATTAATTGGACTTAATAGTATTTACTTATTCATTCAAATTTTTACAATGTATACTATAATTATAGTATTTCAATTTGGGACTATCGTTAAGATTACTTTATTTTAAACTTTAAACAAATTAATTTTTAACTCTTTTGGTTAAATGTACACTGTTTTTTTTTTTTTAATTATATGGATATATTACAATTAAAATACATATAAGACGTATAATTGTTTTTATAGTTTATATAGATAAAGATAATATATTCTGAGCTTAAGGAGAAGAAAAAATAAAATAAATAAAAGTGAATGTAAGTAACTATTCTACTTTACAGTAAGTGTCTAATACCTCGTAATTAAGTATAAGTCAGTGCAACATTTGTGTTAAATCTGAATTAAATTGTAAAATATTGCATACGTACGAAAAATAAATTTTGAAAAAATACGATCAAAATACTAAATAATTCGCAAATTTTCGTGATTTTTAAAAAATTAGTAAGATATTTAGAAAATAATTATATAAATAATATAACTTTTCTATTTGAGTTACAGCATAAAAAAAAAATCGATTGTTAAGAACTGGTTTTGCGTAAAAGTTACTATTTTTCTTATTTCATATTTACTAATTTCTTTTTGGTTTTTCAAATTATTATAAAAATTACTTGGAATTATTTTTCTTTTGTACCGATTAGAAGATTCAGTTTTTCACTAGAAGATATATTTAAGTTGATAATGGAAAAATTGTTCTATTATCTAAAAAAACTGTTTTCGGATAAAAAATAAAAGAATACACATATCATTGTAAAATCAACGCATTCGTCACTCTACGAAAACCATGAAAATCTTTTAATTTTCAGTAACATTCAAAACTTAAAATAAAAACAAACTTTAAAAAAATTTAACATTGTTCATACTGTCCACAATAGTCTAAATCTTATTGGATCACTTGCTAAATAATGAAAAAAAATATCACATTTAAAATTAAATATTTTATGATAATATGTCATCATCCATTATAAATGATGATTGAACAATATTGAAATTATAGTCTACATAAAAAAAGAACAGTTATAAATTTACGTTCAATAAATTTAATAACTATTTTTGTATATATATTCAAAATATTTTCTTTTTATATTTGTGATTTGTCAAGATGAATATTGAATTCTATTTATATATAAGTATTTTATAATACAATAGATTTCACATCTATGTGAATAACATAAATACTAAATAAGTGTCAAATTAAATTGGTTAGTTGATCTATAGTCGAACTTGGCAGTAATATTAACTCAGTAACAATGAAATATAATTATATTTATCGTGGTAGACAGTGACCATTTACTAACTTACTAGTAGTTACTACATTATTTTTAATGACATTGTATTTATTCTTTCACTTATCAGCTTTCTTCAAAAGTTTTCGATAGGTTTCCGATGTAAACTAATTGTAATCAGATTATAATATAATCATTATATACAACGTATCTATATATTATATATTATATTCATTTGATAGGTAAAAATATTTTTTTTTTTTTTTATTCATAATACTTAACAAGTGGGGTTGACAGCTAAATTGCACGAAAAGGAAATGCGCTTTTATGATTTCCATTACGATAATACTTAATAAATTATAATTTTTTTTTTATATTCAATTAAACAATGAAAATTATATTATTTTATATGGAGAATATTTTTTTGGCAGTAAAATATTTTTCTATAAACCGTACGAATTACAAGACAACTATATAAAGTACAAGAGTATAAATATTTTATAATCTATTACACATATATTAATAACGCAATGTTTCTATGCGTATAAGAAATACATAAAAAAGTTCGATACATTTTTGGTTCTATAATTTTTTTTATATAGATAATGTGCACCTTGAAATTAATTTTTAAAGTCTGAATTTTAAAGAGGGGCTTACACAGTGATTTATTGGCTCGCGAAAAAAGAAAAGTATGTATTTTGTTCGTATACAGCAGGGGTGGCGAACCTACGCCACGCGTGTCAAAGGGTGCCACCTTTGATCAAATTTCGATGGTACGTGAAAAATTGAAATTACTAAAAATTATGCTATTTATAATAAACTTTTGATTATAACTGTTATAAAAAATTCAAGAAAACAAATTATATGTATTTAAAAAATTATAATGAAAAATAAAAGGTAGGCTTACTTGAAAAAAAATACATAATAAATCATCAGTGACTTTATTTTTATCCTTGGAAAATTTAATTTCCTTTGGGCACGTTAAAAATTTTCAAAACTTTGATTGGAAAAATTTGACCCCAAAAGGTTTGCCACCTTTGGTATTTAGGGTTTATATATAATTGAATACAATTTTAGACTCCTATTTTGTACTTAGTCAAAACCACTAAAATGACTGGGTTAAGAATATGTATAATTATAGCTATTACATTTAATATTTAACAAAGTCGATCAGAATAAATCTACTGGAATTATTTGATTTGTTGATGGGCAGCGCCGTGCAAGATCAGTTTTAATTGATAAATACAAAAGCCGTTTTTTCTATTTTTCATAGTTTTCGTTAATAGATTTAGAAAGTTCCGTAGTCTCATAGGCTACTATTTATACTGTATTGAACACATAAGTATGGAATTAAATCGAGTGACGAAAAACTATAATTATTACAATGTATTCGTACAGTCGTTATAATCGGATATAAATATTTTAGACCTGTATTTTATAATTAGTCAAAATCACCAAACAACTATAAATAATATGTTAAGGACCCACGCGCGGGCTTACATATTATTATTATTATTATAAGTATATAACGGAGTTTAAGACGATATAAGTCCACGGGCACTGCCGGGTAAGATCAGTTGTTAGCTTAGTTATATAATATAATGTCGATTTGTAGCGATTAACTAGTTGTATTTACTCGATATTATGTACTTACTTACATTGTTTGTAAGCCGGATATCAAAATAAATATACTTATAAATTTCAACAAGTTATGGGTTAGATGTTGATATTGAAATTAACGGTTCTAATATTAATATTCGAACATCGTAAGCACGTGTTCACGTGTACACATATTATATACATCGTACATAATGTTATATATTTTATTTAACTTTTCGTTTTATATCTTCCGCCTAAACTATATTAGGACATTGCCTTAATTTGTTGTACATTTTCAAGAGCACACACGTAACGTTTATATTTTAATGATGTTTGCAATGATGAGATATATAGAAATATAATATATATAATTACTTTGTAAGTAAATACCTATAGTAGTTAAAAGCTATAGTACTCACGTATAAGGTATACTGTCGGAATTTGTTGAAAATAAATACGGAAATCGTTCAAGTAACGACTGATTGTGTTTATTGACTTAAAACGTTAAAACACCCTTAGATGCATGTAAACGATATTGGACGGTCAATGAAAAGAGGTTTCGTCTGTCGATATTATACATATTCACTTACAAATTACAATTGTATTCGTTAAATTTAATAACTTGCCGTATAGTAATAATAGGCGACCAGTTTATAATCCGTAAGTAATATTATCTATTCTTAAAATTTATAATTTATGAATAATAAAAAAAATGTTGTTTAGTAAAAACAACGCAATTTTTAATTAAATTATAAAATCAATTATTACCGATATATTTCGAATATAATAATTAGGTACTTCATCAAAACATTATACTATATCTTAATCAAACTTTTATAAATACTTTATAGTCGAGTAATTTATCGCCTTTTACTCATATACAAAAAAAAATTCTAGAAAAGAGGGTGAACGACTCACGTTATTCTATTTTCGAGTACGCCACAGTATAAAAGTAGCGATACCGGCCAACATACATCATGATGTATATTTTCAATAAAAATATAGACAAATTAAATTATATTTTCGTTATTCTACAAATAATATGGTTATTAATTTAAAGCAAAATTTCGTTTTTACTTAACCAGTAAATTAATAACATTATAACATTTTTCTTTATTAATTTATTCGATTAAATTATGGGTTCACACTTCACACTCACTTCACCAACAAACATACTAGTTATGTAATATTTTGAAAACATTTCTATTTCATCAATCTTCTACTTGATAATTGTATTGTTCAGGTTAGGTTATTTATATTCAGATGACAATAGTAGTATTAATTTTAACTTGAAGACAGCCCATAGTAAATGCAAAGAATAAATAAAATATTACATTAAATATAATTCATTTTTTACATATAAAATTATTAATAGATACATATACGAATATTATAATTTGTAATTTTTTTTAGATTAAAATGCAAACACATATCATTGATATTATTACTTTAAAATTTTTAAAATCGTTGTTATTAGTATTGACGAGTTTCTTAAATAATATAATGTTGGAAGTGGGTTAAATTGTTCTAATTAGAACTAAACTGAAATCGAAAAAAAATTTCGAAATTCTAAAAAGAGATGTACGAACTTTAAAAATCAAAACACGTCAAACATTGCGAACAAGGAATGTTTTTATTTATTTTCAAATTTGTATTTCGTCCCTTGTCTATTTTATTGGCAAAAAATACACCCGTTTATTTGCTAGTTTATTATTTTTAATGTGCAGAGTTGAATGCTGTTAAATTGGTTTTTGTGGTTTGAGATAAAAATGATGAGTTTTATTTGAAATTTAATACAAAAGCTCGGTTCATGTCCAGTTCAGTCGATACGTATTAGGTTCGATGTTAAAGTATATAGTGTTCGGTTCGAGTTCGGTTAGACATACAATTAAAAAGTCATGTTCCAGTGTGGTTCGAAACCATTTATTTGAGCTCGACATATGTACATCTAATACATAGTTATATAATAAAAATATATACTTTTTATAACATTCACACGAGTCTTCCATGATCGACGACTGTTTAAACATTAAAACAACCGATATTTGGTGAATTTAAACATATATTTGATGTTATACAAATACAATATTTTGTTGAATCAATAAAACATATTTCTTAGGATAACGTTGAAAATAGATGTATGAAAACAAATATCTGTTACTTTTTAAAATTATATTTTTTGTTTGAATAAAAAAAGAAAACGTGCAGTACAGTTGAACATTTCTATTTTTCATTGATCCAAGTTACTACTTTAGAAGCAAAGGCCATTATAGTTACATTATATTTACGTTTAGTTAACTTACATGATATTTAAATTTATTTGTATTTTTTCACGTTATGTTTTTTTTTTAGATTTTTATGTTAGATAGAATCATTTTACGACTGAAGTGTTTTTACGTTCCGAGTATATATTATAATATATATATATATTTGACATTATTGCAATGTGACGGTGTATTTAGTATATAGGTTAACCTAATGTGATGACTTTTTTTTTTTAAATTTAAACTTCTGTGTACGCAATTCTTACATTTTAAGGTGCTATATGTATAAGATCATAAGATCGGAAGCAGAAACATTTTATAAAAATGTATAGATGTAATATCGGATATTGAAGTACATAATATACATAGTTTTCAATAATCATTTAAAGACTATTTTTTTATAAGCCAGTACCACACGTTTCACAAGACATGTAATCTACCCCTCTTGTATGAACTTTATACTCTTAAAAAAAAAAAATCATCTAGCTACTATATAGGTATCATTAACAGTGATTATCCTATAATAAGAATGTAATAACAAACCACTTAAATTTAGTTTCCTGCCTGATATCCTAAATATAAAATCAAATTTTCACAGCATTCTTCTTTTACTAAAAATTAACATGCGATTAGTGAGAATATTTTCTAAATAATTACTGGTAAAAGAAAAACGCTGAAATATTTATTTTTACACGAATGTAGGGAAAATTCACAAGCCCTCCAAAGTTTTTTTAAACGTTATTCGTAAACCATTATTATCAGTAAAATTCGCACTGATTAATGACGAATAGAAATTTATGAATTTTTTTTTCAAATTGTCGGAGAGGAGCTGGTGAGACGTATGTGATGTCATCGAGAGACAAAAAAACCACGAGAAACAGCCATGACCTAAGAATCGTATTGCGCGTTATACCTATGCCGATGTTATTACATCGGTACAATATATCATATCTGTATATATTATATAATAATAATAATACGAGACCGAGTCGTTGTCGCCGGCTGGCAAAAACGTGCGCCGTATATAGTATAATTATAAATTACGTATTGTTTCACCGGAGTTTCATTCAAGTCCCGGAGCGACGTAGTACTATTATTATACTGTGGGTGGACCCACGGTTGTATTCACTCGGTTCGCGATCGCGTACGTGCGCCGTACACGACGACTATCCGTGGACTTGCGTGGGGGAGCAAAAGGATCGCGCCGCCACCACCCTCTGGACGTGGACGTGGACATGGTATGGAACCGGCCAAAATTTGGTCGAGAAGTTCTATATTATTTATATTTTATGTAATTAAAAAAAAAATAATAACGTTATGCTTATATAGAAATCTAATAATTATTATTTTTGTACATAATAAAGATGGAATAATAATAATATTAATATACATTTTGTCGGCCAAAAACCATATAATAAAATAGTTGATAACATAATATGACTATATTACCGAGTTACTAAAAACATGTCAAATAAAAATAAAAATGAAATGTAAAATATTATATTTTAGTATTATAGACAACAAATATTATATTATATTCATTCAAGTATAGTACCTATTCTAGAAATTTTCGATTTTTTTTTTATTCGATGTTTAATTTCATAGTGCTCTAAATAAAGTAGCTTTAAGCTTAGCAATAAAACTGGAGGAAATAGATTTACATTAAGATAATTTATTAATGTTTGAGTATTATAAAAATTAAAATATTTCCTTATTAAATAGTTTAGTTTATAAATTAGGATAAGTGTTGTTTAAATATGAACTAAATTAAGTTATGGCTTATAAATACTTATGTTTGAAAAAATAGAGTATCTACTTACTTAAATCTGCAGTATAGTAGATTTCGACTGTATCTCACCATTGTATAAGTCATTTATATATTGTTACGGACGTATTGAAGTTGAATTCAATTATAAATCCATATATATATATATATATATAAAAACTATTTTGAGCGAAGGAAATTGCAGGTGAATCAAATTTCCATAGGCTGATTAATACATAATTTATTAAGTTTTATTATTAGTACATTTGGTTGGTTAACCCAATTTTAAATAGTAAAATTCAATGTCAGTACTGACCTACGTACCAAGGTATAATGGTATAATGTT
The DNA here is from genome assembly GCF_003676215.2 of Rhopalosiphum maidis. Classification (NCBI taxonomy): domain Eukaryota; kingdom Metazoa; phylum Arthropoda; class Insecta; order Hemiptera; family Aphididae; genus Rhopalosiphum; species Rhopalosiphum maidis. Next base: position 51,331,378 of record NC_040879.1, read on the forward strand.
GGGGATAAATATAGTTCTAAATTTATATAAATATTTTCAAAGTTGTGCGTAGAATGATGATAGTATAAGCTAAGGTGGAAAGTTTCAAGTTTCTACTGTTAATATATCTTTTTTAAAACCAAAAATATGACAGCTTTTAAGAAAATGTATCGTTGTTCTTCGTTTATTATTCGATTTCGTGAAATTTTGAACTTAAAAATATATTTATGAAAAGAAGTGTGACTATAAATATATTTTAAAGTTTTATTGTAAGAACGACTTATGAAGAAATTTAAAAGGAATTCAATTTTACACGAACTCTTTTTAAATCTCGATGAATAGCTCCAAAAGGTATGTCGACCGGGACAAAAACCGCGACCGAAACAATAATAATATAATGAGTGAAATCCCCAGGCACCGGTCGTAATTTCAGTCACGAATAATAACGATATACGGTAATAGCACCTACTAGGAATAACGTCTGTTACGTCCACGGAAAGGATTATCCGTGTTTATTATACAGCTATGTACGTACACCTACATCGATTCGAAAGAAAAATCCACACCAGCATTTATTGTGACTACCGTCGCCCCGTCGCGGCACTATAGTGTCAGGTATACTCAGGTGTATATATATATATATATATATATATATATACGTATAATATACCTCTTGTTTCGAAGGCACTACACGAGTGGAGTACACACACGGCGTATATATAACACGCCCCGCGAATTCAGGCGCGTGTATACAGTGTGCGGGCATGTGCCAATAGTAAACATTTGAATGTTTGACTACGTTTCATTTCGAACGATACGTATAGATGATGTATTATATACAACCGCCGCGGTTTATTGCTTCGCCGCCGGTGAGCAAACGCGTAAAATCACGTAGCGTCCGAGAGATTCTGCGGAAAACAGACGCGGCTCTTATACGTATATAATATGCTGTAACACGATATTATTATATGCTTACCGACTACCCTATATACCACGATATACAGAAATAATCAGACGAGAATACATTATTAAATACGTGTTGTGTCGCAGTGGCCCGAAGGTCTTGCGCGGGTAATAATATTGCCACCACGGATATTATTATTATTGTCATTATTAGTTAATTCATAAAAACAAACGTATTGTGGCGTGAAGTCGCTGGTGCAGACGTCCTCCACGCCGCTATAATGCCGTACTACAGATAACACGTCATCGCGTGCGTCCGTCCGGTTTTAAGCGTTTTCGTGTACTGTTTTCTTAAACGTTATAATAACTTGCATGTTTTATTTTAATTAACGGCGGGCAAGTAACGCCGCTCTCAACCATCATCCGCAGAAGTGGTATGAGACTTTAAATTAAACCGAATATTATAACTAACAATACAATTATTGATCGTTCGACGAACGAAACACCAGCAGTGTCGTTCTATGGCATAAAACAACTTGGTAAGGTTGATGATAAAATAAAAAAAATATTTAGCTTCTTACACAGCGAAAGAGAAAAACTTAAAAAAAACTTGGACGGGATGTTCCCAGCCATTTCGATAAAGTTCAGCCTTCAGCGACAAAATAAAACTTATGACAGTAAACATGATAATAACCTATTAGTATTATAGTGAAGGAGATTTCGTTCTCGTTAGTAATAAATTATGATGTCCCTTCAGGTGTTTTCAAAAAGTTAATTCGGAAATTCAAAAGACCTTATGACATAAAAAAAAAAAATTACCTAATGATTGAGTTGAAGCACATCCCATGGTTTCAACAGAACCAAAGGTTATAATATAAAGGCATCATTTCTTTTGGTAATATAATAGCGTGACAAACCAATCTTGTACAACAGCACAACTTGTCTATACTATTAAAGGTATATTATTCAATAATTATTATCAACAATGTTAATGTTATTTATGTTTCTATTTTGTAATGTATTGCGAATTTTTTTCTGTTTATTGTTTATATATTATTTTTAGTTACTATGTATAATTTTGGATTGAGAACAACCCTATGTCAGAATGGACGAGTATGATGATGGTAACATCGCCATCCTCTTTTCTGCTACAGAACTGTAACATATTATGTGTGTCCGTTCCGTTTCAAGTGTTGTTGTATATTACTATTCTGTGTATAGTCATTGCCATTATTATAATGTTAGTAAGTGTTATAATTTGTTTCTTAATCATTATAACATAATATGTGTTGTACATTAATTAATGGTCGATAGACGTAAAAGTAACGCGGCCTACAGTATTGTGACTTATTAAAAATAAAAACTTATATTATATAGTTACGCTTATTAGCAAAATCGTAATGCACTTTTTTTAATAATACGTGGATCGGTTAATTTAATTCTAACAGTATTTTTAATAATTTTATTTGATTATTACTTTTTTTCAATTTTTATTTAATTGTAATAATAGTCCATTAACTATATATATATATATTATATATACAGTGGATTCCACTTAATGTGGACACGTCGGGACCAGCCCTGTTTGCCCACATTAAGAGGATGCCAGCGTAGTATTTGTTGTCTCTCTCTAACCCACACGCGACATAGCAAATTTTACGTTCACAAAAATGATTATAACCATATTGATTTCTCAAATTAGAGTGAAATGACCTATTATAGAATTTAAAGTTAAAAACATTATCTAGGGCATCTCATAGACGTTTTATTATATTTTTATTTTAAAGTAAGTTATGTGTTTTTTAAGATGTATAAAAAATCTACAATTTTAAAATACTCATAACTCGCTTTAAAATAAAAATATAATAAAACGTCTATGAGATGCCCTAGATAATGTTTTTAACTTTAAATTCTATAATAGGTCATTTCACTCTAATTTGAGAAATCAATATGGTTATAATCATTTTTGTGAACGTAAAATTTGCTATGTCGCGTGTGGGTTAGAGAGAGACAACAAATACTACGCTGGCATCCTCTTAAGCGGTTGCCCATAAAAACTGAAATTAGTTGAATTAATTATTTGGTATTGGGACCAGACCATTTTGACCATATTAAGCGGATGTCCATATTAACCGGTGCCCACATTAGGCAGAATCCACTGTATTATTATTATTTTTTTTAAATATAACTTATACACATTGCACCAAAACAAATAAGTTCGTTTTTAACTTAAACACTTAGTGGCAACTTATACAGTATATATAGTTACATGTTGTTAGAAGTTTACATATCTCGAGTAAGAACTATTTGCATAATGCATTGCTTATGGTTTTATTCCTGTCGTGTTTCGCGTAGGACGTTACTCATACTGTATAACTTATACTATAATCGCGCTCCATCGCGGCGGACTCCGATTCGGCTCTCTGCACTCCGCCGCAGTCGATCGTTATACTCACTTTTTATCGTTATTATTCCGTACCAAGTTGGAATCTTAAGGCCGCGTTACTGCGTTTAATGAAATACCTGAATTATTTTCGGTCTCCACCCACCGCTGAATTTTCAATATAACAATATACAATACCTACATAAATATACCAGTATATACACATATATTAAGAATATATTATATTATTATTATTATGAGGCAAGTTCAATATACATATTATAACACTCTCGAGTTCGACGTAAGCGTGTTAAACTATTACACAACTATTCTGCATAATGTAAATATTGCAATATTACAATTAATAGCTCATTCCAGCGATTTATCGCGCGAACCGTCGACAAACATTGCAAAATAAGCAAAAGCAACACCCACGCGAATTATTTATACACAGCGAAGGAATAGGACGGGTGGCAGTCTGTAGGGCGGGCAAGTGTTTAAATGGCAGAGCCGCAATGTAATCGTAATCACTTTAAATCGTAAAAAAAAAGACACACACCGTAAGTCGTCGAAATGTTGGACTTATATTTTTTTGTTTTTTAGTTACCTATTAGAAAAGTGTCAAAAATATCTTACGTTATTTGTTGTCTAAAAACTATATAGTATTGTTATTTTGTCGTGGTAAGATATAGGTTTTAAAATCAATATTGGTACTGCAATAATGTCTTCATTTCTCTAATAATTTTCTTTTAATCGCGTTGTAGTAAGACTACCGACAAAAAAAAATGACCTCTGAAAAATATCAACAATGTATAGACTCGATTTATAGTCGATATCTCGTGTGCTAGTAACGAAACTATTTTTTCGTAAAAAGTATTCACAGCGAAAAATAAAAAGAATATACGAGTATATATCACAATATACAGCGCTACAATTATATAGAACCTAAAAAAAGTTTTTCAATACAGTGGTAAACCGCGAAATTATTATAATAGTTTTGTGGTATCGTTGTTTAATTGCATATATGTTCGGGCCTACAAAAGCTAGATGAAATAAAAATATTACGTTTTAAATGTTCCAAAATCCATTAAAAATACCGTTTGAACTATTAAGTATCTATACAATGAGGTAATATATATAATCTTTGGTTTTTATTTTTCGAATAGCGTAAAAATATAACCAAAGTCGATTATAACAATAACGGATGCGTGCAACTGTAAACATAGATCTTTTCCGGTTTCCACCGATTTTGCGATTTTTCGGATGCTATAACCTTTTGTTACATAAGTTTGCGCCATCCGTGTTCCGTTTCCGATTCTGTGATGCGAAACTTTACAGAGCGTTACTTCAACACGAAAAAGATTTTATGCATACACTCATACAAACATACTATGTCATACATACACATAACGCTTAAAAAAAAACACTGTGCGCACACACACACACATGTTGTAACTCGGAATCCAACCGCAGTAAGTAGCTGTAAACGAAAAGTGTATCCGCAATATTTTTTAATATACTTTACTACACATTATTATATTTTTGGGTCGTTTCACTTCATTCATTTCACGCTCACGTTTTTATATTATTCAAAAATATATCATCAATACGTATTGTATAATATTGTTCCGGCGTGAGTTCGCAGTATCAGCTGTTCAAAAATTTCAAACAAAGGTTTCGCAATGTGTATTATAGCGTGACGTATATATATAATAATAATTGTTGTTATAATACTTTTTGGGTGGATACGAATTTTGTTAAACGCTAACGTGTATAATATTATCTTGAATAAAGATGATAATAATAATAATATGTTGTTTATTGAAAATATAAATAAAACATATAGGTAATGCCGTAGCTCATATCATATTCACATCGAAAATGAAATCTAAAGCATGCTTAGAGCTGCTTCTTAGAAATTATGTTAATGACGATACTGGTAAGTGTAGATAGATTTTTGCGTATATTGACGGGAAAGATAATATTTCAATAGAAACACATTAAACTATCATATGAGCATTGAACAACATACGAATATGACGTATAGTAAAATTTCACGAATAATAAAATAAATATATATTAGAAATACAAATGTCCATTTTTCAAAAAAAAAAAAAATCTTCCCCTAAAAAATATGAGGACTATCTAGATTCTAGGACCCATGTACTCGTGTATTCTTTTAATTTGAAATTCTTTTTTTCCATCAGAAGATGTTTACTCTAATATTGATTTAAAAAAATGAAGTTTGCTAGACGGTCTAGACGCGTATTAATACACAAAAACTTTTGTTTGTACAAATAATAACACTAGTAGCTATTAACTTTAGTTTCAATAATTTAATACAAAACTTTCAATCATTGTAAAATCAATACATTCATCAACGATCAAAATCTGTATTTTTTGCGTGTAAACGTTTTTATTTTTATGCATATACAATATGAAGTTCACGGGATTAAATCGGGACTATACAAATATTATCTACAAATAAGACAAAAAGTATCCCGTTCGTAGTTGTATAGAGCTGTCCAAATACAAATAATATTAACGAAATATAAATACATTGAGTGCCATGACTGACATACTATATTTAAGTATATAAGTATAAAATTGCATTGTAATAATGTAATGTATGTATTATGTATTTATATAATATTATTTAAACATGTTTGTATGATTTTATAAAAAATAAAAAAATAATAATAAACTCTTAAAGAAAAACAATCACTAATGACAAATAAAGCTTCTTATATAATATATAACAAAACAAAACATAAAAATTGTATTTTATATTTCATGACATTGTCAAACACTAATCATAGTGGTTGTCATTTGAAAAAAAAAATGGATGTACAGAAACATTCCTTAGATGGCATATAAAATAAATTATCTAAGAATTTGAAAAAATGGTCTTTAAGAAAACATACACCTAAAATGAAAAATTCTAAAAATAAGCAAAATAAAATAATGTGGCGATCATTATTGTATATAGTATAATACAGAATATAATATACGCATAGTGTGTAGAGTAGTGAAATGTAATAATGTGTTATATGTTTATATTTGTTTTCCAGGACGCAATATATGCCAGATTGGATTTAAATTGTTTTTTAATGACATTTCAGTTTGACGAAGAACAAGATATTATTAAAATAATGTAATAGATCGAAGTTCCAATTTAAAATCGTTTTTTTTTTTATTGTTTTTCATCCCACGACGTTAAAATATATTATTTTTTTAAGAGAAAGGAGGGACATTTTAAACTTATGAAAATGCAATATCCCCTTCTTATTTTGAGCCTCTTTAACCTCTAATGATAACTATAAATTATAAGATTTTTTTTTTTGGAGGGGGGCTTGGGTGTGCTTAGCATCCCCAAAGTGATTCGTTTTAATTTAGATTTTAATAGTAACACTAGTATCAGTTATCCATAACCTTAAGATAACATCATCAAAAAATATAGAAGAGCTTCAGCACCCTCAGTTTTTTCATTGAAATTGCGTCCCTGAATCATCACCGATTTTATGAAAATATATCATAAACGTAGGCCTTTTATGTGTACCAAGTTTCTATTATACGAATAATTGAATTTTAGTCTAAAATTGCGCACGAGCGAAGTCGGAGAATCCACCTAATTATATATATAAATGTTGAGTGAATGCGTTTTGTCTATGTTGTGCGTGGGTCTGAGAAAGAGAATAAATAACTAGTGCGTTGACTGTCTCCTATAAAAACGAAAAAAAAAAATGACCGACCCGGAAATGTACACATGTATTCACATTACACATGTATGTTTTTTCATATACGTGACAGAATTGCCAATGTGAATATTTAAAATGTTTACTTTAACTATACACATATATGTATAGTTGTTGCGCGTGTATTACGTAAAATAAAAATGTTTAAAACTTCTTACGTGGCAGAACATTAATAAATACAAATAGATTTAATTATATATATATACGATGAGCGTGTTTGGACAAACGCTATTCTTTATAATATGAAACAATAATAATGAATATTGTATAAAACAAACGAATATAATATGTAGTCGAATTATGTAGGTACTCTAAAAAATTGAAAATTACTAAGGCAGTAACTGTATATAAAGAGAAGGTAGCTCGCAAGGCGGCGGATAAAAAAAGTAATACAACAAATGAATGTGTAATGTAATACATGTAAATATATATGTTACAGTGTATATTATACACGTATACAATATTATTTTTATATACTTACACAAGTTACATCAAAAATGTGATATTTTAATTAATAGCATATACATGCTATACTATACATATATTATTATAATTTATATCGGGACTTGAAATCGGCTTTAACTTTCGAAAGAAATCGTTAAAAATGTTTTAAAAATCAATATTAAAATTGGTAGCTTATATATTAAATAATATTTGTAGAATACAATTTCTTAAATAAAAAAATTATAATCAATGTTATTGGTCCATAATGCGATTCGTCAATAATTGGCAATAGGTCATTAGTTGTAATGTTAAAACAATATAGAATGGTTATAGATCAAATATAGCTAATACAAATTGGTATCATTATGTACGTAATGAATACGTTTTATAAACGGGTTTTAAAATTGTTGCCTAAAAACAACACGCGCATTGAAGGGTTTTATTGTAAGATCACAAATGTGTAAAAATGGTACATTAAATTAAAATTAAAATCAAACAAATAAAGAATAATCAGAACACAATATTGTGTAATAACGTAAAAATCACGAAATTACAATATCAATAGATTCATTTTAAATTCAAATCAGCAATACAATTATATTGATAAGCGAAATCGTTAATTTTTGTTTAGATTTCAAACGCTTCGATTTATAAAAGTAGTGTCTTTATAATTCATAACTAAGTCTAAATTTAATTATATTTTTTCTAATTAAAAAAACTACTGTCAAATTTCCGTCGTGATTAGGTTCGATATTATTTAAATTGAGTTTACTGATAATTTACAGCAACTGCAATTACGTGTTTTCACTGTATATTGTTTTCAAAGAAAACAAAACGTATTTACGTATTTATTGCTATAATATTACATATATTACTGTACATGTACTCGGAGGGGTCACATATCATTAAAAAGGTTACGGAACGCGGTAGTTTAAAATGTTTTGAATACTATTTTGGCCCTTTATATACAGTGTTATACGCATATTAATCCTGTCCAAACGAATAATATCGGTGTACTTTATATTCGTTCGGTTTTATAATAACGATCATCAGTTTTACAGCATCGGTGTACCTACGTAATACAAAAATCGACCTTTAGGGACTGCAAGCCGCGCGGCTTGCAATACGCCTATACATTATTTCGTCCAAGCAGCAAGACGTTATCGTCGTTATCACGTTGTCGTTTACTATATTGTTTAAAAGGGCCAAAGACTATGACGGTTAGTTGGAAATATCTAACATTTCGGGGTACGTATCTATTAACAGTATTAATTCGAAATTAATTTATTTGTTAAATGTCGATGAAAACGTATTATGTGATAACAACGATAAGATATTAAGGTCGGTAATATTGTATGCGATTGGTATATATATAAACAATGCATTGCATAAAATTAATGCACTTACTATGTTACTGGACGAGAAATTGGCCAAAGGGAATTTACGTAGGATCGTGTGTTTTTAAATCCAGGAATAATATTCAAGGATGTATGGGCGTACAGCGCGATATCAAAGTTTTAATATTATTGATTCAAGTCGAAGAAATAACCCGGAATGTAGACATAATATTATACTACTATACAAGTGATAGCGATATTAAAAATGAATTTTTTGCTATCGATTCTGCACAACACGGAACTTTCGTAATAAAATGTATACATTAATACATCGTCACAAGCATTGAAGCATAATAATATATCTGTAGTATAAAAACTGTAATTCGTCATGAACGATATATTAATTTACCGATATCGGTAATTACTAATTACTAATTGTATACTACTGGTAAAACCACTATCGTCGAAAACATGCAATTTAAATATTATTTATTTATATATCTTGTTGCAGAATGGTTATTTACTATGCAATACATTTAAATTATTCGTTTAAATGTTTATACATCAAAAGTGCTTTGGAAGTTTATCCGGGAATATATACTCTTGTGATCGAGTGGTGGGTGAGAAGGAACATATTATACACATAATATATGTAAACCGGATAGTTAAAAAGAAACTACATAATTCACTACAGTCAAATACATCAGGATATTATATCGCTCCTTGGTAATTTGATTACTAATTAGGTATTTAGATTTAAAATATTTAAATAATTTATAATTCTCTGAATGTTTTAAGTTTAAATTACATATTAATTATAAAAAAAAAAATCCCATCGTAATAATATTTTCTCATATGGTGTAAATACTAAACTTTTATTATTTATTTTCATATTAAATGTTTAATGCTCAAGAATTAATACAATGTGTTTCTATTTATATGACAAATCATACAAGTTTCATTCGATAATAACTGCAGAAACTTGGTTATTTAGGGTCCAGGGCGAAATTTAATTGTTGGCCCTATAATTTACTATAGAGTACATAATATAAAATGTTTATATTTCTTAATGATAAATTATTATTATTTTGTTATTTAACTATTATATTTTAGATATGTAATGGAAATAATATCTGTATTTATATGCATCTATATTTGAATAATTAAAATAAACTCGAAAAACGTATCATGTAAATTAACAATTTAAAAAATTATAATAATAATAATAACAATAATAGCGATGTATTACTACTCAATCGAGTTTCATTTTTCTTGCTTTCATATTTAAAAAAAAAATGCTGCAATGTTTTCTATATCTATGTCGTTTGTACGACCCTATTTAATATTTAGAAATGAAATATTGGACAGTCGCTCTTGTCCAATTGAGTTACTTAAATAGTTTATTATTATCTTAAGTCTTGAAAAGACCATCTTGCGGTTGCAACCGTTACCGGCAATGTCAAATAAATTATACATGCTCCTAATGGCTAATATATCAGAATAACCCGTAGTAAAGACATTCTCAAGAATATTTGAAGCAAGTGCTTGGATACTATTTAAATTTGTATTGTTTATAATTTCTTTGATATATATTTATAGCAGTTGATTCGTTAAATTAGAACTTATACGTGTGTATGAAATTCCTTTAACAGTAATTTCATCTGGCCCCAAAAATGATCGAGTTTCAAAAAATTGAAGATATTACAAACATTATGTAAGCTTTTAAATTGATATGCAAGTTAACACATTGTTGTATCAACAATAATTGGTAAAAATATTTTTATCTTAAAATTATCTTGTGTAATAATTATCCTTCCTGACACTATCTACTTCGTTTCCACAAACATAACATAAGCAAAAATTCAAAAGATTCTATTTTTATTATTATTATTATTATTATTATTGAAATAGCTAGCCATATAATATGTTGTTAATCAACTTAATCATTTGATAAACTTAAGTATGTTAATGGTTTTATTACTTCGATATATCTTTTCTTTAATGCAGATACTGATAAATTCCTAGTCTCCCAATGATAGGACACACTTTTTTTTAAAACTTTAAGTCTGATTGTTTTGGCAGTTTCATCACCAAATGCAAATGAAGCCAATCTAGGACAAATAAAACTAAAACAACTGAATATAAACTGTAATGTGGTAAAAAAGTTGGTTAAAATTTGCTTCTATTTTGTTGCATCACAAATCACCAATTTAAGAGGTTATGTGTGGAGAAGTGTACATAACACACATTTGACATTGTTTCAAATTGACACAATAGAAGATATTCTTTATTGCATAAAATTCCACTCATCACTGTGACACTTTCATAGCCCTGGCCTAGGCAGTTTTGAACAACTTCTAAATTGTATTTTTTTAATACATCGTAACATTTAAATTTGTTAGCCGTGTTTCTTTAATTCGAAAAAAAACCAAAAAAGAAAAGATGAAACTAGGAAATAGTAATTATAGCTAGGAGCCCCACTGTGGGCCACTGTCAAAAAATCAATTTAGACATTTGGCAGGGCTTTGCTATTGATAGTATTTAACTTTTGGTTATGAAACTTATAAAATTACTTAGTATAGTTTAAATTATCGTTGAAATCGTATTACCATTTTTAACTATAAATATTTCACGCATTCTTTAAACATATTATATTTATTTATATAAACTTTACTCTCATAATCACTTCTAAAATATAGAACCTATACCTATAATAGGTAATGTTTATTATAATAAACAATTTTATTATACTATATGTATATGGACTAATAATATAGTATGTTTGAAAAACTAAGAAAATGTCCACTTTATTATCATATAATATTTTATCGAGAAACCGTAAAAACCAACACACGTACAAGTAGCGCAAATACAATTTTAAGCACGAGCGGTTAGTGATCACCGTTCCCCAGTAAATACGCCACTGATCGTAATGTTTGCGCCAGACCAATTGCATAGAAAAAACATAATAATACATTATAATAAATAATAATTTAAAATGTAAAAGAAATATGTGAGTACAGATTTGTATACAATAAAAAAAAGTCAAAATATGTGAATAATTATATTGTTATTTTTGCAAAAAAAAAAAAATTATTTTTAAAAACATGAAATATTAAAAATACGTTTTTATTCACGTTTATTTTTACATAAAAAGAAAAGTACTGAATAGAAAAACAAATTAATGAACTAAATCGTTTAGCTATTTTATTTATTACGATTTACTATAGGTTTCCCACAGAATAATCAAATATATTCAACGGAATGTATACTTGTTTGTACAACATTTGACGAAGTGCATTTACATATTTCAAAATATGCAAAAATATGTAATAACGAATACGTTTTATTTTATTTTTAGGGTATCACGAAACGTGCTGATTTTTAATCGGAACAATTAAAAAATCTGCGTTCAATAAAATGTTGTACTATTTACATAAAAATGCACACCCTATGGTGTAATAACTTACGCCTATTATATTATCTGATATTTTTATTTTCTCAATTCTCCCTGTACTAATACCCACGTGATACTGGGCGAACGGTATATTTTGTATTATACTCAACACACATATAATATTATTATTACGTATAATATGTACGGACGGAGTGTTCACGAGTTTGGAGCGTTGTGATTACGCGTACATATCGTACGAGCGATGATACGATGCAACATTCGCCGAGAAGTTTTATTAAAACTTCTACACATTTAATACCAGCTCGAAATATTTTATTAACTGACGGCGTGTCAACAACACGCCGAAATAACCCTCGAGAAATTCAGCCAGGCAGACGAATAACACAGTGCAAAGCAACATCGACGTGTGGGTTCAATTGTAGAAAGGCAATAATATATATCGCGTATTGACAGTCGAAAATAATAATCAACGCGTCACGAAATCAGTATTTACCTACAGACGTTGCCAAAGCGTATATTATATATAATTAATTATAAATTAAAAATCGGTAGAGTAGGTATAGGCGTACCTACGTATACCGAACGCTGAAAATAAAATGTTTTTGAAATACGCCCATACACGCCGTGTGCTATACAATGAAATTAATTAATCGTTTTTAAGAATATCGCGTTAATTTTTCTAGGAGCCATGAAAACATTCGTTTATAATATACAGGACGATTCGCCAACTATTGCTTTTTCAATCGAAGACGACGTTGTACCCATACGTTTATGTTGTCTCCGTCTTACTAATGTTTAACATACCGACATTTATTAGTTCTAATATTGAACGTTAAATAATATCATCTTATTAAATTATAAGATGATTATTGAACTATTTCCAAATGTTTTCCAAACTATTTTTGTTGTTACGTTAGTTTTCACGATATTATTTTAATTATTCAGAATGACGAAAGTTATGAAATATATTAAACCGTAATTGACTATAAATAATAAATATTTAGAATTGCCTTTGGTTTTAATTTGAGAGACAGAAGCTGATGTCTCGACAGGTCCTTAACTAGTACAACAATCTTGAAACAATTGAAAAGAATATTGTCTTTAAGTAAGTTATAGAAAAAAATTAAAAAATCTGTTTAAATAACTGTATTATTCAATTTAAAAAAATTTGAGGGGTGAGCACTGAGCATGCTTGGCGAATCACTCTGTAATCGATTGTTTTACCAATGATCAACTAGAATAATATATTTTGAAATATGATTTATATTTTTTTTCAAAATTGTTTACCGAATTCTCAAAAAATGACCATCGCATATGAATTATAGACGAAAACAATAAGTGGGTTTGACATAGATTTATTGATTTCCTATTTCGGGTACATATTTAAAATACCCGTCATATAAAAGTCTTGAATTGTATATTCACTCCAATCTCAGAGCATTACTAATGCCGATTAGTAACTATTCAGAGGTTATTGTTAACGCATATGTTACACTTGTGAAATCAATGATTTTAGTTATAAAGAATTCCAGTGTTTATGGCTACATTTAATAATAATGTTACAGTAATAATATGAAGTATAAAAACAAAAGTTGGATTTAACCACCCATTATTGTAAACATGTTGTAAATTATATTTAATTTAAAATTAAAATGAATGATCAAACTTTTCACTGAAAAATAAACTAATTAAGTAATAAGCAAAATAAATCAGATGAATTTAATTTAAAGTTATATTATTAGATTTTGTCATTAAATTTAAAACACACATCAGAAAAAAATAAACATTTATTTTTTTATAGATAATTTCGTGTATAAATACTAATAAGCTTTGCTATATTTACATTTTAATCATTTATGCCCACTCATCTTAAAATAACAGATTGTATTAGGAAAAAAAACTATTTGCTACCTACACATTTTTACATAAATTATGTGATATAAGAGAAATATTTAAAACTCAAAAATCACCAAATATTTTAAAATCCGTATATTTTAAGGGTTTTTAAAACTTTTTTACATCACACTGTTATCTCATAAGCAGGTAAAAAGCGACATTTGAAGAGATTTAAAAACGTATGGAAATCTATTTATAAATGCATTATAAATATTATTATAATGTATTTGCGGTAGATATGCATACAAAGCTTAGTATCTCTTGGTAGTGTAATATGGTAGGTACTTATAAATTATTGGTTAACAGTTAATAAATCAATAATATATGTAGTTTTCAGGTCATACAAATAAAGTATTTTACACAGAGGAAATGCATTTTTATTTATTCATTTTGTTGTTTTTGATTAAATAAATTCTACAAGTACCGTGTAAACAATGTTCGAAAATATAATGCAAAGTAAAATTATTATTATTGATACATTTCCGCGCGGCAGTAAAACAAATAAGTGATGTGTTGATTATACGAGCGGGTAATTCATATTATATATTAAAATAAGAAGATTACGCCAGCGTACAAAATGCACGGGTGGTGTACACTGTATACCTGTTTTAGGTATATGTATAATCAATCATGTTTTGTGGTTTAAAATTAATCCGTTTAAGCTCGAACGTTTTCATTAAAAAGAAAAAGAAATTGATACTGAATTTAAATCTTCCATCTAGAACAACAACAGTGGCTGTCGACGGCGTTTATCAATATAAAACGTGTTTCTATTATTCTAAAATGCACCTACACCGCACGACCTGACATCGCAGGGGTAATATGCTATGCGCAATTTATTATATTTTTCACGAGTAAATGAAATCGTGATATATACGTAGAAGTAAATTGGAACATATATGTATATATATACATATACGCAGACGATTATTTAACATATAAGATACTCATTATTTTGAAAACTATTAACGTTTTTTAAAACTTTCAGATTCTGAACGGAGTGATTCCTTTTTGTTTTACTTAATTTAAAGTCATTATACTGTACAACATTTTTAAAAACAAATTATGGTTTTTAAATAATTATTACTCATTACTTTTTTGAATGACAACTTACATTTTTCATTTTTCGAAGCAAACTATTTGTTCTGGTATTTCAATATATACGAATCACATTTTAAACGAGTGTGGTTCTATATACACCTATTTAAAGCTTATTATTAAATTATTGGTTTTTGTTGACAAAATAATAATAGATTGAAACATTTTGCACCACTATTTAAAAGCAATTAATACTCATTTGAAATTCGATTATTGTGTACTAAAATACTCCGAAAAATATTCCGCTTTATAATGTAAAATTGAAAATGTTTGTTCACATCCAACAATAAAAAAGTTTAAAAACTCGCTCGGCTATATAGTATGTTATAACTGAACTTAATCGATGGGTCATCCCTCTAACTAATTTATTGAATTTAAAAAAATACCTAAGTATACATTTTACAATCTACAGTTTTTCTTGGGAGTTTTTTTTTATTTGTACTAGTTTTGAGTATTTGTTTTAGTATTTTTGTTATGACCATCATTAAATTTGCATACATTAAATTTTTGTAATTACAATATTATTTCGTAAAAGCGTTGTATAATTAAATAAGTTACGGACGTACCAAAAGGGTTATGAATATCATGGTACATCATACCAATGGCTTAAGAATAATTTAAATATTTTTAAATTTGCATTGTGTATACTAAATAATACGTGTATTTTTGAAAATTTTCTTTGAATAATATTTGAATTATCACGGATAAATAACAAAAATCGTTATTGAATAATAACGAATGTTTAAATATTATTTTCGTCATCATATTTTTTTTTTTTATCTTTATTTAAAATTGTAAAATTAAGCAATCGATACATTTTCTTTATAACAAGTTTAATTGGTAATAGTAAAAGGTTTGACATAAAGGATCTTGATCGAAGAAGCCACTCACTTACAATACTCTTGGATTGAGGTTATGTGGTTGAATTAAAGAAGTGGTAGACCATGACACCATTTTCTTTTCAATATTTCAAATGGGTTGCTAAGAATTGATTTGGTTAGATTTTTTGCTTGGATAGGTTACAGAGTGTAGCGTTTGATTAAACGTATAAAAGGTAGCTTTTGATTAGATGCATAGAAGGTAGCTTTTGTTCTGGTAAGGATTTAAACTTAAAAATTAAAATGTCTATTTAAAAAAAAAAAAAAATTGTGAATATATTCTATATTTGAGATAATATTATGTACAATACGTATGTATGTTTTGTGGAAACAAATTATGAAGCTATAGTATTATATTGTTAAGCTGTTATATGCTGTCAAGTTTATCATTCATAGTTGAAATTTTCAAATGTTTTTAATCTCGTTTGATGTTTAAATATGTCTATCATAAGTATTTGAAAATTCCTGAGTATGAATAAATTCGTAACCCAATGTAAAAACGAAGTAAATCTGCTTGATGAATTATTCTGTATTTTGTACGATTATCGACTTTTATGCGACAATATTGCCGTTGATAACTGGTATTTAATCATAATATTGCCAACTTGCTATGCACCCAACCACTGAACCATGCAATAATATTGTCGAGCGTATTATGTAATATCATTATCATTTATGAACTTCAGCTAGTAGATCACGTCGTCGTTAAAACCTATCTAAAATCAGTATTACGTAGTATTATCCGTCCCGGTAGTATATCGCAAGAACTTTGGCTGTGCGATTATAATTAATAATCGTCACGACTCCCATCGATCGAATAGACAAACCGGATAAGGAGGTGGTGTAGGGTGACCGTTGTGCCCGGCATTGAATGGAAACCGTTCGTTATTAACTATTATTTCTAATGGAACCCGAATGCGGGTGGTCCTTATCTGAGTGGTCTTTTTTAAGACCCCGATTGTGGGATCGTCCACAATGTTGTATAACAAAGGACCATAAAAACTATACGGTTGCGTACGAATTTCAATATAATTTTCGTATTAAAAATTTACAACTGAATTAGTTCAAAATTATATAAAATAAAATAAAATAAATAATAAAGATACAGTTTAAATAACACATATTATATACTATAATATTGTTACTTTAATAGTGATACCTGTAATAGTGTCCTCGTCACTGTATTACATAATATTATTGAATATATTGAATATATTATTCATAAATTTGTTATGAAATAATTTTTTCGAATCACCAACTAAATATTACGATGAAATACTATAACAAGTGTAAAATAAATCCAAATTAAATTATACTTCTAAAATTGTTTATAAATTTAGATATTATAAAAAAATTAAATTAATAAATTTTGTTTTTATTACATTTTAATTTCGATGTATGAGACATTATATGAGTTGGTAATTAAAGTTCACAACTACTTTAATTTCCAATTTAATATATTTTTTTTATAATTTCGTACAATTTATTATACATACACAGAAAAAGCTAGACCATCATGGAGTCATAGTTAGTACCATTTTTTTCTTTCATTTAAAACCTTATATAATCACGGATCTAGTATTATTAAAACTTTTAATTTTTCACATACTTTAATATTTAATGTTTTATTTTTATGTATAATAATTGAAAAAAACAATACCATAGTAGTAAATTTAATATTATTATAAATTATAGATTAAATCCTCGACGTGAGTTATCGCTGCAGATTGGAATTAAGAAATGATACAAACTGTATCGATCAATAATTAGTTACTGAAATTTGGTTATATTTTTATCCATGCTAAATTTTACCGTAAATATTACTTAGCTATTTCTATGTGATATAATATTAGCATTGACGTATTGGGATATTTTACAGCGGACCTTTTCTCTGGGATAAGTTCACTAATATCGTGTAAACGATAATTTAACCGTTTTTAAGTAATCGGTAAATAGCAAATCTATAAATGATGCAGCCATGTCAAATAAAAACATGACCAAAAATGTATAAAAACTTTATTGAATTTAATCAGGAACGCACAATATTATAGGTATAGGGTGATATTATGGAAGATACGAATCGCCTCCGTTACTCTATAGACGGATTAAATATAGTGATTTGTATTCATCGATGTTTCAATATTGTTATAATCGTCCAATCGTCGAGTAGCGAAGTGAAATAATAACGTTTTACTGCTCTATTATATAGGTAAAATCCGCAGGCACTCGTGAATCGGAAACAGTTACAGTGAAATATTATTACATGCTGCAACGGATTACGCCCACGAATTGACCCACAATTTTGTACTCTGTGATTACAACGATTAATCCATAGGTAGCCTAATCCTGACGTATGGGGTCCGTTTCATTGCAAAGACTTCGATTTAATATAGCAATATAATACAATTGTCAATGGTAAATTAAATGTTTAGCGAACCGACTTGCGCGGCGCGTGTGTTAAACGTGTAGCGCGCAAGCAGTCGCGGGCCTAATATTAACGGAACGCAAATTTTTTTTTAATTATGTTGCTAAATATCGCATTTAATGTAAAACTTTTTCTCAAAAAACAACAATACAGTCACTAATAAATTGTATTGTGTTCGTTAAAGTTTGGTATACTCGTCTGGGCACATTTAGCACCTACTTTGAAATGTTTTCATACTTTCAATGTTCACGTCAACATCGAGTTCTGAAAGTTTATTCTTCACGACGAACGCGATCAAGTCAACAGTAACAGTGACGAATAAACCTCGTTTTTCATTAAAACTAACAAAATATTACACACCTGGTCCTACGCCTATTAAACAAAAATATCCTATGATTAGCAGAAACGAAAATCACATTTAAAATATCAGTTCAGTCGTAAATTCAAACGGATGAGATGACGGTATAAAAAATATTTTTATATGTACATTTTTTTTAAACATCATCGCACCTTCCCACTTTCTGATCTCCGCGGGAAAAAATGTTTATACATTCGGACGCGTTATATTGCAGGCACTTGCGCGTGAACATTATTTTTTTTAAACTTTGATTATAAAATTTTTGGCACTTGACCCGAAAAAGGTTCACCACCCGCCGTGGTTACGTGGTAAAGTATAACAACCGTTCTACCATAATTAACTATTGAAATTACAATAGGTTCTAGATTTCAACGGAAAGTACAATTGGTTGTTTATAATAGTGATTCCCGGGTGAGACTGCAAGCCCCGTTCCAATATATACCTTTTTGATGTAAACTACGGCACGGCGGTATTATTCATATCATTCGATTTGATATGTAAATTGCGTCCCGGGCATAATTTTTACGGAAAATTGCGGTAATATAATAGTTCGTCTTCCGAGTATCTACTTCCATTTGCTTTTGAGCAAATGATTTAAATTAACTATGTACGTCCAATCAGAAGTAATACACAGTTCGTGTTTATATAAAACAATATTTATTTCTCAAACCAATTTTTTACTATCGTAATTCGTAGATGTACCGTATCAAATCTATCGCTATTCCGCGTTCTTATTCAATGTAGGAAAAACATATTATTTTTCATGTACGACGATACGTATAACCGCGTAATACTGTTGAAATCATATTTAACTCATTCAATTTTACAGTGACCCAATCATTGCCGAGATACACTCGGTATATTCTATGTACAAACATAGCAAAGCGGTTATTCTTATATTTGTCCACTTTTTATTATTATTTTCTTTTTTTTTCGTTGCGAGTTATTTTACAGTAATGAATTAAAATTAAAATAAATATCGCAGAAAAACTTTTAGAATGATTTAAAGTAAAAACAAAAATTAATTTATCGGTCGTTTTTATAATATTGTTCGAGTACGAGTTATTATTCATAATAAACAGGTTTATGTACCTAAATAGTATTTTATCGTGTTAACATTATTCCCGTTATTCGCGTGAAATAATAATAATACATTTTTTAATAAATAAATTAAGCAACGTACTGTGTACATCGCAAACAATTTTATTAATTAAACACACTTCTATAAACAGCCTGCTCTTTCAGTCTGTTTCTTCTGTTCTGTTCTGATGGTGTACTATGTAGAATCGCGTGAATACCTTTTCTGTAGGATTCTTTTTGATGAGACGACAATAATTCGCTGCACACAATTATATTATGATTAATGTTGGTGCCGTGAATATAAAATCCATTTAACGAAATTATATAGTTGGCCGAGAACATCCGATAAATAAATGCGCGCGTAGAGTAATTGAGATGAATTTATATTAACATCCATAATATCGTAATATGGATCGATACGAGGTTTGATCAAGATTTAAAAATGATGAAACTTATAGCAACGTAGTTTTGTACCTATCTTAAGCTTCCCCATAGGATTTATTAAAAAGGAAATGAAATATGTCGTTAGCTAATGATCACGAGTATGGCGATAATAAACTTTCATTTACGAGTTAGTAAATATAATACCCTAAAACCCCAAAGAAATGCCTCTACGCAGTACACCAAAAGTTCAATATAGTATGTATTAAAATTGTTTTGATTTATTAATTTCATAACAAATAAAAAATATAAAACAAGTTTCATTTTTGACAATATACATTTAACAGCTTAAGTACAATAATTTAGTGATTGGTGTCGAAATTCAAATGATTACCATTGGACGACTTAATGGATCTATTATTTTAATCCTTAATGTTGTTTATTGTCTAGCAATTTTAGCATAAAATCAATATAACGACTGAACCTATGAATAAAAATGTTGTAATTAAGTGAAATTCTTAAAATTAAAGCTTAAAAACGAATTAGTGTAAAAATCGCAAGAATAAATTCTATATAACAATATATTGGGTCAATATTGTAGGAATACATAAGTTTATATTCTAGTAAATGAAATCAACGAGTATCTACGTCATTGCAGAAACACGATGCAAAGTGCAATGAAATTCAAGTCTTTTGTCAGAGTGATATTATTATTAAACGTGAAAATTAGTATCAAGACACAGACGTAATACGTAAGTGATGTTACGTATAATATGACAGGTGCCAATAAATCACAATAGTCGTTTAACGGGTTTCTGATTTGATTTGTATAATATTAATATCATAGGTATTTACTAATTGAGTTTGAATAATGGCGAAACAGTTTTAGCATTGTTGTCATAACTATTATTGCATAACAATTATAAGTCTGTAGTTATTATGGCGTCACAGCGATCAAATGCTAAATAACCTTGGAAAACTGTGTGACGCAACCTTTGTGGTTATTAGTATTAACCACACATTTATTAGGAAGACCATATCGGGAGATGGGTAGTCAGTGGTTTTGAAGATGCATTCTAACCATAGTTAGTTAGTCAACTAACTGTATATTACGGTTTTCCACCCACCATAAGACATTCTTTTAGCGTATCAAACAGCAGTCATATTCCAAAATTCTCAAAAACAATACAAAAATAATTTATGTCAACGATAATACATCATAGGTATTAATCATTATTAGTGCTCAGAAGTTACTGGAACTAAAGTAGGCAAAATAAGCACAAATAGGTTAAATATTAAAAATAAAATTATTCCGAAAATAAAACATCTAATGTTTTTAACAATATGCACAAAAACAAATACGTAAAAATAGATTTAAAAGTATTATTTAAAATATAAAAGAAAATTGATTAGCATTTTAATATATTTTTAAAAGTATATTGTGAATTGTGAATTGTGTACAAAAAAAATATTAACGAATAAGCAATAAATAGGTTTGCTCTAAATTAATTCAAAAACTTATTGACGATAAGATAGTATTGCGTGCCAATACAGACTAAATGCACGTCTTACCGCTATCGTCAAATACCCATCCGACTACAATGATGACAATAAATACATACGTAAAATAATATCGAGTTTTATATTTAAATACATAGGTGCAGAAAAAAAATCAATTTTCTTAAAAAGTATTAAGTATGCGTAAAAGCATATAAAAATCAATGAGATATGCACTTTTTTTTCTAAAATCAACGAAATATGTAAAATATACATTTTAAAATTTCGATTTGTAAACTCACCATCATCGTATAGTTCACGTATTTCTAGCTTGGTCTGCTGTAGACTGAAAACATATAGAAAAATATGTGACTACTACAATTCCCGAGCTCTAATCATTATATAGGTACATATTATATATTATTATGTACTTAATATTGTTGCGTGTGCTTTTTTTTCAATCAATTTAATTCAGTTCGAAACTGAAAAAACTCGGTAAGCCTTAAGTCGACGCCGAGAATGATTCGTTTTACAGATGATACGTCGTGCGTACAACATAATATAAACGTTAATAATATTAATCTTCCGAGGTATGTACAACCGACCATGAATTACAAATGTTTATCTAAGGCCACGTGTCAACGTGTCTTCAAAATATTTCGGTAAGTCTATCTTCGTTTAAAATAAATATATACAGTTCTTCACACGGTAAAGAGTTGATATTATTGAAAGGGTTCGAGTGAATTCTTGAAAGGGTCTGTACGCCCAGCAACCCGGAACCCTCCACAGCAGCCCTCGTCGTAACCACCAAGCAAGCTAATATGTATGTAAACGTTGTATTATTGCCGCGCACTGTTAATCAAAGTATTCTGAAGGCAGCAACTAGCTATACGCGTATATTATAGTTTCCAGGAGACTAACTACGAAGCATTTTCAAAGATTTCAGTAGTGCCTTACCTTCCACAAACCCACTCGAAAACGCGGTCAAATTTGAATTTTGATTTATTGCATATATATAATACATTACCTATGTGTGTTCGAAAAGTTAAAAGTGCGTTAAATGTCTATCGGATAATCCACCTTAATTTAAATTATATATTATTGTGACTATGTGAACACTTAATTTATAGAAATTTAAATCGACTCGAAAACTGTGGTGAATTATATTAGGTTGAGATTTGTCGAGTCGTTCTAAATAAAATAATAACATGAGCAACAGTTTTTAAGTTAGGAAAAAAAACATAGTACACAATAGAATAATAATAATCATATAAAATATGTATACACCTGTAAAAAGCCATTAAGCATTTAATATTAAAATGCGTATTCATAAGAACGTTAAATTTATTTAATGATACAAACTTTTTTGTTAACTGAATAAATACGGATTTCGTGCACATAATATTAAGCAGTCAAGTAATTTTAACATTTTCAAAACACTAATTACAAACGTAGTTTATTTAACTGCAAAACAAACGGGTTGAATTCGCTTAATATAATAATATTAGTGTCCCATTATACCGTGCTTAGTATGATGGAAGAAAAAAAATCATTAAAACACCCGCTCGGGTTGAAAGTTTGTTCACTAAAAATTGACTGAAAAAATACCAAACCCTGATTATTTATTTTAAACTTTTCTTAGCTAAATATATCGTTCTGTTTTTCGACGAACACTAGGAATCTAAGACCTCGTAGTTTGAGTAAATATTGATTTAAGTATAAAAACCAATGAATTATACGAATGTATCTCAAATAACATTTAAAAATAAGTTATTCGTGAAAATCTTCGAGATTGATCCACGTGGTATTTATATCTAACAACTGGGATGCATTAATAACGACACACAAAGATGGTTTCGAACTATAACAGTTCGCTATAATATTATAGATACATAATTATATATTTTTATTTATAAGTAAGTAAACAATTTGATTTTTTTTAATTATACAAAGTATGGTCTTCCATAATGTGAATGTTAAATTGTTTTTTGAAATTATAAATGAGTATATTTTCAAAGTAAACAGTTTTGCTAGAATAAGTACATAGAATATACACTATAAAATATAAACTAGAGAGTCTAAAAAGTACTAAATGTTTAAATGTGCCAAATAGTCTGAAAATTTAGAAGTATGCAAAAATCAAAAGCAAACAAATTGTGAAATGATATGTAATTTTAATCATGTTATTAATATTGAAACAGATTTTTATTATGTCACTAATAATTAAAATCCATAGAAATTCTATTATTATATTTTTTCGGGTTAGTTATAGTATGTATATGTATATATATATATATTGCCCACCTACGTTTGTCCTATACTTCATTCCTCGTATACCCGCACGCACTTAATAATAATGATCGTTCGCATAATTACAATATTATCCATTCAAAGACGAACATATTTTTTTTATAAAATACGTGTTATTAAAAAACTAGGTTTTTACATTTTCGAACAACTCATGTCCTTAAAGAAATCATGGAACTTATATAATATAAAAATCTAGTTTTGGTGAAAAATCAAATAACAATAATCCAAATGAATATTATATTGAATTACATGCTTACACAAGACGTTAAGTCAATACTTATCTGTGACATGAAATCTACTTAAAATGTATATAAATAGAAAGATATATTAGGTTATTTATAATGTAGGTGTACTATAGTTGTACAGAAATTGTTTTTTTAGGGTTAGCATAGTTATATCCCATTATATATTTTAGTTTATTTATGTTGAATACAAATAAATTCAAGTTTAAATAAAAATACTAAAGTATTCTATTATTAACGTTTTATATATTTTAATATCAAGTGATGTTGGTATAGGTACGGTATAAAATAACTTTCTAATATTTTCAAAACTATGCAAATATTATATTTAAATCGTTTTCAACTTAAATAATATGACTTAAACTATTGTGATTTTATATTTGTAAATTTGTATGATGTAATCTTCATATAAGAATTTATACTCGATACAACTACCAAACGTATTAAAGACAAGACAAGACATATTATATTTATAAATATATGAAAATACATACAAATATGCATTATTGAAATGATTCGAATTAAAATTTTCAAAAAAAAAAATCAATTTATACGCCTGTGAAAAACCCCCCAAAAGATAAATAAATTTAAATACTAATCGTTTCGATATTTTTTGGTCAGTGAAATATTTCATACGCATAACCATATTCACACGTTGAATGTATTGTTATAACTCGACGAAAACTTAACCCTGTTACGACTTAAACAATCGTTCTATTTGAAATCTGAGAATTTTCCGATTAAATTGGAATAGTCATATTATTATTGTACGCAAAGAAACAATATTATACGTAACTAATCGTTTATGGAATATAATAGAGGTGTACCGTTCGACAGACGCCTACACGCCAATGTACCGAAAATGCCTATACAACGCGCCCGCCAACGTATATAAATAACAAAAATATTATCATTGAAAAAAATATATATATTATACCGACAACTCATCTGAGTCGGAAAACCTAATAATAATATGTACTATGTATTTATTAAGTGCACCTCCCAAAGGGCGGAATCTAAGTAAATTAATAATTGTAACAACTAACAGTATTTAATAAAATACGCTAGTAATACAATTATCGAAGCGCTTTACAATATCTAAAATATGCAATAATAATAATAGTAATGATAAGAGTGTATACATCGGAATTAATTAAATACATAATTTTTAATTTTTCTAGTGATTCAAAACTATTTTGTATTAGGATATTTTCTCATTCTATTTATCACTCTAGTAAAACATCCCATTATTGTGATTTAAAGTAATATATTTGCTTTATTTATTTAGGAAATTCGTTTTACAGCAATAAAATGAATACGGTCGATTAAAAATAATATTAAGATTAGAAAATTAATTGTCGAGAAAATAATTAAGATTATAATTAAAAACCTTTTAATTGCCAATTTTAGATTATGCAACGCCTCACTGGACCATACCAAAACCAACACTGAACACATTTTGATAAATAATATAAATTATTACCGACTTTTTTTAATGTTAATAATAAAATTACGATTACAATTATAATATTATACGATGACTAACCGATGTACGTTTTGTAAAAAATATATTATAAATATATGAAATATTCACTTGGTCGAATTTGTTTTTAAATAGCACATAAAGTATTCATCATGGGATTTGACCATTTTTCTGTAAAATAATTATATTTAGATAAAACACCATGACAAGTTTTAATGGATTTCCACTTATTCGATTATTGTTCGACGGAGACCATACGTTCTTAGTTAGTAAATGTTTCCTGCGTGGTTTTATGATATATTTTTTTAATACAACTTATGAGTTAGAAACATAAAATATAACCTCTGATCTCGCCATCATGTCAAATAATAAAAAAAAAAATTTCTGTAATCATTGCAAAAAATCATTCATAATAACATAACGAGTGTTAACGCATAAATGTAACTTTGAAAAATGCGATTAACACATAAAATTATACATAACAGTACGTTTTAGTGTTTGTGGGTAGTAAAAAAAAACCCATATATAAAATTAATGTTTTTTAGAGCTGTATTTTAGTATTGATTTTCTATAAGCTTAATAATAACACACACACACACACACACACACACACACACACACACACACATATAGCTTACAAATGTCGTAAAAAGCTTTTATACTTCATTGTACAGTTCTACACATTAATCTATGTTAAACAATTTGTGTCTGTGCCGTTTTTTTTCTAACGTGAATTTAAACACCACTGTCGAATGTAAAATGCACACCGGACGAAACACCGATTTATTCCATTGTGGGCCAAACCACAAAGCAACACGAGAATTTACGCAAAATGCGTAGGTAATTATTCCGATCATTGCAACTGATTAAAAGTAACAATAAAAAAGTGGCTATAAAATATTTGTAAACCTTAAACACATTAATTATAGTGACGGAATGAACAGTAAAATAGAATTAATACGTTTTCGAACACAGTAACGTTACGACGAAAGAGAGAAATCTGAAGATAAAACCACCTCAACGGTTTTTATTTATTTTTTATTGTATTACAATATCAACAAAAAAAAAGGTATAATTTGTCATTGAGTTAGTAATGAATAAATTAAATATTTTGTATCCTGCAATGATGGACCAATTGTCTACAATGAACAGCGATTTCGAGTAAAGACAGTCGTCAACATACATTATATGATATTTTATTAAATATATAAATAATTGTTACTAATAAAATTATGCACAATTAAATAGTAACTCCAACGTACCAGTAAAGTATGTATTGCGTATACATATGCGTGTGTATTTTTTATGTTTTCCAAATAATTGTATGTACAACTCATTACAAGGGATCTTGTATTCTATTGATATGTGTTTATATGCCTATTTTGGTTTCAGCTAAATCGTTAAGGTTGCAAAGGGATATGAAAAAAGGATAAGTTGTTCGCGACTGAAAGCTATGGCCTATGATGAACTTGAATTGGCGGTTCCTGGACAGGACAGTCTATAGAACTATCGATGTGCTTTCTTAGAAACACATGGTCTGTAGAAACCCACTATTCCGTTAGAGTTGATAGTCCTGAAATCTTAAGTACCTGTTCATAATCATGATGAGGTCTGTGATAAATGTACAGCATCCTAACAGCATTACTTAAGGGTTTGTGTTGCGCCCATTCAATAACGATCCAACTGCTTACAGTGGGAGGTATAAACGGTATACTCCAGAATAGCTTATATTCTAACAAGTGCACAATATAACGCTTCGAGTAGCACAATCAAACAAAATTCACTAAAGGTCGCTTTTATAACGCTGAGTGTTTTTAGAGCGTTGCAACAAGATTTTTCTGAAATAGTGGTATGTCCCCGATAAAGTGTGACACCGCGATCATTGACCGTATTACTTGCATACGTGAGCAAGAATCATAAATATTGTATTTAAACACAACGGAAGTTCTATGAAAAGACATACACTGGCACTTTGAAGTACTATAAACTCTAAACCGATGATATTAGCCCGTGCGCCAATCACATCCAGTTCACTTTGAAGTAGGCAACAGTCATTTTTAAAACGAATCTGAATTATCTAATTATTTTTAAAACTCTAAACGATATGTCGATATCTACAGGTACAATTTCAAAACTGTACTATTCGTACTTTGATAGTTTGACCACTGTAATTAAACTCATTAATACTAAATAACTATTTCATAAAATGGACCAGATAGGAACAGTGGTTAACTTTAATTTTTAAAGTTGGGTTAGACAACAAGTCAAGGACCCATATGCCTAACATATGAATTTGTATGTCCTATATAAATAATATTTTACAGAAACAATAACTTAATTATATTTAGATTATGTACATTTTATATTATTAACATTTATTATACACTTACTGATATTAGAGTAGAGCTTATAAAATTGTATATTATTTAAGTTTGAATTTTATGATTTTTTAAGTTAACGGATTCAATATAGTGTTTAATCCAGGGCTTGAAATCGAAATAAAAATTTTCGATTTTAATTTCAGTTTTGCTTATCGATATCATTTTTTTCCGATTCCGATTTAAAAATAATATATTGATTTTGTGGTTTTATGATTTTTTTATTGGTGCAGAATATCGATTTAATTATATTATGATTTCGATTTTAAATATAATTTTCTTTTTTTCGACAATAGTTTAATTTTAAAATTTACAATATTGGAAAAAATATTTTTCCAAATATTTTATTTAATAAGCCAAACGTGTGTAGGTACCTATCAAAATAAAATTTGCAATAACAACAAGTCAACAACAATCGCTCGTCGAACCCCGATTCCTATTAAAGTATTATCCTATAATATGTATACTATATTGTAAATATTCTATTCTCAGAAAACAAAATATTAGACATTAGTTATTAATTATTAGTAGTTATTACTATACACACTATTGTGCATGATATACAATATGTATAGTAAATGTTATTACCCAATTTAACAATGAGTGTGCCTATGAACAATATAAAATATAAATAGACCTGATGTCTGTTTGCTTGTATACTTTTGAATTTAAAATTAAAATTTTTTTTACATTTATTTAAAATCGATTTGATTATGTAATGATTTTGATTTTGATATAAATTATCGATTTTAACTTTTTTCAATTTTAATAGAAATGTTGAAAATCATTAACAAGCA
The DNA here is from genome assembly GCF_003676215.2 of Rhopalosiphum maidis. Taxonomy (NCBI): domain Eukaryota; kingdom Metazoa; phylum Arthropoda; class Insecta; order Hemiptera; family Aphididae; genus Rhopalosiphum; species Rhopalosiphum maidis. Next base: position 51,360,420 of record NC_040879.1, read on the forward strand.
TTCACGATTTCGATATTACTTTTGATTTTTTAAAAGATTTTTAACGATTTTATAAAATCGATTTTTAAATCAATTTCAAGCCCTGGTTTAATCTAACTAACAAAAATAAAGGTAATATAGCCTTATATTTTAACATAAGCGCTAGTTAAAAATTTACAGGTATAATGAATGTTTGGATATTTGGATATCAAGCAATTTAAACTAAGATTTATAAATATTATGTAATTTTTAAAGTAGGTTGTCAAAAACACAGAAACTGTTTACTGTACACGCACACTATCGTTTGAAAAAAAAAATAAATCCATAAAAGTCTCAGAGTTAAATATATGTTTTCAGAGAATTTTCTAGACGTTTTTAATTGTATTGTAAAATTGGTGGCTTAAAAATCTTAAATTTATTTGATATTTTAGTCATAAGACTTAAAAACAAAAGACACTAAACAATTATTTTTAAATTCTAAAATAAATATCAATTGGTAATATAATATATAATATTATTTATTATGAAATAAAACACGATGTTAAACTAAAATTATGAACTTATCTAACCTGCAGGGTTTATTTATTTTTTATTATTTATTCTGTTCTCTTCCGTTCAAAAAATATTTATTATTGTATTATCTATATTTATTAACAAATAAAAAATAAGTTAATTTTTCGTCTAATATTTAATTTTTATAATATGTATAATATATGTGTTATAATTTATTAGTGTTGATAAATAAAAAAAAAAAAATAGTGTTGCAAATTCTTTTAAGTTGAAGATGGATAGTTTAGGTACCGTTGTATAAACCATGTGCTAGGCGTATTATAATACGTATCTCGTCTGTAGTAATAATTTAACTAGCAAATCGCAATGATGTTTAGTCTTAACGTGTATGATAAATGCCTTATTAGTTTTCTTATTATTCGTAAAATATTTCTTTGGTTGTTCAATTTAATTTGCATATATACTTTCAATTTGCATTTATTTCTTAATTATAATTCGTGCCATTTAAAGCACCACCATTAAATTCAAAAAGTTAACGAAGTCACAAATTAATTCAAAACTCTCAGCTATAGGTACTGTCAGATGCTACAATCAAGTTAATTATTCGACTCTATATACTATAATTTATTCTGAAGTATAATTATTTTTATCTTGTAATTATTATAAAAATTATATATGATATTAAACGTTCATAAAAAAAAAAATAATATTTTATTATTGTTACAATGCAACCAGTGCCACTAAACATGCCAAAAAATATAAATATACTGACAATTTGAGCGGAACTGAATATCAGACAGTGTTCAATTTAAATTAACGTCAAATGTCAAATTTTTAACATTGATATATAAATAAAAATAGTTAATATGAAATAATAATTATCCTGACCATAACTAACCTTAACTACTCAGTCTACATCATATAGGTACGATCATCTATAACACACATCCGCCTTTGAAAAACAAAAAAATAACGAAAACGCTGTCACGCCTTTGCATAGAGCATTTTTTGTGCCTTACGTGACTACACATTTCAACGTCAATATAATTACGGAGTACAAAACAAACCAGCAAACCATGAATTGAAATCCATATTTTATACACAAAACCGTTTATAATAAAATTCAAGTTTTCATAAAATATAATATTCATATGGCAATTTAGATTTATCGTGAAATTCAAGTTAAACCAAAATATATTTTAGATAAATTATTTTTTGTAAATATTGACTTGGGTAACACGAATATAAATTAAATATAACAATATACGAGCTTCGACCCAGTCCTGGTTTGTGTACTTTTAGACTTTATAGTTATAGCAGATATTTATCTTACTTCGACCACGTCAATCCATCTTTTTTAGCTCTTCCTCTGGGTCTTTTTCCTCGTGGTCTCCATCCCCGTACTATTCTAACGTCTCTAACTGTTTCGTTCTCTCCTCTACTCGTTGTGTGACCTATTGGTCATTGATAAAGCTTGTTACTGGTGTAAGTTTCTAAACATTGTACAGATTTTATTGTTATAACTCTCGTCCAGTACCCGTTGTTTCGTCGATGGTAGGTCTAAATATTTTCCTCCACACTCTGTTCTCGAAAGTCCTCAAGTTTATGTTTATTGTATTATAAATTTTGAAATAAACATTGTATAATATTATCAGCAACGTATGGGTACCTACGTTAATTATTTATAAGCATTATGTTATCGTTTCAGGAAACGAGCAAACAGTATAAAACCATTTTACTAAAATGTACTGCAGTATCTGTTTAATGGACACCATATACCTACACGTCTCGTCTAAAACGGAATTGTCTATTAATTATTGGGCATAATGTCCACTCGTCCCGTTAAACATCAAACAATAGGTACTTTTATTTTATAACGTGATGTTTATATAATATGGTTAAGTCAATCCTATATTATTACTATACATTGAACATAAAAAAAACTGGAACTCCACGTCCTATAATGCAGTATAATAATTATTATAAACACGTACGTTTATTACTTGTTTAACCAAGCACACTTTTTTTAAGGTCGTTATTTCCAAATTATATTTAAAAAAGTTATAACGATAATATTATCGAATAATTTTATAAGACTTTTTTTAAAAAAACTAAGGCGAAATTGTTTTTCCCGATTTTTAATTTTATAAATTATTATTAAACAGTCAAAGTAATGTACTCGATATTTTTGAAAGGTAAAAAGAAGAATATGAATTTGTGACTATTTTTAGAACTATATAGTAACATATTGGCATAAATTATCTTGTGATGGTGGTAAATATGCTTCATTGCTTTGTTATATATTTTATTGTTATCAATCTACTTGATTTACCCATAAAAAATTAAAGATCACACAGAAAAAAATATAGAAAAAATATATATATATATTTAATAATAAATTATGATATATCAATAGACACAGAATAAGCCAAAAAGGAGATATTATGACATCTTCATCTCCCGTGATTGCACATCCGTATGGCATTACTAAATCTGTAAATCAATGTATTAAATCGTGTTTCATGCATTTTGAATACATAGACGGGTATAAAGTACTAAATCGACTGCTTGTTTGCAATCGAATTCGTAAGAAACAGATTTGTTCAAAATAATTGTATCACATCAATAGAAATTACAAAACATTGATGAGTATCTTTTACATTCAGAAAAAATTATTTTTTTAATTTTTCAAAAATGACGATAGATGAACTGTTTGAACATTGACTTCAAATCAAGTGTGAAATTCAATCACTAAATTATTTTTCCAATAAATAACACAGAAAAACATTTATAATAAAAAACTATAATATTCCAATAGACGAATAAGAGTACACGAGAGTATAAGTGATCGTAGAGAACTAATACTTTGCAATTAAAAAAAATCCATATCTTAGTTCCTACATAAAAATAAAAGTTATACAATTATCTTAGAAAATTAAAAACTAGTATTTATCCTGAATAATATAAAAATTATCATATTTATGAATGTTATATATTAAATAATTGTAAAAAAATGCATATTATATTTAAAGTATTAAGATGAGATCAAACTAATACAAATGTCTTAACAAAATATATGATATATATTATATTACATTTTATATTTTTAAGAACGTAAACATTTATGCTATAAATATTGAATTACTAAAAAAATGAAAAAAAAAATATATTTTATTTCATATTTTAAAATGTTGCCAAATTAGTATAAATGTCATAAAAATAAATATATTACATTTGACATTATACAAATTTAACAATACTTATCGTTTAGGAACTTACATTTTATATTCTATAGTTTTTTCAGCTATCTAAATTTTTTTAGATAGCATTTAATTTGTACAAATTAATGTATGAGTTTTTTCCTCTTAGTCTCGTGTACAAATTGATTATTCCCTAATATAACAACCCTCATATTTTGAGTCTTATAAAAATAACATCAAATAGATATAATATTATAATCATCACATGATGTCTTCGACATGTCCCACGGGTACACAATTGTTATAGATTTTATTTATTTTAATATTCACTCATCAACGAAGTGTTGTCGATTATTATGAATTGCACAAAGTTCAACAAACTCGGGTTTGTTGGTATAACACCAACAGCAACAACAACATCAATAACAAAAATGAGTTTTACTGAATGACGGTCGGAAATCTTGTTTGAACTATTGCGTAAACTACGCTAAAATTAACGAGAAATAGGTAATTTTAACGTCAATAGGTTTTCTTCTAGTACGATGCATTCGCCGTAGAATCGTCTACCAAAACACAACAGTTGCATGTTTGTAAATGCACAATCACATTATTAGAATTAATTTTGTTAAATTGAATACTGTAATAGTATCTAATTATATACGAATAATTTTTGAATGAATAATTTAATAGAATAAAATATTTTCCGTCCCAAAACAAACATTTTATCTGACAGTTTTTAACATATTTTATCGCGGCATTTTCAATTTTCGATTACCTAACCGATAGTTAATCGAATAAATAGTTACAAACAAAAAATCAAATTAAACGCACAAAACTCTTTCAATAATTTAAAAATGTATAGTTATATAGTATACGTATAGTTATAATATATAGTTTATACTTAAAACTTATACTTACTACGTTCAAAACACATATTTTACGTTTGGTTATTAGTCATCATATTAATTATTATATTTTATAATCTACTCATTATCGTCATCGAATGCAGGTAGTACGATACACCGTAAGTTATATAATCTACCGGACACCGGGAATGCACAATATTACTATTGTAATATATGAGAATATTTTGCGTATCATACAGCAGCTAATATCACCGTAAGTGGTACCAATTAATCAGTAATAACCAGACGCGAACACAGGGGGAGGCGGGTGTTTGAACCCCTTCCGAAATATCAGAAACAAAAAATAAATTACCTGACCAACAAATTAATAGTATGATATTTCTGTACAATTTTTCAACCCCCCCCCCTAAATTGTTTCTTGCGTTCGTGACTTGTAATAACAACCGGCTTAGTGACATTTAATCATGTCAAATATACACGTTTGTATAATAATAAAAATTCGGGGTTAGTATTTTTGATTGAAATATTACCGTTCACCATTTTTAAAATCGGTTTCCTGGAACGTATAGCGATATTTTAAGAGGTTGTGTTGTAGTAGTAAGGCGTTGTCGAGTTTATCGATATAGTTGAACAGTGTGGCCCAAAGCTGTCTCAGAGATTTTCGGGATAAGCGACAAGTTAATTCGGAGCTCTCCAATCACGATAACACGATGCGATAAAAAAAAAAAAAAATAGTGTCATAGACTTGCAAAATGTCACCAAGATGACCAACACTGAGATCATTCAAACACGCTATATGGGCGCTGATGACGTACTGACGCATTTTACACGGTCTCCACCGTAGGTAGGTGATTTTTATAATTAATATTGTTAGATTGTCCCATCGTTCTCCGGATTCTGCAGGTCAAGAGCAGAGCTGTCGACGTTTTCCGATATGTCTAAGCAGGCCCGGCCCAATTAATGAGGTAGCAAAACAGGCAGTTGCCCAGGATGGTACTATGGTTTGGAGGCGGCTAATTTCGAGCGAACCAAAACCTTTTGATTATTATATTATCTAGTACCTCTACAGAGAATGCGTGTTTGTTGTTTGACAAATTCGAAAAAATATATCTAATAATATCATAAAAATACAATATTTCGTTTACCGTACACGCGGTAAATTACAATCGCCTGGGACGGCAAAAAAACCCGAGGCGGACCCTGACTCTAGAATTGATCTTTCGGCTTGCAAGACATATCGGCGATGGCACTACCGCGGTCAGTGTAAACGCGTTTGATCGACATCCGCGCACAGGATTCACACGTCGAGTATTTTCGAGTAGATCCTTCCTCGGCCACGGGGAGAAATAATAAAACGAATAGGTATAATAACGATATCGTATATTATGTGAATCGGTATGACGTGATACCATTTCGAGTGAAATAATAATATTATTGTTATCGTACACATCACGCGAAGATGTCCGGCCGTGTTTCGTCGTATGCATATCATATTATGTACGCGTTTATCATAATATTGTTATAATATTATTATGTACTACACACGCGTGCCCAACAACAACAATAATAGTACAGTCCGCGGTGAGCTATACGACCGGAAATGCACAACTAGTCGCCGGCATATTATAACGGCGGGACGGGGACGACGACGACGGTAATAATACGATGCCGATGACGGTGGCGACAGTAATAATAACAATAATAATAATAACAATAACAATAATAATAATAATGTAGGCCCGGCGGCCAGTGGTATTGTCGCGATGTTCCGCGCGCAAAATAACGGCGGCGGCCTTGGTCGGCGTAGTAATCGGCTTATCGTTCATTCACAATCCCGAAACGAGTGAAATCTATATTTCCGGCGGCCGACGCTGAGAACCCGGACCGGGCGGAGGGAGGGCCGCGGGCGGAGAGGGATTTCGCGGTCCAACGGGCGGCGGCGTGTCAGTGTGCGTGCGCGCGCGCGAGTGTGTGTGTGTGTGTGTGTGTCTGCGGGGGCGTAGAGAGAAGTGCGTGTGACTCGCGAGGTATACACGACGGGGCGGCTGCGGCGACGGTGGTGGTTGACGCCGCCGGTGGAGCGATAACGGAGCGAGCGGCGGTAGAACGAAACGGCGTGGCGATAAAAGTCCGCCGCGGCAGTCGGGTGGCGGTGACGGTCGAGTGCGAGTGGGCGGGGTGGATGGAGGGAATCGCGACCCCCGGCTAAAAGTATGCGTGTGGGTTGTCCCACGGCCACCGCCGCCGCAGGCTAAAAGCTCCCGGAGTCGGATGCAACACGCGCGCACGCACGAACACGTTCGCGACGGGATCTCTCTATCTCTCTCTCTCTCTCTCTCTCTCTCTCTCTCTCGCGCGCGCGCGCGCCCGAACGCTATCACAGAGAAGCACCTGTTGTAGATCGCTGGCGCGCGCTGGAATTCGCCAACACTCGACCCGTCCGTCCAACCCGGTACCGTTTCCGCCGTATCAGCCGCGCGCAGACCACCCCGCGTATCGCCGGCACAGTGGTCACCACCAGCCCATCGGGACGACCGTCGCGGTGACGTCGGTGTCTCGCTCTCTCGGCTCTCGCGGCGCGGACGGGACCGTTTCGCCGCTCAGTACGCCACAGGACACCAGAACATCGGCACGTCGCCGGCCTCGTTCATCGCAGAGCACCACCACCGCCACCAGCACCGTCACACCGTCCTCACACAGCCGTCACGTCACCATACCTCCCGGTCCTCGTCCTCACCCACACACATTCCCGCGCCACCGGAACCGCCACCGCCGTAATCACTGACTCGCCGATACGATCCAGTCAAACACACCGCTCGACAACATACTCCACCACCACCTGCGAACGCGTCCGGAGGCAGTCCGGCGACGTGTCAACATTGAATCATCACACAAACACCGGAGGTAAACACGCACGATGACTTTTATTTTATTTTATTCTTCTAAATTTACATTTTTTTTTTTTTTTTTTTAGAAAAATAATTGTTTTGTTGTTATTATTTTTTTCGACTCACTTTTTTAAAGTTCACTCACTCGTGAGTGGACTTCGTTTTTTGTTGTGGAACACGTGATTATTTACGAATTACGCGCGGTTTTTAAGAGCCCGTCGTCAAAGCGTTCTCTAGCCAGACTTTTAAACAACGAATAGCAGGTACACCACGTGTCCACGATCGACGAATAATTCGGTTTTTTCGTGGTTTGTGGTTTTTTTTTTTTTTTATCGCTATCCTATATTACTTAACATATTTTAATATTTAATAATACAGTAGATATATTAAATGGTGGTCGATCCGCTCAAATCGAACATAAACAAATATTTAAGTGAACCACGTCAGGAATAGAATAATAAATAAAAACATTATAGGATAACAATAATATATAATAATTATAGAATCGATAAAAAAAAAAATCAAAATGGAATTATCATTTGAATACATTTGTTCGTATCTACACAGTAATCTGTTCATTTTATCGAAATTATAATTTTTTAAAAGCTTTTAGAATAACTCTATTCGGTTTGGATAAGAATAAAAATTGCAAGTTGTGTTTGAATTAAATTTGAAAACAGTTTAGTTCGTCCTCGGAAGTAAAAATTCGTAATATCCCTACTGAATATTTCTTTATGAAGAATTATTATTCATTATTTTAGGTATTGCAACACTATATAATACGTAAATTATATACCTAATAAAGGTATATCCAAGTCGCTGACAAATGTTAGCATTATCTACTAAATACTTTGGGTTTGTTAAAATACAATATATTATAATTTTATATTGAGAATGTGAAATATAAGTTTAACGAAAAGTTAAAATTCACTAAGATGTATTTTTTTTTTTTTTTATGTAATAATTTATTTTAGTTAAAAACTTTTAAGTTAATAATATTATATTGATGCTCAACTATTGGTTTGTTTTTATCGTAACGGTTACTAGATTTTAATTGTCCCACGTACTTATGCAAGCAATGCGTCTCTTTTTTTATATTTCGTATTGACGTAACTCCAGGAATTTTCATGAAAACTACGAGTATAAGATTTTAAATGACGATACGTCGTGGACGTTTCACGTCATTTTATTTTTAGTCAGTTTTTGGTTCCCCGAAGTCGCATCATAATAAACTATATTTTATCTTTCGAAAATGATCTTCATTTTTTGGATATTTTTAATTTTTTTTTTTTTTTTTTGTACGCTTCGAGTCATTGCAACGCATTGACGAGATTATAGTAACCTACCATTGTCCAATATTTTGCTGCAGATAACTGGATCAAAAAAAAAAGAAAAAAAAAAACATTCTCTTTTGTTTCAAGTCAGTGTTCTTCAAAAATCGCATTGTAGTACAAGAACCCGCGTCATTTTTCTATTAATAAATAAATCGGAGCGTATATATATTTTTTATTTTGAAATTCAATTGTCATCGGATTCTTTGTTTAACGCAAAGTAAGCAGATTTCCTGTTAAATATTTTTCCTTTTTACAATATAATGTGTTATAATGTGTTTTAATAATTTTTTAATAAAATATTTTATTTCCATTAATTCATTGCAGAAGTCTATCACAACAATGCTCTATATATTTATAAACCAGGTGAAAACAAATCAAATTATACAAGAAATGGAAGCCAAGCTTGTATCCATCACTGACGCTTATGTTTTTCTGGAATTTGTTACATCAAATTTCCAAAATGTATTCCTTTATCGAATTGTTATTTCGCATCTACAGCCTTGTCATTTGGTTATTATTGTTGTTTCGCCGTTCTCGGTGAATTCATTCTTTGGAGTATTTTACGAATATCAAATATAAATTCTAGCCAATTATTATGAATATTGAATAATAATAAAAATTCTTGATTTAAAAATAATAAATATAATAATTCGTAGTCAGTCGACTAAGAAAAAACACGCGCTCCGATCGAAATAATAGGTATTTAGTAAGGACCTACTTCCGATTTTATATTTTAATGTGTTATTTGTATAAACAAATCGAAATAATGGCGTCACCTCGAATACCTATAGCTGTGTTCTCAATATATAATAATATATCAAACTTACATCATGTAATATAAACATATGATTTCACATTTATAATAACAATGAGAACTCTTTGATCTGCAAACTTGAGAAGCCATTATGATTTCATTAATCTGATGTAACAGAAAAGCTTTCAAACACGATCTTAACTATAATAATGCATTACACAATACATACGTGCACTAAAAATTATATTAATAATAACCAAATGTTTCATATTTTTCTATTAATTTGAATTTTTTTTTGTTTTGTTATGGCTTATATTTTAAACGTCTTAAACCGTTTTAGAAAATTTAATTATACAGTGTTAGTAGTTATTTATTTTTCTAAGTAAAATTTCATTCAGTCACGTTAACCGACAGTTTTTTCCTATAGCGAATTAACAATATAAGGTGCATCTATACGCACTTTCCTGATGTCTCTTATCAACTGTCTTCATCTTATAAACAAACATTCGCTGCACACAAAACTTTTAGTTACCTACATAATGTTTTACTTATTTTCTCTCTCTCTAAAAAAAAACAAACTTTTTTGTTCATGTTCAGCATATTATATTAGTTTCTGCATGTATAATTAGGTCACATCATTTTATTTGTTTATATACATAAGCTAGAAACGTATACAGAATTTTCCCAACTATTTTCTACATATTGAAACCATTTTTCGATATATATCAGAACACCCAATAGGGTTAATTGGGTAATTATTAGAAACAACTAGTAAAGAAATAACTGTGTGACCTAATTTATGTGACCGAGCAATTTCGCCTATCTATCTATAAATTGCCGGTTAAACGCCGTGAGATCCCGTTATTATTAGATATGAGTAAGAAAAATCAAAAACCTTAGATTATGAGATTTGCAGGTGTTGCTTGGATTGAAAATTGACTTAAGACGGAGAATTTTCTACTTTTATGTATATTATGACCTAACCTGTTCGTGGTCTAAACACGTAGTCGACTATTTGCGTAAAAACTTGGTTTCGCAGGCTACATCACATATTATTGGCTTTTCTAGTGATATTGAAATGCGCAATCGTGCCGTTAAAATAGTCACCGTAAAATTTTTTGATATCCATTCATGATGGCAATGCACACGACAACTAGAAAAAAAATGATTAAGAGAGAACCAAATATGAATAGTAAAGTGATGGCCAGGACATATCTGAGGGCGGATTTCGGCCGGATTTTCTGGCGTTCTACCAATAACACGCCTTTAAAAAATATGACGCAAATGCTGCGTTTAAGTCGTTATTCGCGTAAAAAATTGTGGTACTCAATGGTTTGGAAAAAAAAAGTTATAAGCGAATTTAAAATACTATTGTCGACTAGCCTGCGCTTTGACTAAATACATCGAATGGAAGTACGAGACACCAAAATAATAAAATATTAATATATAAAGTGATTTCAATCGTTACTGTATCACGAAAACCTCATATTTAATTATTTTTACTGAACTTCATAACTATAGATAAATGTACATTGATATTAATTAAATTTAGCGTTCGTGTGGTGATTATAAATAATATTTCTTAAAATATTTCTATTTTCTTTATTTCGTTGAATCATAGATGAAAACGATCGCCTTTCAATTTTTCAATGATCCCGTGAAGCAGTAGTAATGCAATCACGTGATATTCCACGATATTAATTAATTTAAAAATAACCAGAATAATATATGCCAAGTCAATCGAATCGCAATATATTTGTATTTAAGTATTTTATCATGTATGATACTCAAACGCCCACAAACCAAACATTAATAATTTTAACTTATTTTTATAAGTTATAAGTTCTAAATTTCTTAAAATACCAACCTATTTAAAATATTAAAAATGTGCTTTGAAAAAAAAGTTTTTGGTTTACCTAATATATGAATACATATGGGTTTACAAAACATTTATAACTTTTTAAGTATAATTTCTATACAAATGATTTAAAAATGCTATAATTAGAAATTGTTTGTAATTGACATTTTAATATTTCTGATTTAATGTTTCAAAAATATTTTCATCATATAATTTAGAGGTTATAAACATAAACATTCTTTAACTGTTGTGTGGGTGGGTTAGTATTGGATCTTGACAATTGAAAGCGATCTCGTCAGTGAAATATGACATCATTTTAATATATTACAAAAGAAGTATCATATAAAATTATTATATTTACGAGAAAGTATTGATGACAGCAGAGAAATTCTTGTATCGAGAAAATGAGAAACACGTTGATAGATAATATTCATTCGTGATTCATTGACAAAGAAGGATTTTAAATTTCCGAGGAAATGCATATATTATTTGCTCGACTATTTGACATGAGACATATTAAACCATTTAATAAAATATGGATACTATACATATTTAAAGACCCGCTTCATACATTCATACAGACGGATATTTAGTCAAACTTCATGAGATCTAATAGAACTTACATTTTACATAACTTAAAATTTATAATCGACACGACATAGTTAATAATAATCCATCGTGATATATTTTATTTTATAATAACAGTATGAGTTTATTATTTTTAATTTGAATTGATTGATTAAAGAAGGGGCATTTTTGATAAAATATAATTTCTGAATAAAATGGGTTGTCGTGGATAAAAAAAACTTTTACCGAAATGTAGACTAAAACAGAATCAATAATTAGAAATAAATTATTAATAATACTCGTCAAACGTGAAATTTTTGTTTGCGGGGGAGAGGCTTGGGTATTTTGGGAGTGACTAAGTATCCGTAAATTTCCCCACCACGATTATCCATGTCGATTGTTATTAATATAATATGATATATATATACAATAAATATATAACATATTATATCAATTTCTACTGAGGCAATTTTACGATGGAATAGTGTTTGTCGACGTTTTCGGGTCCTGGCCGCGGTATTTTGCAAAACTCGTCAGGTAGTTGACATTTTCCCTTTTAATCGCGGTGTATTAGATATTCGGTCAGAATATCATTATGCTTAACGGTCAGCGTTACACACAGCAATGCGGACACGTAGGGGATGATTTATTTTGCACAAAGCGTGTCCCCGACGGTCCGCGTGTGATCCGTCAACGACCACCACGTCCGTTTCTTGATCTAGGAAAAACAAAAATAATGTTATAACTTGAACTAGAATAACGTAAAAACAGTGAGCATGTGGCTTAAAAAAATATAATAATATTTTGCCTGGACACAGAGATTTGAAATAAATGTCAAGTAGGAGGCATATGTGGTGCATTGTATATACTTGCAATAAAAATGAGTTTGATCTATATTTTAATAAAAGAACACATCGCCAATCAGATTTACAACAAATTAATTTTTTTTTTTTGAGCCATATCATCACTGAAGTAAGTTTATGATAAAAAATAAAAATTTTAATTAGTATTCAGCTATAAATAACAATATTATTTACAGTTGCTGTAATGCAGTATTATTAGGTACGCAGTTTTTGTTTAATAAATTATTTTTATTAATATTTTTGAAACATTCTACAAAGTAATATAAATTAAAATAATATATATATTAATATACGACTATTACAATATGTCTTACATTATTGTAGGCGTTCAATTTAAATAGAATCTAACTACTTTGACTGCACTTTTTAGTAGATCAAAAACCCAACGTAAGGAGGACGTATTACGTACATATCAGTAGTTACTGACGCATTCAGTTGTTTTTAATATCATCGTAATTTATTGATATTTTATTAATAAATACTTATTTTTGACAATATCATATATTATCATTCACTTGTATTTTGTTTTTATTGACAATATTTGAATTTAAATTTGAACTCTTGTGTATAATATACAGTATAAATGTCACGTCTGTAGACTGCTCTCTTGGTTTAAATATTACCATATTATTATGACGTATATTACAATATGTTATATGAATGCATACCGTTATAATGAACACGACGCAGGAATAGCACATAATTTTGTAAATAACTTAGTTTAAAAAATACATTATGCTTTTTATTTAAACAACACACATGATTATTTTTGGAATGATTATAATATGACTTTAAATGCAATGTTTAAAATTAAAAAACTTAAAATAAAAAACATTTTTAATTAATTTTCGTTATTGTTTATATACTTATATATTTTAAACAAACAAGATATGTGTTTATGAAATAATAAAACCATTGTTTTATTTTTAATCGTTATAGTATACAAAAGTTCTTTTCTTCGAGCTACATACACACTTACCTGCAAATTATGTTAATTTATTTAAAACTTCCTTTTTTCCATACAAATAATTAGAATGGTTTTGTTTAAATTCATTCAAGACAAAACGTGGAAATAATTATTAAAGATGAATATTTTCCTTTATATACCTCCGTACAATTAATATAAAATATTTATAATAAAACATTAATTACACTAACGTGTGTTTGACATTTAATTATTATCAATTCATCATTTATCATAGATATAATAATAATATTCGTATTCTATATGGAAATATGGGACATTAGCCGTTTTATAATATGAGCTTTTGAAACGTTTAACTGGAACAGCTGGTTCGAAAAAAAAACGCTGTTTTATGTTTGACCTTTAATAGCATTTTGTGAATGGACTATTTTTTTACGCGATTTGCTTTATATTTAAAACACATTATATAAGCAATTATCTTGCATTGAAGAGTTCATTACAAAATTGTATGTTTTTTTCGATTTCGAAAAGTTTATTATTTGATAAAGTTTTTTTATTTTTTATATCAAGTTTACACGAATAACTTTCACTTCAAATACGTTAAAACTTGATTAAATTATGTAGTTATGTGGGAACCATGATAACCACGTTCCGTCTCAACTTTTTTAATTTTTTAGATGTCCATTTTTCGAGGTTTATAAAGATATAACTTTATTTATTGAACTAGTCTCGATCATTTCTATGCATAAAAAATTTAATAATAATGATAAAAATAAATAAATCCAAAATCTCATAACTAAATAAAGACGAAATCGATAATTTTTTTTTAAATAAGCTGGTTTTTTTTCATAATAACAGGAGCTTATAATAAATGAGAAACAATTTAAAATAACAAAAAAATTATACATCGTATTTAAAAAAAAGTGTGTATAAAATGTATTCGTTTTTGAACTATTGCCAAAAATGATGATACTCATTAAATGAACAATTTTATGATAATACCGTGTGCATTTACGATGAATTTCCTACAATTGAAATTAAACACTGCAAAATAAAAATTATTAATTATTATTAACATATTATTTTTAAATAAATACTCAATTAATTAAATGTAGTTAATATAAAATATTTAAGTTAAATTCATATATTATTTTCATAACGAAAGATGATCTATTGTTCATTTGTACTATGTAAATTTGATTAATACAAAAAATTAGTGATAAATATCCATATAGTTGTGACTGGCAATATTTAAAAATAACGATTAACGAGAACCAAAACCGTTTTTAATATCTACGCACACAAACTATTATTCGTTCTGGATATTTATTTATTATATAAATTAATATCGACGATCAAAAGTATTAATAAAAAAAAAAAAACTCTGTTATAAAAACAAATATATCTACTCTGCTGCAGTGTGTAACAAAAACAAATATCGATTAAAAAGTCTTCGCAATAAAAAATTCACAATCAGCTAAATATACGCTTATACTGTGAACGGTCGTGCCTAAATGTTTTCGATGGCCTATTACATATTATTGCGTACTACATCGATATCGACAAACCATAATATTATATATACTACATAGATGAATGTCGAGGTCGAATAAAACCGAAAAAAGAAAGTAGATAAAGTATAATACAAGTGCGAGTGCTAAAGAAAGTGTGTTACAGAAAATTGGGTCTCGCGCACGTGCTTCGAGCGCAAGACAGTTTTGTGTTATTATAAATTTGAATAATAAATCATCGCATACGAAATTTGGAAATATTATTCTCATAGAAGCTCGATTCACTATATTATACGTGCGTGTAATAATGCACACATAATGTTTATGTCGTTTTTCAAACACAAGAGTTCACGCACATACGCGTATAGATGCAATATGTGCGAAAAAATATCAATACTTGACAAATTTCTGAACATTTTATACTTTTATAGAGTAGGCGCGTGAATATATTAGATTGGGCGATTTTGAAGATAAACCAACATTTGGACGAGATCAACATGCGTAATATTTTTGTAAATTTTAGTTGCATTGAACGACATGAAATTCATATAACGCTGTGGCATTATAAATTACTTGGTTTTAATAAAACAATATATATTATGCTGGGTAATTGTTTTAACGGTAAACACGAATCACCTTCGAAAGTCTTGCCATTTTGAAAATGATTCATTTTACTCGATTTAAAGTCATTAAAAAATAGTGATTTTAACAAGATTATACCATATTAGACATTTTTTTTAAACTTATTTTTTGATTCCTCAGCAAAAAAAAAGGCAAGCATTTTTAATTTCACCTTCCAATAAATTAAATATTTTTTTTTTTTTTGACAAATAAATGTAATGTTTATAATAAGACATATGAAAACCCGGAAAAGTCTCACAGCTGAATAGTACTTATACATAATATATTTCTATGTAACGTATCATTGAGAGTGGGTCGATGTAATGGATGAGTGAAATTGGAATTCAATGGTAAATCATTAAATACAAAAAACGAAAAATGATTTTGAGGTAAGACGACTGTCTCAGCCTCAGCATCTCTATACGAATATTCTATTAGTTTATTAATTATTTATATAGCTGTTTGAAATTTATATTTGTCTTAACAAATCGCATAAATTATAGTAATTGATTATTTTAATATTATTTTATAGAATACGGACTAGCTGTTATTAATTTATAGGTAAGTAAATATGTCAACATACAATAGAACGGTATCAAAATAATAATAATTATTAATATTATTACATTTTTTTTTATAAAGAAGAATAAAATCAAATTACACATTTTGAAAATACCATTGTGTATAAAAAATAATACTATACGCGATGGCAAAATGTTTTTAGTTTCTACAAATCACAGTATTTAAATTATGACATAATCACTGAAATGGTTAGGAAAAAAATGTTATTTTATCGTCTACATAAATATCTATTTCCATTTAAATTAGAATTTTTAATGTCTTTGGAAAAAAATTATATCTATTTACCTATTTTAGTATTTTTAAAACACTGTAAGACCCATTATTGCGATAAATCATGTGTTAAATATTATTTAAGCAATATATGTTAAAAAAAAAAAATAAGAATTTTCGAGATTACGAGCGCGTGATTATTGTTGAAAAAACCAACCTGTATATATCGTATTATATTTTAATACTGTTGAACGGTATACAGTCAATTTTATCGTAAATATTATGTTGTTGTAAATTTAAAAAAATGTATAAACTTGTTCAACCTGGTCTATTTTTTAAAATTATTATTTTCAATATACCATTAAATTATATTTAGAGTAGGTACAAACAAAACCGAAGACAGTCACTTTGATGAATGGTAGGTGTAAAAAGAGTGGCTCGTCGTTGAGTAAGTCACTGTGAAACAAATACATTTTTCAAGTTGTAGTTGTAAAAAATATTTTATTATATTGGTATTATTATTTTTATTATTGAGTTGAGACCCTCGACAACATTTAGGCCATTGCAGGTATACACAGGTTTATATTTTATAATACATTTTAATTTAATCGTTAAATTCAATATTGAGGTTGGAAGCGGTGATAAATTTAATGATGTTGGTGATTGATTGAGGGTATAGTCATTGTATACAGTATACTTGCTAAACTAGTAGCTTAATTGTCTATTGATAAATCTATAAGGTTGAGCAATTTTATTTACAAAATCAAACCGCATGTTTTATATTTAGTAATTGTTATTACAATTTTTGTATGTTATATGACTAGTTTTGATTAACTTACAGGTCAATATTGACGTACCGTACAATGGCTTGATAATTTAAACAGCTTCAAATTAATTTAAATTCATGTGCCTATATCCCACATATATATTTTTCTAAATTTTTAATTAAAATATTTATGAGGAATATCGTATATTCAATTTTCAAACAATATGCGTATTAAAATGTTATACATTTTTTAGTTGAAAAATGTTTTTCATGATTTTGACGAATTTTGTAGAAAGTTTATCATTAAATGCGTATTAAAAAAGAAATAAAAACAAATTTCTATATTTTATAATATTTTAGTGCGATAAACTATAATAAGGAAACTTCTATTATATTTTTAAGCTTTTCGACTTAGAACAAATTTATATGCAATCATTATACTACGCAATACAGAATTAAATATAAAATGTAATACATTATTGTATCCCGAACAATGAGTACGTGCGACCATTCAAGTAGGTATTTAAAATTACACATAATATTATAATATAAACGTGTTGTACCAGCAGATTTATATTCTACTGTCACACGTGTCATTGCGAACTGCTAGAGCATTTGAAAGGTTTATATTAAATTATCATCGACAACGCAAGAAGTTTTGAAAAAGTTCAAAATTTGTTTTCGATGTATTTGTAGAAATATAATATTAAATATGTACCATAATATAATATTATAATAGCGGAACTTTTGCATTTTATTTATTCTATCCTAAATACACGATAAAATATGTGCACGTACGTTCGTATAAAATTCGATATCTGCACTGGACATTATACGCGCGTATATATAGAAAAATATCATAATATTATTATCATATGCGTGCACATTTTTTTTTCTTTATCTAATAACCGCAAAATTATTCATACCTAAGTAAATGCATCTTTCGTGAACCGTAAATCATCATAAACCTAGATGTGAGTATATACTCATGTGACGGACAAAAATCACCAGACAAAAAAAAATGCAATGTTTATGTAATAATATATACCTGATTACAAATCATACACACCGCCATTTTTTAAATTTAATAATGCATTTATTCAAATATTCTGGTTATGTATACTTAAATGCCATTTATTTTTTCTAAGTACTTGGATTTTTTTCATGTCATTATTAATGATTGTTTTGTGTTGATATTATCTTCTTTATTTTTATGAGAATCACCCTTTTTACTGAAAATTGTTAAGCAGATTATATTGTTTCTCAATGTTAGTATGGATAAATTGGAATTTTAACAAGGAATTTGTGAAATATTATAGTTTATGTATTTAGATAATTTTTTCAAGATAATAAAGTCAAGTTTAATGATGCTTATATAATTTAAATATTATTATAGTCATTATTTTATTAATAATGTTATGTTAAAATTGTATGTGTATTTTTATAAAAAAATTCCAAGATATTAAGTACCAGCAGATTGCATAAATTTCTAATTTAAATTTGAAATAAAATCAACATGTTTACTTGGCAATCTTAAATTTATTCAATTACCTTATGGATTAAAATTGTATCAATTAAAAATTCAAAAAATTCAAAACGCAGAAATTTGTTAGTATCTAATAGTAATTAGTGACAAAAATTTTGGGAATTTGCAATTCGTACTAATTTAATGCACAACGATCAGTTTGGAAAGTCAGTGCTTAAAATCGATATGAAATTTTATTTAGGATAATAAGAATGCATACATATTAATATTTTCATATCATGCATATAAATCAAAACGGTTATAAAAAGTAACGAAAAATAGGGTTAATTAAATGCTATTTATTTACTCTGAATAATTTTATACATATATTATTTTAATAATTTTTAAATTCATGCTTATTATATTTTGTCAATTTTTCATAGCATACCTACTGAGTAATTATTTTTTCAAATGACGCTCATTATTTCAAAATCTATAGATGTTTTTGAAAATATTTTATTTTTCAGTTGAAATAAAACAATATTTTTTTTACATTTTTCTATTGTTATCATATTTTTTAAAGTTTTACTAGTTTGAATGAAAACATATATTTTTAATATCATATTTTGAAGCAGAATACTTTTTGAAGTGTGTTTTGATACATAGAATTCGAAATTTGGAGAAGTATTTAAAGTATTTAAAGTTTAAGTGAGAGAATTTGCGTGGTTTATCTTTTAAAAAAATTAAAAAGTTAAAAATATATAATATATGATAAAATAATGTGGTATATTTAACACTTATAGTACGTTAAGTAGTAATTCAACTGTTGTGTCTATTGTATTAAATTATTGTCGAAATAATAGAAATTTACTTTTTTTAAACTTTATAAACGTGACTCATCTGTAACCATATTACCAACTGTTAAATGCTCCTATAATCAATTATAATGTCGATAACTAATTGAATACACGGGTACGACACAATAGACTCGAACGAAAACGTTTCAAACTTTTTAAATTGAAATTGTATTCTATATATTATATCAAATCGTTGTTGTTTTGGTCTATTATAACAGATAAGGTAATTTGTAATAAAAGCGTTGAATTTATACAGCGAACGTTGAATGGCCCCTTTATTTAAAACCCACCTCTACGGCTTCGACAGAATTGTTTAAACTTTAAGACGGAACCCTTAGGCTTACTATAGCATGTTATGCATTTAGGAGCAACGTAAAAAACAAATGCAAATTATTCTACTCTGGATCTGCGGGGCACGCGATAAGTGTTGATCGTCGTTATATCATGATTTAATGTTATTGTAAATATTTATTTAATTACTTCGAATGAATTTAGTCGGTAAACAATTATTTAACCTTTGTGGCATTATGTTCGATCAAATTTTAATCCTTTTAACAAAATATTGTTTAACAATACAGTGATTAAACTTGTACGCGATTTAATTTAAACACATAATTCAATAGATATTGCTATAATAAAGTGTTCCCCGTCTGGGTCTTTCGGTTTTATTAAATTATTTTGTATTTTAAATTTTTTTTTTTGTTGTTGTTGCTCATTTATCTATGCAGTATACATTCTTAAAATTAAAAACACAATCAAATAAATAAATTTGGCCATTTTAAATAGTACACCGTAAAAATTTATAACTGATGAATAATGATATATCGAATATTGATTGAGGTTCAAAGCTTATGAAAGAAAATTAAGCATAATATTCACAATAAAATATCAACAGACGGAGATGTAATAATTACGTTAAAAATAAATATAATCAAAGTAAAATAGAAGTACCTAATTTAAAAAATATTTTTATTTTTTTTATAAACCACATTTTATTTTTTATTTTTGTTTGTTAGGATTGACTGGGTGGTAGTGGGTTGGGATGTGGTTCACATCTTATAATAAGAATTCGTCGTTAGTGGTCCTAAGTGCAAATTGTCTTATAGGTTAGAAACAACTACCTCAGTGGTACAAACAAAGGTTTAATGAAATGCTGAAATGTGTAATTAATTTATTCGATATTCTATAGCTCACAATGAAATTTAAATGTGCTTTCGTTGATTTAATTTTAAACGTTTAAGCATACATTAATGTGCATGTTTTTTATGCTTTGTCGATATCAAACGCAAAGAGTTGTTTTGATTTGTTTAAGTGTAATTTAAAAGCATCTCTAGAGCACGTTTTCGTTAATTGCATATTTATTCCGTAGAAATGATATATTATTACCAATTTAAGTTGTTCTCAGTTTTTTTCGTAAAAAGTCATTTGTACGCTACATACATATATTTTCGTTAACGTTTCGTACGCGTATGAACTGAGAAAGTACTTGAGTTTATTATTTACACTTTACATGACGTGATACTTGGCCGTTAACAAATAATCCGCATTAATAATTTTACCAAGTTTTTAACGACTTAAAACAATCGATGCTCTAAGAATTATACTATTCAAATATACAAAATTGGACAAATATATAATAAAAAAATAAAAATATATAGGTATTTAACGTATATTTTTACATTATTTATCTTAAAACGGAATATATGGTAATAGGAATTGACAATATTATTAATGTTTTAAAAATATTATTGATGGACCGATATACGTGTAACCACTGGGTTTTGGTAGACCACCTCTAGGGATCATGTAACAATACCTAGAAAACATTTTTTTTATTTATTTAGGTTCTATAACGTAACGTTATTGGTTATCATAATATTATATTAACAAATACAATATTGTTCATTTGTATTAACGCTGTGTTGTTGTTTTTGTTAGAAAATTGTCGTACTAAATATCGTTATATAGGTACCTAGTTAACAATGATATAGCCAGAAATTTTGATTTGGGGGTAGGAGAGAGTGAGAAAAAGTGATGTATGTTCTCAAATTTAAAATCGAAAAATAGAAACCTGAAATAAAATATAAATAATATTTTCTTGAAAATGAAAATGTAACTATATACTGTGATGGATTTAGGTATAAAGCTATAAAAGACTGATTTTTTGGAATTCATTTACAACTTATTCATGATTATTCTTTTGGTAAAAAGTTCATTCTTTACAATCAGAATGGAGTGATGAATGCATTGACTTTTCAATGTTATAGGAAATTTGATTTAATTGGTTTTTTTGTGAGTTAAAAATGAAAATATACAGTATTTTTCAAAATAATTGAGGAAAATGAAAAATAAATTATATAAAAAAAAGAGAGAATATAATATAATGCACCGCCAATTTTGGACAAAATCGATTTAGTTATTTTGTTGTAATTTAATAATGATAAAATCGTAGATACTTATTTAGATTAAATATTTTCGTGAAATAGTAAGATTACAATTTATATAATAAGATATCAATTTCAAAATGATATTTTGTTACTTTTGACCGATGTATAGGTATTTTAAATTGTGTAATTTTTTTTATTTAAAAATAGCTTCATAAGTTGTTCTTACTGAAATTAAAAAAAATATATTTTTTATAATACACCGCGTTCGTGTAGTTTGAAGTTAACATTTTGACAATATGTTTTGTCAATTTAACAAATTTGTTTATGATACTGAAAACCATTAACAACTATTATACTTTCATTATCGTTTTTCATATTTAAAATATGTAGACTATTTTAAGCTATTTTTACTATAAGTTTACTTTAAGATCTACTTACACAGTTTAACTGTATATCAAAATTAACTAATGAGTTGAAATAATTATTTTTTTTAATAACTTATGTGATGTTCTTGGAATATATTAGTTCAATCTTCTACATTACTAATATAATATAAATAAATTTATTACAGTAGTATCTGAAAACAATTATAAAATACTAATTTATTATTCCTCGGGTAGAGTAGTTGATGGACTGAAAATTGTTCTAAATTTGAACAGTCTTTCCACGTCAGTGTAGTTGGTGCACCGAAACACTCGAAGACATAAATTATGGAACCGTCATGCGTACCGCACCGTTATACATATTTAAGAGCCGTAATTGTTGGTGAATTCTCACTCAGTTTATAACACATTCAGAGAGTGTTAGTAACAAGAGTTTTACAGTAACCGTTTATAACAGAGATAGGCTACTGGCGTACCATTTTTAACTGGTCCGATGGCCCGTGCTACATTTGAAATTATTCTATATAAAAATATAAAATGTTAGAATTTTTTTGCATTTTATTTTATTATATTTATAAAACCGCCATAATTTTTATTGTATAATGTATATTATATGAATAATTATCTAGTATTATTGAACTATAGATGTCAATTATACATTTTATTGGCTTTTATTTTTTGTTTTTGCTTTATAAGTTCTTTGATCCGCTAGATTTTACTTTCGAGAAATTGGCCCTCTAGTAGCATTCCGTAGCCCATCCCTGGTTTATAGTAACGACAATGTCATATATCCATAGTTTTAAAATTTAGCCATAATTATTCCAAAAAAATTTACCTTCTAGAGGAATTTTCAGCCGTATAGGTACCTATATCTGTAGTTGCATAGGTACCTTTACTCACTTATGGTTTTTATCAACACAGGCATCAATAATTTGGAGCAAAAAATATTTACTTTAACTACCTACCACATTGTGATTACACATGTTATTACCTATATGTTACATATTAATCTAGCTTGATCAAAACATAAAACGAACAAAATAGTCAAATTAATTTTGATTCTTATAAGTTAATTGAATTGTAATAATTCAACACCATTCACTTATAAAACTATAAAATATCATAATAGCACATTATTATTGACGTTATTTCACATTAATACATTTCTACAGATCTTGTATTGCGTGAATAAAAAAAAACATATGATGGTTAATATCATTCACAAAAAAAAAAATCTGCTAATGAATTTATTTAAAATACTTACATACTATGTGCTATAAATATTGATAAATACTATAGTAAATGATTCAACGACTACTGTTGAGCAAACCGCAGGTGTTTAATCATAATATAATTAATTTCAAGGAAAACATTTTGACATTTTTAATACAACTCTGCTGCAGACTTCATTTGTGGAGTGGTTTTTTACGAATAGGTTCTACTGATTGTAAAGAAAAACGAATTCCAAACTAATAACGAGGGAAATCCCCTCGTTTCAATACTACCCAGATATTATAAATTTGAAATACGCAGAGCGCTATCAAAGCACTATATAATTTATTACTATTTTTTTTAATACCAAACATTTACAATACATTTTAAAATTTTTTTTTTTTAATTTTCATTTACATTTCTCATCACGAAAAAATAAATCGGAAATAATTTAAGATCAAGTAAAGATTTTTTTTGAGTTTCATTATTTTTATTGAATATTCAAATGTTTTTTTCATTATATAAAAGTTATCAAATTCAGTTGACCAATCAAGTGACGGGTCTTGTGTTAAATTCTAGGAGTGGGCCTTCTAAAAAAATTCTATTATGTACTATTAAAAATTAATTTTATAAATTCAAATATTATTGAAGATTGAAAATTGATGTTATTGAGTGGCAAGACCGCTGTTCTCCCTAATAAGATATATCAATGATTGTTCAAACGTTTTCATCTTTGAATGAATTTGAATAATTGTCAAACAATGAACTTGTAAATTATCGTATGTATTATTTATATGTAAATTATTACTCCTAATTATTATTGATAACAATGAGTTGAATTTTTAAAATAACTTTTGCTGATACAGATAATTTGATATTATTTAATTTTATGTAGGAAAAACTTCGAATAAGTGAATGATAAAGATAAAAAATGCCTGATAGAAAGTGTTTACATTTTTAAAAGTTTAAAATATCATGAGGTTACAAAAATGTACTAAATTATGAAAAAGTAATATTAAAATGATGTTTAATATTAATCATTAATAATACAGTACATAATTATATTACGTGTTTTTTTATTGGAAAAAATAATTACTTAAATACACATCGATTTTATACGAACAAATATTTATTGGTTTTAATTAATTTCATACATAGTTTGTTGGTAATTCACTAACATTAGTGTATCCATTTAGTCTAATGTTGTAAGTATATTTTTTAAATATAACTATGTTCAAATATTTATTTTTTTTATTATTTTATTTTATTTACTCTGTTTAAAATATTCAATAAAGAAATATTGTATGTTCAAAATGATTTAGTGACATTTTAATTTATTTGAGTATTTAAATACATAATTATACCTAATTTATTTGGACTCATAGGAAAAATTCTTTGGAAAATTCTGAACTTAAATTAGGTATATATTTTTTTATTATTTTTACAAAACTAAATAAAAAATGGGTGAAACCACTTTGAATTTCCGGACCTTAGTAGAAGAAACTTTAAATTTCCGTGTATCGGCAAGTAGATACTCTAAATTTGACTTTAAATTATTTGCTAGGTGTTCATAAATGTTTTTCTTTAAATTACTAAGAGTTTAAATTTATCGAAAGTTCTAAAAATTCATACTGACTGTTCTTTATTTTGTGAAATTCAACGAATAATTGCACAACCATTTAATCTTTTCATTAATTATCTATACATATTCATAATTATTTTAATTTAAGTACATTTTCTAATGCTATAAAAACATATATTTGTAATTAGTAAATGAAGACAAGTAACTCAACAAATGAAAACATTTAAGACGTTTTTTGTTAAATTTTAAATTCCTAATTAAAAAAAAAATATATTTTTGCAATTGTTTGCAACTTTTTCAAACAGAATAATGCGAGCATTCTTTCCTGCTGTTTATCTATCATATCAATAATAAAAAAAAAAACCATCATTATGAAAATAAATGTATAAATAAGTAATGCAAAAACGACGACCGTAGTTATTTAATTAATATTATAATATTAAACATAAAATAAGGTAAAATAAGGTAAAATACATTTCAAAAATTCTTAGTGAAATCTAAATTATTTTTGAATTAAATATTTAAAATATATAATATACAATAAAACTTAATAATAATTTCAGGTTATTATTTCTTTGGTACGCCAACACTTCTACAAATCTTTT
Organism: Rhopalosiphum maidis; assembly: GCF_003676215.2. Lineage (NCBI taxonomy): Eukaryota > Metazoa > Arthropoda > Insecta > Hemiptera > Aphididae > Rhopalosiphum > Rhopalosiphum maidis. The sequence goes on from NC_040879.1 coordinate 51,386,345, forward strand.
CTTGTATAACTTTACTTCGGACGCGTCCAGAAATATTTATAAATTATTTAATCTAATAGGAAATAGAGCAGCGTTAAATGCTATAAATTCCAAGTCATTTTTACTTAAAATATTCTCCGTCTTAATCAAATTCGTGAGATTCTTCTGAATGCAAATTTTCCTGCTTTTGTGGTATTAATAGAAGGGTTAACTTCCAAGTTGCAGTTTATGTGCTATATTGGGTTCATAAAGTATGATTTTTAATACCAATACAAATTATAGCTAAAAGAACAATTGTAGTGGTATAATTTCAATGGAAATATGTTAAATCGCTAACGTTGTATGAAGAGAAACGTTAAATTATTGTCTTATTATTATTATTAATATTATTATTATAAAATGCATTAAAGCTTGTCGAGATGGACGTTTGTAAATAGTTAAATATTGTTTCCATTGTTACGCGTGCTATTGTGCTAATCTTTTTTATTACGAACGCCATCGAAAATAACACTCTATGATATAATATATTTGACTAGTTTTAATTAATTAAACAGTATGAAAAGAACAACAAATTATTTATAGGATATTGTTTGAAGAAGCGAGCTACAATAAATACGAAACTTTTATTCATACTTTAATATCCATTTGCAATATAAATTAGTTTACAAAAATAATACAAGTAGGTATTCAGAACTCAGGTATTCAAATCCCAATTGTATTATTTGAGAAAGGGATACTTAAAAGTAAAGTCTTAGTATCTGACATGATAATATGTGCGTTTATACAATTTATAATTTGTTTTATAATATTATTATGTTTAAATTTGAATAACTCTTACGAATAAAGTAAATAGAAATACTATAACAATAATATCAATGAAAATGTTATACGCCTTTTTATTGAATTACTTAAGATTCTTTGAAAAATCTCATCACAATTTAATGCTTTAGGGTTAATTTCATAATAATTTAACAATTGAAAAAAAAAATGATGTAATTTCACATTCTCTTTAACAATTTTTTCAACGAAAATAAGTAAAAAACAACAGGAAACTTAGAATCCCGACGTTTCTACGTTATAATATTATAATATGATTACGTTCGTTGTAACTTTTGATAGTCATATTATTTTTGAAATATTTATCCACACAGTACTACTAACAAAATTATAGTCTATAACTCAAAAACTTAAGAGGATATCAGCGCACTATTTTCTCTCTCATTCTCGGCCATGCATATAATATAAACAATTTTCGTTTATCAGAACCAACCTTTTGTTGATAGTTTTAATAATATTAAAGTAAATTGACCTTTAATTAAATTCAAAGTTGAGAACCTTATCTGTATTTTTACGTTGGTTATTTTACGATATTTCAGTTTTAATACTAGGTATGATTATTTAAAATTATATGGTTTAAAAATGCTCATAACTAGCTATAAAATTGAAATATTGTAATATATCTAACAAAATTTCATAGATAATATTTATAACTTAAAGTTTGATAATAGGTCTATTCATTTTTAAACTAACGCTACCAAAAAAAAAAAATAAATAAATAAAATAAAAAAAAAGTTTGTCCTGTTGAACGAAAGTTGTTAACGTTGAACATGAGTCAGACAGAAAAAAAATAATAATGCGCAAACATTTTCTACAAGAAAGTTATACTACTGAATATTTATTGTAAAATTAAACACAGAGTGAACTGTGCTTATTCGTCTTGCAGTAATTGCAGAGAATAAGACTGCGAGTTATGCGATTTAAAATAAGCAATTTTCTACAGCTGATAACTTCAGATACGTTTTATTTATTTTTTAAATAGTGCATAACATTATGTTAAAGCTGTTTAAGAATAATTTCTCGTGACTTAGATTGTGAAATAAATATTAAATGTATTCGGAATTGGTAAAATGTATGTCAGTTGACCTGTGTCGACATAAGTGTAATTATTAATTATCTATATAATTTCGGATTCTCGGAACAACTAACAAATATAACAACGTGAAGCCATCCGTAAAATACGTACTTTATTAAATAGCATTTAAATAATATTCTATTTACATTTTTCATAAAAAACTCATTAAAAATATCTATATTATTTAAACTCTTTAAAAACTTAATGTTGTTTGAACACATTTTTTTTCGTCAGAAATTTGATACTTAAATATTATTATACAGTATGGCAGTCCATTTATTATTATATCATATTTCATTATTATTTGTATTAAATCGTCGAAAATATTACATATTTATCGAGCGGGGAAATGGATGGTTTTTCGTATGATATAGGTAGGCACTATATAATCGCGTTATCAGCTCACAGTGTAGAATATATATATATATATGTACAATTTTTTTTGTATGTACAAATTAATATGTGTCACCATTTGGCACGACTTGCCGAAATTATTATAGTGTCAAATTGTGCCATTAACGTAACAAATCGTGTTATACCTACGCATAACTTATAAGTAACGATTTCATGGAGGGACACGTGTAGCGTGGTGGTGATATATGTATACGTTTTAAACTCGAACCGGAGAAGATTAATTATTGTTAATTTCAATTTATTCGTTTATTCTATTTCTATACACGGTGACATCTATGTATATATATATATTATATGGATAACATATTATACAAATTGAAATCAAATCAAAAATGATAAATTGGAAAGTATAACGGACACAACAATTATTAAAAAAAAAAAAATTTGATCTGAAATGGCTAAGAACATGTAATCGCAATTGTTATTATTTGGACTGCGGAAGAATTCCGAAAGTACCAAATGCGTTTAACTATCAAATTAAAGGAAACATAGTTATGTATATTTATACGACTTTTTAAACTTATTTTATTTACTGTTCCGAAATAATATGTTTTATGTTTTATATTTAACATATAATATATAAAAATCCCTTACTCAATATTAAAATAAGTCTACAAAGAACAAATACACATAAATTTGATTTTACTTAAAGTTTAGAAATGTTTAGTTTTACAAACCATTACACAGATCTGTACCGGAAACTTGTAAACAGATGGGCAGCTCTTTCGAGGAGATTTTCGAGCGCGACCGAGCTTTGTTATATTATGTAGTGCACATACTTGGAGAAAACTGAGATTAAACTTGACTCGCCGCATTTTGCGCATTGATGAGAAGCGTACTTTGGTGTTCCCGCGAGGTTAACAGTTATTTTGATGTTGCGAAATATTGTCTTGGTTTTTGTGCCGATTGTCAATTTATTACCTATTGATATTTATGGCCTCTTCATATTGGTGGCTTGAGTTGGAAAGTGAAGTTAAATAAATTAAAAAAATACTTAATGGTTTTCTTAACGATGTGACTCGATGTTAAAAATCCGAAAAAGAATAAATCGTTGTGTTTTGCGGTGCCTTCCAATTTATTATGGCTAAGCTTGACGTATACCTACACATTTTAATTTATTCATATCTACAAAAATGCTTATAACTGTGATATTTTATACTTGTTTTAATGATGCGGCGCGCTGGGACTAACCAATAAATTCAACTAAAACCTCGAGAACTTTTTTTAAAATTATGTGATTAAAAATTAAGATATTATTTGGAATATTTCGTTAGAATGCTTATATATTATAGGTATTAGTATTCATATTCCGGTTTTTATCGGCACAATCTTCAAACTTAAATGTCCAACTTTTTGATATTTATTTTTCGACTATATTACGCCTTGTATTACTAAAGGTTCGTCCATTTCGATTTTATTTTTTAAGGAGAAGATATATAGTTTGAATAATTTGTAAATTGCTGAGAATGTCCATTTTTCTAAAATGCTTATTGGTTCCTTTTCTGATTAGTATGACTTAATATGAATACATGAAAAAAAAATGTGTTATGAATGACTGTAGACTGTCTTAGTATTTAAATGCTAAACACTGTGCACACGCACTGTATTAGGTATTTGCTTAATTGACAGAAATGTTAACATAATCATTTATAATACTTTGTGTTAGTGGCCTACTTATATTATAATAATATTAACAAAATAATCACATAATGTGTATAATAAGTTAGTGTATATTAAAATTCAGTAAAATATTTAAAATATAATCCCATTATATAAATAAAAAAAATGTATTCACTGTCACGTGACATGTAGTATATTATTTAAAAAAAAATGATTCATACTTAGAATTCAAGAAATTTAATACTTATTTATTTTACTAAAATCTCTTTAGGTATAATTTGGAAATATACACTAATTTTATTTTTTATTTCATTTACAACAGATCCTTGATAGATTATAACTAAAAAACTCCTATTAATAATAATTTTGTACTTTCCTCACTAACGAATTATCAATTAAAACTCAAGTAATGTATTATAAGATAATTTTTATAGTGTATAATGTATATAGACACTTGAACATTATCGTTCATGGTTTTATATTTATTTACTGGGGAGTATTTAGCGGCGAGGAGGTTGTTCAAGTGACTAAGTACTTCTACTTTTAAAATCGGGAAAAAATCATCCCTTTAATATTAGCTTCAAAAAAAAAGTTTGATGAAACGCTTAAATCTAAAATTAAATAATTTTCTTTATTTAAAATATTTATTTATTTCTGAAAATATATATTATACCAAGAAATATGTTATATTCAAACGTTTAAATTGGTAGGTATTAAATAGTACTTTTGAGATAATGACATGATATTTTGGTTTCTTTCCACGCATTGGCCTTCACTGTATTTAAAAATCAATCATGACTGGTATCTAGTGAACTGATTATTATAATATTCCGAAAATTTCTTCATTTAAATGTTTATATCAATAAGTTATAAGTCAGTGATATAAATATTACCTATATTTTATGATCAAAAATACATTAAAAATATTGCAGCCCTCTATATTATTTGTTTGCCAATTTTTAGCTCTAGATATTATACTGAATATTAAATTCCAATTATACACACAAATATCACTCAAATCCTATCAATATTATAAAAAAATATATTATTATAATAACAGAAAAAAAAAGTTTTTTATTATAATTTATTAATTTGGAAGGGAAAATTTTAATATTATGCGCAAACGTACGATATTTTTTATGTTATGGTTAATGGATAAAACCAAAATTACAATGTTTTTAAAGTGCAATGTATACTCACCTCGTTATTAAAACGGTTCATCTAAATATTGATAAAATGTCTCTGTATTTTTATTATACTACCATAAGTCATACTTAAAAATTTATAGCATAGTTATGTGTTAAAATTCAAAAATAATCATTTGTCGTCAAATCAAATGAACAGTACGCATAATATTATTTCTAGAACAAACCTAAACCAACGTACACCAGTTTTTTCGATGTTCTCATTTTAATGATGCAAAAATCAATATAACTTTTTATTTGTATGCGTCTCACTTAGTACCTAATATTATTTAGTGTTCAATATTTCGATTTCCGAGCAAAGTATTGAAAGAAACGTTCTCGCCATTAAATTACATTATAATCGACTGAAGTGTACGGAAAACAGTGAATGTCATTGATGTAATAACATACGCTACCTTTAACACTAGCAGCTACACCTCTAAAATTGTTTGATATTTAGTGAAACATTGATCCACTTTGAATTAATTTTGTTTATATTACGTATGTTCTAATTAATTTCGCATTAAACAGGAACACACCTTTAATGGTCTATTTCCGTTTTCGTCTACGCTAAATGTATCGTAATACTATACAAGGATATTTTTCGTAGTGAAATAAGTGAAGTAATGTCTCACCCTCTCACCTAACATTTGGAAAGAATAATACGTTTAATTAATACTCTATAAGAGTATATTTTTCATCGAAAAACCAATTTTTTTTTATTTTTTAAATATTTATGAAATTTAATTTTAAATAATTAATAATCAAAAAATCAGCCATTGCATAGAATCATTTCGTTATTAAATCAATAACAACGTAGGCGTAGTCCGTATTGTTGTGTTGAGGTAAATTACACACCACGTTATTGTAAAATAGAAAGAATTGCGAATGCGCAACTTACAACCGACCTGAGTCGACATTTTCTATCGTCTCGAATACCAACAATAAGGTCACTAGTTACCACAAGTGATCTGCTGATTTTGTTTTTTTTTTCTTGATAATATCATAATGAAAAATTGGTTATAGTAAAGCATATAGCAACATAAGTAATTAGCTTCATTATTAAAAATTATATATTGACGTATCTTCTATTTTGTCGGTTTTTGCTCACACTAAAAATAAAATTAGATGTTTTTCTTAAAATTGTTTCGTGATGTACATATATAAGTACATTTCATATTATAAAAAGGAAATGTGCGCATAAGTCACCTCAACAAAAATATACAACCAGAACCTCCATAATGATAATAGACATTTATTCACTTTCGCATGTGAAAATCACAAATACTTTTAAAGGTAATAATAATATGTTGATGGGTAATCAATTTTATAATAAATTAATCTCGAGGAGATATTTTAATTAACTTGGTAATGTAATATTGTAAAACTCGTAGTTAATGTCTTCGAAGAATTCAATTTACTTTTCCAACGAATCAATTATTACGAACAAAACTGTGTGTACTTTTAGAAATATTTTCTTTCACTATAAATTTCCATATTATTAAATGTGATCCCCGACAAGACCTGAAGTGAGAAGTCTACCATATTCCTGTAGATGACTGAGTGGTGACCTTCGTGCCTTTGCATTTTATATCTGTTATTTATAAACAAAAATCAGCCATATTTTTCGATATTAATAAATGACTAAGAGTTGTTTTTACGTAAAGCTGACGGACGGTTGTGGCAGTATTCATAAATAATATAACTCCTCATAAACCTTTATTTTAAAACTATATTTTTCTTCTTTATTTTTTTCTCAAAACACATTTTTTCTATACAATAACAATCTAAGAACGTATTATTGTGTTCTTTGAAATCGAACTTCGGAATAAATATATAAGTATAGTTTTTATTTTAAATTGCTTTGTTCAGTTGGACTTACTTTAATAGCTTTTAGTGCACACAAAAAAGAAAAAAAGAAAATAACATTAAAAAACAATTATTTCCATGTATATAACAATTTATCATATACGTATATCATAGTTAACTGTTTTTATTGAGTTATTTAGTTATTATTATTTTTATTTAACATACGAGTATAAAATAACGTTTTAGAAATGTAACATTTTTGTTCAGAAAAAAAATGATAAAACTTTTACAATTTCTCTGCTTTTATTACCAATTATTTTATAGTTATTCAGCTACTCGCTTGGAAAAATTAAACTAAAAAAAAATGAATGATGTTATTTGGTACGAATTCAATAACAGAACTTACAATATGCGTAAAAATATATTAATATATCTCTAAACTAATATAAATAATTGTATTCATTCGATAACGAAATTACGAACACGCGGCGTTTTAGTTAGGCAATTTAGGTACACCAATATCCCTCATATCTAATAAGAAGCATAATATTAATTAAATAATACAATAATAGTGCTTGATAATAAAATAACAACGATCGCACTTTAGTCACATATCTATTTCCAATTTTTACGAGTGTAATATTATTCAACAGTATTATTATTATACAGTAATAAATTGTATAAGTTAATAAGTGTATTCTAAAAGTCTAAAACCAGCACTACACGTAAACGCAACACGTTTTCAGTTTAAATTCGAATTTGTTAATTAATGCAAAACAATATTTTTTAATAGAAAACATAGTGATAATATTAACAATTTACACGGAAAGATTGTTAAGGTACTGATGTACAATATTTTAAACTATAAACACGGAGCACGACGTAATAATGCAAAATATTAAGATTTTTAAAAATTATTTAACAGTATATTCAGAAGTATTTTTTTTTACAACTAAGCTGAACTGAAAACGATTTCTCCGAGTTTTATTTTCGAAATTCGATCATCATAGTTCATCGTTTCTCAACGTTTTTAGCGTTGCGACCCCCGAAATAAGTCAAAAATGAAGTCGATCGCCTCACGATTCCCTCGAAATAAATAATTATTTGATCCTTATCGGTTATGTTTATTATTTAATTTGTAGGACGAATGATCAACATCCTACGCTTGTTATAAAATATAAAACGTTTCGAATGTATATTATTAAGAGGAATTCGCTCCCGCATGTGTTGTCTCTGTTTTACACACGTACGGTAAGACATAGACAAAACGCGTTTACGCAGCCTGAATAGAACTTGCTCAATTTTAATTCTAGAATAAATATACTTTATTATAAAATTTTGAAGCGCAATAAGCTGAGTTTTTTTCCATTATTTCCAATATAATCGTTTAAAATTAACAAAAATTTCAAAATTTTTAAACAAACCTTTAAGTTTTCAAAATTTTGTTTTTTTTTTTTAAACTTATCGTTTTGTCCTCCAAAATATTGTCATCCTTTATTTTTATAATAAGTATATTCACTCTAGAACCAAAATTGAGTGATTTTTGCTCAGACTGCATAAACTTGTTTTATCTATACCTTACGTGTATAAGATAGAAATAATACACACAGGCGCGACGTCCTCCTAATCATAATTAATATTATAATTTGTACGTGCGCGGTTGGTGGTGTAAATGTTCCCTGTTGTCCGCGACCATCAACGAAAAGGCTCCTATTCTACGATGCAATTAAAAACTATAAGCACTTACCTATCTACGGAATTTGTTTTTGTCATCGCTAGAAAACGTTTTATTTTTATGTACCTATTTCAAATCTCCGTCCGTTGCGAAAGGACAAACTTTTTTTGAACTTCAAACAAACGAGACCATAACATTTAAATCAATTTATCTATCGCGGTCCCGAGTTGAGAAACGTCACCACAGAGACTGCAATAACGTCGAAACGGAACACTGAGGCGACTGGTGTAGGGGCTGTCGCGTGGATGTAGACGACTTTGGCCGATGTCATTTCCGTTTGGGCGTCTTGAGACGTGGAATGCGTAGGTGACACTCGTCGCGGATATAAGTTGAAACGCGCGCGTTTAGAATACAGTGGACGTGTGCGCATATATTACCAGTGGTGTGTGTGTGTGTGTGTATTAATATAATATCATGTGAACGTCAACGGAATAAACAATAATAATATTATAATGTGATTTACCCCAACGGTTTTGGCGAAATACGGTCGAATGTAGGACGTGATATTTTTCGAGTGCGACGGTGACGTCGGTCGGACGGATTGTGATTTTCGGTACGACAGTATCAGACTGGAAAGTCTTTGCCGCTGACGGACGTGTTGTACGCGACGCGGTCGTCCCGTATCGTATCTCGAACGGACGCGATGGCGTGAAGGAAGTGGACCGGCCGCGTTGTCACGTCCCGTATAGTATAATAGTCGTAGTTGTAAGATTAATAATAGACGGTTCGCTATGTGATATTATTGTTATACTACCGGGCCGCTTTTTAAGGATGTTTTTTGTGTCCAATGGACACCCAGTATAGTAAGATTTTGCTAACTTTGTGTCTACGAGAATAAATAGTGGTAATAAATAAGCAATATAATACTACTACATGTACGCAATAGGTACTCGCCGCTATTATTGTGGGCCGCGGCGTCGGTCAAACGGAGTTTGAAAAGTCGTGACTATATACGTCGATATTGTTACATTTTTTTACGGCAGTCAAATTAAAAAAAAAAAATCTTATGCGTATAATTATTTATTAAATTATTTCATAAACGTACGTAATAGTGCTTTTGGTCATAATACCGCTTCTCCGTACAAAGATACATTTTTTTTTTTTTTAATAGACTGTTTTAAAAGCACAAACACACACATTGTATCAATGAATAATTTAATTTTGCTTATAACTTAATTAAAATATGTATAGAATTTTAATTCTGTTAATTGTAAAGTCGACTTATTCGTAACAGCATTAAAATGTTTCCAATGAAATAAATCAAAACAATCGATTTGTTGACAGATATATTCACTCAGATTTATAAAAAAAAAAAATATATTTTTGAACAAGTCATTTATACATTGGCAGATATTTTCTATTTTTACAAAATTATAGTTCTCTGATCGTTTGCAAAATGGATCAAAAGTGTAAACGAAAATAATACTATAGTTTAATTATATATTTATTTTCCAATAATTAATATTGATTTAGCTTTCTCAAAGTTGAACCTAGATTTACATTATTGTAATATTTTGTAATAAAATAATAACATATTATTTATATTGTTTTTAACGTGTTACACATACAATTAAAACAAATTTAAAAAAATATATAATATTATTACAATATTAATATTTAAAAATATAGTGGAATTAAATGACCATATTTCAAATTCATAATAAAACATTTAGTAATAAGTTAATGTTCAATAAATAACTTCGCTATTAGTCTATTAGTCAATACTCAGCTATTTAGACATTTAGGGATTTAGCAAGCAACATTTCTTTTCTGCAATGTAATTTACTATTTAGTAAATAAGGTGTTTTATTTAATTTTTCCAATCTCATAATTGTATAAATCATAATATATGAATGTGATAGGTATGCATAATGTGTAAACTGTTATAGGGAACACTATTATAATATATTTTTTTTTATTTATTAAATTTAGCTACTAGCATTAAAACTATGATGGCTCAAAAAAAAAATAATTTTGATATTAACAGTTGTAAGATTCATAATGATATTATTGTTGACAACGATTTAAAACTACATTTCTAAAATAATTTTTTTGAGCATTAACTTGTGCCGTTCTAATAAAATAATATAATTTGAGTACGCAAAAAAAAAAAAATAATAGAGAAGTTGCATCCCTCTTCCAATTCGAGTTCTTGGTCTTATTAGGATATTTTTCAAAAATAAAAAAAATTGTTTTTAAATATAATAATACATTTTATTTAATTACGTATTAAATGATTATATATAATATTTTATAAAACAAACACTAATCTGAAAGTTAAAACTAATTAATAATTAGTAATTAAACAACATAGCAACATTTCTTGAAAAGATTTAAAAATTATCTTCTGTATTTAAATAGAATAATGATTTAACAGAAAACTTAAGCATAATATTTTAAAACCAATTGCATATTACTCGCTTTACTCACAATTTAAAGATAATTATCGTTCTATTATTATAATTAAAATAACCAAACTTATATTTCATCGTTTTAATATAATCAATAATAATTAAAATCAGTAAGTATACTTCCTCAAAACAGCTATAATATACAATAAAATGCTATAATATAATAAAATAGCTATAATCGTATATTGGTATACATTTACGAATTATACTTTGTTTCAAAACAAACCTATTACCTTACAAGTCGCTGTTAAATTTTATTACAATTTTAAAACTCATTCGATATGGTACAATACATATATTAATATACATTAAATACAGCACTTTAATTAATTACGTATGTTAATATATTTTAATCATTTTGTTTGGAAACAATACAATACAATATATATTATATTATATTATATTATAGGTACTTAATGACTGCCATTAAATCTATCATTTCTAATTAAAAATATATTGTTGGATTTCTAATGAAAAACTGAATTCAATAAATTCTTCAAACGAGAATAAATAGTCGCATTGTTTGACAAATCATTTTTAAGCGCAGACCTGTTGCGTTCATTGAGTTCGATTAATCTCTTCTTTGAATAATTTTAAATTTAGTTACTCATTATAGTAATAGTATAATACGACGTTAACAAAACCAAAACGTATACAATATGCATATATGATCACCATATAGTTAACCCTTTTGAGTAACAAACATATTTTTTCGTTGAGCCATATATGACGTAACAACATGATACTTATAAATTAAACTAAATATTTGTTTTTAATTTTATAGATGGACCTGATGAAAATCAGCGTCGTATTGTACATCTCACTCATATTAATACTCAATAAGTATTCGGATTGTACCACTCATCCAAGGGTCAAAATGTATGGTCCTAAAGTAACAGTCATAGATCGTCGGAAACCTGAGCCGAAAATTGGACAAGACGCAATGAATGAGGTGAAAATTATTTCACAACCCGAAGATTTTTTGGACGAACCCAGCTGCCTCGAATTGCGCCTTATGTGGCGCACATATCAGCGTCAGATTCAGATGACACAGTCGGCCAACAATTTACCACTGACTTTCGATCCGTTTGCATTTAATACGTGGGAAGATTACATTAAGCCAAGATATATAAACAGACAGAAATCAATGATGTTTGAAAGAACCATTCCAGACAGGTAATATATGTTATTAAGTACAATTAATGACAAAATATTATACAAACATATTGTCCGACAGTGTGTATATTCTTTTTAGATATCAGGAATAATTTTTGAAAACTTATTACACCCGTACAAACATTTTTAAGTTTTTTTAATACTAATTCATCAAAATATTACTTATACTAAAAGTTATTAAGAACTGACATTTTGCTACGTTTAATATTAAAAGGGAAATGGTTCTCATTTCATGATCTCGTCGAATTCTTGATCAATCATTTAGTTTACGGTCCATTAAACTAGTTTTGAATTGTGATTTGTTATACTCCAGTATTTTGTGATTTTATATTTTAAAAAAAAAGTAGAGATTTGTACCCGCTGTTCACTACACTTATCATCTTTTATTTTCCAAATTTTAAAGATCGGTAATCTTTCTATTTTTCCCAACTAACTAACTAACATCCAATATTCAAGCTATTAATCATTCATAAACACGTTTACAGATTCATATCTTTAAAAATATCAAATTATTGTTGTACGTTTCTTAATAATAATCAATATTAAAAACATATTACTAAAATGTATTAAAAGCTTTCATTATATGGCGCAGTTATATTTCTATGGCGCAGTGCTTTATATTTTTAATTTTTTAGTTGATCATCAACTTACTAAGTATATGTCTTTCATAAATAATCGCTTCTATAGTCAAATAATTGATTCTCCGCTCTTCTGCAGCGCATTCAATTTACAGATTCCACGCGTTCTACTCCAAAACATTGTTTCCTTCTTCTTTACTTCATGTGTATAGATTATCTAAGGAATGAAATAATTGTTTATTCACTGAGACAGGCAAATAATATGGACACGGCCTTTGAATTTTTACTTTTTAAATTATTAAAATAACACTATGTATTATTATACGAGTATTAACTTATGCGTTTTTTCATGTTTTTTACAATTTGTAATTGGGCTAATGTCCATATTATTAAGTAAATAAATAATTATTTGTGTAAATGATTTCACTGACTTTGTTCAGTACTCCAGACTGTTTTAATTTACTGTCAATATAAAGATCGCGAACATAACAAAAACAAATCAAGACACAGTCTCCAAAATAATATTAATAATCTTGAGAAATTGTTCACTGAAACTAAAACTAAATATTTATAAATGTATATTGGTGTGCTTTGTTTTCTTAGTGATAAAAAAAAAAAAATAAAAAAAAAATGATAAATTTTAATTATTTAATCCCTGTACTAAATCTTGATCTAGTATCCAATTTTAAGTATCTTATAGTATAATGCTTGACTCATATTAAATTTCTCCAATAATAATGAAACAAAAATAATAAATGAATACGCAATCTTAGATTTATTAAAAGAACATGTCGTTTGTTTAATGATCAAACATAATACCTCAAAACACTCGAATTCTCTCATGGTCGAATATTGCCTTTTGATTTTGATAAATAATACATTTAAGGAAGAAGAAATCGTCGAATACGTAAAAATATATTTTATCTGATTTAAATTTAATATTATCAAACGCATTAAAATATGAATCATACTAAACAGTATTTCTTTTTCTTAATTTATTTCTGAATAATGTTAGTCATTCGTTTTTAAATGTTTAATCTTTCGCTTCTTACATAATCTAATATGAAATGTTATTGATTACCATGAAATCCTTTCTTTTACCTGCTCTAAAAATGTATAAAATTTAAATTAAATACCTAAACATTTTTATCAAACGTTTCCCAATAAAATATATCAAATTATAAGCTGTTTTACCAATTTCGGTTTACATTTCGATTTTGTCTATTTTTAATGCCTATATAAATATAAAAAATGTAAATACATGTACGAGTATAAATGAAATTAGTTTTATCTAATACGTATTGCAATATCTTAGTATTGTAAATATCCTATTGTGTTGTAATTCTATTGAATTTATTTTAATCAATATGTATTTATTCTTTTGATTTTCAAAATATTATTATATAATTTATTATTGTAAAAAAGTAGTTAATATTTCATATAACTGATAGGTAAGGTTACCTAACCTAACCATATAAATGATTTAATTACAATCAAAATATGAAAAGTATGATAATCTATATGAGATGATAGGAAATATAAATTTTATAAATGTTATATAAAATCGTTACTACCTGCAAGGTTATGATTTTACTGAATTCGCATACCAATCAATTTTATTCTAAATTCTAAATAAATTAAACAATAATGTATATTTTTAATTTAATACATGCTATTATAATAGTATGATAATTTAGTGGTCCTCAGTCCATTCCTTATTTGACTTCTATTATAAATACAAAATTATTATTAGGAACAAAATTTAATTTTGCATTTGTTTTTCATATTTTGAACGTGAATAAATTTAAATGCAAATACCAGATATACCTAACTGTTTTTTTTGTTATGTCTTATTACATATTTTTTAAAAGCAGTATCTTTTCTATGGCATACTATACAAATATAATAAAAGCAATATGATATTTAATTATATAAAGTTTATTTTGTATATTAATTTTTTTCAAAAAATATCTTTAATTTTATGAAGTTTATCTATTTATTGTTTCATCACATTATATATATATATATATATATATACATAATTATACACATATTATTTATTCAAACCAAAAACATACTTTTGAATAAATAAAGTACCCACATTAACAATTTTTAATCAAGTTTAAATTTCATAAATCTCTAATTTTGGAATATTGTTAGTGCCTACATAATATCATGCATTTATATTTCATAGATTTTTAATGTATTAAATGTATTGTATGTGACTAAATGTAAACTGCATAAATTATTCACATTTAATTGATTATGAATTTCCAGATTTCATATTTACAGGCAACTCAGACCGTTTGAAAAAATCGCTAGGCTGACCACTACAACGAGGGCTATCATGGACGATCAGTTAACGAGAAAAGCAAATTTATTTCGTCTGGGTTATCATCCCTTAACAAAAATACCAGTTATCGCCATGCGCCTGACGGCTAAAGACAGATTTCAAGAACTAAAAGAACTGATGCGCCACGAGAAATCGAACAATTACCCAACGGGAGACAACGAAGACGAACCGTTTTCCGTCGTACCGATTACCGCGGCATCCGTTACTTCCAATGGCACTGCAGGCAAAAAACGACCAGGCTACGAGTCGTTGATGTCGCGACCCAGGCACTTTTCACAAGGACACTATATGAACGTGAAACCAAACGGCGAAGAGATCGAAAATACTGCGACAGTTACACCTCAGGCAATTATAATTTTTTTCAAATATTGTGAAAGTGGTTCCTAAACGTTTAACGCGCGATTGCTAAACTAGTTAGATGAGGACAAATGCACTATGGTTGCACTTGTATGCAGACCATCGATGTAGTCAATTATTATGGATACGATTTCGTTTTTAATGATTATCATATCATCGTCATAACAGTTGATATTATCTGGTCATAACAATAATTGGGAAGAATTTAAAATAAATATTAAATTAATTTATTATGTATATAATAATATAAGTTATGAGACACGTGGGATAATGTTAGATTACGAGCGGATCGATATATATATATATATATTTAATGATAAACAATAATCGGGTAGAACTGCGGAAACAAAAAAGAAACAAAACAAAAAAAAACACGTGTAAACTAAGACATTTGATAGATACCAATATTTGACTAAATCAATCTTGTTATTTTGCTCCAAATTCAAAAACGAGTATCCGTAAATATAATGATCGCCAAATATTTATTTCAGCATTAAAAATGGCGTATGCCTAGTTGTGAACACTAAACCGGCATGTTTAGTCAATTTTGCCATTTTATTATTTTCAAAATATTTTGGTTGTTTTTAAGCTATTATTATAGATGTTTCTATGCTTTTTTTAATTTCTTTTTTAAAAAAAGTTTGATAACAATTATTTTGTCATAATTTTTTTATACTAGAATTTAGAAAAATAAAAAATTGAACGTAAAATCACATTTTTTACTAGCCTTCAAAGTATGAATTATAATAAAGTTTGTAATTGACATATAAATGATGATTTTTTTTAAGATGATTAATGTTATTTTGTCGAAATTTAAAGAAATTCTTTTTTATTATCGTGATAAATAACGACAATAAATGTGCGCATCTCAGTACGCATCACGTTTTTATCGTACATAAATGTTTTTGCAATACATAGAAACCACTAACCACTAAGTATTTCTAGACTTTTGTTAATTTAATTACTTTCGGAAATATATAGTTAAAAATTTGTCGTTTGTAACATTTTTCACGTATCTACGACGAAATGTTTACATAACTATATAGTATGCTAACCGAACCTTTAACTGAAAAAAATAAACCTTAAAAATAAATATAAAAAATTAAAATTCCGAATGTTAATTAATGAAATTTTTTATGTAAATCTTATATTTAATGTCTATTTTGTTATTGTTTAAATAGATAAATTGTCTATTCAAAGTAATACCTATCGTTTATATTGTAATCTTCTGCAATCGATTTTTTTAATTAAATTAAATTTGTTTGTTACACTGGTTATTATTACATACATTAATTGTAATTCGGAAAAAAAAACTAAAATAAGCTGAACTAGCATAGTATTAATCGGAATATGAATTTTCTTTAGCATCCATTGAGATTTAATGTATATTTATTTTGGTCATTTATTATAAATAGGTATCACACTTATAACCATACTTAAGATGAGCTTGTTAGGCAATTTATTATCAAAGGTATATCAAAGATGAGGGTAAGAGAATTTATCCCGAAAGCTTTTGTTTTAAATAGTATTATATAGCAATGACGTTCATATTACAATAATTATTGTAGCACTATAAAAATATCCATCGATCAACGGGCCGATAAAATCTGTAGATGGTAATTTAAATTCACTCTAATTTATACAAACTCCTAGTAAACAGCATCCTATTTATTATTTTTGAATCCATCCTCTTTAATCTGTGATGGGAAAACATCTTCTATTAATACCACAGCATCAAACAATACACCAAATTTAAAGGATAAATATTAAGTCGAATAAATCTCAGTATAAACATTGTAGAAAGCTATAGTGCTTAATTTGATTGATTACGTTTCCGAGTTTAATATTTCAGACTTCTTATTCATTCTCGCTTTCGAAATGTTATGTCTTATGTACAATAAATTGTATAATGAGTTCCATTAATTAATTGTTAATCGTATAATAACAGTTTGCTTCGTGTTTACAGTATAAATCTTCGCCACTTATCAGACCATGGAATTCTAGATGGTAAATGTCATAAAGACAATATTGCGTCGACAGTAAAGCCCAGAACACCTAGGTACACAATATTATGTTCATATATATTCAAAGCAAATCCTACGTCCATTCACAGAAACTTACCATTTGTCTTCCTTCCGACGATGAATTACCTGATTTGTTGCGCTTGTTCTTGTATAAAACAAGATTAAGGTAAGCATATAGACACACTTATTCTTCATCATAATATTATATTGATTATATTTTTAATTAACGACTAATTCAATTCATTTTTTTTTTGTGTAAATTATTATCAATTTTGAATGCCTGTTAAAGTCGTGTTATAAGTGTATTATACGTCTTCACGTAATTAAATAAGCACATATACTTAATAGTAAGTTGAATTGTGATTAAAAACATAGTTAATATAAATAGAACAGCATTATATATAAATATATATTATAGTTAAGATAATATTATATACTTACACACAACTGCGACCAAAATTTAATGTTAAGATCGTAAAGCGTTAAGCTTACTTGGTTTTTTAATATTTTTATTTTGTCTGACGTTGATAATTATAGTTAAAACTTATTACCTGTGAACAATTCCTAGGATCTTTCGTAAACTATTTGGTTAGACAAATAATTTTTAATTACATTTCAAAACAGAGCTATGTACAATGTTCTATACTAATCGACTATTTTAGAAATTCATAAATAAAATTCACGAATAAAATAGTAGTAGTAGATTTACAGAGATGATTCTGCAATACGCTCTTTATTTATTATAACTAAATAAAAAATAAAATCTATAAGATACAATGCAAATGATTTAATTAATACTTTTACAGTTCGTTTTATTATTTTAATGGCTCATAAGTTATATGGAAACTTTTGTAAAATGGAGTTTGAATAATCATAAATAGGTAGTAAATGTAACGATTCAAAAATTTAAGAAAATATACAACTAAGCCATATTTAAGGAATATACGCCCATGGTCAACATTAATTCGCCGCATGTTTCTATAGAGTTATGATTTTAAAATTTAAATACTATCAAATACGTTTTATTCAAATAACATTAAATCATAATATATAAATACTTTCACACAGCTTTAATTTGCGTTTTCATCATTACTTTTTTGTAGATGCGTATACCTGCAAGTTTTTGGAAAAAATGTATTATTATATACTACTCGTACACAATAGTTAAATAATTTAATCATTCATGTTACAAATGAGGTTATAATAATATAAATCATGAAGAATGTTCAGTGAAATAGTTTTTATCAGAAAAATGATTTTTTTTTAACGACGGATTTATTTTAGTTTACGCTAATCGTTATTTGACACTCAAATTACGAAAATATATTATTTTATCATAATATCCAAACAATATCGTATATAAAAACGTAAAATATTAAAGAATTTAAAATTTTAAAATTTAAAATTAAAATATTCAAAATAATTTTAAAAAACATAATACTTTGGTATCGTAAAAATGGCAGTGAAGCTTTTTCTGGCAAAACGATTCGCAATATGGTATGTGATAACTACCAACAATCACACGTAATAACATGCCTAATGTAATGTGATATTTCAACATCTTTATTTTTATTATGATCAGGGTTCGGTAGTAATAGATAAAAATATAGTTAAAATACCAGTTTAAATAGTTCTTGAAAGGTTTATGCTCGCTAAGATGTAAGAATAAGAACGACAATTTCTCAAGTCCACCATACCCTTTTAATTAATTATTAAATGTTTAACAGATTAAACATAAAACGTTATGTTCATTAATGTTCAAAGCCGATTACGTGAAAAATTGTCTTATTAATTGGAACTTGGATAATATAAATATTAATATTAATTATTTTTAATTCTCTAAAAATTGTTAAAGTTCGACATAATATTTTAACAAATTTTAAATTCAAAGAGCTTTAATTAATATCCAGGCTAAAATGTAGACTTTTAATATTTGATACCTGATACAACTAGGGCATTCAAACATTTTAATTTATTATGTTTAATAAGCCAATGAAAGATCTAATTATTTCAATTTTACAATTTATCCATATACTGCATCAGTAAATATAATAAGACATTGTAAACTTATAGTAAAATCTATAAAATATACAAATATCACCAAAATAATATTTTCTATATAATCAAAAATTAATAAGCTTTGCTTCCAATATTTATTTAATTTAGATTTCAGGTATTAAATTAAATCGGATATTGAAAGTGTAACTTACAATTGGTTAATTGACAAAATCGGTAAATTTAATAAAAATAATTACTTAAAACTTAATTTAAAAACTATGTGCCCATTTAATTTTTTAGAATATTATATCTGAATTCCTAAGAACATAATTTCAACTCATAAAATATAATAATAATATAACTATTACTATGAATATTTATTCCTATAAATGCCTATACTTAAAATAAAAAAAAAATACTAAAAAAGCATAATAAATTATACATTTTAATAATATAATTATTAAAATAAAAAAACTAACTTGAATAAATCACAAATAATAGGTTTTATTATTTAGAGTTAAGAATTATTCGAATTTTGATTAATTCCAATAGTTTGAAAACTCTTTATTCGCGATAGACAATACATGGGTTTTAGTGGTTGGGACTTTATCGGGAGAGGGGAATGCAGGTGTAAAGCACTACTTGCAGTTGTGCTTATAAGTGGTAGCGTATTATACTCAGTTTATGTCTCTGTTTTAGTTCTAATGCATTAAATACTCGTATTATGGAAATGCAATCGCCATAAACCCGTTCATAACAATTTACATGTCACTACGTCGTAAAATCAAAAGTCGACACATTTTTACAAACATGCTTTTTCAGACTTCATTTTACGAAATAGCCATCATTACAATAATAATATCATTGATATACGTCAGATTTTTTTTCAATAAATATTTCGTATCGTTTGTATTCTGTCACTTCTAAACTCAACATTTAACGCTCGTCTTAATAAAATGTGTACAGTTCCAAAAAGTGTACACTCTTTCTTCTTATATTGGTATAGATAAAATGTGTAACGGAATAACCGACAAGACATTTTTATAAATATTCAATAAAATAAATTATGGTTGTACTATTAACAATATATTATTAATATTAATATTATAATTATTATAATTGTATTAGTTTATTACCATTATTTTAAACACTTGATAAGTTTATCATAGTTTATCAAATATCTATATGGACAATGTACATGATATTTAATATACAATTAAAACTATTTCTACGGTTTCTTGCTAGTTTAATTTATTATTGCTCAAGTGAGATTTTATTAAAACAAAAACTTAACTATTATAGAATAACCAAATATACGTAATACAAAAAGGTAATAAATTTAATTTATATTATAAAATATGATGCTTTCGAGTATCTAGAATATAGTGTATAGAAACATAATAATTACCTAAGAATATTATATATTGGATACATGTTTGTGTTGATTATTTTGCATTATTTTTTATTTTGTAATAATTATTATTACCGTTTTAAAGGCTATTCACCTTGTCTGTCGACAAGGGGCCTTAACAACAAAGACAGAAAAGTGAGACTGAATTCCCGCAAAGCGGGAATTCGGATATTAGTTTAAGTTAGGCTGATGTGTGAAAATATATGTAAGGTAACATTAAGAATTAAGTTTAGATTACAATTAAAATTAATATATTGCTATAATATAGAATAACTATTAAGTACTTTATTATTATTATTATTATTATCATTGATACAAATCATCATAAAAAAAATAATAAAAAGCGAAAATATTTTATCACTAAAATATTGTTAGTTTAACGAAAAAAATAAAAAAATAAAACGTAAACTCTAGTAAAAGCGTTATAAAAGTTTCTCGTTGATGATTTGGATTAATATTTCAGTTAATAAGTAGGTACCTACAAATACTGAAATACTTACATTTAGTTGATACAATGATATTTATATTTAATAGGTTTTAAGTAAATATAGATCTTATAATTATAATCATATTTTATAACATTCTTATTATTATAAAACACGTTTTTCTATAATTTTCACGAAAAATAAATTTTATTTAAAGTAAATTTTGACTAATTTTATTTTGACTTCTGTTCTCTTAAACCACAGTGATAACATAAATAAAATACATATTTTAAATTGTTTTACTTTATTCTAAATAAACTTTAAATTAAAAACATTATTATTATTATACGGAAATCAATATATATCTAATATATCTATTAGGTATACATGAAGATATTTAGAATTAAAACTTAATTTACAATAACTTATTGAAATTTAAATTGATTTACATACGTTAGTAATGTGGTTTGAAAGTTACCATTTTTATCTATCATCTCAAGCATGATGCTGAATGATATTATAAGTTATTTGATTTTGAAATTTTAAAAATAATACTTATAATAGGTACACTATTAACAACGTTTATTTATCTATTAGAAATATATTTCATGAATTCGTATTATTATTATAATTGGTACGTAAACAAATATTTTAAATTATTTACTATATGAGTGGAAATTTCTAGATTAAATAATCTTAAACAATTTAATCACAACTATTTTATGAAACTTTTAAAAAGCAATTTGATAATTCGTTACACTTTATTTCTTCCACTATTAATTGTTTAATAATAAAATTTAAAAGCATGCTAATATAATAATACTTTAATCGTTTCATAAAATATCTAAAATTGCGTTTATATTTATTTAATAGTGCCTATAGGTAATTCATTAAATATTACATTTATCCATCAGTATTTAAAATTATATGCGTACATTTAATATTTTTTATTGATTATATTTAATTATTGATATCTTAAAACATATTATATTAGCTACGTAATATAAAATTCAACATATATATATATATATATGATGGAATAAAATAAAATAGGAAAACCTCTTATGAAAAAAAAATACATTATTTATATTGATATAATTTTAAAAAAAAATAACATTAAAGCTGTGTCGATAATATTTTATTATATTATCGGGTAAATTTTAAAAGGACAACACGATTTAGTTTGAGAAAGTAGATATATATTAACAGGCATTCAAGATTAAAATAATTCAAATATATTAATAAATTGTATTGATAATGAATTGTACAGTTTAAAAAAAAAAAACAGTAATTTATAGTACTTTGATGACAATAAAAAAATCATGAATTTATTTTAAGAGTAACCTATACCTATACTTTAAAGTATAATATAATATGAAATTGTATGACAATAACGAAAAGTGAGATTCGCATGTAACTGTAGTTTGATAATACTATTATTAACAATTACGTATTTTAGTTTATGTTTAAAATTTCCATTAAGTTTTTGTTCGACTGTTTATTATATGTTAAAATGTATGGGTAATAATAATATTATAATGTTGATATGTTATATACTATTGGTGATATCGTTTTTGTTATACTGATGTCTATCAATTATTTTGTATGGTGAAAATTGTTTTGTACAACATATTAAGAGAACAAGATTATGTTTTATTTTATTGTTAATTTTATCATTGTTTTTTAGCATTAAGCATTATTATGTACACAGAAATGGACAATAAATCTATCAAACTAAAAAATATATAATATGTAAAAGAACATTAGACAATTTAATATTCCTAATATTGGAAACTATGACAATAATATTATGAAACTTCCTAAAATATTTTGATTCAATAAAATATGTAATTATATCTTACATTATTATACATACTAATATAAATGCTAAATAAATATGTCACATAGGTAGATATTGGTTATTGGTGTTTTAAATATTATTTGTTCTTTTATCATAAATAAAAATTCTCTTTAGTTGGTCTATTTAAATACTGTACGTTTTAAAATTATTTGCTTATGTATCTTACATGTTATTTACATTATTTCAGTACTTTAAGACTAATCTTTTTTAGTTTTTATAAAGCTTAATATTAATGAATATCTTTAATATTTTCGATTTATTCTTTACTATTCAATATTGCTGAGTTATTAAAATTATTTAAAAATTTATAGTACTAAAAATATACTTGAAATTCATACGATTTGCTTTGCACGAAAAAAAAATACAAGATTATTAATTTCTAATAATTTAAAAATTTTAATTCCTAACTAAATCTTTAATAGAATATTTTTATAAAAATACCGTATCGATTATATCACTATACATCATTAATATATATATATTACAATTTAAAAATAATTCTATAATATGATTATTCCGAGCAGATCATTTTTAATATTATTATAATATGTATACCTATTTTACTTGTATTTGTTATTAAAATCAAAATCAATAATTTATTTCAATTATTTCGCTTCAATATTATTTTTAAAGTTGATTTGTAAGAACAAAATATTATTAAACGTTTTATAATAATGATGATGCATTAAAATCTAAAAATTGTTTTCACTTTATTAGGTATCTAAACGTGCGAAGTTCTAAACCGAAAATAATAGGTAATAATGTTTTCAACAGAAAATAGTGCTTGGCGGGTTTTTTTCTTAAAAATCAACACTTTAAACGTTTCAACAATTTATTAGAAGTATTTTTCAATATGGCTGACGATTTTATGAAAATATAGGTATACATTTAAATTATGTACCCATGGTTCATAAATAAAATTAATATATTAATTTAAATTTAATAATAACAATTTTTTTTTGCCATATTCACTTACATTTTTTTTAAATATATAATTCCTTAATAAATTACTTAATGGCTCTGAAATCTGAATTTAGCACACCATTATGAAAGTTAACATAATCATTCATATTTGGCAAACATATTTCCTCTTCTTATTCTTCGATACTATTAGTACAATTAGTATATGGGTTGTTATAATACCTTCGATAAATATAATAGTCATTATAGATAAAATATTTCTTCAATATAACAAAATATAACCGTCATAACATCTGTATAGTCATTATATTATAAACGTCATAATATTCGATGCAAATTATAACATACAAGTACAATAATATAGGAATATTCCCGAAACCTTCGACCACCCGATTTTTCATTAATCATTATAAAGGGTTTCTACTGTAACTGAAAAAAATAATATTATTAGGTTTAATAATTAATTTTCTAAAATGTGATACACTTTATACCTTTTCGAAATTAATAAAACAAATTGTATATCTTATACTTAAAATGAAAACAAACATAATATATTACTTTAAACGTATTATTATTTATCATATCATTTTTACTTTTACGTAACCTTATTATCATCTAATAATTAACTTTGTCAATTAAAATAATAATAACAAACTATCAATGAAATTAAATATAAAATTTAGAAAACCGCTGTCGTCGAAATTTGCGAATACTTCCCTACTTTTAAAAATTGATTTTATGTATTTTTAATCATTGATACATATTTAAAAACTTCGCATTTATTGAAAGTGATTAAGTTCACTGAAAATGTTATTCATGATATAACAATAATAGGTACTTAATAAATCATACATATTCTTCATGTACTATTTTATCATATCATTCAACATATCCATCTAAATATCATAACAATAATATAATATCTTAACTTCAATTTCAATTACTAACTAAATTATTAAACCAAAATGGATTTAATATTTTGAATTGAGAAATTAGTATACAAAATAATGAATATCATAATGAAAGGCAGTGCTCGAATTTAAAAAACAAAAAGAGGTACTTAAGTACCTACTTGTAAAAACTTAACGTCCTTCAAAACAGTGGAGTTCTGCCTAACTTAGCAAAGCCCTACCGACCACCATTCATACCACAAATCGACCAATCATCAATCTTTATACAAATAATTACAATTGTAATCAATTAAATGTTTACTCGTTTGTATTATTATATTTCACAATAGTAAGTTGTATAATTCATCAAATTGAATTTAAATATTGTATTTGTGGAATAACAATTGTAAAAATAATATTTGTTTACAAAATAATGAGAAAAAAATAGTACAGTACCATCAAGATAGTTTAAGTAATTTTGATACAGATAATTAATTGGCGTGGTCTCAAATTATAAAAAGAAAGAAAGAATTTTGTCCACCTGCATTCTTAATTCGAGCACTGAATTTAAGAGGGATAAGCTTTCTTCGTCGTTTTAGTACTATTTTATACTAAAATTTCATTTTTTTTATTTTTTTTAAATTATAATTTACTCCATAAAAAAAATTCTTGCAAGAAATTAAACAAAACAAATAATTGTTACGTACAGTACTTACCTTTATAGTTTTAAAAAAATAATAATAATATTTCAATTAAATAGCATTCACGTATATCGGATAATACTCTTGATAACTAATAAAATTATTGCAATTATTGAAAAACACACGTTTGAATTTCACCATAACCCATGATAATACTGCTATATTTATTTAAAAATTAAAAATATTAAATACCTACCTATATTAGTAGATGGACAAATAAAATAATAATTATAACCTTAAAGGTAGCTAATTATATGATAATACAATTTATTGTCCTTTTCAGCTTTAATATTATAAAGGAATATCATATTTTCTACAAATGTATAAATACAAACATTATTATGTCCTATAACATATTATTATAATAATTCACACGACTTATAAAAATATTTGATTTGAAATTCGAATCAATAGTTTTAAGTTTGTAGATTGAATCGTTATATATTACATGTTTTTAATTTAAAGCTTACATATATTATTATTCAATCCGCGATTTATGATACCGATAACCATTCAAATAAAATATAAACTTAAGAAAGTTCAAATTATGACAATTAATTTTTCTGTGATTGTAAAAACGTTATAATACAGTTTATTGTTGTATTTTATTATTTCAATAATACACTGTCATTATTGATACAAGGGTACCTATGCCTATAAGTAAATAGTAAATCACTTATGTTTTTTTTTAAAGTTGAAAAATATAGTATTCTATATGGGAAAGTGGAAAATGATTTTTATTGTAAATTGTTGTAAGACTTGGCGATTTGTAATGTTTTTATTATTATTATTATTATTATTTTATTGTATTCATCTAAACGCTTGTGAAATTACGGAACATAATTTTTGTGATACTAATAGGGCTTTATCTGTGTGTGCAATATAATATTATACCTATACCTATATATTAGCTCTTATATATTATATCAGTAGCTAATACTTTTCTGAATATTAATAAATGACGTTATAATGCAATATATTCGTTGAAATTAGTTTATGAAAACACTTTGAAAAATGATATGTGGTTCTTATTATGAATTGTGACTTTTATTTTAGCAGGCTGCGTTTCACGAAGAACCGAAGCATGTCATACTATAATGATATGTGCATTAGCGATGACCAATAAAAATCCTTATCGATATAATATCGTACAGCGTATGACTGAACTAAGCACACATCAATATCATAAATTCATAAACGTATCAAAACCATACAATTTTGAATTTATATTTATTAATTCATCCCACTGCTAATACAAGTCATAATAAATATAATCTATTTGTTTTATTACCAAGATTATAATGGTGATATAATATTATTGTGTAATGCAATTATCGAGTCAACAATAATTGTATTTCTTTCAATCAGCGTCACTGACACATTAATTCCGCCACGTCGGAATATTGTTCTGTCTACAATAAATTATGTCTGTCTGCTAATATTTGATGAAAATGTATGTATTTTTATTGTTTTATTTTTTTTATTTAATGGAATTAACGTCGTACGGCTTTCACAACGAATTTAGTGAAATTGCATACATATAATTTATAGGTAATAAAAAAAAAGTTTGAAAAATTAAACAAAACATATTAAAGTAAAAATATACAAATAATTATATAGTTAACCATTTATAAAAAACATACATAATAAACTAATTAATTTAAATTGAAGAATATATAGATTAAAATATCATACGTGTACCCATAATCATAAATACGAAAACGAGGATATTGGAATAATTCATAATAATTGTGCATCATTTCAAATAAGGGTGAGTTCATTGGAGTAAACAACATGAGGATAAAAAAAACTTTAATATCTGATAACGATAGGAATCCGAATAATTGGTCGTTTAAATAGTCTCAGGATATTGATTTGATCCTCAATTATTCCTTTAGCAAATGTATTAATATTTTATGATATGATATTAGGATTGTGTTTCTTGAAGTAAACGTCAAGAAATCTACATAAGTTATCGAGTTTTACTCTATACTATGTGATGGTATTTTCAATGTTCCTGAGATTTTTATAAGTTGTTCTGATAATATGTTTTTTTTTATAGTACAGTAGATTCTCGTTATGTCAAATCTCACGCGGAACGGAAAAAGTTCGCGATATCGAGTTTTAATAAATATTTTTAAAAAAATTGGGAAATAATTTGAATGCTTAAAATGCATAATTTGAATACTTATAATACTAATATTTACTATACGTATTATACATATCAATAAAGAATAAATACATTTTTATTTTTAAAAATCTGTTTAAAGTTTACCTTGGTTTTTTTAAGAATGTAAAAATTAATTTTAAAGACATTTAATTTACGCTTATTTTCCATTTCACTATATTTTATACGAATGACTACGATTATTGACTATAAACGCGTAAAATTCAAATCACTATTATTGAGTGTTCTGCTTAATTTTTGCTTTTACTGCAATAAAAGTATCATTTGTGTAATCGAGATAACGAAAAACAAATAATTTTATTTCGAGTTATCTAGAACAAAACGCTATTAAGTGTAATGGTAGTTACAAGGAGATTTCAACGTAGTTCGAAATAACGAAACATTTGACATAATAAGAATCTATTGTAATTTATCCATCGTTCAATTACTAAAATAGTCAGTTCGTTTAGGTAAACTTATAATTGATATAAAAACTTGATTGGAAATTTTACCGATATTTTTTTATTCGGTGAACTTCTTTCAATTGTTTTCACATTATTCATAATAGCGCTATTTAAATAATATTTGGTTCACAAGTAAAGGTAAGTGTGTAACTTAATATTATTATAAAGGTAAAGTTTGATAATACTAAAATAAAGTTTAAGAATGTAAAAAATATAAAAATCATTTAATTAGATACAATAACACAATAAAAGTTAAAAAATAATCCATTTAATTAGCATTAATTAATTAATTTTATTCTACAAGTGTATTAATACACTTATAAAGAGCCGTAGATTGCGTGTTAAAGAGCCGCAAGATTCCGACTGCGATCCTTACCATCATCGATATTATGAATTTATGATTTTTCAAAACGAATAAAAACCAAATAGTTCAGCCAGTTCAGGAAAAAGTAGTTACTAATTATTACCACTGAATAAATTAAAATAATTCGTTTTATTTGATTGTAAGATTATTACACTATTAATAAGCTCACGCCCTCTAGTGTTCATCGCTTAACAACAAGCAAAACCGCTATTATTCGAATTTTACTCTAAACTTTGTTCTCAAGAAGACATAGAACTCGCATGTAATATCTTCGTCTTACACACGTGCAACATACCAAATTTTCACCATTTTCAATAATGTGCTGCTAGTTTTGATATTAGAGTGAACTGACTTATTATACAATTTAAAGGTAAGATAATTATCCAGGGCCCCACGAAGATTTTAATTGATATTATTATTTTTGGGTAAGTTATGATCTTTTTGAAAGTGTACATTTAAACACTTGTATTATTAATTTTACTATAAGTAATAACATTTTCAAAATATGTAGATTAATTTTAAAATATTACCTACCTATTTAAACTATGAACTTATCCACACTGTCTTATACGGTAGGTGAGGTGGAATTTACTCAAAATGTAATAATAAAAATAAATATTATTATAATAATATAATAAATGCAGTGTTTTCTATTATTGTTTTTTTCTTCATCTGTCAAACGAAAATATAACGGACATACGTATTTGTACATATTATAATATTATGTAATTACTGCACGTGCAGATCCGCTATTATTATATCCTCTAAAATTCAACATTAATTTATCTCTTGCCACAAGACTTCTATCTTTCTATAAAAATACCATCCGAACAACATTAAGCCACATTCCGATCAAAATATCCTCAGGTTATTTTTCACATAAATCCCCCATCACTTCATGTCAGTTTGAGCTTTTATTTCAATCTCTTAATGAGTGATGATTTTTATTTTGAGCATTCCTAATGGAGTTGTTTATCTAATAATCCTTTAAATTCTTAAAAATTATCCAAATTTCTATCCATAAATTCAAAGCTCCGTTTGAAATTTCAATGAAATAGAGACTTACCTACTCAAATAAGTCCTTAAACTGACAATCATGTTGGGTCACGTGATCGTTTGGTTATGTATATAATCAGTATATAATATGTTTTAATAAGTAATTATACTTAAATTAATTTTTTTCAAAATTATTTGTATTATATATTATTTCTTATCAATCATTAAAAAATTCTAAATAAATTACTTGTGGCATTGCAATCATCAATATCTATAGATACTAGAGTCTAAAACACGCACATATTAGCCTTCAAATTGGCCTGTGAGTTGTACTAATAATTAAATAATATTAAAATATATGAGTATAATATTATATTATGTACGTTATATACTTATATACTTATATTTCATCGACCAGAATACATCGCCTACTACATTGCATAGTTTTTGCTGATAAGACAACAATATTAATTGTATTTTATATCAGCTAATAATTAAAATAAAAAAATATCATTGAAAAGTAGAAATTCTAATATTCTAATATCGTAAAATCAGAAGTTTTTCAAATAGTAAATCTTGGGTTTTTTCTTTATTTATAAGTGTAATTATAATTTATACATTAATATCCATACAATAATAAGTAATTTTTATAATATCACTCAGAGAAAATACAGTTTTAATCTCTATGATTTCATTCCATTGATTTACCATTTTATTTTTTTCTTAAAATATATGACAAATTTCATAATTTTAAAGATAACATAATCAATTTAAAAATACCATTTTCTTTAATTTAATAATAAAAATATACAATCAAATTTTAGCAAATCTATTGATTTTATTATTTGGTTTTCTTTAAAATAAAGAAAAAAAATATTTCATTTTATGTTCAACTGACTTAGAAACGATGAAATATATCCTCATTTTTGTGCATATATATAATGTTGAAATAATGAAAAATAGTACTTTATTTATTAACAAAATAGTTTAAAATCAATAGCTTATCACATTAAATTGCAATCAATCTTCACATCAATATGCTACTTTTCATATAATTAATATTATTGGATATTATGATTCAAGTTTCATAAAATAGCATTAGTTTAAAGGAAAACATCTTAATGTTAATGAAATATTTTCAATATTTCGTTATTTCTTAATTTAACAACTGTAAAATTGTATTCAATTAATATAATTTGTCGTTATATTGACGAAAACATATTTTTATAGTTTAAGATAAAAATATCACTAATATCAGCCAATTAGAATATAAGTTTTGGCGTCGCTTTATACGGCATATACCTATATAAAACTTTTATAAGTTTTATTTGTATACAAAGTGTCGACTGTCTAACATTTAAACTAAATTGGTTCGTTAAATTTATTTATTCTATATTCTTTTAAGATTGAAACAAATGGAAAGCAGTAATTGTACGTTCTATTTTTAGAAAAAGTAGATTTTTGATACTCTTTAATTCCCCCCCCCCCCAAAAAAAAAAAAACCAAAATTATCAAACTATATACTACTATAGTGTTTATACGGTACTATAATGTATTTATTCAAATTATATAGATCAGGTATATCATTAATATTTAATTCTTTGAATATATTTGGTGTATTAAAATAGTGTATATTCTCTATATTCTGTATGTTTCCATGCTAAGGGTAATATATATATACATAATACACAAAAAGCATGAAAATATAAACAGATATTATAGATAAATACATTAAAAAGACAATTAATAAGAATATCCAAGTTTCATTAACCACGAATTATACTAATCACATAGCTAAACAGTGTTTAACGCAAAATTCTTCGTGGCTCAGAAACAGCTTAAATGCTCGAGATTTGGCATCAGTTATCAATTCAAACTGTAGTAGATAGCGATAAATTGGACACTTACATTTTAAATGCGGTGTACCATCACACTTTTTTAATAGTACTTTTAAGGCATTATATATCAACAGCAGTTGTAAACAGAATTAAAAATATCTTTGAAAGTAAAACGTGTGTACTTATTCGATTTGTTTTTTTTAAAAAAAAACATATAGAATATGTTGTTTTGAAATTCATAAAAAATAAAAACAAGTGTTATTTACTTACAACTGCTTTGTCGATAAAATTTATATTGTTTATAATACGTGTGTACTTGCATACCCGTGTCTTAAAATCTACTAAATAATTTTGTAAAAAAATAACTTGTGATTAAAATAATATAAAAACACAAGAATTTAATAAAATACTATTACACCACTACAATATTGGTGTCTACGCGTAAAAATCTGTCATGTGTAATTTGATTTTTTCGTTCAATTTATAGATTAAATTATTTTAATAATCTTACGAAAACGTAATTACTCTTGAATGCTAATGGGCAAAGTAGAAATTCGAAAATTGTTATACAAATTACAAAATAATAGTTGAAAATAAAGAGAGAAAAAATATTACATGACAGAAAAACTTTTTTTTAAGTGAAAAATGAATCTGAAAACTTATAACTTACACTTTTGTGGTTGCTTATTTTAGCAAAGTTTGGCAATGACTAGTTCAATTTATGATTACTTAATACAGATGTCAGCTTTGCATTAAGACGGTTTCGATATTTGGTTTTTTTTTTTTTTGCTTTTTTAATGACAATAAATTGTGAATATATTTTTTTATATTCTTATTGTATGATTCATGGTACCTACCTCTGAAATGAGTTCGTGGTGCCTTTGAGTACTGCAACGCTCAGTTTGAAAACCGTTGATCTTTCCAATTCAATCAAAAAGTTTTACATAAACTAATAATTAATAACCCCGAGTGAAGCGTACGCATTTGACAATAATAGAGATGACAAAAGGAAAAATTAAATATTACAAAATAATAGTTTCCATACACAGCGAAGTTTATGGGATAGCAATCTACATCATAAATGATATAATAGAACACACGTATACTGTACCGAAGTGATTCAAATGATATACAATATAAGTTTTAAGTTACCGAACAATAATATAAATACAGAATCATTTAGATTATTTGAACATTGTTCACCCCTCTTGTACTTAGGAGATTTTAACAGTCACCCTTAACAATTGAGGTACAATAAGTCAATAAAAATGACTAAAATGAGGAGATCGCTCTTTAACGCACAGCAAATAATAACCTTTTTTACCTCTCCCTAATAAGAAGACCTAAAACGGTTTTTAGATCTGTTAGATGGAAAAAATATTGATTTTCCGACTTGATAATATCAAAACAATCTTTTAACGAAATCCCAAAAATGTACAAAACAAACATGGACATAAATAACTTAACTTTAAATAATATATATATACTGATATCAGATTTTTAAAATATATGCTCTCATAAAAAAAATTCTTCACTTCTTGTCTTTCGTATGATATCTATTTAGGTAAATTAATATTAGCTCAAATACTCACTATAAAAAGTACGTAAATATATTAATAATAACAACCAACCGAAAAAAAAAAAGGTCTAAGGTTCTATCCTTTATTGATTTAATGTAATAATATCTTGATTTATATTATTTAATATCAGGTAAATATAATTAATATATTAAATAAGATTACCCTATATTGCATCATTTTATTGTTGTAAATGTAAATCACGTAATTATTTATTTTTGTAAAAAGGTCGTTAAGTCACTTATATATATAAACGCAACCAAATTCACCATGTCTTTACTGCATTATAGAGTATTTGGTTATTTTGATTTTAAAATCAATAGCATTACCCATGTTTACATCAGTACCTATATCTCGCAAGCATATAGTACTTACTTTGTTAAAAGACAATTTATCTTGCATACTTATTACATAGATAATATGTGTTTTAATTATACTGAAATATAATTTATTATTATTGTAACTATAATTGTGTTATTTATTTAATGTTTTGTGGATCCATTGTATAGTCCTTAATTAACAATAAATGTGTTGTATGCATAATTATGCATATAATTTTAAAAAAAAATGGATTTTTTTGATTTTAAAATTGTTTTATTATATACTTAAAAATACAATAAGATATTTTGATGACAAATAAAGAAAAAAAAGAACATAATTTGGGAATATAAAATAACAAGTAAATTAATATTAATTAATACGTTATACAATAAACCAATTCCGAACACTTTTAAAGTTTATAACTTGAAATATTTATAATTATATTCATTGTAAGACGATTAAATTGATAAGTGCTGAGTTATTGTGAATAATAAACCTACACAATATATAGCCGGTCAAATCAATAGATAGATGATATTAATAAATTATTCGCCACAGCCACCACCACCACCATCGCCACCATGGCCTGCGTCTGAAGAAAGCGCATACGCTGCTAAGGCAGCATTGCCGGAATTATCCGAGTGATGTGTACTACTACTATGTGTATCTTTACACATAAAAAAAAACAACAATAATAATTAAACTAAAATATTTCAATATGTTATCTTTTAGTTATTACTTATTGCGATTACGTGTACTTATATTATGTAATTAATGATTAAATAAATAGGCATGGTTACGCCAAAAATTATATAAAATATTTTAGTCTTAGAAGAAATAAAAATGTTCGTATACTAATGGTACAAAGTCTATTAAGACTCTACAGTATTACCGTGATTATAACATTTTTATTTCTGATTTTCTAGTGATAGAGAACTTATGTCAAGCGTGTCTATTTACTTAACCATAAGTTTTATAGGTATACAATTGACAATTCCTAGATTTTATTACAAAAAATCCATCATTTTACCAAATAATTATTATTAAATGTAATTCTTAGTTTTTAGTAAATAAAGAATTTCCAATAACAGTGTTCAATTATAATAAACAAAATATAGTTGTTTTTCTAATTTTTTAAAAAGATTCATAATTTAATATTATAATAGATTAATAATCGCAAGCCAACGAACGATGTCAGTTATGTTTCAACTGTTCACTGGCTCACCCGCTCACTAACTTATAATGATTGCCTTCTAAATTTCTTATTGTTAAATAATTGTATTGTGTATGGAGAGTGTCATGTAAGTTTTTCATATTTTTTTTTTCCATAAATAAAAATATATTTTTTTCTATAAACTTAATTTTTTTTTCAATTATTATTTATTTGTATTTTTTCAATAAGCATTTCAATGACCATAATGCAATACATATGATATAGATTTCGGATAAACTACTTATCTATCCCGTGTACTGGAATTATTTTACTTTAAAAATATAGTACAACCATAAATAAATATTTTGAGTGTATACATAAATAGAGTATAGAAGCATTGGTAATCATAACTTTACTAACTTACCATTAGAAGTAGTAGATCCACCACTTGACCCTAGAAATATTTAAAAATATAACTTAATTTTTAAGACAATAAAAAATTAATATATATTTATACATAAATACACAATATGATGCAAATTATACGTCGTTAATTCTTTTTATCACTATTTAATATTAACAATATTTTATAATTTATTTATTTGACAAATTTACGGATGGAACCCTTGTTTACAAAAATACAATACATTAGAAAACAATTTTAGTTGATAGTTGATATGTATAACATCACAAAAATACTCAAGCGTGAACAACAAGTTTGCCTATCCAATGTAATAGGTTGAGGAATATCAATTGAAGAAGATTTTGGAACACCATACACAATTATATTAAACAAATCCCTTTCTCGCTCGAAGGTCTCCTGGAGGACTTTGGTAACAACTGACAATAGATGTCTAGTATTATTTGAGTTTTGAAGACTAGCTTATAAGACTAGAATTTTGAATTTTCTGAAGATACTAGATAGCTCAGTAATTTAAACGTAAACAAATGCTAAGCCCCTACTTAAAAAAGTATTCTAGTTATCGTAACGCAATAGGTAAAATGTATATATTCTACAGAAACTAATATTTAACTTATGTACTGGATTTTTTTTTTTACTTTAAATGTATTACAATTATAGATAAATACTTTGTACGGAATAAACAACATTGGTAATTATAATTTATAACTTTATTTACTTACGTTTAATTTCTTCTAAAAAAAAATAATATAACATTTTAATCTTTTTAAAGACAACAATTAAATATTTACAAATAAATGCACAATATAACACAAATAATACATCGTATAGATATGCTACTTCTTTTTTTCTATTTATTAGATTTAGTACAATATTTTATAATTTTAATAAATAATTAAAAAAAAAAATTATTTAACTATTTGTACACATATTTTATTTTATTTTTATTATTAAGCTAAAATTTGCCTAATTTTGTTTAAAATGTTTAAATTTGAAATTTCCACTAACGGGGATCAATTTATAACAGAAAAATTATTTTTCAAATCTTTAAAAATAGTTTTATATTTTATAATAAATCTTGTAAATGTTGAAAACTGACGGAAGATTCCAATTATACTATTACTGGCCCACTATGATGTTTAAGGATCACCCGCTAAATTTTTAATAAGTATGGAATGTATTTATGTTTTTTTTTAACTTTTTTTATTTATTTTTGTAAACATCCGTTAAATTAATTATTAACTAATATATATTTGAGATATGAACTCAATTCTGACGTGAGAGATTTATTTGTATTTTTTAAAGCATTCTAATTATCATAACTCAATACGTATAAGTATAATATATATAATGTAGATTGTAGATTACAGAGAAAATAATATCCATCTTATGTACTGGATTTTTCTATAATTTAAAAATGTATTTCAACTATATATAATTCATTTATATGGAATATATATAGGTAATATTGGTAATTATAACTTTATTTAGGTACTTACTTCCATTTTTGTCTAGAAATATTATTCAACAATTTAATTTTTTTAAAGACAATAATTATATATTTACAAATAAATACACAATAAAATACAAATTATTTAATATGAATATGTTATCCCTTTTATATATATAAAAAAAAAATTGATAATTGACAAATAAATATATAATGTACACAATTTCAGATAAAACGATTATTATTTTGTATAATAAATAATTGTTATATAATTCTTAATATGAATTAATAAAATCATTTAAATTATCTCACACATACGAAAATAATAGTTACCTTTCAATTGTGATGAATCATGAACCAACAGCATGCTGATGCATACTACTACAAGTATTACTTTTAAATTGAATAATTTTAAAGCCATATTTTTATGAAAACTTTTAAGGAATTTTCTGATTATACCTCCATACAATTTTTCGGTAATGAACGGTGATAAATAAAAACTAATCCAACACTATAGAACCTCTGCTTTTTATATGCTCTTTAGGTTGTTCAGTTGTTTTTATTTGTTTTTAATGTATGTGCTGTTCATGAAATCTCATTCGCCGCTAGAATTTTCTTATTATACAGAGTCACTCAGCAAGTATGCTTAACCCATTTTCCTTCAATGTTGCAGTTTTTCTATTTCTATTTTTTAAATTTTTTAGATATAATTTAAGACCGTGTTTTTAAATTCACAATATTTTTTGCACTACTTAAAGAGTGTCCTATAGAAATACTTCTACTTTAAAAATTATAAGCTCTTTCTACTATAATTTATAATTTAGCAGATAATTTTTCTGAAAATTTTGACGAATGAAATAATGTGATTTAAACCAATATAGTTTTGAGTTACTTTACTTTGTATAGGTCTGGAAGATATGGAGGTCATATAATATAATTATGATTTTAAAATGTTGTTGTTGATATTAATCTATTGTCATTAATAAAGTGGAACTTTATTTATATTTTTTTTAACCTTTGACCTAGCAAACAAAGCGGAGGTAGTTGGCAACCACGAACTGAATTTTGCTCTGTCACCGTAAAAAATGTGTTGCAATTTTTTTTATCAACGTTGCAAATTGTTGCAAACTAGTTGCAAAAATAAAATGAGACCGATTTGGAAACGATCGGATAAAGTCTGGGTGCCAACTTTACGTACGTGTTACCTACACCAACATTTAAATAATACAATATATACTAAATAGTTTACAGTAAAAAGTTGGATTCTCATTTTAAAAACAAAAATTTGTATCTTCAGAAGACACTCCTTAAGTTGTGCAAAAAATATTGAGGATTTTAAAAAGTAATTTTTTTAGTATATCTAAACATTTAAACGTCTTTCATAATTTGAATAAATTCATTATTAAATGAAAAAAATAAGGGAACCGAACTTAAGAATAAGACGAGTCTTTGTACTAAACAGTGACGAATAGTATCTAAATAATAACATTGAACATATAACTAATAAGTTGGGTATTTGTCTGTTTTCAAAAATGTTTACGTCTTACATCAGTTTATAATTCTACTTGTTGTTATCTATTAAAAACCAGCTAAATAAAAAATATCTGAAATGTCCCCGTTTGAAAAGAACTTTAGCTTTTTAGCTATTCAAAAAGTGTTAATTAATTTTATGTTTTATACCAACTAATAATTAAAATGATAAAAACAAAATCCAAAATATCATTGAAAAGTAGAAATTCTATTATTCTGATCTCGTAAAAAAATAGAATTTTTCATACAATATAAATCTTACGTTTTTAATAATAATTTGAAATAACAAGAAATTATAGAATAGGTACTCGACAATCACAGTTGTTTGTTTATAAGTTATAACTAAGGCTGGAAATTTGCGCACAATTAGATAGATATCAAAAATCAAACGAATAAAATAGGTAAGTATAGTTTTTAGTGTTGTGGTTACATAAAAATACTATTCGATACAAAAGTCAAAAATACGCATTTCACTGCAATATTTAATTTACTTTGCCAACTTGAAGTTGGGCAGGGTATACTTTTCCGGGGCAATCTCGTACAATGCCCGGACAATGTCTGAAAAATACGAGTATTAAAATGATCATTCTTACTTTGCCCATTAGCATTAGCACATACAAGATAGTATTTACATTTTTGTAAAAATATTATTATTAATCTATAAATTATACGAAAAATCAAATCAAACGTGACAGATTTTATTTCATAAATATTGTAATGGTGTAATAATATTTTGTTAAATCGTTGTAAATTCATAATATTTTATAATCACAAATTTTTTTTTTTTTATAAAATTATTTTGAAGGTTTAAAGACACAAATATGAAAGTATACACGTATTATTATTTTTATCGGCAAAGCAGTTCTAAGTAAATAACACTTGGGTTTATTTTTTACGAATTTAAAAACAACATATCTTATACACACTATTTTTTTTTTCATAATAATCGAGTAAGTATACGCGTTGTATTTTCAAAGATATTTTTACTTCTGTTTGTTAAACTGCTGTTGGTATAATACAAAGCCTAAAAAGTACTATTAAAAAAGTTTGATCATACATCGCGTTTAAAATGGAAGTGTCCAATTTTTGAATATTATGTATCCCTACAATTGCAAAAATGTAGAATAGTACGCTATTTTCTTATTTTTTTAAATTTGCCTCGTTTTAATTTCCATCATCTCAATACACAATAACTATGTTTATATGCATCAGATAATGTACATTAAGTCATTAACTGATGCATATAAACGTAGTAATATAAACGTAAAAAAAATTCCTCTGGTCAAAATTAATACCAAACGTTTTTTTTTTGTAATTTTTTATCGAATTATTAAAACTAATGTTAATAGTTATAAGTTTATAACTTATAAACAAACAACTGTGATTGTCAAGTACCTATTCTGTAGTTTCCCGTTATTTCAAATTATTATTAAAAACGTAAGATTTATATTGTATGAAAAAATTCTATTTTTTTACGAGATCAGAATAACAGAATCTCTACTTTTCAATGATATTTTGGATTTTTGTTTTTATCATTTTAATTATTAGCTGGTACAAAACATAAAATTAATATTATTATCTTTCCAGAAAAAACTAAGCAATGTTGTATTGTTGCAAAATATACTAATATATCTAATATTATGTACGTTATACGTTACCGACAAAACAATTCGTCGCCAATAACAATTATACGAGTACTCCATTACTTTATGCTTAGTGTTTTTCTGGAAAGATAACATTATTAATTTTATTTTTTATACCAACTAATAATTAAAGTCATAAAAATCCAAAATATCATTGAAAAGTAGAGATATTCTAATATTCTATTGAATAAAGTCATAATATATACAAATATTTCGTAAAAAATATTATTTTTTCATGTAATAAATCTTAAAAGTTAAAAACATTAACAACAGTAAAATAAAGTATTATCATAAAATATAAGTAATTAATCAGTGGCGTGTCCAGGGGTGGTAGGGTTTACCCCCCCCCCCCCAATTGACGTATTTTTGCTGACTTTCAGAAAACAAATTGTTAGATATTAGATTTGATATAAAGTCATTACTTTTGATTATTAGTAATAAATTATTGCTTATAAATTATATTTATTATAACATAAAAATTGTATTATAATTATTACTATATGGTCTCTCATTCTGTGCCTATATTTAGTTTTATAATGCAAATTTTTTTAATTTCCCACGTTTTTAAATTTTTTTAAATATTGCGTGTTTTAATGAACAAAATACTTAACTTGATTTAATTTATTATTATATAAATAGATTATTTAACAGTAGTAATTAATTTAATATATAAAATCTAAATCTATATAACTTATTTCGTTTGTTTTAGGAAAAAAAAGTACTTAAAAGTACCATCAACGAGAATAAATAAATACAGAAAAGAAATGCCTGGTATACTTTTACCTCTCGAACCTATTAATACAAGGTAGAGAACATAGTTAAAAGCTGCAGTTTTCTATGCAAATAATTTAAAAAAAAATGTTTAATTGTGATTAAATGTTTATAAGATGGTGTTAATCCTTATCAGTGTGAAAAAGCTAAAACGACTTATACAAAATAATGCAGTCAAGTGTGTTTTATAGCATTCATGAAATAAGACTTATCCATTAATCTTACAAACTTTGAAGAATCGAATAGTGAACTGCTTAAATTTATGAATATGTTTAGAAAAATTGAAGATATTTTAACAAATATTTCAGGTTTAAATGGAAAAAATATAAAGATAAATTTGTATATAAAATTGAAAAAAATAAAGGATATAAAACTATTAAATTTTACAATGAAGCCATGTCAAGTAAAGCTGATGTTTATTTTAATATAACGCCTAAATTATTGATTTTTTTTAAACATGCAACAATAACTAGTATAGAACTGTAGGAAATATTTTTTCTTTGTACAAACATATTTTAAGTAATAAGAGATATAATTTAAATGAACTAAATTTGGAAATACATATATATTTATATAGTATATTTAATTTTCAATTTTAATTCGAAAAAGTAATACATTCGTCTAATTTTTTTTTTTTAAATGATTAAATTATAATTAAGAATTTAAAGATTTTTTTTATGACTTGCATTTTTACAGTGCAATTTATTCCGCAATTCGTATTTATTTTTTTGGTATAATTATACTTATACAATGTGTGTGTGTTTTTAATGCAATTAAACCCGGCATTTTCTTATAAAATATGTCCCCTTCCTCTGTCAAAAATTCCAGCACGCAACTGAAGAAAATACAGGATTAATACGTAATGGACTTGAAAAGACGGGAAAAAATGCATCCTGTATAACTTTTAGCGAGATACCAAAGTTGAAATATGGAACAGCCGTAGGTTATGTTGATGAATAGATCAACACTCAACACTTAAGAAATTATTCATTATTAGAAAAATTGTCTTAATGATTTGAATATATAATAATACATTTTTAAATTTTTTTTTCTATTTCAAATAAGCGTATAACTGTATTTATATGGGTTTATATAATGTACATGAAGTTGCTTTCCCCCCTATTTTGTCTGATCGATTTCAAAATACCACCAAACAACTGCAAATTAATTACAAATAATTTCAAATCGAGTTTCCCTAATTGCAAATCTTTTTTTATATTTTTTATGAATTTTTCAACTTACGAAAATAATTATACCTTCAATTGCAATATTTTTATTTTTTTTATACTCATAATTCACTTAAAAATTTAAATTATATAAAAAGTAAAAACCAACATACAAACATAGATATGAATATTACCGTGAATTACTTATAACTTTAAATTTACTAAAATCTGTATAGGTATAGTTGCTAATATCTATAAACTTATTAGTGGAAGATATATTTTTTTTTAATTCATGAACAATGAACAATTTCCAAAACGATGCCATGCTTGCCAAAATCATATTATTTAATTTTTTATATATTACGTGAATAAATATTTTTAATACTTGATTAATTGTTTATACATTGTTTACGTTTAATTTTTTTTAATTGCAAGAAATCTTCCAATTACTATTTGGTGTAATTTAATCTTAATATTCATTTTCATATAAACAATAAGATAATAATATATTAGTGGACATTGTTTTTATTTTATAAAACGTATAGTTAATTTACCACAATAGTTATTATAATTATTTTTTTTATTTATAAGTATTTCATTACTTATAAATTCAAGTATCTAAATTCTTATAAATATCAATACCTAGGAACCATCCACCCAATAATTTGGAGGATCAGTCGCCGACTTCTAGACAACCCTTTTTTCATGTCTTTGCCAAAACTATTGTTGAACAAAATATTAAACGTGTATGAGGTTATCATTGAATTATTATACTCTTTTCAATTATTTTTGGATAAATCGTCGTTTCACGTTAAATTTGATACTAAAATATTTGTATTCATATGCACCATATAGGTTTAAAAAATAAAACTAATCACATAAAAAATAGTGAATATTTACAAAATAATATAGAATTATATTGGTCACATAATATTGTAATATCTATAATAATTAACTATTTTTAATATTATCGTCTTGCTGTTTATATTGATGTATGATATTATAATATGGATATTACTCGATTTACAATTATTT
This sequence comes from Rhopalosiphum maidis, assembly GCF_003676215.2. Taxonomy (NCBI): domain Eukaryota; kingdom Metazoa; phylum Arthropoda; class Insecta; order Hemiptera; family Aphididae; genus Rhopalosiphum; species Rhopalosiphum maidis. Next base: position 51,429,000 of record NC_040879.1, read on the forward strand.
ATAATTTTTTAGTGATATTTTGAAGTCGATTGGACAAAGTGAGGGGGGCTACGTGAATTTTCCCCCCCCCCAATATGGAATTTGTTTTACTCAAAACTAGATGATTTGCAATTAGGTAAATATGATTTGAAATTATTTGCAATTAATTTGAAATTATTTGGTGGTATTTTGAAATTGATCGGACAAAATGGGGAGGGCTTACTTCATGTACATATTTAGTACTAAAAAAAAAATAATTTGTATGGTTAATGATTTGATAATTGCATACCAAGAGTGAAACTATAATTAAGTCAACATTAAGATATTGTGACACCCTTTCACTCATACTAACAGTATTAATGTGCAAATAAAAGACGTATGTTAAGTTGGCTCTCACATTTAATACGATTACCATCAAAATCTTCAACAATATTTCGCAAATAATTAAAACCAATTTGAAAACTAATTATCAGAATATTTAAAAAAATTTATTTTAGCTTATAGTCTAAATAAAGTATCCAACACAATTTTACCGTGAATAAGGTGCAAATAACTTAGATAGCTTCAAATATTCAAATTAGTTATTATCGATCTAGGACAATTATTGTAATCGTGTAAAATCTCCTTCGGCATTCACCCTGAATAAGGTTTTAAACTTTCTGTCTAATCATATACTTATGTAATAAAACGAGGGGAGGGGCTTAAAATGCTTTTTAAGCAAATTGTTTTAGTATAGCCATAATTCATAGCCTTGAAACAAAACAAAATTGATTACACGCATGCAATAATGTTTGTTTAATTCCAAAAGATTACTTTAAGACTCGTCAAACTTTGATGGTAGTGCAAGAAAATGTTTTTTTTTTGTATATAATATTATTGTGTTAAGCAACGGATAATTTTCAAGTCGTCGCAAGTACAAACAATTGGTTGTTAATAATATAGTACATTAGAGTATTTTTAACTATTGCAGGTGTTCTCGACATTCGAAGTATGTTTTCATGTGTAAAAAATGCGCAATACTGCGTTTTGCTATTTTATAATTAATTTAAATTAATTCAATTTGTAATATTATATACTATAGCATAATTATTTATTACATGCTAACTTAGGAATTCGACCAATATTTTCTGCATAATACATGAACTTTTGGACACAGCTGGTCAGAATCCTAACATGTCAATCGCCGCGAATAAACGTTGCATACTACATAGTTTATTTATTTATACCCCCCTAAGCCAAAACGCAGTAAGCAAAAATATAGTAGTTTTGAGAAAAATAACTTTTTCTGAATTATCTTGTTATTTTTATCGCACTTTCAAAATAAAATAATAAATTAATGATTCTTACGATTTAACAACTTTACAACTTTATTAACAACTTTTCCTGTAGAATACAATAACATCACTTGTAGATAAACACTAAGATACCTCTTAACGCCTCAAAACGCATATACGTACTTTTAGCTTAGGGGCGTAAGACATCAATATTATTGTTTACATGGGGAAAATGCAGTACATGCGCGTATACATATTAAAACATGTTACGTGACAACATTGAAAGATTGAAGATAATAATAATAGTACACTATGGCCGATCACGATACATAATATTATATAAAAGTCTGTGTGGCCGATAGGCCGAATCACAACCAAAGAATTTATAACATCCACAATGTCAACACTCAACAGTGCACCTTTACAAGTTACTCGTATTATTATAAATTTTATAATGTACGAAAATATGACATTGTATGATACGGCTATACAATTATTATCAATACTAAACGAAAATAATGTATTTGAGCCAATAATAAGCAAAATTACCATACTATAATGTGGTCAGTTACTGCGTTTTTCTTATTGCTTAGCATATGTTTGATACTGCTTTTTTTTATTAATATCATTCAAATATTTTGTAAATACGTATAAGTATATTATGTTTTACGGTATTTTACGAGCCAAAAAAAAAAAAAAAGCCTTAAAATAACGAATATTTTGATATAATAAACTCGTTTTTTAAATGTTGTTACTTACTGACTTTTGGCTTAGGAAGGCCAAGTACGGCCAAGTATACATAGCGATCGACAATGGGTAAAAATTGTAAATAGCGGCGGTCAACACAGTGCTAGATATAAAAGAATAAATAAATAAATTATACCTATATATGAATTTCTATGTAGTAAATCGCACTTGGCATATTTTTTAAGTGATCTTATTTTTATGATCACCATTTATCGTTATCCTGAGGACACCACAAAGACGTGGCTATCACTATACCCTCCAAAAATAGTTGTTTTTATAAAATTATTAAAAAATTCAATGCATTTAAATAAGAATCTATATTATGAAATATCAAGTGTTAATTTTTATCTATAATAAATATTTTTTTTTTAATATAATTTGTCTACGCTACTAGGTAGCTATAATAATACATCAATTTAACATATTATATTGAACTTTTTCGATTAATTTTTTTTTAATACTGCTCAAACAAATGATTCGGTAAACGTATATTATTAGAACCTAATGTTGATTTTAAAAAACGATAAAACATTGGTCGCATTACACCAATATAATACATCTACACATAAAATTGATGATAATGAATTAAAGGTCATGTACTCATGACGTGTATTGTGTGATGTATAGGTGGTCAGGCCGCGATGCCATGCATCGATCTCGATAAGCCACAACGTGTACAAACTTGTCGCATTTCTAAAAATAGTTCGTTAACGATCATACGAGCATTATTCGAAAATGATGATAAATGATTGTCGAATATATCGTACCTAATGTCGTTATGCACGTAACAATATAAAATATCGAGACGAATTAAAACTGCGCCACATATATAATATTTGATAACTAATGCACTAATGCAAACTATTGGTGGTTGTAAATCATAACCAGTCAGGGAAGTGCTGGAAAAATCAAAAGGGATACACCGTGAGGAGGTGCGATGTAACACCGCTCCAGCGCCGATTTTAATTATTGTAGATTATATATAATCGCGAAATTATAAACTGTATTCAATATTAATGTTATAATAAGTATTTAATTTATCGCTATTGGGGTTAAAATATAATAACTAGCTAACGATCATATCATTTTAATTATTATTTCGTAGTTCGTTTGCATTCAGATCTCCGTAATTTGATTTAAAAATTTAAACATTCTGTATCAATGAACTAAAATATATGTATAATAAGTAATGCAATAACATATTATATAATAATATAACATTTAATATGGTTAGTTACATGGAGTAGAAACTTAACTATATATTATGTATTATATCTATACTTATTTTAATTAAAAGTAAAAATGTTTTACTGAACTAATAAATCAGTTTTATCTAAGATGAAATAGATTATATTTCCGTTTTTATTATTTAATATCACAATATATAAAATTGTTGATAGAAAATTATTATTATTATTTTTTAATTTACTATTTAGGTATTCTATACAGATATAAATCTTAGACCTATAGATAGTGTTTAAATTTTAACCAAGGCACTATAACAACATCACACTAATGTCTAATACACTGTATAATATGTATACTCTCGGTACTGCCACTTAATTGTATGGTAAAATAGTTGAATATTTTCAATCAGTGGCGATCAATACTAATAATCGAAAGTGAACCTGAAATCGGAAAATTGTTTTTCGGTTTCAAGCCCTGCTAAAAAGGTTTTTAAATCTCGCAAAATATTTATGTTAATACATAATATACCTATCATTAGTTAACAAAAACTATAGATTTTATATATAAAAGACACATTTTTTCGTTAAATTTTCGTGCGAACAAATATTTTTTTATTTAAATTGCATAGGTTTATAGGTTCTTTGTAAGCGCGGAGGTTTTCAATATTATACGCCTGATTTACTTTGTAATTGTTTAATTTATACGGTGGATAGGTACTCGTTAGTGCACATGTATATCCATTTTTAAAATTAACAACAACTTGTTAGTGCATAAAATTGTGAACCATGAAAAATAATTGTAGCCGTAGTTTAAGTAGTTTTGGGTTTTGGGTATACAGGGTACACAGCTACTATAGATGGGATACACACCTATCATATCTTATTATAGGCTAATTCCATACGATACAGTATATACTCGTGTAAAGCATCATAACACGGATAGAAAACCCTGTATAATATAGTCGTAACTAATGTAGAATTACTAGAATTTATTACAAAACGTAAAGGGACTACAGTTATAATATTCACCAAAATTTACAAATCATTATTAATTTATATTTGATATTTGATATATCTACAACAATGTTATACGTGTCACCATACATACGGCGTATAAAATTTATAGTTTATATACATTTTGTTTATTCAAAATAAATTACCTAAGTACATTAATGTTTTGTCTTAATACAATTTATATACGTATAACGTATAATATTATGCATTTATATTTTATATACCATTGTCCATTACGTTTTATACTAGTTACCTAATAGTTTTTACTAGTTATTACTTATTACATATAACTTATTACTTATGAGTCGTTATGAAGTATAGAATATGTATTTTAAATATTTTTACGTTAGGTATACCGTATTTCCATCAGACTTCTGAAAAGTCTGACGACCCAACATTTACGGTTGACCATTTGATAAGAGACTTTGAAATAATTAAAATTGTTTTATTTACAACAGCTCAGCTCTATAGAATTTAAATGTTAGATAAAAATATATGAAAATGTCACTAACGAGTGGCCACTTTCCTCAAACGTAACATGTATTATGTATAATTTATCGTAAACTGTCTTTATTAAATATTAATATTTAATATTTTTTTAATTGCATATAAAAAAAAAAAATGTATTTAATTTTATATTTTTTTGATATCGGTTTAGGATTTTGGTATTAATGTTTTTAAATTTCGATTTCGGTTTTGGTTACCGTTATTGATTTTGATTTCGGCTTTTAACGGTTTTAACCGGTATTCGAAATCGGTATCCAATATTGGTTTCAAGTCCTGCTTTTTAGTGATAATAATGGTTAAAATTTAAACATAGTTTTCAACTAGGGACATATAACAAATAAAGTTTATGAGTAAATTTTATTTATTTTTTAACCACGATTTTTTTTTTTTTTTTTATATATCCAATATAATTTAATATAATTAAATAACCGTAGAAGATAATTATTAATATATAATATTTGTTTAGAACTGTTTTATTTGATTTTGATAAATTATAACCAATTTTATTTATTTTCATATGAACTGTCGTTTCAATAACAGCACATTACAAATACTGAAATATTTTATGGAAAGTTGAACATGTTTTGATACTATTTACATACATTTAATGTATTATTTATTTATTTTATTTTATTTCATATACATATGAATACTGGGTCCCACTGAGATGACTTTTGTAGAGGCCCAGGAATTCAAAAATATAATAATTACATATAAATTACAAGTATATAGTTAAAACGAAAATTTACAAAAAGAAATAAGCGTGTGAAGATTTAAGGTATATACAATTTGAGTCAGGTAACTTATAATAGTTAAACAATTGAAAATAAATACAGGAATATTATCATAAATTTAATTCGTAAAGAAAATCCAATAGCCACTATAGAATGCTCCTTTTAAATGAGTTTATTGGGAGGTTTGTTATATAAGATGGTATTTTATTGTATAGTTTGGTACCAATTGTTTCAAAATGTCTGCTTGTTGTGGTTTTTTTACTTTTTTATGTAAAAATGGTTTTTGCGTATCTAGTGTTGGCTCCGTACGTTATTGGTTGAAATAAATTATGATTTTTTATGAATATAGCTGTTATTTTTAAATATATTTTTTTAATAGGAAGTACGTTTAGTTCAGTTTATGAGCTTTTTTTTGGGTACATACGGTCTTTATTGAGCAATAATCTAATAATTTGATTTTAACAGATTTGTAGATGACTTATTGTATTTTCGAAAGCGCCACCCCAACCTATTATACCATATGAGATAATTTATTCAACCAACGCTAAATAAACCTGACGTATTTTCGGTAATTCTAGAACTTTATTTAAATTTCTTAATATATACATCATTTTTCAAAGTTTTTTTCTTAATTTGGTTTTTCCATTTTATATTGCTATTTATTTCGATATCTAAATAATTAACGTTATATTCAATATTTATTGATTCACAACAACAATTATTGTCTAGTTGTGTGCAGGTCATTATGAATTTTTATTTTTGTTTTAGTAGATAATACATTTTTTATTGAGGCATGAGGGACAATACATGTTTTTTCTAAATTTAGAAATAGATTATTTTAAGTTAACCAATTTTTTATCAATTTTAAGCCGGTTTTTATTACATTTAATATCTCATTCCACAATTCATCTGTACATAGCGTAACTGTATCATCTGCATAGCAAATTAATTGACTTTTTAAGGGGAGAAAAGATTAGTAAACTGATAAAATCCTTTATTTTGACACATTGTTTTCTATCACTTAAGTATGAACAAAGTAGCTGTAAAACTTTATTTCGTAATCCTAATTGTTCTATCTTGTGTAATAATATGCTATGAACAATAGTATCGAATGTCTTAGCAAGATCTAAATAGACCGTAGCACATTTTTTACTATCATCTAAGGATTTATAAATAAATCCAGTCACTTTAGCGATGGGTTGATCTCTGCCTTTATCTTTTTGGAAACCATGTTGTGATTGATGTATGATGTTGTTTGTTTCTAAAAATGTAACAAGTCTATCTTTAGTAATTTTTTCAAATATTTTTGCAATATTTGAAATCATTGAGATTGGTCGATAGTTATTGATTAAATTTGTTTCGTCTTTTTTGAAAATTGTGTGCTTATGGACATTTTGAATAAATCTGGTACTGTTGCCTTTGAAAGACTAAGATTGAAAATATACTTTTGGGAAAGGTTAATGCAAGTTTATTCTCTTTTAATAATTTGACTGTAATGCTATCTAAACCAGTCGAAGAACCATTTTTTAGTTTTAAGATTTGATTTATTATTTCACGTTCATTTGTAAGGATGAATTGATCAAGAATAGGTTTATTAGGGGTGTTATTATCTATAACAGTGGTTACATTTTGAATTACATTTTGTTGATTTTTTAGTTTAGTGAAAAGATCTGATCCTACATTAATAAAGAAGTCATTAGAATTATTTGAAATAATTTTTCCATTTTCCTTTACATTTAATTCAGTACCATTATGTAGTATATTATTTGTTATATAATTTTGATTTTTACTACTACCGATAAAATTATTAATTAATTTCCACCACACTTTGGGGTTTCCGTTTGCTTTTTCTAATTCCGATTTCTAATATACGTGTTTTGCATTTCTTATTAATTGTGTGACTTTATTTCGGAAATTTTTATAATATTTTTTTAGATTGTCATTAGTATTATGTTTTTCTATTTTGAGGTGAAGTTGATATCTATCCCTAATTGTTTTTATTGATTCAGTGGTCGCACATGGTTTGATTTTCTTTAATTTCGAAAAAAATTTAATGCTAACAGATGCTATTTTACTAAGTTGTTTAAAATATTAATGAAATATTTAGTAGCGTTATTTACATTAGAGTTTTCTAAGATAGTACACCATTTTTTATTTGATATTAAGTTTGATAATATTGAATAATTTATTGTGTTGATTGTGAGAGGATCTAGTTTATTTTTTCTATTACTTATTAAATTTCCAATACTAAGAAGTATTGGATAGTGATCAAATATTGTGATTGGACAGACTATTGGTTTCGAATATTTAATTGTCTTACTTTTCATAAAAATATGATCGAGGCAAGAGTTGGAAGCATGTCTAGTGATAGTATTAATCATTTTAAATTAACCAAATTCAGCTAAATGATCGAGGTAATTATTTGTAATTATTGATGTACGTAGTATATCTAAGTTTATGTCTCCAATTAAAATGTTAAAGTCAACATTTGTCTTTTTAGCTTTTTCTAATACGATGTTTTGTAATTCACCTAAGAACAATTCTACATCATTGTTAGGGATCTGTTAATTGAATAGATAAAAAAGCTATTATTCCATTTTTTAATTTAAATTTCCAGAACTGTATGAGATTGTAATTCTAAGATGGGGGTTAAAGTTAAAGTTAATTATTTATGTATACCATAACACTGTCGTTTTGGTTTTTATTTAATTTAGTGTAGTATATGGAGTAATTTGGTAATTGATAGATGTCAGCTTTAACACTATCCCTACCTAACCATGCTTCAACTAATATTATTATATCATATTTTATAGGTGAGTTACCTAATAATATACGAAATCCATCAAAATGCTTTTGAACACTACAAATGTTAATCGCTATTATGTTACATACATTATCACTATAGATAATTGAATTTAGATTGTCGATTTCGCATTTGTATGTTTTTATTTAATTTACACTTGGTAATATTAAATTTTCACCACACATTAAAGCAGTCATTTAGGTAAGGATATAATAAAACGAAGTACTAAATTGGGAATATCTCCGATTGACGAATAGTAGTATTTTTAAGAACATAGTGTAACAGATAAGGATTCCCATTAACGAATTTAACATAATATTTACAAGAAAAATAATTAAAATTAATAGAAATGTACAATAAGTAATAAATGTGATATACCACTGACCTAATTTGGTTTTAATAATGAAAAAATTAATGAGGCTTACAAAATAATAATAATTAAAAGGTTTATAGCGTGTTTAATTAATTGATAGTATGTATTTAATTATTCATTTATATATCGTTATAATACAAATTTAGCTGACAACATTTTTTTGATGGCGTAAAAATGGCTAAATAAAATATATTACAAATATTTTTTTTTTACATCTTTTAGTGCATTATGTTTATTTATTTTAAGTATAAGTAAAAGTATAACTTAGTATAACTAAGTATATAATGCAAAATTGTATTTATAGGTAGTTCAATATGATTTGTCCCAGATAGTGTCAGTCAAAAATTATGTTTATTGATGATATTAATATTTTCGCTAGTTATTACCACACCATTCTTATAAGCGTAGTATAGTAAAAAAAAAAATTATACATTAAATGATAATTTTTTTTCCGTGAAACTGATCGGTTTGAAGACTCTACCGAATTGCATGTTTGTTTAAAATATTTATATTTCACCATGATTTAAAATCAAAAATATCAGAGTGTGTTAAACGCTGAATTTTAAACTTTTTATTATTATACTGTGTTATTAGCTTGATATTATATTCTCGTATAGTATAAATTTGGTTAAGTTTTCTTAATTTAAGTTTAATTACGCCAAAATCTCATGCTGAATGCTAAAACAAACCCTGATTTTCTTTTACCTAAAATACCTTTAAGTTTATCTTATTTTTATATTGTAATTAATTATATTGTAATAATTGATATAGGTACATTGTAAAAAGGGAAATACCCGTTAAATAATAAAATAAAATAAAATAAAATATTAAATCATTTATAATAAAGTATCTGTATAATTGTTATTTCACTAATTATTTGCTATTTCTCTCACTCTGTACTCTGTAGGTCTTAGCGACGTACTCGTGTAAGTCGTAGATGAGTATTCTTAGTGACTTAGTATTAAATAAATAACGTACGATACATATTCGATACTACGACTCGACAAAAATATTTGTTCTTATAATACCAAAAAGAAGGTGTTTTCAGTAATACATTATTCAAATACAAATTCTGTATTAAAAATTAAAGTTTTTGAAGTGACAAATTTTATTCAAAAGAAGAAATAACGGATATTTTATCAAATTATATAATTGAGAGTTTAAAAAAGCTTAAAAGCATAGGTTAATATAAAAATATTGTATCTTTTGGTAATAATTGTAATATTAATTTTGAAGTTATTAGAAGTGGCAAAAAATATTTTTTCAATTTTAAATTTAAACTTAAAAGCAAATATTTGTGGGATAGGTACACTGTTTATATTTTGCATAACGCGATGTAATCAAGTGCTAATGTGTTTCATGTTGATGTACAAATCATAATGAAAAAAAAATATTAAATTTTTTCATATGTATATATTATATCAATAAGTAGTTTGGATTGAAAGTTGAACATATTACATAAACTAATAGAAAAAATAGAAAAAACCTAATTTTTTACATAAAATATTTTGTCGCTTTTAAATGGTTTAAAAAACAAAAATATGTTTGATGAAAATTAATTTAAACAAAATATTGAACTATTTTATAATCCATTTTTATTATAAATTTTTTTTGTTTTTGTATACATTTTTTATTGTATTTAAAATCCGTTTATTTTATCTATTTATCCTAAATACAGTTTTATAATTTTATCAGTATATTTTGTTAGATTAAATTTATTTATTGACATTTTTCTAAAGTGAAATAAATTACGTTAATTTACAGATAAACTGAAAATATTAATTATATTAATTTAATTTAATTATATTGAAAGTGATGGTAAAAAAATATTGTACTACAAATAATTTATAAAAATTAAGGAATTTTTTAAAATCAAAATAATTATAATATAAAATAACTATAAAATCGTTAACGACTCTTTTGCACCAAAATCATGGAAATAATTAAAATCTATTACCTCATCACAAAAAGTTAGTAATCATTAAGTGGCAACTTATAATGAGCAATACATTTGAATATAATTTTTTTATATAATCATATATCATTCGATATAATGAACTTGTAATAAGTGTGAATAAAGAAAAATATTAAAAACGCCTGTGGTGAATCAGGTAGATAATCAAACTTGCACGCACCTGTGACGACTTTAAGCAACGACCATACGAGTACGTCTGCGGTTGGTCGATAGGAAACTTTGCAGAAAATCCAACTTTAAGGATGCAGGTAGCACTGATGAGATCAAAAGAAGACAACGAGAGTATAAAAAACACTGGATGTAAATAGAGACAGGGAAACAGGATGTAGGACGTGAAATAGAATTATACAGTTTTTAGTTTTATGCGTGGGTAAAACTGTGGTCTGATCGGTATGGCGCAACGATCACAAATGAAACAGAACGCACACAAGTTGGACGCGTCCTTACAAGTTGTAAATTACAACTAACTATCAATATATTAAGGAAGTCCAGGAAATTCTATATACCTAAATGGTATTTTAAGACGCTAAATTAATTAGCCGTGTAATTATACTTTTGAAATAAGCACGTCGAGTGTTGACGTTTCGTATCATTTGTTTGCCTACTCAACTATTCATATTATACCTCCATAATAAAAAACAATCGCGCTGACACGATGACGCAAAATATTGATGATCGCGGATACGAAATTATTATTGTGAATACCATGCGAAATTGGGATTTTACACCTGTTTATAGAAACATAGTGTTTGATCAAAGTGATTTAAAACAAAATAAAAATGTAACACTCTGTTTCTGGCTAGATAGAGTTTCAGACACCAACGTTATTTGTCACATTTTTTTGGCAAATTGTTTTAATAGCGCCTGGCCGATTGATCATTTGACCATTGCTCAATGTTTTTCGTATTTTACCACACAATTAGCGTTTATTTCATATAACATACCACCCCGTATAGGTACTTCAAATCAAGAGGCTGTTTATTATATTTGTACCTAATCAAGTTAGATAAAGAGTTATTTGTTAGTTAATCCCATTCCATGGTCTTGTAAACCATCGTCCGCGTATATAACCCTGTTAATGTGGATGCTATTGAAGATCGCGGGAGTGAGGTAGTACAATTCAAATATTAAAATGTATTATATGATTTATCTATAATAGGTATAGATTATTATACCTAGTATAATAAATCAATTTAAAATTATCTGTTTTCAAAATATCGAATTACAGGTGGTTTTAGCTCTTACTTTATACGATCCAAATCCAAATTCGAATATGATCGTACTTAACATTCTTACGATCTGTTAATCTTAGATGATTCAGTGAGTGTGGTATAAATGATGAAACAGTAATTAGTTGAAAACCATGAAAGTAAAATACGGAATACGTTGTTTTTATTATAATTCCACAAAGGCCTTACCTTTTCTTAAATTGATTTAATTAAGTAATAAGCAAAATAAAAGTTATAAGAAATAAGAAATCATAAAATGTAAAAACTAATATTCCAATATCGTTTGATGTAAATTCAAATATGTATAGAAAAAGTACTACTCACGTTTATATTTATAATCACGTTATTTATAATTAAATATTTTTCGTTTTTATAATTTTGCATTAATCAACTGTATTTAGTTAAAAGTAGAACTTTTATTACTGTTATTCGTGAGTAATTCCAAAGTTACAATGAATAATGATTAACGATATAATATATAGTGTTTAAAGTATTAAAATGTTTTAACTATCATACTGAAATTTTAGTAATAAATCTTAAATTTATAATCGTTATTATAACGATTTTGGAAATTGTCATCATTATATTTTAATCTTAAAAAATATATTTGTATAGGTACTTATTGGGGGGAAGAGGGGAGTGAAGTTATGATGAAAAGCCTTCTATTAACGTCAATTTATTATTTGTGTAGCTGAAAAAAATCCTTATTATAAAATATATATTAAAATAATTTTTTATTTGTATAATATTTACTCTCCATAAAATCAAAAAAAAAAAATTGTAACAAAAGCGTTTTGTCGCTGCTGTTACATTTTTAAAACAACAACTGAACAATCAGAAAGGCCTAAAAAATGAGTGGTTTTTGAACTTAGGATTTTACTATTGTTCGTCGCCAAAATTCGTAAAAAGTTATATCAGTAACTTCTTATGAACTGTAACAGTCTTCATAAAAATAATGGATTTAAAGTCATTTAAGTTTAACGCCATACTCATACTAATCAACATGACGTTGATCCATCATTCGTTACAACGCAAAATGTATAATAATAGTTATTGTCCTAATGGTTCTATAGGTATGTAGATATATAATTCTAATGATCTATTGATTTATGTTATAAAACTATGTAATAATTATCAAGTATGACTAAAAAATACATTTAAAAATAATCATTAACTAAATATTGTTTACGACCTATTGCAATTTTGAAATTACATATTATATATTTTATATTGTTATATAAGTACATAACCATTGGGTTACCAACTTTACATTTAATAAATAAATAAAAAATATTCATTTAATTTAATAGACTATGTATAGTTACATAATATCGAAATATTACATAATGTTACAATGTTACATAATGTAATCCAGATAATGAGAAATATTGGTTAAAATACCTATACTTCGACTATAACATAAAATATAAGTATTGTATATATAATTTATATGTATTGAGTTGTATATTTATGTGTAAATATATAATTATAAACAAAATGTATAATTATTTTTCTAGATCAAAATGGCAAAACTCCTGGTAAATATTACAAGTTGTAATCATCTCACATCTAACCTGTATTTTTTAATCTATTTAAAACAGCAGTCTAAAATGTCAATATATTTTTATTTTTCATAAGCTCTGGGATTAAATATATTACAAAATAGTTATCTTTATAAAATATACAAAATATTGTTCACATCGAAATCGTTTTGTGATCTACTAAGGTAATGAATATTTCAATTAAAATGTTATTAGGTTTTTAAAAAAAAAAATGTTTAAATTCAATCTAATTATTGAAAAAATTATAATTTTTCGATAAATAACCAAACCTATTACACATTGTATTATGTTTCATTACTGTTTCTGTTGAGTAGTTCATAACATGTTAATTAAATGCTTATAAAATAAATATATTTTGTGTTCATAAATATTTTTAATTTAATATTGTTCGCTATAAAAAAAAAATTTTAAATTTACCTAATAAGCCATTTTACTGATTGGTGTGATATTCTTACACATTATTAAAAATAAAAAATACTGAAACCTTAGATAGTGATGTGATTTCATAGTGAAAAATCACTTATAGATACTAAATATAAAACTGAAAAACAATTTATAATACCTAAAATTATTTTTGTTCTATATGTGTTATTTGTTAAAAATATTAACTTATTATTGTTATACATTTTTAGTATCTTTTACACCCTTAGAAGCAATTCGATATTAGTTAATCTTGTATCTCTTGTACAATGCATTTTAATTAGAGTAGTTATAAAATATCAATCTATAATATTGTATTATGCATTTTTTAGAAACTGATGAAAAATAAAGTAAATATTTCTTTCTTTAGTTACTTAAGTAAACTGTGCTATGGTAATTAGTAAAATTGTCATTAAATATTTAACTACAATAATTGTAATACCTTTTTAAAACTAATCCTTATAACCATTTAAAAATATTTTAACGTATGTAAGAGGATTGGCATAATTGTTCGGATGATATTGGATCTATCATTTCCATTTTTCTAAATGAAAACCTCAAAAGTATAGATGTACATCATTTACGTTATATATTTTAATATTATATAAAAAATTAAGGAATACACCCTGCTACTGTAATGCTTAATACTTATACTGAGTATTATAAAAGGGGTGAGCTTACATCGTTATTAGTAGATTACAGTAATGTATAATATGTTAATTTTGAATTCAATTATAAATCATATAGTATATAAATTCTTTGTTGCTTGGCCAATTTGAATTACCAATAGGCACTAATCTAGATGACTGTCAGCTATAATATTTTTATTTATATATAACCATGGGCGTAGCGAGGATTTCAATCAGGGGGGGGGGGGGGGTAGGAAATGGCGTAGCCAACTTTAAATCATTAAAATTCAATTATTTTTTAAAGTATTTATTTATAATATTATTTTTAAAATATAACAATGACAATCGTCTAGAGTTTTCGCGAAATCTGCTTAGAATTTTCTGTTGCATTACAAAGTGTGGTATAAGAAATATAATTTAGTTTGAAGTGCAGGGGGAGGGCACTTTCCCCCCTGTCCCACCCCCGCTACGCCCATATATACATATAACGCTTGGTATTAGTTAAAGAAATTATTTATTGTTTGTACAAAACATAACTTCTAATTTATGTTTGTAATACACGTAAATGTTATGGAAATACAACCTTTGTCGTTTATACAATTTAACATTGTTTAAAATAAATCGTACAGAATAAGCAACATCAATTGATTAGATTTTGATATAATTAAAAAATGTAAATGTACAATGGTTATAATGTAAATAATGTCATCAAAAACCTAACCGTTAAAAAAGATCAAGTTGAAGAACATATTTTATCAAAACAAGCTAATCTATTAAAGTAGTGATATCTAAATTATGATCGAGTTTACTCTTTCTTTAATCCATAACATTAGCACTTAAGCTTAGCCGATTAAGTAATAATTATTAAATACAAAAAAATGTATAGTACGTTATTAGTATTTTATACTTATATGTGTGTATGAATGTAAGTATGTGCAATGTATTTATGTATGACGTATAGTGTATACACTATTGATCATTATGCTGCTCTTTATGCAGGGACTGATTTAGACATATTGTGGCCTTAGGCAAAATAAAATATGTAGCCTCTTATTATCAACAGTAGCATATATAGCCATAGCAGTGGTGTAAAAGAGCCTGCAGACCACGCGTTGCGTTGCAGTAATTTGGGGCCTTTGGTTAAAGTAAATTTAATTCATTGACAAATTTGCCCAACAAAATGTTAGAAGATCGTAGAAATTTAAATAAAATAATTCAGTAAAATTTAGTTACATTAACTAATAATTGTATAATATTAAATAAATATTGTTATTTTTTATCATATCATAAAAAAATTTTAATTAGAATAAGTGATATCAAATTAATGTTTTTAAATTAATATATCTACCTAAACAATATTTTAGGGTCCCAAATTTTTTTGTTACGCCACTGAGCCATAGCCACTCTCCACAAATGAGTTGTATAAAAC
The DNA here is from genome assembly GCF_003676215.2 of Rhopalosiphum maidis. Lineage (NCBI taxonomy): Eukaryota > Metazoa > Arthropoda > Insecta > Hemiptera > Aphididae > Rhopalosiphum > Rhopalosiphum maidis. Next base: position 51,444,862 of record NC_040879.1, read on the forward strand.
AAAATAATAATTTATTAAAATTTAATATTTACTTATACATTTTCACATATCATTAATATAATGATATTATATCATTATTTAATATAACTTATTATTGATATTATTACCTACTTATGAGATATATTGGATACATTAATTACATTAATTTATTCTATAGTATATATCCAATACCCAAACATATAATATTTTATTGCCAATTTTCCCATGAATTAAACTACAGCAATAGGGCGATTGCAGTATTCAATCCTTTCCTGACAGATTAATTAACCAGAAACAATTTATTACTGCGATGACTGATAACTAGAAATTTAAGCGAAAAAATTGATTTTCTAATTTTTATCTTATACAAATATACCGAACAAATGCGGGAGGACCAATCCAATTGCCTACTCAGATTATACTGGCGGTGGTTTATAACTAAACATTCAAACTCCGTTTTAAGCTTCACACTTTTTTTATAAAAAAATACCACCAGATATGCACTGTAGCGTTATGTACATTTGAAGGTAATTTTTCTATCTACGTGCAGTACGAGCAAACGAACGAATTACTGAATTACCCCCAAACTAAGATACAATTCAATCAAATTATACCAAGTTATATATTTTTAGTATTTATTTATTTAATTTAGTTTTATATAATGAAATACTGGGCCCCGCTGAGAAGACTCGTGTGGGGGCCCAGGAATTCTTACATTAACACGTTTTGACAATAATACAATATAATATCATTTAGTAGTAATATACCCAATTTGAAACCAATTCAACTTTCTTCTTATTAAATCTTACAAAAGAACACCAAACAAGCACTGGGGAACATTCAATTTAACGTAAATGGATTGTCCTGTCAAATCCGGCTCACTCTAATAATTATTGAAGCCTATATAAATACTTAAGCTAAACTCTCAAATATTTTTCTACCAAAGTAACTAATATTATAAAAAAAATATCTATATAGAAATAGTTGCTAATATACAGCATCACAGAATCGTTTTTAGAGTATAATGATTTATAATTGAATTCAAATTTGACACATTGATTATAGACATTAATTCATTACAAACTCTTAATACTTTTTAAATCATGAGGTACTCATTCTGTATACGGTATACCTGCCGTTACTATCAAAGTTTCAATTACTAATTACATATATTCGTAAAACATTTATTCAGGTGTTCTGTATCATTTTTTTTTTCATTTTTGTAATCTATACACCACGGCTGCTTTAACACGATCAATACATTAAGACGAAAACCTATGATTACAATAATGATAAAATATTGGTTAAAAAATGCAACATCTAAGGATTTTATACTATGCGTTAAGATATTTATGTATAAATATGTAATAATTATCCTAAATTATAAATATTTAATAATTAATTTAAAATGTACAATTATATTTATAAAAAACTTGAATAACACTTATAGAGATAAATATGGTAAATGGTTCAAGTTATAATCAATTCACATTATACCATAAATGTTTTATGTTACCTAAAATGGGGAACAGAAAAAAAGTACCGGAAAAAATGTCCCGGGGGAAAAAAGTACAAATTGAAATATTTTAAATAAAACTTTATAAGCTTTAACTTAATATTTTAAGCTATAGCTTAGGTTAGGTTTTCAAAAATTTTCAAGTTCTATTTTATTTTCCCCCAAACTAGTACAGTTATAATAATATTAATAATTAAGAAATAATATTTGTGTATAAAAAACCTTCATGTGCAATTTTCATGTTTCCTTTATTAGATTTTTATATTTCCATTAAAAAAAAATAAAATTTGTTTAATACTATTTGACGTACATAGTATTCGTGTATCACACACTCACACCTATACTGACCTACTGCACTATATTAATTAAAATTATACTATACAAAAGATCACCGTATTTTGCTTTATTATATCACCTTCTAACCACCTATAATCTATATATGTATATATGTGTGTATAATCTACTGCCGATCCCGTAGATCGTAGATCAAAAATTAAAAACCAAAAATTATCGTTTTTATTAACTTTATCATCATTTTATCTACGGCTTTGGCTTTCCACAGCAACCTAACGTATATTAGGTATAAATTATAAGTCTATAAATGTATAATATTAAGTGAATGGTAGATTTTATCATTTTATTTTTGGTTTTTTACACCAAATTAACATATTATACAGAGTGATTATAAAAGTTTTATTTAAAATATTCTAATTTGTACTTCTCCCCCCCCCCCTGAGACTTTTTTTCCAAATACATTTTTTCTAGAATTATTTTTCCAGAACTTTTTTCTCCGAGACTTTTTTCCTACCATCATCTAAAATGTAGTTAAAATTAAATGAAATTGATATGATATAAAGAGCAATAAAAAAATAGCCTTCGATAAATAACATTATTGCAAATTATTATTATTGTTATTATTATATTTATATATATATAGGCATTGAGTACATACGCATAAATGATGAATCTGAAGATACAAAATATCTCCTTCCGAATGCAAAATTTGAAAATTATTTTTCGTTTGTTGATTATTAAAATTATTGTATTGATTATTATAATCACTAAAGAAATATATAAAAAAGATTCATACCAGAGGCGGCTTGTCAACCTATATTATTATATGTAATTATGCTTTATGTTCTTTAATAAAGTTATTAAAGACATTTATTTATTTTACTTAATTTTTTTCTGAAAATAATGCAAATATTATAATATTCTTTATTAGTATTTAATTAATTGTACCTATAAAGTTTATCTGTCATATTATATTGTTATTATTATAACTTTTGAATAAATAATACCTTAGATTAATTATGGCCCGGGTATATTTTTAAATACTTTTTATTCATACTTAAATTACGTCCGAGATTTTTATTTTTGCAAAATCAATAGGTATTTCCTTTCAATTTTTATCATAGTTGTATTAATATTGGTACTTATGGTTAAAAATATTGATTTTAGTGTTTACTGTTTTATTGTTTATTATTAAAAATATATATGATAATTCCTGTACATACCTAGTCTATAAATGTTTATTATAATTATTTTCTTTTTGTTTTCTAACTAAATATATGTCTTAATAAGTTAAAGATTCGACATTTAATTTTTTGATTCAAAACGAAAAATTTTAGATGGCCTGGTAAACATATATCATCAACGGCTTTTCTTTTTAAATTATTATGAAATTTCTGTATATTTATTTGTTGTTCAATATTTGTCTATGATTTTGATCTCTTAAACCATATATACAAATACTTTCATCATTAAATTTCAAAAAAACATATTCACGTTTTATCTATGCAACACCGATATTCAATATAATTTTTGAGTAATTTGTAAAAAGAAAATTTGAATCCATAAACCGCTTTTAACGCAGTTTGACTTTTACGTAATTTTTTAAAATACATGGGCCGCAATTTGCCTAATTTATGACTCGATCTTTTTTGAGGGGACGCAATTTAAAGACGACTTCAGCTGTAAAAATTGTTCGAAATTCTTGTCATTACACTTACTTTGTACTCATTTATTCTTACTATACATACGATAAATAAGAAAATTAATCTCTGAAATGTGTGTTTCTATAGAACAATAATAGAACGTTGTAGTAATCCTAAAATCATTATTATATAAATGTACTATAGGTGATAATATTACTACTTGTATAATTTATGATATAATATATAATGATAGATTAATAGTCAATACATGGTGCACGTGCACAACCTGAAATTTCGAAAATGCGTAGATGGCTATTAGATACAGCTTCTGATATGTTAATCTTTGATCGGTATTGAAATATAAAGAATCGAGATAATTAATTGCGAGAGAGTAAACCGTTGTCTATACCTAAACTACCGTCGTTCTATTATTTGATTTGTCAGTTAGCTTAACAAAATTGTATGATAAAGAAGTATTATTTATTTTTGACCAGACTAAGACCACCGTGAGACTAATCGATAATATTATCTATGACATAGATTCTATATGTAATTCCAAGTATTATGTCATGTGGCCCCCGATATGTTCCGGGTGAGCAACCCAATTCACTTGACTCCCTGACAACAACAATAACTACGACGACGAGACTACGAGAGAAGCAAAGGAGAAACTGTATAATATAATAATATGTATGATATACTATGTGATATGATATATGTGTGTAAGATAATTCTCAGTTCCAAATATATTGATAGCTACTAGCTAGTACTGCTTTCAACCTGGATAATTATCACGTGTAGTTCAGTCTTTCACTCTAAATGTGTAGGTTGTTTAGGATGTAAATCACTCGTTAGAACAACAACAAAAGTCTTCAAAAATATCCAATATTAATATTATATTAAAAAATTAAATTATGCGATTGGTTTTAAAATACGACCCCAGACGTCTAACCACTTCACACAACTATCGAAGGAAATTACATTTATTCCTAATTTTAAAATTCACGTACTCGTGTAAGAAAAAGGTCAAGATTAGAATTTAAAATCGACTGATATTTTGTTAATACTTAATAAAATCGAATTTGTTGTAAAGGCTAAATATTGATTTCAAATTACACCATACCTTTTACCAGTATCAAAAAACGTAATCTTAAAATCTAATAATTTTATGAACGAAATAATATCTCGAAAATTCTGCCAAAGAAAATAATTCTCAAAATACTTGCTAATTAACCACTACATTTTAAATTTGTGGATGTCATCTACAGGTATGGTCATATAAAAATACTTGAAATAATATATTATATTGATTAGGAGTTCAAAAATATGGTGGTAAACTTTGCCTTGATTATTTCAAAAATAATAGTTGTATTAGTTGTAATTTATTGTAATACAAATATTACCAATGGCGGAGAATAGAGGTGTAGCACCTGCTACACCTTTAATGAAAGATGGGTGAAGTGGGTTGTCTGTGTAATTTTTCGTATGTGAATAATACAGAACAATATTTTGAAATATGCTAATGTTAATAGTATAATAACAACTACTTCATTTTTTAACATGTTGAATAAGCTATTCAGTAGATGGAATGTTTAATATATGGATGAATATTATTGCGGATGTGTGGTTACTTCTTATATGTTTCGCTACACCTATATTTTTAAGAATATCCTCCACTGAATATTACGTATACGTGTACACGTCCTTTATTAGCGTGTTATATTCATATTATGTGTTTAGTATTATCAAATATTAATTTAAATTTTCTCAAGATTTTAAATTAATCTTATAATTAACATTATACACAATAAAAATATAATTTGTTTAATGTATACGGCATTATAACTTTTAAACATTTTATTAAATTATTTTTTCCGAAAGTTTTAAGGTTAATAATAATATATACCATACGTCCATACCGATAAATGATTATTATATACTTATAAATCAAATCTAGTGTGCAAGTCTTATAAAAGTAACTTTATCCTCCTGCCGTAGTAATGAAAGAATAATAATTATATTCAATTGACAATTACTATAACCTATAGGTAGGTTATTTAAACGTTTTCTGATTTTACTCACTATACTCGAGGCATAAAGTTAAAGTTAAACGCGATTTTTATGACGCAAGTATGTACATTGAAAACAAATGTTCAAAACACAACTGAACCAACGGACCGTCTTTTTAATTTTAGTGACTCATATTTTTATTATAATTATTATAACTATCATACGTTGTCACACAGTTATACCTAAGAAGTTGTAAAGGGTAAATTTGAGTTGACTGTATTCGTAAAAAAAAATGGCGTTACTTTCATTCAAGTTAAACACTATATTTATAGTGTTATGTATCAGCATGACATTGATTCATTATTCGTCACAATCATTAGGTAACTATAATTTTATTATTTTATGATATTATCCATTTATACATATTTTATTTAGATTACTCAAGAACAAAAAAAAAACAAAAAAAAAATAAAAAATAAAAAAAAAACAAAAAAAAAACAATAAATAGATACATATCATGTACAATTATATAATATAATAAATAATTATACACCTAATTTAATTGTGATCATAAACAATATTAGTTAAAATATGTATTGTGTAGATATTTATACGTAAAAATGTTATAATAATTGTCCTGAAAATATTAAATATAATTATTTAAAATGTTGAATTATTTTTTTATTGAAATAGTTGATGGCGATACTCATACAAATACAACTGAAACTGGTAAATCTTTTTGTTTAAAATTACCATTTATCACTTACCAATAATTTTGATTATTAGTCTAAGAGAATTAACTAAATTATTGATACATTTTTATTTTTTACCATCTAATGGATCTAATCAAATAGGTATAGATTTTGACAACCATTTAATAATGAACGATAATAAATTATTATTATTAATTAATAGGTATTAGATATGATATTCGTAAAATGTAATACCTATGTTTTACATTAACTTCACTGTGTCTCAAAAGAGAATAATCACGTTCATTTTTAATGTTAATATAAAACGCTTTCTATTTTTATCCTTAGTTCAATCTATTGTAAGTTATGTCATTTGTATCTGGGGACAAGCATATGACTTTCATACTTATAGACTAAAAATCACCCTTAATAGATTAATAAAATTTTTGTTATTGAAACCTATGTATTATTACAATAGCTCTATTTATTTAAAGCTTAACGTCTATGTATTTAAAATATATTTAAATTATATCTTAGACAAACTATTAAGTTTTTACAAGTTTAAGCATAATCTAGCCAGGGTGAATCACTCATATAATACGCATTACAAAAAAAAAAAATATTAATATACCTATTTAAAAAAAAAAAAACTTGATCTAAAAAGCTATATTTCCGCAGCTACTCAAATATGTAGGCAGCTTTCTATTAATATTCATTAAAAATCTTTGTACGTTTAAATCGTATGAAAATTATTGTTATATTTTTTGTTTAAATTATCTAAAAGATTTACTTATATTATAATTATTTTTTATTTTATCTCGCTATTCATAATGTATTGAACTCATACTTATATACCCCCCCCCCAAAAAAAAAAATCAAGCTCTATGCTTAAAGGGGAGTTACAAACATGTATCTTATGTATTTATAACTAAAAGTGTAGATTTGAATTATTTGCTTAATAAATTATTATTATAATTATTATACAGGTATTTTTTATATTGACTATAAAATACTGAAATATAAAATTGATTTTTTAGATAATAAGAGACAAGAAAAAGATACATTTTTAGAATCTGAAAATGAACTTAAAAAAGGTAAATATTAAATGGTTCTTTATTTAATGCTCCTCTAAGGCCTAATAGAAATCCCATAGGTATATATTTATAATCTATGGCCATCAATATAATTTTTATTTTAACAATACCTATTTGTTTTCAAAAAAATGTTTATAAATTTTAAAAAGAAAAATATATATTACAACTTTTAGTTATGCGTGAAGGAGGGGAATATATATTTATTATATAGTAAGATCTAAGAACGAAATACTAATTAATTCATAACCTTTGGGCTCTGATATAATACTAATAATTAGTAAATAAATAATAAACAGTAAAAAATAAGGTAACTAAAAAAAAAATTATTATAAGTTAGGTACTTAAGAGTTTGGTTCTCTGATTCAAATACAGTAGAACCTCGATTATCCGTCACCCAATTAACCGTCTTTCTCGGTTAACCGTCAGGCCACACTTGCACGGACTACTTATGCGTTGCAGTAAATAATAATATACATAATCCGAAACTTTCAGGTAATATCTACTAGATACGCGATTGGTATATATGTATATATATATATTTTATGGAAGAGATAAAAACAGTTAATTGTAATAGTGATCGCATTTTGTTTTTGATAAGTCAGTTAGTTATATATTACACGTGTGTTCGTTCGCTTGACCGTTCGCGTTTTTAGTCTCTTTGTGTGCAAATATTTTAAGTATATCATAATTACTAAAAAATAATAATAAATAATATGTATGTATGTTTAAAAAAAATGTTGTTGCTCGCTTAACCGTCTTTTCGATTAGGTATCCATCAAAGCTCTAGTTTCGAGATTGACGGTTAATCGAGGTTCTACTGTATAATATCGCGAACAATTCAAATATACCCTCGATGTACCTATATTTTCTTTAAAATGACGATCATGATGACACCTGTAATATTATAATAGCATTAATAGCTTAAAAAACCTACTATGTATTTGTCATTATATATTCTTTATAGTTACTAAAATTAATTTAAAATATATGATTTTTCTTTTTTAGATGATAACAAAGGATCTGCTGGTAAATATTTGAATTAATTACATTAATGTCTATACTTTATAAAATTGAAACCATAAATTATGATCGATGAAGTATGAACTCAAAACAGATTCAGACATTCAGTGATATCGGTTAATCAAAAATAGAAAGTCAAAAAGAAAATTATCTAATAAAATTATCAATTACGATATTTTATAAACATTAGCATCCAAATTAGTATAATAGTATGTATTTGCATACAGTTATAAAATATTTTACTCTATGGTTTATTAGATTCTGAACGGAGTGATGAATGTATTGATTTTACAATGATGTGTGTTTTTTTTTTTATTTTTGTGTCTGTCATCACGTTTATAATGCTTCGATTTTGTATAATGCTTCAGCCCCTCTTTGAATAGGAAAATTCATCTAGTTGGTACTTTGGAGGGTCAAAAGTAAAAAATTTCCAGTAGTTTTCAAAAGCGTCGGGAAAACGGGAATTTTTACGCATAACCACTTTTCGGCAAAATCAATTTTTTGATTTTGCTGTAACTCAAAAACAAATCATTGTAAATACTTGACATTTTCACCAAATGTTTATATTATGGTTATCTATTTACGATTAAATTTTAAAGATATTTTGACCTTTTTTAAGCTACTTATAGACAATTGAAATTTTCGACTTTTCTAAGTTTTTTTTTCTTAAAATGCAGATAAAAAAAATTTGGCTATCCAAAAAATCTTTAAAATTGAATACAAGATTTATTATAAATTGTACTTATAGTGGTAAAAAAAAATCAAAAATCGTTAATCACAATTTTTGTTTATAAGCATTTAAAATTCAAATTTTTACGAAATATATCAAAATCACGAAAATTTGTAAGGAATTTTGAAGTTGAAAATTCATTAAATTTTTATGATTTATACTTAAGGTTCAAAAATCCAATACAAAGTTATCCATAAGTTTTTCTTCAAGTAACTCTAAAAAAAAATTCCAGCGTCAATATAGAAAACATTTTATGAGCGTATGAAATTTAATTTTTACAATTCTAGCCCCTATAATAAGACTATAACCATATAACTATTAAATCACAATTGTCTTCGATGTAATATACTATGACTATTATATATTATCTATTTATATATAAAGAATATTTGAAAATTATACTTAATTTTTAACCTAATTAATAATATTGTTTAATATTATTATATAATTATTTTAGAATATTGTATACAATAGAATTATAATAATTTTCAAAAAATTAAGTCTGAAAATCAAATACAATTTTGAGCATTTAATGGTTTCTTTTAATTATATTATAAAATATTGCAAATTCATACTACCTATCTCCCTTATAAGATTTGGAAATTAAATATAATGTTAAAAATTATAATATTATGTTATCGTAAATTAGTAAAAGATAAAATATTCCATTTTTTGTAGGTTACGTGTTTACTTCAGATGTAACTGAACAGGACCAGATTAAGGATAACTTAAATTCAATGAACTATTCTTAAACCAATTTATCACTATATCAATAAAAAATAATAAAGAAATTGATAAAATATGTACTATTAAGTAAAAATAAACAGATTTTAATTGTCAACTTCAATTAAAATTTGATGTTGTAATCAGATTTTTAAAATGTATGAGAAATATAATAAAATATAAATTTTAGTATAATATTTAAAATAATATTATTAAAAATATATCGTACACAGAATTATCAATAATTTTAACCAATACCCTTTCTGGCCTTTATTTTTTCTACTATGAAAGACAAAACTTGGATTTTTAAGTTCACAATTATTGGTGATTTGAAAAAGGTACTTATATAATAGGTAGGTACACAATATTATTCTATTGCAAATGTAATTGTAAGTAGTTAACGTTGCTACTTTAAAATGAAAAACATTAAAATATTCTAGTAAAAGAAATTTTGGTATTTTAGTTCCGGGAGTGTATTTATTGTGTAGCGGGTAGTTATTTTTCAAGTTATTTTAAGTCACAAAATTGGCCATTCAACTTCAAAATTAGTATATTCTATCTAAAGAGTTCACCTTATGAAAATAGTCTTTATTACATGTTTAGTACAACGTGAATTATAGGGCAGTAACTACTATTTACTGAAAATTTATATTCGGAGAAAGTTTGGATTTACAAATTCTAAAAAAGGCTTGAAAATACTTGAAAATAACTTCCAAAATAACGGTATATGAATTTAAAAAAAATTTAATTAAGTTAAACTATTTAGGTGTACTAATGAAATAACAGATGATGTATCGAGGAACAAACATATATAAAAAATATAAAAATATAAAAATATAAAAATCTATTATAGTAGATAGTATATTAATTGTTATTAGATATTTAATGAGCAATAATAATATTATAGGTACCTTATAATCAACACATCTTAAAATGATAAATAGTAAATAGGCTGCAACTAATCAGATATAACGCCACTAAATTTAAACTGAAATTCAGATTAAACCTTTCTTTCGTAGTTATTTTTGGGTCACAATTAATGGCTCAACCTATACAGTATTTAGCAACTTTAACACTGTCATATTACCCAAATATCTTGTGTTTTTGATTTTATAAAATAAATTGTATAATAGTTAAGTACAGAATATTATACAATTTTGATATTATCATCATTAAATAATTGACTAGTTTGGTGATATGTTTAATTACGTTTTAAGCATGAGTAGTAAAAGTTTTAAGGGTAAATATAAGGCAATTGTTACTATAATTTTTTTAATACAATATTTAGCTTAAAAGGTAATTTTGTTCATATCTGTTAAGTAGCTTAATATAAACAGTTGTAATATATTTTTACAAAATTTCAGTTGACAGAATTTTATAATACGTTTAAATAAAATATTTTTTGGTATTTTAGCAATTTGTTGCCCGTAACAATTACTGAGGTATTTATATAAAAATGCAACTATAATATGCTTATTTTAATTGGCCATAAATGATTCTATTGTGATTGTTGTATTGCTAAAATGCTAATAATTATAAAATTGAAAGAGAGTAACATATTGGGGATAATTACATGTCTGTTCTAGAGTATATTTATTTTATTAATTATACAAATCTTTTATTTCATTTTTAACTTAGTTTTTTGTACTATTTTGAAAAACTGAATGTCATTTTATGCAAAATATTGTTTTTAACTTTTCAGTCACCTATTTTCCCTTTAAAACTACTATAGTATGAGTAATTAGTAATTTCTATTTTTTATTGATATATTTTTGCATACATCTACACTAACAGTTGATCAAAAATAAATATATATATATATATATATATATAATTATGTTTTTGATTGAACATGATTATTGTCTTGTAATAAGTACTAATATGAAATGTAACATTATAAAAAAATATTTAAATATAATATACCATAAAGTAGGTGCTTAAATAATATATAATATATGAATTAAATAAAAAAATATTTGTGGTACATTTTGTAATTATATCTTATTTATCATTCTAGTTTTAAATTATTTTTATAAATATTAAGTAATTCTTTTACAGTATCACAGTCCGTAATATAAATGGGGTCTTCTTTAAAAATTGAATGCAATTTTCTATTATTTATATTTGAATATTGTTTCAAGACCTTTGCTGATCCATGAAATTCATGTGCTAATGTAGTGACCAAGATATCTTTTAGATTATCAACTTGAATACCAGCTCCAGGAATTATAATAAGACGATCTTTCATTGTTTCAATTAAAATTTTAATTAAACATTTTCCATCAAATGCTACATGACTTCTACCACTGGTTAGTAAGCGTTTAAAACCCAAATCAGCTATTTTTTGTGCCATTTTTATTGGGTTTTGTGTAGCTACGTCAAATGCACGATGGAATGTAACAGGTAATGGTTGAGCTGTTAAAATTACTGAAGCACATGCAGCAATATCAATATCGCCAATTGAAGTAAGAGCACCAAATATAAATCCATCAGCTCCAGCATCTTTGAATAAAGCACAATCTTCAAGAATAACTTTAATTTCTAAATCTGAAAATTGAAAATCATAACCACTTCTTGGTCTAAGCATAACAAAAATAGGAATCGAAACAATGGTTTTTAAGGTTTTTAAAAGTCCCAGCGATGGCGTTAATCCTCCTTCACTTAATGCACTGCATAACTCTAATCTATGAGCTCCTCCATTAACCGCATTAATAGCAGATTCTACACTATCAACACAGATCTCCATTTTATCTAAAAAATAAAAATGCATTAATAAAATATTTCACCTACTTAATAACTTATAAGTCTTAATACATTAGAATCTAATGATTAGATGTTATAATAAAATCAGTAGATACTTTAGAATTTAGAATATGAGCCATTAAACAAAAAATGTAATACTGATAAATATTTATTATATTTAATAAATATTTATACACAAGAAATTTAACCCGTTATTGGTATCGGTGTTAGCATTTCACTATCACTAAACTTATATTGGGTATCACTTGTCCAAATAAAAATAGATTGTTTCAAAATTCCATATACTTCTTACCCTAATAACATTATACTAAGATAATAATAAAAACAATAAGAAAACATGTGGATATTATGATCGTTCAAAATCTGTAGTACCAATTGTGTTAGCATGATGTATAAATGTATGTAAAGAACATACTACTCTTACTTGTCCAGCATACAATATTATAAAATATTTTTTTGTTTTAATTTTTTTATATAAAAATTTTAATAAAAATTGTTTTAATAAAAGCAAATCAAATTATTGTAGGATATAATTAGACACACAATTCTATCTTTGTTTCACTATTCCAAGTTCATTAAATAATTCTCAAGACCAACAAAACGATAATGTAAGTTGTTAGTGTGATGTTAATGCGATATCAATCATATTACAAGACATAGCGATACCTACGACAAGTTTTATTCCAGCCATATTTACTTTTATTAATTTAAAGAACATACCAACATTTTTACTCTGTACCTTAAAAATCATACAACATAGGAAATGTGTGTTCAGTAGAACTAATTTTAGGTAATTAACTTTAATATTAAAGTAAACAGAACTATATTCAATAAAATTTAAAGTTAAGTATGTATATTATTTAAGGCATAAATCACTTTAACATAGATTTAACTCACTTCAAAATTAAAATATCATTAGAAGCTAAGCAATATTTTAGATAGGTAATAACATTCTTTGTTTTAAATTTTATAATAGATCAATTATCTCTAATATTAAAGCTAAAAGCATATAATTGATTCGCATATTTGCTTTAGTGTTCAATTTTAAGTAGATAAATATACAAAATGTTTTTAAATATAATTTTCAATTTTAACCTATTTTGGTACCTATTTTTTTTAGTTTATTGTCCTATATATTTAAATTGTACTAGAAATAAAAATTAAATTTAAAATATTTCACTATGAACTCTATTTTAATACATAGCTAATATTGTTATATTAAAAGGTTTTTATTTAACCTATATAAGCATATATATTTAATAATAAAAATAGGTATACAGTGGAGCGTTGATTATCCGCACTACAAAATTTTTGAGTTCAAATTTATTTTTAGTTTAATTTAATTTAGTTTTATCATTCGTTATGTTTTATCGTGTACTATAATGTTATATTATATATAAATATTTATGTTATGTTATATTATGAAATGGCTTGGCGGCGAAAAATTGATTATTATTTTAAATAAATACATTATATTTTTATTATATTTTTTATATTATGTATGAATAATACCTTTAGTATTATATCTAGTAAATTAGTTTTTAACTTTATATTAAAATTTTCAATTGTTTGTTTGATTATCCGCACAAATCAATTATTCGCACCCCCTTCGGTACCAATTAGTGCTGATAATTGATGCTCAACTGTACATAGACATAATTTATTGTTATTTAAAATCCTAATATTTAAATAACAATAACAAGTTACTAAATTAAACATGATTTCAAATCTAAAATTATTTTATTCGTTAAATAATGTAAACCTTTTATTTTATTAATAATATCAGACAATTAAAATTGTATATTTTAGTTAAATACTTAAAAGTATTGTTAGCTATGGTACTACAGATATTAATTTTTTATATAATAATTTTTTTTTTTTTTTAACTTAATTCTTTATTTAGCAATCTGTTACAAATTTGAAGAATAAGCTTAATTTATATAATGATAGAATAACAGGAATAACAGAGTGAAGAGACCTCCCAATGGAGGTACTTTATCATATTATAAATAAACAGAAAATAATATAATAATCATACACAAATTCCTGATCAGCAAATTAATAACAATAGTTATTTGTCATAGGCAGCCTTTACAAAATATATAATATGTATAGAATAATATTTAGATATTTCAAATTGAAAATAAATATTGAACATATTTACTTTTTCTATACCTAACATTTTACAATTTTAAGTAGGAAATAATTTTTTATAATTTAATAATTTGTTTGATGATCTTTTTAATAATAAGTACTTAATAGTCAGTAAGTTACTCTAAAAGTAGTATAAATTTGCTTATGCAAATATTACATGAGCACCACATTAGATATCTAGTGAATAGTGATGTTTAATTATCATTCTTTACTACCAGAAAATCTATAATAATATGTCCTACACAAAAATTTAAGATTTAATACAGTCTATAGCAGTGTTTAATAGGCGAGAATAATATAATTTACACCGTTATTAAATAATGATAATTTTAAAAACTATTAACTAACAATATTACAACTTGTCAGAAAGACGTGTACACTATTAGTTAGAAATTATAATTTTCAAAATTAATTTTGTAAAAAATTTTTATAGACAATATTAATATAAGACTAATGCATTATGAAAATACAATTTTAAGTAAAATATTAGAAAATGTTTATCTTATTCTATTAAAATTTGTTTACCATACTCAATGATGTAGATACCTAATGGCTAGCAGGTAGATGGGATATAATGTCGTTTGATGTGATTGAGCCAAACAGTTGCACGATTACATTATGTGTAACCTCATTCTACGTAATATATACTGGTCACCGCAGCACTGCTCGGTAGAGTACTAGAGTCTGGATATTTTGAAATTTAAACGCTTTTTTGATTCAATAACAAACGATACAATTATTAATTAATCACAAATTGTTACAACATAAAATTATAATTTATAAGACATAACATAAATATACATTACAAATACAATGATATATAACAATATTAAAAAACTTACTGATAAGTGATAACTGACAATAACAATATCGCTGCAACCGTGATAGTAACCTTCGACCATTTAACTTAATTTGTATTGTAACATAAAGTAGGTACTCTATGGATTGTAACCACGAAGATAATGATATATTTATTATTCTCAACATTTAAATATTCGTGATCATAATATTATTAGCCATACACAATAATAATAAATGCATTATTATTTCAATTTCAGCCACGATTTTAATATTGCACTAACAGATCACAGTGATTTCGACCGAACCGTGATAAAAGCACTAAAGAAGTTCTATGGTGCCCTAACATGGTCTGAGAAGTCTTAACTTTTTTTTTGTTTTAATATTAACCACAAAACTATACTATACCATATACCTTAGTGACTTAGTATAATCTCTATGCGTAATTCGGTAAATTTTATCAGTGATAACGTACTTAACGCCACGAAATATTGCAGAATATTCTTTGACGAATGTCGAATGACGATACCTTCAAGACCATAGAATAAAGACTTCAACGTACTTCAGTCGTACTACAGGTGTTGAACATTGAAGCTAAATCCTAAAAATCATCAAAACATCACAAAATATTAAATTACCTATGCCAATGGCAACTATAATATTATACTTAATATTTTAAATTAGAGAAAATTGATTACCTAAATAATAAATAAAGTATTTAGAGGACGTCATAGCCGCACATAATATTTGTCGTTTTTATTTTATGATATTATCATTAATACGTAATAAGTACCCAAAAACATTTTTCTAGGTAAATATTATTTTAAAATTTATTATTATTGTATTTTTAATTTAAAAGTACACCTAAAAATGGTTTATAAGCGTTTGAAGTCAAACTGTTAACAAAATCCGTCAAAACTACGAAAATTTAAAATATTATTAAAATAGTTTATGAGATTCCTTATTATGAGTTTTTTTACAATAAAAAAAAAAGTTTAGTGTAGATAAAGCTGTATATAAAGCAAAATTCATATTTGTCAACGTTCGGACCATTCGAGGCTCAAATGTTGACATTGGCTATTTATTATTTAAACATAAAATAACGATTTATTTTGTTCTCAAATAAATAGTTTATTATATTTCAAAAAGTATTGACTTTTAGAGACATAAAACTTTGCGTTATTTGAATATTTTATATTATATTATAATATTATCATATTCTATTATTCTATACTCATTATCAAAAAATTTAAAATAATTTTAAGTTACGTATTAATACGTTTTATACGGTCGTGGGTCATCTGTCCGAATATTTTATATTAAAATAATTTTTTATAATTTTTAGATTTTTACTATTAAATAAATAATAATTAATTGGTACTAAGAAATAATAAAACAAACCCACCTACTAATGAAAATAAAATATTAAATGTTTTGTTATTACAATAGGCACTAGGTTACAATTAAAATGTACGTATAATTGTATATTATATAAATTATTACCAATTACATATAAAAAAAAATGTTAGGTATTGATGCGTGTTTTTAATGTTCTTATAAATAATACATTTGTAAAAATCATGACTAGGGAACGGATTTTATTTTAGTACAAAATCAAAAATATTTAAATATACCTATATTTGTTTATTACTTCATAAA
The DNA here is from genome assembly GCF_003676215.2 of Rhopalosiphum maidis. Taxonomy (NCBI): domain Eukaryota; kingdom Metazoa; phylum Arthropoda; class Insecta; order Hemiptera; family Aphididae; genus Rhopalosiphum; species Rhopalosiphum maidis. Next base: position 51,461,937 of record NC_040879.1, read on the forward strand.
TATTTATTTATAATATTGAAATTTGAAATATTTAAATTGAAAATAAGATAGAATTCACTATAATTTATAAATAATACATAATACAAATTTTTTATTCTAAATCATCCAAATAATAGTCTTTGTGAGGAAAACAGTTAGAATTGACATATAATTTGAGATTTTCAAATTTAAAATTACGGCGATTCTATCTTAGTATTGTTTTATAACGACTAATGCTAAATTACCTCTCCACATCAATAGAAGTGATAGGTGCATTTTCATACACTTTAATTCTTTTGGATTGTATTCTATTTCTAAATTGTTTTTTTTTTTTTTTTTGTAGTTTCGCTTAATATAGTATATCCCTTATCGACATTACGGCGTTTAATCCTAGGTTTATTTCTCAATATGTTTTGTGATTTATAATTCGTTAAAACTACAATTTCTCCAAATTCTACAATAATACAGATGACGTATATTTATTTGTAAAATAGTATATTTTAATATTATTTGTAAAATATTTAAAACAAAATTAGCATCAGCTTATTCTGTTATTCAAAATTAAATGAAACATATACATTTTATATCAAAAACTATCTGATATTAAAACTATATAAAAATATTTATTTAAATTAAAATCCGTTCCCAAATCATGACACTTATCCGTAGATCTCAGAAAAAAATGTTTGTAAAGTTAAATTATTAGCAATACTTTTATACTTTTAAAAAATTCCACCCATATAAAATCTACAATTTTTTTAAAAGGTTTACATTGACACCCAATTAGCCGACTACTCATTTTGAAGATGCGGAAACCGGTCATCGGTAAAAATGGAAAAAGTTCCACTTCAAGTTTTTTCGTATTTTGTAAAATATACCTTTATATAAAATAATTTTTACAGAAAATTATACAATCTACAATCAAAATGTTGATAAAATTACATTATGATATTATTGGCAGTTGCCTGCTGCAGTTAATAATTTAGAAATCATTGTATCGTTAGTTAATTATTAAATAATATTAAATTAAAAGTGTTGTGGTTTATAATAAATTCTAAACGTGTTCTTATGCAATTTTAGAAGAACGTATAATTTTTGAAAAACATTTTTTTTTGAATAAATAAAATAAAATAAAAAAAACATTTTTTATCCAACCTATATCTATTCTCAAAATTTAAAATTTATGCATTTTATAGACTACTTACTGTGTACACATACACAAATAACACACATTATTATAAAATCATTACAACGTTATCGTATTATAATCGCTTAATTCAGAATCTTATAATTAATTTAATTTAAAATTGCAAAAAAAGATAATTGCATACAAATCATATTAGTTGTTTAAAATGTCAAGAAACGTATTTGCTTTGCTAATAAATTAAATTATGGATCATTCGATTACCTTAAAGAGAGAGAGAGTGAGAGACCAAGACTTTAAAGTTTTTTGAAAATATTTTGTGATGTAATTGGAAAAAATATGCCGAAAGTGTTGTGAATGAAAACACACAATTTAATACATTAATTGCATCCATTCAAAACTTTTAAAAGTCAGTTACGGTTTCGATTTTCATCATTTTTTTTATTATTTTCATAGTAGAATTCAATTAAAAGTTTAAATATTTTAACGTAATGTTCTTCTGTTTTTTATGTCATTAAAGTGTATTAGTATTATAACGAAAATCGTGTCACTTTCTCACTTAATTAAACCATCTATAACTTTAATTGGTAAAAAATGTTAGGATATATTTTAAAAGTTTCATTCGCTAACCAATAATAGTTCAATTCTTGTAATAATGTACAATTTTCATAAGTCATATACAATATAATTTCACGTAGCTTTTGATAAAAATCCATCACCTGATAATATTATTCACGTGTATAATAATAGTACATATATCAATTGAAACTACTTTTTTTGGTTCCAAATATACATCATTAGATATTATTTCATTTTTGACGTTTAATAATTTGTCGAGCGGCTTCTTTACTGACATGAGATTATAATAAATATTTGAGACGTTCCTGCGATTGATGCATATGGTATATTTATAAATTTATAATATTCGTATCGGGTTATATATTAGCTTTCTTGAACATATTTTTGAATATTTTTATTTATTTATCTTGCTCCTATACCTATTTTATTAGTTCTGTAAAAATGGTTAATTTTAGGAAAAATAATTGTTGTCATCATGATGTAGGTATATTTTTTTCACGAAAAGTTTAAATTTTCGCAGATAAATTATACTACCTATGTCTAAACTTTCGTATTTCTGCCCCCGAAAGTTATGCGGTTAAAAAAAACTTATTTATTACTAATTATACTATTGTCATTTGTTACAGTGGTTATAAAATTATTAAAATTATTTATAAATTACAAAATATCGATAATTGGAATTCAATATTGCAAAGTATGAGTGTAACGTGAATCTAAAATATGAAAATTTATCGTATGAGTAAACTGATTCTTTAATACTAAAAATAAAATTACTTAATGGTACTTATCAAGCCTAGAAAAATTATCTAGACCAGGATTAAAGTCTGACTATCCAAATGATAATATTTATGGTTAACCCCGATTCACTAAAAAATATTAGCCAAATGTTAACATAGTATATCACTAAATATATATTTCATATTTGTATAGAATATTTTTTGATATTTGAATATTTCTATTAAAGTAATCTATTTTATTATTAGAAATATATACACACACACACACACACACACACACACACACATATATATATATATATGTAGTTGAATTAATTGTTGCCAAAAAAATACATTGAAAAATGTCATAGTGTGTTTAATAATATATAATAATAAATTATTATTTTATAGGTAGTTTTAAGTAGTAACGAAAAATGTTTTTAATTTATATAAATAAAATATTTAATATTGTTGTTCATTGTTTAGATACTTGTTAATTTTATTCAATTTTTAAATTCAAATGTCTATAAAATAATTATGCATACATAGGTAGATGCTTACAAATTTTGATTTCAGTATAAATGACTAATGAGAAACTTTGTAGGTATTAAATTTCCAAGCCTTAACCATAAAGATTTAACATTTATAATTTAACAAATTTAATAAATAATTTATTATATTAATAGTCTAAAGATAACTTTAAAAGAGTCAAAATATTTTTAAAATACTATTATAAATAGAAAATGGTTATATAAACAATTAGTGAAAATGTCATGTATCTACGCTGTTATTTATTTTTGAATTAAAACAAAATATCAAAAATCGTTTTAGGAGAAATAGTTATTTTACGGGTGAATATGTAATATCATAAAAATTTGAATTTCAAATACTCATAAAAAATTTAATTGACTTTCCGGGAAACTTTTTTTTATTTTTAAAGGTACAAAATACTTTGAGGAATCTTTTATTTAATTTTGAAATCTTATATATATATATAAAAAAAAATATTTTTTGTGAATTTAATGCTAAAATATACTGCGATTTTACGATTCTCACCAACATTTTAAATTTAAACGCTTATAAAAATATGATTGAGCATATTTGACGAACCGCTCTATAAACATAAAATAATACCTTGGAAGGGTGTTTTTATAGGAGATTCCCTATCAATATTTGAATTTTTGTATAGGTTTATAATTATTATAAATGTATAACATAATATTTAGCTCAGATTTTACGTAATCTATGGTTATATTGAAATAAAATATTTTTACTTCCCCCCTGCCCCCTTACACAAATAGTCACACTCATGGCCACAAGTGGCAATGTATTACAATAATATATAGGTAGTTATTGCTAAAACGTATTTTTAAATTTGTATTTGGTAGATACGGGTGTTAAAATATTTGTATTCTTTACCACACTTAGCTATTTGATTGCATCGCAAGAATAAAATATCACCTTAGTACGCATACGGACGGTAAAAAAATTACAACCATAATATTTTAGTTTAGTTAAGTATTTTCAACTAAATTAATTACCTTTATTGATTAACTAAACTAAAATATTATGGTTGTAATTTTTTTACCGTCCGTAATAATTATATTATTTTTATCGAACATTTTCGTCTAAAGATATACATTTAAAAAAAAAAAATACCTTAGAATTTAATATTATTTATTTGTATTTTCTAAATTAATGTATAAACAAGTTAGGTAATGCCCTAAAATTTTACTGAGATTCACAACCAATTTTAAAATGATCACTTTTTGGTCTTAGGCGTCAAGAGAGGGCTTCTAATTAATCCGTACACTGATGAATTATGGCTTGTTTCCTATATTTTAAATTATAATGTTGTGTATACAATATTATGTATGTGTATTTAATATATTAAACGGGTTATATAAGACTGCATCTGTGCATAATTTATAATTTATAATTTATCATATATTATAATATGATAAATTAGTTTAAATTATGCTTTATTGATTGTTATTATTACATATTCAGATATCTATCAACTTGATAACAAAAATCAACAATATTGAATATATATAAATTTATAATTTATACAAATATAATACAGTATATAATGAAATTAGTTAGTGAATGGATGATGAAGTTCTCTAATATTTTTAATGGTGTAAATTTAATGTACAAAAATTATTTTAAATTTACCACATTATCATTATTCATTCGTATATTATTATATGAATATAAGTAAAAACTGTACTATATTAGTAGAATTTTAGTAATTGATTATGTGTACCTACTAATAATTTATTCAACGTAACAACTACTTTACCGAAATAACAACAAACCACAGTGACCTAACAATCAATAATATTGATTCAGCCTTTTGTTGTGAAGTTGCTGTTGCTGTTGGAGTCGTAACTTTTACTTATATATGGGCGAATGTTTGCCTGATAAAAGTCTGTGGCTGTATGGTAATAACTTGCCGCTGCTTCCACGAAGGTAAAAATCTTTTTTCAATAATTTTACTAATAAAATAGACAAATGAGAAAATTTACAAATTTTCATGTATAAGTAATGCACAATATTATAATGTCAGTTGAGTAATTATAAATATTTTACGTAATATAGTTTCTGTGTTTTAGAACACATATATATATATAAAGTAATTATTAATTAATAATTCATCTAATGTACAATTATTTTAACACTTAATTAGTTAAATCTATAAATATTTCATTCATAGTTATCATAGGTTGGTACGTTGAAGAATAACAAAATTTGTTTCTATATTTTTGTTTTGTATTTGTAATTTAAGGAATAATAAAGATTAATTTTTTTTTAAAGACGTTTATTAAAATAAAATCTTGTAGGCACACCTATTTAAACTTGCACTTTATTTACTTATGTTCAGGACAGTAATTTTGTATAGATTTTTAATTTTAAAAAAAAATTATTACAAGATGTACCAATTATTATAAACTAAATCTATATTATTCTATCTAATTTATATAAATGTTATGTATGTTTAATGAAATATATGTTAAAACTAATTAAAATTGATCAAAACACTTAAATTAATAATATATTATTTATGTATTAGTTAAAACAAATACCTATATAAATATTTAAATTTGATATTTTACAGGTAATTTACATTACTTACCTATCTAACTTTTAATTTGATTTCATTTTATAAAAGATTTATTTTTAGTTTTTAATTATTTTAATTAATACAAAAGTAGTAGGTACCTCTAAGACATTTTTTCTTATATGTATTTAGCGAATATTAAAAACGTTATTTTATTATCAATAATTTAATTAAGAATAAAAATATATACATTTTGAAAAAAAATTAGTACAGTATAAACTACATATGAATTACCTTAAAGGTTTGATAATATTTTTAATAATTTTATTTTATAATACCTAATTTATATCAATATAAATTATATATAAGATTTCTATAGAATAATTTTAAATAAAGTAATTACATTGCTATTTATTTAGCCAATCAGTTTTTGTATTATATGTGAAGCATGGAGAATTTCATCTCGTTAGAATGTTTATTTTCTACTACTTACTGACAACTATGAATACATTCAAATCAAACTATCTCATACGATTGTACTCCATATTAAATTTTGAAAATTATAGTTTTCCTCTCGAAGTGTATATATATTATATATATCAAAGTGTATAGAAAATAATAAGTACAAAAATAAATTTTATCAATATATAATATAATAAAATATAAATAATTACGACTCATACATTAAAAATATATAAATTCAAAACTTATTCTAAAATAATTAAAAATTAAAATTAAATAAAAATTGAAACTGATTTTTCGTTATAACTGATTAAGAATGAACACATAAGTAAATACATTTTAATATTTTTTTTTAAATAAATTATTTGGTTATTATATTATTTTAATGATGGAATGAATAGTTGTTTTTAGTTGGTATTTTAAAATTAATTATTTACAGAGTTTTTAATAAATTATACAACATTTTTACGTTTCAGACATGGATCCAGCTCCAAGTTGAAATTGATGGAACGCTACGAGCGTCTGGGTAAATTGGGTGAAGGGAGTTATGGTATGGTTTTTAAATGCCGGAATCGAGAGAATGGTCACATAGTAGCTATAAAAAAATTTGTTGAATCCGAGGACGATCCGTTGATTCGTAAAATTGCTCTACGTGAAATACGCATGCTGAAGGTAAGTCTTAAAAAATTAAAATTACATCAATCACAAGACCACAAGTCCATAACTACACCTAGAGATACTTTCTATGTTTTTATCATAGCCATTTTAGTTTCTTCTTTATTTTGTTTCGGTATCAAATATATTATTTCTTTTAGACGATATAAAATAAGATACATAACATGGATATTATATTTGTATAATGAGTGTGTTGATCTTTTAACGTACTTTAAAAATAGATAGCTAATAACCCTCAAAACTTAAGTTATATACCAGTAGGTATAGATCCTAATTAATTCGTTATCTGGTAATAGACTTGCTCTTAAATCTGTATAAAATATTTTAAAAAACAAATAAATTTAAATGAATAGCAACAACTTTATGTAATATTACGTAATTCACCGATATCGTTTTGTCCATAAATATATGTAAAATATGATTTATGAATAATATTATATTATAATATAATCATATTTATACATATTATTATATTATTAAAGTTTAGATAGAATGTTTATTTTTCCATAACAGCGACACAGCGTAACATAAAAGATTAATACCTAATATTAATCATATTATTATTGGTATACTTTCCTATTATAAAAAGTGTATTAAGTAAATCTGATAATTTTATATACTGAAATTCATTTTTATATGTATATTATATTTATAACATACTAAATATAATTATATTATTCACCGTGAAACCGGTAGTTATTATTTTTTTTAAAGATTATTACATTGATAGCAAAATTATGGATATTCTAGACATTGAAACATCCAAATCTGGTGAATTTGCTCGAGGTGTTTCGACGCAAACGAAAACTTCATTTGGTGTTTGAGTTTTGTGAGCACACAGTACTCCACGAGCTTGAAAGACATCCGTATGGCTGTCCAGAAATATTTACTAAGCAAATTATTTGGCAAACATTACAAGCCGTTGCATACTGTCATCGACACAATTGTATACACAGAGATATAAAACCAGAAAATATATTACTCACTTCCCAAGGGGTGGTGAAACTTTGTGACTTTGGATTTGCAAGATTAATGAGTCAGTATAATCAGTATAATATTATATTATATGATATATTTAAAATTTTTAAACGATTGAAATAGATATATTTTAATCGGATAATATAATAGTCAATTATTATTTTTATTACATGGGTACCTAGTTTAAAAAAACAAATTTCACATATTCATAACCAATAAAATATTATTAATATAATTTCAATAAAACGATATTCATAAATTAAATAGGTATATACAATTTGTCAATTAAGTTTCGTTTTCATTTTACAAATTATTTCTATATTTATTTTAATTCGTGGATCATTTATATTTTTCAAAATGATAAAGTTAATAAATTTGTATAATATATAAAAAATTTTACTTGAATTACTAAGTATACTTGATAAGAAAAATTATTAGCTCTCAATAATTTAGTTCTCAAAAAAAAAAAAAAATAATAATAATAATATTAATTACTGATGTTAAAATATAATAAGCGATTGAATTATTTATCATTAAATTAATATGTTTAACACAATTACTAATTATTAAATTTCTTATTAAAAAAAAAAAAATCATTTTACAGATCCCGGAGAAAATTATACTGACTATGTGGCTACCAGATGGTATAGATCTCCTGAATTATTAGTAGGTGATACATTATATGGTCCTTCGGTTGATGTTTGGGCAATTGGTAAATACTAAATGCAATAATGTGTAAACGCTATATAACTATTTAATTAATTAATTAAATTATTCAAATATTTTATCTATTCGATGTTTTTGAAAAAAAGTAGTTATAAATTTCAATAGCAGCAATATCAGATTATATAGAAACAAAAGTTTATTTTAATAAGTTTTTTCAGAAAAAAAGGACGTCAAAAGGTAATTTATGATATACCTCTAAGAATAGTTTAAATTTAATTCATTTTCATAGATGTATATATTTTTTCGAAGATAATAGATAGTTCGTTACCAATTCACAACAAAAACGTCACAATAAATCAATACTGCAGATTAAATGCAAATACAATTTAAACAACTATTATTCTAGCCTCAAATAATGAATAAATATTCATAAATATTATTGAAATGTGTTATTGATTTTTAAATAGGTATGAGCATTTAATTGTTTACAGGTTGCGTTGGCGCGGAACTCATAAGAGGAGAAGCTTTGTGGCCAGGAAAATCCGATGTTGACCAACTGTACTTAATAAGATCTACTTTAGGTAAAATAACTTAGTTACTTTCTATTTATTAAAAACAAAAATAAAATAATATTGGAAAAAGTTTTCGCTGTGCGCTTTAGGTATAATAGTTTATTCTTTACATTCAAATAGATATTATATTCGTCGTAAGTAGACACTACTATACTAGGATAACTTTTAATAAGCCCCTGAATTTGTGTTTTAATGAAAATTATATAAAGGATACTACAAATTTAGTTCAACATTTTTCCAGATCAATGACTACGTATGGATAGGACAAAGACTATATATATAATATAATACAGAATTCGTGTATGGAATTTTCTAGTATTCATATAGAACTTTTTAATAGGTACTGATGTATTACATTGTATGGCATAACAAATACCTACGGTTTAATGACTGAAGTTTATGTGTGTTTAAACTTTTTTTTTCTATAAATGTTTAATTTAATTCTTTTCGTGTACCCATGGTGTTTTTATACCTATATAATATTCAAAATACTTTCTATGAATAATATTAGACATATTAATTTGCCTTATGCTTTCTAATTTCTAAGAGATTATGCTGTTTTGAATGATATTGAATACTTATTTTATATAAATATTAAAATATTTATTAAAATTACTTACTTTAAAAACTATATTTTTATCTGGATTTATAGAACTAATAATTTTTTAAGTATATTTGAGTGTATTTATTTTAAATTCCCCCTTCGTGGTAAAATTATACGTGCTATTAAAATTGTTTATAGATATACGGAGAAACTAATCCCTAACTTCTATAAAATGTCGCTCATTTTCATTGTACTTGACAAGTTGACAATATCATAAATGCTATAAATAGGTACCTACTAACACTTTATTAAATATAATATGTACCTATATCTATACCTAATTGTAATTTGGAGTCCTAATTACGTATAGGGTATAGGTTATATCGTATAGCAAACTCAATAATGTATTTAAAATCTGTTTAAAAGTGTAGCGGTTTAATTTTTTGCAAAATTACCTTCACATAAAAATGTATCATTATAACAATCACGAGGTTTTTTAATCGAATTTAATAATGAAATATAATTATTCAGACATCTAAAATTTAAAGCTTTGCTAGCTAGAATAATCTCATATTAATAGTTTACGAAGTTTAATAATGTAATGTATTTATCATGTCAGTGGCATGGAAAACGCTCCCGCCAGAAGTAACTTCTCCTCAGCTTTAGTGAAGGGTGGTGATGAGTATTTGGTTAGGTGTACGACGTACGTATATATGTGTTATGTGCGTTTCTGTAATACATTATTGCAAATTGCAGCAACGTTGCGACAGTGCTGATTTTCATTATCGATGACGATGTTTTTGTTTGAGAGAGACGCGTGAGTCGTTGATAAAAATGTAATTTATCTATCTATATGATTTAAAATAGGTATTCCGCGCTATTGCATCGTGTATCGTATTTGATAATATTAACATATTTATATTACTTGTGTACGTATATTTTAAAGTACATAATTATAATCTGTCACATAAAATTATTATATTTTTTGACAATTTATGTATACAATAATAATATTAAACAGCCGTCTATCTTGTTGTGATGTATTTATTCCTGTTATTACATCAAACTTTGAATACTAATGAGTAACGACCATAATATTATGATGTCTATGTCGATAATGTGTGTAAAAAACTGCCAATATCGCTCGCTAGTTAAATAGTACCAATAATCCATTTTAAACAGTATGAAATATTATACATGCGGATCACTGCATTAAGTAGCTAAATTTGAATACATAATGTTTATATGATCGTCTTCAATCTTAATCTATAGAAAGTATAAAACAACATTTAAAATCGTTATCACTTTTATTTTTAAATAGGTTTAATGGTGTTTACAATGCGGACTGATATTAATATAGTGTCGAGTGTGTAATTAATTACCCATACAGAATTTAAATGTGAATATCATTGTTTTCGTTAAATTATTTTGAACGGATTTTGTTTTTAAATTTAAATTATAATTATATTTTATTTATATTATAGTCGTTATATGTATATTTAAAAATTTTCTAAAATAATAAATTTATTTTGTATTGGATAGGTAATTTTTAACAAATGTTTAATTTAATTTTCAAATACGTTTTAACACGAGACTTATCATATCGTTATTCTTCATAATTTGTAAAATATAATATATTGATATTATATTATATTAATATTAATATATATATAAGTTAAAATTTAATATTTTGTGTTACTATATTATTAAAATAGCTCAAACTCTTTGGATTATCCGAGCCAACACAAATATTTTTTTATATCTATATAATAATAATTAATAACAATTATAGCTAAAAATATTTAACCTGAATTTTTAGGTGACTTAATAGCTAGACACATGCACATTTTCAAAATGAATGAATTTTTTCGAGGTATGAGTTTACCACAGCCAGAACTTATTGAACCACTGGAAAAAAAACTACCTAAACAAGCATTGTCTGTTCCACATTTGTTGGATTTTTTAAAGGTGAATATATCTAAATTTATTTGATATTCAATGTCGATAATTAATTGCATTAAATTATATCACGTTTAGTCAAACTCAAATAGACGTAAATTACACTCACCCCTCCCCCCATTGAACTTTTTTTTTAAAAAAATTTGGTCACTAATTAGCATGCCATTAGCATGTATTTGCACGCCACTTTTTTACGAGTAATTTATAAAAATCATGAGGGTGCTAGCATAACGTTACCCCAGCCCCACACAAGTGAAATAATCACTTTTTTTCCAAACATTAGCACGCCATTAGCATGTATTTGGCATTTGCACGACTGTCGCCGAAGTCGAAATTTCAAAAATTTCCTCGGAAAACCCGTTTTTCACTTTTACGCATACCCCAGCCCCCTAAAAAAGGCAAATAATCACTGTTTTACAAATTTATTTTTGCTAAACATTAGTACGCCATTAGCATGCATTCGCACGACTGTCGCTGATTTTTGAAATATACAAAAACTATATTTACGAAAAATTTCTAAAAAACCACAAGAGAGTTGGCGTAATGATTCCCCCCACAAGTTAAATAAATACTTTTTTACTACATATGATATATGTTTTAGCATATTTCTAATCGTCTCATCAAAAACTCACATTTTTTATTATCAGTTGCATTGGATATAACCTAATCAAGTTAAAATATAATAAATTATTACTATGTAAAATCGATTAACTAAGTATAATAAATTATTTTTTGATAATTATAAGAAGTTGCTGTAGTTACAAATGGCTGTATACGAATTATGTCTGGGGTGAGATCAGCAAATATCTAAATAATCGTATGTCAGGTAGAACAATGCATACATTTGTACATAAAGACGGATATAATGTAAAAGAAAAACTGAATTGTAACAATTGTAACTATGGTATTGGTAAAAATCATTCAATTAGAATTTAAAATGACGATTAATGTCTTTGAATAACACCAATTTGTAATTAACTTCTACGATATAATATTTCTTTTCAGGCATAAATGAAAAGTTTACAAATTGTCGATGTTTCGTAATTGTCACTAAACACAAAATTTACGAAAGTTAGGTAAAGTTTTTAAAAGTAAAATTCATTAAACAACATGAAACATTTATTTCATACAGACAAGAATCTTTTTAATAGTCTTAAAAATAATTCATAATTCATTTTTAATCATTTTACATAGTTACATAGTAGAAAAATAAAATCATAAAACTAGTTTTTAAAAATACAATATTACGTTTAAATAAAATTAAAATATTCATGCACTTAAGTTATTCGACCATAAAAAATGTGAGATATTTCTAAAGGGCATCTTTGGGTTTAAAAAGACACTTTTTAAAATAATTCAAGTACAGCTACAGATTGGAACATATTTTGAAAAATATTTAAAATACATATTCCAGTACATAGTAAAAAAAGTATTTATAGATATTTTCAAATTTTTAATAAGAATTTTTTTAACTTTATAAACCAACAGAACCGCTTTTCATGTTTAACGTTTATTTTTTATGTCGAAGTATTTGAATTTTCGTCTGAGTTTAATTCCCAATAAAAAAAATATGATATAAATACTCATATTTTTTTTTTATTTTACATGATTAAAATTATTTAAAATATATAAACTAAAAATAAAAAGAAAGTGAAAATTAAAATTTGATTTCAAATATAAATATTTTAAAAATACATACTTAGGTACCTAAAACGTATAGGAATTTATAACTTATTTAGATATATCCAATACATCTCATTATGATAAAAAATGTGAGCTTTTGATGAGACGATTAGAAATATGGTATGACAAATACCATATGTAGTAAAAAAGTATTTATTTAACTTGTGGGGGAAATTATTACACCAGTTCTCTTGTGGTTTTTTAGAAATTATTCGTAAATATAGTTTCTGTATACTCTAAAAATCAGCGACAGTCGTGCAAATGCATGCTAATGGCGTGCTAATTAGTGACCTAGTTTTTTAAAAAAGTTCAATGGGTGTGGGGGGCAGTATAATGTACGTCTCAAATAGATAATATTAAGTAAATAATCGATATAATTTTAATTTTTTTTCGGAAATAAATTTGTTGATCATTAAAAATTTAATTTGGTTCTAACATAAGAAATTTTAAATGACAAATAGTTTTAAGAATTAATAAGTAAATATTTTAAATTAAAAACGGTTAAGAATACAGCTGACTATATACTCAAATTCAAAATACATGAAATTTAATATGTCTCATACAAATATTTAATATACGAGTACAGGCTATTTCAGATTCTGAATACTACTCAACTTTATTACTTCTATAGTTATAAAATTTTGTTAAATAGTTCATATATTATTATTAACAAACACATTTCATAATAAGTAATATTTATAAAAAAATCCTATTATATATTTATATAGTCACGTGTCGTGTCTCTTCACAACTTGGATCAATGAAAATGCGTTACGAATTGTATTGATTAATACTATACTAACCTACTATATATACAATAAATGTATTTTTGTGTCAATAATATTCTTACTTTTTAAAATATATTTTATCTTTAATGTCTGTACTAAAATACTATTACTATAACTATAGGTGTTTATGATTATAATATAGGTACTTATTAATTATTAGTTTATTACTTTAGTAACTCACGCTACGTTAAATTTTAAAACCAATTCTGCTAACAATAACAATGGTTTTTCCATATTTAACTCGAAAAACTTATTTTATGACCATATATATATAATAATATTTATAACAAATTTAGTAAAATTCAATGTAAAATGTATCTTTTACATAAAATACTTAGTCCTCAAAAAAAAAAAAAAAATATTTTTTAAATGTAATAAAATCATTTTTTACCAAGAAATAAAACAAAAAATATAGTACCATTGAGTTATTGACACATAAATTGATGGTTGTTAGGTTTCCACTGAATACAGAATACTGATCGACTGTTTTCACTTTTATGTTAGTAACCACAAAAGATTCTATACAACCTTCCTTATTCATCAACCATTCGTATGACAATTTGTCCATAAATATTCAAATATGACAAAGTAAATACGTTATATGGGTCACAAAAACAGAAATAGATATTGGCTATATTCAATATAATGACATTTCGATAATATTTATATTTGAAACGCAAAATAATAAACATGTCTTGAATATTTAGATTAGATATTCATTGAGTATTATAAATTACAAACGAACAGATATATTATTTAAGAACTTATTACTTTATATTATACTAAACTTTTTTTTAATCATTGTTTCAATAGAGTGTGGTTAGGCGTTAGAGTATTTTTAAATGCTCTCAAAAAAGATATAATAATAGTAAAAGTACTAACTTTCTTAAATTAGAGCCTACAGCAGTACAGCGCATTTCCTAACACTGCATTTTCTCTTTAAATCGTATTAATACAATATTAGTAACCTTAACGTCTTCCTAAAGACGTTTTTCCTAAACTTAGAATAATTAAAAACTACCATAGAAATATACATTTTCAATACAGACTGACTAAACTGACTGAAATTTTCATATATAAATAAATATCATTTTCTCAAAAAATAACAGGTGTATATTTTTTTTATTATGTAATTAATAAATTTCATTTTATTACAAACAATCTGATTAATTAATAAATAAGTCAGTATGGTTTTGGACGTTGACTACCAAAAAACATCACTTTTGAGTCTGAATATTTATTTTAAACATATAAAAATCTATAATTATGTTAATTCTATATATCTACTGTGTACTGTCTATATAGCTGTTTGAATACGGAGTACTGGACGCTCTATAGTTGTTAATCGCACTGTAGATAAATAATTTATAAAGACATATTATCAGAATATCAAAATTAAAAATTAAATGATCAAAAAAATGGTCAAAACAAAATTTCCTGAGTTAACATTTTGAATTATTAATTAAATTATACTTAAAAATTTATATAATGTATATACTAAAAATTGTAAAAATACTTTGCAAACACCAAAACTGTTTTAGGTAAATGCAAAATAAAAGTTTAAATTTTCAATTCTATGATGTATGTAACAGATTTTGTATTTAAAAATCATTTCCCGGGAATTTTAAAAAATAATACAGTTTACATTTAAATCTAAACCCTAGTGATAAGTAATAGCTAAAAATAATTATCTCATTTGTACATTTATAATTAATTTGACTGTTCATAATATGGGTATATGGCATGTTTATCGAATATTTGTTGATAACAATTTTTATAAAACATTAAATAGAGTATAGATTACCTACTATTAAAGTAAGTTTTTCCACAAAATAAATTAAGATGATATTTGACAAGAATTTAAAGTGTTAACTCGTAAGTAAAAAATGGGCAACAACCCATAAACAATTTTACGAAAAATGGGCCTCGCAGTTATAATTTGCATACAAGATTCACAATAAATTCGTAGCAATGGTCCTAAGTCAACGTATTAACAGTTAAGCTAATTGAACCACCGAGCTTTAACGAATATAAATAAAAATAAATTATTTCTGTAGAGTGTAGGTATTTAATTAAATTAAAATCATTTAAATTATACCGATATAAATATTTTAGTAAATACGATTTGTTAATAATGAAATCCGTCGTTCATGATTTTACAATTATTATCACTAAGGCTAGGATTTATACTATGCAACAGTATATTTTTATTACGACTAGTGATTATTATTTTCATTTATGCCCACAATTCACCTTATAAATGAGTTAAATGGTGGTGTTTGTTTTTATTTTATATATATTTTGAATAAAATAAATATTATTACAAATTTCGACTATAAAAATGCATGTTTTATGATATATTTTGGCCAAAACAAAGAACAGTTGCTGAAAATAACAACACATTTAAAAAAACGGAGGACTGAAATCTATGTATATGATGCATAATATTTTAAATGACATATTGGCACTACTCAGGATAAGATTTCTCGAATCTAACTTCAGGGGAAGTTACAAAATTTAGATACGCGAAAATTATGTCATATAATGTCGAACGGAATTTTAGTAAATATAAGAACATAATATTAAGGTCTAACAGAAGATCGTTCAGTTTTTAAAATTTAAAACACCATGTAATTGTTTCGTGTAATACATTCAAATAGCGATAATAGTTAAAAAATATTATTTTATTTATTTTAAAACATGTCAATTATTTTTGAGTGTATATATCAGGTTATTTGGCGTATATAATATCAATGTATATTTTTGTATATTTTTAATAAGCTAAATGCATATTTTACTATTTTTTATTACATATAAATCCTAGCTAACCCTAATTATCACTATAATACAAGCAAGCTCCCTTGTATTAACACAAATTGTCTGAAAAATTAAAAAAAATATTGTGAAAAAATGATTGATCATATACATTTAATATGTCTTAATATTGTTTTATAATTAGATGTGCTTAGAAAAAGACCCATTAAGACGATGGACATGTGATCAATTATTACGACACCCTTTTTTCGATAATTTCTCGTTCAAATACCCGGAAGGAGATTTATACGAGTTTGAAAAGCTTAAAACATTTCGAGAAAAATCAAAGGTAAGTGACAAGTATATTGTTAGCTCACTGCAAATGTATTCTTATTTAAATTTTAGAAAAAAAAACTGCAAGGTGAAACGACTATAGAGTAAATTATAATAGTAATTATCGTAATAATTATAATAAAAATGTGTACTTATTGGCTATTACTCGTACTATTATAATACCCACCGAGGTACCGAATTATATTAAAAATACGATTTAAGTTTAAATTTTAATCTCGTATTTGAGATACGAGCCAACCATCTGTAACTCAATTCTCATCAAAATACATGTTTTATAATACCTCCTACATTTTTAAAGTTTTAATATTAATAATAGATTTTAAAATGGCATTTTAAACTGAAAATCATTATAAAAACTTACTGCAGATAAAAAGTGGGTATTTATCATTAAAATCTATTAGCTATTGCCTATTGGCTACTGATACATTCTAATCATTTTGCGTTGAATTTTCACAGAATGGACATTACGTGAACATCGCGTCAACGCTGTTTCCACAGATACCGAGCAACAATCAAAGCCCTGACTTGACTCGTCCTTTAAAAGTAGCGCAAAAACATTTCGACCATTTACCAGACATCTAACCAAAGCTATGTCAAAAATGTTAACATCGTCAGAATTCATCACGTTACAATCATACTATACTTACTACCTATACCTATATCTAAATTAACTTTACATTACAGAAGGAAATTTCACCTGTTTACCTATTATGTACCTGCTATATGTTGTGAAAAATATATATTATATTATGTTCAAAGTTTATTTACTATAATTTATTTCATGTTTTTATGAATATATTTTACTCATTATTATTAATTTACATTCTAACATATATTATACCAATATATTGGTATATACCTACATTACCGATTATATACCCTGTATTTTATAATAATATGCTTGTGTACACATTTTAAACATAGGTGAACGTTTAAAAATTGTTAACCCGCCTTTTACAAAATAATCATAAGAAATAAGAATAACAAAATAAATATAATGTAAACACATGTACCAGATATAATTATTGAATAATAAACAATAAAAACTATATTGAGTTTATTTTTTGATTTTATTTGTTTAATAATCTGCAGTTTTATAAATGGCGGAACACGTGGTTGCCCTGAAAAATATTGTGTCACAACTTCACTCATCTAAACTTTAAATACTTACTTATAACTAGTATAATCTATTAGTAAACTAAAAATCTGAAATTGTATTTTTAAAAATCAAAATATTCAAAAATATAATTTGCTTTTGAAAATAAAATTAAAAATATATGTTGCTATGGAAGAATGGAACTTAAAAAATTACAACGATAAATAATATTAAAAATATATTTTTTTATTATTATTATTTGGAAATGAAAAATAATTTCAAAAACTTCAATAGATTTCGAATAATAAGTGTTATTTGATAAAAGAATCATCCTGTATATATCTAACTTTTCTAGTCTATTAGATCACCACTGGTTCCATAATAAACATATAAGTGTAATTATATAATAATATAAAAGTGTAACAAAAAAACCTGACAAATGAAATAACTTGTTTTAATCAATATTTTTATTTTTTTTTTTAAATTATTTTTTTATATTATATTATTTATAGACGTTTATGCTACAGTAGTACAGCATTTTTTTTTAGGAAAATTTTAATGATAAAAAGGTTTATTTAATTCAAGTAATTAAATAATTAGTTTTAATTAGTTTTTTAAAATATCAATATTTTTTTAAGTAAATTAATTTAAACCGTAATTTATTATACATTAGTTATGAATACTTTAGTATTTATAATCAATGTTAATAGTGTTTTCAAAATATTATTTTTGTAAGTTTTCAGATATGAGTAAATCTTAAATTATTTATTATCCATATAATTTTCATAATTTTTTTACATTTAGAGGACGCTACACACTTGGTATTGACGTTTAAACACATGTTTTAAAAGAAACTCTCCCATTAATTTTTCATTTTTATTTATCACGTCTTTCTGTAACTTGGTGTTTATATTATACATCATTATTGTATCATTCTGTACGCGTGAAGACTGTTGAAAAAACAAAATGTCTTCAAAATAAATGTATAACAATCTTTTTTATCAATAATATATTATTAAACAGAAAGTCATAAAATGCTAATTGTTTTTCTCCATATAGCCTGATAAAAAGGTTAAAAAAATACGAATACAAATCCGTTTTCTACATTCAAATCGGACTGCTGACTGTAGGCATTTATGGTTAAATAAAAAACGAATTCTTATAGTACGTGTTTATAGTAATCAATTTTTCGATACCTTTATCAATCACTGTTCATTGGTTACTGTTAATGTTAATTATAGATAAAAAATAATCAATAAAACATTTTTAAGAATTGAGAGCTCCCGCGCACACTAATATTTATTGACCTACTTGGCTACATCTAAATAATTAAGCTCTAAATATTTACTTCCTATGTTTATTTATTGTGTCATGCAGTGATATAAATAAAGCATTGGATCACATCTGTTTGATGAATTTTATTGCATATTGTATAATAATTGATCTATACAATTCTACAAAAAAAAGCCTTGCACTTACGACCTACCTTTAAATGTGTATTGTACACAATAGAAATGAGGTACCACGATTCACGAGTATGTCATAGTATCTATAATACCATCATACTCAACAAATAAATTATCCGATTATTTCTATTAATAGTTATCTGTGCGTTGCCATGTCCCACACCCTGCTACTATGAGGTTTGGACTGAGAGTAAAGCCAATCTCAAGGGCTATTTTCCGCTCACAGTCCATCCCAAAATTTAAGTTTTTAGTCTACTTTATCAGTTTATCGACAGTTGTTTTTCAATAAGTAAAATTTGAGCCGACAGGCACTTACAAACTGACTCAGAGGCCCGTTAACTCCGTCCACCGGTGGTTATGTTGTGGTTCAATCCATAATTTTAGTTCTGCCAAATTATCTACCAATGACTATTCTGTAGAAGCTCTTCGAAACTTTGACTACCTCATACACATCTATAAATACGTTTCGATTGTTTCGAACTATGTGCGATCCATGACCGATGTCCAGACTCAATACTGTCTAGTGCAGCGGTTCTCAAACTGTGGTACGTGTACCACTAGTGGTACGCGAAGTACTTCATTGTGGTACGCGGAGGGCCGTTTTTGGATAATAAACCTATTCAATTATTTAATTCATATCTTAATTTAAAAAATTAATAAATAAAAAATAATTATACTGTAGTTTTAGTATTTTACTAATTTATTATTTAAAATAAATGTATTTAACTATACAATTTGGAATTTGGATCGTTCTATTTTTAATCATTAGTAGTATATATACGTGACTGATTGATAATACACTTAAGTGGGACGTAAAAATAACAATTTGAGAACCGCTGGTCTAGTGTTTATCGTATCTTTAGAATATTATAACATTGAATATATTATTATGTATATACAATATACGTATATATATATATATAGCTGCGCGTGGGCATATAATATACGATTTTGACGTGTAAAACTGTAAAAGCAAGCTAAAAGGCCCACGATAAACTTTTTTTTATTGTAAACTCAGACAAATTATACCAAAATATCAAGGTCTAGTCGTTTAGATTAACTACATGACAAATGTACATTGGCTAAAAAGTCGGGGCCTATTTTAAAATATTGACCTTTTTATTACCTATTTACTTTAGTACTTGGCCATATAATAACATGAGTAATGGGTTATGGGTATACGTACAATAGTACTATTAATATTTCTCGGAACTGTCAGCTACGGACTACGGTCAACTGTCGACGTATAATTGATAATTTCTTATAAAATAAATTGAAAACCAATTCTTTTTTTCCGTTCTACTATAGATACACGCAAAACGTTAATATTTTTTAGTCATAAGGTACCTTTAAGTACATTAGAAAAACAATTTTAAAAGCTTTTGTTGTCACATTACTAAATAGTAGATAACTTATATTTAATATGACTGAGTATATTTCATTTTTTTTAGATTCTGAGCGGAGCGAATTTACAATGATGTGTTGTTTTATTTGTGTGAATAAATTTTCACCAAGTATTTATATCATAATTTTCTATATTATAAATGGTATAATTTTCAAAATATTTTGAAATTTTGAACATATTTAAAGACAATTAAAATTTTCAATTTTATTACCTTTTTTTTTATAAATGTCAGTAAAAAAATGTTGAATATTAAAAATTTAATACAAGATTCCACAAACATTTTCTTTGTACCTTAAATGTAAAAATATGTTGGCGCAATATTTTTTTATATGCATTAGAATAAGTTAGAATTTTGACAAAATTCGTGAAAACAACAAAAAATTGTAAGTTATTTTGTAACTAGAAATTCATAAAAAAAACTGTTTTTTAAATTTTGAAAAATTATTATAAAACTCCTTATAAGTAGTTATTATTGAAACCTTAACGTGTAAAAATACTATCTAAAAAATAAATATCTAATTTTTGTGTTAAAACGACAACTATTTTTTGTAGTTAAATTTGGACAAAATATCTTATTTAAACTTTAAATATTTATTTAGTATAATTATTTAGTCATAATTTAAAAATATACGTGAGTCTTAATTTTTACATGTATTTTATTATTATGAAATTTACTATACGCATTGCCACAATGATGTATTATTAATTAATTTAAAAAATTTTATCTATTTATACTATGAAACTTTTTTTTCTATATTTTGTCAAAAAGGTATTATTAAATTTAGAGTTATATTAGTTATATTAATATGATATAAATCTTTATTAATATATTAATTAAATACATAAATAATATAATAAATAAAATATTTTTAGAAAAAATTAGGTATATCAACCTACCGTAGTAATGCTAAAAGAAAAATAAACGAATAAAATAAAAATAGATAACTTGGATAGCTATATCCAAAAAAACATATAATGAAATATAGGTAGGTACTTAGTGATATAAGCTGATGGTCTGTTACCGCTCAGAATCGTTTTTCGTACACAATGATATTTGATATTTTATTTTATTGAATTCGAATTTAACACGCGCCCATCACAGTGACCGACACCAACTGTAGAGCAGATGAGCGGTGCACTTGCTTAATTTTTTTTTTTTTTATAATACTGCTAGGTATTAAAGTTTTTTTTTATTGTTATTTTCAATATTATTAGTTAGAATAGCTTTATTTAATTTTAATTTTTTTTTTTGAAAACATTCCATTTATATTATCAATATTTACCATATATGTTATACAATAAAATTGTTATTAATAAAACCACTGCACAGTAAAACCAAGTGAATAGATATAGATATAGATTAGTATAAATAGATAATATGCCATTGTGAATAGTAAAAATTCATATTGTACATAGGGTCATAGGGCAACACGAATAATGTTTTTGAAATATAAATTATAACAAAATAATGAATATTTAATATATTATATTATCATTATTCATAATTTAACCTGCAGGTGTATAATTTCGTCCAAATTTTAGTTTTAAACGCTCATAACAAACATATTTAGGCTGATAAAATATTCTTTAGATTTGTTTAGTTTTCGTATAAATTATTGAGGAATATTGTAATAAATTTCAATTCTTACATATTAAAAGAAAATTTTTAATGCATTTCTATACCTACTAAATAATTTGAAAATTCTCGACATTGTGAATTTTTAAAAGAAAAGTTTAATGAACATTTAAAGAATCTTAGTCGAATCACGATAACTCGAAAAACTTGACAACTAACGACTGTATGTATGTCTGTATTCGTTTTTGAAACAAACCAAAAAATTGATTTTATAGAATACTGGTTTTATTAAAAAACTTCCAATAATTTACAAATTTTTTTTTGTACCACCGATTATTTTGAAAAATAGATATTTAGATTTTTTATTTTTAACCATCCAAAGTACCAACCAGATTTAATTTTCTACCAGAAACCACATTGAAAATATATCTAAGCATTTTTACTGCTCCAAAAAGTGATGACAGGCACGTCATAAATAAAAAAACACACATCAATGTAATTTAAATATATTCATTGCTTATCCTCTCGGAATCGTCAAAAAAAAATTGTTAAATACCTACCTATAATTTATTTGATTTATCCGATGCTACTAGGTATTTATCATCAATCATCATATTATATAGGTATATCATTTTTATGCAATTTATTTGGATATTTAATTCGATTAGTTACCTATTCAGGGAGTGGTGGATCCAGAAGGGGGCAATAGGGGCGATCCCCCCCCCCGTTCTCTCAAAAAAAATAGTTTAAGTCCCTGATTTTAGTTATTGACGTAATTATACTTCAAGGGTAACAAAATTATAGTGATATATTTTTTTATTACTATTCTCTACTGTAAAAAAATTTTTTTTTGTACTGTACGAGACTGTAGAAAGTAACATATGTATGTACCTAAATATACTTTATCAAAATTAATGTGTGTCTTTTAAAAATCCCCCCCCTGTTATCTTGGTCTGGATCCGCCTCTGTACTCGGGTAATATGTTTTACTATGTTGTAATTTGTAATAAAATAAAATTGATAATACGTTTTAATATACATTTTTTTATATTATTTTAATATTATATCGCCATCGACTACTGTTACGAATTATTATTATCAGTCGGACAAGAAACGGATATTTTTTCAAACCGTTTCGACGGGTCATTATCACTTATCACGATTTTTTTTTTCTTATCGCCAGTCATTACCCGCTATACATCGATTAGGTTCGTTCGCACTCTCGCAGTTGTGGGTACTTAGAAAGTAATGGAAAGTGCCTAATGCTTATAACACAACTCGTTACTGCATACCGTAATGTTATACGTCCTACTGTCGCGGCCGAATACGCCAACTATGACTGTGCCTACTGTGCCTTCAACCGATGAAAATAATCGTTTCGGATCAATAGACTTGCCGGCCGTAACACTATGCGGATCACCGGCAGAGCACTGCGATAATTACTACTACGACGACGTCATCTCGGGCTGGCAGACGTTTGAAAGTGAAAGCGGAAGTGGTCGTTGTTGATATGAATATTATACAAACATTGTTGTTTTGTGCGACCGCGGGCGCCTATTATAGTCCAAACGTCGAGTGCCTGCAGTCGCTGGCAACTGGTGTTTGGAGGTGCGCGTAATAACGGCGCCGAGCACCGGAGGCGCGTTCGCCGAACACCATTGGATGTACCCACTCGTACATAATATTATTATTGTTGTGTGTAATCAATATTCTAATACCTAATCTGAAATTCGAAATAATAATTACAGGCATACATAACGCCGTCGCTCTGCCTGTAAACACTCGTGACCTGTGTTCGACTTTGACGAGTTATATAACAACGTAGACATCGGGCTTCTTCTTTTTTTTTGTCTATGATTTATTAATAATTGTTGATATTGGTCTCCGTCACTTGTACCGCTCTGTTGGCGCCGTCGTTGATGCCGATGTCTTGATGACTCGTTTTTAGAAATAATTGCGAACAACGACTACATTGTACCGCCAAGGACGCGACGGCCTAAATATGGTAATTTCTAAATATGCGCTTTGGGTATCTACGACTGAAAGACACTGCAAAAGGCACGCCATGAGCTGTACCGCTGTTGTCCGTCGTCGTTCGTTTATTCTGTGAATAATAATAATAATTATAATTGTTTTTATTTTAATTTCAAATATGTTTTACTTGCCATTACAGACGATTGCAAAGTTGATGTTAAAATTGGGTATTTATTCATCGGCGCTGGTCGGCTTCTTCACTCTGCTGCCTTTAATGCAAAACGTCACTTTCACGGAATATAGGTGAGTTGTAATGTGTTGATATAATACAAAATATGTCATGGGACAATAATTTATTTTTATTTCTCGAAACTGATTATAGTGTCACACCTCCAAGACCTTTTACAGGACCATTAGCGTTAAATGATAAATTATCAGGTATATCAAAACTTTTTGAGGATCAAATTGTAGGACCTGAAGGTCTGTTGTATCATAACAACACCTTGTATACAACATTACATTATGGTCATGTTGTTAAAATTGTTAATAATGAAATAGTTCCTGTTGTGAAATTTGGAAAAGTCTGTGGTAAGTTAACTTATTTTATAAATAACTAATAATATTGGTAGTTTAAAATATAATTTAGAAAAAATGTTTAATTTAATTTAATATTTGTACAAAATGATATTAAACACGATTATATCTGTACCAAACTAATATATATAAATTGAACTATTGTTATTCTATAAATGCCTATTTAATTATCTTATTTTTAAATTTGATTGATTTGTATTAGATGGATTATATGAAGAACATGTTTGTGGACGTCCACTTGGCCTAACTATGGATAAATCAGGATTTTTATATGTAGCTGATGCCTATTATGGTATTTTTAAAGTGAATTTAAATTCAAAATTCTATGGTATGTTTTAAAATTACTCTTTTATTTACCTATATTTTTTTACTTTATCTAAATTACTGATAACATAGTTTTTGCTTTATTCTTTAGTAAGAAAACAATCGTTTTAGTAAGTAAAGAAATATGATTTCAACAAGAAAAAAAATATAATTAAATGTTTTATATTATATAACATTTGTGTATATAAATTATGATTTTTGTATTAACTAGATCATAACATTTCGTAATCAATAAACCATATGAATTATTCATGAGTACTCTTTTACTTTTTATTTATAATCTATTGTTGTTTGGTGTTAAATCACCAATGACTTATAAGTTTTTAGTCATAATTCATTAGATTATTAATTATAACCCAAATGCAAATTTAATAAAGCTAATAAATACTTAAGAAAAATTAATAACAATCTTTACGACAAATCATGCGTTAGGTTGATCATTATAAATTAGTACAGTTCATAGTAAGGCTATTTTGCTTTACTTTACTTGTGGTAGCATTGCATAGCACATATTATAAGATAAGATAATATTATTAGCTAAATGTTGCAACTAGGAAAATATCTGATTGTTTCTATATATATATCAATGCTATTCTCTAAATTAATACTGTTACCTATTATTAATATTATATTTGTTTTGAATACAAAAGGAAACATAATTTAGTTTGTTTAATGCTGTTTCAAAAAACTCTAGTTGCATATTTCAGACATTTTAGATGTGTATTATCAAAATTTTTAGTACAATAAGCCCTAAACCCTATTTATTACTATTATTGTATAACACATATAATAAATTTCGAATAAAATTAATTAATGTACAATATTTGTTATTATGTTTTATATAATAGGTGCAAAAGAGCAGTTAGTTTCAATGGATGAAGATATTGATGGTGCACGTCCTAAAATACCAAATTCGGTTGTAGTAACTTCTGATGGTACCGTGTACTGGACTGACTCTGATTCAAACTATAAATTATATGATGGAGTTTATACATTATTTGTTGATGGTACTGGAAGGTAAATGAGAATTTTTGCCAGTATTTAACAATAAACATTGCATAATTTTTATAACCAAATACCTATTAGGTTTTATTTGAGTTATTAATGAAATTAATCATTTAAACAAAATATTAAAACTATTAAGTGTTCTACAATTCTAAAATTGTCGTATACAACAGATTTTCAAATTATGTTTGTCATAACTAGGTTGCTGGATGATTATAAAATAACTTGGTGTTGAAAACTCTGTAAATGTAACAAGTTCTTTCATTTTTCTTATGCAAAGTTATAAAACATTTTGTTGATAATATAATTTATTATACTTAATGATATTTAAAAAAATATATAAAAATAAATTATAAATACAGTTCATTATGTTAATAAAACAATGATAGTATTTTTAAAATAGAAACAATAAATACATTTTTTTTAGATTATTGAAATATGATCCAAAAACTAAAAAAAATACAGTGTTAATGAAAAATCTTCAATTTGCAAACGGTGTGCAATTATCAAATGATGAATCATTCCTATTGGTGGCTGAAACTGAAAAATATCGTGTACTTAAGTATGTGAGCAAAATGTTACAAGGTTATGTTGGTATATTATTTAAAAATTAATTAATTAATTTTATTTTATTTTTTTAGGTATTATTTGAAAGGACCTAAAGCAGGAAAAAGCGAAATATTTATTGATGGTTTACCAGGAATGCCAGATAATATTAAAAGAAATGACAAAGGGTCATTTTATATTCCATTAGTTATTGCAAGAATCCCAATTTTTGATAATATTGGTGAATATCCAACTATTAGAATGATGGTTACCAAATTTCTTGGAATAATTGATTTTACATTGCTAAAGATCAATTCATTATATCCTAATTTATATTGCAAAGAAGCTATGCGTTGGGTAAATATATGATATACTTTCCGTAGATTTATTTATTAAAATATATAACATTTTTTGTATTATATATGTTATATAATATTTATGAAATGGATGTTTTAAAATATTTTTATCATCAGATTATAAAACAATATAAAAAAATTAATTCTTTATAATATATTCAGTAAGGCTATTTCATATTTATACACGGTCTCAACTTAAATCAAACGCAGTTTAAATTTGAAATATATTGGTAGTTTTAAATAGATATTTAATTTGTGATTTATCAATCTTGCATCATAATACTTTTAAACTATATAATTTATATATTAAAGAAACAATATATTTAAATATCAATTAATTTAATTTAGTAGTTCTTTTGGTTAATAAAAATTAAAATTTTAATCTAATAAAATATCCACATAATTAAATATTTGTTTCAATGTTTATCAAATTAAGTTGCATTCAATACAATGCGTATGGCTTTTTTAAGATCCCTATTGTTAGAAAAATGCATAAAATACAAGCCAGTGTAAACATTTTTTTCAGGTTGGACATTTTGAATCCATGTCATTAATCAAATCATTAAGCAAACAACGAATTTCTATTTTAAAAGTTAATGAAAAGGGCCAACTATTATCGAGTTACCATTCTTTAGATGGAAAGATATCTGGAATATGTGATGTTGAAGTGATCGGTGATAAATTATATCTGGGCTCACCATTTAACAACTTTTTGGGAGTTGTTAAAATTCCACAAGGATTTTAATAAGTTAAATTTTTTTAATAGTTTATATAATAATGCTCAATTATTTTTAAACTGTTTAATTATTTGGTTTTGTATAATTTTTAATTCATAAGCTCAAACATAATTCTTTATTATCATCAAATACATGTGAATATCTACAGATTTTTTGAATATTCAAATCAGAAAAATACCTGTATTTCGTAAACTTCAGTATCTAATGTAATAGATACGCTTTAATTCTCCATGTTTATTGTTTTTTTTTTCTACTATAGATGAGTATTTTATTGTCATGCCAAATTTTACTCAAATTAAACTTTTTTTTATTCTCACTATAATAAGAACTAGTATACTATATGATGTATTACTATCTTAAACTACTGATCTAATTTAAGACTTATTTGATCTTATTCTCTAAAAACTTTTTTTAAGTTCTGATTTTAATGATTTCCATTCATAATAAATAGATACTTAATTCATTAAGAAACTATACTTTATATTATATAGTAAATATATATGAAATATAAATTTATATGAAAATAAAGTTTGTTTTTAAATTTTTGTTTATTATTTCTTCCAGCTATTAATGTATGTGACGAGATAAATTAAATCAACCAATCAAGTAAAAGCTGGAGTGCAGTATGTAAGTCAGCTTAGTATTGTTGTTAATACAATTATATTGAATTATACATGAAAAAGTATTAATAAGTATATTACTGAATATCAATTAGTTATTAGGTTGAGTGATTAGTCAATTAGAACAAACTGACAAAAAAATATTCTGACATATTTGCCGATTATAGTTTTTTTTAAATCTCAGAAAATAAAGTCTATTAAACTAAGAGACATTTAACAATTATAATTCATTACAGGTTAGTAGACATTAATATATTGTTATGCTATATAATATTTTGTTTGTTCAATACTTAGGAAAGTTATACATTTTGAATTTTAATATTGTCTGTCTATCAACATTATACATAATATATAATATTTTAATAATTGTTTTGTTTTTTTTTTTAAAGTGATACATCTAACTTTGATTTTATTTTGAAAAACTTATATGTATAGTAGGTATCCTTAGTATGAAAATTGACTACCTACTAATATACAAATAATATCAGGTTTGTGTGAGATTATTATAACAGCATCCATATTCAATAATCAACATAGGCATTAGGCATGCTACAAAACCTTTCATCAAAGTATTTTCAATATGCATCATGCATACAAAATACTAAAATAATATTTTACTACTATATATAATTTTATATTTTCTAATAATGAGACAGCTTCAACAATGGTTACTGGATTTGTTCTGTGAAAGTCATGACTGCGCAACAGTGTAGTATATACCACCTACCAACAGTAGGTATACATAATATATATACCTACTGTAACCACAAACTAGTCAAACACTCATACCTAATATGTTTCAATAGAACCACAACCTCATCCATGATTTTGTGTATGGATTAATTTAAAAAAATTGTTATCTCACATCAGAACATACGAGTAGTTAGAAAAAAATCAGGAGTTGCTTGAAGCTCTAAGCGAGTCATGCTACTGCAGATTGCTCTCTATAAGGAATACCACACACACTTATTATGATGAGTGATGACTGATAAACAACAACTAACAAGTATCAAAAATCAAAGAGAATTGTTATAGGTACTTAAATGAGTTAAATGTACACTATTGACCACTAACGCTTATTTGTCTTTTGAACAGCATTTTTGGGTGAATGATTTAGAATTTAAATTTTAGACAAGTTGTAGAGAATTTTCGGAAAAAGGTTTAGAGCAAATATTAGTAAATAATCAATATTATGGTTTATTAAAGACTAAAGTTATAATAATAATATAATTAATAATAAATTTCACATTGTACACTACAATATATTATATCTGTTAATCTGTGAGATCACTTATTCGTGTATTGTAGTAATAGTATATATAACTTAACGTATTGTATTCTTGTCGTTAAAAAATTGTATTATATTATAATTAACAGTAAGTTTTTATGATATTGTCAGGAGAACGTGAGAACGTTAAAAAAACAATACTTAATACCTTTTGGCTATTACAAATATGTATAAAAGAGTATTACAGAAAATCGTTTTTATAAAAAGTCATAAGTAACAAACTAAGAAGGTTAGGTACCTAAACTAATCCACTTACTCGTAATTATATTATCATATATAGATACCTAGCCAATGTAAAAATTGAAAACATATTTAAATGATAGCCAGAATTCATAGATTGTAAATATTAAATAACTCAAATACTATGTTTTTATGTAATAAGTAATACATTTTGAATATGGCTTTTAAGATTTTTGTTTCTCAGTGATCTAAAAAAAGAAAATACAATTAAGGGATTATTTAAAACAAAAACAAGAACGACTAAAAAAGCTAAACCGTAAATTCTTTGATGGTCTACTATTCCTGTGCGTAGGTATCTATACCTTATTTAGACGCCCTAAGTAAATGACAAAGCATCCGCAATATCCGGTCCGAAATCTCTGAATTGAACCTTTTCTGGTCTCCGAAGAAATTAAATTGAGAATATAATATATTCAAATAAAAACCGTATAGGTAATAAGATAAAAACGACTAAAAAAATAAAACCCTTATAACATATATACATAATACGTTTATTATATATGTGTGTGTGTGTGTGTGAGTACAACTACAAATACTACAGTCAATTTATCCTGGCGGAGATTCCAGGACTAGATATTATGCAGAGTGAAACTATTTATACACGGCAATGGCTTATCTATAATAGAATTTGTTTAGCGTCTATATTGGATAATCTGGAACGACCAGAGATCCGAATTGTTTTAATTCCGTTTCTGATTGCGCGGATGGGATAGTTAAAATAGCAGGGATCACATATGTCACGCATGTACACCACACGCATATGATGCGTGTACCAAATACCAATACAATATATCCGTTTACGTAGACCACGGGATTTTCCTTATTTATTTTAAATTATATTATGTACCGACGGGACGTCAGATGTCCCAATCGACAAGATTCAAAAGTACGCATTTGTCTTGTAAAGTAAAAAAAACACCAATTTAAATTTCTTTCTCGAATAGTCGTTTTATATAGCAAAAATAGCAGTGCCTTAAATAGTGTGTTTACTGTGTTTTAGAGCAGAGCTGCTCAAAGTGAGCAGTACGAAATGTTCATTTTTATGTGTGTTTGTTAAACACGCAACGTTCAATAAGATATTGAAATTATTAGATAAAAGTATAAAACGTCAAGTCTTACAATTTCAATATATTTTTTTAAATTTGTTGTTTTTAAAATGTAGTTATATTCAACCTTCCATTAATATTTGTGACATGATACCTACACGTATGCGTATAGTAATAGTAGATTTTAAGTTAATGGATTTTAGTAACTAGCTATCGGGAGTCCTCGGGGATTTCTATAATTGCGGAGAAAAAACTTTGCTCAGATGTACTAAAAATTCTATTAAAAATTCAAATGTGAAAACTTCTTAATCTAACCGTAGTGTGTATGTATTAATATTTAATTGAATATTTTCATTTAGTGTATGACTGTAGAAGTAGGCTACTAGTAGGCGTATATCCTCGCTCTTCGAGATGCAATTTCACACTAGAACCTAAATAATAATAATTATTTTAATTTCTGTTAATATTTAGAGTAGATCTCCGCGTAAAATTAAAAATATTTACTTATCCAATATACCATTGATTATAAGTATTATTAAAATCAATCCTACGACCATTTGTAGCGGAATTCATATCATTCAACATAGATATGCGTACATAGGTTTAATTATACGAGCAAATAACGCCATTCTGCTAGAAACCATGACAAAATTATCCACCAAGAATGATTTTATGGTCTTTTGATAAAAAAAATATAATGAAAGCCTCTAGTTTTATGATTT
The DNA here is from genome assembly GCF_003676215.2 of Rhopalosiphum maidis. Taxonomy (NCBI): domain Eukaryota; kingdom Metazoa; phylum Arthropoda; class Insecta; order Hemiptera; family Aphididae; genus Rhopalosiphum; species Rhopalosiphum maidis. The sequence goes on from NC_040879.1 coordinate 51,493,848, forward strand.
AAAAAAAAATACAAAAAGTAATATACTTATACTTATTGCAATATGGTCTATGAAAATGATGACAACAAGTGTAATCAAATTTCTTAATAAAACCTTGCCTATAGTTAGGCAATATTTATGAGTTTTAGTTAAATTAAATTGTTACGAAATATAATAAGTAATATAATTAGGGGGAGCCACAATAATAGAGCAACAATATATAACTATAAACCTATAGCAAAATAGCAAAGTGATGTGCAGTACCTACGAAATTTTTGATATTTTTAGGTATAATGCAAATAATACAACTGAATAGCTGAACGGTGACTGTTTTAACGCACACGAAGTTACAATAATTTAGGCGAGTGTAATAGACATATAGGATCACTTTTTTACTCGCAAATCGTGCACTAGGTCACTTCAAGATGTCGTACCATGTGTTATACATATTATAGACATATATATAGTTACATCTCAAGCGTTATCCGCACTTATCATCGATCACGCTGCAATAAACGTATACGAGTATAATATATGAACATCGGTAATATATATCGTCGAGATCCTTTTTATTTTTACTGCATTTGGGGCAGTGCTTTAAATCTGACAGCCTTTTAAAACCGTTTAAATATGACGTCACTTTGTATATACCGCATATACAGGCAGGATATCATATTTAATAAATGTTTGTAAGACATAGTGCTGTTATATATTAGTACCTATATTTTTTCCCTTTAAACAAGACCAATATTTATTTAGTAATTAACACAGAGTATATCTTGGCCAACAATTTGACGGCGCGCGACGTCTTTGTTGGCCCTTCATAAATTATATAATTATATTGTACACACTACAGTATAAATAATACACATATTATACGATATACCTAAATAGTGCGCCGTCCTTCAAGTACTTCGAGGGTAGAAAAAACTATTCATTCGATGGCCACGTAATAATATATACGTATATTGTACTTAAGTTATATTATCAATATTATATATATATATATTGTGGGGTATAACAATACATTGACGGTAGAAAGGAAAATGGGCGTAAGCGTCAATTTATCAATTTTACAGGAGAGCCAAAAAATCAATTTTTTTCTACTTTTTTTAATTTTGAAGCCGTTTAAAATAATTTCATTGAATTTTCACCAAAACAAATTCTTTAGATATTACTATTCTTAATGAATTGGCATCATATAAAATAGTGGTTGTTATTTTTTTTTACCTAAAAAGTTAGGTTTTATATTTTTTTTGGTGCTTACGCCAAACATTTTTTGAGAATATGGTGCTTACGCATCATTTTTGTTACAAATCTGAATTAGGGTGGTTACAATTATCATATCATAAAATAAAATAATAATTATGATTACACGTTCTACACGATTTTAGTGTAAATATATTAACTAATAACTCATGTGGTAATTAAAATAATTTTCAGATATCAATAAAACTGATAAAACCCATAATATCAATAATTATAAACATCTGTGGTGGTTACGCCCATTTTTAAATTGCTTAAAGTTGTTGGCGCTTACGCTTATTAGTTGGCTCATACGCCTTAATTTAATATTAATTTGTTAGATGGTGCTTACGCCTTAAACTATCGATTATTTTATCATCGATCATAACTATGTCAATAATCAAGATATCGGTAATCGGGTGGGTACAATTGATGTAGAATTATGTCGTTTATGCCTTAGTGCAGAAAACCGATTTTCGTCAAAAATGTCGCTTACGCCATTTTTCCTTTCCACCGTCGATATATATATATATATATATATAGAGAGAGAGAGAGAGAGAGAAAGAGAGTGGCGCGATGAGTAATACGCCTCAGGCTCGTGATTATGCAAAGAGCCCGTCATTTGAAAATATAATCAAAGCGGTTTTAATAATACTTTTAAAAAATGATTATTATTCCATTTTATAGTGTGATTATTTTCTTGTCGTAAGTAATTTAATACAACTAAACTATAACACAATATACTTCAAATTTAAACTTTTCACTGCCTGTTCGTCTTATAGTCATTCAATATAAATAATAATATAGTTATAGTTATAGTCACCAATAGAAAAAATAAAATGTTAACAAATACGGGTGGCTTAGTATTATTTTTAATTGAACCTGAAACAGCTTGGAAGGTGACTTTGAAGAAATCAGTAGAAACAAAAGTTAGAAAAAAGTGATTTTAAAAATATTTCACAATAAACTTTTTTTTTTAGTATTTTAAATTCGAGCGTACCTAGCTTATCACTTAAAACTGATTAGTGATTACCTATACAAAATACAAGAATAACAACGATATGCTTTTTTTGTAAATATTGTATGTGAATGATAAGTAGTTGAAATATCCTTCAATTTCTGACTTAGAGGATGGTTTATGATACGTAGTAAACTGGACCTTTTTTGTACTTTTGAGAGGTAAAAATAAAAAATTTCCAGTATCTTTTAAAATAATAGGAAAATGTAAACAAATTAAGGAAAACGGGAATTTGTCTGCAAAATTAGTTTTTAACAAAATGTTTTTTTTTTCTATAACTAAAAACAAATAACAGTGGATACTTGAATTTTTCATTAAATGTTTATATCAGCGTACATCATACAATTTAAAAAATATTTTAAGTCTTTTTTGGCTATATAAATAGTTCAAATAGGCATGAACATTTTCGATTTATTTTAGATTTTTTTTTTTCAATTACTTGCTTATTTTTAATAAAATATTTGTCTGCATAAAAACTTTTGAATAATGTAAAAAACTTTTTTGTAGTAAAAAATATATAAAATGTTCAGTTTTTATAATTTAAGTTTGGAAAATTAATACAAGATTCCTCATAATAAGTACGAGTAGTTCATACTATAAACATTGATTATATAATAGTCCCCAACCAAAATTTTATATAAAGTATATAAACACAATTATTTATATAGTTCTTTGAAGTAAAATTAGGACGAAATTACATATTTGAACGATGAATAACGATGTTAATTATTTTGTTTTATAATTCTAAAACATTATTCATGGCTCGCGAGTTGTAGGAACTTAAACTTTTACGTTCATCATAAATTTTATTTTATGCAATGACATTTTAAAAGTATGTAGATTAATTATACCTATTTTGATATCACCTATTTATACTGTTAACCAATTCACACTAATTTACCGTATGGTAGCATTGACTTAAAAAATAATAATGATAATACAATAATGGTTTTTAAATATGTATTATTATAATAATCGATTATTATTAATAAAAATAAATGCAATATTATTGGTAAAAATGGAATCAACTTACCGTATAATAAACAACTTTAATAGCTATATCAAAAAACATGTCATGAAATAAATAACTTGGTGAATAGCAATATCTGAAATTCTGAAGATTAACTCACCGTTGTTTTCAGATTTTCGTATACAATATTACAATGATACAACATTTAATTCAAATTTAACACGCCCCTTATACTGCACTAGTGCAGTGACCCATTCTACACTTACTGTGTCTGTACAGCTGAGTGGTACCGAATGGTACCTACCTACTTGACCACCTTTTAAATTTTATTGTATATTTTTGCTATTATAATAAAAAAAAAGAAAGTATCTCATATCATTTTTTGAGAAGGCAAAGTTTATATTAAGAATTCATGAAAAAAATATAGCATACTGATTTTTTTTTATCATGGACATTGTAAATCCTGTAATACGTCACTATATTATATAATTAAAAACTATAATTATGATATTTTGGAATTTCGGCTGTATGTACACATTAAGAAGTTAAGACATATTTTGGTCAACTATGCAAGTGCATATATTTATATACTGAATAATCGATTTATAATTTATCGTTGTATACTCAAAGTGTCATCACTTTATAACGAATTAATGATTTTGCATTATGCAACTTTTCAATTTACAGTTAGATAACTAGGTGAGTATACTATAGGTATGCATTTTACTAGAATGTGATATTAATATATACCTACCAAACATGTTACCTACTAAGTATTAACTAAATTAAATTAATAACTTAAGAAGTGTCTTATGGTGTTAAAACTTTTTTTTAAAATTAAAATAACGCTTCTTGTTGTAAATCATTAAGGAAAATATGTTTTTGAGTCATGGATCTTATTTAAGTACTTATTAAGGATAATTGATTATTAATCGATGATTGCCAATAACCTTAGAAGATATGAAGGCTATTGACTATATTATAATAAATATTTTAAAACTATAGTAGATGAATAGATGATAGTTAATTAATTACTTATAGTTTAGTATATATAGTATAGTTTATTTTTTATTAAAGTATAGTATAAATAACTATAATGACATAGACAGTATAGGTACCTAACTAATATTAATTGTTTAAAATTGTATAACTATAAAAATTATTCGAGTATAATAAATATAGATACCTAATTTACTAAATTGTGCATTTATTTTATATATATTTTTTTTTTATATAAAACCATCATAATATTCTTGAATATTATCATAACTCATAAGCACCAAACGATAAATATTTAAAAAACGAAGAAGTTTAAATTTTGATTTATATCCGTCAACGTTTTCAATAAATTCATCTGATTAACAATTTACAGTAGAAAAAGATATTGAGTGTTGAATAAAAAATAAGCTTATATCACAATCTGACACTCTTTGGGTTGTATAAAAAAAAACCAAAGTATTTAAAAACATGATCTTGAAAATAAATACTAAAATAGTAAAATTCCATAAATTATAATTTTAATAAAGAATAATGAGTAAATAAAATGCTTGGTGAATAACCCTGTATATAATATTGGTAGGTAAACGGAAGTGATTAGAGATAGAGGGTTAACAAAATAAGTGCCTTAGAAAAAAGGCATTGAGTGAACTTTGACAGGGTTATTCCTTTTGTAAACACGAACCATACGTATATACTTAATAGTCAATATAAGTCCTGCGATAATGAGAAATTACTATATTATGATAGATTGATAGCTTCGTAACATAAATAAACCTATTAATTATTTTAATTCTCAGTTTTATTTTGTTTATTTACGAGTACTTATAAAATATTATTTGTGTTACCTAGCTATAATATTATATCGCATTTAGTTTAATGTATGTATAGTGAAACCTTCACTAACGGATACCTCCCAGTAGCGGATGATTTCTTGGGGACGTGGACATTTTCATTATTTTTCAATGTAAAAACCTCCAAATAGCGGACACCTATTAAAAAAAAAAAAAATTATGAATAACGGAATAAGGAAATATCTATGCAAAACCAGTATTTGACAAAATCGATTATTTTTTTTTTTAGTACCATGACTCAAAAACGAATTACCGTAGATACTTGAAATTTTAACAAAATATGTTAGCATTTCCAATATTTGAAATAATTTTATAAATATTTTATTTTTGAGTTTTTTTATAAACATTTGGGGTCTTCAATCTTTTTTCTTCAAATGTTGATAACATTTTTATGTTTCAGGATGGTTAAAAATTGAATATAAGATTCCTTATGACAGTTGTAACTTCTATAAATAGTTAATTTACCAAATTGTCGTATACAATGATTTAACAATGAATTTAAATTAAACACATTTACACGTCATCCATATTACAATGGTCCACTCGACAGTTGCTCGAAGCCCGACTGTTATTGTTTTATCTTTTGAATTCTTTAAAAGAAAACTGGGTGTTGTATTGATATTATATAATGTTTTAAATGTTAACAGTAGTATTTGTTATATTTTATTTTACTAATTTATCAATTTTTAAAACACTATAGGTATTTTAATTTAACATAGTGCATTTTTTTTTCCTTTAATACATTTAACAGTTGTCAAAAATGTACTCCCTCTGAATAGCGGACGCCTCCGAATAGTGGACAAAATTTCAGTTGCCGAGAGTGTCCGCTATCCGGAGATTTCACTGTATATATTTATACTATAAATTTATAGGTGTGTTTTTATATATTGCAATTTATATTTAATTTTATAAATCAGCTCACAATTTTTATTCTGACATATAAATTAATACGTTATTAGTACCAAATAATTACCATAGTTCTACATGTATTATCTATACATACAAATTAAATTACATAAAAGTCCTAAATTGTGGTAAGACTACCGACGAGAGTGATTTATTAATTAATTTATATATTTAATACCTATGGACTACGGTATAGAACTATAGAAGTACGTATAAGTGTATATGATGACTCTATTATTATTATTTTCTATTACTGAAAGTATTTAATAAATAACTCTGTATTTATTAATTTATTTTTTTTATCAATTAATTAAACATGATTACCTAGTATTATCTTAAGTGAATTATCTTTTATAATTTTTCTTATTTTGTTGGAGTTTATAAGGTATTACCCAATAAATGATAAATAATTACCTTTTAAATTATAAGCCTACATGAATAATTATTATTTTATTAACTTAACTAGTTACTTTTATACTTTACCTAAATACTACTTAATCAGATTTATAATGTATAGTTTAATAACCTAAGTTTTTCCAGTTAAAATTATGTTTATCCATATCGATATCTATACCTAGTACCTACTATAACTTACTATCAACTATATGTAAAAAAAGGTAGTATGTTAAAAAAAAATTAAAAGTTGATTTAAAACGCATTTTTAAATAATGACGATAAACAATAGTCTTAAATAAAATAAGGAAAAAATAATTATTGGTTCAATAATAACTTTGTAGATAACATAAAATTAGATTAATTGCTTAAATTGCTTAAACCATTATTACACTACTATGATGTTCAATAAGAAATAAGAATAGTAGGATGAAATTTTTAACAAAATCATTAATTATTTAAAAAATTAGGAGTTACACAGACATTTAACTGATATGTAACCCGTGGGTGGTAATTAAAAATGAATTAACCTTTTTCTAAAGTAAGTTAAATTAATATTTTTCTTAGTATTAACTTTAAACTTTTAGAGTTTAATATTATAATATTATTAACTTATAACTTAACGTTCACAACGTTGACTTCGTAAATATTTTCATTAACTATATAGTTCACATTTACAAATATATTATCGTTCATACACCAGTCACCAGACCATTGCGACAATGCAATCATTTAGATTAGGTAAACTAGGTACATATCTTCCTCCCTAAGTTTCTGTTAGGCAATTGTTCCTCCTGCAAAAAAGTTTGCTAATTGCAATAGTTGCACTGTACACATAACTAATGTATATTTGACTGTAAAGTGCAAGCCGTATGTCGGCAAATTATCAAAATATTATGTTTAAAGAACGGATTTAAATGCTCTAAAAAACAAGAAAAATGTCTTAAAAAAATACGATTTAATGCACTCGTAACAGGCATTTTTTAAAAAAAACATTATTTAATTATTTACATTTTTATTCTTAGGTATTAATTATTCGTATTATTTTCATCATCTTCTAGTTCTCATATCTTCTTTTTACTTTAAAAATTATTTCAAAAAATGAATATACAATTTAGATAAATAATATTTTGTGTTTTATAATAACTTTGTATAATCAGGGCAATCAGGTGCTGCTTAATTTTTATCGAATTTTATCAATTCTTATAAAATGACTTAAAAACATAAAAAAATGCACTAAAAATGTCAAAAACTGCAAAAAAAAAATAAAAAATAAAAGTTACATTTTTTAATTCCTCGATGTACGATATGAACTTTGTGCTTGGAAATCAAAGTTTTCGGACATTCAGAAAAAAGTACACTTTGCATTTAAATCCATTACCTAATTATGTTATTTGTACTTATACAGTTATATACGTATACATTATACTTATACCTATAACTAGAGCAGAGAATTTTAAAATTCTACGATTATCTATGTTCGAAAAAAAATATTATCTGCTATTATACAACTTCACTGTATATATATATTATATATATACGTCGCATACCTACTAATTATGTGTATATTATATTACCTATATATATATATTATGTACCTATATATTACCTGCAGTAATAATTATACGCGAATACTTGATCTATATTTTACATTCAGCCGCAGTGTATAATAATCGTTATAATAAATTGGTCGGTTCGCTGTTGTGGCGGCTGGGGGTATAGCGTTATTTTGTATAGCTGGGTCAATTATTGTCGCAGCAGCTGCTGCAGTGGCATAATAATATTTGGAGCACGACACGGGTGGGCCAATACAATAAGACGTCGATATATATACACGAGAGTATATACAAGTGTGATCTGTGTTTGCTCGCAAATATAAATAGGTGAATTAGGTAACGTGCGCGCGGCGACCCACCCACACGAACTTAAAAAATATTTTCTCGCAGCGGGTTTTATTAATACTATATATATATATATGCTCAAGAAGGTACCTATAATCTATAAATAGGTACACGCAACGTCAATCACCAATAATATCATGTAATATAAATAATTCATAATAATATAATAGGTATTATACATTTTTATTTTATACCTATTGATTATTGTATGCATTGTGCATTATACCTATAAAATAGTAATAAATACCTATAATTTAGCGTCCTGGAATCTGCTTTGTAGTTACATTGACGTGTCATTTTATAAGATTTTTCGCTATTACCGAAAGTATTAGGCATATAGGTAGATATTTGGTTGGGGAGGGTTAGCACTTTTCAAAAATAAAAATGGCCTGCACTCCAATTGGCGATTACTATACTTAGCACTTGCATAATTCACGAATGTACTTTCGTGCATTTTGATTTAAGTTATAGGGGATATGAGTATTCCTGGCGCCAAAGCCAATAGAATGTCTCCGACTCCAGTCTGACTGTGCGTATGTTCACAATGTTAATTTTTAACATACATTAGACGATGAGCAGAGAAAGAGGATACAGCATAGGTTCACATAGAAAAGAGTTAGCTTCCTTGGCCATATTACTATATTAGGTATAACTTATAATATATTAAATGTATTCATCATCTGTGTTCTAATGCTGTATATTAAAAGCATGCGTATTAAAATGCTAAAATGTTTGGATTATAAAAACACTTTCACCGTACAATTATAATAGTGATAATTGAGTTATAAGGTTATAACTTAAAAATCATAGTACAATTATTGCAAAGATTAAAAACGAAAAATAAGGATCTAAATAGATTTTTAAAGGTGGTGACGAAAGATATGAATTGTTGACTATTCTCAAAGTCTCAGACTACGTTATAAGTTTATAATCAAAGTATATAATATATTAATAAGTATATATTTTTGTACTTACACGCAGATGCTATCTAATTATAATAAAGTATATGTCATTAATCGTGTTTAAGGGAAATTTGTATAATCACGTATTACGTATTGCATACATTATTTTTAGGTTTAGGATTTCAATAAGCTTAATTTTGGATGTTATTCTACGCAATATTCGTTTCATAACATATAGGTTTACGCAAATTATGTATTTTAAATCAGGATAAGAAGTTTTATTTTGTATGGTTAGACTATTTTAAATTTTAAGGTAATTTCTTTATTTTATAGAACATTCTAGAGTTTTTGGGACATTTAACACTGAAATCCGTTATTTTTTAAGTTTATTTTCTAAGATTTTTACTTTCAAAAACAAATTATTTCTAACGTACTAACAAGGTGTTTTACCTGATTGAATAGTATTAATCGTATTTTTTTAACGGATTGTATGACATAAAATACTAAAATATAGATTACAAGTGCGATAGAAATAATTAAATAAGAATAATATTTTCTTTTACAGATTAAAAGTACATTCAAAAGATTTGAAATGGAGCAGGGTAGCACCATTTTGAAACAAAACTAAAATTGTTAAAAAAATTAACTATTTAAGCTACATTATTTTAAATTTTTAGGAAATTTTTAGGACATTACATTTAGAGTCATAATATTATCACTTATCTTAGAGCGTAAAACACACAGTAATGTTGGTAAATATACAAGTTCGCGGATTAAGGATCGATTGAGCCCCAGGACACTATAAACTTAGTAGGCCCCTTAAAACTTCAACTTCAATAAAATTGTATGACTACATATTTTTAAAGACTGTTTATTATTGTATAATTTTGTACAATACAAAAAAAATATATATATAAGGCTATATAAATTAATAATTATGTAATAATTATTATACACATATTATATATATATATATATATAAAAACACTGTATTTGTTATTAAAGAATTATAACTTGCATTTTCCCTTTGCTTTTTCTTTTAAAAATTGTTATATAGGTAGTTTCATTGAAATCAATTAATTGCAAAATATCATTGTCTGATTAGGTACAATATCATTAATTATGTTAAATTTTCTTGAGGCTGGATTGTTTAATATTTATTTTTTTTCTTGCTAACTTGGAAAATATTCTTTTGGCCGAACAATTGGCCACTGGAATAGTTAAATATAAGAGCAATTAAAATATTTGGGAATACTTCCTGCAATGATTTTTTGTAAAACTATTTTATTATTATTTATGGGTATAACTCATACGAATATATCAAGAATACTGAATACCTAATAATATCAATTAATAATTATTAGAATACCAATTTAATATTTAGTAATTTTTCGTGATATAAAACTAAGAACATTTTTATTTTATAATTATTAATTACCTATTATCATATCCACTAAAATAACTTTTTTTTAAACTATTTTATACGCATTAAGAAAATATATATTTTGGAGATAAAGATGGGTCCTTAAAATGAATGGGGCCCGGGACCGTACCCCCTTGCGGCCTTGCTCCCCTTAATCTGGGCTTGTAAATATGCTTTTATTACTTTATTATATATATATATTATCAATCAACTTTACTTTTATGAAAAAATAAAAATCACAAAAAAAAAGTATTGATATCGTGAGTTTGTAAACGAAAAATAATGAGAAATCATTAGAAAAAAATAAGTCAAAACAACGAGGAAGGCATATGACACCATCGTCCTCCCTCTCAGGAGCGTGCCCCTGGACTAAGAGCTAGTTACTGCAGGTTTATTGGAATATAAATATTAGTTATTCTTATTTATACTGTGTAGTTAGCGGTGGCGGTAAAACGGGGGCGATGAGGGGATAGATCCCGCCATGAAATTTTATCTTCAATATTTATAATTATAATAATTAAATTTATGTACATTTTACTATAATGTTAATGTATTACATTTTGTAACCTCACCTGACAAAATCATTTGACCGCCACTGGCAGTTAGGTGTATTATAATTTTAGAATTCTTAGACTAATAGCTAAATTTTAAATGTTAAACTGTTGAATCAATTTAACGTAGTAATTAATCTACAATAAGGTGTATCATTATGCGTGTATACTGTAGTAGGTACTGTAATAAAATACATCCATTTTCTAGAAGAGTCGTTATGTTTCTCATATCGGGTTTTAAAAACTTGATAAGCTCATGTCCCCCCCCCAATTGGATTAATTTTCCTGTATTATACTACATTAGTGCCCACTGGAACACCAATGACTTAAACATAGGTCTGACTCGGCCTTGGTCTATCGTGGCAGTTAAATATTGTCGTGCGTATCAGTCGTATCACATCATACGGAGTGAACGCTAGGGCGAAACATTGCGTTTTACACAGAGAGTCTTACTCTAAATTCTAATGAGACCCACGTCGGGCCCTTTGTGCGTTTTTGGACGTTGACCCTACACACACACGTAAACAACACGTCCCCTGCAATTCCTCGTATAATATACGCGACATTAAGACGTAGTATATAATATAGAAGACGTAATTTGCAAGACACACAAATATTTATATTATTTTTATGACATCGCATGCTTTCATAAATATATGTTACATAATAATATTATATATAGCGTATAGGTACACAGGAAACGGGTCGAGTTAAGCGAACTGCACATTTGGTCGTATTTCCTGCTGCCCTGCAATTTGGCCGTACGTATATTATGTAATAATAATAATAATAATAATAATAATAATCTGTAGGTACAGCAGACCGACGACCGTCATAATAGTATATAATATTGAGGGTTTTATAATACACACACGCACACACATATAAGTAGTGTTTGTATTTTTAACGATCCGCGTAGCACAAAATTGCCATTCGCGCCCGCCTAACCTGAGTATAGCGTAAATTTAATATGGGCGTATATATACACGTCAAGTCGGAAGATCGGCGGTCGCGGGATCGGGTTTCTGTTGTGTTTTCGGCTTTTGCGCGCGCGTCTTCGCTAATTGTTTTCCGAGCTCCGAGGCCAAGACGACAATATTATTATGTAGCGACGACGACCTCCCGCAATACATAATGTTGTATACACGCGCGCGCGCACGCACCCGCCCGCCAGCCCGCTCTCGTGCGTCATCGGACGGTCGAAAAATATTACGCAATCCAAACACGGCCGTCGTCGCTAAGTTGTTTGCACAAACCCGATCGTCAAATTTTTTTTCTCCCAAAGGGTGTCTCGCTCGTGCGGCGGCGTTGTTATTATTATCATCATCATCGTCATCATCATTATTATTATTAATATAGGTACACGCGCGTCTTTGTGCAACGTCTGTTCATAATGAAATTGGCGCCATGCGACGTGAATCGGCGTGGCGCCCGCCGCCGTTTCAGACGGACGACGACGGCGGCCCGAGCTTCCGCACCGTCGTCGTGTCGCTAAGCGCGGCGGCGGCGGTGTCGGCGGTGTCGGACCGGCGGTGCGGCCGAAACTCAGCTGTTCGCATTATCAAATTAGAGCGCCGCCCCGAACGCGCGTCCCGCGGCAGTTGTCACTACTGAGGCGGCCGTGGTGTGCGTGCGTGAGCGCGCGGAATCGATACTATCGCCGATAATATGTCTCGTACCCCTCCCGTAGCCGTCGCGCGCGTACGCGGTTTTCGATTGTCCGGGGCGGCGGTGGCGCGGCCGGCGGAGTGACGGCGGCGGAATCGAACATCGAAATCGTCGATTGCCGTGTGGCGCGTCGGCACCGCTTACGCGTAATCCGGCGACCGGGCGGGGAATACCGGAAAAACGTACCGCAAACATCGATAGGCGACGGCGCCCGTAACGCGCGAGTGTGCCGCCGCCGCGGACGAGTGTGTGTGCGGTGAGTAGGAAAAAAAGGATGTGACCGGAGCATTACGAAAATGGGCGCTCGCGGTTGATGTCGGTCGGTCGGTCGGAGCAGCAGCAGCAGCAGCAGCTATTATCAATTCAGTCGCCGCGTTCTTTGTACCACCGCCGCCGCCACCGCTCCTCCAGAGACCGCCGACGTACGTCTACGTACGCGGCCGCCGCGGTTAGTAGTCGGACGGCAGACAATGGTGCGTTACGTCCGCCGCCGCCGTCGTTGAATGTCGCGCGCGATATTTTAATATTATTATTATTATTATAATATTATTAAAAATAAATTATTCTCTCGCGTCGTTTGCCGCCGAGAAGAGGGCCGCGCGCGCCGTCCACAGCACTCTTACAGCAATTCAATCGTAACCGTCGGTCGGGTTTGAAAGCACAGAAGAAAAAAAAAAATAAATAAATAAATAATTAATAACTAAATAACTGCAATTAATTTACACACCGTCTTCGTGTCGTAATATCTATACACCTACCCTGCATATACTGCTGCCCGCCAATACGTTTATTTCTACGACAATAATAATAATATTAAACGTTGTACCCGAAAATATTATTACATTCAAGTATAATATTTCATGGTCGGTTGCGCCTGAGGAGGTAAGGTGTCGTTGGATTTAAATTTATTCTCCCCGTCCGTCGTCGAACCCGCACCATGATCGGCGTCGAGAAGAAGGACGACGGCGACCGTTCGACCGTGTCGATGGACCAGACGTTTACGGGCACCATACGCATCAAGCTCTGCGAGGCGTCCGGCCTGCGGCCCACCGACCTGCAGACCCGTCTCAAGAACATGTCTTTTGTGAAGTCCGAAGATCCGTTGCTGGACGCCTA